>NC_141689.1:338871795-340071795 GCF_964263255.1 Lissotriton vulgaris
TGTAATTTCCCTGTGTTAATCACTTGAAGGTACAACTCCCATAGAGAACTCAGATAAAAACTTACCCCAAAATCACTGAAGCAAAAACTAAATGAGTGAATTCATGTGGAATTTACAATTAGCAATTTTAATTGTGCTTTGGTTTTTGAATAAAGCCCCTCTATGATTACTGAAGATACAAATATCAAATTAGGAAACAAACCTGCTCTTGCAATTGCCTTTTCAGATTCAGTTTATTCTGCAGGGAGCAAATCTTGCCCTTAACAATTGTCTCTGTTCTTTCAATATTAGCAACAAAATGAATATTCCTTTGGTGGATCACTCACCAGTTCTAACAATTCAACGTGGTGAAGGAACAACACCACAAGTATTGGCCCTACTCCTGTACTCCACGAACCTGAGTCTGGGTCCGCTCAGCACCTCCCCAAACTTCCCAGAGCCTGAGTGGCCTCCGCCGAACTGAAGGAGTTTTATGTGGCCTGGTACCTCATATTTGGGCAACTGGACCTCTCTGGAGTGCCTTCAAGCCCCATGGGTTCGGGAGGTGCCTCGACTAGGTTTCCGCCAGCGGCATTGCCTTTGGCATCAGTCAGGCCATCTGGACCTTCGCCAGGGTTCGGTCCAGTGGTGCCATTTTTGGCGCCGCCTACCCCATAGTGATTCCGAACTCTGATATGGAACAAGATCAGAGTCACTCGACAAGAACCAGACAATCTGGGACGGATACAGTGTCCTTTCTTTGCTAGGCTCTTTGGGAAGTATTGGACTGGTGTGGACCTGAGGATTCCTATGGTTATCCTGAACTCCTTGAAGAACCTTTGGACTAAGATAACTGGTATGAGGGCCAGGCTGATGCCAGTAGTCTGGAAACCTCACCTGACACTGGACTGATCTCTCCTTTTAATATAGCTATGGAGGAAGGGTCCTCCTTTAATATGGTGGTGCGCAGGGCGGATTAAGTCCTCAATCTCACCCTAACCTCAGTAAAAGTCAAGAGAAATGTTTTCAACTGGAGGTGTCCCACACAGAACGCCTCCTGCTTTTCAATATGCCCTCGCTGAAGTCCTGCTTGGGCCTTAGCCAAGCATAAGGCACTCCTTTGCAAAGGATGATTGCACTTCACCATCCTCCCACTCCTGGCCACCCAGCTTTCCTCACCAAGCATCCAACTCCTGAGAGCCTGGTGGTGCAGAACTCAACCTCCAAGATGAATCCTGGCCCTTTCCCCTTCTACTCCACTGGATGGGGAATAAAAGAGACTGGATACCTTAAGGAAGAGGATTTTATATTTTGACAGCCTTGAATTGCAGTCAGCCTGACCCATGCTATTGCCAATGGCAGAGACGCAGTAAAGTTCAAAATACGATGCAGACTGGACACAACAGCCTTGCTGGGCAAGGCCATTGCTACATCTGTGGCTCTCCGACGCTATTCCTGGCTGAGAATAACCGGCTTCTCAGGGGATGCCCAGGTATCCCTATGCTCTTCGATGGCATCTGCCCGTTTGGCGACAGGAAGAATAGGGTCACTGCCCTGTCACTGGGACTCACCATGGCCCCACACCAGCCGCACTCTTTCCATCACTCCTTCCATGGCTACTGTAGAGGATACTAGCTGTGCCATTTCCAATAGAGCCACCACAGCCAACATGCTTCCTAGCCTTTTGTGGCTGTGGCTGCCTCAAGTCCCATGGGAACAAAGGCCAGAGATCTGTCAAGTCCGCCACACCCCTGGCAGTCGAAGTCTCCAAACAGTTTTAGAATGCCCTCACAACAACACAGAGGCAAGATCAGGCAGAACCGAAGGGCATGACATAACTTTGGACAAGTGGGTGCTCAGAGACCTGCTGTCCATGCCACTGCTTTCAGAACGGCTCATAAAAGACCATCTCTCCTTGTTGTGCAAGGGAGTGAAGACTTTTTTGGTCAAAGGAACCATCGAGAGGGTGCCGGCATCAGAAGTACATCATGGTGCTATTCCCACTAATTTCTGGTGCCAAAGGACAATGGAGGTCATCGTCCTATTTTAGATATACACCCTTTCAATACCTTCCTGAGGAAGGAGAAGAACAGAAGTTACTTACCTGTAAACTGTGGTTCTCCAGTATTGGTGTCTTTCATGGATTCACATGCTTGAATATTCCCCGTCGTCGAACTGGGAGTCCCACGGTAAATAACATAGCAATAAAGCTATAGCACAAGCATATATACATAGAGAGCGCAAAAACCATAGAGTTTTCCTAGATAGACAACATATCACTTCTATGATATCTCTTAGTCATTATGTTTTGGTCCAAATTCCAGCCAATCGGGCGTCAGCACCCTCTTAGAATGTTCTCCTCAGAGGCTCATGTCCTCAGATTTTCGTAGCACAGAGTAATATAGAGTCAGTAGATCAAGAGAGAGAAAGAGAGCCTCTGAGGGGAGGAGGGTGGGTCGCATGTGAATCTATGAAAGACACCAATACTGGAGAACCACAGTTTACAGGTAAGTAACTTCTGTTCTTCTCCAGTATTGGGGTGTCTTTCATAGATTCACATGCTTGAATAAGAGTAGAGAGCAGTAAAATTAGAATAATACAAGATACTGATCAATCATCTTAATAATGATACCATAATGATAACCATAATCATGGAAGTACAAAAGATTAAAGTATATAACATTGAAGGAGAAAGTACCTTGTATATAGGAGGAGGGAAGCAACAGAGGCTCACCTTATTTAAAAAGATTTCGAAGTACTGCTTGCCCCACAGCTGAATCAGCATTGTACGCAGCATCTAGACAGTAGTGCTTCGTAAAAGTGTGCCTGCTGTACCATGTTGCAGCTCTGCAAATGTGATGAAGAGGCACACCAGCAAAAGGCGCCGTAGAAGTGGAAAACTTTCTGGTAGAATGCGCTCTGACAGATGCAGGAAATGGCTTTCCTGCTTGTTGATGGAAAAAGGCAATAGCAGAAGAAATCCAGCGTGCAATTGTCTGTTTGGTGACTGGATGTCCCTTCCGCATCCTCCCATAGGCCACAAAAAGCTGGTCCGATTTACATATTGTCGCTGTCTTTTGAAGATAGAATTTCATACACCTTTCAATATCCAAGGAGTGGAGTGCTCTTTCTGCTGATGTCTGAGGATTAGGAAAAAAGGACTTTAAAACAACTGGTTCGTTGAGGTGGAAGTCTGACGGCACCTTAGGGATGAAAACTGGATTGGTGCGTAATAATACTGTGTCCTTAGTAAACTGCAGAAAAGGTGGTTTAGTAGTAAACACCTGAATGTCACTGACTCAACGTGAGGAAGTGAGAGCCAGAAGTAGAGAAGTTTTCGAAGTAATGTATTTAAGATCAGCTTTATGAATTGGCTCAAAAGGGTGTCTCATTAGTTGTGCCAAGACAATGTTTAGACGCCAAGGAGGAGGTGGTCTACGAATTGGCGGGAACATCTGGAAAAGACCTTTACAAAATTGCTGAATGACTCTGGAAGAGTAAAGAGAGTTAGAGTCATCCTGACGGAATCGTGAAATTGCTGCACCATAGACAGAATCTTTTCCATTTGAGTTTGTATGTCTGCACAGTTGAAGGTGCTCTTGCTTTTGCTAGGACCTCTCTACAATCCTGAGGAATGTCCAAATTCAGAAATTCATAGTACTCAGGTTCCAAATCGCTAAGCATAGAGAAGCTGGGTCGGGATGGCAAACTTGGCCCTGATCCATGGTCAGGAGATTCTGAAGAGAGCGAAGGATGATCGGATCGCACAGGGACAGAAGCAAGAGTTCCGTGAACCATATTTGCCTCGGCCACCTGGCAGAGATTAGAGTAATGTGACAGGGTTCTTTCCTCATCTTTCGGAGAACTCTGGGAACCTGAGGGATTGGTGGAAAAGTGTAGGCATATATTGTCGACCAATTCATCAAAAAGGCATTTCCGCATAACTCTGGTTGGGGAAGCCAACTTGGTAGGACAGGCATTTGCGGTTCTGATATGTTGCAAAAAGATCTAGATTCGGGCAACCCCATACCCGAAAAATGTGGTTCAGTGTGGGCTGTTGTAACTCCCATTTGTGATTCGCTGTAGAGGACCTGCTTAGAGAATCCGCAAGATCGTTTGATGCTCCCGGAACATGCACTGCTGAAAGGACGACTTGATGCTGAATAGCCCATTCCCAAATCTGTTGAGCCTGAAGGGATAGTAGGATGGATCTTGTGCCCCCCTATTTGTTTATGTAGTGCATGCACGTTGTGTTGTCTGTTTGAACCAACACCGATGCTTCTGCTATGATAGGATGGAACGCTTTTAGTGCCAAGTAAATGGCCAGTAATTCCAACCGATTAAAGTGCCTGGTCTTTTGCTGAAAGTTCCACTTTCCTTTCACTCTTAAGCCTTGAAGGTGAGCACCTCAGCCTTCTAGAGATGCGTCTGTTGTGAGAGTGTAGCTTGGAGTGTCTACCAGGAATGAACGGCCTGACGAGACGTTTCTTTCGAGAGTCCACCACTTGAGACCTTTCTTCATTCGAGGCGTGATGTTGACTATATCGTTGAAAGTTCCCGAGACTTGAGCCCATTGATTGTCCAACTCTTGCTGAATAGGTCTCATTTTTAGCCGGTAGAAAGGGATAAAAGGGATGCAAGAGAATAACATCCCTTGGAAAGATTTCAACTGTCGGACAGAAGAGGACTCTTAACAGGAGGGAGGACGCCAATTTGTGGAGACGCAGACGTCTTTCTTGCGACACAAAAGCTTTCGCCCAAGAATATTCTGTTTTGAGCAGGGAGAAATTGGGATTTTTCCATGTTGAATGTGAGGCCCAGGGACTGAAAAAGGGACTTGCAGATTTGAGTGTGTTTGGAAGCCTGCTTGAATGATCGTGCCTTTAGTAGACAGTCGTCTAGGTACGGAAAAATGTGCACTCCTTGTAGGCGAAGGTAAGCTGCCACCGGTGCGAGAACCTTTGTAAACACACGGGGAGCAGAACGAAGCCTGAAAGGGAGAACTTTGAATTGAAAGTCTTTCCCGGCTATTCTGAATCTGTGAAATTTCCTGTGCCTTTGAAGAATGGTTAGATGAAAATAAGCATCTTGGAGATCCAATGTTGTCATATATTCTCCTTGAGATCTTAAGGGGAGAACTTCCTGAAGGGAAAACATGCGAAACGTTTGTTTTTTTATGTATTTGTTTAGGGCACGCAGGTCCAGAATAGGACGCCATTCTCCTGATTATTTCTGAATGACGAAAAACCTTGAATAAAAACCCCTGCCCCTCTGGAGTTTTGGTACCATTTTGATTGCGCTCTTTCTTAGCAGGATTGAGAGCTGTTTCAAAAGTTCTTTGAGATTCGCAGGAGGACCTCTTGGTGGAGAATTGGGAGGAATTTTTAGGAATTCTAAAGCATGTCCCATGTGTACAATATCCAAGACCCACTGGTCTGTAGTAATTTGTGACCATTTGGAGTAAAAGTGCGACACTCGGGTGGGGTTAGAAAAGGTTGAAGATGAAAGTCATGTTTTCTTAGAGGAATCCTTTCCTCTGTAAGAGGATTTACCTCTGTATTGCCTGTAGGATGAAGAGTGATGTCTGTATGATTGTTGAGACTGGGAGGAGTAACGCTGTTGACCTTGTCTATATTGATTGGTAGAGCCACGAAAAGAGGACGAGGAACCACGGCCCTTAGCTCCTCGAAAAGCTTGCTTCTTAAATTGCAGAGTTCCAAGAGCATGGGCCGTGCCTGTGTCTTTCTTTATTGTTTGGATTGCATCATCTATATGTTGCCCAAACAAAGATTCTCCGTCATAAGGCATATTTAAAAATTTTGTTTGAACTTCCTGACGGAAAGATGTCGCTTTGAGCCAGCCCTGTCTCCTGAGAACCGCCGCCCCTGCTAAAAGGCGGAAGACAGTAGAAGAGACATCGATACAACAGTCAATCATCTCTGAAGAAATCTTTTCCCCTTCATGCAGGATCTTTAATGCTTCTGGTTTTGAAGACTGTGGTATTAACTGCACTAAAGCAGAAATGTCCGACCACATTTGTCGATTGCATCTGGCAAGTATGGCCATTGAGTTGGCTGAACGGACTGTTGTAGCTGCCATTGTTGAGAATTTTTTGCCTATGGCATCGAGACGCCTACCTTCACGGTCCGGTGGTGAGGATATTGGAGACGAAGGGTTCCTTGATCGTCGTTGTGCCGCCTGAGTAATTATGGAATCAGGCTTTGTCTGAGAAATCAAACACGCAGGTGAAGTCGCAGGTGCTTTATATTTCTTGTCCAGTCTCGGTAGGACTGCTGGAATATAGTTTGGATTTTGCATAATTTTTAATGCTTCTTGCCAAATAAAATCAATGATTGGAATAGAGCGGACTTGCTTTTGGGGCTGTTCTTTAAAATCGTATAAGAAGTACTCTTCTTCGGTTACTGAGATGGGAAGTTGAAACCTTTTCGCTGCTCTTTCCATGAGTGCATGGAAACTGCCTATATCAACTGGTGGGGAATCTATAGGAGCTGGAGTAAGGGATGCGTTTGGATTTGATAGTTGTCCAATTCTGAAAGTATGGATCTATCATCCAGCTCACCCTCTTCTCTCCCACCATCTTAATCATTATTGTCATCGTCGTCGTCCTCAATCAAAACCTAAGGGGTCTGTTGCTGAAACTCTGGTGCAGAATCCAAAGGTGTCACCACTGGGACTTTAGTAGTTTGAACAGGAGGTTGAGGTGCTGGAGAGGTCTGTACAAATCTCGGAAACAGGCGATTATAATCATCCAGCATATACTGTAGATTAGAAATTAAAATTAGGCTCAGGATGTGTCTCACAGGTAGAGTAATCTTCATACTCCTCCTCTTCTTCTTCCTCAAGGTCTTCCTCATCTGAGTCCTGACATTTTATCAATAGTTCGGAAGGACTTCGAGCCGCTCTGATTCGCCCATCGTCATCAGATTCTTCATCTTCTGAAGAAAATAATACTGCTGGAGGCTGAGATGATGTGTGAATCGGTAGTAACTCCTCTAAAGAGGAATGGCGCAGTTGAAGAAGAGAACAAGATGACTTCAGGGGAACTAAAGCCATCGTCGACGAAGCCACCGTCGCCGGAGTCACCGCCGACGAAGCCGCCGCCGACGCAGCCACCGCCGACGGAGCCACCGCCGACGGAGCCACCGCCGACGGAGCCACCGCCGATGGAGCCACCGTCGACATAGCCACCGCCGACGAGGCCGCCGTAGACGAAGTCATCGAAGACGAAGCCACCGCCGACGAGGCCGCCGCAGCTGTCGCCAACGACAAGGCCACCGCCGATGAGGTCGCTGTCGAGGTAAGCGTCGACGGAGCCTTCTTCTTCTTCTGCTTGGATGGTATCGTCGTCGAGGTCAAAGGTATCATCGACGAGACAGGTCTTATCTTCACTGATACCAACGTCAACGGCGAAGAAGCAGACGACAGCACCAAAGCCGTCTTCATAGATGATGATGTCGACGTCATCGACGTAGGCTCGACGACGGCCGTTCTCATCGATGGGGGAAGAGATGATAGAATCGTCGACAATGATAGCAGTTTCTGAGGTAAAAACTGTGCAGATTGAGTCTTAGACGCCTGAGAGTCAGATCTCGAGGGCGTAACAGGAGTAGGAAGACTCGGAGGGGTCCTTGTGATGTTTTTTCACCACTTTAGGTTTGGAAGATGTTTGCTGATGTTCACTGCGTCTCTTCAGAGAGGGAGAAGATTTGATGGAAGACACACTCTACATCAAAGACAGGATTCTCTGAAGTCTTCAACTTCTGTAGCCACAGAAGGAGACGGCCTTCTCTATCTTTCAAGGTCTTCTGTGAGAAGGTCCTAAATATCTTGTAATCCTTAAACTGATGTTCAGGATACAGACAATAAATACATTTTTTATGAGGGTCTTCAGAATGAAGTCTCTGCTTTCCACAGCTACCACAAGGCCTGAAGAGGGATTTCTTGGTGGTAGACATTCCAAAAATAAGCTTCTAAGAGATTTGAGAAGAAAAACTGAGCAGAGCTCAGGGAGACTCCCTTCACACGACATGCAGTAGAAAATCTGAGGGCCTGAGCCTCTGAGGAGAACATTCTAAGGGGGTGCTGAAGCCTGATTGGCTAGAATTTGGACCAAAACATAATGACTATGACAGATCATAGAAGTGATATGTTGTCTATCTAGGAAAACTCTATGGTTTTTGCGTTCTCTATATATATATATGCTTGTGCTATAGCTTCATTGCTATGTTATTTACAGTGGGACTCCCACTTCGACAAC
Organism: Lissotriton vulgaris; assembly: GCF_964263255.1. Classification (NCBI taxonomy): domain Eukaryota; kingdom Metazoa; phylum Chordata; class Amphibia; order Caudata; family Salamandridae; genus Lissotriton; species Lissotriton vulgaris. The sequence goes on from NC_141689.1 coordinate 338,880,053, forward strand.
GGGGAATATTCAAGCATTTGAATCTATGAAAGACACCCAAATACTGGAGAAATATAAGATCTTAACTCTTGCTCAGGTCCTGCCTGAAGTGGAGCCAGGAGTCTGGATGGCAGCTTTGGACCTGTAGGACACCTATTTTCACATTTTGAGTCATGCAGGCCGATCGGCATTACCGGAGGTTCACCGTGGCCCATGAGCATTTCCAGGTAGCTGTGCAGCCCTTTGATCTCAACAGTGCCCCTCAGGTGATCACAAAGGTGATGGTGGTGGTTGCAGCACACCTGCGAAGGTCAGGGGTTACAGTCTTCCCCTACCACGACAACTGGCTGCAGAAGCAGGCTAGCCACAGACAGTCGTCGCACAGCTTCAGAATAAGACTAGCATTCACTAGGGTTCGCTATCAACATTCCGAAGTCACACTTGACTCTTCTCAGATGCTCCCGTTCATCAGAGGCCTTCCGGACAATGCAATTCTGTGCTTACCCACGTCCAAAACATTCAGGCTATGACCCCGTTGTTTCACCCTCTGTACTGGATTTCGGTGAGACTGACTCTGAGGCTGCTTGGTCTGATGACCTACTGCATCCTGCTGGTGAAGTACACTTGATGCAATATGCTCGCTGTAGGAAGGTGGATACCTGACTATGGTTGCCCCCAACTTTTTGCCTGGTGTTTTGCTGGTTTTCCGACTTAGTTGGCCTGGGACCCTGCCAATCAGGACCCGAGGCCTGCTGCTCTCTCTCTAAAATGGATTCCATGTACCTTAGGTACATTTCCAATTGGTACTGGGCCACCTTATCAGACCCTGTAACTCAGGGCATAGGTGTTCCCAGGGCCTACCAGGGGCTGAAGCATGTATTATGCCACCCCTGGATGGCCATCTAAATCTGACACAACTGGCTGCACGACAGCTGGGGCAAGGTGGTGTAATCACCCTTTGCTTTAGATATAGTATACCTATATCTAACCCTAAATGGACACACAGATTCCTATCGGTCACTCCTATGGCAGGCCTTGACAATCCTGAAGGCAGAGTGCTTGAAATCGTGTGAGATGGTGCTCTGGCATGAGCTGAGCCCGTTTGCAGCTTGCGGAACCAAGTCCTAATAGCTGTTCCATGATAACGCGTACCATATACTCTTAAGTGCATTATAATCCTCGCGGTTAAATGCTATCTCTGGTATCGCTTTATCAAAACATGTCGAGTAAGGTGTCATACGAATTGGAATACTAACCCCTCGCCAATTCTGGCGACGGGGTTAGCATTCCACCCTTCTAGAGGGACACGACATGTAAGTAACTGTGAACCCCGGTTAAAGTTAACTCAAGCCTCAGCATCACAAAATGGATGCTGCCACCACAGCTGGGAGTCCTTCCAGCAAGGGGAGCTTGGACAAAGGGTTTCCTGTCAGGGGCGGTGCTAGCACCATCCCAGACAGGGTTTTGTGTATCCTGGGTAGGCAGGGCTTTTCAGGAAGGTGACTGCAAGTGGCACCCTCGTGCTCACTACGCATCTGCCGGCTAGAACCAGTTCCAGGGGCACACCAGCCCCTGGCTTGGGGAAAGTCCGGCATGGGAGAGGGGTGTAACCACCCCCCTTCCTGGTCCCACCCCTAGGGCAGGACCTAGTCGCGTACCCATCCCTTTCTTTAGGATAAAGGCAGGAGCGGGGACCCTTCCAGATTAGATCATCTTTGAATCAAGAAACTACTTTCCACGAAAGGAACTCTCGACTCTTCTCAAGATTTCTCCCTTGTGACTAAGGAGTAGTCACCCTGCATCCGCAGGCACCATCTAAGAACTCTGCGGTTTGCTGCACGTCCTTCCTCCGGAATCCGACTGACCAGCTCGACGAGACCCGGCTTCCCTGGCACCTCTGACCTCTACCTACCTCTACAGCTAAGCTGAGAACCGTAGGTGCGACGAGACCTCGAGAGACCGGCCATCATCAGAACTGCACGACTTCTATCCAGCACGACCGCCGAGGGATCCTCTGGTGAGTGCTTTGGGGTCCGAGAAGCCCCGACTCTGAGCAGCTCCAGCACCGAAGTCCAGCCTCCCAGCATCCCAGCATCCACGAGATCTGCGTGGGGCCCTTCTGCTTTTTGCTGCTCACCGCGTTGTCTGGCTACTAGCCCGCTGGCTTGTGGCCTTCCCGACGACGCCCGACGACATCACCACTGCTGGTCTAGTTGCTCCAGACTGGCCCTTGCTCCCTTCCAAAAGAGGAGCACCCCGGACACTCCTGGTCCACTCCAGACGCCATTTTGAGTCCACCGCGTGGGCTTGAATTTGCCAAGACTTGTTGCCCCAATCCTGGGTCCAGCGACGTCGACAGCATCAACCATCGTGGGACAGCTCGCACCTCCATCCTGGTCGCCGACAACGCCTCCTGGTCCGTGAGACTGCAGAGCCCAGCGTCGCCCACTCACCTGGTCGAGGTGACTACCATCCGGTGCCCTCCTGGTGTCATCTGACTACTGGCTAGTGGTCACGAACTTGGTCCCCTCTGCTTTCAGGTGTCATCCATCTTCGATCCAGGCTTGGATCACTTCGAACAATCTTCACTGGTCGCCTGACAGCAACTCTTTTCTTCAGGCTCCTGGTTCGTCAACGAGGATTCCCTTCATCTTTTCAGACCTATGCAGCTGCAGCCCCTGGGCTAGGTAACTTCGGCATTTCGGTGCCCCAGCATAGCCTCACTATCCAAGGGTCCAGATCCACTGTCGTTTTCGATCTACCTTATCGGGTTCGCCCGAGAACACTAACTTTGCTTTTACTAGCTCCCATAGACTTTGTCCCGCATCCCGCGTGAGAGTGCACACTCTGCACCCGAGTCCCCTAGGCCTCCTACTAGTAATCTGAAGGTTCAGTAACGTAGTCCTAGCGATTCCAAAGCCTATTAGTCCAGTACTTACCTGCTAGTAATTTCGCATTCCACTTCCATAGTATATGGTTTTCCGTGCCCCTCGGGCATCTGTGTAAATTGTGCAATTGAAAGTATTTTCGTAAGAGTTTTGTTGTGTGCTTAGTACCCTGTCCTCATAAAGAGTACAGGGCTGTTGTGATTTTAATAAATACACTGTTTATTTTCATAACAATTTTGTGGTGTCCTTTCAAGGGGTATATGTGATGGTATAACAGCTGGCTTAACAAGCCCTCTAGAGTTTAGCCCGAAGACTGCTCGTATCCACGCTACTAGGATAGCTGGTCTATAAGGTTGACTTACAACCAATCATCAATAAGGGTTGTTTGGACTGATACATAGTGAACACTAGAATAGTGAGCACTGCATATCAGGCCAACTTCTCACACTCGCTGTGTAGTAGGATATAAAGTGCCAGTGGACATAGAATCAGGGGAATCTCAACAAACTGGTCGAGATTTTGAAAGAGGCTGAAAAAGATACGCAGTGGTGGTTACAAGACCACGACTGAGTCAATGGCAGACCCATCCCCCCCCCCCTCCCAGAACTGACAAAGGTTACCAATGCATTGCTTCTGGGCTAGAGCAGTCATCTGGGAGAAGTGAAGATCAGAGGACTCTGGTCTCAAAAAGACTCCGCTCCACATCAATTTTCCGGAGTTGAGGTCGATTTGCTTGGCATTGAAAGCTTTCTTGCCATCCATCAAAGGTAAGGTAGTACAGGTGTTAACGAACAACACTACTACCATGTGGTGCGGCAACAAGCAGGTCAGAATGGGGCCATGGATCCTATGCCAGGACGCTCTGCGCCTCTGGACATGGCTGGAACTTAGAGGCATTTTCATGAATGTACAGAGCCTGACAGAATCTCTAAATGCCAGGATGGAAAAACTCATCCATCGATGCCCACAGACCACAAATGGCATCTACATCTGGAGGAAGCTCAATGTCTCTTTCAGGACCGGGGAAAACCCTAGCTACATTTGCCACAGAGAATACACAAAGTCAGCACTTTTGCGTGTTAGTATTTCCAAAGCGGCTATCGTTCAGAGACGCATTCCGACTAGATATGGGACTCCTATGCACCTCACCTCCCCAGGGTTCTCAAGAAGATCAGAACTGATCGGGCAAGAGTCACTCAGGTGGCTCTGCAATGAGCGAGGAGAGCATGGTATCTAGAACTCCTGAGCATGCACATCTGTTAGCCACTGAGGCTCTTTCAGGAGGATATCCTGTTGCAGAAACAGGGCATGGTTCTGCACCCTATCCTGTGAACCCTCCACGTTCATGCATGGAAATTGAGCCGCAGCAGTTGAAGGTCTTGAACTTTCTTCCGCAGCTCTGTGCTGTCATCTTGGCAGCCAGGCGTCGATCAACAAAAACTGTACACGGCTGCTGTTGGGATAACCTTGTTGCTTGGTGCACTGAGAAACACAATGACACACTTTCTGCACTACAGTTAAAAGAGTTGTTGTTTGTTTTGTCATTAGCTCGGCAAGGCCTTGCTCTGGGCATAGTTAAGGAATATCTTTCGGCCAGTTTAGCATTTTTGTGGTTGCTGGATCAACGCTACCTGTTTAAGTCACCTGTTGTGACACGTTTTGAAAGGTCTTCCGTACATATTTCCTCGCGAACCTTTGGTTATGCCCTAATGGTATCCTCTCAGACCGTTGACGATAAAAACAGTCTTCCTAGTGGCCATCACCTTGGCCAGTAGAGTTAGTAAACTGCAGGCTCTTTCTGGCCAAGCTCCTTAAACAACCTGTGCATCCTTTCTGTCGAAGGTTCTAACATCCTTTCTGTCAAAGGTTCTAACACCCTTTCACGTCGGCCAAACTATCATTCTGCTGACTTTCTTTGCTCCACCACATCCCACCACTGAGGAATAGCGACCTACACCATCTGGACCCTAAGAGGGGAGTGTTCTTCTATTTAGATTGTACCAAGGAACATTGAGTGGTTGTCAAAGAAGGGGAAAGCAGAGCAGAAACAGACCATCTCTAGATGGATAATACTGTGTATTAAGATCTGCTATGCATTGACCAGGAAGCAACCCCCGGAGGGCATGCAGGCCCATTTTACCCAAGCCAAGGCTAGATCTACTGGGCTAGCTCATGGAGTTCCTCTTCTGGATATCTGTCAGGCTGCTATGTGGGCATCTTTGCATAAATTTACAATACACTACTGTCTCGAGAGTCAGTTCCGCTGTTGCAAGCATTTTTCCCCATTCGGTCCTGAAGGACTTTTTGGTCTGGGCCAGTTCGCAGACCCACCTCCAGGGAGATACTGCTTTAGTATATATTCTAAGGTAGGGAATCTGAGGCTAAAAGTCTATATCAGATGAAAAAGTCACTTATCTTCGGTAACACCTTATCTGGTAGACAATCTATCTAGCCGCAAATTTTTTATCAATCCTCCTATCCTTCCCGTTCTGCAAACGATTCCCTTTCCACCTAAAAAGGTCCTTGTAGGTCTTTAGAATCTGCACACTGGTCATTGACCTTCTGCCGTAACTCAGTGCTTCTGGTGCAGAAACAGTCTCAAACTGAAGTCAGCGAATTGGGATAGCAGCTATTTAGGCACCGCACACATCACTTCTGGTGTGGATGACTACAATGCTGATGTAAAGTCTCTCAAAGTCACCTACCAGTGTGCACGGGTACTGTTCAAGATTTCCTGGATCCAGTCAGACACCTGGTGAATATTCTATGGTAAAGAATCTGCGGCTAGATAGCGTCTCTACCAGATAAGGCATTAGCGAAGGTAAATAACTTGTTCATTTGGACATGGTGCAGGCACAGCAGGTTGCATGCAGTACATGTAGCTTCCACTCTTTGTTATGCACTTCCTTCCGAAAGATAGTTTTAGTAGTCTCAATAAGCTGTTAAACGTAACAAATACATTCTCTAAAAGATAGAAACATGCTTGTTCACTCCAGCGAACTCAACAAGTACCGACCGATATCTTTCCTCCCAGCCAAAATGTTGTAAATGAATCTAAGACCCTAGTGTAATTTTCCCGATTCATACCCTTATATAGGTATAAATTACTCGATCCTTATATAGGCATAGAAATCATTACCATATTTAAACTGAGCCTATGCAGCCCAAAAATGGCATGGCTACTTCCACTCAGTTCCGAGAATCAACAACGATTTCATAGAGAAACCCGCTTTCAGAAGCTAGGGACATCCCCTTGCCTGCTTACTAATTTATCTAGGAAATCTTGGAGTTTACGAAGAACTGAGTCTTCAATGACGTTATTAAGTCTAATCATAAAACAAACTCAGCACATTCAAAGTGTAAATATGCCTACCTTTGCCCAGACAAACACACTGTGGTTTGGAGCAGATCGACTATCTACTTGCCCGACGCCTGCAGCAGCAAGTGCAGAAGGAAGCCGACCCTCCAGCAGACGCACTGAGAGAGACGCTGTCTTTTCTCCAGCCGAGAAATCCAGCTCCAGTGTTTCCAGGCTACCCTTGCGGATTGCTGGGAAATCGAGTCCTGAGAGAGAGATACAAGACCTCCTTCAATTCTTGGATAGATTCTTGGCACAGAAACACTAAACTTAAGTTACTCCTCACTTACTTCTTCCCTTGTACTAGACTTAGGTTAGGTACACCGGGGTAGGCGTATTTTAGAAGCACAAGTTGAGTACTTTTAGTCATTAATTTATCACTGTATGTATTTTATATGTTTTAAGGCAATTTATGGCTTAGAAACCATATCATGCTTTTTTACTTTATAATACTTTTGGTATTATATACCTTGTACTTTATAACCAGTATTACGATTGTAGCAGTACATTTCCTATGCTTGAGAAAGAAGACTATTCAATAAATACTTTTTATTGAAAACGCCAGTCTCTCTATTTTCTCAGCACCTCTGGTGAAACGAAGTATGCACGATTGACTGAGTAAAATAGTTATCTATTGTTTCCGCAACTCTAGAGATTGATTTTTTATTCTTGGGAAACAAAGTTGTCATGTTTATGCTCTTGTCAGAAATGAATCCCTTCTTGTGAATTTGAGAAAGTTTCTAGTGACCTCTGAGCTAGCTGGCACTCACTATTAAGTCTAATATATACGATGGAGACCTAGTCGACCTCAGTCCTACGTCTAAACTATAGTATATGTTATTCCAATGCGCAGAGCCTGTTGGGAATATATGAACTACACTACATGGCGCCCAACGTATGGTAAGGCGAGAATTTAACGCTTGATACTAAAGTAACTCAGTCATGCTTTCAACACAGACCCCTTTTTTCCTGTAAAAATACTCCAATAGACGTCTGGAGTGGGTGAAAGGATAATATCCGCCAAAACTGAGTAGGACGAAAATCCTATGCATTAGGTTTTGGTTTGTTCAACGTTGAGGATACAGTGTTCCAAAATATTGTGCACCTAATCTTTGTTTCCTTGAAACTTGCTCTGCAAACTTATCAGAGAGTGACGAAGAAAGGGAGAGAGCTGCAGCAGCAGCTCAAGCGGTCTTAGATGACACAAATCTCCAACAAAATGACCCGGATGCAATAATCATCCCGGCAAATATGAGGAAAACCATACCTATAAAACTTATAGAAAATGGAGTATCATCAAGAGGTGGTAAAGTAATCTTTGTAACAGAGGCACATGAATATCGGCAGACAGAGGTATTCTATTCAAGGATTCTGTTTCCTACAGCAAATCCAGTAATACACGAGTTCCACTACTACAAAGTAGAGGAACCTCCAGCGGAATACGTTCCTTTCGAAGACGTTGAAATTTCATTAACTTACCAAGAGCATCAGCTCTGGTTTAAAGGCGCCCTACAACATCAAAATCACATTACCAGGCTCGGTCCACTAGGTAGACCAGGAGAAACATGGCCGTACTAGCCAGCTACACACCACATCCTGACATTAACGGAATGACAGGTCCAGAACTGTTAGCTCAGCTGAAACAGTTAATTAAAATACACAGACAATTGGTTCAATATGTCATGCGGACTTTAACAGTCCAACCAGCTGTAAGGATTCTACAGCACACCCCTCACCAGGGGAATACAAACAAAATCACACCACAGACTATACAATCAGTCATTGGTAAATTGCCCGCAAAGAGGGAACAAATTCCGTTCTGGTTAGCTCAGAAAATTACTCAAATCGAGGCAGTATTCCCTGATAGTACACCTCATGAGAAACACAGAATTCTGACAATCTGTTTACCAAAGGGGATCGCACCACAGGTGGAGGACTGTACACTTGGGGTACAATCTTTGCTTCAATCTACACAAAAACATATGGTGTACCGTCCATGGCGGTAATACCAGACGTTCTGAGACAGATTCAAAATGAATACGGACCAGAACCTGCCTTAAATCTTGGTATGAAATTATCAAAAGATTTCAAACAGGCATCGGCTATACTATTAGCCAACATTAAAGGTGAAGCAGCATCAGTGGCAATCCGCCAAAAATTAAAAGAAACAGATATAACAGACCAACCATATGAGCTTGCTAGAATTATTGAAAAATCTTATGAAGAGCTAGGAAGAGATAGCTTGGGTGGGAAACCAGTAAAACCCGAATTAACAGAAAATCCTGAAAAAGTTTTTATTAAAAATAATCTCACTACTAATAAAAAGAAGTGGGAAAATACTAAACAGACACTTCCTAAAGAGAAACATTCTCAGTCCAAAGGAAGATCTCCCCAACGGGAGCCCTCTGAAAAAAGGTATAACCTTAGAAATAGGGATAATCGGAGAAAACCTGACAGATATCAAGATACTGATACACGTTCCTCTCGTACCTTTCTCGCAGAAATCCGAAAGAAGAGGACGATCAGAACAGAAAGAGGAACGCGTGAAGTCCAAAGAATAACAGCACGCTCCAAAAAATAAGAAAACTCAATTCACCAAGAAGGTAGCAAGCGTAAGAATCAGACATGCCAAGGATCCTGAGGACACAACTCAAAAACGTTTAATTGGTTCAGACAATGCTAGACAGTGCAGCAGAAATCACCATAGTTCGCAGGATCTTGACGGATCATCTGGAGACCGTGGACTTGAATGAATGCATTCAAGTTGAAACTGCCGACACCAGGGTTAGTGTACCACACAATTTATATGAAGTAACACTCCGGATGGAGGGGGACATAACTAGGAAAATAAGAGCACTCTTTTGGGAGAAGCTCTCTAAGGGCAATGACATTCTTCTAGCTGAACAAGACTGGCCACCTGAATTTGTCAGGGAGTGCCCACATGGCGAAGAGATAATTATTCCAGCCTTCTCAAATCCCATTCCAATTAAAATAAAATACACATATGCTAGGAAATGGGCAGTAGCTCAAGCTCCAGCATTATATAAAAATCATGCAGGATGGGATTAGGATTCTCCTCACTGTAAAATCCGGACAAAAAAATCAACCCACTGCACAAAGTCAGTCTCCAGTAAAACAGGAAGCTAAAAAACAGGTCAGGGAGATGTTAAATCAACTTGAATACCAAGGGGTGATTGAAACATGCACCTCATCAATGAACAATCCTTTGTTTCCTGTCTCCAAACCTGACAATTCATATCGTCTAGTATTGGATTACACACATCTAAACTCTTGTTGCAAAACATTTGCAGTACAAAATGCACACAGTGCAGCATTGATGAATAACATCGTGCGGAAGAAATATAAAACCACATTAGATATTTCAAATGGGGGTTTCTGTCAAAACATTGCACCTGAAAGCAGGCATTTGACCGCTTTCTCAATAATGGGGAAACAGAGACAATTTTGCCGTCTCCCCCAGGGATTCAAGAATAGTCCAGGGTTATTTTCAGCCAGAGTAACAGAGTTACTACAAACGTACGATGATGAAGCCTTATAATATGTGGATGACATCTATCTTACAGACAATGATTTGGACAGGCACTAGAAAAGAGTGAACACCATAATACTTGGGTTTGCTTTTGAAGGGTACAAATTAAATTTTAAGAAATCACAAATTGCCCACCACAACGTCCTGTTCTTAGGATACGAACTTTCAAGTGAAGGCAAAAGCCTGGCAGCAAACTTTCTAGAGAAATATGCACTGCTCCAGCCTCCAAAGACGCTGAAAAACATACAGTCAATTCTAGGTTTCCTGAATTTTGGAAGAACTTATGTTCTAAACTACGCAGAAAGGGTTAAACAGCTCTACGAACTAATCAAACCTGATTTCAAACCAACTAATTAGACTCAAACACACACAGAAATTTAGCGTTCAGTGCAAACAGACATATTAGCAAAAATACAGTTAGAATCATCCCAGGGAGATGCGGATTCACGTACCTGACCTTTAATGAAGGTGAAAAGGTACCAATAGCATACAAATCACACTTGTACACACAAGCTAAAATAAAATTCACTTCTACAGAAAAAATTCTGACAGTGGTTCAAACTGCAGTAGCAAAAGAGAGCTCTCGCACAGGGTAAACGCATAATGATCGTTACACCTGTACCTGCTTTAGAAGCAGTGACGAAAGCGAGCATTCCAAATGCTAAAGCTTTACATCCAAGATGGATACAATGGGTTAACTCTCTTGCTGCAACAGACGTTGAATAAGTCTTTGACCCCTATTTGAAGACACAAGAATTCCTACAATACGAACACAAATGTCCTCTGCCGACCGAGATTCTGCCTCTAGAATATTACGGATGTATGATTTATACAGACGGATCAGCACAGCCCGCAATTGGGGGTAAACACTCATATAGTGCTGCGTGCGCGATTGTTAAGGGTCGCTGGCACAAAGGTAGATTTAGACCTATGTTCACTAAAACTCAATCACTCGGAGACTGTACAGCTCAGTGAGCTGAACTAAAGGCTTTCAAGATGGCGCTCGAGAATACCGATCACGAATTCCCCACACTAATAGTGTGCGATTCATATTACTGCATCCAGTCTTACAACGAATACCTGCAAACCTGGGTTCAAAATGGTTTCAAAGACGCGAAAGGTGGCACAATTAAGCATAAAATGCTTTGGGAACAAATAGTTCTTTTACAGAAAGAACTACAAAAGACTCACGTGATTCACACACTGAGTCATCAGCATGATGGAGTTCACGTTGCAGGGAATTCATTGGCTGATGAGGCCATGAATGCAGCTGTACAAACGGCTTCCGTTACTACAATCACTTGCTCAAAAAGAGTAATAGACGGTGAAACGTTACTAGCGGTAAAAGCCTCAATGGAAGGCAACTATGCAGCGTTACTTCTAAACTATCCACTCACGTATACATACATAATTGATGCAAACTCTGTTCCTTTTGCTCGAATCCCTGGAGTGGGGGACAGAGTGAATCCAAACAGGAAGCGGAGAGCTGCTTTGGTTCAAGAAGCATATATGGAAGAGGGTCTGACACATCAAGGGATCTTAAAATCTCTAATAGAATTAGAAGAGATGTACTGGTGGCCAGGAATGAGCGTCCAATTTTACGAATTTGGAATAAACTGTGATACCTGTTACAGACATCATAGCTTTGAAGATCACCAGATACCGGACTACAAAGTAGCCAGGCCAGCTCAGACACCATTGTTAGACAGCATTAGACTATCTATACGCAGACGTCACTATGGATAGATGCGGTCCCACAACTACTAGGACACGATTCATTTGGATGTGGCCCCAGCGCTCGGCTGACGCCAGAACTGTTATAAAGGATTTGCGAGTCTTTATCGGCACGCTACATTCTGACCAGGGTCCTGCATTTAGCTCTCGAGCTTACAAGGAGGCCATGGCTAGCTTGGGCGTTACATTGCGGTATTCTAGTCCCTTCCATCCTGAGGGTAATGCGATAGTGGAAAGAAAAAAAATTGACATAAAGCAATCCATAACAGCTAAGATATTAGGTTCCGGTGATGTGTGGGTCAAACATCTAATAAGTGTCCAATACAGTCTTAACAATCTGCCAAGACATTCTCTGGGTGGAATCACTCCATATGAATTACTGTTTGGTACTAGAATGATAATCGAAGCCCTTGATTGTCAAACTTCAGTGGTGGAACAAAACCCCTTTGATGTCAAAGATTGTTTGGCTGTTTTACAGGACTTAAATGAAACAAGAAGAAGTCTGAGTAACACGATACAGAAGCCAACGACCACTGAATAAAAACCACCTGTCCCAGCAAGACCTGTCTGGATTCCAAAGATTGGGGATCCAGTCAGGGAAAAGATCGCGGGAAAGAAGGAATTTGGGCCTTCTTACAGAAAAGCAGTACCTGTCTTGGCAATCCAAGGAACATGATCAGTGGTACTACCGCCCCTTGCTGGTAAAAGGGAGAACAGAGTTGTGTCCATCGACCTGGTCAAACCACATCATTTGGCCAATAATAAGTAGTAGGCCCAGTAGACTCCTAAGATGTAGCAGACGACCAAATCTTGCTACAATCCAAGAGGTTCAGACTGAAAGACTTATCACCTTTGATAAACCTGCAGTAAGAAAAGAAGGACTATGCAACAAAGCCATGGAAATTGTGCCTCTTGAAACCCAAATAACAGTTTGTCAAGAAACGCCTGTCTACAATGATGTAGCCTCTGACTATACCAATATGACAAAGGAAGAAGCAGCTCCAAAGATTAATAACAATCCTGATGCAATTCCAACAATTGACAGAACTGCCTCTGGCTATTTCATCAACTTTGATACATTTTTTGAGGATCCCAGTCAACCTGAAGATACGCCAGCAAATAAAACTTTCAAAGAAAAAATAACAGAACTCTTTCATCGACTTGAAAAAACATATCTGGTTTCACCATGGATTGAATTTTGGATTGTGTTAGGTGTACTTTTCCTCCTGCCCTGGCTCATAGCAAGTAAGAAAATCAACTTGCTCCTGAAACCTCACAAATCATCTCATCGTGAACAAAGAGACCTCTCATCAGTGAACATCACAGCCGTTCCTATACCTGGTGGTATAGCATGGGACAGAACTGATTATGACATCTATGGCCCGGTGGAACTGCTGAAGATTCCACACCAGCTCAAGGTTTCTTTGAGAGACTTTGTATTGCCCAGCATATTTTCTGATGATTGGGACTTTGAAACTGTTAATAACATGATGATAGACTCAGAAATGTCAGTCAAATTTACATTACATGAATACTTAGAAGGTTCATCAGATTATGAACAAATGTATTGTTTTGATCACTATGGTCACCATTATTTGCATAAATCTGCAAGCCCTAGGAATGTTTCTACTTATAATCAATGGGAACATTGTCCAACGCAGCCAAAAGGTAGCTCAAAAACATTTTATGAAAAGTTTCATTACTTCTCAGGGTTCAATGTTACAAATCCAGAAACGTTTTATTTCAAAATTTTGAATAAGACAGAAATGAAAACAATGTTGACCAATACTAAACAAATTTATTCTGCAAACTTTTATGCTCAGCTGTCTACATTAGATTTTGACTTTTGGAAAGACAACATTGAGACAAAAACTGTCAGGGGCACAAAAGACTGGCAGGTGCAAAGTTTAGAAGCCCTGTTCAGATCCTGCATTATACCAGAACAAATAATGTTTTTAAATGACACTGTTCAACAAACTTCTTGTCTTGGCCTGGCTAAGATAAAAGACTTAAATAAACCGTCTATACCTAAACCAACATCTGACAGTAATGATACTACAGAAGAGGAGATAGACGTACCCTATATTTTGAAACAAAACAGAACTAATCCTGATTGGAAAAAATGGTTAATCTGGCCCACAGACACGAATAACTGTCAAAATAGATTCCTGAACAAAACACAAGGGTTCAAAGTGAATAAGGCAGATCCAAGATACTCCCAGAGACAACAACCAGGGATAGTAACTACTTACAGTGTAGGAAAGCTATGCCTTGAATGGCTACAGAAATCTACACTTCCAGAAATCAAACAACACTTATCTTTCCTTAAAGAAGGCAATGATTTGTGAGATTTCTTAAAGGGGCCTCGCAAACCACGTCAAAAACGTTTCATATACGCTGCGTACAACGAAGCTTGGAAAATAATGCAAATGGAAACTGCAGAAAGAATACGAGAAGTTGATCGTATTCATTTAGAGAAAACTCTCTCTGTAGTGGACAATGGGTTAATGACTCTGTCCTCCAGAATATATTATTTGGACAGCATTGTATCATCTGCAATTGACATAATAGAGCAGGACTTGCTAATGTTACAACATGGCCAGTCTCAATTACGTTCTATAATGCAGCTAGGCTGGACATTACAAAATCTTCATTCAGGCTACGTGCAATGGCGTCTAAAAAACACAACGTCATTGTTTGCTGTATTTAACCTTACAGATAAACAAATGTCTTTGGCACAAAGAGGAGCAGACTATACGGTGCTGAGCATTGAAAAACTGGAAAGATTACCATTGACAGTTTCTGAGATGCCTGTCATTGAATGGATAATACATGGCACCATTACGATACCAGTGAAGATTTTCCAAGTATTGTCTACAGCATATACCAGCGGGCCTGTATGAAAGGTTGGGTAAAGGATACATTAAGCCGACCTGGACTTTACCTTACACACACAAATGTTGGAGTGGGGTAAAAGAGGTATTCCTTAGTGGTAAAAATTGTAAGAACTCACTAAGTGGTACACTTTTGTGCCGGGGTATTAATTTACACGGAGCCTGCGAAGGTTCTGCAAATAACCTCTCTTGCCACCTGCACGGTACACCCTCCACAGTTGACTCGCTCCTCCTCACGGACCGAGTGGTCTCTCCCTGTGCCCCTGGCTGAAGCCTGGTATCGTAGCGCTGCTCTGCTGAATTATCGCTTTCACAGTCACATTTGTTTATCGCCTGCTGTGTGCTTTGCTTAGTGGTTTGTGGAATCAGCGCTCTAGCTCTCAAATATCGTAGCGCTGCTCTGCTGAATTAATCGCTTTCACAGTTACATTTGTTTATCGCCTGCTGTGTGCTTTGCTTAGCGCTTTGTGGAATTAACACTCTAGCCTTCAATTTTGTACTTTCCTTACATTGTTAGCGCATTTACCAATAGCGCTCCGCTCTGCTCCTCCCCCCGCCTCCATTTTGTTTGTTTGTTGTCGTCCTCGTGTGCCCGACCCGCCTCCCAGCTGAGACGCCCTCCCACAGACTTTAATAGCGCTCCTCGCCCTGCAGAAGCTGTGACTCGCTCCTCCTCACGGACCGAGTGGTCGCTCCCTGTGCCCCTGGCTGAAGCCTGGTATCGTAGCGCTGCTCTGCTGAATTATCGCTTTCACAGTCACATTTGTTTATCGCCTGCTGTGTGCTTTGCTTATTGCTTTGTGGAATCAGCGCTCTAGCTCTCAAATATCGTAGCGCTGCTCTGCTGAATTAATCGCTTTCACAGTTACATTTGTTTATCGCCTGCTGTGTGCTTTGCTTAGCGCTTTGTGGAATTAGCACTCTAGCCTTCAATTTTGTACTTTCCTTACATTGTTAGCGCATTTACCAATAGCGCTCCGCTCTGCTCCTCCCCCCGCCTCCATTTTGTTTGTTTGTTGTCGTCCTCGTGTGCCCGACCCGCCTCCCAGCTGAGACGCCCTCCCACAGACTTTAATAGCGCTCCTCGCCCTGCAGAAGCTGTGACTCGCTCCTCCTCACGGACCGAGTGGTCGCTCCCTGTGCCCCTGGCTGAAGCCTGGTATCGTAGCGCTGCTCTGCTGAATTATCGCTTTCACAGTCACATTTGTTTATCGCCTGCTGTGTGCTTTGCTTAGTGCTTTGTGGAATCAGCGCTCTAGCTCTCAAATACCGTAGCGCTGCTCTGCTGAATTAATCGCTTTCACAGTTACATTTGTTTATCGCCTGCTGTGTGCTTTGCTTAGCGCTTTGTGGAATTAGCACTCTAGCCTTCAATTTTGTACTTTCCTTACATTGTTAGCGCATTTACCAATAGCGCTCCGCTCTTCTCCTCCCCCCGCCTCCATTTTGTTTGTTTGTTGTCGTCCTCGTGTGCCGCCTCCCAGCTGAGACGCCCTCGCCCCTCCCCCTCCACTATCCATATATGACAGTAGTTCCCGCGTGCAGCGTTCACGCGCAGCGTTCGCGCCCAATCCGCGCCGAAGGTGCGCCAAAGGTAAGCCCGTCTACGCCCGTCCGCGCCTGGACCGCGCCCAGCGCCAGACCCCCTGTCCCTCGCGCTGCCCAGCCCTCCCGCATTACCTACGATGCCGCCACCCTCCTAGCCCTTAACCCCGGTCGCGCCCCCAACTGCGTCCAAGCCGCTCCTGGACACACCCATGGACCTTTCTCCTGCTACTCCTGCAAATTCATCGGCACCGACAACATCTCCGCTACAACCACACCACAGATTCCCGACCCCAACCACCTACAATGCATCCTTCTCAACACCCGATCTGTCCACAGACACGCCATTGACCTATGGAACCTACTAGACACCACCTCCCCGGACGTCGCCTTCCTAACGGAAACATGGATGAACGCTTCCTCCGCCCCAGACATCACCATTGCCATCCCTGAAGACTATAAGATCACTCGCAAAGACCGTACCAGCCACACAGGAGGAGGAATCGCTATCGTCCATAAGAAATCAATCCGCATCTCAACCAGCTCTGACGCCAACCTCGCCAACTCCGAACACCTTCACTTCCAGATCCACATCGACCCCACAACCACACTCAGAGGCACCCTCCTCTACAGACCACCAGGACCCCGCGCAAAATTCAGTGAAGACATCACGGACTTCATCACCCCACACGCGCTCCCCTCCAAAGAATACATCCTTGGAACAATGCCTCCTTGCCATGAGGTATCGTGAGAGAATTACACAGATTCTTGGCTTGGCGCATTTAAGAGATCTGAACACAACTTGGTTTCTATCGTTCAGACCAATCTGGCAAGATTGCATCTTACCTGTTCTGCGATGCCTACTTTGCGGAGAAGAATGCGTGTTGGACATTTGTCTTACACTTCCATCAGTCCTGCCATCGGATGTTGACGCTTTGCTAGCTCCAGTAACCACTCATGCACCGTGTTGCCCCCAACGGCTGCCAATTCTGATGACGGCATTTATTGAGGTCTCACCGGCAAGTCTAACTGAGGGTGAGATACGTGACACTACAGGCACACAGGTACCACCTACTGCGGATATTGCTAATGCTTCAATCGCTGACGGCAATGATCCTCATCTATGCACATTTGACCTGCTAACTGAAGTGACCCCACTTTCGCCTACTATGGTAGACAGTTTCTTTGCCAGCCAAGACGATCTGATGTTTTCTCCTGACACCGAGAATAACTTTTGACTCATGCACACACCGTTACCTGAACTCTGAAATTAGGCCTTCATTTTTTCAAAACAAACGATCTAACAATTTGAACTTTTTTCAAAATAAAACCTTTGGCACAAGGTAATCTGCTTAAAGTAGAACTATTCTTAGAGGACAAGATTTCTTTTGAAAACTTCCTAATGACAATATTTGGCCTTGTCCTATAAAAGAAACAGTTTAAATATTATGCTATGGGATGGTCTCGACTTTTTTTTCTGTAACTTAAGAGACTTTTCATGAATGTAATTTCCTATTTTCGTAAATGTTAGAATGTATGCTCTCATAATATGCTTCATATCTGTGGAGATTTGTTTGTATTTTCGATACAGTCTATACTCATTTCATGTGAACAAACATTTTCAAAAGCAATTTGTACTTTGGGTGGGATTGTAAACACTTACCTTAGATATGTTCAGTGCTTATACATTTAGTTTTATTGAACTTAAAATCATGGAGTGGTGTGTTGTAAATGAATCTAGGACCCTAGTGTAATTTTCCAGATTCATGCCCTTATATAGGTATAAATTACCCGATCCTTATATAGGCATAGAAATCATTACCATATTTAGACTGAGCCTATGCAGCCTAAATACGGCATGGCTACTTCCACTAAGTTCCGAGAATCAACACCGATTTCTTAGAGAAACCCGCTTTCAGAAGCTAGGGACATCCCCTTGCCTGAATACTAATTTATCTAGGAAATTGTGGAGTTTTCGAAGAACTGAGTCTTCAATGACGTTATTAAGTCCAATCATAGGTCAAACTCGGCACCTTCAAAGTATAATTATGCCTACATTTGCCCAGACAAACACACGGTGGTTTGGAGCAGATCGACTATCTACTTGCCCGACGCCTGCAGCAGCAAGTACCGAAGGAAGCCGACCCTCCAGCAGACGCACTGAGAGACTCTGTCTTTTCTCCAGCCGAGAAATCCAGCTCCAGTGTTTCCAGGTTACCCTTGCGAGTTGCTGGGAAATTGAGTCCTGAGAGAGAGATACAAGACCTCCTTCATTCTAAACCAAGGTACAGAGCTGATTAGACCCTTAGAGAATTCTTGGATAGATTCTTGGCAGAGAAACACTAAAATAAAGTTACTCCTCACTTACTTCTTCCCTTGTACTAGACTTAGGTTAGGTAGGCATATTTTAGAAGCACCAGTTGAGGACTTTTAGTCATTAATTTATCACTGTATGTATTTTATATGTTTTAAGGCAATTTATGGCTTAGAAACCATATCATGCTTTTACAGTACTACTTTTCGTATTATATACCTTGTACTTTATAACCAGTATTACGATTGTAGCAGTACATTTCTTATGCTTCAGAAAGAAGACTGTTCAATAAATACTTTTTATTAAAAACGCTGTCTCTATTTTTTCGGCACCTCGGGTGAAACGAAGCATGCACGATTGACTGGGTAAAATAGTTATCTATTGTTTACGCGACTCTAGAGATTGATTTCTTATTCTTGGGAAACAAAGTTGTCATGTTTATGCGGTTGTCAGAAACGAATCCCTTCTTGTGAATTTGAGAAAGTTTCTAGTGGCCTCTGAGCTAGCTGGCACTCACTATTAAGTCTAATATATACGATAGAGACCTAGTCGACCTCAGTCCTACGTCTAAACTATAGTATATGTTATTCCAATGTGCAGAGCCTATTGGGAATATAGGAACTACACTACAAAAATATTAGAAAAAGCTACCAACCAAAAACTCTCCTTGCATCTGGAATGGAAACCCTTACTCGACGACCCCCAATCCGGATTCCGCAGTGACCACAGCACCAAAACAGCCTCATCGCCGCTATTGGTAACATCCAAGCCGTACTTGACCAAGGAGAGGCTGCAGCTCTGATCCTCTTAAATCTCTCAGCAGCCTTCTATACAGTCTCCGACCACAAACTCATATAAAGGCTGTACAACATAGGCATGCAAGGAGGTACTCTTAGATGGTTAGCCTCTTTCCTCATCGGAGGAACGCAAAAAGTCGGCCTCCCCCCCCCCCCCCCTTCACCTCTGAACCCAAGGAAATCATTTTTGGATTACCCCAAGGATCCTCGCTCAGCCCCACCATCTTCAACACTTATAACACCTCTGGCCTGCATTGCCAAACCCTATGGACTCAACATCACAGTATATGCCAATGATACACAACTCATCCTCTCTGAAAACACCACCAACAACCATGACCAACTTCCACAACTGCGGGTCAGACGTCGCCCACTGGATGAAGAACAACTTTAAGAAGCTCAACATGGACAAAACAGAGGTACTGATTTTCGGAAACAAAGCTCACCATTGGATGTATCCTGGTGGCCCTCAGAACTCTGACCTACTTTTACCCCCACTGACCATACTAGGAATATAGGCATTATTCCGGACAACAAGCTAACCAGGTTGACGCAGGTCAACTCTGTCTCCTCCTCCTGCTTCTTCATCCTCTGCATGCTTTGTAAGATATTCAAAAGGCTACCCCAAAGTCCAAGACGCACAATCACCCAGGCCATCATCTCTAGCTGACTGGACTACGGCATTGCTCTACACAAGGATTGCAGTTCTCCTCCTCTGACGACTACAGACCATTCAGAATGCTGAACCCACAACACCAACTGCCTCATGGAACTCCACTGGCTCCCTGTGCAAAAACAATGCCAGAGTTCAGGCTCTTGACCCATGCATACAAGACCCTACATAACTGCGACCTGACTATTTGAACCATGGCCTGAACTTCCATTAGCCCACTGGACACCTCTGTTCCGCGTCCCTTTCTCTAACCCTCATTCTCTGCATCAAACATAGCAGATGCAGAGGTCACTCCTTCTCCTACCTAACAGCAAAGACATGAAACAAGCTACACTTTCATCTCCGGACCTCCCCATCTCTTCCAGAGTTCCAGCAGTCCCTGAAGACCTGGCTATTCGGCTGATCACCTGGAACCCTGCCAGCGCCTGGATAACCTCATGGGTGACAAGGAGTGCTCCACAAATCTACTGACTGATTGATTCATCAGTAGGTTACTAAATAACTATAAGTATTGCACAATGAGTCATAAATATCAGAAAAATTGATCTGTGTTTTGAGATAAGAACATGCTTCCTTTGGCTCACTGCTACATGAAGTACAGCCTCAACAGGAGAGCCAATGTCTAAAGTTCCATGTCACTGACAGAAACTACATTTAGTAAAAACCGACACAAGAACATCAATCTGGATAATTCATACGTGGATGACTTATGGTTTGGCCTCAACTAAGCCTCGAACTATAATGGTCATCAACTATTACCTGTGAGAGGAAACAGGAGTGCACATTTGGTCCTGGCAGAAACATATTAACTTCCTATTGGTAACACGGAAAAAGACTGTGGAGAATGTTTAAAATGTAATCAAATACTCCTGCAAAGTCAGTCAAGAGAAACACGCAGAAGGATTCTGCCAGAAGACAGCAAAAGGGGTCTGCTGGGGTGGTACACAGACAGCATGAAACTATGAAGAAGGTAAATTCCAGGTTCACATGTTATAACTGGAATAAGGTCTTGGCCAAGCTTACCTCACTTACACAGGCTGGCTGGGGGCAGTACAACGGAGGTGCTGGAAGATACAGCTTTTCGGGCACTAAACCACTCAACCCTTTGCTAAGATCTTTAGCTGCTTCAATCAAAAGTAAAAATGTTTCTGATAGAATATCAGCCTCAGCCATCACTGCAGCCTTCAGCATTTCTTGAACAGAGCTAAAAAGCGCATCTGCATCCTCCTCTTCAATTGGATCTGTAAGATAAAGCTGAGAATTAGAAAAAGGGAAAAAAACAGCATACAACTGATAATTATCACAAAGACACGTCTTGGGACGAAGCAGTACAATAAAAACATGAATATACACTGGTGCACAAACCCATGCACCCAAAAGTGAACCCATGAGAAGGTCAAAGAGTGTGCGAGCGAGAGGTGCATTTACTTAAAACAAGTTTATTGATGGTAGTTTACCAAGATTAGTAAGAAACATGATAAGAATAAACTCTCCGCCCAACATATTCACTACCATTCATGATATAATTGGCACACTTGGCGATCCGGACCCTGTACTGGGATATGTAAAAGACACGCCAGTAGCGTTTCACAAAGTCCATGCTACGGAAGGGAAGTCCCTTCAATTAAAGAGTGGATCCAGAATGTAATATTTGGGCACACGCAATTAACCACATTTTGGGAGATGATGCCATCGGCATTCAGGTTCGAGAGACATATGGGGGCCATTTGTGGAGTGGGCACGGACACGTCAAGAAAATAGGGAGGGTTCCTTGGGGACAATTGGGGATTCATAAATATGAGTGGGTAGAATAAGTGGTGGGTAAAGTCAGGTAAAGGGAGTCGCGTCTATACGAGCAGTCTAATGTCATCGATAAGTCACACCTATCTTACAATAAGTGGCGTTTTTGAGAAACAAGGAGTGAAAATTAATTTTCTTAAGTCTTGGGTGCCCACACGCCTTCGATAATTCTCTTATTTCGTACCGATTGGGATGTACAATGACAAAGTTGGAACTGTGAATTTGTCGTTTAATGTAATATTAGATTCTTATGATAGGGATGTAACAACTGCCCATGCTGGGTTGTAATGTTTGTTCTTTCTTGAAATGCCAATAAAGAAAATTAAGAACAACAAAAAAGAATAAACTCTCTGCATAGTTTACATGCAGTAAAACGCTTATTTTACAGTTACCATAAATATTTAAAAAAAATTAAAACTGCAAATTATCATAGATGATGACATCACAAACTTTTGGAAGTTACTGCAAATTACAAGCAGCGCTTACTAGCAACCGGTGAAATCATCCAGGGTGTCATGTGTGAGGGCATAAGCAGTGTATTTATTTATAGTAACGCAATTGACCATAACTGAGAAATGTCAGAGGCTTCATAACTATCTTACTTCATATGAAGTTTTTTAAAGAGGATCTTATGGTTCTCTTTGTTTTAATGTTGGTCACTAGCTTATCTTAACTGATAAACACGCTTTTAACAAAAGTTATTTCAATGAATTCTAAGTGTTTTGTTAGGATATATTTAAACCCACTCGCTCAACACTGAATCAGAAGGCATCGACACAGCCTCTGATGCTTGTATAAAATGGTCTCTACTATTGCCGAGCAAGGGACAGATACTTCCCCATGGTCCCCACTGAAAAGAAAGGCAAAGTTTGTCTGCTCAGACACTAAGATACAAGAAATAGGTTTTCTTAGATCGAACTCTTAACCTTTAACACAAACTAACACAAAGCATTTCGAATCTTAACACATTACTCAAACGGTACTTTCTTAGACTAAAATAATCATAAAGTGTACTGTTAAAACATACAGTAAAATTAATTTCACGTTAAAGGTCTATACCAGTATAGCACATTTAAACAAGCATTGGCATAGCTAATAGGTCTCACCTTTGGGACCTATAAATATTTAGTTATGCAGCATAATATCCTTGGTGCAACAACATCACCTGTTGCATGGCTAAACACTTATAAGGTCCCAAAGGCGAGACCTATTGGCTATGCCAATGCTTGTTTTCGATTTACTGTGTAAACTGCTCCTGCCTCGGTCTGACGTCTGTACAGAGCCAGTGAATTTTAGAATGGGTTTTCACCTCTTGATGTGCTCTATCAGAAAGTCGGCTAGCCCGAAGGAAAGCTCAGTGAGCTGAACACTCGCGGACGCCAAATGTTAGGTTCTTGATCTCATCCCAAGCCTTCCACCCTTCTGTGGTAGGAACCACCATCAAATGGCCAATGTTTGTCATTTTAATTATAGTGCTTAGAAAAGGATGAAGTGTGGTATGCAGTGCTAGGGTAGCAAGCGGATGGGAGTTTGGGTGCAATGCCTAACTTTGTATGGTGGACTCCTAAATAGGTTCTATGAAAATAGAACTAGATTATATCTTATCTTCGAGGTCCATTAGTTTGGAGCCAAGCATAGCTTTCAGTGGTTCGGCAGTGACTGATATTTTTGTAGTGAATATTCTGACACACCAGGTAAGTGTTTCCACGAAATGTGGTTGTGCACGAAGGTAACCGCTGCAGAGATACGGACCCGTTGTGTTTACAGCGTACTGGTGAATTACTCCTGGAAATCTGGAATACATCTGGGCCGGTGGCCCACCATTCGCTGCACTTTAAACAGTAATCCCACCCTCAGACACGCTGTGCTCATGCTTTATGTGGATTAAGCCAATGTGAGGCTTTACAATCTGGTTGGCAGTTTCACAATATCCTTTAATAAGAAATACGGTAACCTCGTGTCTTGCTAGACACCGTAACTGCGCACATGGAAAAGGTTTGTTAGGCCAGAGCTGCCGAGTTTGGAGCTGTGGAACCAGGCTCGAGTCTCGGCAGGGACGCTCAACATCCTGTGATTCTGGGCAAGTCACTTAATCTCCTCGTGCCCACAAAAATGAATGCGTCCTTCTGTAACTTAACGGGTGCTATGTAAAGCGCTCCAATACCTTCGGTAGAGTTCGCGTCATATAAAACAGAAAAGAAAACAAACTGTGTTATGAGTGCAGTGGGCTGTCCTGTCTTGCCTTTAAAAATAGGGTCCAGTTCCCGAGACTCAGTCTCGCTGTACTCGCCTCAAACTGAAGCGCAACACCAAATTTAACATTTCTAGTGCCAATGACTTGTATAGTATATTACAATAAGTGTTCTCTGGCCCCAGTCACGTGGAAACCGATCCGGTTTAACCAGGAATGAAGCTGAGCTGTTGTAAGTATGTAAAGCTCGGAGTATTACCGACTTCATTTTGGGAGGGAGCGGTATCCTTAGCCCTTGAGAAAAAGAAGAAATGTAGGAAAGCCAGCTATGGGCTAAGTGCATAGGAAAAACAAGCATTTGCAATGCAATAGGTCTCGCATTAGGAAAGTTTGAGATATTGGTCTTGTAAATGACACATTTTTTATTTATGTGTTGGTTTTGAAAATAGCGAAATTATTAGCTTTGTCATTTACAATGCCAATAGTTTTAACTTTCGCAAATGTGACACCTATAGCATTTGTAATGCAATATGTGTTGTATTTACGTGACTTAGATGTATTGATATTACAAATAACAATGGCTTTTATTTTTTTAAATAATTAATACTTAAATAAAAGTTATTGTAATTTATAATGGCAATAGCTTAATTTTTTGTAAATAGCTTTTGTGAAGATTATGTTCAGTGTATTTTATTGTGACGAAAATCCAAGAACAGAAGTGAAATATTAACATCTTTTTGTGACATTTGTAATAAAGCTTGAATTGAGAGAACATATTTGAACCAGTTGTTGTTGAATGGTTGCACAGATTGCTGCAGTGGTGGCGCTGAGTGATGCTGTGGTGGCGCTGAGTGATGCTGTGGTGGCGCTGAGTGATGCTGTGGTGGCGACGAGTGATGCTGTAGTGGCGACGAGTGATGCTGTGGTGGCGACGAGTGATGCTGTGGTGGCGACGAGTGATGCTGTGGTGGCGACGAGTGATGCTGTGGCGTTCAGTGATGCTGTGGCGTTCAGTGATGCTGTGGCGTTCAGTGATGCTGTGGCGTTCAGTAATGCTGTGGTAGCGCATAGTGATGTTATGGTGCCCCTGAGTGATGCTGTGGTGGTGCTGAGTGATGCTGTGGTGATGCGATAGATAGATGGAGTGAGTGCGATAGATAGATAGAGGGAGGGCAATAGATAGATACATTGAGGGCGGTAGATAGAGGGAGGGTGATAGATACAGTGAGGGCGATAGATAGATAGATAGATAGATAGATAGATAGATAGATAGATAGATAGATAGATAGATAGACAGATAGATAGATAGAGTGTGGGCGATAGATAGACAGATAGAGTGAGGGCGATAGAGTGAGTGCGATAGATAGACAGACAGATAGATAGAGTAAGGGCGATAGATAGATAGATAGATAGAGTGATGGCGATAGATAGAGTGAGTGCGATAAATAGACAGACAGATAGATAGATAGATAGATAGATAGATAGATAGATAGATAGATAGAGTGTGGCCGATAGATAGACAGATAGAGTGAGGGCGATAGATAGAGTGAGGGCGATAGATAGACAGACAGATAGATAGAGTAAGGGTGATAGATAGATAGATAGATAGATAGATAGATAGATAGATAGATAGATAGATAGATAGAGTGAGGGCGATAGATACAGTGAGGGCGATAGATAGATAGAGTAAGGGCGATAGATAGATAGATAGATAGATAGATAGATAGATAGATAGATAGATAGATAGATAGATAGATAGAGTGTGGGCGATAGATAGACAGATAGAGTGAGGGCGATAGATAGATAGATAGATAGATAGAGTGAGGGCGATAGATAGATAGAGGGCAATAGATAAATAGAGGGCGATAGAGTGAGGGCGATAGATAGATAGAGGGCGATAGATAGAGGGCAAGAGAGTGAGGGCGATAGATAGATAGAGTGAGGGCAATCAATAGATAGATAGAGGGATAGCGATAGAGTGAGTGCGATAGATAGACAGACAGATAGATAGAGTGAGGGCGATAGATAGATAGAGTGAGGGCGATAGAGAGATAGATAGATAGATAGATAGATAGATAGATAGATAGATAGATAGATAGATAGATAGATAGATAGATAGATAGATAGATAGATAGATAGAAAGAGAGTGAGGGCGATAGAGTGAGGGTGATAGATAAATAGATAGATAGATAGATAGAGTGAGGGTGATAGATAAATAGATAGATAGATAGATAGATAGATAGATAGATAGATAGATAGATAGATAGATAGATAGATAGATAGATAGATAGATAGATAGATAGATAGAGTGAGGGCGATAGAGTGAGGGTGATGGATAGATAGATAGATAGATAGATAGATAGAGTGAGGGCGATAGAGTGAGGATGATAGATAGAGATAGATAGATAGACAGACAGAGTGAGGGTGATAGATAGAGTGAGGGCAATAGATAGATAGATAGATAGATAGATAGATAGATAGATAGAGTGAGGGCGATAGATAGAGTGAGGGCGATAGAGAAATAGAGGGAGGGCGATAGAGTGAGGGTGATAGATAGATAGATAGACAGATAGATAGAGTGAGGGCGATCAATAGATAGAGGGCGATAGATAGAGGGTGATAGAGTGAGGTCGATAGATAGATAGAGGGCAATAGATTTAGTACGGGCGATCGATAGATAGATAGATAGATAGATAGATAGATAGATAGATAGATAGATAGATAGATAGATAGATAGATGGAGGGCGATAGATAGAGTGAGGGCAATAGATAGAGTGAGGGCGATAGATAGATAGACAGAGTGAGCGCGATAGATAGATAGAGTGATGGCGATAGATAGATAGATAGATGGATAGGTAGAAAGAGTGAGGTAGATAGATAGATAGATAGATAGATAGATAGATAGATAGATAGATAGATAGATAGATAGATAGATAGATAGATAGATACTGTTTTACGTCCCCACCACTTTCAAATGTCACCATCTGCCACTTGCAGGGGGAGAGCAATGTTCAAGGCAGGGATAGGGGTGCCCACCTTCCCCAGCTCCAGACATCAATTGTCTCTCAAGCCAATTACTCTGACTGTACTAAAAGGAACTGTTACTGCCAGCAATTGGCCATCAGTTATTTAAACAAGAGTCTGTTTAACATATCAACACCAGGCCGCGGCTGTGGGGAGCTCCCTCCTCCCCATCCCAGACAGCCCCCCCACCCGCCTGCATGCTGCAGTCAGCCCCAGCAAGGGCGACGTGAACTTCGCAGCATGATTCATGGAGAAAGGCGCACACTGCATTGATCAGTGTCAGGCCCTCAAACCGAGATATGAGGAGGAAGTCGCCTTATTGCGCAGTAGATAAACGCGCTACTGAATAATTGATCAGTGCAAATGGAACAGTAGGCTAATGTAAATGTTTCTATGACTCGCGAAACGTTGACCAGGAGACCTCCATTAAACACCCGGTGCTCACCTTTAATATGTTTCTGCTTAGCCTGCCTTTGCGTCTGGAGTGCGAAAGCAACATCGGTAGCAAAGTAACCAATTTGTTTTAAAATAAATTCACCACACTCTGCTCCGTAGTGTAGCCACCTACATGTAACACCCGCTGCTTACCTTTAATAAGTTACTGGGGAGCCTGCGCCTGTGTCAGAGGGTGGTGGGAGGATGGCAGGAAAGACAAGAATAGAGCAACAATTGTTTTTTAAAGTAACCACATTTAGCTCTATAGTGCATCCACCTACGTGAAACACTCGCTGCTTGCCTGCTATAAGTCTCTGCAGAGCTTCAAACAAGCCGATCAGTTTGTTTTCTAGAGATCACGGAACGCGGGCAGTCTACACTGTAATATATAAAGGAAATCAGCGATGCTTGAAAATGCAGCTGCCTCAGAAGGACAAGCCATCGGGACCTTTGCACTTGGGATTTATAACTTAGCGTCACCTGACAAGCTATATGGCAAGGAATAACAAGAGCCATAAAGGTATTAAAAAATACAAGAGTCAGTTGAAGTAAAACGTGAAACTAAGGTGGTTTGCAAGCTTTGAATGTTAACTAGTGGTTAACACAATATTCAGTTTTTCATAAAAGCAGGTAAATGTTGCAGTATAGAAAATCAGGACAAACTGTATGAGAACATCGCTAAAACAGCTTTTTAAAATTTCCTCCTTCCAAAATAACCAGCAAGGTACGTAGGACGAACAGCAGCGTTTACTAGCTAAAGAGTGTAGGAAGGGGGATACCTGACTATTGTTACCCCAGATTTATTGCCTAGTGTTTAGCTGGTTTTCCACTTAGTTGGCCTGGGATCCTGCTAATCAGGGCCCCAGGCTATCTGCTCTCTCTTTAAAATGGACTCCATGTACCCTAGGTACATCTCCAATTGGATACTGGGTCACCTTATGAGCCCCTGTACAGTGTATTATAGGTACCCTGGGCATAGGTGCATCCAAGACCTACCAGGGGCTGCAGCATGTATTATGCCACCCATGGCTGGCCACCCAAATTGACACAACTGGCTGATCACTCAGCTGGGGCAAGGAAGTGTAATCACCCTTTGCTTTAGATATAGTATACCTATATCTAACCTTATATCAAGACACATGTACACCTATAAGTCACTCCTATGGCAGGCCTTAACAATCCTGAAGGCAGAGTGCTTGGTTTTATGTGCGATGGTGCTCTAGCATGACCTGAGCCTGTCTGCAGCTTTCGGAACCATGTCCTTATAGCTGTTCTAGGATATTGCCATACCATATACTCTTAAGCACATTATGAACCTCCCGGTTAAATGTTAACTATGGTTTGGCTTTATCAAAACAAGTCGAGGTAGGTGTCATACGATTTAGAGAAGTGTGGCTCAATGGTTAGAGCGGCAGACCCTGATGCAGTAGTCTGGCCGGGACCAGGGTTCAATTCCCACCTCGGCAGGTCTCGGGCTCAATTTCCTCGGACCTGATAATTCTCGCCTCGGTGCCCATTCTGATCATGAGCCCCACTCTGCACCTCTGGGCAATAGCTTGCTTAATCTCTACAACTGCCCCAACAACGCTGAGGATGCCGGACTTCACCTTGGGGGTGCCCAGGAGTGGGCTTCTCACAGGGAAAGGCCATGAAGGGTTCCTCTGCGGTATTCGTACAAGCGCCGAGATGCCTCCGGGTAGTCGTGCGCTATATAAGTGCGTAATTATCATTTATTATTATTATACGATTTGGAATACTACCCCCTCGCCAGTCCTGGCGACGGGGGTAGCATTCCACCCTTCTAGAGGGAGAAGACATGTTGTTCCTACTATTCCCGGTTAAAGTTAACCCCATGGCTGCTAAGGCAATTCCCCTCCTGTGCTGGAGATTGCTCTATTTCATTGTTTTATGACGAGCTGGGCTCGTCATCAGTGTACGAGGAGGCTACACCATGACGAGCCCAGCTCGTCATGAGTGTGGAAGGGGTTAACTAGAGCCTCAGCATCACAAAATGGATGCTGCTGCCACAGACACAAGTCTGACCTCCTGCTTCTGGGAGTCCTTCCAGCGAGGGAGGCTTGGACAATAGGTTTCCTGACTTGGGAGGTGCTAGCACCACCCCAGACAGGACTTTGTGTATTGGGACAGGAAGGGCTGAAAGGATTGAGACACTGCCTGGGGCCCACAAGGTGTCCCATGCATAGTCCAGTTCAAACCGGTGCTGGGGCTTCCCTGCCCCAGCTCTGGCGCGAAATTGGACAAAGGGAAAGGGGTGTAACCACCCCCTTCCCTGGTCCCACCCATAGGAGGGACCTAGCAGGTAATCCAGCCCCTAAGATCAGTATATAGGTAGGAGCTGAGTCACTAGGACTTTTAAATTATCCTGACAAACTTTGAAACGAAACTCTGGACCTTCATCACTCTACTTTGTAAAAAGACGACCGAAGAATCTCCCTTGTGGTCAAGGAGTGACTACCCTGCACAAGCAGGCACCATCCAGCGATCGACGACTTGCTTTGCCGCCGCCGGAGCCCGAGCCCAGAGCCTGACAAGAACCAGATTCCCAGACATCCAACAGCCCGATCCACAGTCCCTGCAAAGCTGAGACCCGTGGAGGCGACGTGAGACGTGGGACCGGCCATCTTGAAAAGTCTGCGACCTGCTAACTGTGCAGCCCCCGAGGTTCCCTCGAAGCTGTGCATTGGGGATTGAGAAGCCCCAGCCCCGAGCAGCATCAGCACCGAAGATCAGCCCTGCACCCTCCACGAGTTCTGCGTGGGGCCCTTCTGCATTTTCCTGCTCGACGTGTCTGCCCGGTCACTTGCCCGTTGGCTAGTGGACATCTTGGCGACGATCCTGTGAAACTACACCGCTGGTCTGGTTGCTCCAGACTGGCCCTTGCTTCCCTGAAAAGAAGCAGCCCCTCAGACCTTGCTGGTCTGAGTAAGAAGCCTACATCGATTCCTGCGTGGGTTGCCTTTGCCAAGGCTTGTTGCCTCCAATCTTGAAGCCGACACCGCCGACAGCAAGAGCCTTTGTGGGACAGCTCGTGACTCCATCCTGGTCATCGTCGATGACTCCTGGACCGCGTGGCTGCAGAGACGAGATTTCCATCAGCACCTGATCGCATCCCGACATCGCCTGGTTCCGTCCTGGTTCCATCCTGGTCACTGGCTAGTGTTTTCAGGTCCTCTACATCTTCGATCCACCCTTGGATCCACCCGGACTCTTCTCTTCTGGCCGCCTGCAGCATCTTTACTCCAAGGCTCTATAGATCTCCACGACGAAACCCGACACACCTTTGGACCTATGCACCTGCTTCCTGTGGGTTAGGTAACGCGAGTACTACGGTGCTCCTGTAGAGGTTTACATCCCTAGTGTCCTAGTTTCAAGTGGTTAAGTTCTATTCCAGTCGGAAGGCTCCTAAATCTTTAACTTTATAACTTTTATGCACCCATTGACTTCAATGTGTACACTCGTGTGCTTTTAGACACTGCACACGCATCCCGTGGGCCTCCTGCTCCCTAACCATTGTTAGCTCAGTGTAGCCCCAGCGATTCCCAAGGCCTTACTACTGTTCGTGTCGTGGTACTTATACCACTTTTTTGATATATGGTTTGACGGGCCACCCCGCCCTATTCATAATTGTGCAACTTTTGTCTATTCTATTAAGTTACTTGTTTTGCGCTTGTGCTTCTGTGCTCATAAAGAGTTCAGGGGCTTGTTTAGAAATAAATACATATATATTTTCAATATATATCTTGTATGGTGTCCTTTCATTTTCGTATTAAAGGGATTTCATATGGTAAAACAGCTGGCTTCACATGCCCTCTTGAGTTTAGCCTAAGACTGCTTTGTCCATGCTACCCCTAGGATAGCTGGTCTATAAGGTTGACTTTACAACCATCACCATAAGGGTTGTTTGGACTGGTGCAAGGGGCTCACTAGAATAGTGATCAGCATATACCAGGCCAACTTCTCACAAAGAGTTGCAGCGCATTATTTGGACACTACTGCTACAGGTTTCACACAAGTGCTTACAAAGTTGAATGAACGATACAAGCGCCAAACGGGGGCGGGGGGGTTGTGAATAACACAGACCGAAGCACACCTGCATGGATGACGTACCTGAAAGCAACAGAGGGCAAACAAGACTAGACTGTTGACTAGGGGGCGTGGCCAGCCAGCCAACATGGCTGACGTGACTTATTAGAGCTCCGTCCTTAGACCCCCAGTTCTCCTGAAACTATCCTCCAGAGGTGCCTTTTCGTGCCCACGCTGTGTGGAGTAGGTGTGGGGGTGCAGTGATGAGTCCCGGGGGCTCAGCAGATCCCAGTTTGAGGCTGCGGAGGCGGAGATAGCAGGCGGTCTGTGGCAGCACTGCCCTGCAGGGGAATGGCGCGAAAAGCACCCGGAGGTCCAGCGCCCGCTGGCGAACCTTGCGCTGTTGCTGTAGCGCTGCCGGGAGGCGTTGGGCATTGCTTTGGGCCCGGGCGCGCCGCAGACCTGGCTGAGTGTTGCCCTCCTGAAGGATCGGCGGGCTCTGAGGCCCCGTACTGCTGACGGCTGCTGAAGTGGACGGAGAGCTGGGGTGAGGCCCTGGCGGCATCGGCGGACGGCAGGCGGCAACTGAGAGGCCCAGACAGGGCCTGTACTCGTGGCCCGGGTGGGCGGCTGCGCTCAGCGTGGCGGAGGCCGACGAACCTGCGCCTGGGGGCGGAAGAGCGCTGGAGGAGAGTGCAGTGACCCTTGTGGCCTGTGAAGCCGGGGCCTTGCGTCCTCCTCGGGGCCTGGGGCCTGGGGCATGTGGAGCTGCGAGACCCCACCGACCTGCAGTGAAGCTCCGCATTGCCGGAGACAAAGGAGCGACTGCAACATGACCCCTATATGGTGAGGAGCGGGGCCAAGGGGCGGACTGAGACACTACTTGCGAGGAGGTGCTGCAGCGAACTCTCCCTGGGCTACGAAGTGATGGTGGGCTGTCACCTGGGCCGTCCCCGGAGCCGACATTGACCACCTGGCGACACAGCTCCTGGTGGCGACAGCGCCCGTTTTACTTGGACAACTCCCCCCCGCCACTGCCGGCGCTGCTACTGGCCTGGTGAAGTGATTCTCCCCCTAACTTCAGAGAGTCTGACATCACGCGTGGATGCCTACGGCGCAGCAGTTGGTAATTGGCAGGCTTAAGGATAAATCCCAACATAAACAGCAGGTGGCGAGTGACCTGGGCTCCACGCACGGACATCAGAGTGACAACATGGAGCCGGCAACAGCCCTCGCAGCCAAGATGGACTCTGTGTTGGTGGCGGTGGAGCGCATTGGCACCACTTTGGAGCAAACTAAAGTGTCGCTAGAAGCCCGGATAGATAATGTCACATCTGACTTCACCCTACTGCATGCAGACCACCGCAAGCTGTCGGAGTCCGTCACTGCGCAGCGTCAGACAATCCAAGAGCTGCAGCCTGTGGTGCAAAATCATGCTTCAGCACTTCAAGATATAATAGACAGGGTTCACGTACTGGAGGATCGCATTCAAGACGCGGAAGGGCGCTCTCAGCGCAATAAAGTTTGGGTAGTCGAACTTCCCGAGGGAGAAGAAGGGAAGGACCCGGAGCTGTATGCCGAGAAATGGTTGGGGGAACTCTTACCCCGGGGGACGCTGTCCCCACACTTTGTGATAGAAAGAGCACACAGAGTGCCAGCGCAGACGCCACAACCTGGAGCCCGGCCTCGCCCGTTCCTCTTCAAGCTTCTTAATTATCGCGACCAGGACGTGGTGCTTCGTGAAACCAGGAAGTTGGGCGATCTCAAAGTGGGGAACAGCCGAGTGATGTTTTTTCCAGATTATACGGCGGCAGTGCAGAGGAGGAGAAGCACATACATGGCCGTGAAGAGGCAGCAGAGGGAACTGGAGCTGCCCTACTCTTTACTGTTTCCCTCTCGCCTCCAAGTGGTCTCAAAGAAGGTGCCCGTTTCTTTGATGCCCCATCGGGCGTCTGGGACTGGCTGGAAGAGACGGGACAATGGACAGGTATGAGGCCCGCAGGCTCGGAGGAGAGTGGGTGGCAGGAGCAGCGATCGAGCAGGCGCAGAAGGAGGGGGGCTCGTCGGGGTGCGGGCTTGGGCCAGGTCGCACCCAGCCCGGAGAAGATGCGACTGGAACGGCAAGAAGCACTTGAAGCGGTTGCGACCCTAGGAGTGGTGAGCGTCGCTGCCCGCCCGGATACCCGGCTGCACAGTGACCTGGACATGAGTGGCTCGTCATCCCCATCTACCGTTTTTTCTGAAGACAAGAACATGCTGGTGGTGACGCCCCAAACGTCTGACCAGATCGTGTGACTGAACAATGGACTAAGGCGACCAAGCAGGAGCCCCTGTCTCTGAATGTTCTCTCTTCTATATCCTTCTAATAATGTTGTTAGGCGCGCTGCTGCTATGTGTTTTCTGCCAAGTGTGTTTGCACTGCCTTGTGATAATGTACAGATCAGTGTATGCAGGTGCGTTTGCAGGCCCGCAGTTGAACAGCGCTGAGTGATTACTACATGCAGGGGCTCCTCCACTGGCGACTCACATCGGCTCTGCGCATTTAACCTTCCAAAACTTCCTCATGCACCTCTCGGACGCCTGTGTCTGAGGCAGGGGCGTAACATAGCTTGATTGTTGGCTACACACTCACCCTAACAGCCACTGTGCTGGACTAACACCTTTTCTAAGTGGTGGATCTACTTTAGGTTTGGACGCATGCCCCGTTGGGAATTCGCCCAATCAGTTACACTGTTTGTCATTGTTCTTACGTTTCAGTTGCGGCACACTGATACCCCCTTCCCTGATGGCACCCGTAGGCCCCCTTTGAGGTGCTCCCCCGACCCTTTGCGGGTGAGATGCGTCCCGACACATGACACACACTAATATAATGACCTGGAAACCCAGGATGGTCGCGAAGAACATTGGACCACATTAAAAAAACCAAAGCCCTTCATTTCCTTTCCACTAAAACCGTGCTGGGCGATCACTTGCACAATAACTTTAAGATGGTGAGAAGGGTACCATGGGTGGGTAAATCCAAGAAACGTATGGAGGGTGATTGTGTTGTGGTGAGTTTTAGATCCCCTAGATTGGTTAACGACATTTTGAGGCAGGCGGGAGCAGCTATTATTCACCACGACTATGTAAATGTTGTTCCGCTGCGGTTCATTTACCCACCTCATAAATTTGGTGCTAGTGGTGAGGGTCAGTCTAGCCTGGAAACAGTTCCCCATATTGACTTAATCACAACAAGCAATAGATATGAGGTCCTGAGCTCGCTGGACACTAATGACTGACTTGAGGATGATAATATCAGGGCTCGGGGAAGGGTGCGTCCAGGTGATGCAAATAGAGGGTGTCTACCAGTGGAAATTGGGCTGCAAAGTCCATTGGCACAGCTAACCACCCCCATTGGGGGTAGGGGCGCTGACATAATAGAGACCAAGACCAGAGCTACTGAACTTATTTTAGGGGATAGTGGGTCGGATTCTGGCCATGCCGAAACCTTGGAATGTATTCGGACTATTGGGGGAACAGGGGAAGCTCAGGAAGTAGTAAGAGTTATCTCTTGGAATGTAGCGGGTTTGGCATCCAAATTCAACAATACTGAGTGGCGCCACTGTATTAGTAGCTATCAGATAATTAGCCTCCAGGAGACATGGGCGGTCGACAATAGCACCTTTCATATTCAGGGGTATAAATGTTTTTTTGTCCCAGGACAAAAATCCAGATCGGGTAGAGCCATGGGTGGACTATCCATATATGTAGACTTGAACCTCCAGGGCACATGGTCTAACACGGACTGGTGCTCGTATGTCATTCAAGCCGTACGATTTAAGGACCAGGGGTTAAGGTTGACCATATTTAACGTTTACAACAATGGGGCGGGTGGAGACTATAATACACTTGTAGGGGAATTGGATGACAGATTGAGCCAAGAAACCGTAGCTAGGAAGGGGGCACATGCACCTGCTATACTCGTCATGGGAGACTTTAATTGCCACCTATCCCCGGCCCTAGTTCCAATAGACGCGGAATGGTCTCATTGCCCCATGGAAAACGGGCCGCACTTTGACCATACGCCAGAAGGTCTGGCCTTTAGTAAACTCCTACACAACCATGATTTAGAGCATACGATTAATATGATGATCGTGCAGAGGGATGGTAGTCTACCACCGACATTTAAGGACCGAGGGTGCTCCTCATTTATTGATTATATCCTAGCCTCTAGAGTTTTAAAAAAAATAGAATCACTAGTGTAGGGATAGAATGGAGCCCCTTCAGTGATCACAATCCCCTAGTATTGGAGTTGCTCTATTTGGCTCAGATCAGAAGGGGACAGCCTGGTACAATTATTGAGGAGGTAACGGACCAGGGTAGACGACTGAGGTGGTCTAAAATAGATGGGGAAACCTTCTATGAAACCTTGATGGATATTGGGAAATCTGCTTTTGAGGACTGCTTGGATACGGTAGTAGAAGGTCCCCCGTTACTCTTGGCATTTGGGCAGATTGCTAAGTTGGTAGATGGACTGCTAAAAACGAGGGCGCCTACAAGGAAACACTGTCACCCACGATGGTTCGATCGTGACTGCTCCCAGGCTTTAAGGGAACTTAAAAGTAGCCTTAAAATTAGACCATGGTACCCTCAACAAGTTGCATTGTGTAGGAAAAAATATAAGAGCGAGACTAAGAGGAGGAAATTAGTTCTACAGGGTGAAGCATGGGTAGACTTAAGAGAAGCGGGGGAAAAAAGGGACATGTCTGA
Organism: Lissotriton vulgaris; assembly: GCF_964263255.1. Classification (NCBI taxonomy): domain Eukaryota; kingdom Metazoa; phylum Chordata; class Amphibia; order Caudata; family Salamandridae; genus Lissotriton; species Lissotriton vulgaris. The sequence goes on from NC_141689.1 coordinate 338,916,028, forward strand.
ATTCTGGAGAATTATTAACAGACCAAGCTTCCAGGATGACAATGTCCCCGAAATAGGGACAAACATTCTGCCGGACCAGTGGGTCTCCCACTATAAGGGGTTATATAACCACGAAGCAGGAATAACTGAAGCGCAGGTAGGGAAGGTGTACCGGGGCCAGCCTGTAGTTTTCTCCGTCAAGGAAATTACTGCCGGAATTGAAGGTTTGATGAAAAATAAAGCTCCCGGCCCAGACGGGATCCCGCCTGATTTATTTCTGAGCTGTGTGGAGCTGTGGGCCCCTATAATGACTAGGATTATAAATGCACCCATTAGCTGTGGTTTGCCGCTCTCATGGTAAACGGCCATAATCGTCCCCATCTTTAAAAAGGGCAATAGGGACGATCCCCAGTGTTACCGCCCTATTTCTTTGATTCACGTGTCTGCTAAACTCTTGGGTAGGGGGATCCTTAACCGACTGAAAACAACATCATCTCGGACACTCAGTACGGCTTTAGGATGGGGAGGTTCACTAGTGACCAATGTTTGAACCTCTACATGCTGACTGCCAAATACACTAGGGCCAGCAACGGAGCCATCTATATGGGGTACATGGATTTGGCAGCTGCTTTTGATCACGTGAACAGGGATAAGCTCTGGGACATGATGACTCTCATGGGTATTAAGGCTGGCCTAATCAACATTTTAAGGGAGCTTCACAGTGATACCTCAGCAAAAGTCTGGTACAATATGGAGGGTGGGTTGACTGAATCATTCCCTTGCAGGAGTGGGTTACGTCAAGGCTGCATTCTTGCCCCATTTTATTTTCACTTTACATAAATAATTTAGAGCAGTTTTTGTTAAATTTAAGGACAGATTGTGCAAGAGTAGGGTCGCATCACATCCCTGTTCTACTTTACGCGGATGACACGGTCCTGCTCGCACGTACGCCAAAGAGTCTACAGATGTTGATTGACGGTTTTGTTAAATTTATGGGTTCTCTAGAACTGTCCATTAACCTGGGCAAATCGTATGTGCTGCTGGCAGGCAACAAACTTGCACCAAATCCTCTTACATGATAGGAAGTCACAAAATAGAAAAGGTCAAAACATTTTCGTACTTAGGCTTATTATTCGATGGGTCTTTACAATTTAATTCCCTGGTAGAGGAGCGTTGCTGTAAAATGATTGCCACCAATGGCGCTATCGCAAGCTATGGGAGGAGGGTAGGCAGATGGTGTCCCGAACAGGTGATGAACCTTTATGGTACTATGTGCTGCTCCAAAGTCACCTATGGGGCGGAGGTATGAGGCTTTGCCAACATCTTGCAACTTCAGCTGGAAGAAAATAAATATTTAAGATCCATCTTGAAAGTTCAACAAAGTACCTCTGGTGTTATAGTGCATAGGGAACTAGGGAGGCCATACCTCGAAGACTTGGTGAAGCTTAGACCCATAGTGGCTTGGTTGAAAATTTGGACTATCCCGAGGCGTCCCTGAGCAGGGAAATTCTAAGTGATTGCCTAGGAAGAGAGAAATGTATGAGAATCCCATGGCTCAACTATGTAAAGGCCACCTTAGAAGCCCTGGGCTGTAAGAATCTCTTTGTCGATCCGGTAGCAATTGTACCTCAGCATAAAGCAATCGTAAAGAGAGCTTAATTAGCCCAGAAAACAACACAGAGAGCTGAGGCCGAAGGGTCAAAAAAGACTGTCAGGGCCCATAGTCTTGTTAAGAGCACTGAGGGAATGGAGCCATACTTATACCTTATGTACAATGCCCAGGATAGGTTTTTAATGTGTCGTTTCAGGCTCAATTTATTACCTTATTTATTAGCGTTACCAGTAGGGTTTGCAACTACAATTGAGCAGAAGGGAACCTACCTGCGGTTGCGACAATAGGTCCCCGCAGGATTCCCTTCATTTTGTATTGTTGTGTCCCTTTTATTCAATGCCTAGACGTAGATTCTTGGTAAACATTTTAATACAAGCTAAAATGAAACGTGCTCGAGAGGCCTTAATTTATTTACAACAAGCAACTAATTTGAATTTTGAATTTAAAAACATTTATTAAGCGCACGTATACCTGGCAGTTTCTTGGCGCGGAGGGATGCAAAAACCTGAGAGACAGGGGAAGGAGGACTAATGCGAGAAAGCTTGCAGGAAAAAAAAAGTTTTGAGCGCCTTACGAAACTAATAATACATGAGTGTAGATCTTATAGTGCGATGGAAGGGAATTCCAAACAGTGGGAACGAGAACAGCGAATTTCATGCCCCCCAACTTGCTCTTCCTGAACCGCGGCACGGAAAGAAGGAACTGGGTGGAAGAGCGTAGTTCTCGAGCGGGACTGTAGTTATTAATTTCCGAGTTTATAAAAGCTGGGGCAGTTCCGGCACGGGCCTGCATCTCAGCTTGAAGAGAACCCGCTCTCTAACGGGGAGCCAGTGCAAGGCCTTTAGTAGAGGGGTGATATGGTGCGCCTTGGAAAGACCATAAATGAGGCGAGCAGCTTGGTTCTGGACCAGTTGGAGACGCCGAAGGGCATAGGCGGGAACGCCATTGTACAAGATGTTACCGTAATCTAGGCGCAATCGCCAACAAGATAAGTTTTAAAGCAGATAAAGGAAAGAATCTGGAGATCTTTCTAATGGTGCGAAGGGTAAAAAAACAAGATGAGACCACCGTGCTGATCTGGGAGTGCAGGGTGAGATGTTGGTTCAGCGTGATCCCAAGTCTTTTAACTGAGTGGGAGGGTGACGGAGGGGAACCAAGGGAGGAGGGCCAAAACGTGGGAGTCCAGGGACTGGATGTACCACCGGTAAGGACTAACTCTGTTTTATCTGGGTTGAGTTTAAGGTGGTTAAGGTTCATCCAGTCCCTGATGAAAATCATAACTGATTGAAAGCTGTGAATGGACTCAGGGGAGTGTGAAAGGTTAAAAATGAGCTGGAGGTCATCAGCATAGTTGAAAACCGTGACCTCCAGCTGCTGTAAAGCAAAAATAAGAGAGAAGATGTACAAATTAAACAAAAGGGGGGAAAGGGAGGAACCCTGAGGGACACCGCACTGCACCTTGCACGGGGGGGATCCGCTGACATTGTGCTGCATTATGAATTTTATTAAAGTGGCAGTCCGACTAAGGGTAACAAGAGGGGGGGAATGATTGTGAAGACTTCTATTGTACTCTTTTAGAACTCAATCTGTCTTTCTCCTTTTTAAAGAATTAGAATGTACAACAAGCAGGATTCTGATAATGATTTAATTGGATTTTGATTAATTGTATAAATATGTGCTTTTATGGTGATTTTTAATCATCGAATAAAGAATTCTTGACTTGACTTGACCTGGAACATCCGCGGTATGCACACCCAGTCACGCCGCTACTCTGTCTTCTCCTATCTGCAGCGCCACGGGGTGGGGATTGCCCTCCTCCAGGAGACGCGCATGACTCAGCTGGAACTTGACAGGCTCCGCAGATGCTGGAGGGGGCAAAATTATGGTACGACCTTTTCTGCGCATGCACACTGATTTGGGTGAGGGCGGGTGTCCCCTTCGTATGTGAAGACGCCCAGCTGGACAAAGAGGGGAGGTACACCGTAGTGTGGGGGCAGCTGAACGGTCAGGAAGTTCTGCTGGGATCTCTCTACGCTCCTAATACGGACCAGCCCTCCTTCCTGGCGAGCTTGAATCAGGTCCTTCACCCATATGCTGGCCTCCCCTGGCTGCTTGGTGGGGACTTCAATATAGTGCTGAACGTACGCCTAGACCGATCTTTCCCTCCCCGCTGAGCCGCAGCGGTGATGTCGAATGCGCAAGCGTTCCGGGACTGGCTCTCACACTGGGAGGTATATGACTTATGGCGCGCGCAGCGCCCTGTAGACAGAATGTACTCCTACTACTCATCAGTTCACGACTTGCATATCCGGTTAGACCGAATAATTGGCACCAAGTCACTGCTTCCGCTCCTGGCCAAGTCAGAGTACCTGGGTAGAACGCATTCCGATCATAACCTCCTATGGTTCCAAATTAGTTGGGAGGCGGACCACCCGCCTGTGCCCACGTGGAGGCTACAACCTGCCGCGCTCGAAGATGCTGAGTTTCGCTCTTCACTGGGCACAGCCATCCTAGCCTACTTTGAGGACAATGCAGGGACGGCGAGCGATGTCATGGTGGAGTGGGATGCACACCACGTAGCCATTCAGGGACATTGCATGGGGGCTACGTGGAACATACGTAAAACATTGTCTACTTCCCTGACACGCCTGGAGTCTGAGCTCCTGCGGTATGAGAGGGAGGGTGAGGGGACTGGTGAGCACTCTCATACGCAGAGTGACCTTCGTGATAAGCATGCAGTTCTCATGGAGCAGCTGAGGTGCCACAACTACGTGGCACATACGGCTTGAACACACCTCAGGGCGGACAGAGCTGGTCGGCCGTTGGCCTAGTTAGTACAGAGAGTAGGACGCGGTGCCCCGATAGAAGCCCTTTGTACAGTGGGAGGGGAGATGGTGTACACACAACAGGAAATACATCGTGCCCTGACTGACCATTACAAGCAGCTATACACAGCCCGAGGCATTGGCCCCAGACACGTGCTAGACGAGTTCCAAGACTCTGTTACATTAACTACGGCCTCTGAGGAATACGGAGACGCGTTTAATGCCCCCTCACGCTGGAGGAGTGGGAGACGCGATTCAGGCTATGGCGACGGGAAAAACCCCAGGGCCGGATGACCTGCCTGACGAATATTACAAGGCGAACAGGGAAATCCTTACGCCCTTACTCCTTCAGTTGTACAATACAGAAATCGACGCAGGCTTGTTTCCACAATCCATGCGAGAGGCATTCCTGGTATCATTGCCCAAGCCGGACAGAGACCCCACAGCTCTGGGTTCATACCGGCCGCTGGCAATGCTTAATGTGGACTATAAAGTCTTCGCAAAAATACTTGCAGAACGCCTAGCGCCAGTGGTCCCCCACTTAATACACCCAGATCAGAATGGATTTGTGCCAGCGAGATCCACATCCCTGAACCTCCGGAGAAACTTCAGGGTGGCGGCCAAGGCTACGAGGGAATGGCCTAAGGCAGGGTGCCTGGTATTAGACCTGGAAAAGGCCTTTGTCTGGAGTGGGGTTATCTGTCTGCGGTGCTAGCGCGAAACGAGCTGGACGCAGATTTCCCACAGATGGTTGACCTCATTTACCGAAATCCAGTAGTCCGCGTACGGCTGGGGCCCTATGTCTCGGAGGCTGTAGCGGTAGGCCGGGGCACCCGGCAAGGATGTCCACTGTCCCCGCTACTGTTCGCGCTGGCTATGGAACCTCTGGCGGTGGTCATGAGGCAGACCCTGGGAGATGGCATTCCCTTGGGTGATGCTACCCATCAGGTATCACTATATGCGGATGATCTGTTGGTGTTTGTGAGGGATGTGGGACGCATACCGGAACAACTAGCTCGGTTGTTGCGTCAGTTCGCAGATGTCTCGGGGCTCCGGGTGAATGCAAGTAAATCCTGCCTTTATGCATTTGGCGAAGGGGTAGGAGATCCGGGGTACTTCTCTGATGGCACGAGAGTCCAATGGAAGACTGACACCTTTAAGTACCTACAGATCCAGATCTACCGTCAACCGGCTGACTTATTTGATGGCACCTGGGGCGGGCGGTGGCTGCGCTTAGGTCTCAGATATGCTTTTGGTCCACGCTCCCGCTGACAACCACGGGCAGAGTGGACCTTGTCAAAATGGTCATGCTCCCCCGCCTCCTGTACTACTTTGTTATACCGGCCTCCTTTTTCGCCACACTCAACGCGGTCATGCGGGACTTCATCTGGGGTACGTCCCGGCACCGACTGGCGCTGGGGAAATTATTCCTATCCACGGACAGGGGAGGATTGGCCGCTACTTGCTTCGAGCATTACTATCTGGCTGCGCAGCTCCAATGGATTGCCCGCTGGTTGGCAGATAAAGGGAGAGATGATACAGCTACTGGCGAGCCGCCATACTCTCTGGAGCGTGTCACTAAACTTTTTTACCCACTGAGGCGCCTGAGCGACCCACTCCGCTGCTGCTGTCGGTGGTGTATAAATGCTTCCGTAGAGCATTGTTCCTCACACGAAAGGTGCTCCCATACGCGCCTGCTATACCTTTAGAGGGTTCTCCAGGTGGCGAAGGGGTTCTCACGCGCCCCATGTTAGAGCAGTGGCTGGAAGCATATGTCCAGATGCTGGGTGACCTCTACAGAGATGGAGAGTTGGCGACTTATGAGACGCTGGTCTCTGAAGACGGGCTTCACCCTGGGGGGGGTTCTTATTTCATCGCTCCCTTGTAGTGAAGCTAACGGCCAGGTGGAGAGATGTCACGACAGAACCTGCACAGCACCTAACCATGCAATATCTTAACGTCATGGGGAGGGGTAGACATCTGATTTGATGTTTTGCTGCGTCATTACGGATGCACACGGAGACCAGTTTGGCCCCACTCCGAGGCAAATGGGAGTGGGATTTGGGAAGGACGCTCGCTGATAAGGAGTGGGAGAAAATTCTTAAAAGTCTGGTGCGCATCTCCAGAAACATGTGCTTTTGCCAGATCCAACTCTACGTTGTTCATAGAGCCTATCTCACACCTGAACTAATCAACAAGTACTTCCATTGATCTGACGCGTCCTACCCCAGGTGCGGTGAGGTGGATGCAGATCTTCTTCACCTTTTGTGGAGCTGTCCTGGACTGGGCATTTACTGGAGTGCCATCAGTGAGCTGCTTAGGAAATGTTCCGGGCGTACTATTCCCTTTAATTAGCCTGAATACAATGTGCATCATTTCCGGAGAACACCCAAAGACAAGGTGTTGTCCCGTTTTTTAGAACTGGGGATGGTAGTGGCAAGCGTCTCCTCACAAGGAGATGCAAGGCGCGTGATCCGCCTAGCGTGCAGGCGTGGACTTCTTCTCTCCAGGCATGGGCCCGGGCGGAGTGGACTGCCATACGTAGAGAGGAAACGGTGGGGCTCCGCAGGGAACCAATGGCAGAGCGCTGGGAGCACATTCTTAACGCCCTACAACTACCAGATGGGGCTACAGATGCAGGGGCTGCGGGGCATTAGATAAGCACTCTTGGGGGTTGGAGTATACAGCGGGCTGCTCTCCTGTCTGGATAATACACCTACTCTCCCACTGGGACGTAAAGGTTCGCAGTATAGGAGCAGTTGCGGTTGGAGGTGCGTGCAAGCGTGGGGGGCAGGAGGTCGAAGGGGAGGAGGGGGCGGGAAGGGGATCAACATGAATATGTGTCTGTCATTTTGCCGCCGTTTGTTTTGTTTCTTTGCAGTTGTTGCATAAACATCATTTCTGTATGCAGGTCCAGACTGGGAGGGTCCACCCAAAACCCTGCTACTATACAGGGCTCAATGCAAGGACAGTCATGGACCAATCCGGAGTTGCCTGCTTAGGCACCCCACATTCTTGCCAGTTCTGGGCGATTATTCTTTATCTCTGAGATACCACTTCTGTAGCACTGTGGCGCCTAATTGTCATGTTATTATGCATATGAATGAACAATTGACATGCCCAAGCTGTTGTGCCGAATCGATTGAAGCTCATACTGTATTGTAAAATTTTCAAAATGCCAATAAACAGATTTGAGAAAAAGAAAAAAAAAAGACTAGACTGTTGACTAGACCACTGTGTCTGACCGCGTCACATATGCAAGCCAATGCGAGGCATCGATCGACGCATGTAACAGCGGCTTCAAGGTGAGACCTACGGGGTACCTGAAAAGAAGATAGGTAGTGTTGCGCATGAAGTCCACAAGGGGAGCGCATTAAGGTGAGCGCATTAAAATTGTATGACGTGCAAGGATACAAACACACGGGATGCCTAAATAAAGACCGCAATCTGAAAGGGGCGAGTGTTGGGTAGTGAAGTGTGGGGATAGCCACAAGAGGAACGCATTAACAATAGCGCGTAGGCTCCCGGGACTCAAGGATTCAAATATGGCGTCCTTGCAGTGCCGATGACCGGCCGTGGGCGCAGTGGTGATAAACTTAAAGGCGCACGAGGGTGAAATGAAATAATACAAATAAAAAAACGCGAGTTGTGCGCACGCGCAATGATAAAAAGTGCTGTGCACGTCACGCGCGCGCTTGGGTGCGTGATAGTAAGCTGGTCGCCGGGGAAGTAGCACCTTCCCAAGCAGCTTACTAAAGTCTCGGCAAGATCAGCGCATGCGCTGGACCAGGCCGAGACCTAACAAGTGTGACCTTCAGCCCCAGTATTCCAGTCTAAGGTGGAGGCTTCTAGTTCAGAAAATTGTATGTATATGGACGTGCTCAGTATTTTTACGTAAAGTTATCATTCAATGTGCACAATAATCAAATGTGAGCTACAGTGACTTCTTTGTGGATACTATGGACTCCATTGGTCCAAATCACTGTGCTAACACAGTACAGGGGACCTGCATCTCCGTTTGTGGACGCAAGTTGTGTGTGTGCGTTAAAATAAAAGGATCTTGTTTTTATGTAGGTTTGCTTTCGGAGTCTAAGCTCTGTACAGTCACGCGTGCATGCCCATTTTATATATAGTTGTCCAAGCGCACCCAATGTGTATGCTGCATGTTGTGTGGGAATGCTGTGTGTTTGTGTGCCTCGCTCGTTAAACACATCATATGCAGGGTTAGCTTTTAAAGGATGTTTTCCAGGGTAGATATTAAGACAGTTCTATTTATGTTCCGAATTTGTGGGGGTCTTTGTATGTTTATGCGTAGTGGTGTGCTTATCTTTGTGGGTGGGTCAATGTGTCTGTGTGTTTGCCTGATTGTGTGTGCTTGTTTTTCTGTAGGTGTGTGCCTGTGCGTTTGTTTCACTGTGTCCAAATCCAAATCCAGGTCCAAATCAGTGTCCAAGACAGAGGAAAAGGATAGTGGGAGATGTTTAAAAAAAGTGGAAAAAATGTGAATAGGAGGGCGGACAGACAGAGGACCAGCTCATGAGAGATGTGCAAAAAAGATAGAAAGGAATGCAAAACCAGGAGCAAAGTCGGGACAGCAGAACAGTGTGAAACGTGTAAAAGAGAGGGAGCAGAGTGTGGACAGGAAGGAAGCAGAACCATGAAAAAAGGAGAAACAGGCGGCATATATTGGGAGATGCGTAAAGGGGCTGGAGAGGAATTAAGATTACCGCGCTCATTCTGAGTGTGCACTTGCCCAGATTTTAATTGCTTGTGACTTTCTCTGCTATAGTAGCATGTGCAGCTCCCCTCGGCGAAGCAGCGCACTACTGCTGTGAGCTTTTAAATAATGCATTTCTATTTTTGTTTACACGATTTGAAACAGTGAAGTTCCTAAATGTTAATATACCCTTCACAGTGCGGCGGCTGGACGTCACAACTGTTTCCACGGGTTGAGGTTATTTTTCACCGTTATTACGACTTGAGGGTTTGAAAGGAGGGAGCCGCCTGCTGAGACCTGGGTATGTAATCATGGAGTCTACGGATGCTAATGCTGCCGCCTTTGCCATAATGTTCAAGACTGCTGGATGTTCTACTCTGAAATGCCTAAATTTCACAGGTAGTAATTAAATTTACTGAGCAAACTGCTCCTGACTCGGTCTGACGTCTGCACAGAGCCAGTAAATTCTGGAATGGGTTTTGACCTACTAGATGTGCTCTATCAGAAAGATGGCTAGCCCGAAGGAAAGCTCAGTGAGCTGAACACTCGAGGCCCCCAAATGTTAGGTTCTTGATCTCATCCCAAGCCTTCCATCCTGAAAAAAGGAGAAACAGGCAGCATAAAGGGGCTGGGGAGGAATTAAGATTACCGCACTCATTCTGCGTGTGCACTTGCATAGTAATTTCACTGAATGTCTTTGTTGCATTTAAACTTATCTACAGAGGGAAGAGAACCTTCACAGCCACACACACAGGAAAAACATTAGTTGAGAGGGAGAAGCAGTAGGGGAAAAAAACGCAAGAGAAGCCGGGAGTTGTGTGTGTGCGAAAGTGAAAGTGATTGTGATCGCGATGCACTTAATGAGGCCAGAAGAGTGACGAGATCTGTGGTGGGGGAGGAAATTGAAGCACAGAGAGAGGCATGCAAAGCGCGCGCCCGCGCACATGCACTCAAGCTCCAGGCCGGCCATGGCAGCATCTGGTAGCACTTTTTTTTACCCCTTTACTAAAGTCGAGCAAGCAGTGCATGCGCTACTCTAGGCTCGACCTAAAAAGGATCCCACAAGAACACAAATTGCGGGGTCTTTCAATGTCAGAAGAAAAACGAGGGCGATCTGCACAAGCTAAAGTTGTGAGTTTTCAATATAGATAATAGAAACACAGAGTGTACATAATACAATTCTTGCAGAAAAAAAATGAATGATTGGGGAGAGAAGCAATATTCACATGGACTGCTGAATATTGGCCCGCCGAACCTGGTCCTGCTCCCTCTTCCAGAAGCACAGTGAAAAACTTGGGAAATCTTTTCTTTGCCGTATCAAAGAACCTCACGACCTGACAGTTCAATTTAGTGTTATAGGTGTTAAAGTACAATTTGACTGCCTGCCTGACTGGCCTTTAGGTGGAATATCACTGCCCTACATTGGACGGGAACTCCTGAAATAGATGCAAAGATGCCCACTTTTCAAGCGTAATATATTAAGGATCCTAAAAAAAGGTATAGACCATTCCAGACGTTCCTATAGGACAACATTTTAGACATGGCTGGTCCATTAACACAAATCCTAGGTGTGGTTGAAAAGAAGTGCAGCAATCAGGTTCCTTGATGAACCCATAGACCCCTTCCAGGTGGGCCCAAAGAGCAATCATCTTTCTTGGAAATCTGAATCGTGGCTTTTCTGTCGAAAGGCACATGTTTCTTTTCATCAAAGTCGATCCTAGGTTGGGGGGTCTCACCTCTCTGGAGGCTGAGCAGTTTCCCTGGGTGGCTCTTTTCAGGGATCCCGCTTAAAAGAAGAGGGAGTGCTTGGCCGGCTGGCCCTATAACACCGCCTGTCAAAGAGGACAATACTCCAAAAGAAAATATTGGCAGGGTCAATTGAAGTTTGGGGGTGCTCTTTGCTACGACTCTGGAATAATCTGTAACCATAGAGGCCTCTCAAGAGGCAAGACCAGTGCCAATTCTTAATCTGGAAAGCACACCTGCAAAGACACAGGTGAAGGTGGGGGGCAGGCCAGCCAAGTTGCTATCCAACTGGAAACGAATAACTACAGACGCATGGGTTCTGCAGATGGCCACAGGATTCCACATAGAGTTCTATGGGTATACCCTTCCAGGCCGTCCCTCAATATTCTCCAAGGAGCTTTCCGGGCTCATTGATGAAGAGATAGATCAGGAAGCAAAAAATGCATTTGCAAGGTCCTTCTTACATCCCAGTGGGTTAGTAAGCAATATATTCCTCGTGGAAAAGCAGGACAGTGGCTACAGACCAGGGATACATCTGTACAGCTTCAATAAGTGGCTCATATACCATCACTTCAAGACGAAGGGCATCCATCTCCTGAGGGACATCCTCCATCAAAGTGATTGAATGGTCGGCCTCAACCTTAAGGATACTTTCTTGTTGATCCACATATTTTGACCTTACTGCAGATTCTTGCAACTTATCTGGAGATACCAGGTATTTGAGTTTACGACTCTTCCCTTCGGCCTTTCGTCAGCACTACGTTGCTTTACAAAGATTCTCAGGCCAGCAATGGAATTCCTTAGAATCCAAGATATCCTGCTGATCGTTTACCTCATCCTTTTGGATTATAGTCCCACGGTCTGTTAAGACAAGAAGTGGTAACCTCTCTCCTCAAAGTCCTGAGGTTTGTCATCACAGAGAAATTGTTGCCCTCTCAGACAATTAATTTTTTAGGCTTTGTGACTGACTCGCTACAGGCCACCTTGAGCCTTCCACGCAAGAAAATGTGCAAGATTCACCACGAATTCAAGAGAACACTGGCCATGCAAAAATCATCCCTGAGGCAACTGGAAAGAATAGTGGGGCTACTAGCTTTTTCAATCCAAGCAATCTTTCCAGGCCTGCTACACTATAGGGCCCTCAGCTATCCTAGGGTACTGAACATCAGTGATTCGATGGTCCCCCTTCTGTCTTCATTTACCACATTTCACACTTTGGAACCCAGCTCTTCCAGAATCCAGTACACCTATTTAAATAAACATAACAATATTCTTCTGCTAACTGAAAAAAAAGTAACAGAGGCGTATTTGTACATGCCACACCTATACCCCACCTTAGTAGGAGGTGGAAAGAAGGAAAAATAATCCTTTTGTATATTGCTGTATTGGGGGATAAAACGTGTAAATAAAAAACCCTCTTCTACACCCAAAGTTATCCCTTTATAGCAGGTTGGATGAGAAATATTAAAACATGAACTAATAGAATAGATGAGGTGTTTAATTCAATCCCCTCTGGGACACTTAGCCAAACAAAACCAGACCCATCATCAGCCAGCAGCACCTCCCAAGATTTAGAAAAAGCCCTCAAGAAAGAAACAGCGAAATGGTAGGAAGCTCCCTTTCTTAAAAATATATTGAAGCAAATTGCATACTGAAGACTAAGCATACTGATCTTGCCTAGTGAAAACTCCTAAACCTGAGAAAATAAAAAGATAGGAAACAAATTTAAAGGAAGCTTAAAATAATAAGAAATGACAACGAATTTATATTTCTGAAGAAGAATGTGATATATATAAAACAGAAGTGGATAAATTAATGAAGAACATTGAGGTAAGACATTACTAATAAAAACTTTGGCATTCTCAATAAAGTAATTGATGAATTTGAGGAGGATGTAGTCCATTAGAACCACACCAAACGAAAACCATCACATTTGTCAATGCAACCAGGTACCAGTTCAGAGACAGAATCACCATGGAGCCGAGCAGAAGAATCCACTACCCAGAGTGGGGTTCATTTTTTTCTTATTTTTTAAATGTTTTTAAAGAAGTGAAACAACAAAATCTGGGTATAAGAAACAAGATACAAGAAGCAGAATCGAACAGAAGAACAAAACCAATCAGCAACAAACCCCAGGGGTAATAACTCAATCTAGAAGAAAGGAACAGGAGAATACAACAGCAAACCAACTAAGGGTGAATATTTCCAGCACTTATCTCACAGAACATCAAACTAGGAGCAACAATCAGGTACTCTCATCCTGTCCCACAATCTACTAGGATATGATAAACGCCAAAGTAGACCAATAAAAATTAGATCTGAAACTAAAGCTGACCACCTTTTTGCAAGACAAACCACCTCAACAGATCCTGATTGCACAGCTTATCGCCAGCCTATTTTCAGTCAAGTACTCAATGACATCCCACTCATCTATACTTTAGCAGAAACGACTAATAACACAGATTTCCTGATCCAAGAGACAGCATTGGAGCTGGGAATAAACACTCTGCATACTATGACAAATGGTATTACTGTCAAATCCACCTTCACTTCTCAATTCCAACCACCAGGCAAAAGAAATTATCTATTTCATACAGGAGTACTACAGGACTTAGAAAAGGAGTCTGGGAGATACGAAAAAAGCACAATTCTTGCCCTCAAATACGAACAGGATGGAAAAGCAGACAAACCTAGACTTTAAGACGGTATCTATAAATAATCCTAAAACAAGCAAGCAAAGGGGCAACTTGTTATCACTACACGCCGATTACATTAAAGGATCTCTGAATAGCGCCAATGGCCAAGCTGTAAAACGCCATCAATGCATTGACTTGTGCAATTGTATTATGCAAATTACGATGTATAACATGCATACTGGTTGTAATGAAACGTTAAAAAAATCAAAATAAAACACATTTAAACAAATAAATTAAGGGATTCCTGAACCTACTAACAGACATCAACTGTTACTAACAACTTACAAACAACCCCACAAAACAGATCCAAATAGTACTTAAAACAAAATTGCGAAAGGTTGGTCAGACCCAACTTATCGGCTGTAACTAGAGAGCCTTGGATTCCCTCGAGTCCAGGCCATGCTCTATGGGGCCCTGATTCCTCACAATTTACCAATAGTTCCCTGCACAGTTCTCTTGGCATGGCACTCCGAGCTGCGACACATCCGCTGGGACACTAAGCTCTCCCTGTAAACACCGCTGTGGCACAGCACTTGGTTACAAGAGGTTGCAACACTAACAGGCTTCCAGAAATGGGATTTGATTAGCATAACCTGCCTAGGAGACATATGGAAAGGGGAGCACCTGCCCTTCTTTCAGGACCTACAGAAAACATAATCCCTATACTCCACCCAATTCTTCCGATATCTCCAGCTGCGACATGCCCTAGCACTCCACATCCCTGACCACATGGCAATTCCCGGATTTAGCCCACTAGAGGCAAAGCTCCTCATGGGAAACTTGGGAAGGGGAGGTATATCCCAAATGTATCGTTCCCTGATAAACAATACTCCATCCACTCTAGAGCCTCTTTGAGCCCGATGGGACCACTGGCTTGGACCTCTGGAGGAGGAAGGCTGGACAGATGCACTGATGGCCCCATAGGTACTCACTATCTCAGCCAGGCTCCGCCTCATTCAAATCTACTACCTTCACTGTGCATATCTTACCCCAGCGCGACTCCATAGCGCAGGTTTCCTCCTTTCCCCACAGTGCCCACACTGTGAAGCCGAGCCAGCCGACTTCTACCACATGGTTTGTTCATGTGCCATCCTTTCTAAATACTGGACATCTATTGTCTCAGAACTAAGTGGCATACTGGGGTGGGAGGTTCCCCTCAATCCCCTCGCCCTTTTCCTGGGAGTGATGGAGGGAATAGATTGCTCCCGGTCCGACAAACTATTTTTGGGAACAGCCATCCTGATAGCTAAAAGAGACATTGTAGCGGCCTGGAGGAAGCTAACACCTCCCTCGATGGCAATATGGCGGAAAGGGGTGAACTGGTGTGCCATCCAAGAGAAAGCTGTGTACGAAGCAAAAGGATGCCCATGCAAACATGAGCGGGTATGGGGCAAATGAATGGGGCCGCTGGACAGAATTTTCACAGCACGGGTGGGCTCATGCTCCAGACGAACATGAAGGGGAAGTCACTTGCAAATGTCTTGGAATGTCTAATTTATATCATACCTTGTTGTTTAAAAATGCAAATAAAATTGGTTATAAAAAAAATGGATGAATGGTACAATCAGGGCTTTCTTATACTTCGGGAAAAACATCTATTCCTGGAACACCCAGCTATATCTTCTTCTGAAAATTCACAAAAAAGGATTTCTTTCATCTGGCTAGCCAATCCTACCTGGAATTGACCCAAGTTGCTCCTGTATAGGTTATGAGAACATTGGAATGTTGGGAGCTCCATTGAAAACAACGGAGTAGCTCCGGGCTTATAATGGCTGGTATAAGCTCGGAACTCCAACATTCCAATGTTTCTTTGTTCACAGCTGTGCCTGTAAATAAAGGCTTCAGGGAGCCTGAGGGGATTTCAATCCCCTCGGGCTCCCTGAAGCCTTTGTTTTATTTGTTAGAACATTCTGCAGAATGTTCAAATAGCCTTATATCCCTTCATAGCCTCGCTATGCCGGCTATTAAGTTCCAGCTTCTTTTAACGCTAGAGCGGGCATTTAATAGCCGGTATAGCCTGCTACTTTGGGCTATAAGGCTATAGTAATTCAAGTAAAAAAAGAGCAGTCTTCAAACTCCTCACACTGGTGTTTAAGGCAACTCAAAACCTGGGGCCAGCTTACCTAAGGAAGAAGACGAGGCCTTATGTTTCCAGTCGTCTCCTCAGGTCAAGTAATCAAAACCTGTTAGTGCCTTGGAAAATTAACAAATTCAGAATGGGAGGGCGTGCATTTTCCTATCTGGCCCCCTTCCACTGGAACAGGCTGCCGGAAGAGATACGTCGTTGTACCTCTCTGGGACATTTTAAAAAAAGCCTAAAAACCAGGATGTTTTAGGGGGTTTGCATTGCTCCTGGTCTCTGTCTGTTGTCATGACTAGGCGCCGTGAGATCCCCCGGGGATGATACGATGCGCCATACAAATGTTAAATAAATAAATATATCCACCCCCACTTACAACCATTAATAAAGATCTTTCCATCATACATCAAGAATACCAAGGCCATCCTAAGTAAACTGGATAGTATTGAATGACAGGACAACTATACTTTGGTCACTGATGAGATTGTGAGAAGTTACACCTCCATTAGACAGGAGGATTGGATAAAAGCAGAGGAAAAAGCATTAGCAACCAAATCAGCGCACTTGCTAGAATCAAACAGTATGATACTAGAGATGCTTAAATTCTGCTTTACAAACAATGTCTTCAGCTTCAATCCCAATTACTACTTCCAAAGAGGGGGAAAGCGATAGGTGACAAATTTGCTCCACCAAATGCAGGCATCCTTATGGGTGAGGTAGATAAACATTGGCTTTGGTAAGAGGTCTTCTCAGAATTAACACCACGTCATGTTTTGGAGAAGGTACACAGACAATAATATACTATGCATCTTGCATGTGCCAACATCCACCCTAAAGAGATACTTTCAAATGATGAACACTAACAGAAGAACATCAGGATAACCTACAATTTTTCCCAAAAAAACAGATGTATTTCTTGGATATTACCAGTCACATCAAAACCAACCAAACTGATACCATACTTCCCAAATAAGAAACGGTCACCAATGCGGCACTAATGGTAAAAGATTGCCACCCTCCAAGCAACATTAAAAAAATACTGAAAGGAGAATTCCTTTGGACTAAATGAATCTGTAGTGAACAACCAATCGTCAATGAAAAAGTCCAGGAGTTGATGGATAGATTCGAACAAAGAGGATACAAGGATTCAGATCTGGAAAGGAAAGCTAACAACATTTCCACTAAACCCTGCAAGGATACAATAATTGACGGTTACACAAAAGGCAAATTGGAGACAAAACCAATCAGGGTGCTGACTAACTTCCACCATGGACATAATCACATAGGAAAATATGCTGAAAAGGCACTGGCAACTCCTAACTAATAATCCATCCATAAGTAAGAAGTGAGTGACAAACTCTACAAATATGTTTGCAAAGGGCAACCAATTTGAAACAAATATTATGCAAGTCAACATTTTTAGTTAAAAGAACTACCACTATGAGCTTCTAAGAGAAACCCACTGGATTTTTTACGTCTCAACTGCTCAGTATGCAAATTAGGGCTGAATGAAACAAAGGCAATCACATTCCAAACAGGAATAACATTGACCATGGATAAACTGAAATAACTCTATATTATTCAATGGCTCTACAATAAAGTACAATAGGACCATTGAGAATGGGGATACAGGAATATGCACAAAATGGATTGTCCCTTACTTTTTCCATTGTTATGAACAAAATTGGATGTTCACCTTCTTTGGGTTAGAACAAATCCCTAAAGACGCCTGAGGTGGTGTGACAGAGCGTCCCAGGAGGACGACTACGGGTGCCCTGGGGGTGCCTTAAAGGAATGTTTGACGTTCTCAGCCGGGCGGGACCCAGGTTAGTTACCGGCCCAGGAAGTACGTAGGGAGCCCCAGAGAAGGAGATGGGGTCAGCCAGCGTCTGAGGAGGAGAAACGCCGAAGCCGGAGCAATGAGTTCCAAGAACGGTGAATGAGATCCGGAACAGTCACGAGGAGAGACTGAGCGAGGCAACGAATCCGACCTCCGTTATTGAGCCACGGCCTCAGGCAAGTGACCCGGATGACCGGCCGCTATGTGAGCAGTTGGTTTCTCACCGGCACGTATCTCACGGGCTATAAAAGATACTTTACGGGTCTTGGGAATAGGACCTCTTTCTTTTGGGGATTTAGCGAATTGCTCACACTTCCCATTTTTTGGTTTCTCAATTTGTTATGTAGTCTGCTAGATGAATAGAAACCAGGCTGAGGGAAGGGTGTGGGTTAGGGAATCCAAGGGAGGGGAAAACCACCTGTTTTGGTGACTGTTACTTTCAGTTTCCTCACTTTACCCTGTCCCAGTCCTTTTGGTTTTCCCCAGTGAATCTTAGGGAACCCCTGTCCGTCCTTTGGTCACACATATCGGGTGCATTGGTGAAGGAGCCAGTAATTGTTTGTTTGGCAGGAAGCTAATTGCCTATCCCATCTAATTTCTCAGAGGGTGTATCCGTATAAAAAAGGACCAGTGAAGAAGAGACGATACGACACACATCCAAACAGCCGAAGAAGCGACGAGGAGAGACAAGGGAGGAAAAGATACGGAGAGAGAACCGGGGACACATACATAAAGAAATACCTGGAGGTACTTGCTATAAATAAACTTACTCTGCTTAAGCAACCGTTATGTGGTCTTGTGTCTTGTCCTGTAACAGGTGGTTACAGAGAACTTAAGATAAGAAAAAAAGAGAGTGAATACATTCTCAGACTAGAGACTAGAATGTAAGAACAAAAATATAGAAATGTACTATTGGCTCCAGTAAAAAAAAAAACCTTTACCAACCTTTCACATATTTTGGGCACATTTCTCAAGATACTACCATCTGTACAAATTGGGAACCATATCCCCATAACCCAGAACAATAGTTGCCATCCGTTATGACTCAAGATGGACCTGTAGCTTCAAGTTTTATACCAGTTGTAATAAACAACATTTTTCCTTTCTGTGTTGTTCAATTATAGTGTGATTGATCACAGCAATATATAATAAACCATAGGAAATCTAGTTATTAAAATACATATGTCTCAACACGTGGAATCATATCCTTCTATTATTTTTATTTAAAACACATGATTAGATTTGGATATAATCCAAAACATTTTACTTGGTGCAGTTAAAAACATCAACATGTACATACTATTCCAAAGGTTAAACATTTTTCATGAAAATATTTCATTTAAGTGAAACACAGCTAGTATCTTCTTTTCCAAAATACATCAAATAATGTTCACTTCAAGAACTACTATATAACAATTATTACAGTTCAAATAAATCAAATACAATCACAACAATATAAAAACTTGGTCCTTATGTCGACGCGTTTCGGTGCCTTTTTCTTATGTACAAACAACTTCCTCAGGACAGAACAATAAAAACATTGAATCTTCATATAAACAATATAAAAGAAAATACATACAATTAATCTCATGTAACTCACATGTGTTAATATTATTACATATGTATTTTATATTCCTAGGTTCTATATATCTACTCCTATGGTTGTACCGGACTGTAAACTGATTATGAAAAACCGGTGTATTAATGGAGATACCTCAAATTAGGCAAACACGTCTAAAGAATGACACCAACTTTCTAATATGGTGTTCCACTACCCTCATTCAAATAGTATACAAGATCCAGGCAGTTTCAAAATATATTATTCCAATGACCTTATATTTTTACATATCCCAAAGTCATATATTCTTCTGGGTATATATGTCAATGGCTTACCCTCTTTCAGTAATTTGCTAGAGGATCAGAGTATTTACTATTGGATGGTACTTCAAAATTCCATCTATATGTGGATGAGTCAATCCATATCTGTTGAGGGATATCAGTATTAATGATCCATTGCTTCCTTTAATAAACATGTTCTAATTCTAATTATACATACTCACATGGGAGGCCTTTGTTTAGCTGCCCACTAAGAATGGTTGCTATCTTCACTATCAATTTTATCTCTTCAGATTGGCCACTTGGCTAATTCCTGTAATAAGGTTTTACAGAGATTAAGTATTAACCCACTAAATGCATGCCGTTATTCAATCACCTACTTGTTTCTAATACAACAATTACCCTTTAATGAGGGTACTGTTCAATCCTTTCAGCAGGTTTGTTGAAAGGAGACTGCTAGGGTTCTTATTAATTTACCCTAGTAATCCTTCTGGCGCCACTAATAAATGCTGTGGGGCGAGATTCAGACCTATGAGATACAAAAACAGTTCTAAATGTGCGTATTGAACGTAAGTACTATTGTCCTCATTTCTTAAAGGGAAAAACCTACTACTACTTGTCGGTCTGTATTTGTATCAAGATGTACTTCAAATTGACCAACTGTGTCGCACAGTGGTTCTCTTAACACTACCGGTATACCGACAGTAATTTCTTGTTTGACAACTACCGCGGCACGTTGAATTGCTCGTGTTTTGACTATTCACCCCAAGTCACCACCTTCAATTCCTTATTGCTAGGACTATTAATACAGTCCTAGCAGTACACACTTTTACTTCAGTAATAGGTCACATGTGTCTCCATATTAAGATTAGAATGACACTTGACAGTATTTCATTATACTCGTCCCTCATTCTCAAAGTCTCTATCAGTCTCTAGCAGTATGGACCAAACGGGAGGCATTAGGCTAACAAAAACTGTCCCACACCCATGGAAGCAAGAAGATTGCTCCAATAACCCCTCTAGTACTAAACCACTCCTTTCCTACGTATACACACTCGTCTGCCGCCTCAGGGTTTCTCGGTCGGAAGGGATACGGAAACACGTTTTCGGATCGGCCTATATATACTGTTTCCCCTATCCTAAATTGAATTATTAAAACCAGTAAGGTCTAAATGGAAACTACTTTCGGCTATGTTGCCATGTTAGTGGTTTTGCTAGCCCACCCTCTCTTGTTTCGGGCAAGGAAAGCGAGTGGTGGACAGCACTCTCGCGATATTTTTCTTGTTAACGGAACTCGAGGCAATTGCCATGGTACGTTTTTACGAATGCACGCAACCGGCCGTCATACTTGTAGTCTTTTTAAATATCGCTCCACTCGTAATTCAGGAGCTTTAAAAACCTCTGTTGCTGCGAGTAAAACACATTATTTATATCTTGCTTATATTATAGCGCCTATTACTATCATACTGGTATAATGGTATCTCGCACTGGATGAATTATACATACTCACATGATGCGAACTGCAGAACTAATAATGTGGTTTACTTCATAGTTTGTCCGTGCTAGAAGGGTTATGTTGGTGAGACAGGACGCGAAGTGCGCCTTCGCCTCACGGAACATAGATCAGCCATTAAAAATCAGAAAAGGGGGGGGGCGTGGCCAAGATGGCGGTGTGAGCGGACGTGCTCTGCCGAGCTCCCGCCGCCGGTCGCCGAATTTAGCACTAATATAGCACCGATCCCGGTCCGAGGGGTCGCATGGAGTGCCTGACACCGGCGTTGATGTAGCAGGGACGTCTGCGGTGGGCTCTGGCGGCTGAGAGCGCCTAGTTCTTGCCGGGACTGGTCGAAGCTACTGCAGCCGTTGGGGCCTGGCGTGTGCGGAGCGGCGAGAGCGAGGCCGTGGTGGGCGGAGCCCGAAGGCCGCCTTGGTGACACTCTGAGCGGACGGCAGTGGTGGCGACAGGTCCGGCCCGCGCGGCGGCGCGCGAGGCTTCCCGCAACCCCTTGGCGGAGGCTTCTGCGGACCTGCTGTCCCACCGGGCATTGGAGCCGCCCCCGCCCTGACACCTGCCGGGGCCGCCGAGGTGCACCGGGGACGACGACGGCAACGCCTGGGGGGCCCTTCCAGCGGCCAGAGGTGAGGAGCAGGGGGTGGACGATCGGCCCCCGGCGGGGCAGACCCCGGCGAAGCGGAGGTGAACGGGGGGGTGAGGCAGCGGCATTGAGACCCCCCTTCCTGCAGAGAGCCCGCTTTTCCCCTCCGCCCGGCGAGGGCTGAGCAACGCGACAGCCCGCCATTTTGAGGGGCCTAACACCGCGCCTGGGACGGCGCCTTCGGTTGGCCTGCACTCCCCCTCTCCATCGCCTGCTGCCACCGCACTATTCCCCTGAGGACAGGCACAACACCAGACACTCGCCTACACCGTGCACCGGGAGACGAGCAGCCGAGGCCCGACCTGCACAGAGGACACTAGCACGTGGCAGGAGCCCGACCTAGGACCACGCGTTGGTGCCGGGAAGCGGGGGGGACCCCTGCACCCAGCACCTCTCCTGCTCCCAACCCCGTGTCTGCCCGGTTTCCTCGGCCCTGGCCCGCCATTAGATACCTGGACCTGGTCTAGCTCCTGTTGCCCTCGAACGGCTCCCCGATCCCCGAGCTGCCCATGTGCCTGACACTAAAGGGTTTTGGCGCACTTGAGGCTTTGGGTCCCACAGGCCACCGACGCTAGTGGCGGCCGATCAGCACTCCGGGGAGTGCCTCACAGGGTCATGTCCAACGGGAGGACCCGGAAAGATCGCACCATCACAGAGCTCTTCACCCCTGGCACCATGGGGAAGCGGACGGACGTCGCGACGACCAGCCACCGGGTGGGCTCCGAGAAGAAACCCTCGGACTCTCCGTCCTTGGGAAAGGCGGACCCAGAAGGCCCTGTCACGCGCTCCTTCCTGGAGTCAATCTTTACGGGTCTGCGGGAGGACATACACGCTCTGAAGAAGGAACTTCAGGAGGAAATAAAGGAGGTACGCTGCGACACATACGCCATTGTGGAGAGGGAGTTGCGGATTTGGAGACGAAATGCGACACGCGGGATGCGGAGCTCGAGGCACTGCGGCAAGAACTGGTACGCATACATGATCAGCAAGTGGACCTCCAAACTCATGCTGAGGACTTGGAGAACCGCTCCAGGCGACACAACATTAGAATCGGGGGAGTGAAGCAATCCCCATACACGGAAGATCTCTTTCAATTCACCCGGGAACTGTTCAACCACATTCTGGGCCGGCCGGCAGATTTCCCCCTGGGTCTGGACAGAGCACATCGGACGGGCCCACCTAGAGCTAACGCGGCCCATCCAGCAGACATTCTGGTGTGTGTGCAGGACTTCAGGACTAAAGAGGAGATCCTCAACAAGGTGCGTCATATGGCACCAGTCACCTTTGGCACACATTCCCCAACTCTATATCAGGACCTCGCGGCCCTCACTTTGGAGAAGCGACGCACCTTTCGGCCGGTCACGGCGGAACTACGTAAGCGCAACATCTCCTACAGCTGGGGGCACCCCTTCAGACTGGTGTTCAAGCTCGGCAACAACCTCCACCAATTGCGTTCCCTCAGGGAGGCCTGCAGCCTTCTGGGCATCGAGGAGCCGATAGTGGACGAGGGCCCTGCGGGTGGGGGCACTACCGGCGAGGACACTGCCGGGCGATGGAAGCAGCAACGACGTCGCCACAGACCACGGCGCCCCGCAGCGACGGAGATAGAAGAGGGTCAACGGGCGGCGGTGGAAACAGTAGCGCAGGGCTTGGTGAAACCGGACAGTGGCTGACCCCAATCTGAGAGAGCACGGCCCTAGGCGGAATCGATGAGGCCGGGACTGCTTGCACCGGCGGCGGGGGTGGAGGCTTCTGACTCCACACACTTTCCCTGCTGAATCCCTAACGATCTGCCACGGCAGCAGACAGGGACAAACTCTGTCCACCAACACCGTTGCCATTGCCCGCTTATCAAGGATACACCTTAACACGGGTCCAGCGGACTACTACCTGGACCTGGGACTGTGTTTGATCGAACTTTTTTCATGGTTTGGATGAAGGGATGGGGGGAGGGCCGGGAGGGGGGAGTTGCACCTGTTGTGGTTGGGGGGGGATTGAGAAGGGGGGGGCAGGGTGGGAGGGCTCTCCTTGTCCAAGGAGTTTTAACCTGGTAGATGGGATCGGCAGCAACACCCGCGCCGAGCAAGACACTGTCCTATGGCTCACGCCCACAGCCCGGTGGCGAGGCCCAGCACCTTCCCTATTGCTCCCGCCATGACACGTCACTTGACTATACTCTCACTCAATGTGCGGGGCCTCAACAACCCAATCAAGCGAAAAGCGATACTGTCCTTTTTGGAACGTTCAAAAGCGGACATCTGCCTCCTCCAAGAGACGCACCTTGTCTCTAAAGACCAACACAGACTTAAATCGCGCTCCTTCCCTTGGCAGTTTTTTTCCTCCTCCCAGAAAAAGGTGGCCGGGGTAGCCATTTTTGTAGCCAGGTCCTTCGAGGGGAGGGTCATACAGAAAGAGGCTGAGATCAAGGGGCGGCTCCTCCACCACAGTTTTCAGGTTGCGGGCCAAACACTACCAGTGGGCTCTGTCTACGCGCCGAACGAAGGACAGGAAAATTTCTTACACACAGCACTAGAGTCAGCCACTACTACTACACACCCACACTTACTAATTGGTGGAAATCTGAACCTAGTGTTTCACAACACAGCAGATCGCTCGGGTCAGAGACTCGGACAGGTGGGGGCGCTCTCGACATCAGGGCACACGCATCTTGCAGATCTGGGCCTCACTGACCTATGGAGACACGCTCATCCGCAAACGACTGCCTACACATACTACTCAGCGGCACGCAAGACCTAATCGAGACTAGATTATTTTTTGTGTTCCTCACAGCTAGTGGCACAAGCCACGGACGTGGAGATACTCCCGGCCTCGCTGTCGGACCACTCACCAGTGGTGGCAACCTTCCAAATGGCGCCCACACCAGCACCCCAACGACACTGGCGGCTTCGGGACGGACTTCTGCAGCTACCAGACACTCAAGACAGGCTTAAAACCGCGATCACTCAATTCTTGACACATAACGCAAATGGGGACACAACTAAGGCCACGCAGTGGGCGGCCCTCAAGGCGGTCCTCCGCGGTGAAACCATCTCAATCGCCGCCACTAACAATAGGGAAAGGGCGCTGAAAAGGGCCGAACTCACTCAACGGGTGGCTGAACTGGAGCAGATGCACCAGCGCACTCGGGCCACGCGGGCGTGGCGCCAATTGTGCACCGAAAGGAAGATGCTGGCTGCCCTGGACCAGGATGTGGCGGAATACGCCGCCATGCGCCTCAAGCACGCATACTACACCGGGGGTGACCGATGTGGGAAGCTATTGGCGAGCAGACTTCGGGCGCAGACTCAGAGGCAGCAGGTACGCTCCCTCCAATCTGCTCGTGGCACCCAGATCACGGAGGACGCGGCCACAGCAGCGGCCTTCGGTAACTTCTACGCCGCCCTCTATGGTGCGGACCGCCTGGACCCGAACGCCGGAGTAGACTATTTGCGAGGCGCAGCACTCCCCACCCTAAATCAGGCACAGGCGGACTTCCTAGATTGGCCCATTGGCCTGGAGGAGGTCATTTCGGCAATATCCCGCCTCAAGGTGGGGAAATCCCCGGGACCAGATGGCTACACAGCGGCCTTCTATAAGACCTTTTGCCCACAGGTTGCCCCGATCCTGCGTGACCTGTTTAATACCTTTGATCAGCCCGGTGCCATTCCCCCAGACCTGCTCGAAGCGTCCATCTCCGTGATTCCCAAACCTGGCCGCGATCCAACAAAATGAATGTGGCTCCTACAGGCCTATTTCTCTGCTAAACATAGATCTGAAGCTTTACACCGGCATCCTCGCAGGTCGCCTAGCACCGTACATGCAGCAACTGATAGAACCTGACCAGTCGGGCTTCATCCCCCAAAGGCAGACCAGTGACAACACCCGGCGAGTTCTCCACCTCATTGAGGCCGGGTCGCGTACACGGCCGGGCTGCATGCTTCTCACTATCGATGCTGAGAAAGCATTTGACAGGGTGCACTGGCCCTACCTGGACCAGGTGCTGCGACACTTCGGGCTTGGGGAAACCCTCCGCCACCGCATCTTCAATTGTTACCGCCGACCCAACGCAGCAGTGCGAGTTAATGGCCACACCTCCCCGAGATTTGACATTGGCAGGGGCACCCGCCAGGGTTGCCCGCTCTCTCCACTCCTATTCGCGCTCTACATTGAGCCGATGGCGCAGAGAGTTCGACACCACCAACTCATCTCTGGCATTCCATTCGGAGCAGGCACGCACAAAATTAGTCTGTATGCGGACGATGTCCTACTATCCCTCACCAATCCGATGCAGTCACTACGTGCACTCTTCACGGAACTCCATGCCTTCGCACTGGCGTCGGGCTTTAAAATTAACGAGGCGAAATCGGAGGCCCTGAACGTCTCGCTGCGGCCTGACACACTGGAGGAGGTCAAAGCGGAGTTCCGGATGCAGTGGTCAGATGCCTCCGTCTCCTATCTGGGCGTCCTCCTGACCCCGACGGTGCAGGGTACAGCATGGGCCAATTACGAGGCGCTCACGAAGAAACTCCAAGAGCAGCTACGGCGCTGGAAGCCTCTGACATTATCCTGGCTGGGTCGGATCGCAGCAGTCAAAATTACGCTGTTGCCCCAGATTCTATATTTGTTCCAGACGCTCCCCTTGAGACCGCCGAACGGGTGGCTTCAACAAACCCAAGCAGAGTTGTCGCGGTTCATCTGGAACGGCCGACGACCGCGGTTTAAACATGCTATCGCCACCCTGCCTCCTGCTCAAGGGGGGGTTGGTATACCCGACCTCACACTATACTTCCAGGCGGCACAGTTGCGCACGCTGGTAGAATGGCATCAATTAGAGTCGGGCAAACACTGGCTCTTCCAGGACCAGGCGGTGGCCGGACGCACACTGCAAGGAGTACCATTCCTGCCACGCCGGCATAGACCCCCCAACCTCTACGCCTCTAAAATCACGAGCACAGTCCTAGAGGTGTGGGACAGGGGGGCCGTGGCAAAGGGATTGACCTCCTTCCCCTCGCCGATGACCCCGATTTTCGACAACCCGGACTTTACGCCTGGCCTGGACACTAAAGCGTACGCAGCATGGAGAGCAACTCCCTGCAGAGATGCGGGTCACATGTTTGACCTCAAGGGCGTCCTCCCGTTCCACAAAGTTAAAACAGACTATGGCATTGCTGAGACAGATCGCCTACAATACCTGCAAGTGCGACACTGGGTGCTTCACCCCTCAATCCAGCAGGGAGCCCAACGACACCTCACGCCTTATGAGAAGTGGTTGCTGACCCGCACCTCAGATAAAAAACTGATCTCAGACCTCTACCAACAACTACTCCTCACTAACGTTCACACATACGCAGGGCGGGCTAGGTGGGAGAGAGACCTGGGGCGACAGCTCACAATGAAAGAATGGGAGGGGGTTTACCACAGGGCCAGACATTCAGCACACCACACGGGTCTCACTGAGACACTAACCAAAGTCGCCACATACTGGTATCACACACCCGAGAGGCTACACCAATGGGACGCCAGGGTTAGCGACAGATGTTGGAGGGGTTGCGGGGAACTAGGGACACTAGAACACTTGTTGTGGGGCTGCGACAAACTCCGTTCATACTGGACCCCTATCCTGGATCTCGTAGACTCCCACCTGGACACGCAGCTACCCCGATTCCCAGCCTACATCATACTGGGCCTCCCAAACGCCCTCATGTATCCCCTGAAATTTTGGAGGGGGAAACTGATAGCACTGGCCCTGAGGGCGGCAGTTCAGAACATTGTAGCCCACTGGAGGGCCGTCCACGCCCCGCAACAGTTGGGTTGGTTGCATCGTCTCTGGGCAATACTGGGGATGGAGAAACTGTCACTAACCTCAGCGGGGAGGGGGGCGGATTTTGCAGCGCTTTGGCGGCCCTTCCTTACCCTGCTGGCCGGGGAATTTAGAGAGGTGAGCTGTCCCCGTTATCTGCGTCTGTTACGACTCGCAGAAACCCCACTCCCGGAGCCCAAGACACGCACGCACAAGCGCAGAGCCCCAACACGTGCAGCGCCGCCTGACTTGTAGAGAGTCAGCACTGACCTACTGCCTATACTGAACTAATGGACAAGGAGAGGGGAGGGGAGGGAGAGGGAGGGAAGGGAACCCAGGGGTTGTGTTAAGTCCTGAGTTGGGGATTCCTGTTCACTCTTGCATTATTGTTGGCTTAGCTTGCACCTCTATAGGACCTCTTTTGCCACGGCCGGCCCTGATGGGTTGTAGGCGGCTTGCTGTGTTAACTGAAGTAGACACCGATGGGGACACATTGGGCGCCAATGGTGCCTCGGAATAAGGCAGCCTCCTATCGGAGCCGGCACGGACGATGTTGAGAGGTGCATTACGCTTATTTTTTTGCTCAATAAAAGATTTAATACATAAAAATCAGAAAAGAATGCCCCATTAGTAGAACAATGAATTGAAAAGAACCATAAGGAAGAGGACCTGAAATGGTTCATCCTTGAAAAAATAAAAATATCTGTCTGTGGTGCGGATATTGACAAAAAGAGAAAGCAAAGAGAGCAATTCTTTATGTCCAAATTTAAAACCAGGGGCTCAACAGCCATGAGGAGTGGGAAAGACTCATTAGATAGGAGAAGGCACAAATGAAGTTACATCTTCAACTGAGTTCTATAATACATGACCTTTACTGACAATAATGTGTTCAGGTTTGACAGCTAGATATTGATTAAATCATGTCCCTGATGACCATATTTGGTAGATGTGTTTATGAAAGATAGGATCAATGTGATTTGTGAAAATACACTGTTTGTGAAATTTGAATGTTCAATTTAAATGGATATTTGTGTTTGGACTATTGTCAAGATTGTAAACAGGACCTACACCATTGGTGAAGGTAAATGGCTATTTGTAGGGGCTCACAGAGAATTAAAATGATATGTTAAAACGTAATTGTTACATCTATTTAATTAGTACGATATATAATGCATGTTATGACTGTTTATTGCATTTGATGTAGTCAAATAAGAATCAAGAAATATATGGATGAGTGGAAAACGCGACATTCAGATACCTAAAAGACAACAATAAGTCATTGTGTAATTTAATGATACAGTGGGAATTACTATACAGTAGAAGAGCTACTTCGGGGTTTAGAGACGTCGGTATTGACTAAATGATCGACTAGTATGATAGTAATAGGTGCTACAATATAAGCAAGATATAAATAAGGTGTTTTACTCGCAGCAAACAGAGGTATTTAAAACTCCTGAATTACGAGAGTGGAGCGATATTCAAAAAGATTACAAATATGGCGGCCGGTTGC
Source organism: Lissotriton vulgaris (assembly GCF_964263255.1). Classification (NCBI taxonomy): domain Eukaryota; kingdom Metazoa; phylum Chordata; class Amphibia; order Caudata; family Salamandridae; genus Lissotriton; species Lissotriton vulgaris. Next base: position 338,944,825 of record NC_141689.1, read on the forward strand.
GTACATTCGTAAAAACACACCATGGCCACTGCCGCGAGTTCCGGTAAGAAGTAAAATATCGCGAGAGTGCTGTGCACCACTCGCTTTCCTTGCCCGAAACAAGAGAGGGTGGGTTAGCAAAACTACTAACATGGCAACATAGCCGGAAGTAGTTTCAATTTAGACCTTACTGGTTTTAATAATTCAATTTAGGATTAGGGAAACGGTATAAATAGGCCGATCCGAAAACGTGTTTCCGTATCCCTTCCGACCGAGAAACCCTGAGACGGCAGACTAGGGTGTATACGTAGGTAAGGAGAGGTTTAGTACTAGAGGCGTTATTGGAGCAATCTTCTTGCTTCCATGGGTGTGGGACGGTTTTTGTTAGCCTAATGCTGCCCATTTCGTCCATACTGCTAGAGACTGATAGAGACTTTGAGAATGAGGGACGAGTATAATGAAATACCTTCAAGTGTCATTCTAATCTTAATATGGAGACACATGTGACCTATTACTGAAGTAAAAGTGTGTACTGCTAGGACTGTATTAATAGTCCTAGCAATAAGGAATTGAAGGTGGTGACTTGGGGTGATTAGTCATAACACGAGCAATTCAACGTGCCGCAGTAGTTGTCAAACAAGAAATTACTGTCAGCATACCGGTAGTGTTAAGAGAACCACGGGGCGACACAGTCGGTCAATTTGAAGAACATCTTGATATAATTATAGACCGACAAGTAGTAATATAAAGGACTGTGTGTTAGGTTTTTCCCTTTAAGAAATGAGGACAATAGTACTTATGTTCAATACGCACATTTAGACCTGTTTTTGTATCTCACAGGTCCGAATCTTGGCCCACAGCATTTATTAGTGGTGTCAGAAGGATTACTAGGGCAAATTAATAAGAACCCTAGCAGTCTCCTTTCAACAAAGCTGCTGAAAGGATTGAACAGTACCCTCATTAAAGGGTAAGTGTCGTATTAGAAACAAGTAGGTGATTGAATAACGGCATGCATTTAGTGGGTTAATACTTGGTCTCTGTAAACCCTTATTACAGGAATTAGCCAAGAGGCCGATCTGAAGAGATAAAATTGATTGTGAAGATAGCAACCATTCTTAGTGGGCAGCTAAACAAAGGCCATACTCTGATCCTCTAGCAAATTACTGAAAAAGGGTAAGCGATTGACATATATACCCAGAAGAATATATGACTTTGGGATATGTAAAAATATAAGGTCATTGGAACAATATATAGAAACTGCCTGGACCTTGTATAATATTTGAATGAGGGTAGTGGAACACCATATTAGAAAGTTGGTGTCATTCTTTAGACATGTTTGCCTAATTTGAGGTATCTCCATTAATACACAGTTTTTTCATAATCAGTTTACAGTCCGGTAAAACCATAGGAGTAGATATATAAAACCTAGGAATATAAAATACATATGTAATAATAATAACACATGTGAGTTACATGAGATTAATTGTATGTATTTATTTTTAGATTGATTATATGAAGATCCAATGTTTTTATTGTTCTGTCCTGAGGAAGGTGTTTGTACATAAGAAAAAGACACCGAAACACGTCGACATAAGGACCAAGTTTTTATATTTTGTGATTGTATTTGATTTATTTGAACTGTAATAATTATGTTATATAGTAGTTCTTGAAGTGAACATTATTTGATGTACTTTGGAAAAGAAGATACTAGCTGTGTTTCACTTAAATGAAATACTTTCTTTTTTAATAATTTTTTATTGATAGCCAGGCAATCAAGATTTACCCAAATGAAACATTTAACTAATTATATTCAATAGTTTAATACAATATAGCAAGCAGAAAAAAAGACAATCAGTGAAAACTAAGAAAAAGCAAGCAAAACAAATGCAAATGGCACAATTCATTAATAGAGTTTAATCAAAAAGAGACTAGCTGAAGTTAAGGGGGGGGGGGGAAGATGGGACCCTCATCACTACCACATATTAGAAACCAACAGCGAGGAACTCACTGCTTCATTACACGAGCTTCCACCCTTGCCCTCTCAAAGAAAACTTACCATTCGGTCAGTTTCTCCGCATTCGCAGAAACTGTACCAACGTCAGTGATTATAAGTCACAATCAGCAGACCTGGCTACCAAGCTGGAAAGCTGTGGCTACCCTAAAGCCATCATTCGCAAAACACAGAAAAGGGCGAGGAACCAAAACCGTGACGCACTCTGTAGGAGAGTAGGGTCTGCAAACCTATGATCACCCAGATTTTTTGCTTTTGTTTCACTGGTTTACGACTTTCTCTGGCTGTGGGCCTGCCAATCAGACCCACAGCCTAGCTGTTCTCTCGCTAAATTGACAAGTGTACCCTAGGTGCATTACCCAATTGGAACTGGGCCACCTTGTCAGACCCTGTAACTCAGGGCATCGGTGTACCCAGAGCGTACCAGGGGCTGCAGCATGTATTAGGCCACCCCTGGATGGCCATCTAAATCTGACACAACTGGCTGCACGACAGCTGGGGCAACGTGGCGTACTCGCCCTTTGCTTTAGATATAGTATACCTATATCTAACCCTCAAATGGACACCCGAATTCCTATCAGCCACTCCTATGGCAGGCCTTGACAATCCTGAAGGCAGAGTGCGTGGAATCGTGTGAATTGGGCTCTGGCATGAGCCGAGCCCAGTTGCAGCTGGCGGAACCAAGACCCAATGGCTGTTCCATGATAACGCGTACCATATATCGCTAACTCCGGTATCGCGTTATCAAGACATGTCGAGTAAGGTGTCATACGAATCGGGATGCTGACCCCTCACCAATGCTGGCGACGGGGTTATCATTCCACCCTTCTAGAGGGACACGACATGTACGTAACTGTGAACCCCGGTTAAAGTTAACTGAAGCCTCAGCTCCACAAAATGGATGCTGCCACCACAGACCCAAGTCTGACCTCCAGCTGCTGGGAGTCCTTCCAGCGAGGAGAGCTTGGACAAAGGGTTTCCTGTCTGGGGCGGTGCTCGCACCATCCCAGACAGGGTTTTGTGAATCCTGGGTAGGCAGGGCTTTACAGGAAGGTGACTGCGGAGTGGCACCCCGGTGCTCACTACGCATCTGCCGGCTAGAACCAGTTCCAGGGGCACACCAGCCCCTGACCTGGGGAAAGTCCGGCATGGGAGAGGGGTGTAACCACCCCCCTTCCTGGTCCCACCCCTAGGGCAGGACCTAGTCGCGTACCCACCAAGTCAAGTCAAGTCAGAAATTTATATAGCGCGCTACATACCCAGAGGGTCTCAAGGCGCTTGGGGAGGGGGAAGGGAGTTACTTGTCGAATATCCAGGTTTTAAGTTGCTTTCTGAATGCTAGGTGGTTCTGTGTGAGACGTAGGTGGGTGAGGAGAGAGTTCCAGGTTTTAGCTGCAAGGTAGGAGAAGGATCTACCTCCCATGGTGGTTTTATTGATGCGAGGAATGGTAGCAAGGGCTTGGTTGGAAGATCGTAGCTGGCGAGGGGGGGCGTAGAAGGAAAGTCGTGTGTTGAGGCATTCGGGTCCAAGTTCGTAGAGTGCTTTGTGGGCGTGGGTTAGGAGTCGGAAAGTAATCCTCTTATTGACGGGGAGCCAGTGGAGGTTTTTCAGGTGGCTAGAGATATGGTCTTTGCGTGGGATGTCTAGTATGAGTCTGGCTGAAGCGTTCTGGATGCGTTGGAGTTTTTTCTGGAGTTTTGCGGTGATACCGGCGTATAGGGTGTTTCCGTAGTCCAGGCGACTTGTAACCAGTGCATGGGTGACTGTCTTTCTGGTTTCGGTGGGGATCCAGCGAAATGTTTTTTTGAGCATGCGGAGGATGTTGAAGCATGAAGATGAGACTGCGTTGACTTGTCTGTTCATCGAGAGAGAGGAGTCCAGGATGACGCCCAGGTTGCGTGCGTGGTCCGTCGGGATGGGTGCTTTTCCAAGGGCCTCAGGCCACCAAGAGTCATCCCAAGCGGAGGGGGAGGTGCCTAAGATAAGGACTTCTGTTTTGTCCGAGTTCAGTTTCAGACGGCTGTGCTTCATCCACTCTGCTACTTCTTTCATGCCTTCATGTAGGTTGGTTTTGGCGGTGTTGGGGTCTTTGGTGAGTGAAAGGATCAGTTGGGTGTCGTCTGCATAGGAGATGATGTTGAGGTTGTGTTGGCGAGCGATGGTTGCGAGGGGGCTCATGTATACGTTGAAGAGGGTGGGGCTGAGTGAGGAACCTTGGGGTACGCCGCAGATGACTTCAGTGGCCTCGGACTTGAAAGGTGGGAGGCGGACTCTCTGGGTTCTTCCGGTGAGGAATGAGGTGATCCATTCCAGTGCTTTTCCTTGGATCCCGATGTTGTTGAGGCGCTGTAGGAGAGTGCTATGGCAGACTGTGTCGAAGGCTGCGGAGAGGTCGAGGAGGATGAGGGCGACTGTGTCTCCGTTGTCTAGTAGAGTTCGAATGTCATCTGTTGCTACGATGAGAGCGGTCTCCGTGCTGTGTTTGGCTCGGAAGCCGGACTGTGAGGAGTCAAGGGATTTGTTGCTTTCGAGGAAGGCGGCGAGCTGGTTGTTGACGGCTTTTTCGATGACTTTGGCCGGGAATGGTAGGAGCGAGATGGGGCGGTAGTTTTTGAGTTCGGTGGGATCCGCTGTGGGTTTTTTCAGAAGGGCGCTGAGTTCGGCATGTTTCCAGTTTTCCGGGAAGGTGGCGGAGTTGAGGGAGCAGTTGATGACGTCTCGGAGGTGTGGTGCTATGATGGAGTCTGCTTTGTTGAAAATGTGGTGAGGACATGGGTCTGTGGGGGATCCTGAGTGGATGGAGTTCATCAGGCGGATGGTGTCCTCGGTGGAGATTGGGTTCCAGTTGTTAAGGATGTTCGAGGGGGGTGCAGGTACGGCAGAAGATTGGGTGGGATGGTTTCCGGGTTGGAGGTCGAAGCTGTTGTGGATGTCTGCAATTTTGTTGTGGAAGAATGAGGCTAGGGAGTCGCAGAGGGTTTGCGAGGGGGTGATGTCGTTGGAGTTGGCTGAGGGGTTGGTGAATTCTTAGACGATGTTGAATAGTTCCTTGCTGTTGTGGGCGTTGTTGTCTAGTCGGTCTTTGAATGCGGCTTTCTTGGCAGTCCGGATCAGTTGGTGGTGTATGCGGGTGGCGTTTTTGAAGGCGTCCCTGGTGCTGGAGTTTGGGTCTTTTTTCCATGCCTTCTCCAGGGAGCGACAGAGTTTCTTGGAATTCTTAAGATCATCATTGAACCAGGAGGCGTTTTTGCTGCCAAGTTTGATTTGACGTTTTTTCGGCGGTGCTAGGATGTCGGCGCTGTTGGATAGCCATTGGGTGAGGTTAAATGCTGCTTGGTCGGGGTTTGAGGAGTGGGTAGGTGGGTTTTGAAGAAGCGAAGAGGAGATCTGGTCGATGGTGATTTTGTTCCAGTTTCTTCGTAGAGTAGGTTGAAGTCGGTTGTGAGTGGTGGTTTTATTGTAGAAAAAGTGTACGCAGCTGTGATCCGTCCACTGGAGGGAAGTGGTGTGACTGAAGGAGATATGTTTGCTGGAGGTGAAGATGGGGTCAAGTGTGTGACCTGCGATGTGGGTGGGCGTAGAGACAAGTTGTTTGAGTCCGAGGTTCGCGAGGTTGTCCCGAAGGGAGGTGGTGTTGCTGTCGTTGCTCTTTTCCAGGTGAAAGTTGAGGTCTCCCAGTAGGATGTATTCCTCGGAGGGGAGGGCGTGTGGGGTGATGAAGTCGGTGATAACGTCGCTGAATTTTGCACGGGGTCCTGGAGGCCTGTAGAGGAGAGTGCCTCTGAGTGTAGTCTTGGGGTCGGTGTGGATCTGGAAGTGAAGGTGTTCGGCGCTAGCTAGGTTGACGTCTGAGCTGGTTGAGATGCGGATGGAGTTCTTATGGACGATAGCGATGCCTCCTCCTGTTTGATCGATGCGATCCTTACGGATGATCTTGTATCCTTCCGGGATGGCAATGGTGATGTCAGGGGCTGATGAGGCGTTCATCCATGTTTCTGTCAGGAAGGCGATGTCGGGAGAGATGGTGTCTAGTAGATTCCAAAGTTCGATGGTGTGTCTGTGGACTGAGCGGGTGTTGAGCAGGATGCATTTTAGGTGGTTGGGGTCGGGTCTCTGCTTGGAGTCGGTGGATGTGGAGTTGGTTTTGGTGCCGTCGAACTTGCAGGAGTTGCATGAGAAGGGTCCATGGGTGTGTCCAGGAGCGGCTTGGACGCAGTTGGGGGAGCGGGCGGGGTTAAGGGCTTTAGGATAAAGGCAGGAGCGGGGACCCTTCCAAATTTAGATCATCTTTGAATCAAGAATACTTTCTACGAAAGGAACTCTCGACTCTTCTCAAGGTTTCTCCCTTGTGGCTAAGGAGTAGTCACCCTGCATCCGCAGGCACCATCTAAGAACCCTGCGGTTTGCTGCACGTCCTTCCTCAGGAATCCGACTGCCCAGCTCGACGAGAACCGGCTTCCCTGGCACCTCTGACCTCTACCCACATCGTCAGCTCAGCTGAGATCCGTGGGTGCGACGAGACCTCGAGGGACCGGCCATCTTCAAAACCTGCACGATTTCTTAAACTAGCACGACCGCCGAGGGATCCTCTGGTGAGTGCTTTGGGGTCCGAGAACCCCCGACCCTGAGTAGCTCTAGCACCGAAGTGCAGCCTCCCAGTATCTCCAAGATCTGCGTGGGGCCCTTCTGCTTTCCGCTGCTCATCACATTGTCTGGTTACTAGCCGCTGGCTTGTGGCCTTCTCGACGACGCCCGACAACCAACACTGCTGGTCGGGTTGCTCCAGACTGGCCTTTGCTACCTTCTGAGAGAGGAGCACCCCGGACCCTCCTGGTCCACTCAAGACGCCATTTTAGGTCCACCACGTGGCCCTGAATTTGCCAAGGCTTGTTGCCCCAATCCTGGGCCCAGCGACGCCGACAGCATCAACCTTCGTGGGACAGCTCGCACCTCCATCCTGGTAGCCGACAACGCCTCCTGGTCCGTGAGACTGCAGAGCCTAGCGTCGCCCACTCACCTAGTCGAGGTGACGATCATCCGGTGCCCTCCTGGTACCCTCTGACTACTGGCTAGTAGTTACGAACTTGGTCCCCTCTGCTTTCAGGTGTCATCCATCTCTGATCCAGGCTTGGATCTCTACGAACTATCTCCACTGGTCGCCGGCCAGCAACTCCTTCCTTCCGGCTCCTGGTTCATCAGCGAAGACTCCCGACGTCTGTAAAGACTTGTGCAGCCGCAGCCCCTGGGCTAGGTAACTTCGGCATTTCGGTGCCCGCATAGCCTCATTATCTAAGGGTCCCGAGTCCCTATCGCTTCCGACTTACCTTATCGGGTTCGCCCGAGAACACTAAACTCTCCGTGCCCTCGGGCTTTTGTGTAGATTGTGCACTTGAAGTATTTTCTTAAGAGTTTTGTTGTGTGCTTAGTACCCTGTCCTCATAAAGAGTACAGGGCTGTTGTGATTCTAATAAATACACTGTTTATTTTCATAACACTTGTGTGGTGTCCTTTCACTTGGTGTTCAAGGGGTATGTGATGGTATAACAGCTGGCTTAACACGCCCTCTAGAGTTTAGCCCGAAGACTGCTCGTATCCACGCTACTAGGATAGCTGGTCTAAGGTTGACTTACAACCAATCGCCATAAGGGTCGTTTGGACTGATGCATAGTGATCACTAGAATAGTGAGCACTGCATATCAGGCCAACTTCTCACACACTCCTTGAAACCATCACAAAGGAGGACCAGGAACAACCAATAACCTGCGTCACAACCTACAATACAGCATCCAACGAGGTGGCAAAAATCATCAAAAAACATTGTAAAATAATTAACTCAGGGCAGAGAAAATGGGACGCCCCCAGATTTGCGTACAAGAGGTGCAACAATCTAAAAGATCAACTGGTGAGCACCCGACCGAGACTACCACCAAAGCCACCAGAAAACACAGTCCTCAATGCATGGGGCCTGCCCAAGATCACTGGACATTATCCGTGCCACGACTGGAGTGTGTGTCACCTCACTACCCACACTAAAACCCTGAACCTTGAACCCAACAAGACCTGGACCCAAAGGAACCACACTAATTGTAACTCACGCAATGTGATATACCTCCTCACATGCACATGTGGCCTCCGATATGTGGGGATGACAACACGCAAAGTCAAAACTAGAATCACTGAGCATCGCAGTACCATACGATGCAAGAAAAACATCAGTAGACTAACTAATCATTTCATCACCCACTGCCATACACCCAATGACCTTAACTGGACAGTCATTGAACAAATCCCAGAAAGCCCCATTGACAATGATAAGAAACTCCTTAGTAAAGAACAACGATGGATATACTGCCTCTCAACTGCCACTGATGGCCTGAACGATGCCATCCCGTGGAACTCCTTAACATCCTCATAATCCTAAAGGCCATAATTGCCCTCTGTATACTGGAATTTCCCCCCCCCTTGTAAAATATCTCCTGGAGATAGAGCCTTCTAGTTCTGAGAATAGGGACCGTGGATCCCCTCCCATGCTTACGACCCCTCTGTCATTACCCTGGCACCCCTATATCAGGAATGCCCTTTAATAGCGAACTGCCCATCCCTTGCACATATCCCATTCAGAAATTGAGTATCAGGGGACTGTCACCCCGACTGTGACCACGCATGGTTCATAAGCCCCTGAGCACCGCTAACCAAAGCCTGCACAGGCGCGCCAGTGCGTCGCGCCTACAACTCTGCAACGCGCATGTGCGAAAACGACACTCTCGCTCGCACATGCGCACTGAGAACGTGACTCACCGCGCATGCGCGCACATCAGCCACAACCCCGCGAGCATGCGCGCATACCCGCGACCACTCCCCACGCACCTGGGCAAGATCATGACTCGGCAGCTCGAGTCTTTCTACCATTTTCCAACCACACAGGTGCGGTCAATTACCCAATCGCCTGCAGTATAAAACCAAGCAGCACTGGCCATTACTTACCGGTTCTGCGAAGGAGGCACTACAGGTCCAAAGCAGGCTCTGGCCAGAAATGCTGTGAGTATGACGAACTACCACCACTACTATGGGTAAGCGCTACTTTTCTCCCCTACAGGTCTCCTAACCCCAGTGGCAAAACCTTTTTCTTCTTCACAGGGCCAACCCCTTGCCACTTCAAAACCTTGAAGCCAAAACTCCTTAAAACTAGCGTAAGAAAGTATTCCTGCGCTCCATTTTATTCTTTACCACCTCTTTCACCTATTGTTGTAAATATCGTTTTTTTAGCCACCCCACCAACGAAATTCAAGTGCGATTCTCGCAATAATGGTACCACCAGTATCATTACACCCTAGCCGCCTATAGCCTGCACCCCCTACGCTATAAAGTCGGCTGTCATGAGTATGTATGTAATACTTTCTAGTGACTCTCTTTTCCCCTTGTATGTTTTGTCCTTGTCCTTACATGTTACATGTACAGGTGTTTTTGAGAAGGGAATCCCCCTCTCACACATACATAAACACTTTAGGGCGCGTAGACACAGTCTTAATCACACACCCACTAGTTTTAATTGCACACACTTTTTATCTGTCCTGAAGAAAGCCAGCATATTCATAAGGCACTGGCTGAAACATGTTGACCCATCAAAGGACGTGGGAGGTCGTAACTCGCCTCTAACGTCCCTCTGCCTTATTTTTAACCGCTGACGGTGGCCCAGGTATTAAAGTTTAATCCACCTTAGGGTACTGGGACCATCGCCAAGCCGTTTTAAATTCACATTCAAAGCACCCTTCACCGCACACTCAGCGATATACCTGCTCCGCTGTAATCAGGCGTCGAAGCACACCCGGGACACGCTAGGTGTCACTGGGTGGGCCCGATGATGAAGCATGCCACCAACTAGGTTGGTGGGTGAGGGCTTCATGAGCACACCGACCAGGTGTCACCACCCCTTGACAAAACAAGAGTGAGTCACTTAGATTTCAATACTGAATCTTGTTAATCTTCCCCCCCCCATTAACTTCAGCTAGTCTCTTTTTGATTAAACTCTATATAAATTGGGGATACGGACTAGCTATCTGGTCCTCTCTCTCCCTCTTGATACACGATTACAATTCATTAATAGTTAGCATAAACTGCAAATCTATCCTAAAAAAGAGTTCCCCAAATTTTATCTATCTTCTTTAGTGATCGATCCCCTCTTTTTTTGGCCAAAGCAAATTCCATATCATATATTTCATTCACCAGAAACCACCATTCAGCCACATGGGGTGGTTTATCTGAAATCCAGACCCTAGCAATAATCAATCTAGCACATGATAGCTAAATAAAAAGCAAATCTTTAAATGGAGCGGTAGTTGGTTGCAGTCCTAAGAGTATCATCTCTGCTGATAATGGGGCAGAGATCAATTGCTTCTGTTTCATAATATTTTCTAAATTTTCCCAAAAAATACGCAAAGTAGGACATGAAACAATCATATGCTCTAGGTCAGCCGCCAATAAATTACATTTCGGACATTGTATACGATCATTTGAAACATTATTACCGGCCCATCTGGAGATTTGTAGCGGAGTGTAGTATAGCTGGCAGACAGTCTTATAAGCTTGCAATTTTAAGATGGATGAGTGAACAAGCTTGTCGATATTATTTAAAAAATAAGAAATATTATTCGGTGATATATCCACACCTAGTTTAGAAGCCCATCTTTGCGCCAACTTAGGACAGTCATCGGTTTTAAATTGGGTGAAACATTTATAGCTCAAGCTAATAATCGATTTATTTTTCCCCCTCCCCCATATATACAAGCCCAAATATCTGAGTCTACTATATCCTTAAGTGTTATTTTACCAATCAAAAAATTACGTATCTGTATATATTTAAATTGCATATTTTCGGGAAGTTTATAAAGTACTCTTACTGTTTCGAACTCTAGAAAGCCCATTCAGCCATATAAGTCACCCAACTTAGTTATACCTAAGTCAGCCCATATTTTCCCAACAGAATCATTAAAAATACCTGGTAATCCAGGATTGTTCCAAAGTGTTAAATAATTAGGATGAAAAAAAGAAGTTTTATCAATGGTCATTATTATATTCCATATTCAAATCGCATCTTTGGCGGTCTTGAACCTCACTCTCTTAAAGTAGTTTGGGTCAGTAGTTCTTGCAAGGAATTGTAATGAGTCAGATCCTAGCATAAATTGGTGAAAGTAATACGGGTTGCTGGAGTTAAACAGACTACGAATTGGTCCCAAAAAAGAAGCATAGAAATAAAATTTAAAGTCAGGGAAATTTAAGCCTCCTTTACTAAAAGGTAGTTTCAAAGAAGAGAGTGCTCTGCGGTTTTTTTTATAGCCCCATGTAAAGCTACCAAGGATACCGTCTAATTTAAAAAAAAATAGAATATTAACAAAGAGAGGGATAGACCTAAACAAATACAAACATTTAGGTAAAATATTCATTTTGATAAGGTTTATTCGTCCTAAGAGATTTAAGGGGATCTAATGCCATTTCTAAAATAGCTTAGCAGTATCTCTTAATAGAGAATCATAATTAAGTGTCTTAATGTCCCTGATATTGGATGTCATTTTGATAGCTAAATAAGTAGCGGTATGGCAAATGCCCATGACTGGAACATTAGGTTTATAGTTTACAATGATTTGCGTTTTATTCAGGTTTAATTTATATCCAGAAACAGCCCCGAAATCGTCCGCTTCTTTAATAATTCCGACCATGGCATCGGTTGTATATATAGCCAAGTCATCCGCATAGGCTGTAATTTTAAGTGTATTAGTACCTAAAACAAATGGTTTAATACTTTCTTGGAGCTGTATTGCATTAATAAATGGTTCCATGGATAAAGCAAATAAAAGTGGTGAAAGAGGACACCCTTGACGGGTCCCTCTTTGAATTGAAAAATTGGGGGATAATAAATTAGCGTATCCTATTTTTGCATTAGGGCAGTCATAAAGTGCCTGTATTCTTGTTAAAAACTGCGTCTTTCATGAAATTCTTTTTACCTTTGAAATAGTATGTACATGTTGATGTTTTTAACTGCACCAAGTAAAATGTTTTGGATTATATCCAAATCTAATGATGTTTTTAAATAAAAATAATAGAAGGATATGATTCCACGTGTTGAGACATATGTATTTTTATAACTAGATTTCCTATGGTTTATTATATATTGCTGTGATCAATCACACTATAATTGAACAACACAGGAAGGAAACATTTTGTTTATTACTTTGTATTACCCCGTCCTTTCTGGTTTACCTGGTAAACTCTCTTTTTTTGGAGTTTATACCAGCTGTAGCCACCACATATTTTCAAAGTCACGGCCAAGAAGAACAAGTTACTTACCTTCGGTAACGATATATCTGTAAGAAACATTAGTTCGTGTTAGATTCCTTACCTTAGAATATCCCCAGGCGTCAGTCTGGATCCGGAAACTTTTGCGTAGCAGTACCCCTGCGCGTCGGTAGGTCATCTTTGGCACAGATAGCCTATTTCTATGTAAAACTGTAACAATTTAACACCTACAACATGGATATTACTATCATATTTTGCTATTCATTCTGTGCTCTAGATCCGTATGTTTATGAAATCATCAGCCTAGATTTCAGAGCAGTAAATTTCTGTATTATGAATCACAACAACTAACCAGCTCCTTTGGCTTGCTTTTAACAGTCCCACAATGATAATTCAACCTTTTTATGTTGACCATGAACCATTCTCAGTCTGAAATTGGTTTTGCTTTGTTCTCTCTCTCCTCTTCATATTCTATTACCAAAGGTACCTGCCTGTTTCCAAGGCATATGCCTGACAGCCAACAATTTGTCTCTCAAAATGCCACCCAATGACCTCGTATACAAGCCTTGGACCTTAAACCATCAATTAACAAATACTTTCAACCAATTTTCTGACCGTTTCAAAATGGTATGTAACCCTATGAAAAATAACATGTGATCCTGATTTGATCTACGGATATTGATAGATCTTATAAACACTAGGTAAGTCTTTCTAGACAAGAAAATAGAGAGGGGCTTCTTTAATAACAGCTATCATCAATTCAATATGGCAGCAGCATCTTTCATGGTGCCGAATTACACTTAACATGATATGTCAATTTTGCTTCCAACTTCCAGATGGATACAATTCGTGAGGAGTAGAATTTAAGGCACCTTTTAATGTCCAGAGTGTGTAGGGCCTTCTCAGCTGTGGTAGACGGACTGGGAAAGAAAGTACATAGAATAATGGGCTCATTAAAACGGAAAGGAGATGGGCCATTCGGCATGACTGTAGGATTCGTTCTTAAGAGAACATAGTCATTGGTGAACCTTAAGTATGGCTGTTTGATAGAAAAAGCTTGAATTTCGCTGACTCCCCTAGCAGAGGTAAGCGCCAACAAAAGAGAAGTCTTCCAGGCAAGATATTTAAGCTCAGCTTTGTGCACAGGTTTGAATGGGTGCTTAATGAGCTAAGACAGAACCAGATTACGCCTCCATTCAGGGGAAGGAGCTCTAATGGGCAGAAAAGCTCTGAAGGGATCTTTTAAAAATTGCTTGACCAAACGGTTAGAGCAGAGAGATGGGCCGCGAGTAGAACGTCTGTACGTTGAGATTTGCGGCCAGATGCAGCTTAACTGATGCAAACTTGAGTCCAGACTTGGCTAATGAGAGAAGATAGGGGAGAACCTTTTCCGGAGAACATTCCAGGGCCTGTGTATCATTTTTTTTTTTATTAAACTTTTTATTAACTTCATAGAAAGAGACAATAGTGTACATCACATTTTGAGCATTTTTCGCATTTTCGTACCAGACAAAGCAAGGCTCAGTGCATGAAATCACAGATACAAACTTTACAGTGAGTAGGATTACATCAGTTATGCAACATTTCAAGTGGTTCGTCAACCCTGGAAGCCACTGGGGGCTCGCAGATGTGTCCTCTATACTCATTCCAGCTGGACCAAATGTCAACCCATTTCTGTGGGCAGCCCCTCGCCACGTAAACTGTCTTTTCCTGAAGCATGCACCAGTCCATGTCTTTTATCGTTAGATCAACCTTTGGGGGCATACCAGCCCCCCAGAGTCTAGCCACATTCCGTTTTGCAATTACAAATCCAAGCGTAGCCCACGTTCTACCCCATGTAGACAGATCGGTGGGTTCCCATATATTCAGCAGGCATCGTTTCGCCTCCACTCGCAATTCCACCCCCCATACCTCGTGCATGCATTGGTGTATTCGTTGCCAGTATATCTGTATGAGAGGGCATTCCCATAAAATATGGAAAAACAACCCCGCCTCCCTGCATCCCCTCCAACAAAGCCCGTCAGAGCCACTGCCCATGAGTCGCAGCCTCGTGCCTGAAATGTACACTTGGTGAAGTATCTCAAGTTGAATCAGACTGAGTCTGGCCGATATAGCCACCTCCCTAGGGGATGCCAACGCTCCATTCCACTCTTCTTCATCAATTTCCAACCCGTCCGCCTCCCATTTCCTTTTAAGAGCGTGCAACAGCTCAGGGGAGTTGTTAACAATCTTCTTATACGTAAGGGAGATGGCGTGGTCGGGGACGTGACCGTCTAGCGATCTGTCTTCCAGGGGAAAAGACGCTGGAGGAAGGGTCTCAGGGGGAATGTTGGATTGAAGGGAGTGGTGAACTTGCAAGTAACAATAAAATTCACTAGGGGCAAGCTCATAAGTCTGCTGGAGGTGCTCGAATGATACAACCACTTTGGAGCCCCATAGGTCTCGGACGTGGGAGATCCCAATCAGGTCCCAGTTCTGGAAGCCTTTCGTGCGATGCAGGCTGCCCAAACGCTCAGAGGCTCATAGTGGAGAGGACATAGTAATAGTATCTGCCCAGCTCAGCTTCTTTTGCACCACGTGCCAGATTTGCACAGAGTGTTTGGTGGGCCCGGTGAGCGGGAACCTACCCGGTTTAGAATAGAGCACTCTTTCGTAGTTCCCCCCCGGCAGTAGCCAACGGTCCATCCCGTACCTGGGTTCATCTCTCGTGCCTTGGTTGATGGCGGAGAGGTGTGCTGCCCAATAGTACTTGCGGATATCAGGTAATGCAATACCCCCATCAAACCAGCCAAGCGTCAGCTTTTGAAGGGAGGCATGTGTATCATTATTACGGCACCAAGAACAGAAACTTTTCCATTTCAGTGAATATGTTTTTAGAGTAGAAGGAGCTCTTGCTTTTGCAAGTATATCCCTACAGTCTTGCGGTAAATCTAGCTCCTCAAATTCAGTGAGCTCAGACGCCAAGCATGAAGCTGCAGAGGGGCTGGATGAGGGTTAGAGAATCTGGCCCTTGCTCATTGTCAATTGAGTTGGAGACACTGGGAGACAAAATGGACTGCATTCTGAGTGTATGAGAAGCTCTGTGAACCATTGCAGATGCGGCCATCGTGGGGCAATGAGATTCATTTGGCACGGTTCCAGTTTCATTTTCCTTAGAAGCCTCGGGAGCAGCGGAAATGGGGGGAAAGCGTAAGTGAAAAACCCCATCCATCTCATCATGGAGGCGTATCCCCAAGAGCCCTTCTACGGATCCCAACTGGCATAGAATGGGCATTTCCAATTTGTCTAGTAGGCAAAGAGATCCAAGTTGGGTCTTCCTCACATCTGAAAAATGTGCTCCACTACTGACTATTCCAGTTCCCATTCATGGCAAGAATTTTATGTTCTGCTCAGAGTGTCCACCAGAGTGTTGTTTACTCCTGGCAGATGCTCCATCTTTATAGTAATGTGATGCGAAAGAAGCTACTTCCATATGCTCTGAGCTTCCTGAGATAGGATGTGAGAACGAGTACCCCCTTGTCAGTTCTTATGAGAACTGATGAACCCTGAAGTCTTGGGAGAAATGACTGTAGAGCCAGAAAAATAGCTCGAAGCTCTAGGAAACTGATGTGCATTCTTGACAATGCTTTGGACCATTTTCCTCTTATGCAGAGAACTTGGAGGTGTGCACCCCATCCTTCGAGAGACGCGTTTGTAGTCAAGATGAATTCCGGTGGGGGAGAAAGAAAGGTAAGCCCGGTCGAAACCTTGCTGGAGCGCTGCCACCAAAGCAGAGCCTCTCGCATAGCCGGGGTTATCTTCACCAGGTCGTCGAACGACCCTGTTATTTAAAGCCATTGACTGTCCAGTTCTTCTTGGATAGGTCTCATTCTGAGATGTGTGTGAGGAATAAAAGGGATTGCAGAGGACAACATTCCGAGAAAAGATGTTATCTTTCTCACAGCGAACCTTCTTTTTCGTAGGCCTGACGCTAGAGAAACCAGATGTGATTATCTTTCTGTGGACGATTATGCTATGTCTTGGATAGTGTCCAAAACTGCTCCCAGAAACTGAATTCTTTGAGCTGGAAGAAGAACTGATTTTTGGGAATTGAGAGACAGTCCCAGAGATTGAAACATGTGAAGGCAGGTGTGTGTTGCTTCTGAAACCCGCTGAAAAGACGGAGAGTTTATTAGCCAATCGTCCAGATATGGGAAAAGCTGCAGCCCCTGCAGCCTGAGATGAGCCGCAACCAGAGCAAGGCATTTTGTAAAAACTCTTGGAGCTGAACGCAGGCCGAAAGGGAGAACCTTGAACTGAAAATACGCACCTGCCACAGTAAAACGGAGGAACTTTCGCTGTTTGAGGCCTGCAGATCTAATGTTGTCATGAAGTCTGCATGGTTTAGGAGCTGTAGGATCTCTTGAAGAGTAACCATGCAAAAGGATTTTTTTTGCAGGAATTTGTTCAGTTTCCTCAAATTTAGGATTGGTCTCCATTCTCCCGACTTTTTCTTGACTAAAAAAGAAACAGGAGTAAAAACCTCTTCCCACTTGAGAGCGAGACACGTTCTCTATAGCTCCTTTTTGTAGTATACTCCTTGCCTCTTTCCTGAGAAGAGCTAGATGTGGTTGATGCTTCTTTAAAGGTGGATGGGGAGGGAGGTTTACAAATTCCAGGGTGTGTCCGAATTTGATTATTTCCAAAACCCACTTGTTCGAGGTCAGCTTTTCCCATTGGTTGAAATGACAAGAAATGTTCGGCATCTTGGTGTTAAAGTGTTGGGGAAAAGTCACTGTTTCCTACCATTATCTCTGCCCTGCTGGGGTTGTTTCCTCCTGTTCTGTTGTCTGTACGCGGAAGCAGGGGGTGCTGCTGTTGAAAACGGTATCTGTTCTGATAAGACTGGGGTTGGTACTTTTGATATCCTCCACGAAAGGAGAAAGACCCTCCTGCCACGGGCGCCTCGAAAATGAGTCCTCCTGTATTGAAGCATACCTAGGGCTTTGGCAGTGTCAATGTTTTTTTTTATTTCTTGCAGGGCATGCTAAAGAGCGCATCACCATCGAAAGGCATGTTGAGGATTTTGCTTTGAATCTCTGGACGGAAAGTTGTGGATTTAAGCCAACCCTGGCGACGGAGGACCGTCGCTCCAGCCAGTTGTCGAAATCGTAGGGAGGCTAGATTAGATCCATGGAAATGTCGATTGTTTCCGATGCCGCTCTTTACCCTTCCAGGAAATTTTTTCTCGCCTCCTGCTTCTTATCCTCTGGTAAAACTCAAGGTATGGGGCAATATCTGACCACATTTGGCGGTCATACCTCCCTAGGATTGCCAATGAGTTAGGGGCATGGACGTTAGCACCTGCCATGGTGGTAAACCTCTTCCCTAGATTGTTGAGCCTCCTACCATTCTTGTCAGGAGGTGCAGTGATCGGCACTGATGGACTTCTCGACCTGCGCTGAGCGGCTTGAGAGATGACAGAGTCAGGCCTAGGATGACCGGACAGGCAAGCAGGGTAATTATCCGGGGTCTTATATTTCTTATCAATCCTGGGAAGAATTGCTGGTACAGAAAGAGGGTTCCTCACAATTAGGGCTCCCGGTTTTATGGTATTTATTTTTTTGACATTTCCGTCTGTATTTATCCATATTTCTGTTTTGCTAATTTTATCTGTGTTTATCCATATTTATTTTGGTCTTTGTGAAAAATGAAGCAGAAATTTGTGTATTTCCACATTTATTTAACTGATAAATATGCACTCATGCTTGAATGCCTGCCAGGTTTCAGTGCTGTGAACACCGGCTGAAGTTAAATCAATGCACTTATGTGAAAACGTGCAAATTTCAGTTTCAGCCTTGTGTATATCTACTTCTTTACTTATCTTTACTAAAATCCCTTTTTGTTTTTACTCCCTTTCCTATCAACCCACACATTTATTGGCTTGGCAGTCATGGCAGACAGAATTTAGAATTACTCAAAAAACAACCCAATTTCTGTATTTATCCACATTTAAAAAATAAATACAGACACGAAAATAAATGTTTTCTCTCTGTATTTATCTGTATAAATCAGTAAAAACGGAAAACAGGGAGCCCTACTCATAATCTTGACGCCCTCTTCCCAGATATGATCGATTATAGGAATGGCGTGGACCGATTTCCTGCTCTGATCTTTAAAATCGTAGAGGAAGCAGTCGGATTGCTTAACAGACATAGGCAGGTAAAATCATGTCGCTGCCCTCTCCATGATTGCATGAAAAACCCCGATGTCTTCAGGAGGGGAATGAATAGCCTGGGGAACTGGTGATGATGGCGTAGGGATTACATAATCCTCCCATTCATCCACCGTTGTTGGCGATTTAGGGAGTTTGCCCTCTTCAGCAACCGTTTCCTCACCACCATCTTGTACCCCTTGGTCTTGTGGTATAGGTACAATATCTTGAGGCCCAGCGGCCGGGGCAGATGAACTTGAAGTATGCAAGACAGATGGAGGAAAAAGCTGTCTTTGAACAGGGTAAGCCACAGTTGGAAAACGAGTGTGGTAATCTTGCAGCATAGCTGCCAAGTCCTGTACCAAAGCTACGGGCATCTGCACTACAGGTTCCAGACGAGGCAATAAAACTTAAGGCCTTTGCACTGTTTGATAAGGCTTATAATACTCTTCTTCCTCATCATCCTCTTTGTATTCAACATGAAGCTGAGAAGGGCTGCCTGCAGGACTGAGCAGTCCATCATCCTCGGACTCTTCCAAAAAAAGGCTTTGAGGGAAAGGAGAAATGTATGACAGGTCGTGGTAGTAGCCCCTCGCAGATGGGAGCGTAGATGCTAATTTTGATGATATAATAGGTGTCACCTGCCTTTTCAGTGTGATCATCGATGAGATAACCATGGATAGAGACATAGGGACAGCTGAATCTGCCATTACCGATGTTAGTGCCGACGTTGTCGTCGTCGAAAGACCCGTCGTCGACGATGTCATTGTCGAAGTAGAGGTCGTCGTTGATGGTGGAATCGTTGACGAGAATATAACTGGTGTAGACGGTGGGAACGTCGACGAGAGGAACCGCCGTCGACGGTGGGAGTATCGAAGAGAATGGAGCCTTCGTCGGTGGTGCCGTCAACGGAGGAGAGACTGTGATCGCCTACGGCATCGTCGATGGTGTCGTCGGCGGAGGCGATTTAGTCTTCGTCGCCGAAGGTATAGATCTTACCGGCTCTTTCGTCAACGGCGATAGCGTTGACGAGCTCTGAAGTGGGTTTGTCGTCGACGGGGTCTTTTTGATGATGACGATGTGATAGACTCTGAGTCTTGGAATGCTTCAATGCCGTTTTCAGTGGCACTTTTGATGTTTCCACAGTTTTTCCTTCTGCGGAGAAAGAAAGCTTCTCTTTTTTAGAGGAAGAGTGGCTAGCCTCCTGATGAGACTTTTTAGATGATTTGCCAGCTCTTTCAGGTGGATCCTCAGACCTATCCCTCTTCTTAGACGCTGGAAGGCTCTCACTATCATCCTCTTCAGACTCCACTTCAGATCTCACCTTCAATTTCTCCAGCCAGATCAACAACCTGCCTTCTCTATCTTTTAGGGTCTTCGAAGAAAAAGTTCTACAAATCCTGCAGTCCTTGATATATTGAGAAGGATATAAACAGAATATACATTCCTAGTGGGGATCCTTAAAATTCAATCTCTTTTTCCCACAGGAACCACAAGGCAAGAATAACCCTTTCTGACATCCTGTACTCGCAGTATTCAGAAAACTATGTGAAAAACTGAACAGAGCTCAAAGAGACTCCCTGTCACACGACGTGGGGTGGAAAATCTGAGGGACTTGCCTCTCTGTAGAGTGTTCTAGAGGGTGCTGGAGCCTGATTGGCTGGGTTCCAAGTTTGGTATTTTTTACAAAAAGACTAGGATAGGCTAATGTAGTGACTTTAGGGTCCATTGTAGCCTATTGTATGATATGTTATTGCTATTATGTATATATTTTATTTTACTGTGAGACTCCCACCTCAACTGCGGGGATGATTCAAGCATGTGAATCTATGAAAGATACCATAATACTGGATAACAAATGTATTTAATAACTCCTTAAGTATTAAGATCCCTACTTCCTGGTCCCTTTCTACATTAGTTCCTATCTTTAAAAAAGGGAACTGTATGTCACCTAAATGTTACAGCTTCATCTCTCTTATTGAAAGTAGTTATGGTCATTAGGCAGATGATATTTTATCGCTAAAAATCATGGGAAAACTACAATATTATCTTGTGTCCCTCCCAATTTGGATTTCGACAGGGGCTCGGTACACCAAGCGCTGTCCACTGTACCAGGCCTTTATAGATTTATCGACATCTTTTGCTGTGTTAATAGATCCAAACTTTGGTTGATGTTGCTGGATTTAGGAGTGGAAGTGTCACTGGTGAACCTCCTGCACACTTTACATTCTGGAAGCGAAGGTTCAATATGGTCTGGCTGGAGAACTGCCAGACACTATTCTCCTAACCCGGGGATGCACCGAGGATGTATTTTGGACCCACTACTTTTTATTATCTATATAAACAATCTGTATCCTGCTTTGGTTAAAGCCACTCGAGAAATCCCTATGGTTTTCCCAAGTACCTATACTGGTGCTGATCTGTTTAGATGATACAGTACTTATGGCACAGAATTCAAGAGCTCTATGCATGTTGGTGGAATCTTTTATATCCTTTATGAGTGACCTCAACTTGGCCACACACTATGAGAAATCACATATAAAGGCATGTGGACCAGGAAGGAAAAACATATCCAATCTAAGGGTGAGGGGACAATTAGTGGGCAGCGTGAATGATTTTAACTTTCTGGGGTTTGTTCTTAGCTGCTCTGGTTCTTTGACGGCTGCAGGTTAACTGGTCGCAACAGAGGCTCAGTGAGGCAGTGAGGGCATTATTTAATTTGCAGCAGGCATGGGGACAGTTTCTCCTATTTTTGAACATTTATATTGCACAGAGTTTATCTACAGTGCTATACGGTGCTGGGATATGGGGTTATAAGGATGTTTCCACCTTGCATATTGACGAAAATTGTGTTTGCCGGCAGCTTTTGCATCTTCCACCCTTGAGCTCACATTTTATTATGTACTCAGAGCTTAAACCTCCAATATATAAAAGACAAAGTTAGGTTAGTGCCCTCTTACTTTGGGTCTGTGTTTGGGCAAATACTGATGCAGGTCTGAACAGAGATATCCTTACAGACAGCCTCAAACTGGATAAGCGCCTCTCAATTCCCTGGCGGGAATATGAACAGAAATGTTTTAACATACTAAACCTACATTACCTTTTCGATTCCCAATTCACTTTCAGAATATGTGATAAGATGATGGTGAAGTGTTGCTTCTGTCACTCCCAATATTTGAACAATGAGTCAAGCAAAAGCACCATCAAAGAGTTCCTCACCTTCTAGTTTGTACCCGATTAGCCTGTACATGATCTTGTAATACCGCACTTTCGTTGGAGAGATGTTTACTGTTTCGCTTTAGGGCTGATACGGTGGGGTAGCTTTTTAATTATCTAGGTAGGTGTGGCTCCCTGAGGTCGCTACTACCGGCTAGTCCCCGCAACAAACTGTCTGGTCAGACTTTGATGCACATTTTTTTTTGTAAAGTTTATTAAATGTATTTTATTTTTTATTTATCAAGCCGAAGTTTATCAAATGTATGTTAATTTTAATCTATTAAGCCGATCTTACAGCCCCTGAGTTTTAGAAAGAAACTCAGGGGCTGTAAAATCGGCTTAATAGATTAAAATTAACATACATTTGATAAACTTCGGCTTGATAAATAAAAAATAAAATACATTTAATAAACTTTACAAAAAAAAAATGTGGGAGACACTATTAAGGTCTTGCGCCTAGAGGTGCAGTGCGCAGCACGTGCAGTGCGAGACATTTAGTCTCATGGGCGCATTGCTCCGCCCATGGCCTATTGGTGTCTATTACGCGCACCAAGGCCATGTTGTTTCAACTATTGTGCCCAGACATGGGCGCGATAATTGAAACAACGTCTCGCTGTGGGGCGCTTACCTCTCGCAAAATTCTTTTTTTGGGGATCCATTTCACAGTGAAGCAGCTAAATAAAAGAACCGCTGACGTCTTGTTGAAGAGGCTATCTCTTTTTTTTTGTAAAATTGGTTTGCCGGCATATGTGCTGGAAATGAAATACATTTCAATTGCAGGGAATACTTCTGCATGGCAACAATAGCCGCAACTCAGTATGAAAGTTGCAGCCGCCACCGCCACACCCTCTTCAACATTCTCCAAATACCACTTCACTAAAACTACATACAGACACTGAGGTAAAAAAATAAAAACACACACGCAGGCACAGCCTGGAATTCAGACTAACAGCGTATTTCAGCCAACTTTCTTCAAGATGGCTCCCCTCACTCTGGCCAGTGTTTGCATTTTTTGTTGTAGGCACGGGGAGAGCCCACGCCTGGATTCGAGCCCGCTTCCCCATTTCAAAGTGGGCACCTCGATATGTTTTCAAACACCTCTTTCTAAAGCAGTCTACTTTACGTTGTACTCCACTGCTTAGTGCCTCCACCTACAACGGGCTGCCACGGGTTAAACTCCAGATGTACAGAAAATAAAACATCGGTTAGGGAAGGCGACTTTTAAAGCCAGCCTAAAAGAGCCAGCTTGAGATCTCAGCTGATCCGTGTGTCTGAAAATAAGATTTGAGATGTTTAAAGCACCTGTAGGCCACCCGAGACACTCACCTGTCCGTGTGTAGTGGGTATCTGCTCAGCATTTGCACGCGCCCCCAAGGCAGCACATCTGAGATGTTTAAAGCACCTGTAGGCCATGCGAGACACTCACCTGTCTGTGTGCAGCAGGTCTCTGCTCAGCACTTGCACGTGCCCCGAAGACAGCACATCTGAGATGTTTAAAGCACCTGTAAGGTATGCGTGACACTCACCTGTCCGTGTGCAGCGGGTCTCTGCTCAGCACTTACACGTGCCCCTCAAGGCAGCACATCTGGGTTCAACACCAACACACCCAACCGTTCGCCAAAGATCTACATGCACACCTGCGACCGCGCCAGAGCCGCGGCAAAGACAAGCCTAAGACCTGCCCGTCTGGGCCCTTCCGGGCCAGGACGGGGCACGGGGCAGAAGGCTATGCACAGTCAAAAGGTTGGTAAGATCCCCTAGTCAACTAATAGCGCTACGCCCGCCCACTAACATTAGGTGTACAACGCTCGAAGTCCACAAAATAGGAGTCACTTCCTGCCAAAACTGCAACCTCACCCTTACCATTTGCCAACCTCACCCTGACTCCGGGAGGAGGCACAGGAAACGCAAACAGCCCCGTCAAGGCACAAGAATACCTGTTCTACAGTACTAATTGCCGCTCATTACCGAAACACAAATTAGATATTTTTAATCTCCTACTGGAAGACAGACCTAGCGCCCTCTTCCTGACAGAAACGTGGCTACACGAGAGTGCTGGCCCGGACGTTGCGACTGCCCTCCCCGCCAACTATGCAATCACTAGGATAGATAGAAATCAACAACTTGGTGGTGGAATTGCAATTATTTTCAATAGAGATTTGAAATGTACATTAGATCCAGTCGACATCCCTGACTGTGTAGCCGGCTCTTTCAAAATATCTTTGAACCCAAACTTTACGATGTCTGGCCTATTGATATACCGGCCCCCCGGCAATTCACCCCAATGGGCGTCAAATCTAGCCAATCATATCACCCCGTATTACCTAACCTCCAAAAACTTCGCAATTATCGGGGACCTTAATTTACATCTTGACGACCCTTCTATCCCCTCTTGCTTGAATTTGTTAGAGGATCTGACGGCCCTTAACCTGACGTTGGTCAATTCTGGAACCACTCACAAAGCGGGCCACTTGCTCGACCCCATAATTTCTAACATTAACGATTTAAAATGGCATGACACCACCCCCATCTGTTGGTCTGATAACCACTTAGTAAAATTCAGCATCAATCTTCCACCTCCCACTACCATGCAACCTGTTTTTCTAGCCGCGTCCAGGAAAAACTGGAAATTATTGGACATGGCAAAACTTAATTCAGCACTCCATGAAAACCCTCCTAGAACAGGTCACAACATGGATAGCTTAGCAGTAGCTACTCAACAATGGCTCAGTGACGCCGCTGACCACTGTTTACCCACCTCTCTTGCCAAAGGAAATAGACATTGTCACCCTGCCCCATGGTCTAATGACAGTTTGAAAATTGAAAAATCGAAATGCAAGGCACTTGAGCGTCAATGGCGTAAAGACTACGCCCCTGACATAAAAAAGACCTACCATGAAGCCAGAAATTTATACCACACTGCTTGCGCGAAAGCACAAGCCTTGTTTGTTTCAAACACCATCAGGGAAGCAACCAATAAAAATCGAGACAATTATCAGGGACATCAAAACTAACAACAATGTACCATCTCCTTTTGCTGACACAGAATATGCTCCCCCTACTGAGAATACCTTGGAATCCTGGCCCTCCATCACGGTTAACACACTGAAGACCATCTTTAAGACCATCAAATCCGGTTCCCCCGGGACCCGATTCCCATCAAAGTACTTAAACAACTGGACGATCGCTCCCTGGAAATCATCGTGGATATGCTCAATTCCTCGTTTGAGCTTTCCACAGTCCCGGCCCTCTGGAAACACGCCATGATAACGCCATTGCTAAAAAAAAAAGACAGCAGATCCGGAAACCCCAGCAAACTATAGACCTATATCTCTACTCCCTGCTTTCTCCAAATGCTTAGAGAGACACGTCCACGCAGTCTTATCCACCTTTGCTGAAAACAATTCGCTCCTGCACCCTCCGCAATCGGGTTTCCGGGCTGGCTTCTCGACAGAATCCACCCTTCTAGGAGTTACGGAACATATCCGGAATCTCCTTGACAATGGTCAAACGGTCGCGCTTGTACTTCTAGACCTGAGCGCGGCCTTTGACACCATTTCTCACGAAACACTCATCAAGGTGTTATACAAGAACGGTGTCCGTGGGAAAGCGCTCGAATGGATTCGGTCCTTCTTGGCTAAACGGACATTCCAAATAACTTCCTCCTTGGCCTGCTCCGACACCTTTGAAGCCCCTCACGGAGTGCCACAGGGATCTATTTTGAGCCCCTTGTTTTTTAACCTTTGCCTTAGACCCCTGGCTGACCTAGCGGAGAGATCTGGTCTCACCCTCATGACCTACGCCGACGATTCTCAAATTATTTTCTCCATGCCTGAATCTAGTCCACTATCTCCATCCCTTCTCAAATTAGGGCTTCAAAACATCCTTAATTGGATGACAAGAAATCAATTAAAGCTTAATGGAGACAAAACAGAGATTCTTCTACTAGGGAAACAACGAGATCTTTGGAACCCCTCACACTGGCCCAACCAGATGGGAAATTTTCCCACCCCAGTTACTCAAGTACGTAATCTGGGAGTCATCATGGATAGTTCCCTCTCCATGAAGCAACAGGCCAGCAAAGTTGTTGGCCTGTGCCTTACCATCATCAAATGGTTGAGGAAAATCCTTTGGATGTTGCCCTCCTCCACTCAAAAAACCGTAGTCAATGCCCTCATAACATCTCGGCTTGACTACGGCAATATTCTGTACCTTGGTTCCAACAAAGCAGTAGTCAGTCGGCTGCAGCTTGCCCAAAACGCAGCTGTTCGATTACTGTGCAGAATCCCCAAAAATTCCGGATTCTCGAGCTACCATCGTGAGCTCCATTGGCTCAGAGTTGAAAACAGAATCCGCTTCAAAGCCCTGAACTATATGTTCAGAATCAAAGCAGGAATCGCACCCAAATACCTTTTAGCTTTGGCTCATCCTTATGCTCCCAAGCGAACCCTTCGATCGCAATCAGCCGCCAACTTCTGCGTACCTAGATTCAAACTTGCATTTGAAAGGAGGAAAACCATGCTAGGTTCAGAAAGCACGTCAAAACCTGGTTATTCGAATAATATCCTGATTAACCAGTAATCCCCTGCCATCTTTATGCTTTGTCTCGGCACCGGGAAACCCTCCTTGGGTAGCTGTCGCGCCTTATAAGTTAAAAAAATAAATACAATAAAATAAACACCTGTTACACACCCACTGGGACAGGAGATCTGCACCCCTACAGCATAGCTGTGTGTACCCATGACATCAGACACAGAGGAAACACACAGGGGCAAGAGATCTGCACCTCTCACAATTACTGGGGCAGCGAGTCCGCACCCACACACATCAATGTGGAAGCATACTTGTACTCAACACACAAAAACACACACAGCAAACGTGTGCTCACCACAAGCACATTCTCACGTTCAGCAGAAGTTTGCTGCTCTTCATCGGAGTCACGTGGTGGGCCAGTAAATGTGTACCCTCCAGCAGTAGACCCTCAGGGCAGCAGTTGTGTACTCACCATCATCATCAAATACCGCGGGCAGCAGACCACCACCAGCATATACACACCGACATCTGATCAGGGCATACTCTGCCATCACACACCCACGGACAGAGAACCCCTGCTGGCCGTCGGCACAATAACCACAGACAGGACAGCGGTGCTCACCACAAACACACACTAACAGGCAGCAAATCAGTCAATACCCTCTGCCGTCCCACATCCACGGGGCAACATACGTGTTCACCACCAGCGTAAGCCCAAAGGCAGACAGGCAGGAGGCATGTGCTCCCCTGAAACGCAGAACAACAGACAAGAGAATAGCCAATACCCACCGCCATCTACGAGAAAACGTAACTGTGTCCACCACCAGCACAGAAACACAGGCAAAGGTCCGCTGCTGACCACTAACAGTGAGCAACGGGAAAGTGTATTGTGCTCATTGCTACAATACCTACGGGAATCATGTCTGAACTCCCCACCAACACACACGCGGGCAAGATGACCTGTGCCCACCAGTAAATCACACAACCAGGGCTAAAAACTTGTTCTCACCACAACATACACAGGGGGCAGACTATCTGAGCTCACCTCAAAGATACACCCAGAACGAGTATATTGTAACGAATAACACAACCACGGGTTAACACTTCCTCTTGGCAATTACATTTACAATGAAATGTATAGTTGTTTATCTGGTAGAATGATTTTATCTCCTGCATAAAACAATAATGCACCCCCATTTGAGCCAGAAGGCGCTGCCTTCCAGGCGGCTGTTGTGAATAGGACTCTCGTCATTTATACTTTCCGTGCATTCAGAGTAGGAAGGAGATCCGCGTCTATATAGTCTCGACCGGAAGCTATTGGAGCCCTTTGGCGTTCACATTCCATTTATATTTACAATGAGGAGACCAGATGCCGAGACCTCGTTGCCACTCATCATGCAGAACGAGAGAAGGGAAAGGATGTGGCTTAACAACTAGAGTGGTCGACTTTGAAGCCAGGAACCCAGCCTTGTGTCTTGCCGGAGGATCAAACATCCTGGGTTTCTGGGCAAATCACAATCTCCCACTGCCTAAAAATGAATGCGTCCATCTGTAATGCAACTATGGCTCATGTAAAGCGCTGATACCCTAAGGTCGAGTTTTCGCTATATAAAACTGCAAAAAGAGACTTGCTGCAGCTTTCCATTCTAACCTGCTACCATCCGCCTCCCATTCTGTAATTTTACTCCTCCCGCCTCATTTGTTCCAGAGTCCGTTTTCACATGATGTTTTCCTTTTTTAGGGCTCCGGCCTCCCCCACGAAGTGGGCGGAGCTTGCGAGCTCTTTAGTATTTAGAAAAAAAAATTCAGAAAGGGGTCCGGGCTGACACATTCCTCACATTCTTTAGTGCGCGCCGGCGTTTTTTATGGCATCTGCCTAGTGATTCGTCTTCGCTGTGCTGTCTATGTAGTAGCCTTGACGTGATAGGGTATATTTACTTTTCGTCCGTCATTTATTGCAGTTGTATGGCATATTCTGTGTGCGAACGAGCACAGTTGAGTGATTAATCTTAATTAGGAGCTGTCAGACTGCCCGTGTAATGCAATGCAGATGTTCTGAGCGGTGAGCGCGTTCAATGTAAAATGACGAGAGGCAGCAGGCGAGGCTCACAGAAGATGACTCATACATGCTGGTCCACACTGTAGTTCTTGTGTTTCCTGAATACTCTCATTTCAAAAGGGTGCCATTTCCTTCTTTTCCTCGCACGCTGCGCTGC
The DNA here is from genome assembly GCF_964263255.1 of Lissotriton vulgaris. Lineage (NCBI taxonomy): Eukaryota > Metazoa > Chordata > Amphibia > Caudata > Salamandridae > Lissotriton > Lissotriton vulgaris. The sequence goes on from NC_141689.1 coordinate 338,973,264, forward strand.
ACTATTTTTGTCTGTGGTTTAAAAAACGGTGTTTAAAGGCGTTTTATTATAAAACATTTGGATTCTGGTTCTGTAAGCTTTGTTTTCCGAATTTTAATAAGTGCTGACATGCAGACTACTGGTTGAATAAATGATGAGGGTTAAAAGTGACCTTCGTGACACGTGCTGTTGAGCCTGACTCGCAGAGTGAACATGCGGTCATCATTATTGTAAAGTTAGTGGAAAAAAACGTGAATACGCAATAATCATGGAAAACAGAGCCTTCCCGCGGTTACAATGGGAATTCACAAATGTGTTGTGTGTCTCTCGTAATGCCAATGGCTATTTCATTAGGAAAAATTAGACTCATTGATACATGCACCACCACCAGCAGTACTACCAGGACTACAGCCACCAGTACTACCACTAACACCACCACCAGTACTACCAGTACCACCACCACCAGTACTACCACTACCAGTACTACCATTACCATTACCACTACCACCACCACCAGTACCACCACCCCCAGTACTACCAGTACTACAGCCACCAGTACTACAACTACCACCACCACCAGTACTAACAGTACCACGACCACCAGTACTACCACTACCAATACCAGTACCACTACCACCACCAGTACTACCACCACCAGTACCACCACCACCAGTACCACCACCACCAGTACCACCACCACCAGTACCACCACCACCAGTACTACCACTACCAGTACTACGGGCAGCAGTACCACCACCACTAGCACTACCACTACCGGTACCACCACCAGTACTACCACTACCAGCACCACCACCAGCACCAGTACCACCACCACCAGTACTACCACTACCAGTACCACCAACACCCCCAGTACTACCAGTACTACAACCACCAGTACTACAACTACCACCACCACCAGTACTAACAGTACCACGACCACCAGTACTACCACTACTACCAATACCAGTACCACTACCACCACCAGTACTACCACCACTAGTACCACCACCACCAGTACTACCACTACCAGTACTACGGGCAGCAGTACCACCACCACTAGCACTACCACTAACGGTACCACCACCAGTACTACCACTACCACCACCACCAGTACCACCACCACCAGTACCACCACTACCAGTACTACCACCAGCAGTACTACCACCAACAGTACTACCACTACCAGTACCACCACCTCCAGTACTACCACTACTACCACTACCAGTACCACCACCACCACCAGTACTACCAGTAACACCACCACCAGTACTACCAGTACCACCACCACCACCAGTACTTCCAGTACTACCACCATCAGTACTACCATTACTACCACTACTACAGCCACCAGTACTACCACTACTACAGCCACCAGTACTACCACTACCACCACCACCAGTACTACCACTACCACCAGTACTACCACTACCAGTACTACCAATACCAGTACCACTACCACCACTAGTACTACCACCACCAGTACCACCACCACCAGTACTACCACTACCAGTACTACGGGCAGCAGTACCACCACCACCACTAGCACTACCACTACAACCACCAGTACTACCACTACCAGTACCAGCACCACCACTACCAGTACTACCACCAGCAGTACTACCACCAACAGTACTACCACTACCAGTACCACCAACACCCCCAGTACTACCAGTACTACAGCCACCAGAGTAGTGAGTAGAGTAGTGATTAGAGTAGTGCAGAGTAGTGCAGAGTAGTGCAGAGTAGTGCAGAGTAGTGCAGAGTAGTGCAGAGTAGTGAGTAGAGTAGTGAGTAGAGTAGTGAGTAGAGTAGTGAGTAGAGTAGTGAGTAGATTAGTGAGTGCAGAGTAGTGAGTAGAGTAGTGAGTAGTGGGTAGAGTAGTGGGTAGAGTAGTGCAGAGTAGTGCAGAGTAGTGAGTAGAGTAGTGAGTAGAGTAGTGAGTAGAGTAGTGAGTAGAGTAGTGCAGAGTAGTGCAGAGTAGTGAGTAGAGTAGTGCAGAGTAGTGCAGAGTAGTGAGTAGAGTAGTGAGTAGAGTAGTGAGTAGAGTAGTGAGTAGAGTAGTGAGTAGAGTAGAGTAGTGAGTAGAGTAGTGAGTAGAGTAGTGAGTAGAGTAGTGAGTGCAGAGTAGTGAGTAGTGAGTGCAGAGTAGTGAGTAGTGAGTAGTGAGTAGTGAGTAGTGAGTAGAGTAGTGAGTAGAGTAGTGAGTAGAGTAGTGAGTAGTGAGTAGTGTAGTGAGTAGAGTAGTGCAGAGTAGTGAGTAGAGTAGTGCAGAGTAGTGAGTAGAGTAGTGCAGAGTAGTGAGTAGAGTAGTGAGTAGAGTAGTGAGTAGTGAGTAGAGTAGTGAGTAGAGTAGTGAGTAGTGAGTAGAGTAGTGAGTAGTGAGTAGAGTAGTGAGTTGAGTAGTGAGTAGAGTAGTGAGTAGAGTAGTGAGTAGAGTAGTGAGTAGAGTAGTGAGTAGTGAGTAGTGAGTAGAGTAGTGAGTAGAGTAGTGAGTAGAGTAGTGAATAGTGAGTAGAGTAGTGTATAGTGAGTACAGAGTAGTGAGTACAGAGTACTGAGTACAGAGTAGTGAGTAGAGTAGTGAGTACAGAGTAGTGAGTAGAGTAGTGAGTGCAGAGTAGTGAGTGCAGAGTAGTGAGTACAGAGTAGTGAGTATAGAGTAGTGAGTGCAGAGTAGTGAGTGCAGAGTAGTGAGTAGAGTAGTGAGTAGAGTAGTGAGTAGAGTAGTGAGTAGAGTAGTGAGTAGGACATCACAGGCAGCAGCTGTGCAAGCTTCTTACACTCACAAGGAGACCACAGGCAGCTGAGGTGCAATCTTCTCCCACTCACAAGAACGACATCACGGGCAGCAGCAGTGCAAGCTTCTTACACTCACAAGGAGACCACAGGCAGCAGAGGTGCAAGCTTCTCACACTCACAAGAAGGACATCACAGGCAGTAACGGTGCAATATTCTCACACTCACAAGGCGATCACTGGCAGTACACACCACATGAACACACTCCATAACACATAGCAACAATACATTGGCATTTACAATGCCATTAGCTCAAACTCAAATAAATCCGAGCCCGATTGCATTTCTAATGCTTGTTCTCTATAGTCTTGACCGGAAGCTTTTGGAGCCCTTTCAAAAATAGCACTTACATTGCACAAGGGCACGTTCATTTTGCTTTAGGCACAGGGAGATTACGTGACTTGCCCACAATCCCACATTGGTTGTACTGTTTTTTTCGGGAGGTGGCACATGTTACACGTCCCTCCATTCCCAGTACCTGCCTGCTGGCCAGACAGACTGCTTCCATAATTCAGCCCTGCCATTGCTGCTTCATCGCTTGTTTAAACTGCAGTGTTCTGTGAGATTCCCGGAAGGGTTTGAATGCCAGAAATTTGCTTGAATTCAGCAAATAGCTCAAATTAAATGGTCTCCAAGTGCACTACCGCCCTGACCCCACCCCGCACACTACACAACAAGGCATCTGCTCGTTTTTTTTCATTTTTTTAATGCAGTTTTGTGTAGGGTGGGGGGCGGGGGGGAGTAATGAACAGCAGATGGGCTTTGCGGCACGGGGAGCAGCCGCGCAGTCACCCATTCATAACAAAAGACCCCTATGATCCCTGGAGGAGAGTCAGGCTGATTGTGAAGGGTGTGACAGATGGTGTACGGGGTGTGGTGAAGCGACAGGATATGTTTTCTCTTTTTTGGGGGGGTTTGTTATTGTGTGGAAGTGCTTTTTTGTGACTGGGAGTGCGATAACTTGGTGTGAATACCTCAGCTTGAGGCTCAAAGGCTTTGTTCAGCTTGGCCGCAAGCATGTTTTATGTGGACATTTCAGGTACCCTAGCACACGTAAAATTCAATTCAGTCTAATTACAGACAAAGTAAAAGCAAACAGAAAGTGATGAGTCTTATTATTTATGTTCTTCTCATTTATTCAGCCAACACGTGTTTCGTCGCTTCTTGTACAGATAAGAACATGCGACTTGTTCACGGCTGTATATATGGTCATTGATGTGTTTCTTTCATGTGGAGATAATTCCAGGCCACATGGTCCCGTGGAGCGTGATAAGTAAATCTCTGCAGGATATGGAGATAGTATCAGATGGCCCAATATCAGTAGTCCAAACTCTAATCCGTATCCGACAAACGCCAAATACGCGTTGCCTCTTCTACCACTCCAAGTCGCATGTTCTTATCTGTACAAGAAGCGACGAAACACGTGTTGGCTTGTACTGAATTGAATTTTACGTATGCTAGGGTACCTGAAATGTGCTCTGTTCTGTTGGGTGTCCAATCAGAGGTTTAAGGATGCAGGTGGTTCTCCTCTACCTTATAGCACCGTCAATTAATAGTGCCAGATCACACAATTAACTACGAGTGGATTGCCCATCAGCGCCTGTGGACCTATCAAAAATACCACCTTTTCTTTCTCCATAAAAAATGTTTTATGTGGAGGTGTCCTCTTTAAACATGGCGGCGCCCGGATCACGGGTTCTAAGCAGATCTAAGCAGGGTGAGTTGTTTGTCTGCCACTTGCTCAAATAATTCTTTGTTGGAAGATCACAGCTGCTAGAACAGAATCTAATGGCAGTATACATAGGCACTGACTCCATGTTATTTTTTTCCCCTCCATCTGATTCGAAGATGGATTCCCAGGTCTGTGAGTTCATCGCATTCTTCTGCTTCGGTTGAGCCGACACAGTGAAATTTGATTCCATTTGTCTGCGTTCTCCTCAGCAACAGCCTCTGGAGACTGACTTAAACCTTGACTCCTGACATGAGGGCCTGAGGCCCTCTACAGGGCCATGTGCCTGCATCTTCAACTGCTTCTCCGCAGAGAATTCACTCCTGGTGATAGAACGGACTCCATTCTAATACTGTCCCACAGAACCACAGCAGATATCAGTGGTCTGATCACCAGTAGGTATCCTAGCTCTGCATCTACAACTAACTAAGACGATACTATGTGCTACGCCTCCCTCACCATGTGCCCGAAAAAGACCACCTGTTATCGGATAACAAAGGTGGGCCGACCAGAAGATGGGGTTGCAAGCCTCCGACCACACCACTGACCTCTTCAGATTAGAGACCCAGCTCGACGTTGAAGAAGGTAAGGACTCTGGACACTCGGGCGTTCCACCAATTCAGACACCACCCAGCCTGCCTAGAGGCGGTGTTTTCCCCGACTGTGACCAGTAGGAAGAGGAACAAGAAGTCTCATCACCTTGACAATCTCCGGGCCTTGAACAAAGTGGTCAGGAGTATGGTTGACACCCATGACCAGCCTTGGAGAAGGGCTCAGACAGAGGCATTGCACCGCCAACAAATGGGTCAGGCATCAAGTCTTGGCACCACCACACAGACTTCGGGGCTTCACCATTTTCGGGTTACAGTCCGCTCCCAACAGCTTTAGAATTGACGCTGGTCCCGGCTCCGGGCACTGACCCTCTCCCGCCAAACTCAAGGACGCTGTCGCTGACTTCTTACCTTCTTGAACGGTCCGGGGAAGACCGCAACGCTCATCCCTAGCCCTTTGTTGCTCCCGCAGTTTTGCCATCCAGCGCGGGACAAAGGACTACAAGTTCCGGCATCCCCTTCTGCTGCGCCTGTCGAACACGCCACCACCAAGCACCAGGAGGCACGTGATAAAAGCGGTGTAGGGCTTCTGCTGCTTGGGCTCCGCCAAACTCAAGGATACTGTCGCTGACTTCTTACCTCCTTGAACGGTCCGGGGAAGACCACAACGCTCATCCCCAGCCCTTTGTTGCTCCCGCGGTTTTGCCATCCAGTGCGGGACCAAGGACTACAAGTCTCGGCATCCCCTTCTGCGGCGCCTGACACCCACGCCACCACCAAGCACCAGGAGGCACGTGATAAAAGCGGAGGGGGGGCTTCTGCTGGGTGGGCTCCGCCAAACTCAAGGACGCTGTCGCTGACTTCTTACTTCCTTGAATGGTCTGGGGAAGACCGCAACGCTCATCCCTAGCCCTTTGTTGCTCCTGCGGTTTTGCCATCCAGCGCGGGTCAAAGGACTACAAGTCCCGGCATCCCCTTCTGCGGTGCCTGTCGCCCACGCCACCACCAAGCGCCAGGAAGCGCGTGATAAAAGCGGAGTAGGGCTTCCACATCGCGGGACGCGGGCGGACGCAGGGCGAAGCCCGGGCCAAGGGCGGGCCCGTCCGGGCCTGTATGAGACTGGGCTGGGCCACCCCCTTTCCATCTGAGTAGTGAGTACCATCTCATGGACTTCTTCTTTGTGGGACATTTTAAGAACTGGGGGATTTGCGAACTAATATCTCTACTGTGCTTGCGATTTGTCCAATTTATAGGGGTCTTTATATTGTCGCAGCACAGCAATCCTTAATATAACTGTGCTTTGTAGACCTTGTTGTGCTTAAGAAAGGATGTAGCCATGGGGAAGACCACTCCCCCCACCCAAGGCCCAACACTAGACAGAAACCCCCCAGTCAAACCCCTCTATCTCAGCCGACTGCAATCGATAGAATGTTGAAACAGGTTTCCTGCGAAATTGAACGCAAAGAGAGGCGTTTGTCTCTTACACCAAGAATGCCTAGTATATCCCAGTTGGTGGAGTTATATACCCGAGGCATCCCAACAACAAACATCTTCCACGTCCCCAGATCTACCCCCTGCCCAAGCAAATTTAGCCATAACGAGATCCAGCAGGGTGGGCAAGGGAGGGAGGGGGAAAAGGAAAGGAGACACCCAGAAGAAGTGCACTGTCAGGTGGGGACCTCGCGATGGGCACTCTGTAGGGACTGCGGCGACAATCATTGCAGGGAGTAGCCATTCAGATGCTTGTGAAAATAATATCCCCGGGCTGGGCTCAAGCGTTGAAAGTAGAGCTCAAATCTTTTTTGGACCAGCTCTTTAAATCTGAATTGAGAGATGTACTCAAAAGTATTGCCACCCTAAAAACATCTCTAGACATATGGGGGTCTAAAATTGATGCAGTTCTAAATATAACTGACACCCCCAAGTCTATAAACAGGGCTACTATTTCCCAAGGAACGCAGGCTTCTTTGCTCCCCAGTGTCCAGTTTGACTCCACTGTAGGCCAAACCCCCGTTCACCACCAGAATTTGCCGATTCCGACCAACTGCCACATCCCGGTAAACCATCCCCTGAGTAACCCTCACCTTAGGGCCCATGAACCCTCTGTTAATGATCACAATCCTAGTGCTGTGGCACACAGTACAGTTACAGCTGATGTTCTCACACAACGGAAGCCGCGGATGAGGGAGGATGCGAGGACTGCTCGTGAACTAATGAAAGTTTCATGTACCCCTCTTCCAGACCGGCTCATGGGGCACTGACTCCTATTTATTCCAGCCCACGACTCAGAAATACTGACAGGGCTATCCAAAATTGAATGCCATATTGCAGTTGTATTATAATCTATACACTTGTATATACACATAGCACACATTGTTGCCAACCTTAGTGAGTGACAGAGGGATCTGACCCCGTCCTGATGAAGAGGCAGTCAGCCTCGAAACATGTTGACAACACCAGGAGAACTAGCCCATTGTTAAGCTAGATTGTCTCTGCCACACTATTTTTAACGATACCAGCCTATGACTAATAAATAATTATTTGCTATCATGAGGCCAGGTATTCTTTTAAATCTCACTTTTCCATATCACTCCTGACCCTACTCACACTCACTCAATACACTTCACATAGCACTTACAATATCCAAGTGCTCCAGCGTAGTCGCTAGTCGTAGCACGCCCCGTCCCGCAGCGGGGCGGGAAGACCCCGATGATGAAGCATGACACCCAGGGCCCTTTTGGTGTGTATGGGGTATTTTAACAAATACCGTGTATGCCTGATATACTCTGGCTCACAGGAAACCTTCTAGAGGTGGACCTTGTTGTTTATTTATACCATTAACTGGAGGAGGGTGCGCCCACCTGAGTGCTTTCTAGCACTACCTCTTCACTCCCCCTTTTGATTCTTTGTTTACAGCTGATGTTCATCAGGCGCAAAAACCAGTGTCATATCTCGCAAGGAACACTACACTATCTAAGCTAAGTCCGATAAATCCCTTTTTCCCATGCATTGATCTGCCCCAGAATCAACACCTTACGTGGTAATCCTAGCTGCAGTTCCACCTTTGGAGCCAGGTCGGGGTGAAACATTTCTGGAACCGAAAAATCAATACATTCACTGGTTGAACAAACACAGACCACTCCTTTCTCTAGTACATACTGAAATTTTATTCACCCGTAGGGTTAGTTGGCTTGGGCAGTGACAAAAAGATATTTTAGGGGACTGTGTGCTGATAAATTTCAGAGACAAAAGGGCAGTCCAACATATCCTTAAATAGGGACAAGCAACAGCGACTGGAGGCATACAAACACTTCCTTTGGGCTATTTTTATCCACCTAGCCCTCTCTTTGACAGAGTGGACAGTGTGTATACAAAATGGGAAAAACGTGCTCAGAATACTGCCCTGCCACACTTAGTCCAAGATTGGGGTGATAGGGAGTACTTCAATATTCCTGTAAACAATCGCTTCAGCACCCTGGATCTGGTTGACTGACTAGCACCCAGGTATGAAAATTTGAGCATGGTCCCAAATTTCCCTACTAAATCTCGTTATGTAGAAGTTCTAAATCCTGGTAACCAATCTCCAGCAATTCCATCTAATTTTATTTCCCTGGTTGGAGATCGGAGTGTACCCAATTTTCTACTAAGTAATCCAGCCCAATCCACACAGGAATGTCTAGGACACCGAGAGCAGTCACTTGACCATTCCCACGAATGCACAGCAGAGTGGGCCCCCTAAACAGAATAATTCTGGCTGTCACCTAGTTATACAGCAGAGTGGGACTTCCATACAGAACACCAAGATCCTATCCTGGAACGTAGCAGGCCTAAGTTCAAAATTGGATCTTCCAGACTGGGGTGCCTACATAGACACTCATGAGATCTGCCTGTTTCAGGAAACCTGGTCAAGTAGCATACTCCATCCCAGCTATATAAGGGCCTAGGGGGAGACGTCTGGTGGACTTTGCATTTGGGTTGGTACACACTTGAGCTGTAAAATTAAAGTGATAGAATCATCATCCCCTGACATCCAGTGTATTCTTTTGACATTTTTTAGTAATATGAAAATAGCTCTTATAAAAACCTACTCACGGCCAGTGAAACAGGGGCTGACATCGCAGGTTTTAGACTGTATAGCAACTTTTATACACACACTGCCCGAGACCTCGCACACAATAATTGGGGGGACTTCATTTGCCATTTCGAACCCCTAAATGGCCTGAATACTCCCATTACTAGTGAGGAGGACTCTGTATGGTCAATCCCCGATTGTAACACCTACTCGGTGAGGGGTTGGTCCCCCTTAGTCCTACAGATGAATTCCCTTACCCTCACACATTTGCTAAGGGCATGTAATGGCCGCTTCCCTTCCGACAGCCCGGGCACCTCTACCTATAACAAGCTGGGCCAAACATCCATTATCGAATATATACAGGTAGATGTGGAGTTATGGCACAGAGTAGTGGATTTTGTAGTAAATCCTCGCTGTGAAAGCGACCATAATCGGCTGATCCTAGAAATTAAACTGCCGAAACTGGAGCGAGACCAAAGACAACCTACCCTAGAAAATCTAAACTTGGTAGCAATAGAAGGAGGTAGAAGAGTTCGCTGGGGCACATTTGCTTACTCAACTGATAAAAAGGCTACTCTCTACGAACAAATTATTTCCCATCTGGAACTCGCTTCTCAAATACAAACAAATGACTCCAGCCCAGGCTGTCTGAAGGAAATAGCCAAAAATCACCAGGAAATGTTTGCCAAAATCGCAATTTTTTTTATAATTCAGATTCTAAACAAAATTCTGGCGCTAGAAATAACGATTCCTGGTATATTAAATAATGCAGGGACGCTAAAAGTGCCTTGCTGACAGCGGTCAAAGCTAAGGATATTATCCGTTCTAAACAAACCAGGGCAATATACAAAAAAACTGTGGCGGAGGCTAAGTTTACTTGGGAAATAGACAAATGGGACGCAATTAAATCAGCCCTCGAAAATCGAGACTTGAGGGGCTTTTGGAACCTAGTGAGAACTGGGAAGTCCGAAGGCAAATCGGCAATTGAACAGAACCTAGGGGAGGAAGTCTAGAAGATGCATTTTCAAACACTATACTACAAGTCTGTGGATAGAAATGCACTAGCCAGGCATCCCATAGAGTATAATACCCCCTTGGATTCTAATGCTCCCTCTCTTACTGCACAGGAAGTCGCCATAGCATTAGGTATAATGCTTCCTGGCAAAGCCCCTGGCCTGGATAAAATACCTGGGGACCTATTTAAGAATGAAGGATCAGTGTGGGTTCCTTATCTAAGGATGCTATTTATTGCCATCTTCCAAGGTATGGAACTCCCTCCAACATGGGCAGGCGCGGAAATCATCCCTATCTACAAGAAGGACTCTCCACTTAACCCTGCCAATTACCACCCAATAAGTTTAATTGAAGTGACACAAAAGTTATTTGCTCACGTTCTTTTGGCCCGGTTGCAGTCATGGATTGACAAATATAACATCTTAACTCCTCTTCAAGCGGGGCTTAGAAGTAAAATCTCAACAATCAACCAGTTATTCAGACTGCAACTGATCCATTGGAAAACGGTGATCTTAGAGGGTGGTAGCCTTTACCTAACCTTCGTAGATCTTAAATCCGCATTCGATATGGTGTAGCGTGATCAGCTTTTGGGATATCCTTCGGGATATGGGTGCCCCGGAGTATTTATGCCATCTGTTGATACGGTTGCACCAGGATACATTTGCGAGAATCAGATATGGTAAAAAAGGGGAATTGACAGCAGCCTTTCCAGTGGAGAAGGGGGTGAGACAGGATTGTGGGCTTGCACCGACCCCGTTTTCCCTCTTTTTAAATGGTTTAATTGAAACCCTGCTGGCAATAAAAGATATAGATTCACCAAGGTTATCTAATCACAAAAAAACGCGCTTATGTTTGTGGATGATATGCTAGTACTCTCTAAGTCACCAATGGGAATACAGCGGGTCTCAGAGGAGTTCTCCAAATTTTGTAAGAATAGGGATTTTGAAATAAACCTCCGAAAAACAAAATACATGTTTTTTAATGCAAAAAACACAAACTGCCCACAGCCACAATTGGACGGAAAGCCTCTAGAAAGGGTTTCTACCTTTGATTACTTGGGTCTCACCCTTAATGATAAGATGAACTGGGGAACCCAAGTAAAAAAAGCAAATTTGAAACTCACACAAACCATTGGGGGCATTCTTTTTTTTTTTGTAAAATTTTTATTTTGCAATACACAGAGAAAAAACAGTAAACAAAGGTACCGCATTGGGTGCATAGATGATCCCACACAGTGGGAAGCAATAAAGCAAGACGAGGCAATAATGCAATGCAGGAGAAGCAAGTAGAGTCCATGCTCCAGCATCTGCAGGAGGGACGTAGTCTCTTAAGTATCCCCAATGCGGGGAATACTCCTGGTCCAGCTGGTAGAAATTCCAAAGTCCCAAAGCCGTGTAACTAAGCCTCGTCCCAGCAGCACAAATATCCCAACAGCGGAACCTAAACTCAACTCCCCTCCCACCTCCCCCCCCCCTTCCCACCCGTGACGGTGCCTCATTCACCCCTCACTCATGCAACACACATACTTAGAACTGAAACAAATGTAGTATCCTCAACGATGCCGGGCACACTGCCGAGGGTAAACCAGCAGAAAGGAAGGACACCAGGGGACCCCATATGTGCTTAAAGTTTTTGTAGTTGCCTAGGAAGATGTCCGCCATTCTCTCAAGACTCAGGAGTCTCCACAGCCTAGCGTGCCAAAGTGAGATCGCCGGTGCCTCCCTGCGTTTCCAGGCCGCCGCCAGTGTGAGCTTGGCAGCGCCAAGGCAAAGCCATAGAATCTTCTTGTCCGCGCGAGTCTGATGCTCGAGGCCAGGATCCCTCAGGCCCAGGAGTACGAAAGCCAAAGAATTATCGATGGGATACTGCAAAATATCCTTGATATGGGATAAAATCTCGTCCCAAAAGGGTTTGATGATCGGGCAATCCCACCAAATGTGGCGGAAGTCCCCCAGTAGCCCACAGCCCCTCCAACATCTATCCGAAACGGCCGGGTAGATACGATGAAGTCGGGCGGGGACCATATACCATTGCGTGAGTGTCTTCAAATGAGCCTCCCGCAGGAGAATTGAGTGGTTAAATTGCGTCATGTCCTTCCACAACGCCGTCCATTCTCCGTCGGTAATGTCCCTCCCCACCATCTCCTCCCATTGTTCCATGTAGCGCGGTCTAGGGGAAAGGGCTGATCGAAGCAACAAACGGTATAGAAAGGAGATAGCCCCCTTCATGGTAGATGTTTTCAGCAGAAAGGCCTCAAATTCAGAAGGAGGCCTCGTGGCAGCCTCCCGAACTCCCGGCGATGTGGCCCAGTGGAGCAGCTGTAAATGCCTATATTTTTCGGTTGGCAGCACTTGGTAATCTCGCACGCAATTCTCAAATGTCAGGGGTTCAGAGCCGTGGAACGAATGGAGCAGTGCACGGCACCCCCCCTCCCTCCATGCGTCAAAGGGGCCCTCGGCTAGTGCCGGCGGGAACGCCGGGTTAAAGTGTAACGGAGTGAATGGAGACGGAAAGGTCGTCCATCGCTCGTCCCCCGCCAGGGAGTCCCATACCTTCAGTGTGGTCCCCGTGGGCGTACTAATGTACGCGTTCACCGGGCGATCGCGCCTGGGTTTCCAGGCCAGATCCCAAATGGACCGGCCAGTCACGCTCCGGTCCATATGCAACCAATGTTTGTCGGAAAATTGCTGTGACCATTCTACCATGACTCTCAGTTGGGCAGCTTTATAGTAGAGATGTAGATCGGGGAGGCCGACCCCCCCGTCATCTCGCAGCCGTCGCAAGAGTGTAAACGACAGCCGTGCTCGACCCCCCTGCCAGATAAATTTCAAGATCAATGTCCGGAGCTGTCTAAAAAAGGAAGTGCTCAACGGAATCGGTAGGCCCTGAAAAAGATACAAGTATTTGGGGAGAAGGACCATTTTAATGGCATGTACCCTACCGAGCCACGACAGGAATTTGGGCTTCCACTTCTCCAGTTCAGCCCGCGTCTTGGCCAGCAGGGGTGGGAAGTTGGCTGCAAATAAGCCCCCCACCGTAGGAGTGAGGTGGACACCTAAGTAAAGTATCGAGCCCGAGGCCCAGGCCAGTGGCGTCGATGTTTTAACCTGGGCAACGTCGGCATGTGATAAGGTTAAATTCAGGACGTAAGATTTGCCGTAGTTCACCTTAAAGCCGGCCACTCCCTCGAAGGCCAGCAATATATCCCGTACGCATGGGAGAGAAGTAGCGGGGTCAGCCACCGATAGTAGAACATCATCTGCAAAGAGAGAGATCTTGTGCTGCTCCCCAGTGAATGGAATGCCCTTCACCCCCTCATGCTCCCGGATCGCCATCGCCAAGGGTTCAATGCTGAGCGCAAACAATAAGGGAGAGAGGGGGCATCCCTGTCTGGTACCTCGTGAGTGCTGGAAGAATGCCGACAGGTGTCCGTTCACCGCCACCCTCGATTGGGGGCTACAGAAATTAGCCCGCACCATAGTGAGGAATCTGTCGGAGAACCCAAACGCCTGCATCGTGTGAAAGAGAAAGCTCCAGTCGACACGATCGAAGGCCTTCTCCGCATCAAGGCCCACCAATACCGCCGGAATGCAGAACCTGTTCGCCTTTTCGATGAGATGAATCACCCTGCGCGTATTGTCGTGCGTCTGGCGGCCTTTGATAAATCCGGACTGATCCGGATGAACAATCGCCGGTAACAAGTCCTGAAGACGACTTGCTAGGATCGCTGAGTACAACTTCGCGTCGATATTAAGTAAGGCTATGGGGCGAAAGGATGAACAGAGCTCAGGATCCTTCCCTGGCTTCGGCAGGACCGTTATCACCGCCTCCGCCAAAGTCCCGGCATTCACTCCGGACGCAGCCATGTCATTGAAGAGGGCCACTAAAAAATCACACACCTCAGTCGCGAAGGTTTTATAGAAGACAGCAGTGTACCCATCCGGGCCGGGGGCTTTATGCAATTTCAGCTTTTGAATGGCTGAGAGGACTTCCTCCCTCGTGATCGGAGCCTCTAACAAATCATTCCACCCCCTGGAGACTTGCGGAAGCGGTAAGCGCTGCAAGAACTCCCGCTGCGCTGTCGCATCCAGCTCCTCGCCCTTATACAGATCGGCATAAAAGCGGCCAAATACGTCCGCCTTCGCCCCGTCACTATGACAAAGAGCCCCTGTGGAGTCTCTGATCCCCCCAATGTATTCTCGTTCCCTCTTGTCCCGCAATTGCCGGGCTAAGTGCCTGCCAACCTTGTTGCCACTAGAGTACGAATGCCGCCCTAGGCGCAAGAGGGTAAGTTCGGCCCTATTCGCATAATGTGCCTTGAGTTTGCCCCTAACCGCCGTAAGTGGACGTAGGGTCACCCTCGAGGGATTGAGCTTATGAGCCCTCTCGAGTTCAAGCACCTCGGCTTCCAGTGCGTCCCGTTCCTTTCTACGCAGGGTATTAAGTTGCGAATTGAGGCCCAAGCACGTTCCCCTGATCGTCGCCTTAAAGGCGTCCCACGTGGTCGCCAGAGAGGTATCCGACGGTGGATTGCAGTCGAAAAATTCGCGGATGGCCAGGCGCAAGGCCTGGTTAGAAACCTCGTCCCTAATCACCGACGCCGGGAAGTACCACTTTCGGTTCGCGGTGTCGGGTGGCGACCAACGAAGAGTGAGCACCAAGAGGCCGTGGTCCGACACCGAGATCGGGAGAATGGCGGCATCCAGTATGTTCCCCCGTAGAGACTGGCTAAGAAAAATGTAATCCAAGCGGGAGTAAGAGTGGTGTACATGTGAAAAGAATGTGTAGTCTTTCACGGAGGGGTGGAAAAAGCGCCATCCGTCTGCCAAACCCAGCTCCCCCACCCCCTGCTGCGTGGCCTCCGAGAAGACCCCCGTGTCTGCCCTACGTCCCCCTGAGCTATCGAGGTCCCTGTCCCACACCAGATTAAAGTCTCCCAGCACGAATAGGTGTCCCCCCGCAAAGTCCCCAATCTTTACCAGCAATTCTTGCAAATACTTATTCTGACCCGCATTGGGTATATACACCACCACAAACGTACACAGCCTGCCCTGAATGTGCCCCTTAACCATCAGCCAACGGCCCTCCTTGTCGTGTCGGACCTCTACCGGTTGAAACTGCAACGAAGCTCTGAACAGAAGCGCCACCCCCCGGTGCTTCGTAGCTGCGGAGGACCTGTACACAATGGGGTATGCCCTATGGCGGAGCCTCAACTCATCCTTCCGAGCCAAGTGGGTTTCTTGTAGTCCAACCACATCCAGTTGATGATCCATCACATACTTCAGTACTCTCTGCCGTTTCTGTGGCGAATTCAAGCCCTTAACATTCCACGACCCTATACTAAGCGGCATGACGGAAATACACCCCAGAAGTCGCTCTCAGTATGCCAAATGCCATCCATCCCTCGTTCAGCCCCGCCCTCAGACAACAGATACCTAGCAGTTTCCCGATCAATCGCAGTACAATAGTCCCAATAGCAGAGTACGCACTTAGCCGCAGACACACCGCAAACATCCCCTTCAGCCCCCCGTCACGGGTCCCCCCCCACCGATCCCAACAACCCCCAGTCCAGCCCCACCCCAACAGACAAGTAAACCAAGCATAGTGCAAGTCATGGAGCCTCCCTGCCCCTGAACCCCCACCCTCCCCAACACCAAACCTTACCCATAAGGAAGGGAACAACAAACAACAGGATTGGAAATCATAAAGGAGAATCAGAATACTCATCAAGTCCAGTAGTCCAAGGTTCCGGAGAGGTCTTCCCAACCGGAAGCGGAGCAGGGGTGCCAAAGGATCGACCCCCTCGGCCACGGTCCGGGGTGTCTCCCCAAAAAGTACATCCATTCCCCAGACCGAACTCCGATGTCCCTCCGGCGCCGAACCTGGTCAAGTCAAATCCGTGGTGGATCAAGCCGCTCCAGAGCTGAGTTGCGAATCCGCCAGCGTGGCTGAGGCCACCGAGGCCACTGCGTCGACCCTTTCCTGCTGACTAGAAGCGCGGTCCGGCCGCCGCCGGTCTGGGGAGGCTCCCACCCTATGCCAAGAGGACGAGCGATGACGTCTCCGAGTCGGCGAGGCATTCGCTCCCTGTGAAGGAGGGTCATCCTGGAGACCCAAGAGGTCCTTTGCTACCTGCAGAGTGTTAATCTGTGCCAGCCGATTCTGCCACCTGAAGATGATCCTGAAGGGGTGGCCCCACGAATAGGAGATGTTGCGTTCTCTCAAGAAGGAAGTCACCGGACGGAACTCCCTCCGCTTCCGCAGTGTGGAGGCTGCTAAGTCCTGGTACAGCTGAGGTGCATGGCCCCTGAATTGCAAAGACGAGATGGCCCTGGCCTTGCGGAGAATACGTTCTTTGAGTTGGAAATCATGAACACAGACGAGGATGTCAGGAGGGGGACCCCCACCGCGCCTAGGCAGTCCCACTCTGTGTACTCTGTCCATCTCGATCTCCGTCACCTCCTCCTCATCCAAAATCTGTAAAAACAAGTCCCGGACGTAGCCACGCAGGTCTCCCGCCTCGCCATCCCATGGCACCGCCCGGATGCGGATGTTGTTCCTCCTGGAACGATTTTCCAAGTCCTCCGTATGCAACTGCAGGTCCAGATTCTGTTCGGTGAGGCGGATGATATCTTGTTGCAGCAGGTGCACATCGTTAGCCATGCTCAGATCATGGTCTTCCAGGGTCGCCACCCTCTCGCCAATGCCGTCCACGTCCCTGCGCACTTCCCTCAGGTCAGAAGCCAATTGAGCCCGGAGCTCAGAAATATCCTCCTTGATGGATGCAAACAGTTCGGTCATGAAGGCCTTAGTAGCTGGCGCCTCGTCGTCCGACACCTTCTGCGAGCTACTGGCCCCCGGGGATGCCGGCTGCTGAGAGGACTTGGAGGTACCCTCCTTACCCTGACGACCCCCCTTTCGCGACACGTTGGCCATCTCGGCTGGTGGCACGCAGACCGGGAGGTCAGACCACCCCAGTCCGACAGGTAGCAGACGCTATGGGAGCCTGTGGGGCCCGCGGGCCGCAGCACTTCCCTCCAGGCAGCTCAAACGGTGCCCCCTCACTGTCCAGGACTCAGCGGAAGGCAGATCCAAGGCAGGCGGCCCACACGTGGGGGGGGTTAGGGGGTCCCCACAACTAACTGCGTGTGATTAGGAGGTAGGGCTAGGTAGGGCAATGCAGGCACACTCCACTCCGCAATCAGCGCCGTCCACGTCGTGGTCTCCAGGAAGGGAACTATAATGGGACCGCGTCAGGCTCTGAGGTACCCAGACGTTCCCATGTGCAAGAGTGCAGCAGTCCGGCCCCAGCAATCCGTCCCTCTGGCGGGTTCGGCGGTCCAGACGGCCCTCCACCACCTATGCTGGGCCGTGGATCTCGATGCAGGTCGCTGTGGCTCCACGCGGCAAATTCAGATGGCCAGCCAGCCCACGCCCGTCTGCCAAGAGCAGCGCCGCAGCTGCCGTGTGTAGTGCCAGGTCCCGTCGTCCCAGGCAATATGGCCGCTCCCGCCTTCCCTGGGGAAGCACTCACCCCGCTGACACCGCTGCTGGGCCCCGTCCTTGTCCCTGCACTGCTCGTTCCCCCAGCAGTACTGGGCCCCGTGTAGCTCCACTCCACTCCGCACTGCGCCACCCGCCGGTGGCCCGCCGAGCCCGGATGCTCCGCGGCGCTCTCACCGCACCTCCTCCGTCCTGCCGCCGGAGTCACCGCAACTTCCCGGCTGTCCTCGCCGTCCTCTGCGACAGGGCTCCAAAGCCCAGGCACGTTTCCCTGCCGGCAGGAGCTCCGCTCCCACCGCCGGCAGGTTCTGGATGCGGTCCGGCGGCGCCTCGCCAAGCACCGCGAGCGCCGCAGTCACCAAGCCGGCTCCCCGATCACGGGAGGCCGGTGCTTCATAGGCCCCAAAGGCTAGGGATCCCGGTAGGCGTTCTCAGCGTCACACCGCTCCTCCAGCGGTACCACTGCACTCCGCTGTGCTGGGGGCACCTCCGCCACCCTACAGGACCCGGGCAGCTACACCAGGACCGTGCTATAAGTGGCTTTGTTCGGCCCGGCGCCGGAGAGACCGGAGAAAGCGTCTCACTCGGACGCCATCTTGGCCACGCCCCCTTGGGGGCATTCTTAAAGTTTATAAAAACTGCTTCCAAAGAGCTGTAGGTCCGCCTGCCGAAATCTATAAAATCCAGGCCAGGGGAGCTTCTCTCTATGGTGTCGAACTCTGGGGCCCTTGTCACCCAAACGTCCTCGCTACAACAGGGAACTCTTTCCTTAGACAACTTTTGAATCTACCGAAGACTACTCCTGAAACACCCTTGAGGATGGATATTGGGATTGGCCCGATAAGTGAAATAATTGCCTCCCGCCTGCTTTTATTTTGGCACCGCCTATGGAGCACGCCTGAGCTCTTATATTATAGGGAGGAACTGAAGGATGTACTCTCTGTTCTGGAAGCAGGGAATTTACCTTGGCTATCCAATATTCGCTCTAGATGTCATACATTGGGGCTGGCAACCCTGTGGTCTTCTCCCGAGGAGTCCTGCTCCCTTACCTAAAAAAAAACCCTGAAGTGTATCATTAAAGAACATAATCTATCCCAACTTATTCAGAGTACTAATACATGCTCCCGGACTCAAAGTTTTTGGGATGTTAAATCGTACTATAAGCTAGAACCTGAGCTAAATAACATCCAACTACTCCTTGCCAAGAAACTATTCCTGCAATTTAGACATAGGGTACTTCCCCTTAGAGCTTGCACAAACAACTGGAAGGGAAGCACTAAGTTGGATTGCCCAGGGTGTAGGTCGACCGAAGAGTCAGATCTTCATGTTCTTCTCTTCTGTCCGGCTTATAGAAGGCCTATGGCCAAATGGGTGCTCCAGCTGTGTAAAAACCTGGGAATAAGAGACTATATTGAGGCCTATATGTTATTAAAATATGAGACTTGCCCATCATTTGTCTTTGCAACTTCCAGATTCTTGCTTGCGATGTGGCACACGCGTAGAGCCATTATTAAGAGCCAGCGCTCTGTAACTAACTAATTGCGCATGCTGCTATTTTAAAAAATCTATTTCTTTCCCATGTGTAAATTTGCAACTGCTACCTAGCCATTTTTAGCTTTTTAAATTGTTTTTATTGGATTTTAACCTCTATTTTTGCTATGTTCTTATATATTTTTAATATGTGTATATTTGCCCTGTGTTTGAGTAGAATCCTTGTCTCTCTACATTATGATGCCTTGCCCCGAGTTTCTGTACAAATCTTATATTCCCCTATTTCCTATTTTTTTGTAGTCTTCCCAAAATTGTATGCATAACTATTTCTACATTTATGTGAAAATGAATTTTGGTGTTTATTTATATTTTCTGTTTGTGCTTTTATGGCTTAGTGCCGAAATAAAGTTTATCTGAACTGAACTGAAAGTTTTAACTAATGCTGTTGCATTATTATTTGCAATCACAATAGCTCAAACTTTCAATAATGCGATACCAATTGCATTGCAAATGCTTATTTTCTTCAGCTTTTAAATAGTTATGATGTCTGCTATAGTGTGTGTGTCTTTTTTAAAGCAGCGAGTTGCAGGAAATCGATGGATGGTTAAAAGCAATGCGAGTGTTTTTTTAATGAAAAGGTGTAGGGTAATGATAAGGGGTGTTGTAGGAGACTAAAACCCCATCAGCACAATTGGTGGATTGTCGTTTTATTTTGTAATGATGATTTGCTGCCTGAAATTATTTTTCTTGAATGTATTATATGAATGTTTTTTGTTAGTTACCTTTTATTGAACTTTGTATGTGCCGAATAAAGTGTTATGAACTGAAGTAATAAACCGGAACTCCTCTACGTTCATCTTAGCACACTGAAGCGCATGCAAACGACACAAAGTGCTTAATAAATCATTACTAAATGAACAAATATAAAGATAAAATATAAGCTTACATTTATAAGGGCTTTTATACTGCTCTGAAAAGAATAGACTAATGTATGAGGCCCGACACAGACTCAGTTTGACTTTTAAAGATTAGGCGGCGACCTCTCTCTTTGCCCGACAGCACAAATAAGGTCTTAGACAAAAACTGTTTACTTTGTAACATATGTACACAAACAAGCAGACGTCTCAAAAAAACAAAACAACTTGCATCGTTTGTATTATTTATATTTACCTGTAAACTGTTTGCAGTTGGTGCCTTCTGCCTGTAATATTTCAGAACTAGCTGGGCGTCCCAAGAAAGATTGCAATTTCTCCTGAAAAGTATGTGCGGGTGTGAGCTTTGGCGGTAAGTGCATTTCTACACTATTTAACCTAAAAACATGGAATTTTTGCGTTAGTAGCTTTGCCATTTTTAATATAAAAAAAGCACAATATTATAAGAACATCAAAAAGAGGCAAAACAAAATTAACTTATACACGTTATTTACAAGGACATTCTCTTAAAGAAATAAGAAGTCCTTCTGGCACGCATGTAATAATCCATATTTTGGGGTTACTCAAAAACAAATTCGGGCTGACTTTAGCAACTCCTTAGGAATAACAGTTCCGCGGAGAATAAGTGAGAAGTAGTTTATTCAAAGTACCCCAGCCACAGCCTCTTCAGCTCGCTCCCAACTGTCATCTCCTCACCTCAACACCCAATACTTTAGAACTCCTCATGGTGGAAGAGTCCACTTCCACCAATTTAAGGGGATGTGAGGAGGATACCACAGACCTTTCCACAAATAATTAGAGAAAAAGAATCATGGTAACGACTAAACTACAAGGAAAAATTATAAATAATTATCTACCTAGATGTGTGTATATATCAGAACATGTTTAAGAAAGAATCAAAATAATCACAGAATTGCACAGCTATATATAGAAATATACAAAAACTTTTCAGCTGGCTAAACATATTGCAAAGATGCAAAGAGGGTAAAACACAAAGGGCCAGATGTAGGTAGCCAATTACCAGTCGGTAACGGCCCAAAATCGGTAAAATCGGCCGTTACCGACCGGTATTGAGAAAATGAGATGTAGGTGACAAAAAAGTACCGGTTTGGAAAATATGAATCGGTAAAATACCGATTCTGTATTTCCCGAATACATATTTACCGATTCGGTATTTACCGATACCTTATTTACCGAGTTCTTATTCACCGAATCGGTAAATAAGAATTCGGAAAAAATGCCCATCGAGATGTAGGAAATGAAAAAAATACCGAATTCAAGCAAATTCGGTATTAAAGAGTTGGTATTTACCATGGACTGAAAGCAGTTGGTAACCATGTGCAGGCTATAAGAAAGGGCCCAAAATGCAACAGTGCTGCTAAAATGGCGGCACTCTATGTGATTGCGAGGAGGCGAAGGCTACAGGCTGCAGGTCTGAGGGTATGGATGAGGGAGGAGCAGGTGTACAGGCAGAGGATCACTCTGTTCCAATTGACTGAGCCTGAGATACTCCAGAGGTACAGGCTGCACCCCAGAACCATCCTGGACTTCATAAAGGACCTCCACCCATACCTAAATCACCCAACATCCAGGGCCCACGCCATCCCACCCCATGTCCAGGTTCTATGTAGCTTACACCTGCTTGCCTCTGGGAGATACCAGAGTGTGATAGCTGCAGTAGGTGGTGTACCCCAGAGCTGTCTGTCCCGTTTTTTCAGGAAGTTTCTGGATGCCATGACGCAGAGAATGGGACATTACCTCCGGTTCCCTGACACACCTGCGGAACTTGCCCAAACAAAAACTGACTTCTTTGGACTGGCACACTTCCCCCAAGTGATAGGCTGCATAGATGGCACCCACATTCCCCTATGCCCACCTGCAGCCACCGAACACATCTACAGAAACCGTAAGTCTACGCACTCCATCAATGTGAAGGTGATATGCAGTGCAGGTGATATGCAATGCAGGCAACATCATCACCAACATAGTGGCCAAATTTCCTGGGAGCACACACGACTCCTACATATTCCAGAACAGCGGAATATACACACGGCTAGTTGCTGGAGATTATGGAGATGGATATCTGCTAGGTAAATAAGTGTAACACACCCTGTAATAAATGGCAGCTGAATGTGTAATGTGATTGTAACTCATTTACCTCTCATTCCCTCCCAGGTGATAGTGCATATGCCCTGCGTTCCTTTGTGCTCACACCGTACCTCAACCCAAGTAACAGAGCCGAAAGGCAATACAATGTGGCCCACAGGTCAACTCGCAACGTAGTGGAGCGTACATTTGGACTCCTCAAGAGCAGGTTCCGCTGCCTCCACAAGAGTGGAGGTGCTTGACAGTACACCCCCATCCTGTGTTGCAAGATAACAGTGACCTGTGCCATTTTGCACAATCTTGCCACCAAAGAAGGCACAGAGGTGGAGGTGACACAGCACGAGAACATTGATGATGACCAGGAACGTGCAGAGTCCCAGGCAACAGGACCAGCAGCAATAGATGGTAGATTGAGACAGACAGAAATTACACGTCGATATTTCTTGGTAAAGTATGACTCATAGACAGGTATAGTGTTTGACAAGTGTAGTTTAATAATCACTACATCATCATTGTCACATCGTAAGAGGCATCATACATCAAAGTCCATGTCTCTGGCTGCTCCTGCTCAGTTGCCGTCACTGTGTGCAGTTGTGTTAATCTGCAGCATAGGTCAGTGCTTACGTCCACGCACTACATTGCGCGATTGATGTGCCTGGCTTTCAGATTCTCTGCTGGGGCCTGACTCAGCATGGCTGCGCCTGCCGCTCCTGCGCACCTCCGGTACAGGTGTGCTGGAGCCACTCCTGCTGGTTGACCCCTCTGTCTCCTCCACACCTGTGTCACCAGCATTGCCTGTGTTTGTGTTGAGCATCTGCTCCATTGCAGAGGTCACTCTTCCCATGCCCCGTGTCAAGTCTGTGCAGCAGTGCACAATTGCATCCTGCATGGATACAGAGTGTCGGCACAGTAGTGACGTACTTGAGGCAAGTCTGTTCATAGCCTTTGTTTGCTGGCGCATATACTGCCGATCCCTGCCACGCTGCAGATGATCCCTGTCCAACTTGTCCGACAGTGCACCCATGTATGTGGAGATGTCTGTTATCCCCTTTGATATGGCCTCCAAACTAGATGCTATGTGGCCTATACCCTTGTCCATGTTGGTCATTTTATTGTTCATGCAGCAAACCTGCCTATGCATGGCTAACAGTGCTGTGGCCCGCTGGCGCTGTACTTTAACCATTGTGCCCTCCAGGCCACAGAAGACGCTCTCCCCTTCCTGCCCCTCCCTACCCTCACGTGCCCTCCTGCCAAGAACACTGGTGCGCGCAGCGCCTGCTGTAATCTGTGGTCTAGCCCTGTCAGCCACAGGTGCATTAGTTTGAGGTTCAACATCATCATCCTCCGATTCAGAGGTTTGCAGGATCCTCTGAGGGGGCTCCTCATGCCTACGTGCCCCTCCCTGCATGGACACCTTGGGCATTGCAATGGGTGTGCTTGACAAGTCAGGAGAACCAAACAACAAAGGGGATAGTGGGACAGGTGTCATGGGTCGGTCTGGTGATGAGGCTTCCTGGGTGGTGGTGTTGCCTCCTTCAACAGCACTGTGACCAGTTTTTTTCTTCTCTTTCTCCCCTCTCTTAGCTGCTGGTGCCCTCTCCTTCCTTGCTGGTGCTGAACTGCGTGAATACTCTCCTGTGGAATGAAATTGACATAGGGTCAATGTTGTTGTTCATTTGTGTGTAGTTCTTAAATAAATTGGCTACACACCTTTGCCCAGGGCACATTGTGTGTTTGATGATGTGTGTGGCATGCCTTGCAGAGTCATGTGGTGTATGCTTTGCATCTATTTATTCATGACTACGTCTACCATGATGCATTGCTGTCACCTAGTCTGAGCTGTTATGCAGTGTGATGATTCTACACAGTGGGATACGGGGTCAGGTTGATGGTTGTGGATTAGGGTACATGCCTCTTACCTTGTTTCTTTGTAGCTTTTGCTGTACTGTCCAGGTCTCCTATCCCATGGATGCATTCTGGCTCCATGGTGCTTTCCAGAAGCTCCTCCAGCGCTGCCAGCTTTGGTGCTTTGCTCCTGCCACCTCCAGTCCCACCAGCATCCTTTTTTTGTGCTGCAATCTTTTTCTTTGTTACGATGCGCAGGTCATACCAGCGCTTTTTTATGTCCTCAATCTCCCGGTGGGTCACACCTATGGCATTCACTTTGCCCTGTATGGCAATCCAAATGTTCCTCTTCACAGTCTCTGCAACATGCAGAGACTGTCTCCCGAAAATGTGGCTGTAGTGGCTTAGAATTTCTTCTACAGCCACCTGTAGTTCTTCTGGGCTGAACTTTATCTTCCTTTTTCTCTCCCCACCATCCTTTTGGCCTTCATGTGACTCCATTCTGTGGCACTGCTTGCCTGTGGATGCTCAGCTCCTCTCACCCCGTCTCAATTGTTTGTTCTGTTGGTGTGCACCTGCATGGGTGTGGCCACTCCCAGGTACTCGGGAGAGTGCTTCATTCTGATTGGTTGGATTCTCTGGGCCTTGGTTGTGGGGTGTGTAGGGTGTCCCTGATTGGTTGGCAGGCTCACATGGCGTTTTTCAAACATCCGATTCGGTAATTACCAATTCGGTAATTACCGATTGGGTAAATTCCGAATCGGTAAAATCCGATTCGGTAAATCCCATTCATTCCTATGGGCCAGGAGGCCCATTGGAATGCTTGGGTTTCACTGATTCGGATATTACCGACTTGGAATGGACCGAATCGGTAATTACCGATTTGGGATACCTAGTCATACCGAATCGGTAAGTTTTACCGACTTTTTAGCTACATACCATTTACCGATTCGGAAATACAGATTAGGTATGAGTCGGTATTTAAGAATCGGTAACTGGGATTTATCTACATCTGGCCCAAAGTGATTCAAATAAATAAAGCTATTGGGTAACATAGTCTTTCAGAAATGCAGGAAGATAGGTAGGGCCCATACTCATTCAGCGTATAAGCATGTGGTTCGCTATTCGCTCCTGTTACCAGGTTGTTTTCACTACTTTCGTAATTGTCTTTCAAAAGTTATTTTCTTCTGGCTGCATCACATTTCTATCACTTTCATGATACTTAGCTACTCGTCCTTATTTCCAGATACTGTCATCCTGAGCTTTTATTGTATTGTGAAATAATCTCTCTGCCTCCAAGTCTATCTTATGTTGACAACAGTCCACCCCTTTTGCCACTTCATCCACCCATGGACTAACTTACAATTAGCCTTTCTTCCTCTTAATAGTTCAAAGGGCATTCTGTTAGTGGTCTGGCGGGGAGTCAAAGAAAGGGCCTGTAATCTCCTGAACACTTCCCTCCAATTAAGTCCATTAGTTTTGGACAACTGAAACCCTTCTTTTAATATCTTATTAAACCTTTCTACAACTCTGTTGGTTTCTGGATGGTATAATGCACAAAGGTGATGTAATATCCAATTGCTCTTCATATATTCTTCCATGTCTTTGGAACAGAACTGGACACTATGATGGAACAGAATGGTGGTGGGTAATCCTTCTCTACTGAAAGTATCATATAAGAAAGTAATGACCTTCTTATTGCTGATGTCAGATGTTATCTTTATCTCAGGCCATCCTGAGTATAGGGCAATCAAAACTATTATGTATGAAGGAAGCACTAAAAACTGAAAAACAAAAGTGCAGAAAGCTAGAAAAACGATGGAGGAAGAACCACTCCAGTGAAAGTAAAGAGCTCTATCAACAAGCTGTCTCCTCTTACTACAAAAATATAAAAAAGGCACGGAAAATCCACCTTCAATCCCAAATAGATAAGGCAGACAATTCTACCAGAGAATTATATAAGATTCTAAGAAGTTTCACAAACCCTACAGCCTGCGAAAGTCCTGATACCTTTTCTCAAGATCTGTGTAACAAGATCTCATTATACTTCGAGGATAAAATTGATACCATCTACAATAAAATACTGGCCAAACACCCCAACAACACAGAGACGGTTGATGTTCTCTGTTTACATACCAATTCTGAAACCTTCACTGACATCCCAGAAATTTCCAAGGACGATATAAAATCTCTACTAAATACCACAAAAACAGGGTCCCCCCTTGATCTCCTCCCCCCCAGAGTGATGAACATGCTTAGCACTGATCTCTGCCCCTCTATCCAAAAAGTTTTGAACCTTTCTTACACAGAAGGTAAACTCCCCCAGCAATGGAAAGAGGCAGTGGTGAATCCTATTCGGAAAAATGCCATCTCCCCTTGGACAGAGCTCTCCAACCTCCGTCACATCTCTCTGCTGCCGCTCCTGAGTAAACTGGCCGAGAAGCATGTTAATACCCATCTGTCCAGGTTCATAGAGGCGACAGGGGGCCTGGACCACTCTCAATCTGGGTTCAGGCCCAACTACAGCACCGAATCAGCTCTCCTGTCCGTGACCGATAACATCAAGATGTCACAGGATAGAGGAGGCTCAATGATTCTGGTGCTGTTAGACCTGTCGGCCGCATTTGATACTGTGTCCCATAAGATCCTCATGAGCCGTTTACAGGGAGTGGGCATAGGAGGACAAGCCCTCTCCTGGCTGGAGAGTTTTCTGACCGGGCGCTCACAATCAGTCAGCCTGGGACCATACTGCTCCTCTTCCAGGATGCTCACGAAGGGGGTGCCACAGGGCTCATGCCTAAGCCCCACATTGTTCAATGTGTACGTGGCCCCCCTTGCTGAGATTGTGAGAAAATATGGATTCACCTCGGTGTCCTACGCTGACGACACCCAACTTCTTTACCCTTTCCATTCTATTAACTCCAATGTTAGGGATAACTTCGCGGAAGGCATGAGGGCCATCTCCAATTGGATGGCTGCCAATCGCCTCCAATGCAACGTTGGAAAAACGGAGCTAATGCTTTTTGGAAAAGCATCCATACTATGGTCCCCCGACTGGTGGCCCTTAGACCTGGGACCAGTACCCACCCCAAAACTAACAGTAAAAAATCTGGGGGTGAAGCTGGATCAAAATCTTCCCTTGAAGGAACATGTGAACGCAGTCGCTGGGGCATGCTTTCACACAATTGGTCTGTTAAGAAGAGTCTTCCCTTACCTTTCAGACAACTATAGAAAGACCCTAGTGCAGACTATGGTTATAAGTAAAATTGATTACTGCAACGGACTCCTTATACAAGCCAACGAGAGCGCTATTAATCGCCTCCAGGTAGTCCAAAACACAGCAGCAAGACTGGTCTTGAATGCCCCTCCCAGAACCCCCTCCAAACCCCTGCTGCGAGAACTGCATTGGTTGCCAATACGACAACGCACCAAGTTCAAGATCTGTTGCATTGTTCACAAATGCCTGTTCGGGAAAGGCCCCAATTATCTGTCCCAAAAGCTACCCCTCTATAAACCTGACAGAGCCTTACGGTCAAGCAACCAATTGCTAATAAAAACTCCACTGGTAAAAAAAACCAGACAAGGTGGCAGAGCCTTTTCTCTGGTAGGGCCTAAACTCTGGAATAACCTTCCAATTGGCTTAAGACAAACCTCCAATCATTCCTCCTTCAGGAAGAAACTAAAAACCGTCTTATTCCAGGAAGAATAAATAATCCAACATCAGTCGACAACCACAACATTTGGTAACACCTGCCATTCCATCCTGCGAGCAAAGCGCGGAGATACCTCGGAAGGGGTCGATTCTTGCGCTATACAAGAATATAAAATAAATAAAATAAATAAATTTGGCAATGGCCCAATTAAGTTATTAGCTAATTCTGTCCAGGGTGCCTCCAGGAGTTGGTGGTTTTCTCGTGAGTAATACTTTTTTTGTTTTTGTTTTTTTGGTGCAAGACATTTATTAAGTACTGTCAAGTGTACACAGTGTCACGCCTACAACCCTGAGGCCGGCCGCTATTTGTACGAATCATCAGGATGGTCAAATATATAATAACACTGGCACATATACTGTTGTACAGACGCTATAGGAACATAATGACAGAGTGCATATTCAACATGAACAAATCAATTCGTCTCGCTTTTTCACATTTTTTTTTTGGGTTAAACTTCAACATGTGCGGCATCCTATCTATAAGTGGGAGAAGTTCGTGCGTCAGTATGGGGGCGGGCCCACATCTAGGCGTGACACAATGCATATAGTACATCTCAGGAGAGCCATACCAAAGCCGGATCAGTTTGTCGCTGCAGGCAAGGTGTCCATGTGCTCCATCATAACCAAGGCATAGGGCAGCCCGCTCTACAGGGCCATTCAAGGATTTAAGACACTACACCCATAGCAGGAGCCATCCACTGGGCGAGGACAGGGGGGGAATAATAATATCAGTAGCTACGAGCAAACATGCACATCACGACTCCACACTCTTCCGTGACCATGTGAGTTCACAACGGTAGCCCAGCCACCCAACCTACAGACCATCAATCACTGGTATCCTCTGAAGATAGTTCTAGCAAATAGCATTGTAGCGGAGCCCATATGTCAGTGGGTCTGGAGGCGACCGGCAACAGTTCAGAGTAGGTATGTAATTGTTCTTGACAGTATACCATGTCCCGCATCCAATCTTTGAATTTGGGGGCCCTCCCCCACCTGCAGACCACTCTGCACTTGGCCAATAGCATAGCCAGTGCCACATATTTGCGGTGGGCTGCTTGAAGCGGCTCCACATAGCCCAGTAGCGCTACTATCGGGGATGGGTCCACCACCATGTGTATCATTTTGGATATGGCCTGAAAAACTTGATCCCAATAGCGGTATACCTGATCACATCCCCATGCAAGGTGTAAGAATTCAGCCTCTGGAGCCCCACACCTGTCGCAAGTGTCAGTAGTTCGTAGCTGGAATCTGTGCAGACGTGCTGGCGTGTGATATAATCTGTGTAGGAATTTGTAATGAATAATCCTATATCTACAGCTAGACGATATGCGCTCCGTCTGTTGCAAACAGAAATCCCACTGCCTATCAGTAAGTGTCATGGCCAATTCCTGGTTCCACTTCATCCTGGCAGGTAAATCTTTATAGTCCATATTGACACGGACCGATTTATATAACATAGATACCAGTTTGTTGGGGTTATCGTGCAGAAGCATGTTCTGTAGTGGGACAAGTACAGGAGGTTCACGCGGGAAGTCAGGTGTGACCGCCTGTAGACCGTGTCAGAGTCGGATATAGTAAAATGTCTCCAGCGGTGTTGGCTGTATCCCTTCGTAGAGTTGGTCTTTGGTACGGAAAGTGCCATCATGATATAGATCCCCCCACGTTCGAACATGTATTTTTGTCAACAGCTTCTGAAAGCCCGCTTCTTGTAAAAGCGGCAACTGCGGGTGATATACTAAAGGCAACAGTGGGGCGTATAACCGTTGTAGATCGAGTCTCGAGCCTATACGTTTCCATGCAGTCACGGTGCTCAGTACTGTGTTGGGGGTTTTATCCCTACCTTCTACCGGGGAGTATAATGCACCTTCAATCGGGGTGGGGTGTGCCAGCCAATGTTCATCTGCCAATTGGGGCATGTACCTAGGTTGTCGAATCCAGAAGTAGGCAAAGTGGGCCTGGGCTGCGCGGTAATAGAGTTCAAAGTCTGGAATCCCAAAGCCACCTTGCGAGTAAGGCCTGATAAGGACCTCCCATTTGAGTCTCGGTGATTTCCCACCCCATACTAGTTTAAGCAGTTCTGAGCGCAGCAGCCGGAAAAAAATAGGCTCCGGGATGAAATGGTATGTTCAAAAAGAGATATAGGAGCTGAGGGAGTATCACCATCTTAATTAAGGAAGCTCTCCTAGCCATGGACAGGGGAAGGGTTATCCATCTAGAGATATTATCACTGATTTTATCCATTACCGTGCCATAATTAGCACGAATCAAAGCTTCCCTGTCCTTTTCTATGTGTATTCCCAGATATTTAAAATCTCCCTCACACCAGGCAAGTGGGTACTCCAATGGAAACTTGTGTGTCGAGGCGGTAAGTGGGAAGATACACGACTTGTTCCAGTTTATCTGGACGCCAGAGAGAACTCCAAACCGTATGAATTCCCTAAGGATGGGGTGTAAGTTTTCACCTGGGTGGCGAACATAGAGTGTGATATCATCGGCATACATCGAAATGAGTATCTGCCTCTGAAAACAACGCAATGCACTATCACGATGATGTTGACGCAATTTAGCTGCAAGGGGTTCTGTGGCTATGGCAAAAAGGAGTGGGGAAAGGGGGCAACCCTGCCTAGTTCATCTGGACACAGGGAATTCCGAAGATAACTTGCCATTAATGAGTACCCTGGCCATTGGGCGTGTGTATAATAATCTAATCCAGGAAATGAAGATAAGTGGAAAGCCCATACGCTCGAGTACCCGGAATACATAATCCCACTCCAGCGAATCAAACGCCTTGGTGGCGTCTAAAAAAATGGCCGCCATTGGCAAGTCCTCGTGAACGGAATCATAGACAGAAAAAAAGGTGTGGAGGTTATGCGATGTCGCCCTGCCCGGGACAAATCCAGCCTGATCAGGGAGTATGAGGTCAGGCAATAGAAGGCTAATGCGCGCTGCTATTAACTTGGCGAGAATCTTCATGTTGCAGTTCAGCAATGACAGGGGCCTATATGAATCGCAATGCGTAGCAGGCTTCCCTGGCTTGAGTAGGGACGTGAAGAGAGCGATTCTCATGGAGGCAGGGAGGTGGCCAACCTCCAGCGCATCTTCATATACTTCGCGCAGTACCGGTGCCATGAAGTCTATGAATGTCTTGTAAAATTCAATAGGAATGCCGTCTAACCCTGTGGCCTTACCCGATTTCATGTGCATGATAGCCTCCCTTACTTCATCTAGTTCGAACGGGGCACTCAGAAACGCTCTTTGTGAATCACTCAGCCACCCCAATGATACATCTGCCAAGTAGTCATCTAGTGTCAATTCCTCTGTTCTGTTGGAGGAATATAACGTACTGTAGTGCTGTACGAATTCATTCAATATGTGTGTGGTGTCCCTGAGCAGCAACCCTTCAGCAGTTTCCAGCTCGAGTATGACAGTAGGTGAACGCATAAGCTTAATCGTTGCAGCTAAGGCCTTTCACCCTCCCCATATTTTCTGGCCACCCAGTGTTTGTTCCTGAATTTCACCTCCCGTGCAGCCTCCTCAGTATATTCCGACAGTTTTTCCCGTATTACAGCTAGTGTATCATTCCCAGGGTTCGCTCGGAGTGCCTCCTCCGCCTTTCCAAGGTCTGATTCCAGAGACTTCAATTTATTCAGTATACTCTTGAGTACCCCTGAGCCCTTTGAGATGCAGAGACCCCTGAGCGTGACTTTAAAAGCATCCCAAATAGTTTCAACATCGTGGACTGAGTCTTTATTACGTTTGAAAAATTCTAGGCATTCATCTCGAAGCTCCTCTTGGAACTTAGTGTCCAGTAGCATCGTGGGTTGCATACGCCATGCCGTAACAGGGGGGCCCAATTCAGTTCCTTTCAATGTGATGAGGACAGGCGAGTGATCGGAATATGTTCTGGGGAGATGGGTCGAGTGCACTAGTGAGGTGTAGAGTTGTGGTGTCAAGAGTATGTAATCAAGTCTGGCCCATGATCTTGCCTGTGCGGTAAAGTGTGTACCCTCCACCTTTGCCCCATGCATAGATCTCCATGCATCAATGAGCTTATTACCATCAATAGTTGCACGGAGGACCTCCCTCCCACTAGTATAGTGATGGGGGGCGGGGTGTGACCTGTCCAAGACAGGATTTAGGGTTGTGTTGAAATCGCCCCCCCAGATGAGGTGTTGTGGTCCAGTCCCCACTATTGCCGCCCACAAGTCGGTAAAGTACTGTGGATCGTCCACGTTGGGCCCATAACAGCAGGCTAGTGTTACAGCCATATGACCCAGTCTGCCCCACATTAAGCAAAATCTCCCCTGTGGGTCTGCCGTTGAGCCCGCTAGATGGAAAGGTGTATTTCTTTTTATCAAAATAGCTGTACCCCGTGCATATGATGAATATGAGGAGAAGACTGTGTATGAGGCCCATCTCTGTCCAAATGAGTGTGGTTTATGAGGCACGAAGTGTGTTTCCTGGAGTAAAGCAATATGAACTTTATGTCGATCAAGATAGCCCAGAATTTGCCTTCTTTTTCTAGGATCACCCAGCCCTCTCACATTCCATGTGATTATATTCAAGTTAGTGTCCCCCATGCGCGCAAGTGGATATATGAAACAGAGATAGAGACATCCAGCATGGCGTATCCACCATCAGCAAGCAACAGACCTTCCCCAAGTCCTGCCCGCCCAGCCATCCCCAGGGAGAACGGAGGACCCAGCCAAGGGGCAGTGCCCCTGCCCCCAATGATATGTCGTTGCAACACATAGTCAATACAACTCAAATTAGGCCCACCTCCCCCCCCCGACGCAGTCAAAATTCCCCATACCGAAATATGGAAGCAAGTCCGCGATACCAGTTGCACATGCTATAAACACAAACCAAACATTTCTTTCAACTGTGTCCCCAGCCCACCCCCCTCCAAGAGTTCCCAACAAGAACACAATGCGCTCAGAAATAGCAGCAGCAACCATCTTTAGCCCCCGTTCGTACAATCTATACGGCTCCACCAGAATGAGCCATGTCCTGCTGTCTGCATTCCTCCCATTCACCGCATCATGCCCGCCTCCCCCCACCCACTGAAGCATCCCCAACTTGCCAGCATCCCAAACCCACCCCCCACCCAAGTAGCAACCAAAACAACTGAAAAGCAAAAGAAGTAGAGTCAAGGTCTTTGGGGTATACCCATTAGGAGTCATTAGAGGTGCACGTCCGTCCACCCCCATTCCTCCCGCTCCGTACAAGTTCACCCCCGATGTCTCTATCCGGAGGGGAAAGGGAGTAGGGGGTGGGTGCCTGGCATACGTTACCGCCTGCAGTCCGGTACCCGTCCTTGGTACCCCAGGAATCTATCACCGTCTCCAGTCGCAGTAGGAACATCGAACCATGCAGTGAGACAGGTAACGCGTTTCAGAAGTGTGCGGAATCTCAGCAACACAGGGCCATCGGTGGACTATTCAGAACTCGAGTCATGTTGTCCCTCCGCATCCGCAGGTCGTCTTCCCTGTTTAGGCAGAGTTTTAGGATAGTCCTCGACTTGTTGTGGGTTGACAAAGAAATGTTGTGTGCCCTGATGGGTCACTCGCAATTTGGCTGGGTATAAAAGGGAATAGTCGATGTTCAGGCTCCTAAGTTTCCTCTTAACAGCAAGAAATTTCCGCCGCTGTTCTTGTACCACCGGGGTAAAGTCAGGATAAATAGAGAATGTCACGCCATCGTGCGTGAGGTTCTGGTTCGCCCGGGCTGCTCGTAGTGCCGCATCACGATCTCTATAGTTGAGCAGGCGTGCAATGATGGGTCTCGGCGGGGCTCTGGCTTGGGCTGAGGTCCAAGGGAGCGATGCGCACGCTCCACAATAAATTGATTCGAGAAGGCCTCTGCCCCCACTACCGCTATAAGTATCTTCTCGATGTAGAGCTCCATCTTCCATGTGTTGGTCGACTCTGGTATGCCCGTGACGCGGATGTTATTGCGTCGACTTCTCGCTTCCAACTCCTCATTTTTGGCGGCAATCACACGCAGCACATTGTCCATCCTGGAGAGTCTTGAGGTGTGCGCCGCCGTGGTGTCGTCATTCTCGGACATTCGGCGCTCCACTTCTGTAATGCGCTCCTCCTGGATATCCATCTTCTGGACTATGCCGTCCATTCTGGCTGATAGTCTATCAACTTTATCGACAACAGTGGCAAAGCCCTGGCGCATCTCATGCAGCATGGTGGCAATGTCCGGTGTCGCGTGGGCCGATGTGGAGACCTCTGCGGAGGGACTCCGAGGGTGCCCGCTGTCCACAGTATTCCTTGTCACCTTCTTTTGTGCTGCGGGCTCGAATTGTAGCTTGGGCTGTTTGTTGTCCGGTTTCCCCATGGCGCCAAGGATATAAAAGCGCTCTGCCCCAGTTAATTGCTGATCCCACCTGCTGCAGTGCGAGGTTAAGATGACACCCCTCTGTCAACGTGGCGCTGTAATGCCGTTGCGCTGCTCCGTCTGTGCCCCAGGCCGGCAGGGAAAGTCTTGGTGGCGTCTGTAGGGGAAATCCTCAGGGAAATAAAGCGTGGCTCATGAGCTGGCGTAAGCAGCGGGACTCCGAGCACTTAAGTCGATGATTCCGCGGTCAGCACCACAGCACAGGGCAGCCGGCTGCTCCCCTAGGCCCACTGCGGGAGTTCGGGGAATGGGAAGCCCACAGTTGCACAAACCTGCCTTAGTGACGTGCCCGCAGCGGAGTTCGTGGCTGTAGCTCACTCCGATAGTATCCCACAGTCCAGGTTAAGGGACATCCTGTGTGAAGGCAGCAGTACGGCCGTTACGGCGCTATGGCAATGCGCCAGCCGCAGCAATGAACCAAGAGTTCTTCAGGAGTGGAAGCGCTGCCAACGGCGTCCGATAGCCCCCACAGTTGCAGCAAGCAGTAGTTGCCCAGGGATTCACATCAGTACGCTTCGCAGTGCCCTGCGAGGCCAGGGGAGGGGGGTGGGGGGGAGGGGGGCAGTGAGAGGAGCCCCTGCCCGCTTCCGCCCCTCAGGCCTGCACGCCTCGTGGTGAGCCTCGGAATCTCGTAGGTCCCCGAGCCGCCTCAGGGTTCCACTGCAGCAGGGCGCTCCCCGGGCCGGATATTCAGACGACTGTAACTCCGTCACCCTAGGAGGTAGAGCTATGAAACTTGCATCGAGTGTCCAGCGGCGCTCACTGTCTCTTCGTGGGGAGTTTCGGACGGGTGGGAGCAGGGTAAAGAGGATAAAAGCAGGATGTTAGTGCCAGGCTGCTGGAGCCTCACTGAAGTGCGGCCATTCAGCTTGTGCGCCCCCTAGCGCCCCCAGTAATACTTTGTCTCTGTTGTTAAACCTGGAGCAAACTAACTATTCTTTCTATTTGCTTGTCCATTTCTGGCCACCAAAAGTCAAGTCGTAATCTTTCTTTTGTTTAGCTTATACCAAAATGCCCTTCATGTGCTAAATCAATTGGATCTCTTCATATGTTTTCAGGCCTGGGCACCTCTAAACAAACAGTTATCAATCACAGCCAATTCATCTATAATCATCCAAAATGGTCCAATTACATCCCAGTTCTCATCCCAGATAGTCCATTAATTCTTTAGCATATTTTCTACTTTGCCAACAATTTTGTCATTGACCATTCCCCCGTTCCATGCATGTTCAGAAATGGCTCCCCCAGAAATAAATCCTTTATCTTGTTTTATTTCTTTGTCCCACGTTAACATGTGTTCCACTTGTTTTACAACAACTAATACTTCTCTCAAAGGGGGATCATCTTTTCCACACAACTCCTTTCTTACTCTTTCAATAGTACTTTTAAGGAGAAATTGATCTCTTATGCATTCTTCGTTTGCTGGACTAAACTTGACCAAGCTTGTAGGTAGCACTCAGCTTCTTTAACGCTGAAAACCAATCTTCAACAGATTCACCTTCCCTTTGTGATCTTATACCAAAGTGGTAACTCTCTAATATTGTGCTGACGCATGGTTCTGCATTCTGTCTATCAACTTTTCTTTTTACATTTGTCACCCCGAGTAGGACGGATATGCCCAGACGTGGGTCATTTGCTCTCCATGTCACTGGAGTCAAGCTATCCTTGCTGATGAGGGGTGAAACCCCGAGACCAGTCCTAGGATGCTTATTTCCAGTCCAGGGAGGACCTGGCCTGGCAGTTTGAGCTGCACTGTTCCCATTGGTACAGGGTCAAGACTGACTTGCATATGGCTGGGTTCAAAGTAGAATGGCATGGGGAGAAAAAAACGAATGATTTAGACCCACATCTCTGTACTAGGGTGAATGTATGACATTGTTCTGCATTCTGTCCATCAATTGTTCTTTTTGCATTTGTCACCCTGAGTGGGACGAGTATGCCCAGACGTGTTTCCCGTGCTCTCCATGCCACTGGAGGCAAGCTATCTTGGATGATGAGGGGTGAAACCCCGAAACCAGTACTAGGATGCTTGTTTCCAGTTTAAGTTTAAGTTTAAAATATTTATTAAGCGCAACATACACCTAGACGGTTTCTTGGCGCTAGTGAAGGGGAACAACCCACTGAGCGGGGACAGTCACTGAAGCAGTGGTTGAAAGCTAAACAATAACCTAGGGAAGAGCCTGAGGAAATAAAAAGGTCTTCAAAGCTTTACGGAAGGCGGAATAATCAGTAAGGGACCTAAGGTAAAAAGGGAGCGAGTTCCAAAACAAGGGGGCAAGAGTGGAAAATTTAGAGCCACCCTGTTTCTTTCTCCGATAGCGGGGCACCGCTAGGAGAAGTTGGGTGGAGGAACGGAGGTCTCTGCCAGGGACATAAGCCTTGATGGCCGATGATATGAACAGGGGGGCCAGGCCAGTCCTGGCCTGGAACACCATGCAGCCTAGTTTAAACAAGGCCCGTTCCCGCACCGGAAGCCAGTGAAGAGTTCTTAGGAGGGGGGAGGAGTGATGGAATTTAGGGAGACCAAAGGCAAGACGAGCAGCCTGGTTTTGCACTAATTGCAATTTCCGGAGGCTGTACTGAGGGATGCCATTGTACAGAATGTTCCCGTAGTCCAGGCGGGACAGGACCAGAGCGGACATAATTAACTTGAGTGCCGGAAAGGAGAAGAAGCGAGAGATAGAACGAATAGTGCGAAGAGTGAGAAAGCAGGAAGAAACCACAGAACCAATCTGGGAGTGCATAGTGAGTTGATTATTGAGCTTAATACCAAGGGTCTTAACAGAGGAAACCGGGGTAGGAGAAGAACCAAACGAGGGGGGCCAGAAAAGTGAATTCCAGGGACTGGAACAACCACCCGTCACCACAAGTTCCGTTTTATCGGGATTGAGTTTCAGGTGGTTGAAGTTCATCCAGTCCCTGATGAAAGATAGAGTAGATTGGAAATTAGAAATAGAATCAGGTGTGGAAGAGAGATTAAAAATAAGCTGGAGGTCATCGGCATAATTAAATACCGAGACCTCCAGGTGCTGTAAAGAAAAGATAAGCGGAGCAATGTAAAGATTAAAAAGTAAAGGAGAGAGAGAGGAACCCTGGGGAACACCGCACTGGACCTGGCAGGGGGTAGCTGAAAACTCCCCAAGTTGGACTGCCTGGGTCCGGTCCCTCAGAAAGGACGAGAGCCAGATGAGGGCTGATCCGCCTATGCCCGCCGCCCTGACACGGGAGAGCAGGATGGAATGGTCCACCGTGTCAAAGGCAGCGGACAAGTCAAGAAGGACCAGCGCCTGAGGTCTACCGGAGTCCATGCCCTCTCTGAGGGTGTCTGATACTGACACCACCACTGACTCAGTCGAGTGCCTTGGCCGAAAACCCGCCTGGCAAGGGGCCAGCCTCCCATTCTCCTCGGCGAAGGCGCTGAGTGCAGATGTCACATGCCGCTCCTGCACCTTCGCCAAAAAAGGGAGAAGGGAGATGGGGCGATAGTTAGCCATCACAGAGGGGTCAGCTCCCGGCTTCTTCAGGATGGGAACAATGGAAGCGGCTTTTAACGATGGAGTAACAACCCCACGGGCTAGCGAATCGTTAAGGAAGCCCAGGGGAGGCGACGGGCAGACCGTGTAAATCTGCCGTAGAATATGAGCCGGACATATGTCAGATGGGGAGCCGGACTTGATTTTCGGGAGGAGGGACAGGAAAAGTTCCTCGGAGAGTGGAGGAAAGGAATTGAAAGTGGCTGGGGACGGGTGAAGGGTGGGATCAACATAAGAGGGAGAAGGGGGAGGGATATTAGATTTAATTGTCGCGATTTTATCGACAAAATACCGATTCAATGAATCGCAGAGTTTCTGGGAGGGGGGGGGCTTAAGTGTGGTCCGGTCCGAGAACGCCAAATCATGAGTGATGGTAAAGATCTCCTTAGGTTGGTTCTCGGCCGCTAAGATTTTCGCCGAGAAGTACGCTTTCTTGGCCTCAATGATTTTTTGTTTATAGGTCCCCAGGAGGTGAACGTAGTGGGTCCTGGTATTCGAGGAATAATCCAGTCTCCACTTGCGTTCAGCCCTTCGGACGGTGAGCTTCAATTCCTTCAGCTCGGTGTTAAACCACCGATTGGCGTCTTTAGGGCGCCTAATCGAGGTACGCCGGAGGGGAGCTAAACGATCGCTTCCCTCCGTGAGCCACGAGTCAATGGCTGAGGCTTGGGCTGCGGAATCGAGTCCCGATATGGGGGGAAGAGAGGCCAGGAGTGTGGCCGAAAGCTCGGGCAGGTCGACCTTGCCCCAGTTGCGGGCCCAAGAGTTTTTAATGTGCACAGGGGACTTAGTTACTAAAAGATTAAAGGAGAATGAAATGATGAAGTGGCCGGACCAGGTACAGGGGGCAACAACCAGCGAGGAGAGGGTGCAGTGAAGAGACCAGACCTGGTCGAGGATGTGCCCGTGAATGTGAGTAGGAGAGTGGACAAAAGAAACAAAGTTAAGGGAAAGAAGGGTTTCTGAAAATTCCTTGGATGACACACACTCCTTAGGGTCCGAAGGCCAATAATTAAAATCCCCAAGGACTAATACCGAGGCATAGTTGACCGACAGGGTGCCAAGTAAGTCTTGAAAGGCCGGGAGAAAAGAGGGAGTCAATTGAGGAGGGCGATAAACAAGCACTATAGCTAGGTGGGGAGAAAGGGAGGAAGAGCGGACCACCAAATAGTCGATTCCGGCCAGGGGGGGGGAAGGAAGGCCATGAAACAGGAGATCTGAGCGGGCAATAAGAGCAACGCCTCCACCCGTTTTCCCGCCAGGGCGATCGGCGCGGATGGCATAATAAGTCGAAGGAAGGGTAGCCAAAAGGGAAGGGAGGGAGGCTTCAGTAAACCATGTTTCTGTGAGCAGTAGAAGGTCAGGTTTAACCGTATCTAAAAGAGTGAAAAGCTCAAGGTGATGTTTGACCGCAGATCTAGTGTTGAGTAGTATGATGGATAATGAGGAGGGATAAGAATCACCGGAAATGAGTGGGGTGGGAGAGGGCGATGACACATGAGGGGGCGGGCAGCCAGATGGACAGGCGTGACAGCGAGAGTTACAGCCCAGCAAAGCAATCTGCTGAATTGTGCAGGGATCAAGGGACCAATGACCCCGCAGTCGGAGCAATGTCGCGGCCGAATACTGGAAGCGAGAGCCAGAGGTAGTGGCCCCTAGCCCCGGTCTGCCGTCCAGGGAGGACCTGATTTGGCAGAAAATTATACATCCAAACATCGTGATTTGGTCATCTTGTCCTGATGAACTTTGGGATCAGTTTATGTCATTGACTATCTAGTGTATTTGTTGAACTTTGGTGTATTTTGATTTCACATTCTTGTGATTGCCAAGACTTTATAGAAGTGCAATTGGGGTGTGCTTCGCTGACCTTCTCTTCTGATATCTACTATTGAGGTCCACAAAAGTGGAAGTATTGGTTAAGAACTTGGGAGTCTATCTCTCATGAATGGTATTCCTGGAGTCATGATCATAGACACAATAACACTTTTGCCACACTATGTATTAGAAGAGGAAGGAGTTTTTTGTCAAACACAGTGAAACAGGAAGGAATGGCAAATTGATATCAAGCAAGATAAAAGAGAAGGTGTTACACCATAAAAAGTATGTTTACACCAGCATACAGACTGTGGCACAGGGCAGGCTTCAAAATAGTAATTAGTTTCAGACATTAACTTGCTCTCCAATCAGCTAAATAAAGGGAGAGGTTGAGTCATCACACAGCGTCTGCAGAACTCCCTTAAAACGAAAACCACTGAGTCATCTTCCAAGGAGACGTAACATCTAATTACTGTTGGAAGTTTGGTTTGCTCCAACTGCTATACTGGGTTTGTGTTTTAACATGTTACAAATGAATTTCTGAGATGAAACAGGCATGCAGGATGAAACAGGCATGCATTTATACAAACATATACATTAGTCATTTTAATTTTTAGGAGAATTATTAAAAAGATAACAGATGTCAGAGAAAACCACGCTGAGCTAGATGAGATATTCTGTCTGGTGTTTATATAAAGGTAGCTGCTATACAATTCCATTTGAAAATTGTAATCAGACTAATTATAAGGAAGCTTACCTTGTGTTGTGTATTTGCTACAGCTTCTAAAGTGATAGTCAGTGAGCTGTACTGCATGAGCTACAATGAGAAGCACATCAGAATCGGATACATTGCCAGTACATGTTTCTTTTCCTCAATTGCCATTCACCCCCTAGTTAGTCCTCTAGTTCATTTGTGTATTCTGAGTGAACTGCAGGCGATTAGGGTAGGAGAGTAGGGGCATTTGCATTTTGCCATGTTACTCCCGCGAAGGCGAATCAAGTGAGAACCATGACACCTGGTGTCATGGGGAGAAGAGTTGTGCAAAGTTCCTGTCCACTCTCAGGAGGTGCTCCACTAACAGGTGATCTTGATGATGTCACAACCAATCCAACACAGCTTGGCCCATCTTGGACAATCATGGAGAAAGTGTGCCCATCTGTTTTGTATGTAATACATAGTTATACAATTGTCTGTTTGAATCATGATCACTTTGTTGTGGAGTCTTAACTACATCACCATGAGCCTGAGGACATTGATGTGGAGGAGATGCTGTTGTGGGGGATACTGAACCTCAATAGTGAGGCTGTCCATGTGATATCTCCAACCTGTGAGAGAAGAGTTTGTGTTGCTCACCTGTGGCTGTGTGCCAAGAAACTATCTGCCTAGAAATAAGTTGTTTTTGTACAACCATTGTATTTAACACTGAGCTCCATCAACACTAAATCCTACCAGTAGCCAGTCACTTGTGACCGTTGCTTGGCAAAATATTTCTGCGGAAGACACATGTGCAACCTTGCGTTCAGGATTACAGCTACATATTACAGCATAATCCTTAACAGCTTCATTATCATTCTCAATGTCAAGAGGACAAAAAAACTGGTAAAGACTCGTCTGTATGTACGAGTAAAGCATTCTGCTTCACTCGTCACCGTTACTAGCCAATCATCCGGGTATGCAAACACAAAATCTGGCTACACCACAAATGCCCTAACACTACAGCAAAGTACTTGGTAACCTTGTTGGACTGTTGTGACCCTAAAAGATAGGCCTTTGAATTGGAAATGTGTTTCAATTACCACAAACCTCTGGTACTGGTGACAAGCATGGCATATGGATAATGTGGGAAGTAGGCATTCTTAAGATAGGGTTCTGCCATATAGGACTCTTTTGTCAGAAGAAGAATAATGCCCTGCACATTGTCATTTAAAATGGTTGGATGTGATGTAGTGGTTAAGCACTCAAAGATCCATAATTCTGTGCAGGTTTGGTCTATTTTGGGGATCAGAAAATACAAGAAGTACACCCCTTGCCCTTGCCGGTGCTCAGGCACTATACTGCGCCCTTGAGAATGAGTTTGTATCTCTTAACATGTTTGTGGTGATCCTTGCTGATGTCGGTCGTAGCAGCAGGACGGGGGCTTTCATGGGATTATGTGAAATTTCAAACAATAAACAAGGGAGGTGGTGGAAAAAACTCCAATCTTTGGTTACAGATTCTCAGTAGGGAAGATACGACCTCAACGTTTCCCGGGATATGGCCAGGCAGAACACAGAGCTTGGCAATTGTTCTTGGGCTAACCCCACAACAGACATTGATTTTATCTGAAATACTGTCCAAGGAGGAGGAAAAGGAGGCTACGACATTGAATTGTCGCAGACCCAGACGCTAAAGAAACAAAATGACACCTACGGAACTCTAAAGAGTAATACAGGAGTTAAGAAGAGCTGTTCTGCATTTGGAATGCGGGCAGCAGTGCACCAGTGCCGGCATAATCAATCAATCAATCAGAGTACTTGTAAAGCGTGCTTCTTAACCGTGAGGGTCTCAAGGCGCTGAGGGGAGGAGGTGCCGCTACTGCTCGAAGAGCCAGGTCTTGAGGAGTCTTCTGAAGACGAGTAGGTCTTGGGTCTGCCGTAGGTGGGTAGGGAGGATGTTCCAGTTCTTGGCGGCGAGGTAGGAGAAGGTTCTGCCGCGGGAGGTTGTTCGTTGGATGCGGGGGACAGCGGCGAGGGCGAGGCTGGCGGAGCGGAGCTAGCGGGTGGGGGTGTAGAAGCGGAGTCTGCTGTTCAGGTAGGATGGCCCAAAAACTGGAAGAGAGACGGAGCAGTGGGTGCTGGACAGGAGCCTTTAACATGGCCATTTGAATAAGGGCTGAGTGGCACTGCCAAGCATCTGGGCCTCAATGGCCCAGGTCACCCCATGATAGGGCAGAGTGGCATGAAACGGAGTGGAAGCGATTGGGCTACAGCGGTGGTGGTGACTACCGAGAATAGGCACTGAAACAAGAGCAGGCTGTGCCAATTTTCTTTTGGGTTGTAACCAGGACCTTTGATGAAGGAGGCCGAAGGGGCAGATTGCCAAGTCAGCGGCCCCAGTTCCCACAGTGCAGGAGCATAGGGTGAGCAATATAAGCAAGGGAAGCTTCAAGCACCAGAGGTCAAAAGTAGAAAAGAGACATTGGGGTATTATGAACCATAAGACTCCTCCCCTCTAAATGACTAAAACAGACTGAAGTTACTCCAAAGTGGGGTGAGGAGGAGCGAAGCATAGATTCTACAAAGGAGCATAGTTCAAAATATGCCACTGCTCAGCTGACAGTAGTTTGTGTCATATCCAAAACAATTCCAGAGCACAAATACGACGACAGAGCAGTGGGGAAATAACAGGACAGCACACTTAACTAATCAAATGGTGTGCACGCCCCTTGGACTGGAAGTGTAGCAACAG
Source organism: Lissotriton vulgaris (assembly GCF_964263255.1). NCBI lineage: Eukaryota > Metazoa > Chordata > Amphibia > Caudata > Salamandridae > Lissotriton > Lissotriton vulgaris. The sequence continues at coordinate 339,016,198 of NC_141689.1, forward strand.
AGTGACCATTGATACACTGAACTGAATGCACCCTAATCCAACAGGGCACAAAAAGAGCAAACTGACAACTTTAAGATTTGCATTTGACATGTGCAGGAGCGCATTCTAAGTGGAAGTCCACACTTGCATTGCAGAAGCAACAGACTTCAAGATGGGTCGGATGAAGAACACAAAAGAAAGGACAATCTAACCCAGAAACACTAGCAGAAAAATGCTTTATTATAGGGACAGGGTCATAACTTTGCACCAGGCAAGTACAAATAGTCCACTTAAGATAGAAATAGGAGCTGTGTATAGGCAGTACAGAATGGCAGCCAAGAGAGAATTAAGAAACCAAATGGCAAATACCTGCTGCTGTTCCAGCATGACTGAAAATAATCAGTGGGTATATAAAGCTCTATTTTTTACAACTGTGGGATGAAGTATGTAACAGTATATGAATGTAATCTGATTGATAGAATATTGGCACTATAAGATAATGGGGGTTGGGAGCACCCTGCCTCACAGTCCCAGCACAGTTTGCCCCTTTGCATCCTGGTAAATGCAGTACACAGTCCAAACTTACTTCCAAATTAGCTGGAGTTTTTCACCAAAGTTGGTGCAGACATTGCTGTATATCTCTAGTCACGTGTTTCTGGGTTGAGCACTTCATCAGTAGACAGCAGCAGTATTAGAGAGCAAGGAAAAATCATCTGGGGTTGCTGGAGACCTGAAATGATTGTGGCAGCCTGCTCAGAAACCCCAGATTAAATATGTTTTATCACTACTGATGACGGAAAATATCCAGAAACACGTGTCTAGAGATTCACAGCACTAACCTGCACCAACTTTGGTGGAATACGCCAGGAAATATTGAAGTAAGCATGTAACATGAACTGCATTTACCATAATGTTAAGGGGCAAACTGTGCTGGGAGGTGAAGCAGTGTGCTTGCACCCCTTCCTGTTTGAAAAGGCTCCCTTGAGCCATTGAGCTGACGAGCTTGTGGAGATGCACCTGTGCGTCTGTGAGCGGTACTAAGACCTGAAAGGGTTGTGGCAGCCTGCTCAGCAACCCCAGATTAAATTTGTCTTTATCTCTACTGATGATATCCAGAAACACGTGTCTAGAGATTTACAGAACTAACTTGCACCAACTTTGGCAGAATACTCCAGGAAATATTCAAGTAAGCATGTAACATGAACTGCATTTACCATAATGTTAAGGGGCGAAATGTGCTGGGGGGTGAAGCAGTGTGCTCCCACCTCTACCTGTTTGAAAAGGCTCCCTTGAGCCAATGAGCTGATGAGCTTGTGGAGGTGCACCTGTGTGCCTGTGGGAGGTACTGAGACCTGAAAGGATTGTGGAAGGCTGCTCAGCAACCCCACATTAAATTCGTTTTTATCTGTACTGATGATGGATAATATCCAAGAAACACGTGTCTAGAGATTTACAGCACTAACCTGCACCAACTTTGGTGGAATACTCCAAGAAATATTCAAGTAAGCATGTAACATGAACTGCATTTACCATAATGCTAAGGGGCGAACTGTGCTGAGAGGTGAAGTTGTGTTCTCCCACCCCTTCCTGTTTGGCACTATAAGAGGGACAAATTTCATCTGAACATTAAAGGAGTTGGCAGTAAACACCAGCTTAAGCATGGGCAGACAGAGGAAGCCAGCCTACCTAGGTTGGATGACCCCCACAAATAGAATAGATTTAGAATGAGAGGCAATGCAGATGAAGGGCGTGATTAGACCTTGGCAGATCTGGTCCTGCAGTCACTTTTCCGATGGTTTCACAGTCCTCCTATTTGGTGGCTCGCCCGACCTATTCATATGTTGGAGGGTGTTTAGATGAAACTCCATAGGAGTGTCACCATCTCCCTGCCACAACTTTCCTCCTGCATCGAAGGAGTCATAGGCAAAAGCAGCTGTTGGATGGAGTCCAGCCAAGATTACCGCCAGGTCAATCACAATGTGCCTTTTCGTTGAAGAAACTGTGGGAGGCACACCTCCAACCTTGAGTTGACGGAATCAAAGGAAATGTGGTAGAAACGTAAATTTTTCCAGTTTTCCACTTACGTTTCCATCTTGAATCCCATTGTGCAGGTCTTTCCTTTGCTGCTACTACTTGACCATTGCACTAATCAATTCCGTTGTCGCCGGGATCTGAGGTAAGCTTCTTTTTCATTTTTTTTACTATGATTCGTGCGTTAACATTTGTTTTGGCCGCGTGTATTTTTACATTGCTCTTACATGCAATTATTTTCATATGTGTAATGTAGTGGTGATCATATTGCAACTTATCAAGGTAAAATGGTACGCAAAATGAACAGTGTGTCTTTTGCTAGGACAACATTAGGACAACAGGGAAATCTAAATAGGCTTGGCGCAAAACTGTCGGCCTGACAGCAACAGAGTACTGTTAGCCAGCAGAGAAGTCTATTGCAATGAGAGAGGTGAGCTGCTTACACCAGTCTGTTGATGTGAACGGTGGGTTGACCAGTCCACATCTAAATACGGCGGGCAGGGGCGTGGCCAAGATGGCGGTGTGAGCGGACGTGCTTTGCCGAGCTCCTGCCGCCGGACACCGACTTAAGCACAAAAACAGCACCTGCCCGGCTGAGAACGGCCCCGCGAGACGCCTGACTCCGGTGCCGCTGCAGCGGCAACCTTTTTGAGCCGGAGCTGTGACCGGAGGCGGCCCGACCCTGGCGGAGAGCTGCCGCGGAGGTAGCGACAGTTGAGGCCTAGCGAGATCCAAGGGCCGAGAGCGAGGGCGAGAGTGAGGCCGCAGTGGGAGGAGCCACGAAGCCGCCTGAGGTCGTCCACGGCGGGCAGCAGCACAGGGGGTAGGTCCGGCCCGCACGGCGACGCGCGAGGCTTCCCGCGACCTAACGCGGAGGCTTCTGCGGACCTGCCACCCCTATCGGACGACGGTGTGGCCCCTGCCCAGATACCCGCCGACGCCCGTCACCACCCTCAGCAGCGGCGCCAGGGACCGGGCGGCGCACGCAGGTGAGGCGCGAAGGAGCAGACGCCTGGCCCTGACCCACGGCGGACCAGCACGGCGGAGAAGAGGTAACGGGGGGGGGGGAGAACCAGCGACACCAGGCCCCCCCCTCCCCTCCGCAGAACACCCGCTTCCTGCCCCCGCCCAGCCGGAGAAGGTCGGGGCTGGAGACGCGACCCACAGCAGAGGTCCGCCATCTTGTGTGGCCTAGTACCGAGGCCACAGTGGAGCACGACGCCGGCCTGGCCCCCAGCCCTGCAGCTGCTGGCGTTAAGCAACTCACGAGGGATTCAGCCCAATCCTGCCCACCCGCCCACGCTGTAGCCCCACGCGGCGGACTCCGTACTGGCCCGGGTGCCGGCCGGGGGCCACGCCTGAGAGACACGGCGAGAGGGGGGCCCCCACACCTGACACAGCTCCTGCCTGCTTGGGGAACCCTTGGTGGAGCGCTACCCCGGGCCCTCATCGCGGGACCACATTGTGACGCCGGACCCCGGCTGGACCCACAGCCACCGCGCCTGGCGCGCCACCCACTCCGCTGTCCACGTGCCGGGCACCACGGGACATAGCCACGCTTAAGGCCTGGGGCCGCCGGTACTAGTGGCGGCCGGTCGCCGGGCAACAAAGCGCGCCAGATGGCGCCGGTGTCCTATGGCACGCACTCCCCTGCTCTATATCAGGACCTCGCAGCGCTGACCCTGGAGAAGAGACGCATCTTCCGACCTGTCACAGCAGAACTGCGTAAACGCCACATCTCCTACAGCTGGGGGCACCCCTTTAGACTAGTGTTCAAGATGGGCAACAATCTCCACCAGCTGCGTTCCCTCAGGGAGGCATGTAGCCTCCTGAACATCGAAGAGCCGACTGAGGCTGAGAACCCGGGAGTTGGGGGCACCGCCAGCGAGGAAGCGACGGGACGATGGCGGCAGCAGCGGCGGCGACACAGGCCGCGGCGTCCCGCCACTAAAGAGATAGAAGAAGGCCAACGGGCGGCGGTGGAGACCGTCGCACAAGGCCTAGTGAACCAAGAAAACGATTGACCCTCCAGCCAGGGACAGACGGATCTGCGGGGTTACGGCTCGGCCGGGACTGCTCACTCCGGCGGCGGGGGCGAAGCCTCTCTAACCCGCACCTTTTCTTCGCAAACCCTTTGATGGCCGACCCGGACGGGGATGTGCTCTGTCCGCCAACATCGTCGCCATCGCCTACACTCCAAGTGACTACCTTACCACGGGTCCAGCGGACAATCACCTGGATCTGGGACTATAATGGATCAGACTTCTTTATGGTTGGGGTGACATGGGCAGAGGGTGGGACGAGGGGAGGGAGTTACATCGGTGCTTGCACCCTTTTCAACGTTTGGACAATGGGGCAGAGGGGGTTCTGGGAGGGGGGAGTTGCACCAGTTGGGGTTGGGGCCGGGGGGGAGTTGGGGGAAGAGGGGGAGGGTTGGGGGGGCTCTCCTTGTCCAGGGGGTTCTACCATCACTGACGGAGTCAGTAGAAATTCACGCGCAATGTCTTTCATGGTCTTTCAGCTCGCGCCCATCGCCTTCAGGTGGGACCTGGCATCTCCCCTATTGCTTCAGACATGACACGTCACCTAACGGTACTCTCACTTAATGTGCGGGGTCTTAATAGTCCAAACAAGCGCAAGGCGATACTGTCCTTCCTCGAGCGTTCCAGGGCGGACATATGCCTCCTCCAGGAAACGCACCTTGTCCGCAGTGACCAACACAGACTTAAATCACGCGCCTTTCCCTGGCAGTTCTTCTCCTCATCCCAGAAAAAAGCAGCCGGGGTGGCAATTCTAGTAGCCAAGTCGTTCGAGGGGAGGGTCCTCCAGAAAGAAGCTGAAATTAAAGGGCGGCTTCTACTTTATAACTTCCAGGTCGCAGGCCATACTTTGCTTGTGGGTTCGGTCTATGCCCCGAATGAGGGACAGGAAAAGTTCTTACACACGGCGCTGGAGGCCACGACATCCACCACACACACACACTTATTACTAGGAGGGGACCTCAACATTGTATTCCACAACACAGCAGACCGCTCAGGCCAGAGATCCGGGCAAGTAGGGGCACTTACGGCTGCAGGACACGCACACATAGCAGACCTGGGCCTCATAGATTTATGGAGACACACTCACCCCCAGACGACGGCCTACACATATTACTCAGCGGGCGCAAGTCATATGCGAGGCTGGACTATTTTTTGTGCTCCTCTCAACTGGCGCTGCAGGTCAAGGAGGTGGAGATACTACCAGCCTCGCTATCGGATCATTCCCCAGTAGTAGCGACATTTCGAGTGGGGGCCACGCCAGCTCCACAACGGCACTGGAGGCTGCGTGATGGCCTCTTGCAGCTGCCCGACACCCAAACACGGCTCAAGACCGCGATTGACCACTTTTTGGAACACAACGCGAACGACGACACCACAAAGGCCACTCAATGGGCAGCCCTCAAGGCGGTCCTGCGCGGTGAACTTATTTCCATTGCCACTGCCAACAACAGAGAAAGGGCTCTAAAGCGAGCCGAACTTACCCAACGGGTAGCGGAACTGGAACAAATGCACCAACGCACAGGGGCGGCACGGGCATGGCGCCAATTATGCGCCGAGCGGAAAATGTTGGCTGCACTAGACCAAGACGTGGCGGAATACGACGCCATGCACCTCAAACACGCATACTACACTGGAGGCGACCGCTGCGGGAAGCTCCTGGCGAGCAGACTGCGGGCGCAGACCCAACGGCAACAGGTGCGCTCCCTCCTATCCGCTAGTGGCAGCCAGATCACGGAGGATGCGGCTATAGCGGCAGCCTTCGGCAACTTTTACGCAGCGCTATATGACGCGGACCGCCTAGACCCTGATGCCGGACCGGCCTATCTGCAAGGTGCTGCGCTCCCCACCCTTAATCAAGCCCAAGCGGACTTCCTAGAGCGGCCTATAGGCCTGGAGGAAGTCATCTCTGCAATTGCCCGCCTCAAGGTGGGGAAATCCCCGGGACCCGACGGCTATACTGCGGCCTTCTACAAGGCATTTTGTCAGCAGATTGCCCCCCTCTTGCGCGACCTGTTTAACACCTTCGACACGCCTGGTGCCATACACCCGGACCTGGTGGAGGCGTCTATCTCTGTGATTCCCAAACCGGGCCGCGACCCAACGACTTGTGGCTCATACAGGCCCATCTCGCTGCTGAACGTAGACCTGAAGCTCTACACAGGCATACTCGCAGGCCGCATTGCGCCATACATGCAGCAGCTGATAGACCCTGACCAGTCAGGCTTTATCCCCCAACGGCAGACCAGTGACAATACTAGGCGGGTGCTACACCTCATTGAGGCCGGGTCGCGCACTAGACCAGGTTGTATGCTCCTCACCATCGATGCCGAGAAAGCATTCGATAGGGTGCATTGGCCCTACCTTGACCATGTACTTCGCCACTTCGGGTTTGGGGAGAAACTCCGCCACCGCATCTTCAATTGCTACCGCCGGCCCAACGCCACGGTGCGGGTGAACGGTCCCACCTCCCCGAGATTCGATATTGGCAGAGGTACGCGCCAGGGCTGCCCACTATCGCCGCTCCTATTCGCACTGTACATGGAGCCGATGGCACAGAGGGTGCGACAACATACACTCATCTCTGGCATTCAGTTTGGTGCTGACACGCACAAAATCAGCCTTTACGCTGACGACATTCTGCTGTCCCTCACCAACCCGATGCAATCCCTGCGTGCTCTCTTTGTGGAGCTTCATACCTTTGCCCTAGCCTCGGGTTTTAAAATCAACGAAGCGAAGTCGGAAGCCCTAAACATCTCACTGCGTCCGGACGTGGTGGACGAGATCAAATCCGAGTTCAAAATACAGTGATCGGACGCATCCGTCCCCTATCTGGGCGTCCGCCTGTCCCCAACTGTGCGGGGCACTGCACGAGTCAACTATGAGGCACTCACACACAAACTCCGGGAGCAGCTACGGCGATGGAAGCCACTTACGTTATCGTGGCTAGGCAGAATTGCCGCGGTCAAAATGACGCTGCTGCCGCAGATCTTATATCTGTTCCAGACGCTCCCCTTGAATCCCCCGGCTGGATGGCTTCAACAGACCCAATCAGAGCTGTCGCGATTCATTTGGAATGGCCGCCGACCGCGGTTTAAGCATACCCTCGCCACTTTGCCCCCTGATTACAGGGGGGTCGGTGTGCCCGACCTCACCCTGTACTTCCAGGCGGCACAATTGCGCACCTTCGTGGAGTGGTTTCAACTGGAGTCAGGCAAGCACTGGCTTTTCCAAGACCAGGCAGTGGCAGGTCGTACCTTGCAGGGCGTGCCTTTCCTGCCATGCCGGCATAGGCCCCCTAACCTGTACGCCTCTGAAATCACGAGCACCGCCCTGAGGGTGTGGGATAGGGTGGCCGTGGTCAAGGGACTGACCACCTTTCCCTCGCCTATGACCCCCATTTTCGAAAATCCTGATTATCCCGTTCCAGCAAGTCAAGACAGACTATGGCGTTGCCGAATCGGAACGCCTACAGTACCTGCAGGTGCGACACTGGGTGCTTCACCCCTCGATCCAGCCTGGTGCCCAACGACAACTCACGCCTTATGAAAAATGGTTGCTGACACGCACGTCGGATAAAAAACTGATTTCGGACCTCTACCAACAGCTGCTCCTCACTCAGGCCCACACATACAACGCGGGACAAGTCAGGTGGGAGAGGGACCTGGGGCGACAGCTCACAAGGAAAGAATGGGAAGGGGTGTACCACAGGGCCAGACATTCAGCACACCACACCGGGCTCACCGAGACACTAACCAAAGTCACCACATACTGGTACCACACCCCTGAGAGATTACACCAATGGGATGCCCGAGTTAGCGATAGGTGTTGGAGGGGGTGCGGGGAACTAGGAACGCTGGAACACTTGCTATGGAGCTGCGAGGCGCTTCGCTCCTACTGGAACCCTATCCTGGATCTCATAGACGCACATCTAGATACACAGCTGCCGCGCTTCCCAGCCTACATCATATTAGGCCTCCCGAACGCTCTCATGTATCCTCTGAAGTCCTGGAGGGGGCGGCTGATCGCACTTGCTCTGGGGGCAGCGGTCCAGAATATTGTAGCCCATTGGAGAGCCGTCCAGGCTCCGCAACAACTGGGGTGGCTGCACCGGCTCTGGGCGATCCTTGGGATGGAGAAACTGTCACTGGCAGCGGCGGGGAGGGGGACGGACTTTGCGGAGCTCTGGCGACTATTCCTCGCCCTACTAACGGGGGAATTCCGTGAGGTGAGCTGTCCACGCTACCTGCGTCTGCTGCGCCTCGCGGAAACACCTCTCCCGGAACCCAAGACACGCACCCACAAGCGCACAGCCCCGACACGCGCAGTGCTACCTGACCAATAGTGGACGATAGTGGCCTACCACTTATTCCCGGAAATGGACAAGGAGAGGGGAGGGTGAGGGTGGGAAGGGAAGGGGGGGTTGTTTCCTGTTCTACGTTTCTTTAATGTTGCACTAGTACTACACAGCCTGCACCTCTGTAGCACCTCTTATGACACGGCCGGCCCGGTTGGGTTGTAGGCGGCTTGCTGTGTTAACGAACAGTGTGCCCCGCTGGCCATGTGATGGGTATCAGTGGGGCTTCAGACTTTGGCTTCCCCAGATTGGCTCCGGCCCACATGATATTTCGGAGGTGCATAATGCTTGCCTGTGCTCAATAAAAGATTTAATACATAAATACGGCGGGCAAGACTATGTCAGCTTGACAGAGTACTTGTAACTGCTGCAACGGAGGGACGATGAGAGTCCCACCTACATCTAAAATAGGCCCTTAATCATTTGTCTCATTAACTGCTGGGGTAAGTTTGTGCTACTGCCTAGGGATTTGGGAGTTGGGATTTGGTTTGTATTGTTTTTTTGGAGAGTACAGGCCAAGTGCATGTTAACTTTCTTATGGAAAAGATTAGATGTGGTGCCTGGGGGAATAAAGAGAGTTGTTGTCAAGCGTTGGAATGGCAAGGGAGGAAAGAGAAAACAGTGGTTGAAGAGTTCTTTTTTGAGGTTGGCAGTGGAGTGGATGCCGGTGGTGATGCACAGGTTACTTACCTTCGGTAACGATATATCTGTAAGAAACAGTAGTTAGTATTAGATTCCTTACCTTGGAATACCGCCAGGCGTCAGACTGGATCCGGAAACCTTTGCGTAGCAGTACCCTTGTGCGTCAGTAGGCGTCGTCTGCGGCTCCACGTCAGTCGGCGGCGTAGTTGGCGCCGGGATGACGTCGCCGGAGTACTTAGACGCCGCCCTTACGTGGTGGGTCTGCGAACCAATGATCACACCAGAAAGTCCTGGAGAACGGAACAGCCGAAAAAGCCATCTCTCCGGACTTGGCTGTCCAGGTAGTAGTTTCTTGCGAATGTGTGCAGCGAGGCCCACGTAGCTGCCTGACAGATGTCCTGCAAGGGGACTCCCCGACCCAGGGCAGTAGTAGCCGCCGTGGCCGGAGTGGAATGGGCACGTAGCCCCACATGAGGCTCCTTTCTAGCCAGAGAGTAACAAGCCTTGATGCACAAAACGACCCATCGAGAAATGGTCAGTTTGTGCACCGCCCGTCCCTTCTTAGCGCCAATGTAACGAACAAAGTTGATCATCCACCCGGAACTGGCGTGTGTGATCCAAATAGAATGAGAGTGCACGTTTTGGGTCCAGACGGTGGAGCCTCTCTTCCTCTTTCGAAGGATGCGGAGGCGGAAAGAAGGTGGGCAAGGTGATGGACTGCCCGATGTGGAAGGCTGAGACTACCTTGGGCAGGAAAGAGGGTCGCGTCCGCAACACAACTTTGTCCGGATGGACAGAAAGGAAAGGAGGTTTAGAAAAAAAAACCTGGAGCTCGCTCACTCTCCTGGCAGAGGTGATGGCAACCAGGAAAGCAGTCTTAAGAGTAAGGAGGCGAAGAGGACAGTTATGAAGTTGATCAAAGGGAGCGCACATCAAATAAGTTAGAACAAGGTTCAAGTCCCACTGAGGCATCACGAAAGGAACAGGGGGAAACATTTGAGTGATGCCCTTCAAAAACCAATTTACAACTGGGGACTTGAACAAAAAGGGCTGATCAGGGAGCCTTAAGAAGGCAGAAATGGCAGAGAGGTAGCCCTTTAGAGTGCCCAGAGCAGAGCCCTGCTGGGCAAGAGAAAGAAGAAAGAGGAGAACCTCTGAAAGAGGGGCAGAAAGGGGATCCACAGCCTTTGCTGTGCATCATGCCACAAATGTGTTCCACCTGCAGGCGTATACCCATTTTGTGGAGGGACGCCTGGCTGCCAGAATGACATTACAGACTTCAGGAGGCAAGTCAAATGTCCTCAACTGCCACCGCTCAATCTCCACGCATGTAAGTGGAGACTGGAAAGGTTCGGGTGGAGGACTGTCCCCTGTTGATGCGACAGAAGGTCCTCCTGAAGAGGCAGACGAATCGGGGGATCGACAGACATGCTGAGTAGCTCGGGATACCAGTATCTTCGTGCCCAGTCCGGAGCCACAAGGATGGCGGAAAGGTGTACAACAGACCGCAACTCCACTCACGACGAAAAGCGTCTCAGAGCGAGTGCCTCCTTGGAAAATCCAATGCGCAGAACTGATGACATTGCGCATTCTCTTCTGTCGCGAATAGATCTAACCAAGGCTCTCCCCACTGCTGAAAGAGGCCTTGCGCCACGTCCGAGTTCAGACGCCATTCGTGATCCATCATGCACCGACGGCTGAATTCGTCCGCCCTGGCGTTCAGGGACCCTGCCAGGTGTTGAACCACCAGGGTCACGCCCTGATGTTCCAGCCACTGCCAGAGGCGCAGAGCCTCCTGGCATAGGGTCCACGACCCCACCCCGCCCTGTTTGTTGCAGTACCACATGGCGGTGGTGTTGTCCGTGAACACCTGCACTACACTCTCCCGGACAAAGGGGAGGAATACCTTCAATGCAAGCCGGATCGCCCGCAGCTCCAGAAGGTTGATGCGGAGCCGGGACTCCGCCGGAGACCAAAGGCCTCTGATCTCCGCCTCTCCCATGTGGCCCCCCCCAGCCCTGGAGGGACGCGTCCATCTCAAATACGTGCTCAGGTTGGGGTAGGGAGAGGGATCTGCAGCTGACCCAATCGCGGTCCGTGAGCAACCACTGCAACTGTCTTGCAGTGCCCTCCGAGATCAAGACATGGTCGGACAAGTTACCCTGATGCTGGGCCCACTGAAACTTCAGGTCCCAATGCAGAGCCTGCATCCGCCACCTGGCGTGATGCACCAGAAGGATGCAGGAGGCCATCAGCCCCAGAAGCCGCAGCATCAACCTGACCTGAGACTCGGGATAACGGCTGAAAGATAGGAATCAGAGCCCGAATATCCCGAACCCGCTGTTCGAGAGGATAAACCCGAAACTGTGCAGAGTCTAAAACCGCTCCGATGAAGAGGAGCTTTTGAGAGGCACACAGGTGTGACTTCGGCACATTGATGGAGAACCCCAGCAGGTGCAGGAGGCCGGCCGTAGTCTGGAGGTGGGAGACGACTGCTTGGGGTGAGCCTGCCTTCAACAACCAGTCGTCGAGGTAGAAGGAGACTGAAACCCCTAACCTGCGCAGATGAGCTGCGACCACCGCCATCACTTTCGTGAACACCCGTGGGGCGCTGGTAAGGCCGAAGGGGAGCACGGTAAACTGAAAGTGCTCGTGTCCGACCGTGAACCGCAGGTAGCACCGGTGGGCCGGCAGGACGGAATGTGAAAATAAGCGTCCTGCAAGTCAAGTCAAGTCAAGTCAGATAATTTATATAGCGCACTACATACCCAGAGGGTCTCAAGGCGCTTAGAAAGGGGAGGAGGATTACTTGTCAAATATCCACGTTTTAAGTTGCTTTCTGAATGCTAGGTGGTTCTGGGTAAGGCGAAGGTAAGCGGGGAGTGAGTTCCATGTTTTAGCAGCTAGGTATGAGTAGGATCTGCCTCCCATGGTGGTCTTGTTGATGCGAGGTACGGTGGCGAGGGCTTGGCTGGAAGAACGTAGTTGGCGGGAGGGGGTGTCAAAGGACAGTCGTGAGTTGAGGCATTCTGGTCCGATGTCGTAGAGTGATTTATGTGCGTGGGTTAGCAGTCGGAAGGTGATTCTCTTATTGACGGGTAGCCAGTGGAGGTCTTTCAGGTGACCAGAGATGTGATCGTTGCGCGGGATGTCTAATATGATCCTGGCTGAGGCGTTTTGGATTCGTTGGAGTTTCTTCTGGAGTTTAGCGGTAGTACCTGCGTATAGGGTGTTTCCGTAGTCCAGTCGGCTCGTGACCAGAGCATGGGTGACTGTTTTCCTTGTTTCGGTGGGGATCCAGCGAAAAGTTTTTTTGAGCATGCGAAGAATGTTGAAGCAGGATGAGGATACGGCGCTGACTTGTCGGTTCATTGAGAGTGAGGAATCCAGGATGACGCCTAGGTTCCGTGCGTGGTCTGTCGGGATGGGTGCTTTTCCAAGGGCTTCCGGCCACCAAGAGTCGTCCCATGCAGAGGGGGATGTACCTAAGATGAGGACTTCTGTTTTGTCTGAGTTCAGTTTCAGACGGCTTTGTTTCATCCATTCGGCAACTTCTTTCATTCCTTCGTGTAGGTTAGTTTTGGCGGTGCTGGGGTCATTGGTGAGAGAAAGGATTAGTTGAGTGTCATCTGCGTAGGAGATGATGTTGAGGTTGTGTTGGCGGGCGATGGCCGCGAGGGGGCTCATGTATACGTTGAAGAGGGTGGGGCTGAGTGAGGATCCTTGTGGTACGCCACAGATGACTTCAGTGGCCTCGGACTTGAATGGTGGAAGGCGGACTCTCTGGGTTCTTCCGGTGAGGAACGAGGTGATCCATTCAAGTGCTTTTCCTTGTATTCCGATGTTATTGAGGCGTTGTAAGAGGTTGCTGTGGCAGACTGTGTCGAATGCTGCAGAGAGGTCGAGGCGGATGAGGGCGACTGTGTCTCCATTGTCCAGTAGAGTTCGAATGTCGTCTGTTGCTGCGATGAGGGCGGTCTCAGTGCTGTGTTTTGCTCGGAAGCCAGATTGTGAGGAGTCGAGTGATTTGTTGGCTTCGAGGAAAGCGGCGAGCTGGTTGTTGACAGCTTTCTCGATGACTTTGGCCGGGAATGGAAGGAGCGAAATGGGCGGTAATTTTTGAGTTCGGTGGGGTCCGCTGTGGGTTTTTTCAGAAGGGCGGTGAGTTCAGCGTGTTTCCAGCTTTCCGGGAAGGTGGCGGAGTTGAAGGAGCAGTTGATGACGTCTCGGAGGTGCGGTGCTATGACGGAGTCTGCTTTGTTGAAGATGTGGTGAGGACATGGGTCTGTGGGGGATCCTGAGTGGATGGAATTCATCAGGCGGATTGTGTCTTCAGTGGAGATTGGGTTCCAGTCGTTAAGGGTGTTCACGGGGGGAGAATGTTCAGCAGGTGGTTGGATGGGTTGGTCTCCGGGTTGGTTGTCGAAGCTGTTGTGGATGTCTGCAATTTTGTTGTGGAAGAATGAGGCTAGGGAGTCGCAGAGGGCTTGAGAGGGGGTGATGTCGTTGGAGTTGGCCGAGGGATTGGAAAATTCCCTGACAATGTTGAAGAGTTCCTTGCTGTTGTGGGCGTTGTTGTCAAGTCGATCCTTGAATGCTGTTTGAAGTCCAACACTACCATCCAGTCTCCCGGGTCCAGGGCAGCTAAGACCTGAGCCAGTGTCAGCATCTTGAACTTCTCCTTCCGGAAGAAGCCGTTGACGTTCGGCAGGTCCATGATAGGGCGTAGGCCCCCTTTGCCCTTCTTGGGAACCTGAAAGTAGTGGGAGTAACAACCACACCCTACTTCTGGCCCAGGAACGCGCTCAATGGCCCCCTTGGCCAAGAGGACCGTAACTTCCTCTCGCAGAAGATTCAAGTGATCCCCCGACACGTGGTGGTACTGCGGTGGCATGGCTGGAGGGGTCGCCTCGAAGGGGAGGGAGTAGCCCCTTCGGACGATTTGCAGCACCCACCTGTCCGAAGTGATGTCGCACCAGTGGAGGAGGTGATGGCGAACCCTGCCCCCCACGGCGTCACGTGGGCCTGAAAGCTCGGACTAGGAGGGCTTTGAGCCGGATGCTGCGGGGGTGGATGTGGACTGGCCTCGCCGTTGTCCCCGGGCACCGCCACGGCGGTTACCACGTCCGCCACCTCACTGGATGTTAGTCTGCGGCCCGTGGCTGGCAGGACAAGTGGCGGTGCCCCTTCCTTGGCCAGGAAAGGAGCAAAAGGCAGCAGTTTGCTGGCGCGGGCCGACAGGCCCAAGGATTTGGCGGTAGCCCCGGAGTCCTTAAAGCGCTCAAGCGCACTGTCTGCCTTGTAGCCAAAGAGGCGACGGCCATCAAAAGCCATGTCCATAAGAGTGTTTGGAACATCACCCGAAAAGTTGGCGGACCTCAGCCAGGCGTGGCGTCGAATCGCCACTGTAGTTGCCATCGCTCTGCCTAGCGAGTCCGTTGCATCCAGCCCACACCGGATGGAATACCGTGCCGCATCTCGACCCTCCGCAAGGGCTTGGGCGAGTTTAGTCCGGGCCTCCTCCTCCGGACATTGTGGCAGAGAGTGGGAATAACGGCCCAAGAGGCACGCGGTGTTAACTGACCGCAACCCCAAACTCAGTGAGGAGAACATCTTCTTACCATACTGTTCGTACCTCTTGGATTCCTGATCGGGGGAGCCGTCGGGAATGCGGTCCGGGAGTTAGAGGCCTGTATGACCAGACTCTCGGGAGTGTGATGGGTGGACAGGAAGCAAGGGTCGCCCGGAGCTGGGCGGTGGCATCTGGCCACGTTCCTATCTACAGGGGAACCTGTAGCGGGCCTGGACCAGGTGCCCGGAAGAACGTCAGACAAGGCCTCATTAAACGGCAACAGAGGCTCCAAAGAGCTTGCTTGCGGTTTAAGGACCTCAGTGAGGAGGTTAGTCCTAACGGCCGCAACGGGGAGTTCAAGGGATAAGGCCTTGGCCGCCTGCGTCAACACCACACTATAGGCAGCCCCCCTCCTCCGAAGCCACGGTAGGAGGGCAGACAAAACCAATGTCTGGCAAAGTGTCCAAACCACTGGCATCCCCAAGCTCACCTGCCCAGTCCTCACGTGCCAGAGGGTCCTCAGACCCCTCCCAATCCGCCTCGCCACCCATCTCCTGGTACCCAGGGTCAAACGATGTGGCCGGATCATAGAAGAAAAAGCCTTCTCTCGACGTCGAATGCGGCGTCGAGCGGCGCTGCTCCGGCCTCGGAATCGGGTCGAGGGGGAGACTGGGGATGACGTTGGGAGCGACACCCTAGGGGCCGGCGCCGGCGAGGTCGTAAGGTCGACCGGCGACGACCCGGATCCAGAACCGGATCCAGAGGGGCCTGTGGTGTCGGGACTGAAGTCGCCTACGAGACTGAAGTCGCCTACGGCGCCGGGGCCGAAGCACCCGACGGCACCGGGGCCGAAGCACCCGACGGCGCCGGGGCCAAAGCACCCGGCCCGCTTGGGCTCCCAGTCGGGACCGGGGGCCGGAAGGCGCCACGGAACCCGACGGAGGAGTGAGCGACCTCATGGCCGTGAGGAAGGCATCGATCTCCTCCGCGTCGCATTCTGCCCAGGGACCGGGGGGTATGGAACAGGCTGCGATGCCTGCGGCTCCGGCGGAGCCGCGTGGGCGGTGTCGCCCGAACCCCCGGCCGCGTTGCGCAAGCGTCGGGGGGAGTCAGAAGAGCGATGTCGCTTCTTCGACTTCTTGTGCCTCTTACCTGAGGACTTGGACCCCGAGGAGTGGTGTCGACTCCCGGAGCTGTGATGACTCCGGCCCCGCGACCAGCCCCTCGACCCCCTTCTGGACCGGGACTTCGAACGGCGCGGGCCGACTCCTGGAGCTCGAGGCGCTTGCGGGACCGCACCCGCCTAGCCTTCGACGTCAAGGCTGGGCAGTCGGGGCACGACTTGTCATCGTGGTCGGGCCCCCGGCAATGTAGACACCGGCGATGGGGGTCGGTAACCGACATCAGTCAGCTGCAGTCAACGCAGGGCTTGAACCCGGGCATCCCTACCGGCACCGTCGGAGTCGTTCGACTCCGAAGAAAGATCAAAAATTATCAAAAAGTTTAGTCAAAAATTGACTAAGGGTACTACTTTTTCCAGATCGGCGCTTGCTGGTGCGGAAAAAAGAAGAACTGACATCAGCACGCGAGGGCGGTGTCTAAGTACTCCGGCGACGTCCTCCCGGCGCCATCGACGGACGCGGAGCCACAGACGACGCCTACCGACGGGCAAGGGTACTGCTTCGCAAAAGTTTCCGGATCCAGTCTGACGCCTGGGGATATTCTAAGGTAAGGCATCTAATACTAACCTGTTTCTTTCAGATAATGCCCTCACTGATACATGAAGACCTGAATGGGTTTGTGTAGGCAAGAATACTATATTAAAGTAGGTTAAGGAGAATAATGGACGAAACACCTCCGGAACTATCATAATCTATGGTTCTCTCGATTGATATCAGGAAAGCCTTCAACGTATTAGCATGGTAATTTTCGAATGGCAACATTGGAACATTTGAGTTTGACTACCAGGTAACACCATGTGTGAAACTCCTGCATGTGAACCCCACAGCGAGAGTAAAACACTGAGACATAGATCAAGGGCGTTCAAAACATGCAGAGATGCAAGCAGTGAAAAGGAGACAAACAGGACTGGAAACGGGAATTGACATTCAGGATGGTTTACACTTCAGATTGTTTCATGTATATGATATATATATACAGTTTTCTTAAGGGACAATATTGCAGGAAAAGAGGTTAACACCGGGGAATTGCAACATTTTGCACGATATCAGGACTGCGTGTAACTGTTCCAAACATGCGCATTCCCAGTCAAACCAGGTCAAACTAAAGCACCTAGTATACTTGCAGAACAGGGAATACCTGGGAGCTGCACATATTTAGATACTTTGAGGTACAGGTCTACCATACTGATTAAGACATTAAGGAAGGAAACCGGGAAAAAACCCTCACAGCACTGAGGCAGCGCATAGACGATTACTATACCATATTAGTGCCCTTCAACTTTGAGTACACAGATCCCTTTATAGGGAACTAGATCACCTTCTGGTAAATATAATCTGGAAATAGGGCATGCAAAGAGTAGTAGTACACAAACTAAAATTGGCCAAAGACTGAGGTGGACTTCCTCGCTGTGCAGCTGCAGTTGCACAGCAGCTGCAGTAGATAGCCAGTGTCCACAAGTAAAGTACTGGTGGACACTGGTCTCACTACAAAACAAGCGAGAAATGGGCAGCTGAACTATATGCTCATGAATTAATCCTCACACAGCAAACAAGAAGCCCAAATTATTTCAGACAGTTATCCATAGCTGGTTAAGAACAAGGAGGACCCTAAATATGCAAGATCTCTTCCATCGATAGGTCTCCCCATGTCAAAAGCTTATTACATAGAACCAGAATTCCATACACGGCTCAGGGTAGGTATTGAAACAGTCAGTGTCTGCTAAGAGATTGAAGAATTGAAAATAGTGCAGCGTCCGACAGAATGTGATTGTTTACCACCAGGACAATCCTGCAGTGCAAAGCATTGAAAGGTACACTTCAGAACATGTGAGGGGCAAAAGAGGAGGAAGCAGGGCATTGAACCACCAGTGCATGAAGTCCTGCAACTTATTCACACACAGTAGGCGACTGGTAACATGGTCCTACAGGGCCCTTTGCAACATCACCAAAAAATCACTAGCCAATTTTTTAAATACACGAGGCTAATGGAGTACATACATAGGGTCTTGCCTAATGTGCACTTTATGGTTTAAATCTTTTGATTAATTTTAGTCTGTAACAAATACACTAACATGCATCCAAAGGCCAGTAAGGCATAGTGCACACTTTAAATACACAAAAGAATACAATATAACTATTTCCACATAATGTACCCAACATCTAGAAGGCTACTGAGAATTTCCACTGAAATTCCCCCACATACCTGCAGATGCGCAAACAATGATGCTGTTGTTTTGCACATGGTGAGGAACTAAACAGTCATCAAATCCTTTTCGGGGGTGTCATTAACAACCTAGAGAGTGTGCTTCATACACCATCTGCCTGCCTCTTAGGTAAATATAGGCGTGGAGGATGTTCCCATAGTCAAACCTGCTGGTTACTAGGGCGTGAGCGACAGTTTAGCTAGTGTTGCTTGGGAGCCATTTGAAGATCCTCCTCAGCATCTTCTGGGTGTGGAGCAGGATGCAGTGACTGCGTTGACTTGTGCAGTCATGCCCAGTTTGTTGTCTGATTATTCGGACGTTCCTGCTCTGTCAAGGATCATACAGATGCCATATGTGGCGGTGATGAGCTGTTTCTGTACTGTGGTTGGGCCAGAAAACAGACTGTGTGGCATCGAAGAGCTGATGGTGGCTGAGGTTGATTAGTTTCTCCAAGACCTTTCCTGGGTATGGTAGGAAGGAGATGGGTCTGTATTTGGAAAGCATGGCTGGTTTACCTGCTGGTTTTTTAAGCAGTGGTGCGTGACATTGGTACGTTTCAAGGTGTCCGGGAATTTGACTGAGTTGATGTAGGCGTTCAGGATGGGTGTTAGTACTTTACTAATCGGTAGGAGTCCTTTGGTGAAGACGTAGTGAAGACGTAGTGGAGGAATGGGTCAGATGAGTCCTGGGAGGATGGTCTTCATGGTAGCAGCAATTCCAACAGTTGTGTCAGAAGGCCACGAAGTCAGGGTTCGTTGAGTGACAACAGTAACGGGTCAAGTTGAGGGTCAAAATTGCTGTATGAGGAGGTGGTTTTGTTACAGATGAATTAAGAGAGTTTGTATCAAAGGTCGTGTGATGGGTTGAAGTTGCTGGAGGCAGCAGGAGGTGCAGTGAATTTTTGATGAAGGCGAGGATTCCCTTGTTACTGTTAGTGTTGGCGTTCATGTGTTCTGCAGGAGCGAGCGTATGGCATTCCATATCTGTTAGTGTTATGGTCTTAGGGTTGATTCAAAGAGGTATTTATATTCTGTTTTGACTTGTTCTCCATTTAATCTCCAGCTGCTTGAAGTGACATCTTGTTAGCTTGAGGTCCTCAGTCTACCAGCTGGCCTGTGGTCGGGCACTTGCCTTTGGGTTGTGCTTGATGAGAGCCAATGTGTTTGTGCGTGCAGTGGTGCAGCTGTTGAGGTTTATGATGTCTTTCAGCAAGTTGCTGGTGTGCTCGAGCCTGTGCCTGGAGATGGAGGAAGCCTAATCCTGCTTAGATGCTTTTTAGGATGTGGCAAGCGGTTTGGATGGTGGTAGTTCTGTAATAGTGCATAATGGGTATGCAGGACCTAAGAGTCTAATAGGTGTCCGGCAGTGTGGGTGGGTTCAGTAACATGCTGGGTGAGGACAATGTTTCCTAGGTTTTCTAGAAGGGCTGTAGAATTTTGGTAAGTGAGGTATTCTATTTGAAAGTTAAGGTCTCTGAGGAGGATGAAGGTGCTGGCTTTGGTGATGAAGGGTGCGACGAAGTCTGTGATGTTTCCGGCAAAATTGGTATGGGGTCCTGGTGGTCTGTAAACGGGGGTTTCACCCATTGGGAATCTAACTGTGATGTGGATCTTGAACAGGTGGTGTTCCATGTAGCTGGTGGGGGTGTTTGAGTAGGTGGTGGAGCTGGTATCTTGGAATATGATGGTGACTCTACCTTAGGGCTTGTTCTGACGGTCTTGCCTAACGGTCTAGCCGGCAGGGATGGCTGTACTTTACTTCCTGCACTATCTCTTTTGCTCTCTTCCATGACAGATCAGGGAGAAGTTGCAAGAGTATTTCCAGCTCTCCTATTATTTATGCTGAGCATAGCTGAACAACAGAGCCACATGACTAGCAACTGGCTACTTTGTTGTTTAGACTCAGTGCTATTTGCTATCCTCCAGCGTTGAACTTCAAACTTTTTTTGTCAAGGGGTGGCATGTCTGCCCTGCCTGAGAACCCTTTTCAGGGCTGTGTGCACCACTAGAGTGGCAAGTGACATCAAAAAAATTAAGGGTGCTGAGGAGCGCTGTCATTTTTTCCCCACTTTAGCATACTTATCCTGATTTTACAATGCCATTAACATTTTAACATTGACAAGCACTGGGTCCTCCTCTCAACTTTAAAAAGAGGTTCTATAAAAAGATCATCCATCTCCTTGCCAAACGCAGTAAACATGTTTTTGGGCTGCAGATCCCACTATACCTGTGATGTATACAAATGTGCAGCCATGCAGAGACACTTTTACCTGGCATGGCTGTAGAGGAGGGACATTGCTGGCCTTTATCCTATCGGCATGTCAGACATAGTCCTGTTGTTCTATTTACCTCTAGACTTTAAGATGGAGGTAGTTGATCTGCAAGGAGCTCCCCATCTGAACCGGAATAGTGTGGTGGGGACAGTTATTGGCGGTGCTGGCACGGTGCATGCTTTAAATTTTTGAGTGTGCATTTTGTATGGATGGCTGCGCAAAATGAGGATGTCCGGAAACAATATGGCCGGTGGGGTCTGTGTAACATCGCTGTCCTCGTTCTGGGCCCATGCGATGAGCTGGTGTCCCTGCGGGGCTTCAATTGATTAGATGGCTTCAAAGTTGACTTTGATACCAAAGGTTGATCAAACACAGTGGCCAAATGCCTAGTCTTTTTGTGAAGAGGTTCTTTAATCAAGGCATAACATTCCTTTCATGGCTGTTCCTTGTCTTAGAGCCAAGGTTCGCTTTAAAGCTGATTGCTGAGGAGATGGCTCATGGTCTATGTAGGAAGTGTGTAATTTCGACGTTGGGGTGTTGTGACCAGTGTTCTGTAAAGGAGCCTGAAACCTGAGGTGTGGCTTTTGACCAGAAACAGGCTCATATGGGGGTGCTGAAGATTCTGGGTCTCTTGAGCCAGAGACTTCAGGAGAGACCGATTTGATCCACTCCTCTTTTGGCTTCTGGGCTACAGGAGGGGTCCTTCAAACTGTTATTAGACTCAAACGCTTGATGTTCATAACAACTGCACCAGATGTGAGTTCAGTAGAGTGAATCATCGTAGAGTGTGCCCTCCTTCTGTCCCAATGATGCCTAAGAGTCTTTGTGCTATGGAAAGTGTAGTACACTGAACAAGTGCTCTCGCCAGGGTCCCTCAATAGACACAGAATCATTGATGGTCTGACAGTGGAAAATCTGTTTTGCAAGTACATCAAAATGTAAAAGGAGTATTTTCCATGACTCCTGTGAACAAGACACTTATCTTATCTGCAACAAGCTCTTCAGCATCAATGTTGAAAAAGTGTGCTCATTGCTGCTATACAAGTCCTTGGTACAAAACGTTTTCCTTCTATGTGCAGCTGCAACAAAGCGCTCCAAATACAGCCGAATTAGGCTGTGGAAGAAAAACTATTTGAGGTGAAGTCTGTATTCTGTGAGTTGGGTATTTCAGGAGTGGCATCAAAAGTCACCTCATATTCGAAACCGCTCTTTAAAGAAAAAACGAATTATAACATTGCACGTCCTACACTATATGGAAGGAGTATGTACAGCATGTGACCTATAGCAACGCATGTTGCAAACTCACGGATTCATATATTAATTCTCATTTTAATTGTCTAGGGGCTAGTGTTGGAGTTATATACGAAATGGAAGTCTTTTGGAATTACACCTTAGAGTACATATTGAAGAAAAAGCTTATAAAACATCAAGCAAGTCAGCATTTTTCTCATTCCACAAATAGAAAACTAACTCACCATGTAAGGTCCTCTGTAATTTGACAGAACAGATTATAGGCCAAACCTATGGAGACTGACATCTTCCAGTCTCCGAGCTGGAGTGCAAACCAAGCTGCTTCTGGAATCAATCCACCAATGAGCAACAAATCAAGAGCATATTCAACAGTCCACACGCTGGAAAGGTTCTGATCTCGAACCGCATTCGAAACAGTACAGTGCTGCAGGGGAACAACTCGTGGAAAGTTTTCTAAACACAAAAATGAAACAAATTATAAAGTATAATAAGTTTATTACACTTAAAGTAAAAAAAAATCTTCTACAATAAAATTTATAAATTAAAACAATCTTATAAACAACCTACATTAATATAAAGAAATTAACTATGCCTACATGTCAACTTCTAAAAATGTACTTAAAACAATGATAAGATGAAGAAGAGTAAGAATATGAACAAGAAGATGAAGAAAGAGGACTTTAAATCTGGGACTTCTAAAATTTTCTAAAGTGAAAAGTATTAATAATAAGAAAAATCAAATGAATCTTTCTGAAAGAGATGTAGAAAGAAAAAAAGGATGTATTTCTTGCAAATCCTAGGTTTAATATAAGATCAGTAGCATGCTGAATGTGTATAAGATCCCAATGAGTGTTCAACGTTTTCACCTCGGTAACTCTACTAAGGTATGCAACGCCAATTCTGCAGTGAGGCTAAGGAAGTGGGCCTGTGAGGAGGGCCCAGCCTAGCAGAACGACTGGGGATATGTTTGGCAATGGACACTGTGAAGAGCCCAGTCTTGTAGCACATGTGGGAGAACCCTCCCCCCTAGTGTTTTGTTCTCAGGGTGCAGTTCGGCATCAGGGGAATGGTAGCGAGGACCTCAGGACCTGCATCCTAGGGGTAGGCCAGGCCATACTAAGTGGGGTGGGCCCCGGGCTGACACCAGAGGCCTGACCTCGATACGGGACGGTCTGGAGTCACCCTGTACATTCCATTCACATACCACGGATGGGACTGACCTGACAACAGCAATCTGTTCATGGAGTGTGACGCAGCACTGGAGGCCCAGGCCGGGGGCTGGAGAATGACCAGGCCCTGATAAGACATGGTGGACACCTATGATTCTGCCTGTTCTTACCTGCTTGATACTTGAAACACTTTGACGAGGCATCAGGGTAAACATGGGACACGGTTTAACGTGCAGCAATGATCTGGTGAGCAAGGTCTATTGCTCACCATGGCCGCCACTAGACAGGTGGCAGTAGACTCCTAAGAGGAGGAATGGAGGCCGGAGAACTAGCCGGCTGTGGCCTGTGGAGAGTAGAGTCCAGCGAAACTTAAGGTCAGAGCTTAGGGAGGGACCTGACCAACGACTGTCCCTGAGGAGCCATAGTCGGTGGGTCAGTGATGGGCAAATCTAGGCAGCAAGGGGCGCCCACATCAGAGGGCCTACCACCTGGGAGCAGTGCAGAACAGGTGTACCTTGCCCTACAAAAGACTGGACAGGATTCTGGCAACCATAGTGGTCTCCAAAAGCACTCTACAAACACAGATAGACACTGTCTCAATGGAGTTGGGCCTTCTTCAGGCAGATCATTGCAAGCTTGCAGACTAGGTCAAGGAGACGGAGGTGATAGTTGGGGAACTCCCACCTACACAGCTGTCCCTGCAGCAACAAATGGCAGATCTCACTGAACGGGTGAAAATACTGGAGAGCAATGCAGAAGACGCCAAGGGCAGCAATTAGCAGAGGGTAGTGGCATGACTACCTACTTGGAAAACTGGATGATAATTCAGGTGGCCCCTGCTGAACTATCCCTCTTCTTTGCTCTTGAACTTGCACACTGTGTCCCTGCGTGACCTCTGGTGCAGAAGAGACCGCCAAGGCCAGTGTTGGCCAGACTGTTGCACTACCAGGATCGAGACACTCTGTTCCAGAGGCGAGTACGGGCAGCCCCTTCCGAATAGATAAAGCGGCAATTACTGCTACTGGATTTTACTGCGGCAGAGCAGACTAAAGGGCTTCCTTCATGGAGGTTAAACGAGAATTGAGAGAAGCATCCCTCAGATACTCCCTCTTGTTCCCTGCAAAGCTGATGGTTTTGCTGGATGGGAACACATCTTCCTGAATCCTGCAGACGCATGGGAGTGGATGGACCAGTACCCGGCGGAGGGTATGAACTCCGGTGTCACCAGAGACTGCACCTACGGAGGGGATGCAGAGCGCGGTCACATTCTGGGCACAATGAAAGCCCAGGTAGATAAGGACAAATCAGTAACAATGCTAGCGGTGACTGGCCTTCTCCATGACAAAACTGCTCAGATGAAGGGACCCACTCTGATAGGCATTCTGATGAATATACTTCGGACAATACTTCTGTCTGTGAATGAAGTATGTCTCACAGGACTTCACAGACAGCAGAGGACTTGCTTTGAGTTTCAGACCACATGTTGATGAGGTGGAACCATGGGGCGAGGGAGGTGCATGGTGGATTGCCTGATGCCTATGCCCTACTGGGAATCTATGACTCTACTATGTAACTGTGACCTCGAAAAAGAACTGTTGTCATTGGACAGGACCATACAAGGACTGCACAACTGTGTGAATGCTGACCGTGCCTCAGGAAGAAAGTTGGTGGAAGTCAGGGAACGCTATAATGTCATTTTGGAGAGGCTTCGATGTCATAACTATAAGGAAAATGCTACTTGCCAGTATGCATCTGTTCTTGGCATGTAGAGCTGCAGAGTATCATACTTTTGCATAGATTGCCATCTGGTGTTGGGCTCCGATGATTGCAGTTTGTTGTTGTCTTAGAAGAAGTCTTTGTAGTCAAGAGATAGGTAACTCCTCCCTTGGACGATAGTGCGCATGGGCATCGACTCCATCCTCAGATTGGTTTCCGCCATGATGGGAAATGATGGAGTTTGGTAGAAACAGAAAAGATGTCCATGTGAGTGTATCTATGGAAGATAGCACTGGAACAGATAGAGGTTCCAGGGAGGCGGGTGGGCGTCTGATATTCTGCAGCTCTACATGCCAAGAACAGATGCATACTGGTGAGTAGCATTTTCCATTCGAGGCATATGAGCTGTAGAATTCATACTATAGCATAGACTATATAGCAGTGCTCTCCCTTAGGGGTGGTCACCTGTATCTGTTGCAGTGGTTTGAAAAAGTGTTTTAAGAACACCCTGGCCTACAGAAGCCTGTTTTGGCTGTATGTCTACACAATAGTGTTTGGTGAAGGTATGCGGCGTAGACCATGTTGCTGCCTTACAAATGTTATCTAAGGGAATGTTCCCTAAGAATGCCATGGAAGACCCTAGTTTGCGTGTTAAG
The DNA here is from genome assembly GCF_964263255.1 of Lissotriton vulgaris. Lineage (NCBI taxonomy): Eukaryota > Metazoa > Chordata > Amphibia > Caudata > Salamandridae > Lissotriton > Lissotriton vulgaris. The sequence continues at coordinate 339,041,267 of NC_141689.1, forward strand.
TGCCCTCTAGTGGGAATTGGTAATGTGCGTTTTGCCTTTTGGTAGCATATTTGAATGCATTTGACTATCCAGACGGCAATTCTAGCTTTGGAGATGAGAGAAAGCTACAAACAGTTGGCTTGTCTTTCTATAAGGTTTAGTTCTGTCAATGTAATAAAGTATAGATCTTTTAACATCAAGTGCGTGAAGTGCGCTCTCTGCTACGGAATCTGGGTTTGGGAAAAAAATGGGTAACTCTACAGATTGATTGAGATGAAAAGCAGAGATTACTTTGGGAAGGAATTTTGGATTTGTTCTAAGAACCACCTTGTTACGATGTATTTGTAAGAATGGTTCTTGTAATGTTAAAGCCTGGATCTCATTACTCTCCGGAGACAGGTGATTGCGACAAGGAAAGCTACTTTCCATGTAAGGAACTGCAGTTCGCATTTGTGTAGAGCAGGGGTCTTCAATCTGTGGGGCGCGACCCCCAGGGGGGTCGTGGAGCCCTGGGAAGGGGGGTCGCAGATTGTCAGTTTTCCTTAGATGGCGTCAGGCTGATTGAGGGTGCTCATGGCGGAGGCCTAATTGACACAGAGGGGTGAAAAACAACAAAGCCTCATTAACAAGTAAAAGGTCTTTTGAAGACCTTTGAAGTACTAGGGTGCGGCTTTGTGTGTGTCCCTGAAGGTGTTTAAGCCCGGCTCACATACACAAGTAGGGGAAGGGATGGGGGGCAGGGGAGGAGGCTGTAGCCCTTTGAGTTCAATGGACGTTGCGCACCTGGAGCTGTGGGTCCTGCCTGTAAAGCACAAAGCACGAACCCTCATACCTGGCGCCTGTGCAGGAGAAATGTGCCTGAGAGTCTGTTCTTCAGGTGAAATGTTGTTACAGCCTGTCCCCCCCCCCCCCCCCCCCCAGCAGGGAGGCACAGAGATGCCCTCCCATGAGAGAGGAAGAAGACACAGAGAGATACTGACCCCCCCCCTTCCGCTCACCCCCATGAGAGAGGCACAGAAAAGGTGGGTGGATGAATGGATGAAAGGGTGGATGGATGAAGGATGGATGTATGGATGGATAAAAGGTTGCATGGATCATGATGGATGGATGTGTGAAAAGGTGGGTGGATGAATGATGGGTGAATGGATGGATGAAAGGGTGGATGGATGAAGGATAAATGGATGGATGTAAGGATGTAAGGATGAAAGGGTGCTTAGATGAAGGATAGATGGATGGATATGTGAAAAGGTGGGTAGATGAATGATGAGTGGATGGATGAAAGGGTGGATGGATGGATGGATGGAAGGAAGGATGAAACGGTAGATGGGTGAAAGATGGATGTATGGATGGATAAAAGGTTGCATGGATGAATGATGGATGGATGGATGGATGTGTGGAAAAGTGGGTGGATGAATGATGGGTGATTGGATGGATGAAAGGGTGGATAGATGAAGGATGTATGTATGGATGGAAGGAAGGATGAAACGGTAGATGGATGAAGGACGGATGGATAAAAGGTTGCATGGATGAATGATGGATGGATGGATGTGTGAAAAGGGGGTGGATGAATGATGGGTGAATGGATGGATAAAAGTGTGGATAGATGAAGGATGGAAGGATGAAATGGTAGATGGATGAAGGATGGATAAAAGGTTGCATGGATCATGAGACGGATGAAGGATGGATGTTTGGATGAAAGGGTGGATGGAATACGGATGGATGTATGGATGGAAGGATGAAAGGGTGGAAGGATGAAAGGGTGGATGTATGAATGGATAAAAGGTTGCATGGATGAATGATGGATGGATGTGTGAAAAGGTGGATGAATGATAGATGGATGGATGGAAGGATGGATGGGTAAACGATGGATGTAAGGATGAAAGAATGGATAGATGGATGTATGGATGGAAGGATGAAAGGGTGTATGGAAGGATGAAAGGGTGGATGGATGAAGGATGGAAGGATGAAAGGGTGGATGGATGAAGGATGGATGTGTGAAAGTGTGGGTGGATGGATGATGGATGAATGTGATGAGGTCTAACAGGCGCATTTATGGTTGTCGATAGTTGTTGATGATGAGGAGTACCAGTGTATAGAAACTTTTGTTGGAAGGGGGTCCTTAAGCCTACAAAGGTTTTACAAGGGGGTCTCAGCATCAAAAGGTTTGAAGACCTCTGGTGTAGAGGTTCAAATGGAGGACCCATGAGCCTAGTAAGGACAATGTTTAAATTTGACTCCAGAGAGGGTGGTATTTTGTGAGGAATTATTCTTTTAAGGCCTTCCATGAACGCTGTGATAGAGGGTACCCTAAACAATGACAAATGTCTGTTTTGCAGGTAAGCGGCAAGAGCAGCAAGATGTAATCGTATGGATGTGTATGCTAGATTACATCTTTGTAGATGCGGCAAATAATGTTCTAAATTGAAGCATTTAGCGGGTCAATTTTGTTGTTATTGCAGTAAATGACAAATCTTTTCCATTTGGCTCCATAGCAAACTCTAGTAGTAGGGCATCGGGCTTCTTTAATAGTGTTCATACAGTATGGTGAGACGTTGAGGTAACAGAACTCTAGGACTTCAGGAGCAGATTGCTAGATTCAGTTGACTTGGATCTGGATGCTGTATCTCTCCATGGTTCTGCGTAAGAAGCTTCGGGGAGAGCCGTAGTTTTTGGTGTGGAACTATTGAGAGTGTGGTGAACCATGGTTGCCGGGCCCATGTTGGAGCAACTAGGATCATCTTGAGAGACTGTTTGAGCTTGCGTACTACTAGCGGAATGAGTGGGATTGGCAGAAAAGCACACACAAATTTGCCTGACCAGTTCATCCATATCGCATTGCCCTTGGACAACGGGTGTGGAAACCAAGCGGCGAAGGTTGGGCATTTTGCGTTTGCATGTGTCGCGAACAGATCTATGTCTGGGTGGCCCCACATTTTGAAAAAAGGTTGAAGAACTTGAGGATGAAGTTCCCATTCCTGTTTCTGCTGTGTCTGACGACTTAGCAGATCCACAATCGGATTGTGAACTCCTGGGAGATGTTCTGCCAGAAGATATATGTATTGCGGATGGCCCATCTCCATATGTTTCTCTAGTTGAGAAAGTTGCAAAGAATGTGTTCCTCCTTGTTTTTGTATATAATATATTCCGGTCATATTGACCGTGCGGACAAGTACAATCTTGTTGAATAAATGTAGTTTGAATGATTTTAATGCTAGAAACATTGCCAGTAATTCTAGGTGACTGATGAGGAGCACTTGTTGTTGAGTGGTCCACCTGCCCTGAATTGTGTGGTTTAGGAGCTGGGCTCCCCAGTTGGTGAGCGATGCGTCCGCTTTTAGCACTATTTGTGGAACTGGGTCTAGGAGCAGCTGCCCTAAGGAAAGGTTTTGTGTGTTCCACCATTGCAGAGAGCGATGTGTGCAGTTGTCCACCAACACCAGATCTGAAAGCTGACCTTGAGCCTAGTTCCACTGACGTGCTAAGCATTCCTGTAAAGGGCGCATCTGAAGTCTTGTATGAGCTACTATGAAAATGCAAGAGGATATCATTCCTATGACCTGCATAAACACTCGAGCTAGTAGGGAGTGTTGGGGTTGGAATTTTGTGATGAGGGTATGCATACTGGCTATCCTGGCTAGATTGGGGTATGCTAGAGCTTTGGAAGTGTCTATTGTGGCCCCTAGATACTGATGTAGGCAGGAAGGCTGTAGATGTGACTTGCTGAGGTTTATTGTGAACCCCAAGTCGTGGAGCAGCTGAATTGTTTAGTAAGTGTGGTGAACACACTGGTTGTGTTACTTGGCTTTTATGAGCCAGTCGTCCAGGTATGGAAACAGATGAATCTGTTGTCCCCGCAAGTGTGCGGCTACTAAGGCAAGACACTTTGTCAAGACCCTGGGTGCTGTGGTTACTCCGAATGGGAGAACCTTGAATTGATAGTGTTGGCCATCCACTGTAAACCTTAGATATTTCCTGTGAGCAGGGTGTATAGGAATATGGAAGTAGGCGCTCTTAAGATCTAAAGTGGCAAGGAAGTTGCCTTGTTGAAGTAGTGGAAGGATTTGTTGAAGAGTGATCATTTGAAAGTGATCCGACTGTATGTAGAAATTGAGAGGTCTGAGGTCCAGAATTGGTCTGAGAGTACCGTCCTTTTTGGGGATTAGAAAGTACAGAGAGTAAACCCCTGTCCCTTGATGCTGTAGGGGAACTGGTTCTATTGCATGCTTTTGAAGCAGTGAGAGAACTTCCTGTTTGAGGAGCGTTAGATGTTCTGTGGACATGGGTCACTGTTCGGGGGGTATGTTGGGGGGAGTTGCAGTAAGTTCCAGGCAGTAACCATACTGGATAATTTGTCTTACCCACTGTAGTGATGGGGTTCCAGACAGGTAGGAACTGTGAGAGTCTTCCTCTGACCGGAATGGAATGGTCTGGAGAGAGCGGAGGGAAGTCATTGTTTGGTAGTGGGGGAGGTACGATTGTTGTTACCTCGGCCTCTCCTTTTGCTATTATTTCCCCTGTACCCACCTCTGAAATATCCATTGCTGGGGAAGTTTGTGTGGGGCTTTTGTAGGAGGAGGAAGCAGTGTCTGCACTTACGTTTTTGGATGCACCCCCATAAAAGGAGCGACGAAAGGAGCCTCGTGTTGATGGAGACTGCAATGCTCCCATAGATTTTGCGGTGTCGGTGTCTTTTTTCATTTTTTCTAAAGCTGTGTCTACAGCTGGGCCAAACAGGTGTTCTTGGTCAAACAGCTGATTCAAGATGGTAGTTTGCACTTCGTGTTTAAAACCAGAAATGGGCAACCATGCATGTCTGCGTAGTACGACACTGGTGTTGACAGATCTAGATGCGGTGTCTGCTGCATCGAGGGCACATTTAATGGAAGCATTTGTAATTAACTTGCCCTCCTTAACCAGATCATGGGCTTTGGCCTTGTATTGGTCAGGCAAATGCTGAATTAGGTCCTCAAGCTGACCGCAGTGAGCCTTATCCTACCTGGCAAGTAGTGCTTGTGCATTAGCTATCCTCCAGTGATTAGCTGCGTGGGAAGCAACTCGTTTGCCTGAAGCGTCTAGTAGCTTAGACTCTTTGTCTGGAGGTGGAGCATCACTGGTGGTTTGAGAATTGGCACGTTTCCTAGCACTGGACACTACCAAAGAATCTAGAGGGAGTTGTCCTTTAATGTACGTGGGATCATTTGGGGAAGGTTTATATTTTTCATCAATGCGTGGATTGAGAATTCTGGTCCCGACAGGGTTCTTGAAGATGTCTGGTGCCTGTTTAATGACACCTTTGAGCATGGGCAGTGTTTGTATAGTCCTTTGTGACTGGGCAAAAGTATCTACCAGGAAGTCTTCCTCCATGGGGTCTGAATGCATTTGTACGCCATGATATTGGGCAGCCATATCAATAAGCGGACTAAACCCTAGGTTGTCATGAGGGGGAGATGGGCCTTTTGTGTATGCCTCTGGATCCGGAAGGTCTGGAGGATCTGCAGGATCACTATATCTGCCCATGTGTCTTGTGTTATAGCAGTGTCATCATCAGGGTCATCTAAAGGGTCATTATGTCCACCCACGTCCACAGATTCATCATCATCCTACAGGGGTGTGGAGAGAGTGTATGGGAGACTTTGCAGGAGACAAAGGCTTAGTAGGAAGAACAGGAGAAGAGGGTTGTAGGGCGTAGGGGTGAAGTTGCAATGTCTCTTTCCTTCACAAGCACATCAGGAGAGTGTGAGGTGTCTAATTTCCTCTTGTTTGTGGGGAGACTGACAATATGACCTGTTTTAGGGTCCACATTCAATGTCTTTTGTTTTGGATCGATAGGATCTGGTTGAAACAGTTCTTTTTGGTTGGCGTGTCCTTTCGGTGCCGATTTTTACAGTTACGAGCGTGGTTTTGATTTCTGCTCTGGAGCCTTAGAAGGGGTTTTTTGCTCCTTTGGCTCCGATGTCAAGTCAGTAATCTTTTTCGGATCCGAAGGTTTTCAGGGTTCAGATCTGAGGCCTTCTGGTCTTTCGGTGCTGGAGAGCTCTATGCCAAGGCCTTTTTGGAGGTAATTGGAGTAGGATGCATTCCAGAGTTCGGTACCGATGTTTTTTTTGGGCACCGATATGCGGCTTGCTCGGTCCCGAGCCGCCAGAAGGCTTTTCCTTTGTCTTCGGAGCCAGGCCTGGAGGCGGGGCTTCTGAAGTTTTCTTTCGTTCTCGACTAAGGCCCATAGGCAAAGTTTTGACCGGAGCCTTCTTTTTCTCAGGTGGGGTAGGGGCAGTAGCAGTAGTACTCACTTGTTGACCTAGAGTGATGTGATCATCAGAGTCGCAGTCATCAGTTTCGGATACGATATCGTGCTCCTCCGAATCGTCTGCCTCTGGAACGTTGGGCCTTCATCGAAGATGTCTTCTGGCACAGGTGCAGCCTGCTGCGTCACAACGTGTTGTCGAGCCCGGCGATCATAGATAGTCTTTTTGTATCGAAAAGAGGCGCAGGCTTGGCAATCTTTTTCCATGTGTTCTGGCGAGAGACAAAGGTTGCAGACCTTGTGGTGTTCGCTGTATGGAAATTTAGCTCCACACTGGGGGCATTTTTTAAATGGAGTCCTTTCCATTAGCTGTAGGTCCGAATGGTGTCGATAGGCCCAGCGGCCCGCGTCGACGGCCGGAATCAAGTATTTTTGAGTTAGCGTGTTGCAGGGCACGCAAACGAAAACAATACCCTCGAGTTGTGATGGTTTCTGCGTCGAAAAAGGTTTGGGAACACAGTACCGAACCAGAGCGCCGAAGTTACATCCGAACCCGATGGGGGAAAAAAACAATCTGAGGATGCAGTCGATGCCCATGCGCATTTTCGTCCAAGGGAGGAGTCACCTATGTCGTGACTACAAAGACTTCTTCCAAGACTACAACAAACTGCAATCATCCGAGCCCAACACCAGATGGCGATCTATGCAAAAGTATGAATTCTGGAGCTCATATAGCTCGAAAAGATAATTCTGCTAAGGCACATGATAGTGAGGGTAAGGCAGTCAGATTGCTGGCTTGGCTGGTACGCCCTGAGATACTTGGGGCCCTGATAAGACGCCTGACCCAGCCATATGAGAGGCAGGTGTACTCGTAAGTGGACATTAATGACGCGGTTCAGGAGTACTATATTGGACATAATGGAAGACACTATCAGGAGTCTAGAGAGCTTATAGAAGCCTTCCTGCCATAAGGGAATTACACCAAGGAAATTAAGGGTGTCATTAGAGACACGGCGCGGGGCAAATGTCGGGACCCGATGCCCTACTGGTGGAATTTTATTCCATGTTTCCGAGAATGCTGGACCCACGATTGGCTGATGTGTTTAACAAGGTGCTGGAAAAACTGAAACTTCCTACTACCACCAAGGATGAGTTGGTTATCCCCACTAGAGAGGACTAGACAGAGGGCACGCACAACAGCATATCAGCAGTTGTCCATTCTGAACATGGATTTTAAGCAACATAGTGGCCATGCTCCTACTCCCGCACATGCAAGCGTTGGTCCACCTCAACCAATGTGGTTTTATTCCACAACGTAATACCGCCCTTAACCTGCATGGTGCTATGTGGGTTTGATACCTGTTGACCTGCAAAAGGCATTTCAGAACCTCAGTTGGGCCTATCAGGAAGCAGTCATGGACTGGATGTGGCTGAGGGCTTCATGTGTGGCATGGGTTTGTCTGCTGTAAGGTAAACCCACTGTCTGAGTCCAAATAGGCTGGACTGTGTCCGACTCCTATGAAGTGTGTCGAGGTAACGAACAGGGTGTCCACTGTCCCTGCTTTTGTTCGCTCTTGCTACTGAAACGTTGGCAGGGCTGTGCAAATTGAAGGGTCAGGGAATGGGTATTCAGGGGGCCGGTAATAAGCATTTAATATCACTATGTGCTGCTGATCTGTTGCTTTATGTGTCTGACATGGACACAGATGTTCCATTCATGGTACAGCAATTACACAAATTTGGGGAGATATTCCGGCTTAAGGTGAACCTGACACAGACGTATTTTCCCAGTGCTACCCGGCTCGGACCGACCGCGGACTGTGATGCTGGAAATCAGCTGAGCCCCCTCAACGTTCCAGTATCTGAGGATTAAGATTTTTCATACTCTAAAAGATCTATGAGAGGGGAAGCTGGGGGTGGAGTTACCCTCTCTGCAACAGTGTGGCCTTTTGGCGATCGCTACAACTCCCCATTTTACCACAGATAGCGTTATCTAAGATGATTATGCATCCTCACTTGCTTTATTATTTTACTAATCTCCCCTACCTGAGTACCTGTCACTTTGTTTCAACAATTAGACTAGTTGAGTGAGCTCTTATGAGATGGCGGGGGGGGTCACACGGGGTGTCCCTGGACATGCTTCGACAGCCCATCTTGGAGGAATGCCTAGGGGTGCCAGATGAACAAGTTATTTACTTTCGGTAACAATATATCTGTAAGAGCCATATATTAGTTATAAATTCCTTACATTAGAATTTCCCCCAGATGTCAGACTGGATCCAGAGATTTTTTTTCTCAGCAGTACTTCTGCGCGTTGGTAGGTGGCGCCAATCGACTCCACGTTCATCGTCTGTGTCGTGATCGCCGGGATGACGTCACGGCATATACTTAAATGCCGGCCCTGCGTGCTGAGGTCAGTTCTTTTACACGACATTCCACGCCAGAAGCGCAGAGCTATACAAGACACTGACCACTGGTGCACAAAACTAGGGCCCTGAAAGGGAGTCCCTTAATCTAGAAGTCAGTTCGCAGAACGGGGAGGATGGGTTGGGCTGTAAGGAATCTATAACTAATATGTCTCTTACTGATACATCGTTACCAAAGGTAAGTGACTTGTTCATCCGAAAGAGACTATTAGTCATAGATTCCTTACCTTAGAATGGATACCTCAGCAATACCAACCCCAGAGGTGGATCTGCGAACAAAGTTCACACCAGAAAGTCCTGGAGAACTGAACGGCCAAAGAAGATGTCTCTCCGGACTTGGCGGTCCAGGCAGTAATGTTTAGTGAACATGTGCAGTGATGCCCAAGTGGCTGCCTGGCAAATGTCACTGAGGGAGACTCCACGTCCCAAAGCTGTAGTGGCTGCCTTGCTCCCCTACCAGAGGCTCCTTTTTCACAAGGAATAACAGATCTTAATTCAAAGGACGACCCATCGAGGGAAGGTCCGCTTTTGATCGGCCTGGCCTTTCTTGGCACCCAAATAGCCAACAAACAGTTGATCGTTCACCTGGAATTGTTTTGTGCGATTCAGATAAAATGATAACGCACGTTTTGGATCCAGACGGTGGAATCTTTCCTCTTCCTTGGAAGGATGTGGGGGCGAGAAGAAGATGGACAAAGTAATGGTCAGTCCTATGTGGAAAGAGGTAATCCCTGTGGGTAGAAAAGAAGGCCTAGTTCAAAGGACAACCTTGTCTGGATGGACAGCAAGAAAAGGAGGTTTTTAAGATAGAGCCTCCAGCTCACTTACCCTGCGAGCAGAGGTGATGGCAACCAGAAAAGCAGTTTTTAAAGTCAAGAGTCTGAAAGGAAAATGTAGTGGCTCGAAGGGAGCGCACATAAGTTAAGTTAAGACCAGATTCAAGTCCCACTGGGGCATTACAAATGAACGAATAGGAGGAAAGAGGTGAGTCATGCCCTTATGAAATCTATTTACAATAGGGGAAATGAAAAGAGAAGGCTGATCAGAAAGGCGAAAAAAGGCTTAAATGGCCGAAAATTATCTTTTGCTTTGTTAGGTAAAAACAATCAAGTAATAATCAGTCTTTTAGTCAAAAAGTGACTAAGGGTACCGCTTTCTCCAGATCTGCGCTGGCTGGCGAGGAAATAGAAAGAACTACCGTCAGCACGTAGGGGTGGCGTCTAAGTAGATATTGCAATGTGTATTGCCGGTGATCACGGCGCTGACGACGAACATGGAGTCTACCACCTACCGACGCGCAGGGGTTCTGCTGATAAAAAATTCTCTGAATCCAGTCTGGGGGTAATTCTAAGGTAAGGAATCTATAAGTAATAGTCTCTTTCAGATTTTGAGTTATACCATCTGGCTCCCCAGCTGCAGTGGACTATGCTGTGGCTGGATGGCGAGAAACTGGCCAAGCTGGGGCACATGGGTTCTGTGTCTAACCAAGGAGCGCTCCTGGCCAGACTTCTGCTGCAAATACCGTGGAGAGGGAGGGATGGCTTGCTCCTGGTGGCAGTGCTGCGGTGCTGGCGGTGCAGTGTTTGGAGGACGCTGTGGTGCCAATTTGTATACCTCCACCCTTCCACTGGTAGGGATACCAAATGGGGACCCTCCAATGTTCTCAAAGGCACAGCGGTCTGCTTGGACGGATAGGAACTGGTGACGAGTGGCGACTGTTATGCAGCCTCCACAATGATGCCCCTGGATGTCCTTGTTGAGGTGCATGGATTGACTTCTGGTCAGTACCTTACATATGAGGCATTAGTCCGGACCTTTATGATCCTCTAGGATGCAGGGGTGGTTAAATCCCCTGATGCATAATATCTTACATTGACTATTGTCCCTGGGAAAGAGTAGACACCTTGTTAAATGGCTTTATAGTGCCTTTAACGGGATACTGCAGAAGCCTTTGATTACCCTCAGGCACAAATGGAATGGCTTATTGGCAGGGAGGTGGATCAGGAATGGGCAAAGATGTAGGCCTACCCACAGAGAGCTTCCCTGAACACCCGTTTTGAAAATGATACAATTTAACTACCTCCATCAGACTTCTCACCCGAAGAAGCTGAATGCAATAACTGGGGTTGGGGAGGCTAAATGCTGTATCCATTGTCCGCTGGTGGAGCAGATTGTGGTCATATGACCTGGTCCTGCCCTAAGAGTGTTTTGGACTTCGTCTCGTTCAGCCTCTGCACCACTGCTCATCTTATTCGTGCCATGCACCTTGTAAATCTGCCTAATGGGATCCTTCCCCAGTACAAAACCCAAGAAGAGGGGGAACGGTTTCCTTGATCTGGCCTGTATATTGGCCAAGAGACAGATTTCCATGACATGCAAGCCAGTGTTTGGCCAGCCGATAGCTCAGTGGGAGGCCACTCTCAGAGTATAGTACCAGGCGGAGGACCAGGCACTCCGCAGAGAGGAGGCACAGGGAGTAAGGAGAAGGTCGACAGCACCTTTATGGCAGAAGCGCTGGATGCATTTGAGTAACTGCAGTCGCTCGTTCACGGAGAGCTCACGATCTAGGAGTGAGAACAGAATTGCCTATTAGGTGCAAGCATGAGGGCATGGCTGAAGCTTCAGGAAGGAGATGCTGCTGTGGTTGGTCCTTCTAGCAATGGAAGGCCGCACCTTAGCTGTGCTGCTGCTGGACACGGTGGGCGTGCATGAGCCCTACTTTCTGAGATGGCGCTGTTAACTACGGGAGAGTCTCCTGGCCCCGGTCCTCTGACCTCTCAACTGTTAGACGTGCTGAATGATAGCCCACTTGGAACCCACTGTTTAAACTGTTGGCAATATTCTTTTCATTATTTTTATCTTAGCATAGGTATACTACACAACTGGATGCTGCACATTGTGGTAAAATATGTTCTACTGATGGGGAAGAGTGGCGGAAAGCAGTGAGAATTTGATTAATTATATAATTGCATGTAACTTGGAACCCTGCAATTGACCTATCAAGGTGCAACTCTCTACGAGGGCATGATGAAAGGGACTTAATGATGTGCTAATATGAAATGTAAATGTGCAGTACTGTGAAAATGGCAATCAAAATACTTTTTAAGAAAAAGATTGTTAATGTATATTATATTTTAGCACTGATACTGCTTGAATTATAACTTTGTATTAGGACAGTAATTTTTTCAGTACTAATAGCCAAACACTGCTCCAGAAATTCCCCTAATTAATCTCCAACTCAAACATGACCCGAAAAAGGGAAGCACTGTTTTTTGTTCATTGCCATGACATAAGCTTTGATTGGAACAAATCACTATCTGCATTGTTTGATTATCTATTCTACCTAGGAGCTTAAGAAATGGAGGCCATAGTTAAAATCCATTAAAAAAAGTGTGTCAAATTAAGCAAAAGGAAATAGTAACCCCCAACTAACGATTTTACAAAGAAAGTTCCACTGATTTTGAAAAAGTCTTATAGCACAAGTTACTACTTGTGTAACGATATATCTGTAAGAGACATTAGTTAGTGATAGATTCCTTACCTTAGAATATCCCCAAGCGTCAGACTGGATCCGGAAATTTTTGCGTAGCAATACCCCTGCGCGCTGGTAGGCGTCGTCTGCGGCTCCGCGTCCGTCGTCGGCGTCGTGAGCGCCGGGATGACGTCGTCGGAGTATTTAGACGGCGCCCATGCGCGCTGACGTCAGTTCTGATAACACAGCTTTTCCGCGCCAGATACGCAGAGCCATGATAGAACTAACACTGGTGCCATGAAACTAGGGCCCTGAAAGGGGATGACCTTAACCCTAAATATCGGTTCGCAGAACGGGGAGGATGGGTGGGCGGTAAGGAATCTATCACTAACTAATGTCTCTTACAGATATATCGTTACACAAGTAGTAACTTGTGCATCTGAAAGAGACACGTTAGTGATAGATTCCTTACCTTAGAATAGATACCCCAGCAATACCAACCCCGGTGGTGGGTCTGCGAACCAATATCACACCAGAAAGTCCTGGAGGACGGAACGGCCAAAGAAGCCATCCCTCCGGACTTGACTGTCCAGGCAGTAGTGTCTTGCGAACGTGTGCAGCGAGGCCCACGTGGCTGCCTGACAGATGTCCTGCAGGGGGACACCGCGGCCCAGGGCAGTTGTCGTTGCCGTGGCCCGAGTGGAGTGAGCCCGCAATCCAGCCGGGGGCTCCTTCCTCGCCATGGATTAACATGCTTGGATACACAAGATGATCCACCTGGAGATGGTCCTCTTGTGTACAGCCTTTCCCTTCTTCGCGCCCACGTAACCAACGAAGAGTTGGTCATCCACCCGGAATTGGCGTGTGCGATCTAGGTAGTAGGAGAGCGCACGTTTTGGATCCAGACGGTGGAGCCTCTCCTCCTCTTTCGAGGGATGCGGAGGCGGAAAGAAGGTGGGCAAAGTGATGGACTGCCCGATGTGGAAGGCCGTGACCACCTTGGGCAGAAAGGAAGGTCGTGTACGCAACACCACCTTATCAGGATGAACAGACAGGAAAGGTGGAGAAGACGAAAGAGCCTGGAGCTCACTCACCCTCCTGGCCGAGGTGATGGCAACCAGGAAGGCCGTCTTCAGAGTAAGGAGACGAAGAGGGCAGTTATGAAGTGGCTCAAAGGGAGCACACATCAGATAGGTGAGAACCAGATTCAAGTCCCACTGGGGCATCACGAAGGGAACAGGAGGAAACATGTGCGTGATGCCCTTCAGAAATCTACTCACAATAGGGGACTTGAATAAAGAAGGCTGATCAGGTAGCCTCAAGAAGGCTGAAAGAGCAGAAAGGTACCCTTTAAGAGTGCCCAGAGCAGAGCCCTGCTGGGCAAGGGAAAGAAGAAAGAGCAGCACTTCCGAAAGGGGTGCAGAGAGGGGATCCACAGCCTTTGCTGCGCACCATGCCACAAATCTGTTCCACCGGCAGGCGTATACCGACTTAGTGGAGGGACGCCTGGCTGCCAGAATGATGTCACAGACTTCGGGAGGCAAGTCAAATGGCCTCAACTGCCGCCGCTCAATCTCCAAGCTTGTAGGTGGAGACTGGACAGGTTCGGGTGCAGGACCGTCCCCTGCTGCTGCGACAGAAGGTCCTCCCGAAGAGGCAGACGAATCGGGGGATTGACTGACATGCTGAGTAGCTCGGGATACCAGTACCTTCGTGCCCAGTCCGGAGCCACAAGGACGACCTGGGCCCGGTCGCGCCTGATCTTCTTCAGCACTCTGGGCAGAAGTGGTATAGGCGGAAAGGCGTACAATAGACCGCAGCTCCACTCGCGACGAAAAGCGTCTCCGAGCGAGTGCCGCCTTGGAAACTCCAACGCGCAGAACCGCTGACATTGCGCGTTCTCTTCTGTGGCGAATAGATCTAACCAAGGCTCTCCCCACTGTCGAAAGAGACCTTGCGCCACGTCCGAGTTCAGACGCCATTCGTGATCCATCATGCACCGGCGGCTGAGTTCGTCCGCCCTGGCATTCAGAGAGCCTGCCAGGTGTTGAACCACCAGGGTCACGCCCTGATGTTCCAGCCACTGCCAGAGGCGCAGAGCCTCCCGGCAAAGGATCCACGACCCCACACCGCCCTGTTTGTTGCAGTACCACATGGCGGTGGTGTTGTCGGTGAACACTTGCACCACGCTCCCCCTGACAGAGGGGAGGAATGCCTTCAGTGCAAGACGAATCGCCCGCAGCTCCAGAAGGTTGATGTGGAGCCGGGACTCCGCCGGAGACCAGAGGCCTCTGATCTCCGCCTCTCCCATGTGGCCCCCCAGCCCTGGAGGGACGCGTCCGTCACAACTACGTGCTCCGGCTGGGGTAGGGAGAGGGGTCTGCCACTGACCCATTCGCGGTCCGTGAGCCACCACTGCAGTTGTTTCGCAGTGCCCTCCGAGATCAGGACATGATCGGACAGGTTGCCCTGATGCTGGGCCCACTGAAACTTCAGGTCCCACTGCAGAGCCCGCATCCGCCACCTGGCGTGACGCACCAGAAGGATGCAGGAGGCCATCAGTCCCAGAAGCCGCAGCGTCAACCTGACCGAGACCCGGGATAACGGTCCGAAGACAGGAATCAGAGCCTGAATATCCCGGACCCGCTGCTCGGGTGGGTAAACCCGAAACTGCGCCGAGTCGAGAACCGCTCCGATGAAAAGGAGCTTCTGAGAGGGACACAGGTGTGACTTCGGCACATTGATGGAGAACCCCAGCAAGTGCAGGAGGTCGGCCGTAGTCTGGAGGTGGCTGACGACTGTTTGGGGCGAGCCCGCCTTCAACAACCAGTCGTCGAGGTAGGGGAAGACTGATACCCCCTGCCTGCGCAGATGGGCTGCGACCACCGCCATCACCTTCGTGAACACCCGTGGGGCGCTGGTAAGGCCGAAGGGGAGCACGGTAAACTGAAAGTGCTCTAGGCCTACCGTGAACCGTAGGTAACGCCGGTGGGCCGGCAGGACAGGGATGTGGAAATAGGCGTCCTGCAAGTCCAACGCTACCATCCAGTCTCCTGGGTCCAGGGCAGCCAGGACCTGAGCCAAAGTGAGCATCTTGAACTTCTCCGTCCGGAGGAAGCCGTTGACGTTCCGCAGATCCAAGATAGGGCGTAGGCCCCCTTTGCCCTTCTTGGGCACCAGAAAGTAGTGGGAGTAGCAACCACGTCCTACTTCTGGCCCAGGAACGCGCTCGATGGCCCTCTTGGCCAAGAGGGCCAAAACCTCCTCTTGCAGAAGTTGCAAGTGATCCCCCGACACACGGTGGTATTGAGGTGGCATGGATGGAGGGGAAGACTCGAAGGGGAGGGAGAAACCCCTTCGGACAATTTGCAGCACCCACCTGTCCGAAGTGACTGTATGCCAGTGGGAGAGGTGATGGCGAACCCTGCCTCCCACAGGCGTCACATGGGCCTGAAAACTCGGACTAGGAAGGTTTTGAGGCGGGGGCTGCTGAGGGAGGTGTGGACTGGCCTCGCCGTTGGCCCCGACCACCGCCACGGCGGTTCCCACGGCCGCCACCGCGTTGCTGAGTATTCTGCGGTGCGTGGCTGACGGTCCGCGGTGGGGCGCCCCTTCCGTGGCCACGAAAGGAGCGAAAGGCACCCGATTGCTGGCGTGGGGCCGTAAGGCCCAAGGACTTGGCCGTGGCCCTGGAGTCCTTGAAACGTTCCAGCGCATGGTCTGCCTTGTCGCCGAAGAGGCGACGGCCA
This sequence comes from Lissotriton vulgaris, assembly GCF_964263255.1. NCBI lineage: Eukaryota > Metazoa > Chordata > Amphibia > Caudata > Salamandridae > Lissotriton > Lissotriton vulgaris. Next base: position 339,057,137 of record NC_141689.1, read on the forward strand.
TCAAACGGCATGTCCAGGAGGGTGGCCTGGACATCGGCCGAGAAGTTGGCGGACCTCAACCAGGCGTGGCGTCGAACCGCCACCGTCGTTGCCATCGCCCTGCCCAGTGAGTCCGTGGTATCCAGCCCACACCGGATAGAGAAACGTGCCGCATCTCGGCCGTCCGCAAGGGTTTGGCTGAGTTTAGCCCTGACCTCCTCAGGGCATTGTGGCAGCACCTCCGCAACCGTGTCCCACAGGGTGTGGGTGTAGCGGCCCAAGAGACAGTTGGTGTTCACAGACCGTAGCCCTAGGCTCACAGACAAGAAGACCTTCTTCCCGAACTGCTCATATCTCTTGGATTCCCTGTCGGGCGGGGCCGACGGGAATGCGGATTGGGAGTTAGAGGCCTGGATGACCAGGCTCTCGGGGGTGGGATGGGTGGACAAAAAGCATGGGTCGCCCGGTGCCGGGCGGTAGCGTCTGGCCACGTTCCTGTCCACAGGGGGGCCTGTGGCGGGCTTGGACCAAGTGCCCAGCAGAACGTCACATAAGGCCTCATTGAACGGCAGAAGGGGCTCCGTGGAACCGGACTGCTGTTTGAGGACCTCAGTGAGGAGATTAGTCCTCACGGCCGCGACGGGGAGCTGAAGGTTTAGGGCCTTAGCTGCCTTCGTCAACACTACGCTGTAAGCAGAACCCGCCTCCGAAGCCACAGTCGGAGGCGACGTAAATCCAGTGTCTGGCGAGGTGTCAATACCACTGGCCTCCCCAAGCTCATATGTCCAGTCCTGATACGACTGGCAATCACGTGCCAGAGGGTCCTCGGACCCCTCCCATTGCTCCTCGCCACCTGGCTCCTGGAGACCAGGATTAACAGCCAGGGCCTCCTCGTGGAGATAGAACTCTCCGAAGGCCGACGGAATCGGCGCCCAGCGGCGCCCCTCCGACACCTGAGTAGGACCGTAGGAAGCATTGGGGTCGGCAACCACATCGGCTGCCGGGGACGACACCTGAAGGGACGGCGCCGGTGAGGTCGTAAGGTCGACCGGCGAGGTCCCGGATCCGGAGCCGGATCCAGCGAGGTCGCGCGGCGCCGGGACCGAAGTCGCCAGCGGCGCCGGGCCCGAAGTACCCGACGTCGTCGGGACCGAAGCGCCCGACCCGGAAGGACCTCCAGACGGAACCGATCGGCCCGAAGGCGCCACGGGAACCGACTGAGGAGGGAGGGCCCTCATGGCCATGAGGTACCTCTCGACCTCCTCCTGCGACGCGCCGTGCCCAGGGACCCGAAGGTGTGGGGCAGGCGGCGACGCTTGCGACTCCCGCGGAGCCGCGTGGGCGGTGTCGCCCGAGTCCCCGGCCGCATCGAGCGAGCGTCGGGGCGGGTCGGAGGATCGATGGTGTCGCTCCGACCTCTCATGCCTCTTACCTGAGGACTTGGAACCAGACGATCGGTGTCCACTCCCGGAACGTCGATGACTCCGACCTCGCGACCTGTCCCTCGACCTCCCGTGGGACCGGGACCGGGACCTGGAGCGGCGCGGGGCCGAGTGCCTCAGCTCGAGACGCTTGCGGGACCGCTCCCGCCTAGCCTTCGACGTCAGAGCCCGGCAGTCGACGCAGGTCCGATCGTCGTGGTCGAGGCCTAAGCACTTCAGGCACCGGCGATGGGGGTCCGTGACCGACATGAGTCGGCCGCACTTCGAGCAAGGCTTGAACCCGGGCATCCCTGGCACCGATAGTCGAGAATCGACTAAAGAGAGGATCAAAAAGATCAAAAAGTGTTCAGTCAAAAAGTGACTGGGGGTAGAGCTTCTTCCGGATCTGCGCTAGCTGGCGCGGAAAAAAGAAGAACTGACGTCAGCGCGCATGGGCGCCGTCTAAATACTCCGACGACGTCATCCCGGCGCTCACGACGCCGACGACGGACGCGGAGCCGCAGACGACGCCTACCAGCGCGCAGGGGTATTGCTACGCAAAAATTTCCGGATCCAGTCTGACGCCTGGGGATATTCTAAGGTAAGGAATCTATCACTAACGTGTCTCTTTCAGATTTTTATTTTAAACCATTTCTTTTGTATTACTAGGACAGTTATGCAAAGCTTGAATCCACTGGGTGAAGTACTCCCCTATCGATTTGGGATTCTTCAGAAAATGTCATGACATAGTGACACATACCTTTTTGAAACTAAGCGAAATCCCTGGCATTTTTTATTTAGACCTTGGCTCAATCAATGAAAATGATAATAGAGGTAGCATATGAGGGGATTTTGTATTTATTTTAATTTGTGGTGGGTGATATTGCTGTGGGTCGCCGTACAAGGGGGAAGAAATCACTTATGACACTTCCGGCATGATTAAGAGTTTGGCGGTCCACCCGCCCAAACACCATAGCTGCCAGGAGTCACCAGTGCCAGTGGTCTATAGGTCACCTTATTAGGAGTTTAAAGCGGTGCCCACGGTGTGGCTGCGGAGATTTTTCCAGAGTATGATACTTTTTTCATATGTATTGACGCATGTGCAAGCATTTCGACTGCATCCGTGTTGGATGCACACATATGAATGATATATGTGGAAAAATACCACCAACCCATTGCCGAGCCCATATGTGGGCAGTCCAGGCAATGGGTATATTGTACAAAAAGGTCTCACCTGTACATCGCCGTTAACAGGGGCGTATTCAACAAGGTGAAGATGCTGAAGGACCTGAAGAAAGGAACCCACGTCAACCTCAGACCGAAAGAACAAGAATGGGTTCAGTACACACCCCAAATCCTTTGTTTCCGCCAACGTGAAGCTGGCGGTCTCACGGAAACTCATGGAAAAGCCAAGTCTTAATACAGACGGCGGTGAAACTCGCCAGTACCACCACATGGCTGCAGCTTTTCCCCGTCTGCGGCAGTCTGTGGTGTGCTGGCGGTTTAGCTGCAGGTTTTCTAAATGCAATCTGCACAACAACTTGTAATATGGCAGTCGGACCACCTAGCTCGCGGCGTTCGGACTTCAGGTATCGCAGTCCACAGACCGTAAACTCATAATAAAGCCCTTAGTGTTAACAGGTGGTAATGGAATTAAGGGCTGTGCTCCTGAAGTTTCTGGTAAGAAGGGGGATAGAAAGATCACTTGGCAAGATTGGATATATAAAATATGGGAACTCCTGGTTTGAGAAAAGATCAAACTCACCATAGAATATAAGGGGACAGTATATGAAATGGACTAGGTATCAATGCCGTAAGAATGTTCCTGGGCGTTCCTACAGAATCCGCTCCAACACATATATGGACTCAGTTACTTCATATAAACAAGAAATATCACTACAACAACAGTGTATCATTTCAGAGTACAATATTTAATTCATTGTCTCTACACAAGTGGATGATGATCTACAAAAATGTTTTTTCTTTTTAGAGTAAAAAGTTGCCCAAAAGAGCGTGCACAAAAGAAGTGATCAAAGGTGTGTACTGTGAGTAAGGAAAAGAAGGAAATTCAAGATAATGGATAGACAAAAATATTCACATGGTTGTCTGTGTTTAGTTTATACTGACATCATTTGGTTATTGAGTATTACTTTGTGGACCAGGTTTTGACACGGAAAATTGTGAGACCGTGATTACAGAATTTAAATGTGAATATTTTTGTCTATCCATTATCTTGAATTTCCTTCTTTTCCTTACTCACCGTACACACCTTTGATCACTTCTTTTGCGGATTCTGTAGGAACGCCCAGGAACATTCTTACTGTATGAACATATACTGATTGAATCAGGCAAAAAAGAAATAGGTTCTGGACCATTGTTTATTCTTATTGCATTATACCCAGGTCCGTATCCTTTTGGGTTGCCCCATTTCATTAATGGTTAGGTGTCAATGCCAGCTTATTTAGCCAAGCAATTTAAAAAATGAATGCACTTCAAATTTCTTAGGATGCTCCATTTAAACCCAGAAGACCTTTCACAAATGTGAGAACGGGATTGGGATTTCGACTTAATAGCAAACTAAAATATTAGCCGGGTGCCTGATAGAGTTTATGGACATAACTGATAGAGACCTATGAAGTGCGAGTATTATGGGTGTGGGAGGCATTTAGCAGACTTCATACTTTCTCTTTCTAATAAAATACAAATTAATGATTATTCGTGATATGACCGTCGCTGGCCTCTGGATGTAGACGATAGTGTGTGTGTAAGCTTAACATTTCAAAATAAATATTACAGGTAAACCCAAATAATTTGTGGTGACATAAGTGAATACACTGTTCAAGATGTGATCTCATCAATACATTACATAATGGGTAGCTGTACAAATCTAATTTAACTGTTCCACTATCCATTCAATTGTATAAAGTCTTGCTTTACAATAAAAAGAAAGATATTGCAGAAAAATAATTCTGTATACCATTACCTGGTCTTATGTGAAGTGGAGGTAGGATATTCACATTATGTGGTGGAAGCACATACAGTGGTTGGTTTGTGAAATAAGAAGCCATAAAACGTGCCATGGACTGTACCACTGTCAAAGCAGCCTTCTCATGAACACCACTCAGCGGACCAAGGTCACCAGTACGTGGAGATTCTATATAAAAAAAATAATAAAGAAAGGGAATTACACAAATTTGGGTATGGTGTAAGGAAAAATAGTACTCATCTTCGAAATTGTGCGCATGTTGTCTGTAAAGGACGGCATGTCCTCCAAATAAGGAAGCTTCATGGTGCCTGCTAGAATAAGAAATATGATGGAAGATGTTGAGAGCCGAATTCAAATAAATAAGATACTTCCTTCTTCTCTCAGCACGCAAGGCCATGAGAGGGATTTTAAAGTCTCCTACATCATGTTCCTCAAGGAACTCTCTGCTTTAACTCACTTGAGTAAACCACTCCTTATTGCTAGCATTGATAGTTTTTTGGTAGCATAAGATTCTCTCACAAAGAAGGAGAAAGGATCTGATCTGGTTCAATTAGAAACAGATTAAAAAGAATGATAGAAAAACGCACAAGTAGAACAAATACTTTACGCAATGGGCGCTTTAGATTGAAGAACCTGGCTTCATCAGGTTTAACGTTAAAATCAACACAAAATGTAAGAGGCCAGGGTTACTTCTTTTCAATCTTCCTCCTAAAGTAAATCGAACGTGCAAAAGAGATCGAAGAGGTGTGGTTATAAGGTCAATACCTTCTCTGGAATCCCATTATGGGCTAAAAGTGTCCTCACTCACTAATAGCGGCATGCTTCATTATAGGGCTACAACACACCCCATGTATCCAACAGCAGGGATGGAGCAATAATTTTTTTGTATGCACTTTTCTCTTTACCATAGTCTTCTTAGGGCTCTAGAATCAAAATATTGCAAAAACTATCTCAAGCATAACTACTGTATAATTAGTTCACTTTATTCTGGGTTCACTAGGCAGGATTAAAAGAAAGAGAAGTAATGTGGATGGTACCGGAGTATTATCACCCTACCATCTCTCAACCAAATATACAGTCAACATGTTTCGGTCCGTCAACAGTCAGCATTTAAGGGTCGAATGCTTTGTCAGGCCTAAGAGATCCCTCGTCACTGTCATCCAGTCATTTTTTCTGGGGATATTTTAAAGTGATTACCAAATTCACCATACACTGACCTTACTTGTCACTTCTGGTTCTCAGTGTTGATAGTTATTCTTTGTAAGATATAATAAACTATGTTTGTCGATCACACATGTACAGAGAAGATAACGTATTGATTTATATGACACTATCATGCTTGATAATGCATTCCACTGTATCTATCAAGTGGTGCATGCAACACATCCAAATACTCAAAGTGAAAACACCACAGAAGCTTGAGACACTCTTATCACTCGTGAATTCAACAGTGGAATGAAACCATTCAGGGGTATTGAGTGTTAAAATTCATTGCCTTACACCCCCAACACTTATAGCTATTTCTTGACCTGTGGTAGAAGCTGGAGTGTCTCTCTGTAGCCACACAACGTGTAAAAAGTCAATCATACATCAAATTTCATCTCAATGAACATCGTAATAAATCAATGGTCTAAAACAACAATGCTGGATGCTCACTCATTCTTAAAGACCTTACTCTCAGGTTTATGTGATGAGGCATCTGCCACGAATTCGGCGATCCCATATGTGGTCTAAATAGTCTCAGGTCGAAATCCCCTTTCTCAGCCTCCCCACTTACTTCGCCAAGGGACAGACACCGCCTGGGGAACCACTCCCAACCTTCCGACGAAAGCAGTATACCCTTGTCATCTCCATTTGTAGCGACCATGCTCCCTGCCACGTGCTGTGCTGAGCGGTGGCATCAGCATGTGACATAGGCAGAAAACGAGTCTTCTGGCCTTCTAGCTATAGTATATGATGGGCACAGTACCCTGAGTCATGCTGCGCTCAGCAGTTGCATTAGCACTTGATAACAGAAAAAAGATGCATGGGTCGCTCACCTCCAAACTTCGATATTAGGCAGGCATGACACCCACAGGCGGCATTTTTATGTGGGCACACCGTCAATCATGGTCAGACTACGGCGCAGATACATTGACTGCCTTTTGATTTGGAGGGGGAACAATGAGTCAGTGAGAACCTTTCTGGAATGGCTTTATTCCAGAAATCCCTTCTTATATTTTACAGCCCAGATCACCAATAGGCCAATTCATTTTTTGGATCTGAACAAATGAATCACAGAAGTGTATCAAACTAACTGGAAAAAATAGTTTACTTTTATATAACCGTTTTCACCCCAGGTCTTTCAGACAAAATTTGCCTGTAGGACAATTCCTCCGTTTACGAAGGAGCTGCATTAATATTGATGATTTCGACATGGAGGCCAAAAACCTAGGACTGACCTAAGTGAGAGACCGTACCCAGATAAGGTGACCCCAAGAGCATGTAAAAGAGCAAGGAACAACAGAGGAGCACTATTAGAAAACAACAGAAAAACAACAAGAGAATAGACTGATCTGTGTAACCACCTTCAGCACAGCTTCAAATATATGTGAAGATAATTATTAATAACAATTGGCGTATTATTAATTCAAATAACTTAGATCTAAAGAAACTGATATTCTCATTCAAAAAAGAGAGCCAACATCAGAGACAACCTAGTACACACTAGACCTTTAGATAAAACCCCCATATCAGAAGCACAAGTTTGGAATTTACCATCAGAAGTGGGTCACAATGCTTGTGGAGCATGCAAAGTATGTCACCTTACCAAGACTACCAAGGCAATAGACATTGGTCTAAGATATCCATGGGTCCTGACCAGGCATATCACATGTAACACTGAAAATGTAATTTATCGTATTCGCCGTCCCTTCAATCTATTGTATGTGGGAATGACCACCAGAAAGGTTACGGTGGGGATAATGGAGCATAGGAGTAATGTGAAGTGTAGAAAGACATTGATCAAATTACCCACTCACTTTTTAGAGAGCAATCACTCCATCAACGACCTTTCATATGTGGTACTGGATAAACCGGATAGCCAATCCAGCAATGAAGGATGTAAAAAATGGTATTAATAAAACAAACAATGGTGGATTTATAGGCTGGGCAGCCATGTGAGTGGAATAAAGGATGATATTCTGTGGCACCATCGAAATAGCCTGTGATGAGATCATTAACATATAACAGTGATTAGCGATTGTGGAGGTTTTCACATTGATTGTGTATTGACTTTTTGTATTCCAAACTGTGCCATTTTTACAGACCTAATGAGACACAGAATGATACACTAGGGGTGGGCTGGGTATTTTTAATGAGATTTCCCACCGGAAAATGAAAAATAACATAATTAATGGTGTGCCCAAGTAAAAATCCCGCCCGGGGGTGCCATGCCTGCCTAATACCCGAGTTGGGAGGTGAGCAGCCCATGCATCTTTTTTATATTATCACGTGCTGACTGCTAAGCGCAAAACGCTGTACTATGACCATCCTATGGCAATAGCTAGAAAGTCAGCACACTAGTTCTGCCTGCGTCAAGTGCGGACGCCACCGCTGAGCGCAGCGTGAAGCACAATGAATGCAAATAGAGACGTCAAGGGTATACCGCTATCATCAGAGGGTTGGAAGCGGTATCCCAGGTGGTGGACCCTTGACGAAGTAAGTAGGGAGGCTGTGAAAGGAGATTTCAACCTGAGAGCATTTAGCTGAAATATGGAGTCGCTGAATTTGTGGCAGATGCCTCATCACATACACCAGAGAGTACGGTCTTTAAGAATGAGTCAACATCCAGCAAGGATGTTTTAGACTATTGATTTATTACGATGTTCAATGAGATGACATTTGACTTATGATTTACTATTTATAGTGTGTGACTTCAGGGAGACACTCCCGCTTCTACCCGTCAAGAAATAGCTTCTAAATGTTGGGGTAAGTAAATAAAATTTAACACTGAATACCCCAGGACAGTTTTATTCCACTGTAGAATTCACAATAAAAGAGTGCCTCATGTTTCTGTGGTGTTTTCACTTACAGTATTTGGATCCATTGCATGTACCACTGAATTGATATGAAGGAATGCATTATTATGTGTGATTACTGTGTCATATAAATCAATACTTCCTTCTCATTTTTGAGGCTCACTGTGAGGAAATGGGGTGTATTATATGGTGCGGTTGTGCGACCTCACTGTGTAATAAACTTACCACCCCCTTTAGGACCAAAGTTAATCATTTTAAGAGCACCAAAAACAACCGAAGAAGAATTTGACAAGACACTCAAGAATAAAAATAGATTGTATTTTATAAGAATTTAAACACTGCAATAAAAAGATCCACCAAAGGGTTCCGTGGATATAAATATTACAAGCAATATTAAATCAAAGCAATTACCTTCAAACTGTGAACAAGCCTTGGCAAAGTCAATGAACCAGACACAAAAACCGTTTTGAGGTTAACTTAGATAAGTGTCAATGAAGTCGTTTACAAGTACTTGGGGCGACCAACTCCAGCAGGAAGCTAGTCAGGGGGACCAGAAAGGTCCTCAAGAACAGTTACATTCACTGAAAAAGCAGCCCTTCAGCAGTTCCAGGTGCTTTATCCACAGGACAAAAGAATCTGATGGAGTGGTCCTCAAGCAAGGGGTGAAGAGTGATAAAAATGGTCTAAGAATGGTGTGGATAGAACGCAGTTGATGGGGGTTATTCTTGCAGGGATTTCTTGGTCCAAGAAGATGGTGAGAGGGGGGGGGGGGGGGGGGGGGGGGTCCTGGATGTAGGGTCTTCTCCGGTCTGGCCTAAGTCCAATTGCCACTGGACTGCCGGTCACCTGGTGTTGCGTCACAGGCCTCTCCGTCCTGGGTTGATAACTTACCTTCTGAAGGTCCCAGCAACTCTCCACCAACACTCCTGGGCTCAATGAACTCGGGTGCAACTCTGTGCATCCGGTCTTGGTCCTATGTGCTGCGCAGTGGCTTGAAAACCTTGGGCTAACCTTGGGCTAGCCTTCTTCAGCTTTTGTGTCCCTGTCTGTGAACAGGAGGACCGTCAGCTGGCCCTTGGAGTTCTCTTGGCTTGACTGGGCTCTGAAGACAGCTTCACCTTGAGCACCACTTGGAAGGCACAGTCCTTCTCTTCGCTAGCCACCAGGTGCATCCTTGTCAGTGCAGCCTCTCTTTGCTGGTCCCTCAGTGCAGCAGGGCAGTCCTTCTTTCATCCTGCTTCCAAGTCAGTCGAAATCTGAGGTGTGGGTGCCCCCATTATGCTCAGAAAGTTCCTTCAGAACAGCATGCGGTTGGTAGCTAGTGGGCCACCAGGTTCCCTCACTCCTGGTGACCACTTCCTGTAGAGTGTGAAGAATGATCATTCTGTCAACTCACAAGATGGCGAAACACCTCTCTTGGTGTTCAGATCTCCCTAGCCCATCCCCGGGGTGTGGCTACCTCAGGGTGACAAGCTCCTGGGGAAACCAGTTTGGGGATTGGTTTTCCCTATCTGTGTCCCGTGCCAACCTGTCTACCTCAACAAAGGGGCAGCTCTCCCCCTGGTGTTACACATCTGCCCTTCAAAGGCAGCTTCACCTTTAAAGCTTGCCTTTTGTGGCTAACACGCAAGAGTCTTCATACAGGCGGGAAGTAACACCTCCCTGGCCAGAAATCCCTCATTGGTCTTCTTCCTAACAGTCACTGGCACATCCCTCCAGGAGGGCAGAAAGCAGTCTCGTGAAGCAGGTGCCATGTGTGCCCCGGAAGGCACAGGAGGTTTAAAGGCAACAAAGTGGCAGCTTTCCTAAAGTTGCACACTGCACAAGTTACAATAATTTCGACTTGAGATACAAGGCGGGCTTAATGTAACACACTGTTTGATACTGTGGAGTGCCTACTATGGTTGCACCTTTCAGGAGTAAGCACAGCCTCAGGGGTTAGCGTGTACCCTGTATTCGCTAGATAGGGTGCTTGTCTTTCTACAGTAAGAACTGCACTTTTGTGTGTTTTGCTGTCAGGACATGCAAAGTACTTGTGCTTCTTGTGTCATTTGTTGCAACCTGCCATTAAACTTGTTAGGCCAGCCACTGAGGTGACTTACACATATGTCATTAGAAGTGGTGGTTTTGCCATTGCTTTCATTAGCAATGTCGGGCTAACAGTGCATGACTGCTCTACCAGTCTGCAGTGGCAGACTGGAGGACTTGTTTTATTTGGGGGACTTCCAGGGTAGCACATTCAGTGCCGCAAGCACTGGGGTACCCCCTCTGACTTACTTACCCTTGGTACCACAGTACCACTTACTAGGGACTTACAGGTAAGTTAGCCATTTCCAGTTGGGTAAAGGCAACTCGACATACACTTTAGGGTTCGGGCACTGGCACTGAGGTATGTCTAGTAGGCCTCTGTGCACTGTCAGAGTAAAAATAAAACAAAGGCATCAGTAAAAAAAAAATTGTGGTGGTGACCATACATCAAGAGCCATTTCCTTACACTTCCCAAGTATAATTATATATGAATGTGCTCAAAATCTGAAGAATGGTGGCACCTAGTGGGGGTGGGCATCTGAGCACCATAACCTCATTGCCTGGAGTTAGGAAGGTATTCCAATTTGGTAAAAGGCTTACAAATATACACTTTTTTCTATAGCAAACTAATATACTTGTTCCTAACTGCTATTAAAAGACGCTGGGGTTTTCCACCTTGATGACTAAATAATTCAAGCATGTGAATCTATGAATTATACATTTCTAGAACTCTAGTGAGTGTTCACACAATCCAACTTTGGCATATTAGGGAGGTGAAAACAAATATCATGGGGCGTGGCTTGGACGCCGAGGGTGATGGCGGCGTGAGCCCAGAGCTCCGTGCCTCTTCCCCTCGATGATCCTGATAAAGACGGCGGTGAGCCCACGTGTGCCCCGGAGCTGAAGGGGCGCATCGCGGTGACTTGCGGGGCGTAAGAGGAGCCGCTGCGGGGGCTGTTTCGCCGAGTGCGGCCGCCGAACATCGGAGCGGCCGGAGCCGGAGGAAGGAGGTGCTCAAGATGGTGGCCGCGATGAGGAGCCGAGGGCGCTGAGACTGGCCTGGCCGCCCACTGCAACGCGGCTCTGCGGTCGGGCGCGGCCGCCGGCCACGAGGCATCCGGCGATATACATCCCCGAGACCAGAGGGACCGGCAGACCTGATGACTGCCGCTGCCTTAGCAGAGGGGGCCGGCCATCGATGTGATGCAGGCGGCCGCACTGGGGGAGACGGCCGCCCGGATGCGCCTCTGCTGGCGGGAGAAAGCGGACGCAGACCGAGCCAGGAGCACCGGAATCTGTCCCGAGACCCCCCCTCCCCGGCGAGAAAGGAGGTGAGAGGAGGGGACCGCGCAGCAGGCCGGGGGCGGAGGAAACGAGCAGGAGGGGCCGACCCCCCCCCCTCCTCCCCGCGGGGAGCGATCGACCGAAGGGGATAAGAGCCGCTCGGGGGACCGGGCGGTCAAGGCCCAAGGAGGCCGCGGGAGGCGGCGGCGGCCTGCCAGAGAGCTGCGGACGGACCCTGTATTTGCCTGGTGGCAGCTCCCTGGGACGTAGAGGCACGCATTGCGAGCACAGCGGAGAGGGCGAGCAGAGAGCGGCCCCCGGAGGCACGAGACGGAGAGGGCCGGTTGAGACTCCCGATATCCCCCCAGAGGCCACAGCAACGAGCGCGGGAGGGGCAGCGGCGGCCGCGCAACAGGACTGCACCACCGATTGAGGGCCCGTGGGACAGCGGAAGCCCAAGAGGGGCACAGGGCACTGAACAGACGCCTGAGGCAGGGCCCTGAATACAATGGGGAAGCCGAGAAGCAAGGTGGAGGGGGCAGCGACCTCGGATGCAGCGGAGGGTGACCCTGCTGAGCCCACGGACCTGCAGCGGCTGCAGGATCGCATCTTGGAGTCCATAATGGCCGCGCGTGACACGCTGCACAACGACATTGCACAGGTAGCGTCGGGGCTGGGCCTACTCCGGGCGGACCAGGATAATGGCCGCGCGTGACACGCTGCACAACGACATTGCACAGGTAGCGTCGGGGCTGGGCCTACTCCGGGCGGACCAGGACAAGCTGAAGGACAGGGTCAAGGACAATGAGACCACGCTAAAGGACTAGGCGCCCGCTCAGAAAGTGCTGGAGAGCAAACTCACGGATGCCCTAGACCGCATTCAAGCCCTGGAGAGGCGAGCCGAAGATACGGCAAATAGGATCCGGCGCAGCAATGTCCCGGATAGTAGGCGTGCCGGAGACTAAGGGGGAGAAGGATATGGTGGCCTATCTTGATAATTGGCTGAGGACAGTGGTAGCACTGGAGGGGCTGTCGCCATTTTTCACATTGGAACGAGCGCATAGGGTCCCGTCTGGACCTCCTAAGCAGGGGCTGCCGCCCAGACCGATCATAGCCAAGCTACTGCATTACAAGGACAGAGACCTGCTCTTGCAAAAAGCCCGGGACGCTGGCCCATTTCAGATTGCGAACAGTAAGGTCACGCTCTTTCCTGATTTCACCTTTGAAACGCAAAAGCAACGCGCCTCCTTCCTAACGATTAAAAGGGAATTGCGCACCGAGGGCATTTCCTACTCCTTGCTCTTCCCGGCCACGCTCCGGATAGTGGTGGATGACAAGACGCTCTTCTTCAGTGCGGCAGCGGACGCTTGGGACTGGTGGGAAACATACAAGGCAGGGACGGATGGAGCCAAGGTCCAGGAGGAAAGGGAAAAGGAACGGGAGCGCTCGTCAGCAGGCCTACGGAAATCGAAGAGGCTGCGGAAACAGAAGCCGGGATCGCGCAAGCCGACGGCCTCCCACACTGAAGCTGAACGGAAGGCCGCGCTGCTGGAGATGGAAAAGCTGGTGCGGGCTGGGGGCCCCGGCTCCAAACAAGGCACGGACACGCATGTTTCGGCCTCAGGGTCGGAATCGGACCTATCTGGAATCCATCATGCCAAGGGCCCATTGGTGACGCCACAGACGTCGGAGGAGATCCTGAATGTCTGATTTGCACACTGCAGGCGAGGGGTAACGGTTGGGGCACTGGACGGGGGCTCATGACCTGGCAGACATGAGGGCTGGGGAAGGTCACTGGGCTCCCAGCCAGATCCATTCATGGGGGATTGGGGAAGGGACGGGGGGCGGGCGGCGTCGCTCCCTTCTGGCCAAGGCCGCGCTCCATAGGCCCTTAAGGCACCCACGGCTACGGCCGTGTAGCAGCAACCTGGGTCAATCAGGTGCGGGAGTTTGGATGGGAGCTGATATCTTGGTATTGGGGCCTGTTCTGGGGGGGGAGGGAGGTGACACAGTTGGGGTTTGTTTGATTTCTTTACCACCATTGACCCTGGGTAAGCTGGGGGGTGGGCAGTTGGGAGGTCATGGTTTGTTTGGGGGGGGGAACCACCATCGACGAGGGGCTGGCACTGGAGGGAAGACATCGGTCTGACCAATGGGACAATGGCTAATGTGAACGTTTTGAACTGCATAACCTGGAAAGTGAGGGGGCTACACACAATGCAGCGCAGACAAAAAGTGCATGCCTTTTTATTGCGGAGGGGGTGCATATGGCACTACTACAGGAAAAGCATCTCACGAAGCAGGAGGGAGCAGCGCTGCAGAGGAGGTGGAGGGGCCAGCTCTTTCACACCTGTTATTCAGCCTATGCTAGGGAAGTTTTGATTTGGATCAGGGCAGGCACACCGTTCCAACTCACACGCCAGCTGATAGACCAGGAGGGGAGGTATGTGGTGGTGGAGGGGAAGCTTAGGGGCAGAGACATGGTTCTGGCTAGTATATATGCCCCGAACATCGACCAACTGGCTTTCTTTACGGAACTATCGGGGACACTGACACACTCCCTAGCGGGCCCGATCCTACTGGGGGGGGACTTTAACTTCATAGCGGACGCTACCCTGGATAGATCCCACCCACCACTGAGGGACTCCCCGGTACACCGACTGACTAGGGGTAGGCGGGAATGGCACGAGAGTTGGGAGCTGACGCATGTGTGGAGGGCGCAGCATCCAACTGACCGGGATTTCTCCTTTTTCTCCGGGCTCCACGACCTGCATGTCCGATTGGAAGCGGTGCTGTGTTCTCGGAGCGTACTGCAGGCCGTTACCGGGTCGGAGTACCTATCGAGAACAATCTCGGACCACAACCCACTCTTGGTTCGGCTGGCCTGGATGGCTGAGGCGCCCAGGGTGCCGACCTGGAAACTTAGACCAGAAACTCTGGAGGACCCCCTACTTGGTGCGGCCCCGGAGGAGGGGATGTTCCAGTACTTCGTGGAGAATGAGGGGTCGGCAGCCTCTAGAGCTACGGAATGGGATGCCTTTAAAGTAGTGATGAGGGGCCTATGTATCACGAAGTACGTAGGCACGAGGAAGGTGTTGTTGGGCGATTTGGATAGGGCGGATGCCAGACTTAGGGAGGCAGAGAGGAGGCGGCCTGGCCGTCCAGATCTCCAGGAGGCGGTCAGCTTGGCTAGGGAGGCGGTGGCGGCCGAGGTGGAGAGGCTTCGCGCTTTTGACTATAGAACGTACATGCTGCGATCCCACGTAGAAGGGGATAAATCAGGTACCCTATTAGCATGGCTCTCGAACCCCACTAAACGCTGTTCTCCCATACTACATATACAGGATGAGGCTGGCCTCATGCGTTACACTCAATCAGATATAGTAGATGGTTTCCAAAAGTGTTATGAGGACCTATATAAAAGTGCCCCAGGTGACCGGGGGGGAGCGTCCGAGGCCTTTTTGGACGGCTTAATCCTGCCGCGGCTGGAGGAGGAGCAGGCGAAGGAGCAGGGGTCGGACATTGAACTGGGTGAGATTAGGAGGGTTTTTAAGAAAATGGCTCGCAATAAGTCGCCGGGGATAGACGGGCTGCCCATTGAATTCTATAGAAAGTATTTGGATATTTTAGCGCCGCGGCTCCAAATAGTTTACAAGGAGGCCAGGAAGGCTGGCCGCCTACCTCAGTCTATGCGTGAAGCAATAGTGGTGCCGTGCCTGAAATCGGGCAGGGAAAGTAGCAGCCCCGCGTCTTACCGGCCGCTCTCTATGCTCACCACCGACTATAAAATCTTGAGTTCCATTCTGGCGGCGAGGTTCTTACCACACATGTCGGGACTGATACACGAAGACCAGAACGGGTTCATACCGGCCCGCAACACCACGATTAACAACTTCTCCGCCTCATGGATGGTCTGGGTGAGGAGGACGGGACCGCGCTCGTCCTTTCTGTTGACACAGAAAAAGCATTCGACAGTCTAGAGTGGGACTCTCTATACACGGTTATGGAACGTTTCGGTCTAGGCGCCGGCTACATTCAGTGGACGCGGGTTCTTTACGCGGAGGCAGTGGCGAGAGTGAGAATCGGGACGACGGTATCCCACCGATATCCAGTGGAACGGGGCACCCGAAAGGGATGCTCCCTGTCCCCACTTTTGTTTGCGCTAGCAATTGAGCCCCTAGCGGCGGAAGCCCGAACGGGACGGCACTTCGCTGGGGTGGGAGCCAGGGATGGGCAGCAGTTCATCTCACTGTACGCCGACGACTTGCTGCTCTTCCTGAACAACGAGGTCGCGGAGTTAGAGGGTGCAGAAGCACTGCTAGAGCGGTTTGGAGCACTATCGGGGTTGAAGGTTAATTGGACCAAGACAAGCCTGTTTCCGCTGCCAGAGGGCACTGCTAGGCGGCACCACCGGACATCGATTGCCTGGGAACCTACCTGCATTAAATACCTGGGGGTCCACATCTATCACACAGCAGCGGACCTGCTCAAGGGTAATTTAGGGCGCTGCGTGCGGGGACTGAGGGGCTGCATGTCCTTCTGGGCCACGCTGCCGCTCTCTGTGGCCGGCAGAATATCCTTATTGAAGATGGTTGCCCTACCGCGACTGTTGTACTACTTCCGCACGCTCCCGATACGGATACCTAGCTCCTTCTTCCGGCAGCTCAGGTCCCAGATAACAGCGTTTCTCTGGGGAGCTGGACGATGCAGGGTGGCGCTGGCAACGCTCACCCGCCCGAAATACGAGGGGGGACTCGCGGTGCCGGACTACGAGCTTTACTATCTAGCTGCCCAACTGCAGGTCTTCACGCAGGAGGTAGCGCGAGTATACAGGGGCCCGGAAGGCTGAAGGGCACGCCTCGCCACATTTTGGCCTATATCACCCTACAACAGCGGATTGACGGTCGAGACTTGTCGCTAGAACAACGCACGTACCGTCAGTGTGGAACCGGGCGCAGAAGCGGGCGGGAATTCGACGCCCGTATGCCCCCGAGATCCCGCTGGGCATGCTGACGGCGTTGCCGCATGGAGGCGACTGGTCGCACCTACAGCGATGGGAAGACGCGGGCGTGCAGGTTGTCGGAGACCTTTACGAAAATGGAACGCTACTCCCGTTCCAAGAACTGCTGGAGCGCTTCGACCTTCCGAGGGGGGGATATCTTCTCCACGCGGCGGTGAGTGGAGCAATCCAGACACACTGGGGAACAGGGCTGGCGGAATCCGAGACGGCTGCGGCATGCCAATACACTATGATGGCAGCGGGTACAATCAAGGCAGTGACGTGCCTTTACAATATGATGGTGCGTGAAAATCTCCCACCCCTTGCGTCGCTGAAGGCCAAGTGGGAAGCTGACCTAGGTAAAGACATCCCTGACACGACATGGGCACAGCTCGTGCGTCGGGCCCGCAACAGTACGAAAAACGCTAGGTTTCAGATTATCCACTACTATATACTACATAGGGCATATATGACCCCGGGGAAGATTAAGAGGTACTTTAGAGCGGTGGAAGCGACATGCCCTCGCTGTCTGGAGGAGAGGGCTGAACTGGTGCACATGCTGTGGGCGTGCCCGGCCCTTCGGAACTATTGGCAGGCTATAGGGGAGACTCTGAACGAGGTGACTGACAGAACCGTAGATTTCGGCCCGGCGGAGTGTATACTGCACTGGTTCCCTCACACCCCCAAAAACAAACTCACGAGCAAATTCATCAATATGGGGTTGATAGTCGCTAAGCGGGAGATAACCAGGCACTGGAAGGCGAGGGCGGGCCCGACCCCTAGACGGTGGCTCAACGAATTCTTGAAATGGACGACCTCTGACAGCACACACAGGTACCAGCTGGCGCGCAGGACTCCTAACCCGGGGGCGACTGAGGCAGCAACAGCGTGGGAGATGATGGTACAGGCCCTCAGAGATAGTGGGGTGGACGAGGAGGAAGAGACCCTTGGCGCGGGCAGGGAAGGTAGGATAAGCGGAATAACCGACACATAATCATTGGCTATTGGAGACCAAGGAACACGCCCTTGGTGGGCAGGAACGGACATTGCTGGAGGCCCTCGGGCAGGTGGTGGGGGGGCAGGGGAGTTCTCTAGTTTGAGGGGGGAGGGGATGGGGTCATTTGCACCAGTTAGGTGAGGGATAAAAGTAGTCATGCACACACTTCTACGGCACAGTACTCCTGCAACACTAACATCTGGCATGGAGGGGCTGAGAACTTTTTGCCGCCCAACCCCCGGGTTGTGGGCTTACAGGCTGTGTATGACGGGGCAAGAAATGATACGCAACAGCGCCCTGATTACTGCGATACATGTATGTGTTTTGGCCTGATCTATGTATGACTACAATAAAAATTACTTTAAAAAAAAAAAAGTGGGGGGGCGTGGCCAAGATGGCGGGGTGAGCGGACGCTTCCTCCCGTAGCTCCTCCGGCCCAGCTCCGCCTGAGCCCTGATTTCTGCGCTTCTCTCCCCCCGCGGCTGCATCGCGGGTGAGAGGACTGTGCCGGAGTTCGTGGGGCACATTTTGGTGCCACTTTGACTTCTGTGGCCCCGGGGGAAGTTCCCGAGAAGTTTATTCTGAGATCGCTCCGAGGAGTAGAGCCCGGGTCGCCCCGAGAAGAAGAGCCTGGAGGCGGAGCGTAGTGCGGCGCTGTCCGCGCGCCTCGGCTGGCCCGAGTGCTGAACAGCGGAAAGCCTGTGATCCCGAGGGAGCGGACAAGACGGACTCCGCGGAGCGAGGTGGCTTCCTGGCCGGGGCCCTGGTGGCAGGCACCATTGCTGGACGACGGACCTTAGCCCTGCACCGGCGGTCTACCCCCTACCCGGGGTCTCGAAGGGTGACGACTTGCGAACTCCGCGCCTGGAGGCGCTGGATGGCGGAGTTCGAGCAGTGCCCGAGCCGGGCAAATCAACTGGTGGTGGAGGGAGGCATTGGTTTCATGCTCTCCGGACCCGTTACCATTTGAGAGTCGCCCACGGACTTGCTGGCCCGGGCTGCCTTCTTGGGTCCCACCCTCCCGCCATCTTGTCTTTGTGTGGCTGAGCCCAGTGATCCCTGCCCGCGCCCTTCTCACACGGGAGCCTCGGCTGGTCCTGGCACCGACTCATCTGCTGCCCTCCCTGGGAACACGAAGCAGGAGGCCTACACTTCGGACGTTGCTGCCTGCCCTACTGGCCCAGGGGCCGTCTTGCCCAGGCCCGGACCGCCATTTTGTCGCCTGTGACGCACTACCCTTGTCTTCGGCGAGGGCCTCACATCTGGTGCCCGCGAGCGGCGGCGCTCGCCTACAGCAACTGACCCTGGGCTTTGCCGGGCCCCAAGATGACTGGAAGACGTGGCGCGGCGCGAGGAGACCGCACTTTGCCGGAAATGCTCGGCAGGTCCCAGCAACTACGCGACAGGACGCAGCCGTCCCCAGGGGCTTCCCGGGCATCAACGGACGCAACTGTGGGCGAGCCGCCGGTCACGCGGTCCTTCATGGAGGACTTATTCAGCTCCCTCAAGGAGGAATTTCAGACTCTTAAGACCGAAGTGGCTGGAGAGGTCCGGGAGGTGCGCAGGGAAGTCGAGGGCCTGGGCGAGCGGGTCGATACTGTGGAGACGGCGGCTCAACGCCGCGATGAGGAGATGACCCATCTCCAGCAGGACGTCCTCCGCCTCCGGGAGCAATGTGTTGAGCTCCAGGCCCACTCGGAGGACCTCGAGAACAGGTCCAGGCGGAACAACATCCGGGTGCGGGGTGTTCCATCCGCGGATGAAGGTGCGGACCTAGTGGCTTATCTGCAGGACCTGTTCCGCGACATCTTGGAGGAAGGAGCGGATTTCCCAATCCGCATTGACAGAGCACATAGGGTGGGCCGCCAACGCCAGTCATCGGCACCCCCGCCTGATATCCTGGCATTCTTGCCGGATTTCCCCCTAAAGGAGCGCATCATGACGGAGGCCCGCAGGAAGCAGCCACTGACCTTCCGAGATAGACCTGTGGCGCTCTATCAGGACCTGTCCGCCATCACACTGCAGAAGCGCAGGTCCTTCCGCATCGCTACGGACTTTCTGCGAGAGCACGAGACAGCCTATTCCTGGGGTCACCCCTTCCGTCTTATCTTTCGATGGAATGGGGTGCTGCATCAGCTGTGCTCCTTACAGGATGTCTGCGGAGTGCTGGGTCTTACTGCTACGGAGGAGGAAGGGGCTACACCCGCATGGCGGCGCCCCGAGCGGCGGGGCCGACGGAGGTCGAGAAGGCGCCCATCGTCAGCGCCAGCGAGTCGTCCAGACTCGCCCACCATCAGAGCTGACATGGCGGAGGCCCTGAGGACTGCGGCCAGGAACTTGCCTGCATCTACTGGTGTGGCCTTAACGGCCTAACTTTTCTCCGGGGGGAGAGGCTCTTAGCTTTAACGATGCTGGGCTGGGGGCTGGGGGGGCGAGGGGGGTGGTGTGTGGCTGGACGTCCACTTGACTGTTTTCTGCAGACTCGCCCATTTGGGCTAGACTGAGACTATGGGGTGTTGTTTTCTGCTTTCTGTTTTGGCAGGTTGCCATAAGGGGGTTTTGGGGGGGTTTCACTGTTGGTTTGTTGTGGGGGGGGTCCCGTCCGAAATTGTCCGAACGTGTACGATGCCGCTTTTGGCCTTCCCTGCACCCCTTCCCCGCGCGCCCCCTCCGCTTATCCCCCGCCTGCTGCATAGCGCGTTGTTTCCCTGGAGGCGATGCCACCCCTGAAAGTTGTGACCCTTAATATTAAGGGTCTGAATAACCCCGTGAAGCGTAGGGCGATCCTTTCCCTGTTGGAGGGGTTGTAGGCGGATATCTGCCTCCTGCAGGAGACCCATTTACTTTCCGGGGATTGCCATAGGTTGCGCTCTGCTAAGTTCCCCACGCAACTCTTTTCCTCTGCTGCGACTAAGACCGCTGGGGTGGCCATTCTTCTAGCCAGCTCCTTCAGGGGGGAGGTGTTGTATAAACATGCTGAGCAGAAGGGGAGGCTTTTAGTGTATCGCATGCGCTTGGGAGGTGTTGCCTTTACGGTTGGTTCGGTTTACAGCCCAAACGACCACCAGGATCGTTTCCTGGAATCAGTGTTGGTGGACGTTACTGCCTCGCCCGATCGCCATATCATCTTGGGGGGAGACCTGAATATGGTCTTCGACTCCACTCTGGATAGGTCTGCCCAGCGCTTTCCGCAGACAGGGGAGCTTTCTGAGGCGGTACAGGACCAGATTGCGGAGATGGACCTGCATGACCTCTGGCGCACCATGCACCCCACCGATAGGGACTACTCATATTTCTCCCACGCACACCGCACTTATTCGCGGTTGGATTATCTTTTGGTGAGCGGCCCGCTTCGCTCGGCCGCCATGGCGGCGGACATGGGGTCTTGTCCCTGTCCGATCATGCGCCGGTTTCCGGAGTCTTTGCGTGGCCGGCGGCCCCCCCCTCTAGAGGGATGTGGCGGCTCCGGGACACGCTTCTCCATAAGAAATCGGTGGTGAAGCGGGTGGGGGAGGTCATCCAGGACTACCCGACCCACAATAACAACTCTGACACGTCCCTGGCTACGCAGTGGGCGGCTTTGAAAACAGTCGTCAGGGGAGAGTTTATCTCCATTTCCTCGGCGGAAAACAAGGAACGCCAGCGCAAGAGTGAGGAACTGACAGCGCAGGTTAGGGAGCTTGAGCAGGTCCACCGCCGAACGGGGGCTCCTCGTGTTTGGAAGCAACTGAAGGCGGCACGGAAACTCCTCTCTGCGTTGGATCTAGATCGGGCGGAGTACGCAGCGCTGCGCCTGAAACATGCCTTTTACACCGGCGGGGACAGGTGCGGTAAGCTCCTGGCCCATAGGCTCAGGGCTGCGCAGCAACGCAATGTGGTGAAGGAGCTGGTGGGAGTGGGTGGGATCCCGGTTTCCGGTGACGCGGAGGTGGCAGATACCTTTCGTTCCTTTTACGAGGCACTGTACGCTTCAGAACCTTCCCCACCGGGAGAGGCTGAGGCCTATTTGGATTCTGTGACCCTCCCGGCCTTGGACCCCTCCCAGGCGGACCACCTAGAGAGGGACATTCACGTGGAGGAGGTCATCTCCGCGATCGTACGGCTGAAGCATGGTAAAGCCCCGGGCCCGGACGGCTACACGGCCTTGTTCTACAAGACCTTCTGTCCCACTGTTGCTCCTCTCCTGGCTCGCTTGTTCAATTCCTTCTCCGAGCCGGGTGCCATCCCACCGGACCTCCTCTCGGCGACTGTGTCGGTTATCCCCAAGCCGGGGAAGGACCGGACCTTGTGCGGCTCGTACCGGCCCATTTCGCTCCTAAATGTGGACCTCAAGCTTTATACCGGAATCTTGGCGGCCAGACTGGGTCTACACCTACCAGGTTTGGTGGAGGCGGATCAGGCCGGTTTTGTACCCGGTAGACAGACGGTCGACAACACGAAGAGGGTGACGCACGTGCTGGAAAAGGCCTCACGCGTCCCGGGGGAGCGGATGCTACTATCGGTCGACGCGGAGAAGGCCTTTGATAGGGTTCATTGGCCATATCTCGAGCTGGTTCTTGGGAAACTGGGGATCGGCGAGAAGTTCCGCACTATGGTCTTTAACTGCTATAGGCGACCGTCGGCGTCAGTGCGTGTCAATGGACACAGCTCCAGCAGCTTCGCCATTGAGCGCGGCACGAGACAGGGTTGCCCCCTCTCGCCGCTCCTCTTTGCCCTTTATATGGAGCCGTTTGCGCAGAGGATCCGCGACAACCCGGACGCTATTGGGGTGACGATGGGGCAATACACACATACTGTCAGCTTATACGCGGACGATGTCTTGCTGACCCTAGATGACCCCAGGCGGTCACTCCCTGCTTGCGTCCAGGAGCTGAACGCTTTTGGCCGCGTCGCGGGCTTTAAAATGAACATGGCCAAGTCGGCTGCGCTGGATGTGTCGCTCTCTGCCGACACCAGGCGGGACCTTCAAAGTCTCTTCCCTATGCAGTGGTCCTCCTCCACGGTGCCTTACCTGGGCATTTTGCTTGCTCCCTCCCTGCCTGCTATGGTCGCGGCTAACTATTCCTCTCTGGGCAAAAAGATCAAAGAGGAACTCGGCCGATGGAACAAGGGCCTACTCTCGTGGCTGGGCCGTATTGCGGCGGTGAAGATGACAATACTGCCCCAGATCCTGTATCTTTTTCGCGCTCTGCCTCTTCAGCCCCCCGTGGGTTGGATACGGCAGACGCAGGCAGACATCTCCCGCTTTGTGTGGCAGGGCCGTAAGCCTCGGATGAAGCGGGTCCTCTCCATGCTTGCCCCGGAGGCGGGAGGTCTCGGAGTCCCGGACCTCCGGAAGTACTTTCAGGCGGCGCAGCTCCGGTACCTGGTGGAATGGAGCCGGTGAGAATCGGACGAACACTGGCTCTTTCAAGACCAGGCAGTTGCAGGCCGTACCCTCCAGGAGGTCCCGTTCCTGCGGCGCATTCATCGCCCACCTAATCTCTACGCCTCCTTTATCACCCGGGTCCCGCTAAGAGTGTGGGACGCGGTGTGTGAGCTTCGGGAGCTCACCACTTTTCCATCGCCGTTCACTCCCATTGCTGGCAACCCGGACTTCACTCCGGGTCTGGAGCCGGGGGCCTTTTCCCACTGGGTGAGTGCGGGATGCAGGGCGCTTTTCCAGATCTACGGGCCGGAGGGCGTGCTCCCCTTCCAGCAGCTCCGACAGGAGTTTGGTCTGACGGAGGGGGACAGACTGCGTTACATGCAAGTCCGCCACTGGGCTCTTCAACCCCCAGTGCGTGACGTCGCCGCCCGTTCGATTACGCCCTTTGAGCGATGGTTGGTAACCCGGGCCTCGGACGCCAAACTCATCACTGATTTGTATAAGTTTCTCCAACCCCCGCCGTTTCATTACCATAACCCAGGGAGGGAGCGCTGGCACAGGGAACTGGGCAGGACCCTGAGCCACAAGGAGTGGGACAAGATTGCATATCGGGCGAGGCACTCTGCGTACCACACTGGGCTGACGGAAACCTTCACTAAAGTGTCCACCTATTGGTACTACACCCCGGAGCGGCTCTACGAGATGCGCAAAATAGGCGATAAGGGTTGCTGGCGCGGCTGCGGACAGGAGGGCACCCTCACGCACATTCTCTGGGAGTGCCCGGTGCTGTCGGCCTACTGGAAGGAAGTCTTAGATGAGGTGGATAGGCATTTTGAGATCGAGCTTCCGCGCTTCCCCGCGTATGTCTTGCTTGGCCTCCCCAATGACTTGATGTACCCGCTGAAATCCCGCAGGGGCAGGCAGATTGCGATTGCGCTAGGCTCTGCCGTCCAGAACATACTTGTACTTTGGCGCACCCCCACTGCCCCCTCTATCACTGGTTGGTTGCATAGGCTCTGGCAGGTACTGGGCATGGAGAAGATATCGCTAACGGTGGCTGGGAATGTTGACCAGTTTGAGGAGCTCTGGCATCCCTTTTTGGCACTGCTGTCCACGGAATTTCGCGAGCTTACGTGTCCACGGTACTTGCGCCTCCTTAGGCTGACGCCGCCGGCGCCAGCGGCGGAGTGAATGTGCGGATTGGGGGCCGAGGGTCGGGGGTGGGAAGTGGAGTTATATGCTTCTAATGCTGACTTTCGGACGGGGATGTTGGGGTATTGTTTTCTTTTCTTTCCTTCTTTGCTTTTCTTTCTCCTTCCGTTTCTGGGGTCGAGGGGCTGGTGGAACGGTATACTTCTCTTTTACGGTGTCGCGGAGTGTTATTTTGGCTTGGCCTTGCCTAGGGAGTGGGGGCCTACAGGGGGGTCGTACACAATGCCTTATTGCCTTATGTCTTTGCCTTGTTACCCTCTGGGGCATCCTGCCTCCCTCTTTTCCTTCTGACTCGCTGCAACGTTTAGCTTCTTGTATTGTATGTTTACCTGACTTCCTGCTCCCCTCCCCGTGTTTTTTTATGCCTTAATAAAATACTTTAAACCTAAAAAAAAAAAAGTGAAAACAAATATCATCTGTTACATCCCCAAACACAAGTAACACGGCCACTATGGGGCTTGCCCCAATGGACTTTAGGTCTCCGCCCTCCTTTTCTGACTCTTACGTATTTTTTTAAGATACTATTAGTGAATAATAATTTACTATTCATTACTGGTATAGTAAGGCTGGCTCTTCAGGTTTGACCATAGGCCTTTGGAAGTGAATCTGCTTAATAGGTAGCACATGCACGTGGTTGTCATTAGGCAGATTGTCCAGGGCTGACAATGTTCCAATCTTACCTCTAGCATCTGACACGTGTAGGTGCCACCCCATGTGTGATGCACTACAGTGTCACCTCATACAGGTAGCCTCAGGTGCTTTAGGTTTAAGTCTTACAGTGCTCAGTGCTACCCATCAATCGGGCTGTCACCCCAACTTGTCACTGGGAGGGTAGGTCAGCATCTTCACTGACTCCACCCGACCCTGTGATGAGATATGCTAGGATGAGGTGAAAAAGCAAAAAGCAGAAAACTGAAGCTAGAATACAGTGAGCAGTATTGGTTTCAAATTCCTGCTTCAGTGCTGGAGCTATTAGGCAGGCTTGTGCCTGTCCCAGTATCTGAGGAGCTTAAGCAGACCAGGGCATGCAGCTATTGGTAAGAAGAAATACAAATACATCTTGGGGGGAGGTGAGGGGGAGGAGAAAGGGCGAGAGAGGGAGTTTTTGTTTGTATGAGAGAGAGAGAGCAAGAGAGAGAGAGAGAGTGTGTGGGTTT
Source organism: Lissotriton vulgaris (assembly GCF_964263255.1). Taxonomy (NCBI): domain Eukaryota; kingdom Metazoa; phylum Chordata; class Amphibia; order Caudata; family Salamandridae; genus Lissotriton; species Lissotriton vulgaris. The sequence goes on from NC_141689.1 coordinate 339,082,587, forward strand.
GCAAATGATATGTTTGTGTCCATGTGTGCCAGTGAAAGTAAGTGAGCGAGACTTAGTGATGGAGAAGTGAGAGTGAGTGAGTGAAAGTGTGTGTGTGTGTGTGTGTGTGTGTGTGTGTCTGTGTGTTTTTTTACGCTTCTGAGTCTGCCATGTGTGTTTGTGTGTGTGTGTTTGTGTGTGGTTGTGTGTGTGTGTGTGTGTGTATCTGTGTTTTTAAGCTTCTGAGTCTGCCACTGTCCTTGGCATACTTGAGGCAATTTTTTGGATAAGAGGTAACCATAGCAAAATGCTGCCACTGGCACACTAGACGTAATTCTTTGCATATAGGACAACTGTAGAAAAATGCAAACATTGAGATACTAGACATAATTCTTGTCATTACGCAGGAAAACAAATGTTGGCTATGGCACAATGGAGGTAATTACTGACATATCAAGTAATATGGGGGGGGGGGGGGGGGGTTGAGGTTTCTCACGGCTAGATCCGATAAAAAACTAGGTCAACTCCTGAGAAGCATCAGTCTTCATCGGCTTGGCACACGATGAAAGAACTTGTATATTCAATGAGTGCCCTTTGAGCAAGTTTAGGTGAAAAATGTGCATTAAAATGTACTTTCTGATCCCACTGTTTTTCGATCCGTATTCTAGGGGAGAACCACCCAAACCGTCCAAGAACAAATCTGGCACAATGGCTTGCTGGACTTAGAGGTAAGTATTATGACCCATAACTGTCACAGTTCACCAGCCACCACTGCCACAACCATAAACACTAGAACCCATGTGTGGGCAGTTACATCGGCACATTGCTTTTCCTGTTTCTGATCCCTGTTGCCATCCTTGAAGGAACTGATTTAGAGTCACTGTTTTACAACCTGGAAATCTCATCAAGAAAACACATTTTGGTGAGCAAAAATGGCACATCTTAGAGATGTTCTTGAACTCGCAGAATTCATAGTGGAAGATAACTACTCACACTCATAACACAAGAATATTATTATTATTATTATGTTTGAGCTTGTAAAGCGCACTGTTACCCGGAGGTTTCCTAGCGCTGTGTAACGCTGGGGAACCCGTCCTGGCTTTCCCTGTGGGATGGTCCCTGCTGGGAGTCCCCAAGGTGGAGCCAAGCATCCCCGGCGTTGGAGGGGCCGTTGTGGAGATTAGGCAAGCTAATGCCCAGAGTTGCCGAGTGGGACCCCTGATTAGAGTAGGCACCGAAGCGAGAATTATCGAGTCCGCTGACCGAAGTCCACGACCCTGCCGCGTCGGGAATTGAACCCTGGTCCCGGCCGACTTCTGCTCCCAGGTCTGCCGCCTCTAACCAGTGAGCCACACCACTCCACCAAATAATAGTGCCACCAAATAACCTTCCAGCGTTACCTAGTTTGGAAGACATTTTGTAGGAGACACAGTGGTGGTGATATTTGCACCTGTAATAATTTCCCTTGGTGGAGCAGTAGGAGGGGCAGTAGCTATATCTGTCGCCTGGTTTGTAGCAGAAGTGTCAGGAAACAAACATTTGCAGCTGAGAAATAGCAGCAGACAAACTGACCCAACAGACTGAAACTGCGTCAATAATGGTATAATTCTGATAAACAATTACTTTATTTGAACAGGTACCGCTACTGAAATCAAGTGTGTGTATATACAAAGCATAGTTCTGATTGTGGCAATGAGGTAGCATGACAAGAAATCAAGTCTCCACAGGCAGTGTGGCAGCGGCTCTTCTATGGCTGACAGACACCCCTCTCGATGGCCGCACGGGGCCCAGCACTGGCTCTCCAAGTAATCCCATGACCCCTCCGCTCAACTCTGTATCCCCTATCCACACAAGTCCTGCGGTTGTGAGTTCAGAATATTCTGCCAATTGTTAGATCAATGAAGCACAACTTGAAGAATCATCAAGATTTTCAAAAATTAGAGATATGGCAACTCAGGAAACGGATACGTTAGATTGTGTGGTCTTGTGCAAGAAAAAGGAAGCTTGAATAGCACTGGAAATGTACCTCCTAAAGCCTTAAATAAGAGCACCACATGTATAGTGAGGATATTGAATAGTTCAGGTCATACCAAGGCCATGCTGTAACTGTATGAAGAACTGCTAAGCTAGAAACAAGGAGAGCTAAATAATAATGATGCATCGCATTCAAATAGAAGAGGATGTAAAATCACAAATAATGTTTCACAAAGCACGCCCATTTAATTATCTTGCTGACAACTTCTTACTGAACATCTCTCCGCCACATTAACACTTCTGGACAAGACATCAAACTGTCTAGAGAATAAATATAAAACTCACAAGTAAGGCAAACATACCAGAATTTTCTTCCATTTGATCGAAGGGTAACCGGGATTGCCTCAGCAACACCCTCGTTAGTTGATCACACAGACCCTGGGCTTCACTTAAATTGTTATGATATATATGACAATATAACATAGCCAGGAAATACCGCATCTGGAGAAAACATGCTCTCTTCCCTTTAGCACAAACAAAAAAAAAAAAGGAATGTTAAAACTTACAAATGTATCAATAAAGACTCAGAAATACAATGTAAGCTAGTGAAAATGACCCTGCATGGCTACTTCTCTAGACTTGCGCATACCTGGAGCAGTGTTTTCTTGCAGTGCCCTCTTCCAGACGTCTACAGATTCTTTGTAGGAGCCTAAGAGAAAGTGCTCCTCACCTTGAAAAAATGGAAAAATTATGTTTTGTTTCCAAATGGACACACACAATTAGCAAGGTAAAAATGTACAAGGATCCAATAACAAGCGTTGGGAAAGCCAATTGTTCTGACTATTTTATAAGAAAAGACATGCCTTCATTTAATGTTTGGTTTGTGCGTAGTCGGTGCATGAGACAGTGAATGTGAAACTGGATCAATGTTTGGATGGAGGAGGAATGACAGACTGCACAGATAACAGGTGCACACAGGCATACATGGATGAATGAATGGGGAATGGTATGACTAAATCTCAGAATTGGTGAGCCTATGTTTTAATGTCAAAATGAATAGCTGAGTGCATGAATGGATGCACTCTGGTTACACCAATGCTGCAGTCGGTCGCCTTGAAACAACAATAGAAATAGTATGTAGAAATACCAAGAACTAGAAATAATATGTAACCACAAAGTAAAGGTAGGGTACTAAGAATTCTTACAATAGGTCAACAATTATTCCAATCACTCCAGTAGAAACCACAAGTTTCAATGTTTAGTTTACTCAATTCAATGAATTCAATTATTTATTATGATTTGTAACTCCGAAGAGTTCCACATAAAAACATATATTCAAGTTATCAATTCAACCAACACTTAGAAAAGAAGGATTCTTTTGTCTTAAAATAATAAAAGATTTATCATTACACAATAAAAACAAGGAGAAGCAACGCAGGCAAAGTTACGGAGTCCTTTCAAATACAAGGCTAACGGGGGCAGATTGAGAGTTAAAATGCAGAGGTTAAAAGAAAAAGAAAATGTTTAAAAAAGGGAAAACAAATTGCCTTCATAGTACAGTATGCAATAACTAGCAGAATACAGGAAAATGAGAAAGTGCAAGTGCTCAAATATCAAAATATTGAATTGATAGATAGACATTTGTGCTTGACGGAAGCAGTATACAAAGAATCATAGTGCAAGTACGCAACTATTGCACGCAATTGCTAGCAGTATATAAGGAAACCAGAAAGTGCAAGTGCTCATATATCAAAGTCTTGGATTAATAGATAAACAATTGTGCATGACGGTAGCAGAATATGAGGATTCAAAGTGCAACTATAGAACCAATATCAGTAAGAAAGAAGAAGAAAACCCCTTTCAGATGCAACCATGACAAGATTAATAACAGACATATTATAGAAATAACACTTTAATAATTGCAACCCTCTGTTAAAGGCTAGCCAGAAACACTACCTATAAAATTCACTAAGATTAGCACTAATGGGAACCTATACGGCCTACTAGGGCTAAACGAGACAAACCGGTTTCTACGCTAGTATATATTTAAGAATTATTTTAAAAAACAAAACTTTTTAAAACAGACCTTTGCTGTGGTTCAGTGATTAGTTCCACTACTGAAGATTTCAAACAGTTAAATTAATATAGGCCAACACCTTACTGGTGCTATTCAGGACTTTGAATATTGCAGTGACCTGGATTTCGTTTCTGTGCAACTCCAAAGTGTTCCACTGAAGTCAAGGAGTGTAAATCTGAAGATTACTTCAGTGTTTCAAAGCTCCCGATGTCACAATTCACAGCTTGAACTCCACCGCCAAAATACTCCAACCGGATGACCTCCCTCGCCTCTCACACCAGCGCAGTTCCGACTTGTGTTGGAACGGCGTTGCGTTGTACGGAAATGGAAAAAAAGCGGGGGGGAAAAGGGGGCTTCGGGGTCCCCCCCCCCAAAAAAAACGAACCTGATGTCACGTCGTGAAGTGGAGGCAATCAGCGTAGTTTGAGAGGAAACGGAAAGAAACTTCTGCTTCCTCTTTACGATGTACGACGTCACCAAGGAAGATGAAGGAGAGGAGACAACGTGAAGATGTAAATGGAATTTTAGTTTAAAAAACATATATATATAAGGATTGAGGGTTCAGGGCAGGGGTCATTATAAGAAGGATTTGGGGCTGGGGGGTCAGGTAAGGGTACAGGGGAGGGGTATAACCTTTACCAAGAGTATGCCCTTACCATGCATACATTTACAACGAAAATCGTTGTAAAGGTATGCTTGGTAAAGGAATATTCGTGGTAAAGGTTATGCGTGGGAATAGCATTCCGTTGTAACGCATGCGTGGCAAAGGCATGCGTTGCAACGGAATGCGTTATAACAACATACAACCCCAGAGAGGAGCAATTTGAGATTTTAGTGTTATCTCAAATTGCGCACCCCATATCAAAGAGCATCCTTCGGAAATACTGGTATTATGCACAACGGAAACAATTTATTCAACCAATGAATCAGATGCCACCACTAGCGCGACCCTTAGTTGAAGGTTTTGCTGCACAACAACACACAAAAAAGAGGCAGATCCATGTTTCCTGGAGATACATTATTTTGGGGTTAAGATTAGAATTTCCAACACCCACTAGGTGCCGAGACAAGATTTTCCCCAAGGGGCCACCTTCGCAGCATGGGGAGTTTTGTGTTATATTTAGAGTCATTCAGCGAGCCAGCTACACAACTCCACATTGCTTCATCCCCTTTGAATTTGTTAGATCTTTGGACATTGGGACCTATAATATTGATCTCTTTTTCTCCTGAAGAACTACACACCAAAATGTTAATATCTTTTGGATTTATGGCACCCCTGGTGTTGAGAATCCTACTACCTGGCTCCTGGCAGTCCATCCTGTGAAATTCAAACGGAGCCACCAAGGGATCCACATATGGGAACACGTCTATCCCTCTTTTCCTATAGGAATCAGCGTTAGCCAATGCTCGCATTGAAATTATCACTTAGCTACATGTGACTCTGGTATTTAGGGGACCGCTACTGAAATCTAGATAGACCGGCTCAATGTCTTTGCTTATTACTAATCTTAAATCCTCTATTTCTGCAAGCAGCTGCGGCAAGGAGCAACTATTGTATAAAGCTGCTTCTATATCAAACAGGGAAGCGAAGATCAAAATGTTTTTTGGTTTCCCAGTTCTGTGTCCAGCATATGTCGTATCAATCATCCCTGGGTTGGACCCCACCACAGACAACGACCCAATGCAAGAGTAAAGGTCGTAACCTCCCTCCATAAGCCTCCCTTGGCGGGGATAAATACGTACTGGAACAGTACCCCGGCCAGGGTGGATTGAGGGGGCATTAACCATGGCCCGACTGAATTCTGTATCAACTGCATTTGTTTGTGTTATTAGGTTCTCTGAGTTGTGGTCTTTAACCCCTTAAGTGCTGCCTCGGTGCATTGGCCGACGGCAGCACTACCTCCCCAGTGCTGCGCACGACCATTGAACGTCCATTCAGCACTAGTTCTAATGGACAGCGCAGCACTGGGGAGGAATGTTTAATAGCAGCTATGAGGTTAATAATTCCCTGGTGCACTACATCCGCGTTAGAATGTATTTTAAAATTCTCCAGTGCATTTTCTACCTCACCTCGATTAGATTTTGGAATTCTGACTTCCTGCCCTTCCAGCTCCCCTAATTCCTTCCAAGATGGGTCAACTACTCTACAGGAGAGGGTGGGGGGATTTGTCTCTGAGCACCCCTAATGTTGGACGTCCACAAGGATTGGGAGTATCCTTTCAGACCATTACTTTCTTTCAGTGGGGCAGCCTCCCCAGAGGGAACAGCATCAACACTGTCAATCAACTGTTTAACGTGAAGCGGGTTAGTTAATAATTTAATAATGCAAGATAGGTTTGTGTGCCCTTTTCTAAAAATGGGGTACACCTGTAACGGATTCAAAAGTGCACTTGCATTTGTATTGCCCCCAAAACTGATGTACAAAGTATCCCCATTGCATTATTTTTTAGGGGCAGTACTTACAGGGGACTAATTTTGAGCAGATAAATGGGGTCCCCTTTATCTACCAGAACCTCAACCTGAATTCCCAAACTTGACACTACAATAAACGTCTGGCATGCCTGGGATTTTACTTCAATGTCCTTTTCAGACTTGCTTATAATGGGATTGGTAGAGTTGAGGTTCAGTTACCCCCTTAAAATTGGTGAAAGGACATCTAGTGTATGATCGGAATTCATAGCAGTTTTCTCCAATAAGGATACCATTCATGAAAGAAGCCTCTCCAACACATCTAATATCTCAAGATTGCCCCTCCCCCATCTATTATCCGCTACATTTAATACCTGCAGAAAATGGTGTGCCCCTTCATCTGGACACGCCTCTGACGTCTCCAGATTAGACAAATCTAATGAATTCATACGAGACACGCTAGAGGAGGTACTGCTGAACAGGGTTGGCATGCGAGGGCAACTGGCACAAGTATCCGATGACAGTCTCTGCACCCTCTCCCTGGTAATTGACGTTTTCAACTTGGCCTCCAAAATGTTGTTTTTTTCCAAAGGTAGGGCAATGTCCGGCAGGGTGTAATGCTCCAGATCCCCGATTTCAAGCCTGCAGTCTACAGTCTGTGGCATTTGTTGACCAGAATGCTGCGGAATATTACTCAAGGGGCTAGATTTACTGATCAAGGATACCAATCCTGCTAGTGGAGATAACCACTTTCCGGCGGAATTTATTTTGGAAAGAACCTCGACATTTTCCAGAGGAATATCCATTTCCATTGTATCTTCACCCACTATCGGTAGAACACTTCCATCGAAGAACTGCTGTTTGGCCAGTGAGGAGCAGATTTTGATGCAGAGTATAATCCAGCAGGAGATGGTCCTTTTCTGCACAGCCTTGCCGTTTTTTCACCTCAGTGACCCCCACAAAGAGCTAATTATCAGTGGTCTCTGGTGCAATTGATGTAAAAGTGGAATGCTCTTCTGGGGTCCAATCGATGGAGTATCCCCTTCTCCTTCTTAGAGGGGTGAGGAGGAGCATAGAACGCTGGCATGGAATAGTGTCATAACTTTCGGCAAGAATGATGCTTGTGTCCGCAGAACCAGTTTTGGCTGGAAATGAGGTTGTGTACAGTGGATTGACACAGACAGCCTGCAGCTCACTCACTCGCTGTGCCAATGTAATGGCGATGAGGAACGCTGTCTTGAGGATAAGAAACCGCAAAGGGAAATTCTGAAGTGTCTCAAAGAAATGCAGGATAATCCCCACCAGGAGCAGCCTCCTGCCGCTCAGCCCTTCATCCAACTGACAGTCTTACACACTCAACATTCTAACTATCTCTCACCCCAAACATTCTAGGCTGAGCAGCAGGAATAAATACAACACATCTGTTATCCAGCACCAAGATACTAGTCTGGGTGAACGTGCGCTTTACAAATACACGTTATGTTATGTCTTGGAAACTCCAACACGCAGAATTTCTAACATTACACTTTCTCGACGGTGGCAAATAGATCTGGCCAAAGTTTGCTGCATTTGTGGAAGAGACCATACACCACCGCCAGGTGTAACTGCCACCCTTGACCAGCTAGGGCGCCAACGGCCGAGTTCGCCCATCCTGGCGTTTAAAGATTCTGCCAGGTGGTTCACCAAGAAAAAGTGTCCAGCCATTTCCAGAGGCATAGAGCTTCTTGGCACAAGTTCCTGGACCCCATTCCACCCTGCTTGAATGACAGAAGGCGATGGTGGTGTCTGTGTTGTCTGTAAGCACTTGCAACAGCCAGAATGAATGCTTTCAACGCCAAGCAGATGGCCAGCAGCAACTAGAGGTAGATATGGAGCCAGGCTTCTGCCAGAGACCTCGGACCTCTGACCTCTGACCTCAACCGCTCCTAGGTGTGGCCGCCTCAACTCAGAAGTGACGCCGCGGTCACCACTGCCAACTCTGGGTAGGGGAAGAGAGGTTCTTCTAATGATCCAATCACAGTCAGCAGCCACCACAGCAGGCCTTCTGCAGTCTCCTCTGAAATCTGGATAATGTTCGACTCACTGAGACTTCAACTCCCACTGCAGAGCCGGCATAGGACATCTGGTGTGTTTGACCAGCAGAATGAATTCCCAGCGGCCTTAGATTCGACCTCATTGACACCCAGAACAGAGGTTGAAAGGTTGGAATCATAGCCTGAATGTCCTGGGCTCTACTTTTAAGGAGCGAGGCAAGAAACCAAACTGTTTCCAGAATGGCTCAGATGAAGGTTAGCATTTCAAGACATTTAAGGCAAGACCCAACACTCCTACCCAGGTGGCATGCTTCATAATCAGGCTTCCTTGATCACCAAAATTTGTTCTAATGGTGAGAAGGCTTCCTAGAGAAAAGAAAACACTTTACAGACTCTCCAATTAGTAGATTGAGATAGAGGGATCCCATAAAGCGTGACTAAAAATCTCTTGGATATCTCAAGAACACGTTTTTGTGTGTTCAGACATGTTTGGGAAAAGAACATGGTAGTGTGTCACCCTTGCGTGTCAGTGAGTATACCTCCGTTTAGGTACTGTGACTATGCAGGACTGGACTACTGAGCACAAATACCTAGCACTCCTACATATTACATTGTACCAAAAATTCATAAGGTAAGGTTATTTGGTGATTGTTTCTTTTTTCTTTTTAAACAACTGGTTTCTATAATGTTCTCCTACCTGAAGGGCACAGGGGACATTCTATGCATTCTATGAAATTTCACCATTGACTCCAATCAGGATCTACCTATTACTATAGATATAGAGTCTCTCTATATCAGAATCCCCTATAAACGAACCATCAAGGTCTTTGAGGCCATTTCACAAAACACAGAACTTTATTACATCTAGTGGCTTTGTGTATGGAATGTGCCCAATTTGCACAGATTGAGAACTGTTTTGACTATGACAACAAACTATACGACCAGATAGAGGGAACATGGATGGGTGGCACTTTCACCCCAAGCACTGGGTACTTCTATGTTCACCAATTCAAAGCAGATCAACAATCTGTTTAAAGAGCACATTAGGTTGTGGCGTTGAATCTATTGATGACTTGCTGGTGATTTGGTGAGGCAACCTTGCCGGAGCCAAGGAATTTGTGACATGAATCAATGGAAGGGATCCTTTTCTTAAATTCTCCCACTTTATCTGTGATAGGGAGATTTCATTTTTGGACCTAATCAGCTCCATTAAAGTGCAAACTCTAGATACAACTGTCTACAGAAAACCAACTGACGAAAACGCCTTTTACTCTGAAAGTCAAAATCCATGGGCACTATATGATTGCAGCCAAATTGGCAGATACAAACTTTCCTCATAAGATTATCGGACGAGCAAGTAAAAGGTTGAGAAACAGCAGTGATGCTTTATTGGAATCCAACCCTAAGACCACGACTGAGAGATTGACATGCATTACCACCTTCTCCCCTGAAACCAATACTATGAAGAGAGAAATTAGGAAACATTGGAAAATCTTCAACAGCTGTGGCACATGCTAGGAACAACCCCTCTTCTCTTTTAAATTGAGTAAATTAATTCATGACATTCTAAATAGGAAAAGAAGGCCATAGTTAAGTCCACTAGCAAATTCTGGGGTCTTCCTGCTGTCACTGGAAACGTTCCATGTGGGCACTGCTCTGTATGCAAGTTCACCAATCCCACACAGAGAGTAGAAATAGACCATGGCTGTGTGAATGTCATTTATCTGATCACTTGCCCATGTGGTCTGTTCTATGTGTATATCACCACACGTAAAATACAGATTCATGTGAGTGAACATAGGAGCACCATCAGATGTGGAAGAAGCTTAACCATAATGATCAGACATTACTATAAAAAAAAATGCACAGACGATGATATCAAATAGACTGCCCTGGAAAGGGTAAAAGCCAATCCACTAAACGTTAACAATACATACCTCATAAACCAAGGAGCAGAGTTTGTTGTATGGGCTTAATAATGATCTGTGGACAGTGTGGAAACGATATGGGAGGCCGTTAAGGTCACAATCAGAGGGTTTTGCATTTCCAAACGTTTTGGTGTACTCAGAGATATACAGGTCACATTAAGGAAGCTGGAGAAAGACCTCAAGGTGTTAGAGGCGCAAATAGTGTGGGGTGGTGGGAAAAGCGCAAAAGGAATTTCGAGAGGAATTTTCGGACTACGCTGACACTGCAGAGCGAGAGACGAGATTTAGGGGGAAGTAATGGGTAGCCTGCAGATATGGAGAGGGCGAGCGACCAGGGAAAGCATTAGCTAAAGTGATAAAATGACCACGATTCTCTAACTACATACTTGAAATTAAGGGGCCTGGTGAGGTGATCCAATGAGATGCAGCTGACATACTAGCAACATTTACCACACATTACTCTAAGCTATATACCGCACAACGGCAAGGCACGTTTGAACTGGACAGTTTCTTGGGTGATGTAACACTCGGTTCGTTAGGAGACACACAGAGGGAGTTCTTATGCGCCCCTTTTGAGCTCGACGAAATCCGCAAGGCAGTAATGCAGATGAAATCTGGCAAAACACCGGGTCTGGATGGCCTTCCCGCCAAATTTTATAAAAATGATATAGACCTTATGGCTGCGATTCTCAAGGAACTGTATGAAGAATCACTGGAAATTGGCACACTCCCCCCATCTATGAGGGTGGCGCTCATCACTTCCCTTTTGGAGCCCGGTAAGTCCCCGCATTCTTGCGACTCATATAGACCGCTGTCGCTCATAAACTGTGACACGAAAATATTGGCTAAGGTGATTGCTAACCGATTAGCCCTTTTCATGGACAAGCTTGTCCTTCCTGATCAGTCGGGCTTCGTCCCCAGACGTGCACCACCCATAACTTTCACACCCTACTCTCAATACTCCAGAACGTAGCTCCCTTTTTGCTGCTAGCTGCAGTGTTTTTAGATGACACCAAGGCATTCGATTCAGTGGAATGGGACTATCTCCTTGGAGTGCTACAACGTATGGGCTCCACCCCCCCATTCATATCCTGGATACGATTACTGTATCAATGCCCCACGGCTAAAGTGTTAATAAATGGTCATTTCACAACACCTTCAGCGTTACTGTGATACGAAATGTACTATGATGGCGATGTCTCACGCTCTGTAGACCCTCTTGTAGCTACTACTGTCCGCCTCCCCATGATATGTGAGATATATGTGGTGTGTAATATATTGCAGATTGCTCACCCGGAAACATCTATAGAGCATAGAGTGTCATGTAAGTGTACTAAAATAGAACTGTCATGTCACATTCTGTTGTTGCATTATCAAAGATCCATCTCTTTATTCTTTGCTCTTTGTATCTATGGGACAAGAATGATGAATGTGCACAACTGATCTATGTCTGTAACTATGAACTTTAAAGCCTGTAATGTATGTTACATTTGATGAAAATTAATAAATAAAAACTTTTTTTTTAAAGTCTCTGCAGGCCCTAGGTACCAGGGGTACCTAGGGCCTGCAAGCTGAGGTGTCCCTTGTGGTGGAAGACAGCACTAGTTGTGTCACCATGAGCTTGACGAAGTAAAACATGGCTCCCAGCTGCCACGGCAGACTGAAATAGCTGTATAAACTGCTGAGTAGACTCTGCCATTTAAAGTTATGGCAAATCTCAAACCTTTCTTTTTAATGTATGTAGACAAGCACTTCCCTCGGCTACTCTCTTGCAAGAAGTGACTGAGTTGATAAGATTGGGGGAGCAGTTGCAGTAATATTTAAAAACGATCTGGAATGTAAGTTTGTCCCGGTCACAATTTTAGGCTGCCAAAGTCTTTCATTCTTGATCAAACTCTCACACACCTGTACATTCTCAGTGCTGCTCATTTATCACCCTCCAGAGTCAGCCTCGGAGTTTGTGCAGGCCAGGCCTGACATTATTCCTTCATACAATATTCAGACCGCTAACTTTACGCTGTTGGGCAACCTAAAAATGCATCTTGAAGATAAAGCATGTACTCAGGCTGCAAATTATTTGGCAATACAGCTTTACCAACTGACCACCTCTCCTACGCACAATAAGGGTCATCTTCTTGATCCAATTCTTACTAACATTTCCAAAAGGATAGTAAATACCCCTCTTCCAGTTTGTTGGTCGGATCATTCCGGATTCTTTTTTTCCTCCCAAAGACAGGAAATACAAAATCCAATGTACTGCAAGTGAGGACTACCCGGTAGTGGTCCAAATTGGATGCCACAAACTGGGAAATGGTCTTGAGTAATTCAGTGCCCGTACATTCAGGAGATGTCTCCTCATCGTACTTAGCTTTCGGGAAATGTGTAAACACTGCTGTTGTTCCTTTTAAAAACCAGCAAGAAACCTCTGCCAAAGAGAAACAACACAGTGGTTTGCATCAAATCTAAGGGAATTACAGAAAGAATGCAAAAGATGTGAAAGGAAGTAGAGTGTTCATTATGATTAGGACTCCCAGTTTTATGGTATTTATTTTCTTGAAATTTCTGTCTGTATTTATCCATATTTCTTTTTTGTAAACTTTATCTGCATTTATCCATATTTATTATGGGTTTGTGAAAAAAATAAAAGTGAAACTAGTATATTTCCACATATATTTAACCAATAAATATGCAGTCATGCTTAAATACCTGCCGGGTTTCAGTGATATGAACACCCGCAGAAGATAAATCAATGCACTTTTATGAAAATATGCACTTTTCAGTATCAGCATTGTGCATATCTACTCCTGTTTAAGCCTCTTTACATAAATTCCTGTCTTTTTTAACCCCTTTACCTATCAATCCACACAGCTATCGACCTGGTAGTCATGGCAAAGTGTATTTAGAATTACTCAAAGAGCACCCAATTTCCGTTTTTATCCACATTTAATAAATACAGACAAGAAAATAAATGTTTTTCTGTCTGTATTTATCTGTAAAAACAGAAAACAGGGTGCCTTAATTATGATGACACTTGCAAACTGACCTATAAAAGAGCCCTGACAAAATATTAGCATGCAACCTGTAAAGCCCGGATGGATGATCTTGCAGATAGGATTAGTCAGTCCTAGTCAGTCCTCCAATTCCTCCAAGGACCTTCATGCTATTGTTAACTTCTTTGTAAAACCTCATGCCTCAGGAGCAGACCCTCCCTCTGAAGCACGCTGTGAGCTACTTGCCAATCATTTCCTTGGGAAAGTTAAACTCATTTACGACATTCTGTCATCGTTCAAATGGAAAAGGGAAGGAGGAAGGTGTTTCTCCTACCTAGCCGCCATTTTCTGAAACTCCCTCCTCTTGTCACTTAGGAGTTGTGACAATCTCTTGGTCTTCAGGAAGTCCCTGAAGACGTGGCTGTTCGAGCAAGCATACGCCTAGGGATTTGGGTTACTTTTCTCTGCATTAGCGCCATGAAACCTTCGGGTGTACGTGCGCTCTATAAATGGCTATTAACATAGCATAACATACCAAATAGCAGATCACAACAGGGCCAGCGCAAATATCTTAGCTCACAAAACCAAGGTTGAACTCTCTTCTTTTCCACAATTAGGTAAAAATTAAATGATATCCATTGGAAGAACAGTGAAATCAGGATTCCCGAATGACTCTGCTACCTTAGACATAAACTGGAAAGGAGGTATCATTCTTTCAGCCCTTTCAGACATATGTAAGGCATCGTTGGATAGCTGCAGCGTGCCAGATGCATGCAAACATGCAATTATACATCCCTTACTAAAGAAACAGTCGCTGGACCCTGAGCTGACAGAAGATTATAGGCCTATCTCTCTACTCCCATGTGTTAGCAAACCCTAAAAATGGCAATAAATAGCCACCTTTAGGATTTTTTTTTTTTTATAAATGTTTTTAGTAACCTTGTTCACAGGTACATAAAAACATAGCAGCGTACATTTAGCAGAAGATAGTCAGCGATCTCTAATACGTACATTAGGCAGGTCAAAACATTCCCAAAGACCCCCTCTCGCTTCACACCCCACCCGCCTCCCCCCCTGGACCCTCGGTATTTTCGCCAGGGGCCCCAGACCTTTCTCCACTTCTTCACACACACCCTAACCTTGTAGATCGTCTCCTCCGCCCTCTGGCACCAATACAAATCCAGCCTCCACTGGTCCCATTGTGGGGCCTCCTGCGCCCCCCAGCCCCGGGCAATATTCCTTTTCGCCACCCCTGCTGCCAAGGCCAGCCAAATCTCCTTGTACCTTGTCCAGTCAGTCGGCCCTTTAATCATTAATAAAAGCCACCTTGGCTCCATCGGAACCGGCGACCCTACTACTATCTCCATAGTGCGAGCCACCTTAGACCAAAAGGGCGCCGCCACGCTCGGACATTCCCATGGGATATGGAAAAACGTACCCTCTTCATGGCAACCTCTCGCGCACAAAGGAAATGGAGTCCTGCCCCATGAGAATAAGTGCGTGCGCGGGTAGTAGACCCGGTGCAGGATTTTTAACTGGACCAGGCAAAACTGGACCCGGATCGCTATCTCGCGCGGGCTCTGCAGGGCGTCCTGCCAATCATCATCCTCTAGGGTGCCAATGTCCTCCTCACACTTCGCCCGCAGTGACACCAGAGGTTCAGGTATGTTATTGATCAGTTTGCGATAAATAGTGGCCGTGCGCTTTTCTAAAATAGGGTCCAGTAAGAGCCGGTCCTCCATTGGTGAGTACTCCGGTACTGAGGTTCCCACCGGTATGTGAGAGTGCAGGGCAGGTGTAATACGCAAGTAGTGATAGTGTTGTGAGGCCTGCATTCGGCATTCCATCCCCAGGTATTCAAAAGACCTTGGAGCATCCCCCCTACAGACGTCCCCAAGGTATTCAATCCTAATCAATTTCCAGCCCTTACATCCAGTGAGCCTCCTCACCTCCGGTAACTGGTCACCACACCAAAGCGGGGTCCTGCCGGTTACGGCGTTAGCCCAACCAAGGAACCTTTTAGCCTCCTTCAAGCACTGCAGTACTACCCTTGTGTGCGAGGGCAAATCCCTCCGGAGCTTCTTTGAGTAGACAAGAGGCTCACAACCACCCTCTGGCAGGACGTATCTTTTCACCCTGTAAGCCGGTTCCGAGTCTGTTGCGTAGAACCAATCGTTGATGACCTGAAGCTGAGACGCCCAATAATACAGCCGAACGTCCAGTAGGGCCAGCCCCCAATCATACACCCCCCTAGTAAGCTTTGTCAATGCAATTCTCGGGTTGCCCCGTACCATAGCAACGTCCTCACGGCCTGGGATATGCGCCGGAACACCCCGTCTGGCACTGGGTAAGGCGAATTTTGTAGGGTGTACAGGAGGCGCGGCAATGGCAACAGCTTAAATAGCGTGGCGCGTCCCATCAAGGTGAGGGGCAGGGCCTGCCAGTGTGCAACACCAATCTCACCAGAAGCGGCTCCAGATTCCTGGCGAAGAACTCCGTCCTGTACCTCGTAACATACACTCCGAGGTATTTAAAGCCCTCAGTGACAACCAAGGCCGTACATCTCGACGGGACCCATCGGGGGGCCCCCGAGAGGGGGTGAATCAGTGACTTGGACCAATTGATCCTGTAGCCGAAGTAGCTGCCAAATAATTCAAAAAGATGAAGCGCCTGCGCCATGGAGTGGTAGGGTCTGGCCATATAGAGGACTAGATCGTTGGCGTATAACGAGATACGCTCTTCCCAATCATCCGTAAGCGGCAAGCCCCAGAAGGACCGTTCTCTCCTAATCCAGTGGGCCAATGGCTCCAACGCCAGGGCGAACAGGAGAGGGGACAGTGGGCACCCCTGCCTTGCACCATGCTGCAGGGGGAACACCCGGGACAGTACTCCATTGACCCTCACCCTTGCCACCAGTCTTTTATACAGCAGGCGCACCCAGCCACAGAAGACCGGCCCAAACCCCAAACACTGCAGGACTATAAATAAATAGGGCCATTCGATACTGTCAAACGCCATTGAGGCGTCCAGCGCCACCAATGCCGTTTGAGTATCTTCCACACCCTCAGTCATGTACATTATACCATAAAGTCTACGCAGATTGTTCCGTGTACTTCTATGAGGCATAAATCCAGACTGGTCAACATGTATCAAGTCCGGCAGGACTGTGCGCAGTCGCATCGCTAAAGCTTTAGCTAAGACCTTGGCCTCCACGTTGATGAGTGATATCGGTCGGTAAGAGGAGCAGCAGTCCACCGGCTTTCCTGGCTTGTGGATGACCACTATAATGGCCTCCCGCTGGTCCGGCGCCAGTACCCTAGCCTGCTGTGCCTCAAGGAACATGCGCCTCATGGGTTCAGTCACTATACTGGCCTGCCGTTTGTAAATTTCCACTGGGAGCCCGTTCGGCCCCTGTGCCTTCCCAGCTTTAAGCCCGTTAAGGGCTTCACCAAATTCCAGGACTCTGAGGTCCCTCTCCAGGCTATCAATCTGCTCCCCCGTGAGCGTGGGAAGAGCAAAGTCCCGCAGGAACTACGCGCAATCAGATTCGATCCTGGTGCATACCGGGGTGTACACCGCCTCGTAGTATGAGGTGAATGCCTCCGCTATGTCCACCCTGCCGACACCAGGGTTCCCGCCTCATCGCGTACCTCCGCGACCCAGGATCGCTCCCGATCCCGGCGTTCCAACCATGCCAGCAGCTTCATACTCTTGTCCCCGGCATCGTATATGTATTGGATTGATACTTGTTAAGCGCAGCTGTCACCCAAAGGGTATCCTGGCGCTGAGATCCGGTGCTATATTCGGTGTTGTACGGCAAGGGAATAGGCCCGCGCCTCACCCTCCGCCAGTGACCGGAGCTCTCGCTGCTTGAGGGCCAACTCATGGCCATGCTCCATTGATGGGGTCGCCCCACCTTTCGGATTTCTAGGAATCTAATAAAATACTACACCCAACAGGTATTTGGCCAGGCTGTATAATTGAAACAATGTTCTTGATGGCCACGGAGGAACTCAAAAACGTCCCTGATCAAGGTGGACCAGCTGCACTTATTCTTCTTGATTATGGTCTCCTACCTTACTCTACCTTGCAGACTAGAAGAAGTCAGAATCACAGGTAGCACATTAAAATGGCTATTCCACTGTAACCACGATATCTGGTGACTGGTTGTCCAATGGCACCTGGACTTATGTCAGGTGGGACGTCGACCCCTGTGGCGAGAATCGAGTCTAAGCTCGTAGAACAGGGAGTTGCGGCAGGAAGACCTCCGTCGACCGCCTCACATCTACAGCATCCTTGAGCATCTATAGCATCCTATATCACTTGCATGTGGACAACTTCCATAGGAACCTTTAGCAACTAGATAAAAGTGCCTGGAACTACCGGACTACTGCTTCTTCTTCCGAGGTAACTGTTTCTCTGGAACTTGCTAGTCCCCCTAACTGGCTCCCTGCTGGAGTTAGTTGCCTAAAGAAACTAAAAGTAACCACATTGATTCTTGCCCAGATTTTTCTTCAAAAGGTTTGTGTCAAATTTGGTTAATTTGCCAATGCTAGTTCACAGTTCTCTAAAAAGTGAATATTTACGATACCTTGTAATTGCTATATCTCCAGGACCCTCCGATGGATCTTTTTGTTGTGGTGTCTAAAAATACATAAATATGCAATCTATTTTTATAGATAGGTGTCGGATTTCTTGAGTGCCTAGATGATATCTTCTTCAATTGTTTTGGTGCTGTTTAAATATTTTGCACTTGTTCCTTTGCATAAGCTTTACTGCTCAGTGCCACAGCTACCCATGGTTGAGCTACAGCATTTAACAAACAAAACCTACTGTTCCTAAAAGGGTTGGTAAGTGTATTACACAGTGAGGTCCCACAAGCACACCATATACTACACCCCATTTTCTCACAGTCATGTTGAGTACAGTCGATGTAACAGGATACTGAATGCCTGGGGTCTAGCCTATGCAGCCTCTCATCATTGTTGGCTGGGTGAGGAAGAGGCAAGAAAGATGGAAGAGTAATAGACAGGCCCATATAAAAGGCAGAAACGACCCTGGCTGAGAAGAATGGGTGGATCCAGAGGACCAACTTATCTGGGTAGAAAAATATAAAACTGTAAAAAATGAGAGTGCCTGAAATTCTCTGACCCAATAATCTGCAGGAATTGTCATCAACAATAGTGACTTCAAAATGACAAGTTAAATCTGGCTACTGAGCATAAGCTCGCAAGGGAGTCCCAATAAGAAAATCCACCCAAGAGACAAATCACACTGAGGAACAATCAACTGAGTGAAAAGAAAGAAGTAAATATTTCAGAAAAGTGCCTCTAGTAGCGCTCTAAACAAGTAAGGCTGTTCAGGAAGAAACCTGAAGTGGGATAAGGCACTTAAAAACTCTTAACTGTAACCAGTGGTAGACTCAGCTCTACAAGGGACCACTACAATTGAAAAACGTCGGAAAGGCAGGTTTTACTCGCACCACTGAACACATTTTTTCCAACTAACCACATAACTAGATTTAGTAGCAAGTCTGCCAACCAAGATGATGTGCACTACTTCTGTAGGAAGACAAAATGACTCTAAAGCCCTCATTACAAGTGGCCCTGTTATTTGCGTTATGTGCAGTAACATCTGTTACTGTGCATATCATAATTATAAGTTTGGTAGATAACCCAGCCCTTTTGCAGGTATTTCTCTCCCCAATATGTTTCAACAGGTCAAACACTGGAAAAATGCCAAATAATTACAGGGACATTTGAATTCTGATGCATTAAACACCTAAATTCGCTTGTTAGTCTCCGCTATAGTGGACAAACTCATAATTGAAAGTAAATTTTCGGACCCAAAAATTCCAACCCAGCAGAGTTGTTTTTTATCTGGTCGATAAATATCGACTTAACAACAGGCCACCCACTCGAAATGAGCTCCTAGCTGTCATTTTCAACCTCCATGCAAGCAGCCATAACATTTGGGAACTGGGTTAGAGGAGCTTACGATCCTGCTGTGAAGGCGGGTCCACCCTATGCAGGACAGAAAGAGGTGCCCGAATGCAGAGTGCTAACAGATTGGAGTAACAGATCCTCCTAATTCAATGTGGGGTGATCATATGTCAATCATGCTGCGTCTTCTGAAGGTTCTTTGGTAGAAGTGGAATCAGCGTAAAAGTTTACAGCTATTCTCAGGACCAGATGAACCTGATGGCAACCCTCTGGGAACCATTCAGCTGTAAGAGCACAGTGCTAAATTGAGAACATATCCTGTTCTGTGCCTTTGCAAAGGGAAGCACAGCATAGATACCTCAATCTGGAGAAGAGCTCCTCTGGCACTTTGGAGTGTAGTTCCGACTCATGGTCCTGTAGGAAAAGATGAATGAGAGCACCAACTGTCGCGTTTAGGGAACCTGCAAGATGATCTGTTACTAGGAAAATCTCACTACTGAGTCTACTGCCAAAGGTAAATCTCCTCCCAACAAAGGATTCATGACTATACCCAACCATGTCTAATGATACAATGGGAGGTAGTTGTCTGACAGAATCTGAATGTTGCTCCCTATGATGAAAAGAAAAATGTACTTCATGGAAAAATTAACTGCCCACAGTACCAGTATGTTTATGTGCAGGCAGTGCCCTAATGTGGACCAAAGGGCTAAAGTGGTCATATTGCCCAGCATGGCCAGCTAGACAGCCTCAAACTGCACGGGCCAGCAGAAGAAGCTGGGAAATCTGGCCTTATTATTTTCAACCCCGGGATTTTTTCCAATGACAAGGAAGAGTTTGGCTTCATGGAACGGCATAACGACTCCAAACGGTTCAAGGAGCAGGACTGTTTCTGAAAGGAAAAAGTGGATTTCTCTTTCTATGGCGCTTAGTGTGTTTTTTGTGGAAATATCTCTTGGGTGATAATTCCCCATCAGGAACTTACCTGAAGGTGAAGGAAATACCTTGGCATATCCTGCGGGCAATAGCTTGGCCTCCCACACCAGGATGACCAGACCAGCGGTGTTGATGTCGTGGATCGTCGTCTAGGAGGCCACTAGCCGGCCAGCAAGTGACCAGACAACGCGTCGAGCAGCAAACAGGCAGAAGGGCCCCACGCAGTCTGAAGGGCCTCATATGTCTGAAGACACAAAAGAGTTTTGTCGCTCATGTGTCACCTGCCAAGCCAGTGGCAAATCAGGTGGCACCACAAAGGCCCCCCTTATACCACTACCTTTGGTGGGGGTTCCCTTTGAAAGAGTGGGGATTGACATTGTTGGACCAATGAACCCCCCAACAGCATCTGGGCACAGATTTATACTGGTGGTAGTGGATCATGCCACCAGGTATCCAGAAGCTATTCCCCTTAGGACCACTACAGCTCCTGTTGTGGCCAGGGCCCTACTTGGAGTTTTCTCTAGAGTGGGGTTTCCTAAGGAGGTTGTCTCTGACAGAGGTGCAAACTTTATGTCAGGATATTTGACTGCAATGTGGAAGGAGTGTGGTGTCAATTACAAATTCGCCACCCCCTATCATCCACAGTGCAATGGGCTTGTGGAGAGATTCAACAAGACCCTAAAAGGGATGATAAAAGGGTTACCGGAAAAGCTTAGGCGAAGATGGGACATCCTTTTACCCTGCCTTCTGTTTGCTTACAGAGAGGTCCCACAGAATGGGGTTGGCTACAGCCCTTTTGAGCTTCTATTTGGGCATCCTGTAAGAGGACCCCCTATGTCTTGTGAAGGAAGGATGGGAGTTACCTCTCAAAAAGCCTAAGCTTGACATAGTGGACTATGTACTTGGTCTCCCCTCCAGGATGGCAGAGTACATGGAGAAGGCATCTAAAAACCTTGAGGCCAGCCAAGAACTGCAAAAAGCTTGGCATGACCAAAAGGCTGTCCTTACTGTTTACCAGCCTGGACAGAAGGTGTGGGTGTTGGAGCCAGTGGCCCCAACAGCTCTCCAAGACAAATGGTCTGGACCCCATTCCATCATTGAACAAAAGGGAGTGGTCACCTACCTGGTGGACCTTGGAACTCCCAGGAGCCCTCACAGAGTACTTCATGTGAACAGGCTCAAGGCATTTGTTGACAGGGAGGACATGGGCTTGCTCATGGCCACAGATGAGGGACAGGAGGAAGAGAGTGACCCTCTCCCAGACCTGCTCACTCAGAACCCTGATGATGGGTCTGTAGATGGTGTAGTCTTTTCTGACAGCCTCTCTGAACATCAGCAAAAGGATTGCAAACAAGATCTTCAGTCCTTTAGACAAATGTTCTCTCTGACACCCAGTCAGACAAACTGGTGAACCCATGAGGTGGACACTGGTGACAGTCTGCCTATAAAGAGTAAAATCTACATGCAACCTGACCACGTCAGGGACTGCATAAAGAAAGAAGTACAAAAGATGTTGGAATTGGGAGTCATTGAACCCTCAGAGAGCCCTTGCGCTAGTCCTGTAGTTCTAGTGCCAAAACCTCACACCCAGGATGGTAAGAGAGAGATGAGGTTTTGTGTAGACTACAGGGGTCTCAATGCTGTCACTAAGACAGATGCTCATCCAATACCAAGAGCAGATGAACTCATAAATTGGCTTCTGCCAAATTCTTGAGTACATTTGACGTGACAGCTGGTTATTGGCAAATCAGGTTAGCTGAGGATGCCAAGGCCAAAACAGCATTTTTTACCCCAGGAGTTCATTACCAGTTTGTGGTGATGCCCTTTGGTTTGAAAAATGCACCTGCCACTTTTTAAAGGTTGGTGAACCAAGTTCTCACTGGGCTGGATGACTTCTGTGCAGCATATCTAGATGATATTGCTGTCTTTAGCTCCACCTGGGAGGATCACCTGATCCACCTGAGGAAAGTTTTGGAGGCCCTGCAAAAGGCAGGCCTCACTATCAAGGCTACTAAGTGCCAGATAGGGCAGAGTCAGGTTGTGTACCTGGGCCACCTTGTAGGTGGAGGCCAGGTTCAACCTTTAGAGAGCAAGATACAGGCCATAAAGGGTGGGGCTCCTCCAACCACCCAGATACAGGTCAGAGCTTTCTTGGGCCTGTCTGGTTACTACAGGAAATTTGTCAGAAATTATGGGACAATTGTGACCCCTCTTATTGACGTGACAAGTAAGAAAATGCCAAAGAAAGTTCAGTGAACAGTTAGCTGTCAAAAGGCATTTGATGACCTAAAGCAGGCCATGTGCACTGCACCTATTCTCAAGAGTCCAGACTACTCCAAACCTTTAATTGTCCAAACAGATGCTTTTGAGTTGGGTGTGGGAGCTGTTCTATCTCAACTGAATATTGATGATCATGACCAGCCCATTGCTTTTATAAGTAGAAGGCTGACCCCTAGAGAGAAACGTTGGTCAGCTATTGAGAGGGAGGCCTTTGCTGTGGTTTGGGCCCTGAAGAAGTTGAGGCCATACTTGTTTGGTACTCACTTCAAGATTCAGACAGACCATAAGCCCCTCTTGTGGCTAAATCAGATGAAGGGTGAAAACCCCAAACTTCTTAGGTGGTCCATTTCTCTACAGGGGATGGACTTTACAGTGGAGCACAGACCAGGGACTGACCATGGCAATGCAGATGGTCTCTCCAGGTATTTCCACTTAGAACAAGAAGACTCACCTGGTCAAGGTTAGTTTAATGTCCCTAAGTTGGGGGGGGGGGGGGCTATGTAGGAGAGTAGGGTCTGCAATCCTATGGTCACCCCAGATTTTTGCTTTTTGCTTCACTGGTTTACGACTGTCCCTGGCTGTGGGCCTGCTAATCAGACCCACAGCCTAGCTGTTCTCTCTCTAAATTGACATTTATGTACCTTAGGTGCATTTACCAATTGGTATTGGGTCACTCTTGTAAGTCCTTGTACAGTGTACCATAGGTACCCAGGGCATAAGTGAACCCAAGGCCTACCAGGGGCCGCAGCATGTATTATGCCACCACAGGCTGGCCATCCAAATCTGACACAACTGGCTGATCAATCAGCTGGGGCAAGGTGGTGTAATCACCCTTTGCTTCAGATATAGTATACCTACATCTAAACCTAAAATGGACACATATACTCCTATAAGTCACTCCTATGGCAGGCCTTAACATTCCTGGAGGCAGAGAGCTTGGAATTATGTGAGATAGTGCTCTGGCAGGAGCTGAGCTTGTCTACAGCTTTCGGAACCAAGTCCTTTAGCTGTTTCCATGATAACGCTATACCATATACTCTTACGTGCATTATAACCTCGCGGTTATTGCTAACTTTGGCATAGCATTATCAAAACATGTCAAGTAAGGTGTCATACGAATTGGAATACTACCCCCTCTCCAATTCTGGCGACGGGGGTAGCATTCCACCCTTCTAGAGGGACACGACATGTACCCAACTGTGAACCCCGGTTAAAGTTAACTCAAGCCTCAGCATCACAAAATGGATGCACCACCACAGACACAAGTCTGACCTCCTGCTGCTGGGAGTCCTTCCAGCGAGGGAGGCTTGGACAAAGGGTTTCCTGCCTTGGGAGGTGCTAGCACCACCCCAGACAGGATTTTGTGTATTGGGTAGGGCCGGGCTGAAAGGAATGAGACATGCCTGGGGCACACAAGGTGCCCTGTGCATACACCGGTTCAAACCAGTTGCTGGGGCACTCCAGCCCCAGCTCTGGCGCGACACCAGACAAAGGATAGGGGGTGTAACCACCCCCCTTCCTGGTCCCACCCATAGGAGGGACCTAGTGATAGTACAGCCCCCTTTAGCAGGATAAAGGTAGGATCTGGTCCCATTCCAAATCAGATTAATCCTGAACTGAAATTCTGCAAGAAGAAACTCTGGACTTTGACTTTCTGCTAAGAAGACTGAAGAAATCTCCATTGTGGGCAAGGGGTGTCCACCCTGCACAAGCAGGCACCATCAGCGTCCAGCGGCTTCACTTTGTCGTCTTCCCTCGAGGATCCAGACTTCAGAGCCCGACGAGACCCGGATTCCCAGACCTCTCCGACCTCTACCTACATCTGCAGCACAGATGAGATCCGTGGGTGCGACGAGACACGTGGGACCGGCCATCTTGAAGAAACTGCACTTCGCTTCCAGCACGACTTCTGAGGTAACCTCGACGAAGTACTTTGGGGATTGAGAAGCCCCAGCCCGAGCAGCTCCTGCACCGAAGACCAGCCCTCCAGCATCCACGAGATCTGCGTGGGGCCCTTCTGCCTGTTTGCTGCTCGACGCGTTGTCTGGTCACTTGCCGGCCGGCTAGTGGCCTCCTAGACGACGATCCACGACATCAACACAGCTGGTCTGGTTGCTCCAGACTGGCCCTTGCTTCCTTCAAAAAGAGAGGCATCCCGGACCCTCCTGGTCCGCATCAGACGTCTTTTCCACTCACCGCGTGGGTTGCCTTTGCCAAGGCCTGTTGACTCCAAATCCGGATCCGACACCGCCGACAGCGAGAGCCTGCGTGGGACAGCTCGTGCCTCCATCCTGGTCGAAGTTACCACCTGGTCCACGTGGCTGCAGAGTCAAGCGTCCACTCTTCACCTGATCGCGACGACAGCCTCTGGTTCCTTCCTGGTTCCACTCCAGTCACTGCCTAGTGACTGTGAACCTTGTCCCCTCTGCTTTCAGGCCTTCAGCTTCACTGATCCACCCTTGGATCACACCGGACACCTTCCTCCTGGCCGCCTGCAGCATCTTTTCTTTCAGGCTCCATAGACTTCAACGCAGAAACCCGACACGACTTCGCACCTATGCACCCGCAGCCCGTGGGCGAGGTAACAAGAGCATTTCGGTGCTCAAGGGTAGATTGACTCTCCTAGTGTCCAGTTTCACAGTCGTTTTAGTCCTAACTAGTCAGGATTGTCCGTACTCACCTTTTTCTTGAACTGTACTGTCCATAGACGTTGATACGCATCTCGCGTGTGAGTTCACACTCTGCACACGCGTTCCGTGTGCCTCCTATTACTTACCTGCGCCTCCCGGCCTGGTCACCCCCACGCTCCTGTGCCTGTGCCTGCTCCCGCAGCCCCAGCCACCCGAGGGCCGCCGAGCCCACACCAGCCTCCCGCAGCCCCAGCCACCCGAGGGCCGCCGAGCCCACACCAGCCTCCTGCAGCCCCAGCCACCCGAGAACCGCCAAGCCCGCTCCAGCTTTTCCCGCCACCCTAGCCCGTGGCCCCGCCCCCCGCCAGTCGATTGGCTCTCGCTCCCGCCTCCCCGCAGACCCTCCCGCCCGGCTCCCTTCTTAAGGGGAGCCTGACCAGAACCAGGGAGTGACCACTGCGCCTCCCGGCCTGGTCACCCCCACGCTCCTGTGCCTGTGCCTGCTCCCCCAGCCACCCGAGGGTGGCCGAGCCCACACCAGCCTCCCGCAGCCCCAGCCACCCGAGGGCCGCCGAGCCCACACCAGCCTCCCGCAGCCCCAGCCACCGAGGGCCGCCGAGCCCACACCAGCCTCCCGCAGCCCCAGCCACCCAAGGGCCGCCAAACCCGCTCCAGCTTTTCCCGCCGCCCTAGCCCGTGGCCCCGCCCCCCCGCCAGCCGATTGGCTCTTGCTCCCGCCTCCCCGCAGACCCTCCCGACCGGCTCCCTTCTTATGACGTTCCCAGAGCGACCGCACAGCGGATGCCCGCAGCGGGAGCACCGACTGAGCGCCGAAGGTGCGCCAAAGGTAAGCCCGTCTGCGCCCGTCAGCGCCTGGACCACGCCCAGCGCCAGGACCCCTGGCCCCCGCAGACCCCAGCCCACCCGCCGGACGTACGCCGCCGCCACCCTCAACGCACTCAACGCCGGCCGAATCCCAGGATGCTACTGAGCCACCCCGAGACGCACCCACGGACCCTTCTGCTGCAACTCCTGCAAGTTCACCTGCATCCGGACCTGCACTACTCCAGCACCAACCAAGACCAAGACGAGAAACAGCAGCAGCCACCTGAAATGCATCCTGCTCAACACCCGCTCCATCCACAGACACGCCGTCGAGCTCTGGAACCTGCTCGACACCACAGCCCCAGACGTCGCCTTCCTCACGGAAACCTGGATGAACGCCTCTTCAGTGCCCGACATCGCCATCGCCATCCCAGACGGCTACAAGATCATCCGAAGGGACCGCATCAACCACACCGGAGGAGGCATCGCCATCATCCACAGGAACACCATCCGCATCACGACCAACACCGACGACACCCTCGCACCCACCGAGCACCTGCACTTCCAGGTCCACATCAACCCCAAGACCACCCTCAGAGGCACCCTCATCTATAGACCACCGGGACCACGCACACAATTCAGCGAAGACATCGCTGACTTCATCAGCCCGCACGCCCTCCCCTCCGCTGACTACATCCTCCTCGGGGACCTCAACTTTCACCTGGAGAACAACAACGACCGCAACACCACCACCCTGCTGGACAACCTCGCCAACCTCGGACTCAAGCAGCTGGTCACCACCCCCACCCACTACGCCGGACACACACTCGACCCAGTCTTCTCATCCAGCAAGGACATTGCCTTCAGCCACGCCACCGGACTCCACTGGACGGACCACAGCTGCGTCCACTTCAGCTTCAGAAGGACCATGATCCACCACCACCAGCAACAGGTTGCACGCAGAAGCTGGAACAAGATCACAGCCGACCAGCTCGTGACCGCCCTGAGCAAGAACCCACCCACCAGCGCAACGAACCCCAGCCAAGCGGCCACCAACCTCACGAAGTGGATCAGCGACTGCGCAGACGACCTCGCCCCTCTGAAGACCCCGCCTAGCAGACCCAGTAGCAAGAAAGCCCCATGGTTCACCGACGAACTCAAGAGCTCCATGAAGAACTGCCGAGCCCTCGAGAGAACCTGGCGCAGAGACCCAACACCGGACAACATGACTGCCCTCAAGCTCGCCACCCGTAAACACCACCAACTCATCCACGCCACCAAGAAAACCGCATTCAAGGAACGACTGGACAACAACGCACACAACAGCAAGGAACTCTTCAACATCGTCAAAGAGCTCTCCAACCCCAACGCCGGAAACAACGACATCACCCCCTCGCAAGACCTCTGCAACTCCCTCGCCTCCTACTTCCACAACAAGATCGCGGACATACACAACAGCTTCAGCACTCAACCGACGCACGCCACGACCGAACCACCGCCCCCCACCACCACCCTCCGCGCCTGGACCCCGATCAGCACCGAAGACACCGTCCGCACAATGAACTCCATTCACTCCGGATCTCCTACCGACCCCTGCCCTCACCACGTCTTCAACAAGGCCGACGCTGTCATCGCATCCCACCTGCGGGACATCATCAACACCTCCTTCGACACCGCTACCTTCCCGGAGAGCTGGAAGCACGCCGAACTCAGCGCTCTACTAAAGAAGCCATCAGCCGACCCCACCGACCTCAAGAACTACCGCCCCATCTCGCTGCTCCCGTTTCCTGCAAAAGTCATCGAGAAGACCGTCAACAAGCAGCTGGCCGCCTTCCTCGAGACGAACGGATCCCTCGACCTCTCGCAGTCTGGCTTCCGGGCCAACCACAGCACCGAGACCGCCCTGATCGCAGCCACCGATGACATCCGAGCTCTGCTTACCAAACGGAGAAACAGCGGCCCTCATCCTCCTAGACCTCTCCGCAGCTTTCAACACTGTCTGCCACCGTACACTAGTGCAGCGACTCAGCAACGTCGGAATCCAGGAGAAGGCACTGGAGTGGATCATCTCCTTCCTCGCCGGAAGGACACAGAGAGTCCGCCTCCCCCCGTTCAGATCTGAAGCCACCGAAGTCATCTGCGGCGTTCCTCAAGGCTCCTCGCTCAGTCCAACCCTCTTCAACGTCTGTATGCGCCCCCTCGCAGACATCGCACGCCAGCACAACCTCAACATCATCTCCTACGCCGACGACACCCAGCTGATTCTCTCCCTCACCAACGACCCCGCCCCCGCCAGAGCCAACCTCCACGAAGGGATGAAAGAGGTAGCCGAATGGATGAAGAACAGCCGCCTGAAACTGAACTCGGACAAGACGGAAGTCCTCATCCTGGGATCCTCACCCTCCGCCTGGGACGACTCCTGGTGGCCCCCCGCCCTAGGCAGCGCGCCCAAACCAACAGACCAGGCACGCAACCTGGGCTTCATCCTGAACTCCACCCTCTCCATGACCAGACAAGTCAACGCTGTCTCCTCGTCGTGCTTCAACATCCTGCGCATGCTACGAAAGATCTTCCGGTGGATCCCCACCGAGACCAGGAAGACGGTCACCCAGGCCCTCGTCACCAGCCGTCTGGACTACGGCAACTCCCTCTACGCCGGAACCACCGCCAAACTCCAGAAAAGACTTCAGCGGATCCAGAACGCCTCAGCACGACTCATCCTGGACATCCCCCGTCGCAGCCACATCTCCGGACACCTGAGAGATCTGCACTGGCTCCCGATCACCAAGAGAATCACCTTCCGACTCCTCACCCACACACACAAAACCCTACACAACCAAGGCCCAGGATACCTCAACAACCGCCTCAACTTCTACGCTCCCAAACGCCAGCTTCGATCGACCGGCCACGCCCTCGCCACCGTCCCCCGCATCCGAAGAGCCACCACAGGGGGACGGTCCTTCTCCAACTCGCCGCCAAGCCATGGAACTCCCTCTCGACCCACCTCCGCCTGACCCAGGACCACCTCGCCTTCAGGAAACAACTCAAGACCTGGCTGTTCGAGCAGTAGCGGACCCCCCTCCCCTAGCGCCTTGAGACCCTCTGGGTGAGTAGTGCGCTATATAAATGCTTTGATTGATTGATTGATTGACCTAAAGTTAGGATAGTGTAGTCCCAGCGATCCTACAGCCTCTGGACAGCTACATTCCTTTAATCGACTTCCTTATACCATTTACTTAGTATATGGTTTGTTGCGCCCCTAGGGCAACATTGTAACTTGTGCAATTTAACGTATTTTTCTTAAGAGTCTTGTCATGTGCTTAGCCCTCTGATCTCATAAAGAGTTCAGAGGTGTTTGTTAGTTAATAAATATCTTGTTTATTTTCATAACTACCTGTGTGGTGTCCTTTCATTTGGTATTCAAGAGGTTATATGTGGTAAAACAGCTGGCTTCACATGCCAAAAGAGTTTAGCCTAAGACTGCTTCGTCCATGCTACCATTAGGATAGCTGGCCTATAAGGTTGACTTTACAACCAATCACCAGAAGGGTTGTTTGGACTGATACAAGGTGATCACTAGAACTAGTGAACATCATATATCAGGCCAACTTCTCACACTGATGTCTGAGCGTTTTGACAAATTTGGCACCTCTCACCAGCACCCATGGTGCCATGCTCATGAAACAGATAGAAGATGCATCCTGGCATATACGCGCCCCAATGGCAAGGAAGACCAGTTTAAGCATGAGTGCCCTTTAATAGTCTATGGCAGGGCAGCAGCATAATAAACATAACCATGACTCATATTTGTAGTTGCATAGAATGTCATCCCCATCATCAGTTACTTATTGATTGCCATTTTCCAGACGGGGTAAGAAGTAGCTCTATCACGAGGGGCTGCTTCTTCAATCGGAAGGGTCGAAAAGGCAGTTCTTATTTGATTGGATCAAGGATTACCAGGAATTTAAAAAATACATTTCAAGTAGCCTTTTAAGGAGTTTTGTTGGCAATCCTGGTTCTCATGTTAAATTTCAGCAAGTAGGCTTTACAGTCTAGTGATTGATTTACTAGTCCCAGTTCTAGTCTTAATCTTGAGTGAAGTGCGTATCTCGGTTGTTGAAACATTTTTTTAGTATGCTCTACAATGAATTTGCTCCAAAGATGATTCCAGTGCTCCTGGGTATTCATGGTGACTATACTACAATGCAGGGAGTACAATCGCCTTCATTGCTCTTAAAATAGGAGCTGCCAAAGCACTGCTTAGTAATCGATTCAATTGGCCAATCCCATATGTAATGGCAGAAGAGTTTTCTTACTTGTGCCGCTGCTGTACCATTTTCACTAAATCTCTCACCCAGGTAATTGTAGTTCCTCGATGTACAAGCACCAAGTCGCCATCTTTTTGCTCCAGTATCTTTTAAAAAACATCTGGACTTTTGTTTTGTCCTGGTAAACCTGTAGATGACTGGCCTCATTCAATCAGATAAAAGCGTCCAATGCAGGTGGTATTCCGGATTTTGTGTGGTCCATGATCACAATATAATCTGCATATTGTATTATTTGCAATTTGAAGTTTCCCAACTTGGGAAGAACCAGGCACCTGAAATGCAATGATTTACCTAAATCGGCCGAGTGGAGATTAAACAGCATGGGGGCCAAAACGCAACCCTGCTTTAGGGCACCATTGGTGTCAATTATACGAGTAACCGTGATGGGGCCAGTTTTCCCCCAAACCTATGTCTCAGAATATAAGGAGATTACTGCTCTTACGAGAATTTGGGGTATATCCCAAGCGTCTAGCTTCCTCCAAAGAGGGACTTTGCAGAAGTGTATGCTGTTGTTTCTGCCACCATTCAGGTGCATTTATTTTGAAACAGGTGAAGGCAGGGAACTTGACTGACGTGGTTAATGTTACAGATACTGTGAACATTCTAACAGTAGTGGGAAGAACGCCTTGTGTTTTCTAATCCGAGTGGACATACTGCTGAAGATTATCTTTACTGCATCGATCACCACTCAAGTTATTTTAACAAGTGTATGTGCAATGGCATGGGACATCTTTCCAGATTCACTGGAATGTAGTGCCATATGTATCAAAAAGTCATTTTGCAATTCTCAAATAGCGATTTTTTGCGAATCACCTATTTGAGAATCACACAATGCTATGTATGTAGGATTTGCAATACATTTTGCGAATCCTACATATTCCTTAATTGCGAATCTCAAATTGCGTTTCACAATTAAGGAATACCTCCCCATTCATTCCTATGGGCCACATTCTCAATCTGCGATTAGCAATTAGCGAATCCCAAATTGAGAATACAATTTCAAGGGTGCAGGGGTGTCAAAAGGACACCCTGTTGCCCCCCTGAAATAAGCATGGGTGCACATGTGGCACAAGAGCATGTATGTGCTTCATATACCACTTAGAAAAATGCAAAAAAGTGCTTTTCTGGTGCTTTTTACATTGCATTTAACCCCTTCGGGGCTGATGACGAGCTGGGCTCGTCATGGTGTAGCCTCCTCAAACACTGATGACGAGCCCAGCTCGTCATGAACCCCACCCTCGGGGGAAGCGCCAGCGCTCTCCCCGAGTCTGCCCGATTTCGTTCGTTTCTGCGGGGATGGCAGGGGAAGACCTTCCCCTGCCTCCCCCCGCCCTCCCCGCCCGCGTCATCAATGACGTCAGCGCGCGAGGCGCGCTGACGTCACCGGAGGTTGCCTTTTGTTTACCGACGCGCAGGGAAGCCATTTGCTTCCTGCGCGTCGTTGGTAAACAGGTTAGTTTTGCGGCGGGGGCGGGTGGGATTGTCCTGAAACTTGCATCGAGGGAAAGGAAAGGCTTTTCCTTTCCCTCGGTGCCCCAAAGCAGAACAGTCCGAAAATGACTTTTGAAAAAGTAGTATTTATGTTTTACAAATTAAGCCCCACTGCCTTAGACACAGGCCTTGGGCCCACCCACACAAGTGAGGTATCATTTAACTCGGGAGAACAAGGGGAACGCTGGGTGGTTGGACATTTGTGCCGACACGGAGATCCCACGCAAAAATGTTTGGAAAACTGTTTTTTTAACCAAAATTTATGGTTTGCAGGGATTTCTGGGTAGGAAAACATTGGGGGACTCACGCATGCCATACCTCCCTGGACTCCCCCGGGTGTCTAGTTTTCAGAACTGTTTGGGTTTGGTACTTTCCAAAGATGCCCGCCGAGCCCCGGTCCAAAAACTCAGTCCCCCCCCCCCCCAAAAAAGGTAATGTTGCTATTGGTTATTGTAAATTCACCACCGTACGATTTGAACCGTTTCCTGTCGCAGCCACTATGCCTACCCAGGCAAGTGAGGTACCATTTTTCCCGGGAGACATGGGGGAACGCTGGGTGGGTGGAAATTTGTTGATCCACGCAGATTCCAGAACTTTCCACCACTGAAATGTCAGGAAAATGTGTTTTTTTTGTCAAAATCTTATATTTGCAAGGGATTATGGGTAACAAAACCTGGGGGTAGGCAGAGGAGTCACCCCATCCTGAATTCCCCTGGGTGTCTATTTTTCAAAAATGTATAGGTTTGCTAGGTTTCCCTAGGTGCTGGCAGAGCCAGGGCGCAAAAACTAAAGGTAGTCTTTTTGTCCAAGAAGCTCAAAATTTCACTGGAAAATTGAGGTGCGACCATGTTGCGTTTTGCGCTGTTTCCTGTTGCAGCCACTATGCCTACCCACGCAAGTGAGGTACCATTTTTCCCGGGGAGACATGGGGGAACGCTGGGTGGGTGGAAATTTGTTGATCCACGCAGATTCCAGAACTTTCCACCACTGAAATGTCAGGAAAATGTGTTTTTTTTGTCAAAATCTTAGCTTTGCAAGGGATTCTGGGTAACAAAACCTGTGGGTAGGCAGAGGAGTCACCCCATCCTGAATTCCCCAGGGTGTCTACTTTTCAAAAATGTATAGGTTTGCTAGGTTTCCCTAGGTGCTGGCAGAGCCAGGGCGCAAAAACTAAAGGTAGTCTTTTTGTCCAAGAAGCTCAAAATTTCACTGGAAAATTGAGGTGCGACCATGTTGCGTTTTGCGCTGTTTCCTGTTGCAGCCACTATGCCTACCCACGCAAGTGAGGTACCATTTTTCCCGGGAGACATGGGGGAACGCTGGGTGGGTGGAAATTTGTTGATCCACGCAGATTCCAGAACTTTCCACCACTGAAATGTCAGGAAAATGTGTTTTTTTTGTCAAAATCTTAGCTTTGCAGGGGATTCTGGGTAACAAAACCTGTGGGTAGGCAGAGGAGTCACCCCATCCTGAATTCCCCAGGGTGTCTACTTTTCAAAAATGTATAGGTTTGCTAGGTTTCCCTAGGTGCTGGCAGAGCCAGGGCGCAAAAACTAAAGGTAGTCTTTTTGTCCAAGAAGCTCAAAATTTCACAGGAAAATTGAGGTGCGACCATGTTGCGTTTTGCGCTGTTTCCTGTCGCAGCCACTATGCCTACCCAGGCAAGTGAGGTACCATTTTTCCCGGGAGACATGGGGGAACGCTGGGTGGGTGGAAATTTGTTGATCCACGCAGATTCCAGAACTTTCCACCACTGAAATGTCAGGAAAATGTGTTTTTTTTGTCAAAATCTTAGCTTTGCAAGGGATTCTGGGTAACAAAACCTGGGGGTAGGCAGAGGAGTCACCCCATCCTGAATTCCCCAGGGTGTCTACTTTTCAAAAATGTATAGGTTTGCTACGTTTCCCTAGGTGCTGGCAGAGCCAGGGCGCAAAAACTAAAGGTAGTCTTTTTGTCCAAGAAGCTCAAAATTTCACAGGAAAATTGAGGTGCGACCATGTTGCGTTTTGCGCTGTTTCCTGTCGCAGCCACTATGCCTACCCAGGCAAGTGAGGTACCATTTTTCCCGGGAGACATGGGGGAACGCTGGGTGGGTGGAAATTTGTTGATCCACGCAGATTCCAGAACTTTCCACCACTGAAATGTCAGGAAAATGTGTTTTTTTTGTCAAAATCTTAGCTTTGCAAGGGATTCTGGGTAACAAAACCTGGGGGTAGGCAGAGGAGTCACCCCATCCTGAATTCCCCCGGGTGTCTACTTTTCAAAAATGTATAGGTTTGCTAGGTTTCCCTAGGTGCTGGCAGAGCCAGGGCGCAAAAACTAAAGGTAGTCTTTTTGTCCAAGAAGCTCAAAATTTCACAGGAAAATTGAGGTGCGACCATGTTGCGTTTTGCGCTGTTTCCTGTCGCAGCCACTATGCCTACCCAGGCAAGTGAGGTACCATTTTTCCCGGGAGACATGGGGGAACGCTGGGTGGGTGGAAATTTGTTGATCCACGCAGATTCCAGAACTTTCCACCACTGAAATGTCAGGAAAATGTGTTTTTTTTGTCAAAATCTTATCTTTGCAAGGGATTCTGGGTAACAAAACCTGGGGGTAGGCAGAGGAGTCACCCCATCCTGAATTCCCCAGGGTGTCTACTTTTCAAAAATGTATAGGTTTGCTACGTTTCCCTAGGTGCTGGCAGAGCCAGGGCGCAAAAACTAAAGGTAGTCTTTTTGTCCAAGAAGCTCAAAATTTCACAGGAAAATTAAGGTGCGACCATGTTGCGTTTTGCGCTGTTTCCTGTCGCAGCCACTATGCCTACCCAGGCAAGTGAGGTACCATTTTTCCCGGGAGACATGGGGGAACGCTGGGTGGGTGGAAATTTGTTGATCCACGCAGATTCCAGAACTTTCCACCACTGAAATGTCAGGAAAATGTGTTTTTTTTGTCAAAATCTTAGCTTTGCAAGGGATTCTGGGTAACAAAACCTGGGGGTAGGCAGAGGAGTCACCCCATCCTGAATTCCCCAGGGTGTCTACTTTTCAAAAATGTATAGGTTTGCTAGGTTTCCCTAGGTGCTGGCAGAGCCAGGGCGCAAAAACTAAAGGTAGTCTTTTTGTCCAAGAAGCTCAAAATTTCACAGGAAAATTGAGGTGCGACCATGTTGCGTTTTGCGCTGTTTCCTGTCGCAGCCACTATGCCTACCCAGGCAAGTGAGGTACCATTTTTCCCGGGAGACATGGGGGAACGCTGGGTGGGTGGAAATTTGTTGATCCACGCAGATTCCAGAACTTTCCACCACTGAAATGTCAGGAAAATGTGTTTTTTTTGTCAAAATCTTAGCTTTGCAAGGGATTCTGGGTAACAAAACCTGGGGGTAGGCAGAGGAGTCACCCCATCCTGAATTCCCCAGGGTGTCTACTTTTCAAAAATGTATAGGTTTGCTACGTTTCCCTAGGTGCTGGCAGAGCCAGGGCGCAAAAACTAAAGGTAGTCTTTTTGTCCAAAGAGCTCAAAATTTCACAGGAAAATTAAGGTGCGACCATGTTGCGTTTTGCGCTGTTTCCTGTCGCAGCCACTATGCCTACCCAGGCAAGTGAGGTACCATTTTTCCCGGGAGACATGGGGGAACGCTGGGTGGGTGGAAATTTGTTGATCCACGCAGATTCCAGAACTTTCCACCACTGAAATGTCAGGAAAATGTGTTTTTTTTGTCAAAATCTTATCTTTGCAAGGGATTCTGGGTAACAAAACCTGGGGGTAGGCAGAGGAGTCACCCCACCCTGAGTTCCCCTGGGTGTCTACTTTTCAAAAATGTATAGGTTTGCTACGTTTCCCTAGGTGCTGGCAGAGCCAGGGCGCAAAAACTAAAGGTAGTCTTTTTGTCCAAAGAGCTCAAAATTTCACAGGAAAATTAAGGTGCGACCATGTTGCGTTTTGCGCTGTTTCCTGTCGCAGCCACTATGCCTACCCATGCAAGTGAGGTACCATTTTTCCCGGGAGACATGGGGGAACGCTGGGTGGGTGGGAATTTGTTGATCCACGCAGATTCCAGAACTTTCCACCACAGAAATATCAGGAAAATGTGTTTTTTTTGTCAAAATCTTAGCTTTGCAAGGGATTCTGGGTAACAAAACCTGAGGGTAGGCAGAGGAGTCACCCCATCCTGAATTCCCCTGGGTGTCTACTTTTCAAAAATGTATAGGTTTGCTAGGTTTCCCTAGGTGCAGGCAGAGCCAGGGCGCAAAAACTAAAGGTAGTCTCTTTGTCCAAAGAGCTCAAAATTTCACAGGAAAATTGAGGTGCTACCATGTTGCGTTTTGCGCTGTTTCCTGTCGCAGCCACTATGCCTACCCAGGCAAGTGAGGTACCATTTTTCCCGGGAGACATGGGGGAACGCTGGGTGGGTGGAAATTTGTTGATCCACGCAGATTCCAGAACTTTCCACCACTGAAATGTCAGGAAAATGTGTTTTTTTTGTCAAAATCTTATCTTTGCAAGGGATTCTGGGTAACAAAACCTGGGGGTAGGCAGAGGAGTCACCCCACCCTGAGTTCCCCTGGGTGTCTACTTTTCAAAAATGTATAGGTTTGCAAGGTTTCCCTAGATGCCGGCAGAGCTAGGGTGCCAAAACTACAGGTAGGCACTTTGCCAAAAAAGGGTCAATTTGTAACTGCAAAATTTAGGTGTGAGCACGTTGCATTTTTCGCCGTTTCCTGTCGCAGGCACAAGGCCAACCCACACAAGTGAGGTACCGTTTTTATCGGGAGAATTGGGGTAATTCAAATTTGTAAATTAACTGTTATTACCCATTGAGCTTTCATGCATTTCTCCCTTTCAATGAAACACATTGTGTTTAAAAAAATTTTTTTTTGAAAAATGACCAATAATTCTCATGCTAGTATGAGTATTCCCAATTTTGAAAATTAGCAATTATATACTGTTTCTGAACTCTATAATTTGTACCCAATTCAGAAATACCTAGGTGACTTTCATACAGATTTTTCCATGTATACATTTTCCAAAACAAAGTGCTCTATACCCGGTAAATGAAAAAATACCATTGCAAGTTGCTCCTCAGTTTTTGGATCTGGGTTTGTCGGGTTCTTGGTGACACTACAAGTCCTATATATCCCCACAACCAGGAAGGTCTAACGGACATAACGGTATATTGCTTTCCAAGAGTTCTCAAAATTAGAAAAAGTTATAGGTGAAAACGTTGAGACAAAAGGCTGTTTTTTTAAACAAATTTTCATTTTTTTCGATATTTAACTGTTAGTTTCTATAAAGAAACCTTCATGGATTTAGACAAATGACCCCTTTCAGAATTCAGAATTTTGTGTACTTTTCGAAAATGTACAGCATTCCAGGATCCATTATTGCTTTCAAACTCTTTTCTACCATTAACTGGAAGGAGGTAGAAAGCTCTAAAAATAGCAAAAATAGGCTATGTCACAGAAAAATGCCAATACTGTGTGAAAAATGTCGGTTCTCTGACAAAAGACTGTTATTCCCTAAAAGCTATGAAAATGGAGATTTCAGCCCCACAAACCCTTTTTTGATAACGTTTTTAGGGAAAAACCCAGAGGCTTTCATTTGCAGCCCGTTTTTCCAATTTTTCTGAAAAAAACAAAAAAATCACTATATTTTGGTTACTTTCTGGGACCCCTCCAAGAGAATCCAGAAACCCTGGGCACCTTTGGATTCCACATGATGTTGGAAGAAAAGGACGCAAATTTGGCGTGGATACCTTATGTGGTCAAAAAGTTACAGGGGCCTAAGCGCGCACTACCCCAAATTGCCAAAAAAGGGCTCAGCACAGGAGGGGAAAAGGCCTAGCAGCGAAGGGGTTAAGGAATCGCAAAATATGCGATTCCTTATTTTGCACGCAGATTTGCCTCATACATCCCATTTGGAAAAAATTGCGACTGCAAACGCCGAAATTCTGCGAATTTTGGCGTTTGCAATCGCAATTCTGCTTGATACATATGGTCCGTAGTGTTTAAGTCCCAGCCATGCTGTAGTCTCCACTCAGCTATTCAAGTATGAATGAGTGAGAGCACACAATGCAATCCTCGCGTCACTGAAACAGAGTGTTTGGTTTTCTGGGCATGCTTATGTCATCATGTGACGTTACTTTAGGACGTTGGGATTATCTATTAACCCCAGTTGCCCACCAACAGTCTTTCATCGATCGTTGCTGTAAGCCACACTCTCTGGGAAACGGATTGTATTTGTTGAAGTTTGCACTGCATATGTATACACGTAATTGGTGAACTTTTTTAACAGTCCACTTAGTCGTGATGAGCCAGGACACACATTTATTTTCTTTATGTGTACTAAAAAGCACTGAACACTTTATTTCTATTGAACTTTTCCATTTTATGGGAATTTTTCCACTCATAACATCTTATGGAGATTGCTATGTTGGGCACCTCACCTTTAACTGTGTAGGAACTGCGGCACAGTGTTATTGACATGCAAAACATGTCCAATTTAAATGGAAAGGTGGAAGGTCTTCTGAATGTATTCTTGTATTTATGGCGTCAACCTTGCTTCTGATAGGACACTGGCCCTTTTAACAGATTGTTTGGGAACAGAAGGCCAGGAAGTTTTGGATGACATGCCAGATTTATCTCAGGAAGATGACAATGGTCTGAATACATTCTATGTTGCTATATAAACAAGACTTACATTAACTTAAGAAAGTCAGTACAATTTTGGAGAGATTTCATTTTAAGAGAAGGGTACAGAATGAGGAGGAACCTGTGGAGAAGTATGTCATTGCTTTGACCAGGCTTGTTTCTTCCTGCTAGTACGAATTTCTAACTAACGTATTTGATTTCCATTTGCTATCCAATGTAAATTTGGCAAAGTAAGGGAGGAGATGTGGCTCAAAGAAGAACCACCCGTAGCTGATTTTATCTTAACATACAAGCATGTGGAACATTTGATGTGTTGTGTGGAAGAATTAAGGTGTGTAGTCAGCAAGGAAGTTGATGCGAATATGGTGGAAAGTAAAGGAGGAAGAAATATTTACAATTAAAAGGCTATACTTTTTTGTGTTTAGATGGCAACATGGCTAACTGGAAAGAGTGCCTGGCTATCAAAGCAGTATGGATTAATTGGGGCAAAAGAGGACATTTCATCAAGTGTCGCATGAATTAACACAGAACGAAAGATTTTGTGAAAGAGGTGGGTGATAAGGAAGTACTCCAAGTGAGAGTATGTCGATCCGCCTGATGTTGTTTAAATGAATAACAAAGGTCTGGAATTTAAGTTTGATTCTTGTTCCAATTGAAGCATAATTTCTTTGCAAATTTACAAGAATCTAAAAGAAGTGAAGACGGCCCTAAGGAAAATGGATATGAAACCCAGAGGTAATGGGGAGGGGTCAGACGATAAACGTGTTGGGATTTTTCCATCTTCTTAGTAGAAATAAAGAAAGATAGACTGAGGCAAAGAACAATGAGGCTGTGAAGGGGGACAACATTTAGGATCTCCTGCACCCAAAAAAATCTTAGTGGCTAATTTGATCCAAATGCGGAACCTCAGGTGAATGTGCACCAAATAGAAGATTTGTTTGAAGATTTTCTGAAGAAATATCCTAAAATTTTTAGTCCAAAGATGGGGTGTCTCCAGAATTGTTCACACAGGATAAAACTCAGGAAGGGCATTACACTTGTAGTAGCAGTAGTAGTAGTAGTAGTGTGGGGAATGCCCATAATTGTCCAAAAAGCTGTTGTTTGAACTGAAGAGACTGTGTGATGATGCTGTCATTATTCCTGTGGAGGTTACAGAGTTTTTGGCGCCAAACACAAAAACCCTGTACCCCGGACGTCGGATAACACTATGTTACTTGGCGCTTATTATTAATCACCTGGAGAGAACACAACTGTCACCTTCCAGTTAGGCATCCCCTCTTATGTAGTTGGGTATGCTAGATGCGTCTCATCCGACAACAAATCTTTCTATAGACAAAGGAAATTCCCAACAGGTTTCAACCTGACAGTCACACAGAGAAAAAACTGTGTCTGCTCCACTGAGACAGTACACCCAACCACACTTACTGCCTGTGAAAAAAGTGTGATGAAACAGAATGACACCTCACGGGCGCACACCCTCGGGGCAAACGGCAGATGTTACCAACTTAAGACCCCCTTCTCATCATTGGTAGTCATTCTGATTCAGAAAAGAAGAAAAAAGAATGTCCAAATAAAGCAACTTAGCATGTGAAAAATGAATAAAGTGCAAACAAGGAGCGCTTATAATCGCTCCTCAGAGTGACACAACAAGTGATTAAAATCACCAGGCACACCTGTGACGCAATTTTTATTCTTAAATTAGGTGTGTTCTGATGAATTAAAAATGTTGGTAGCTTAGTTTTGCATACCAATACCTGCAGACAACATGTTTCTCTGTCTTCGCACCTTTGCAGATTTGTCAGGGCTCACCACTTAGTCACTGCACCAATGTTGGACACCATAACTCTGGGACCGTCAAGTTGAAAACACACCACAGTTAAAAACACCCAAGGACATCTCCCTTGAACCTATTCAATGTGTACATATCTTTATCGAAAAAAGCATGATTACCGTCATCCAGCCATGTCAACTCATACCGGCTGGTGGGGCAAAAAAAGGCTCTGAATGTAAGCCTGTTTCAATAATTGAAACGCTCCTCCTGGCGATTGTTGCATCAATCTGTAATATATAAATGAATGAATATGAAAACTATGATTTTTAACCTATACTCCTTCATTAGCAAAAGAGTCAAAGCTGATACAGTGTAGATGTAGTATACATATGCTTTTGGATATTTCTCGGTAATCTCGCTGGTCTGTTTGCCTACTATATCCAAAAACGACTAGCATGGTTGTGATAGAGCGTAACTGTAATAAAACATCACAGTTACGCTCTATCACAACCATGCTAGTCGTTTTTGGATGTGTCACTCTGAGGAGCGATTATTAGCGCTTCTTGCTTGCACTTTATTCATTTTTCACATGCTAAGTTGCTTTATTTGGGCACTCTTTTTTCTTTTTTTCTGAATCAGAATGGCTACCAATGATGAGAAAGGGGTCTTAAGTTGGTAACATCTGCTGTTTGCCCAGAGGGTGTGCGCCCGTGAGGTGTCATTCTGTTTCATCAAACTTTTTTCACAGGCAGTAAGTGTGGTTGGGTGTACTGTCTCAGTAGAGCAGACACAGTTGTTTCTCTGTGTGACTGTCAGGTTGAAACCTGTTGGGAATTTCCTTTGTCTGTAGAATGATTTGTTATCGGATGAGACGCATCTAGCATACCCAACTACATAAGAGGGGATGCCTAACTGGAAGGTGACAGTTGTGTTCTCTCCAGGTGATTAATAATAAGCGCCAAGTAACATCGTGTTATCCGACGTCCGGGGTACAGGGTTTTTGTGATTGGCATTGATTGAGTGGAGAACTACCCTGTTCTGACCCCTTTTCCCTCTTGGCTCCTTGTTGAAATATATAACAGAGTTTTTGGCACCAGTTGTCTTGGCTTAGAAGGCAAACAGTGAAACAAGGTTTTGTGTAGACCTGAAAAGTTTAAACAGAGAAGTCACTGTAGATGGGTTTCCACTACCTAATTTGGCGGAAATGATGTTCATATTGTCTGATGGCAAAAACGTCACTACCTTGGAGCTAGCTTATGCTACCAACAGGTCAAGTTGGAGGAGGGTTACCAAAATCTCATAACTTTCATAACAACAACGAGTTCTTACAAATATCTTAGGATACCCGTTGGGCTCGTCTCAGCAGCATCAATTTTTTTTAAGAGTTACAGAAAATCTGGTGGGTGAACTGGATGGTGTTAGATGCTTCCGAAACGACCTTCTCGTCTTTGGTAGTACAGGGGTAGAACGCAATCTCAGGGTCTGCAAATGTTTGAAAAATTTGGAAGGAGCTGCAATAACTAACTGAACGTAAAAGCAAATTTGTAAGAGAAGAAATTGTGTATTTCGGCCACAATATCTTGCAGAAAAGGGTGAGAGCTAAAAGATTTAGCGGAGACGATTTGTGAGTTGCAAAAACCTTTCACTAAGACCAGGTTGTATGATTTATTGTAATTTTTTATTCATTTTGTACCCTATCTTAAGTTTCAGTCTGCTGTGTTGAAAATTTTGTGCAAAAGAGGTGAGGACTTTATCTTGAGTGAGACATGTGAGAAAGAGTTTGTTCAATTAAAGGAGGGGTTGGGGATAGCTCTAGATTTGAAAGACTATGGGGCTCATTATGATGGCGGGCGAACTGATGTCCGCCCGCCATCATAATGGTGATGGGACCGACCACCAGACGTGTGGCGGTCCCACCGGCCCAGTTAGGATGCGCCCCTGGCCTTTTACCATTGCGGACGGTGCTGCTGGCTGCAGCACCATCCGCAATGGTAAAAGGGCATGCACAGCATTTCCCTGCACCACGTGGCAGGCACGACGCGGTGCCTGCCACTTGGTGCAGGGAACTGCAGGGGGGTACCATGGGTACTCCACAAGTGAACCCCCCAGGGGGCCCGATACGTGCTCCCAAAGCCAATCCCCACAAGCCCTTCCATGGCGACATCGCCGCCATGGAAAGGCCTTTAAACCACCTACCATATTAGTGGCCCATCTTCAACCGGCCGGCAATCATAACGATTGCCGACCGGCGGTAAAGAGGCGGACGGACTTTGCGTCTGCCGCAATATCCACCACCATCATAATATGGCGGGTGTTTTTCACATTAGGATGGCATAATGATCGCCACCATCGGCCCGGCGGTGGCGATCGTTACGCCATCCTAATGAGTCCCTATGTTCCAGGCAGGGAGATTATAGCACAAAAGTTAGTGGTAAGGAAATGTACACAGGCCTGTTACCGGGGCATAATGGAAAGGAGTATGTCATTTCATAAAATGTGCCTCCTTGATGTTGAAAGAAGATCATTTTAACTATTCTGTTATTGAAAAGGAGACATTGGCAGCTAGTGTGGCTGCCAAGAAGCTCCGCAGTTTTCTATGGGATTGTGTTTTAATCCGATCATAAGCCCCTGAGAGTAATGTTGATTAAAAAAAAGGACTTGACTCTTTCTTCACTCATCAGAACATGGGTTGTTGAGCTACAAGAACACAATTTTGAAGTTGAATACATTCCAGGCACATCCAATTGTGTTACTGATGGTTTGTCAAATTTAGTTACTAAGACAGTTAAGTTGGAGGGGGGCCTGGAGGAGGATGTAGATTGGCCCACTGAAACATATGTGTAATAAGACAAGGAGCTATTCTAGAAG
This sequence comes from Lissotriton vulgaris, assembly GCF_964263255.1. Taxonomy (NCBI): domain Eukaryota; kingdom Metazoa; phylum Chordata; class Amphibia; order Caudata; family Salamandridae; genus Lissotriton; species Lissotriton vulgaris. The sequence goes on from NC_141689.1 coordinate 339,125,674, forward strand.
ATGAGTAGAAGGTGGGAGTAGAGTTAGAAGAGATTCTCAAAAAATGGAGGTTGCATTCGTTAGACGGTTGGCTCGGGGGGAAAAGAAACAAGCATTTGCAATGCAACAGGTCTCGCATTCACTAGAGTTTGAGTTATTGTCATTGTAGATTACAATGCCTTTTATTATTGTGTTGGTTTTTGTAACAAAGAAATAAAAGGCATTGTCATTTACAATGCCAATAGCATAAAGTCTCGCAAATGCGAGACCTATTGCATTGTAAATCCTTGTTAAACATGTTAACACTGTACAATTGTCAGTGTCTCATCTCAACAGTTCCATAACACACAAACATGGCAATAAGCAACACAAAAGAGACTAGTGAACCTTTATGAGCAGCCTTCCACCAAGTGGCCACTTGTGTTGCTGAATTTTTAGTAACTTTAAATCTGTTTCAGTTTCCAAAAAATAATCTGCAGATTATGCAGCAGATGTATTATGGGAAAAATAAGGCAAATACATAAATATGTTAAAATAAAATGAACAAGCATCCAGGGATCACCTCCTCTTCACGCAGGCTAGCTTGAATCCAGTGGCACAGCAAGCATGCTGTATACAGACACATTCCCCTCAATGTACAACACAATGTGCACTCTTCTGCACATCATTCTTTCCCCACAACACACCTATGCCCCCACAACGCACACCTATGCCCTAAAAATGCATAAGCTATTCTCCAGCTCTGCTCCTGATGCACAACCACCACAAGGGACATCATACAGCAATCTCATGAGACATCCAGAAGTGTTCTACTAAGATATCACTCAGAGGTCCCCGGCTTCACTTCACTCAGTGAACCTTGCTATACATCAACCTGTGCCTGTCTTGCTTAACGTAACGTATTACGTTTGCTTTGGTGCCTGTTTCTGTTGGACTTTGAAAATCTGTATACTTATGCCTGTCAATGACCATATTTTAAGAACAGCAGAATGGTGTGTGTCCAAATGCACGCAAGGTACAAAAAACAAACCTGTTATGCTTTATCAATACTTGAACAAATGTTCATTGTTAAAGCCGTTTTGCGGGAAATGTACCAAACACAAGGGTGATTCAGGAAGAAAAAAAGATGCAGGAAGGTAATGGTCATGTATTTCTAATAATCAACCACCTCCATCAGCTTTGAGTAAGTGGGCGCCTAGCAACAAGCAAGCATTTCATGGAGCTGCAGGCAGATGTAATTGCCACTACCCCTTAAACTGCCACCAAAAGGCTGCCTGTATGCTTAGGAGCCTGAACAGTCTGATGTAAGACGTGTGTGCAGTCATGCCGTTCATCTGACCGGGTTCTTAAAGGGCAGCCTATTAACTCAGATTAAAAAGGTGACAGGGAAACTGTCCAACAATCCCAGAAATCACTCGAGCAGCAGACTTGCACAAATCAAATCAGTTCGTCCTCCACCTCCTTCCGCTCGAGACTGAGCTAAGGAGATTTACACTGTGGATTAAGTCCAGTGGTTGGAATATTATACGAAAAGTGGGGAGGGGCAGTGGCCATGCACTTGGAACAATGCTTTATTCTCTAACGATCACTGATCTGTTTAGACAGGCAGCAGAAACCTCTTTAACCTTTGGATATTTTGTACTGGTGACCTTCCGAATGACGCTGTGTACATAAGGGCAAGTGTTGCAAGCGAATCGATAACACTTCTGCCTTTCCTCTACGATCAACACTTTTCCACAAGTGGGACAAAACAGCAGCATGCTTACGGCTCCCCAAAAGCGACAGAGAAGGTGTGAGGCTTTGTTTGCGGCTACACGTTTCTTGGTCAGCATACGCATTTAAAACTGCTGTGAAGAAACTAACGAATCAAGCCAGAGATAATTACACTTATGTGTACAGAGAAATACTATGTGCAAAATCGGTAGCCATGTTGGATAGGTTGGGGGCAACGAGAGGGAGAATGAGAGGGAGAAGGAGGTGGAGAGGGAGAGAGGGGGAGAGAGAGAGAGAGAGCGAGAGAGAGAGAGCAAGAGAGAGAGCGAGAGAGCGAGAGAGCGAGAGAGCGAGAGCGAGAGAGCGAGAGAGCGAGAGAGAGAGAGAGAGCGAGAGAGAGAGACTGTGTTTGCATGTCTCTCTTTCGGTAGGTTTGTCCTAGTGTGTGCATTTACAGTGGAATAGTGCTGATGGTAAAATGGAGGGCAGAACGACAGTGTGAACACAGACTCATGTCTGAAGCGCAAGCTTTTCACACCGGTGATTGGCAGCAGTCGGTGTTATTGAAATTCTGCATCCTTAATTAATCCTTCATTATTTCCGCAGAAAGATGCAAAAAGTAATTGGCTGCCTTTGAAACGGAGTCTGGCTGTGGAGGGAGGGGGTGACAGCTGGAGGTGCGAACCAGCTGTAACACGGGAGAGCTGAGGGGGAGGCGAGGGGCGTGCAAGGAGCTAGGTGAGACGGAGAGACTACAAGGGGAAAGAGAGAGAGACACGGAAGGAGATGGTCAGGGCCCTGCGAGTGCCTGCAACGGTCAAATAAGGAAGACAGCAACAGTGGGGGTTCAAACTTGGAGCGCTTTACACGCACACCAGTTTACGCTGCCGCGATTAAGGAAAAGGAAAGCTGAAAATGATTTAAGACATTATGCGGCCTGGCAGATGCCAGCTATGAAGTAAACAAATAGGTTTTTTTGGCGAATTCTTTTGTTTTGCAGCAATTGCGGCACCGGAGGATTACCTTTAACAATGTTAAAGAAAAGCGCTGATGCCGCGATTAAGGAAAAGTATGCAAGCTTGTGAGACAGGCATGAGGCTGATGAGGGAGCTGACGAGGGAGTGCAAGAAGGGAGGTGTAGGGAAGGTGATTAACGTGATAAAGGCAAATGCCAGCAGCTGTGCACAAGGCGACGCGAGTGTGCGCGTAACAGTCAGCTGGTGGCCTGCAAGCCTGTGGTGGATAGCACTTTTGAAACCCGCTTACTAAATGTCTCTCTGACAGCGCATGCGAGCTGGATCAGCGAGACCTAAAAATCAGACCAGCACTTCGCACCTTTAGAGAAAGGATGAGATGTCTAAAAGGGTTGTATGACATTACAATGCACCAGTTACCATGCTTTTTTTACAACGTACGCCTATACCACACATCTGCTTTTTACCTTGCCGGTAACTGGCAAGTGTGGTCTTTTCGTGGTTCAGAATTAACCAATTGCAATGTAACCCTGAGAAATCAGAGGTGATCCTTTTCGGGCCATTTACTCAGGAAGCATGGAGAGGCTGGTGGCCGGGTGATACTCCATCTCCACAGCCATCGGCAGGAGCAGTGAGAAATCTAGGGGTAAAACTGGATGCCTCCCTTGACATGAAAACTCAAGTAAATACAGTCGCGGGGACCTGTTATGGCATCCTGAAAATGCACCGAAGATTCCTCCCTCTTCTCTCGCTCACTCATAGAAGGACGGTGGTCCAAAGCTCTTATAACATCTAGACTGGACTACGCTAACGTCCTCTATTTGGGCCTTCCAGCTGGCCTCCTGCGTAAACTTCAAGTTATTCAAAACATGGCCGCCAGAGCTATCCTCATGCTGGGCCCAAGAGAACGGATTTCTCTTAATCTAAAGAATCTTCACTGGCTGCCTATTTGTAGCAGAATTTACTTTAGGGCTCTTGTGCTGGCCTTTAAAGCTCTTCATAGCCTCGGAGACCCGTACATCAGGAAGCGGGCATCTTTCTATACGCCTAGCAGAAACCTTAGATCATCACAACTCCATTTAATGACAGTGCCTAGGTTTGCCCGCTCACGTAGGGGTGGACGCTCCTTTCAGGTACAAGTGGCCCGTCTATGGCATCGGATGCCTGTCACTCTTAGACAGCTGGATGACTTAGGAGGTTTTAGGAAAGAACTTAAAACATGGTTATTCCTTGATCAACATATGTAGACGGGCGCCCTGCAATGTTTTATATGCTCAGCCCAGCACCGGGACACTCCATTGAGTAGCTGTATGCTTTATAAAAACTAAATAACATAACATATACATATCTCCCAACAACCTGATAAGGGGAACGCGAGCCCGACAACTAGGGATTTGTTTCGGAAACTGGAGAAACTCACCAAAAAGGAACAAGCAAAATGGTGGGAAAACAAATCCCTTTCACGATATCTCGAAGCGGGACGGGTCCCCAGGGGTCTCCGTATAATGCTCGCACCGAGTTACGACAGCCCGGATACACTTATGTTAGAGGAATGGGCTGCAGCAAATCTGGAATCTTCAGCAAAGCTCATGAGGATTTTAGTAAAATATGCGGAGAGCGATAGAGTTAAATTACAAACTGAAATTGAGAATTTGGAGGTGGAACTGGCAAAAGTCGAAATTGATGATAACATCAGAAAAATGAGGAAAGACATGGTTATGCGACTGGCAAAGGAGGAGGACATCATTAAAAACCGAAATGCTTTTAAATTTAAACGAGATAGATTGGACTATTTGAATGGGCATATTTTTACTTTTGCCCGCAGATTTGATGGTATTAAGGCACGAATCAGCAAGTTGGGGCAGAAGCCACAAGAAGCAGCATCAACATCTGCCTCATCAACTGACTTAAGCTCAGCAGCGGAGAGTGAAACAGAGGGAGGTCCCTCAAAAAGTCAGGGATTGGGGTTTACAAAATTTACCCCTGCACAGGAAGTGAGCTGTTTGTGCGAAAATCGAAGGGACACTGAGGTCGAGTGCGCATCCAAAAGCCTTTCAAGGAAACAAATGGCAAACCGCAAGCGGCTCGAGCGACAGAAATGCCACAAAAACAGGTGGAGAGAAAAAAAAACAATCGGGGCAAATGGAACAAAAAACGGGGACAGACGTCAGTGCCCCCTCAATAATCAACCTGACCAATGTTTCTTTAACATCTAAGGAGATTGCCATCCTATCCCTGGGACTATCATACTGCCCACCTAGGGATTTTAATCATGCAAACATGAGGATGGACGCTTTTAGATATGTTAGGAACCTAAAACTAAGTAAATTCCATCACTTACAGCCTTACAGGAAGCCTAAAACTGCAGCAGCACAAAGCCCTTCATTATTAACTGCAGGGGAAGGGCCCGCCTTCAAGGAAATCTGGGGTCTCCAACGGGAAAGCCTGGACACAAGTTTGGGGGTTACAAATACTGCTATATGTGGTACCGGGATCGGAACCACACCATTCAAAGCCAAGTCCACCTTTTTACCAGTGCTAACCTATGACAATCTTGATATTTATCATGAACTCATCATAGAGGATTTAAAAAAACTGTACACTGCCTCCAATAAAAAACAATTGGTCATCAACAGACAGAATCAGGGTTACAACAACTTGGTCAGTAAACTCAAAGCCGACAATAAAATAATAGTGAAACAAGCAGACAAAGGGGGGAACATCGTCCTTTGGAATCGAGATGAGTATATAAAAGAGGCTGAGCGGCAATTGGGGGATATAGATTGCTACAGAAAAAGCAACCTTTCAGTAATAAAGACAGCATGGAATGACCAAAATTCGAAGTTGATGGCATGGCGAAGTAGTGGCTTAATTTCCTATGATGAATTCCGATATCTTAAAAAGGATCATCCTGTCATCCCCACTTTCTACCTTTTACCAAAGGTTCACAAGGATGCCTCAATGCCACCAGGGAGGCCAATTATTTCGGCTATAGACAGTTCCACTGAAAATATTGTGGGTGAAACAACTGGATTCCTATGTAAAAGATACTACTGACTTTATTTGCAAATTGGCCACAGTAGACTGGAGTAATGATTTTCTCCTTATGACTTTGGACGTGACCTCACTTTATACGTCTATTAAACACTGTGACGGTGTTAAGGCAGTGGAACATTACCTGGACAAGCGCCCCATGGATTGTATACATCATAATAAAATGATAGTTGGAATGCTAAAGCTTTGCTTAGAACAGAACTTTTTTACATTTAACAATCAGATATACCAACAGATGAGAGGGGTGGCCATGGGGGCTTGCTTTTCCCCCAGCTTTGCGTGTCTGCACATGGGGCTGTGGGAGGAGCGGGTCCTCATGGATCAACACAGGGACATTATGACCAACAAGGTGATGTTATACCTCAGATATATAGACGATCTCTTCATGATATGGAGGGGATCCTCTGATGAAGCCACTGATTTTGTAAGGGAATTAAATGTAAACAATCTTAACTTGCAATTCACCTCACAGATTCACAAAGAGACAGTGAATTTTTTAGACGTGGAGGTCTATATCAAAAACAATATATTAGAAACGAAACTACACAGAAAAGCAACTGTGGGGAACACGTTGCTTCATGCAACTAGCCAACATCCGCAACACCTCATCCGCAGTATCCCCTATGGGGAGATGCTCAGGTTGCGAAGAATATGTAGTTAGGATACTGAATGTGATCAAGCACAACAAGAGAGCAAAACACGGTTTCTTAACAGGGGCTACAGCAACGAAATATTAGATGGGGCTACCAAGCGTACTAAAAAGATCACGAGGGAACAAGCCCTAGTACACAGAGTAAGAACTGATAAAACGGGGAGTGATAATGAGCAAATACAAGCTAGAGCCATTATCACTTATAGTAATCAGCATTCAGAAATTAGGAAAATCTTTACTAGGAACTGGATCCTGGTCAAGGGGGACCCGATAATAGGGGGCTTGGCATCCAACAAACCAAACCTCACATTTCGAAGATCCCCTACTATGGCCAATGCTCTGGTAAGCAGTAGTCTTGACACTTCTAAATCTTGGATGGACCGTATTACAGGTTTTAAGAAGTGGCAATCATGCAAAGCATGTCGCCATGGATTAAACAAGACCCATTTCTCTAGTCCCTTCCTTGAAAAGCCCATTGCTATAAATAAGAGACTCACATGTAAGACCGAATATGTGGTCTACGTGTTGCAATGTCCTTGTGGGCTCCAATATGTGGGCAGCACACGTTTGCCCGCCCACAAACGAATATTGCAACACCTCAGGGCCATATCTGGAAAGGATCAGACCTATCCAGTACTTCGAATCTGTCCATAATAGTGACTCCAGTAGTCTCCAATATTTTCTCGTTGATTCCATTCTACCTCTTAAGAGAGGTGGTAACAGGGACGCCAAGTTGCGCCTGTTAGAGACGAGATATATTCTAGAACTAAATAGTAAAAACCCTGGAGGATTGAATGCCAGTGAGGACATGTACACCTGCCTCTAATACCTCCGAATTTACTCCTGTAAACTAAAAGAGAAAAAATATGCAAATAAGAGAACCTCCGAAGGGAGTTATTGGAGAATGGATTCGACAACCTGTTAAACTTTGTAGAATAGTTTTTATGTCGCACTTGCACTTTAAGTAAACACACTAAAAATATCTGCAGTACCCCAAGTAGGGCTTTATAGGGAGGACTGACAATTTGGGTACCAGTATCTGTTTGGTTCAATTTGTTCTTTACCCACTTGGGTTGGATTTTCATGACAGTGGGGATCATAATCTGGTTTCAAAACGACTTAGAATATAAATATATGGTTCTGCTTTTTTGTTATTATGTTACAATTATCTTTGTACATAGTGTAATTAGTCTGTACATAAATGAAGTATACATATATGAATTTTTGATTTTTATCTATGTGTAAATATATGAAATAATTCTTGTGTATTATAAATGAAATTAGGGATTAATTTGAAAATTCAATGATTTTTTATATGTAGAACCTTGCAAACATTCTATGGGCACTATGCCCTTTATTGTCGTTTTAAACATGTAGTATTTCGTCACTGTCTATATATGAAATGATAACAGCTCTTCCCATTAGAGTACTTGCACTATAAATGCCCTTGTCTATGTCTATGACACGTCATGTGATCAAGCCTCGTTGGTGGAGGCAAAACGCGTCATGGCGGATTGCAGGCTAAGAACTTTGCACAAATAAAGCACTGAAAACAGCACGTATATGGTGGTTCTGCTCTCTCGTTATTCTGCGTGGAAGCAGCTGTGAATGGCGATTCTATATTACCACACAATACCTTTATTCAGCACTAACCCCTAAACCCCCTTACCACCCAATACCCATACACACCCTAAAAGTACCCTTACCATCAAAAGCCCTCACCCACCCCTAAACCCTAAAAAACACCCTTACCACCCAATACTCCTACCCATCCCTAAACCCTAAAATAGGTTTACCACCCTATACTTCTAACCATCCCCAAACCCCTACCCAATCCTAATCCTAAAAGAGAAGAAAAGGAGTTACTTACCTGTAACTACGGTTCTCCAGTATTGGTATCTTTCATAGATTCACATGCTTCAATCATCCCGTCGTCGTAATGGGAGTCCCACGGTATATATATATATAGTAGATAAAATTACCATAGTCTACCATGCAATGAAAAGTCAGTGCAATAGCCTATCGACCTTCTTTCGTAAAAAAAGAACCAAATCCAATCAACAGCCAATCAGGCTACGGCACCCACTAGAACAATCCCAAGAGAGGCTAGGTTCCTCAGATTTTCCAGCACAAGTGTGCAATATAAACTTCAGAGAATAAAGGAAGCCTCTCTGGGAAGGAGGGTGGATCGCATGTGAATCAATGAAAGATACCAATACTGGAGAACTGTAGTTACAGGTAAGTAACTCATTTTCTTCTCCAGTATTGGATCTTATATAGATTCACAGGCTTGAATCAGAGTAGCTAGCAATTTCTTAAACATGCATAATAGTACTTGTAATATAAACCTTTGTACTCTAGAGGATGGTGGGTTATAACATACATACCAATATAAAACCTTAATGAGATGGTACTTAACAACATATTAATTATATATATATATATATATGATAAAGCAAATGCGCAAGCGCTTCGGTGAGGGCTCACCGCAGTATCTCACCCTCCGGTTTGTTTGCGGCCCCAAGCAAGGTTTGAAGGCTCCCTCTTGCATTAATGGATGTCGACGCGTTTCGGGGCCAAAACCCGCCCCTTCTTCATAGACTTGATAAGGAAGACACCAAACTCAGCTCACGCTTTCCAAACGCATTTTATTTGGAAAGTGGGCGTCGTCCGCCCTAAGTGGGTGGAGTTACGGCACCTGGAATCCTGGAGATTGTAGTCCAGTGAGCTGAGTAGTTCGTTAAAACCTTGAGTAGGTTGGCGTTTCCTTTGTGTAAATGTCATTAATATCCTTAAGTAGGAGGCGAGGGCAGACTCCAAACTTCGCTGAATAAAATTTAGATGCTGTGCTGGCAGGCGATGACAGTTTTCATCGCCACAGGCTTCAGACACTTGGATGCTTGTTCCGGTGCTGTAGCGGAGCTCCTCACCACGACCCAGGCAGGCCGTCAGGTATGTGATAAAGCAAATGCGCAAGCGCTTCGGTGAGGGCTCACCGCAGTATCTCACCCTCCGGTTTGTTTGCGGCCCCAAGCAAGGTTTGAAGGCTCCCTCTTGCATTAATGGATGTCGACGCGTTTCGGGGCCAAAACCCGCCCCTTCTTCATAGACTTGATAAGGAAGACACCAAACTCAGCTCACGCTTTCCAAACGCATTTTATTTGGAAAGTGGGCGTCGTCCGCCCTAAGTGGGTGGAGTTACGGCACCTGGAATCCTGGAGATTGTAGTCCAGTGAGCTGAGTAGTTCGTTAAAACCTTGAGTAGGTTGGCGTTTCCTTTGTGTAAATGTCATTAATATCCTTAAGTAGGAGGCGAGGGCAGACTCCAAACTTCGCTGAATAAAATTTAGATGCTGTGCTGGCAGGCGATGACAGTTTTCATCGCCACAGGCTTCAGACACTTGGATGCTTGTTCCGGTGCTGTAGCGGAGCTCCTCACCACGACCCAGGCAGGCCGTCAGGTATGTGATAAAGCAAATGCGCAAGCGCTTCGGTGAGGGCTCACCGCAGTATCTCACCCTCCGGTTTGTTTGCGGCCCCAAGCAAGGTTTGAAGGCTCCCTCTTGCATTAATGGATGTCGACGCGTTTCGGGGCCAAAACCCGCCCCTTCTTCATAGACTTGATAAGGAAGACACCAAACTCAGCTCACGCTTTCCAAACGCATTTTATTTGGAAAGTGGGCGTCGTCCGCCCTAAGTGGGTGGAGTTACGGCACCTGGAATCCTGGAGATTGTAGTCCAGTGAGCTGAGTAGTTCGTTAAAACCTTGAGTAGGTTGGCGTTTCCTTTGTGTAAATGTCATTAATATCCTTAAGTAGGAGGCGAGGGCAGACTCCAAACTTCGCTGAATAAAATTTAGATGCTGTGCTGGCAGGCGATGACAGTTTTCATCGCCACAGGCTTCAGACACTTGGATGCTTGTTCCGGTGCTGTAGCGGAGCTCCTCACCACGACCCAGGAAGGCCGTCAGGTATGTGATAAAGCAAATGCGCAAGCGCTTCGGTGAGGGCTCACCGCAGTATCTCACCCTCCGGTTTGTTTGCGGCCCCAAGCAAGGTTTGAAGGCTCCCTCTTGCATTAATGGATGTCGACGCGTTTCGGGGCCAAAACCCGCCCCTTCTTCATAGACTTGATAAGGAAGACACCAAACTCAGCTCACGCTTTCCAAACGCATTTTATTTGGAAAGTGGGCGTCGTCCGCCCTAAGTGGGTGGAGTTACGGCACCTGGAATCCTGGAGATTGTAGTCCAGTGAGCTGAGTAGTTCGTTAAAACCTTGAGTAGGTTGGCGTTTCCTTTGTGTAAATGTCATTAATATCCTTAAGTAGGAGGCGAGGGCAGACTCCAAACTTCGCTGAATAAAATTTAGATGCTGTGCTGGCAGGCGATGACAGTTTTCATCGCCACAGGCTTCAGACACTTGGATGCTTGTTCCGGTGCTGTAGCGGAGCTCCTCACCACGACCCAGGCAGGCCGTCAGGTATGTGATAAAGCAAATGCGCAAGCGCTTCGGTGAGGGCTCACCGCAGTATCTCACCCTCCGGTTTGTTTGCGGCCCCAAGCAAGGTTTGAAGGCTCCCTCTTGCATTAATGGATGTCGACGCGTTTCGGGGCCAAAACCCGCCCCTTCTTCATAGACTTGATAAGGAAGACACCAAACTCGGCTCACGCTTTCCAAACGCATTTTATTTGGAAAGTGGGCGTCGTCCGCCCTAAGTGGGTGGAGTTACGGCACCTGGAATCCTGGAGATTGTAGTCCAGTGAGCTGAGTAGTTCGTTAAAACCTTGAGTAGGTTGGCGTTTCCTTTGTGTAAATGTCATTAATATCCTTAAGTAGGAGGCGAGGGCAGACTCCAAACTTCGCTGAATAAAATTTAGATGCTGTGCTGGCAGGCGATGACAGTTTTCATCGCCACAGGCTTCAGACACTTGGATGCTTGTTCCGGTGCTGTAGCGGAGCTCCTCACCACGACCCAGGCAACTGTCATCGCCTTGAAAGTAGTCAGAGAATAGAGCAGAGTTTTTAGGAAGAAGCTGTAGACTTCTGTAGATTACACAATAACAGAAATTCCATGTGAATTATTTTGCCCTGATGATGATCCCTCTGATTCTTTAATGGGATCGAAACACCGTCGACCTCTTAAAACACCATATACTGTGAAATGTGTAACTGCCATGTTAGGCTAGTAATGGTGTTCAATGGAATTTCTGTTATTGTGTAATCTACAGAAGTCTACAGCTTCTGCCTAAAAACTCTGCTCTATTCTCTGACTACTTTCTTCACTATGCCAATTTGTATACGTTTGGGTAAAGGCTTGTGCCCTTCTCTATGGAATTGTTGAAGGTATCTTTTTTAAAACATTTTCTTGTCTAAAGTAAAACTGGACAAGTCAGTACTTAATATAGCTTCCATTGTGTCTATATTTATTCTGTGCTCGTATTTCTCTTGTGCATGGGACCACTGTTGTTCTCAAAAAGACGTCAGTTCTTAGACACAGCTTTTCCCCGCCAGAAACGCAGAGCTATGCTAAAAACCAACACTGGTGCCTTGAAACTAGGGCCCTGAAAGGGGATGACCTTAACCCTAGATATCGGTTCGCAGAACGGGGAGGATGGGTGAGTCGGTAAGGAATCTATCACTAACTAATGTCTCTTACAGATATATCGTTACACAAGTAGTAACTTGTGCATCTGAAAGAGACACATTAGTGATAGATTCCTTACCTTAGAATAGATAACCCAGCAATACCAACCCCGGTGGTAGGACTGCGAACCAATAATCACACCAGAAAGTCCTGGAGGACGGAACGGCCAAAGAAGCCAGCCCTCCGGACTTGGCTGTCCAGGCAATAGTGTCTTGCAAACGTGTGCAGCGAGGCCCACGTAGCCGCCTGGCAAATGTCCTGCAAGGGCACTCCTCGGCCCATGGCAGTTGTAGTCGCTGTGGCCCGAGTGGAATGAGCCCCCAGTCCAACAGAGGGTTCCTTCTTAGCCAAGAAGTAAAACGCCTGGATACACAAGATCATCCACCGCGAGATGGTCCGCCCCGGCAACAACGACATCACTCCTTCACAAGATCTCTGCGACTCTCTCGCCTCGTTCTTCCACCGCAAGATCGCCGACATCCACAACAGCTTCGGTGCACCATCCACGCACCCAACCGTCGAACCAACCCCCCCCCACCGCCACCCTCCGCACCTGGACCACGGTGACCACCGAAGATACAGCCCGCACGATGAACACCATCCACTCCGGTTCTCCAACCGACCCCTGCCCCCACCAAGTCTTCAACAAGGCCGACTCCACCAACGCACCCCAACTCCAGAACATCATCAACACCTCCTTCAACACCGCCACCTTCCCGGAGAGCTGGAAGCATGCCGAGCTCAGCGCCCTACTGAAGAAACCAACAGCGGACCCCACCGACCTCAAGAACTTCCGCCCCATCTCGCTACTCCCTTTTCCTGCCAAAGTCATCGAGAAGACCGTCAACAGACAGCTTGCCGCCTTCCTCGAGACGAACGGATCCCTCGACCCCTCGCAGTCCGGTTTCCGAGCCAACCACAGCACCGAGACCGCCCTCATCGCAGCCACCGACGACATCAGAACCCTGCTCTACAATGGGGAAACAGCGGCCCTCATCCTCCTAGACCTCTCCGCAGCGTTCGACACTGTCTGCCACCGCACCCTAGTTCAACGCCTCAGCAACATCGGTATCCAAGAGAAGGCACTGGAGTGGATCATCTCGTTCCTCGCAGGAAGAACACAGAGAGTCCGCCTCCCCCCGTTTCGATCCGAAGCCACCAAAGTCATCTGCGGCGTACCGCAAGGATCATCACTCAGCCCCACCCACTTCAAAGTCTACATGAGACCTCTTGCAGCCATCGCACGCCAACACAGCCTCAACATCATCTCCTACGCCGACGACACCCAACTGATCCTCTCCCTCACCAGAGACCCCGCCACCGCCAGAACTAGCCTACACGAAGGGATGAAAGGCGTCGCCGAGTGGATGAAGAACAGCCGCCTGAAACTGAACTCAGACAAGACGGAAGTCCTCATCCTGGGACCATCGCCCTCCGCCTGGGACGACTCCTGGTGGCCCCCGCCCTGGGCATCACTCCCAAGCCAACAGATCATGCACGCAATCTGTGCTTCATCCTGGACTCCTCCCTCTCGATGACCAGACAAGTCAACGCCGTCTCCTCATCATGTTTCAACATCCTACGCATGCTTCGCAAGATCTTCCGATGGATCCCGACCGAAACCAGGAAGACGGTCACCCAGGCACTCGTCACCAGCCGACTGGACTACGGAAACACCCTCTACGCCGGAACCACAGCCAAGCTACAGAAAAGACTCCAACGCATCCAGAACGCCTCCGCCCGACTCATCCTGGACATCCCCCGACGCAGCCACATCTCCGGCCACCTGAGGGACCTGCACTGGCTTCCCGTCAGCAAGAGGATCACGTTAAGGCTCCTCACCCACGCACACAAGTCTCTCCACGACCTGGGCCCCAAGTACCTCAACGACCGCCTGACCTTCTACACGCCCACCCGCCAGCTACGCTTTACAAGCCTCGCCCTCGCAGCCGTACCACGCATCCGAAGAGCCACCGCCGGAGGTAGGTCCTTCTCCTACCTGGCGGCCAAGACATGGAACTCCCTCCCCATCCACCTTCGGCTGACCCAGGACCATCTCGCCTTCAGGAGACAACTCAAGACCTGGCTGTTTGAGCAATAGCAGACCCCCTCCCCCAAGCGCCTTGAGACCCTGCCGGGGGAGTAGTGCGCTATACAAATGTTATGATTGATTGATGGATTGATTATTTTGCTTTCTTATACATGGGTATCTCAATGTTCAATATGTAATGTTCAATATGGCAGGGTTATTTTTCTTATGTTCTAAAAAGGGGATATTCGTGGTGTCTTGCTTCTTCTGGTTACTGTTACCCGTGAAGCCACTTCTAGAAACTTACCACTTCACTATGGTGGTGCTCCAAGGATAGATATCTGGTGTAGACAGTTAATGGATGAGGTAGAAATACCGGGTTATCCCAATTTACCTTCTTATTGTAAGCTGCTTTCCTACACTTGGCTCATGCTAGACCTAAGAACAATAGCTTGAAATAAAAGCAGTGTGAAACACTAAGACTTGAAGGGGCCAGCCATGGAAGAGAAAAACAGTCCTGATTGCCAAGTCATGCATCTCCAAAAGCAACACTATACTTTCTAGAATATTTCTGTTTGATAATGGCATCCAGATTTTTTAGATCTACTTTAACATCATGCACTTGATGTCCCCTTCAGTTGCTCCCCAGCAGTGCGATTATTCTCTAAAGAGTAGATTTGTCATGCATGCAGATTGGTGCCATGTATTTTTGGGGTAAAAAAGAAAAAGAGAGCATAAGGTGAGATGCATCATAAAAGAGTTTGAGGACAAGATGCTGTAATAGACCTGCTGTCACTGCATCAACAGCCATGTGGCAATAATACAAGAAATGAAGGTTAAGATAAAGATTCAGATGATAACACACTCACCAACTCTAAGCATTATTGATCAGAGATAAAAAAGAACTAAGGACAAGGAGTAGGAAGCAAAAGAAACACTTCTGAATAAAAGGGTAAAACCAAGCTTTCACATGGGAAACAACGATTTACTTGAAGTTATCAAAACACCAAATGTTAGTGAGTAGGATTTTTCATTAAAGGCTCTGAATTTGATTCAATCCCAATATTAGTATCTGAATTATTCCAGAGATGCAAGAGTTTTCCATTCCCCATACGCTCAGATCAGAGTAGCCTACGATGAAGTTTTGAAATGCAAGTATATGAGGTATAGGTCAGCCTATTGTGAACATCTGATTAACAGTTTCATTCCAATAAGTACACACAGGATATGCACACTGACCAGTCACAGGTTTAAGATGCACTGCTTTCTCCAGAGTATCACCAGAAGACTGTAGCGTCGCCTGAATATGACATAATATGACAGCAACACTTGATTCTTCGTCATTTATTTTCTCTTTTAATTGTCTGTCATTCCTTGACACGTGCAGGCAGAGTTGAGCTTGGCATCGAAGTGCTTGCTGGTACAGTAACCGCCAGAGGAATGTCAGCCTGCAGCACATCGACAGTGATTAGATAGTAAAAGAATGTGCAGAACGGGAAATACATCATTTGATTGCTGTAAATGAAGTAATTAATGTAGATAAACACTGTAGATGGCACTTACATAAGTATGTTTGAGAATAAGTTATGTGGCAAATACTGTTTAACAATACAATAACTGCATGGAGCAGCAGAGAAGCATTACTGTTTTCCTCCCATTCACACAAACCTAATATTGAAAATAAATACCTATCCACTATCCTATATTCAGGTACACACCAACACTTCAAATGGTTTATGTAAAATAAATAAAACATGATGAAGTGTTTCTTCACCATTAACACCTGTTATTTACAACGCATAGAGCTGGCAGTATGAGGTGCTAGATAAAAAACATATAAGCATAAGTTATAGTCGTCATGCTGTTAACTAGAACTGTAACTATTTACACCCTTTCAATTGCAAATGCTTCATCTGTGTCTCTGGTAATAATGTTATCAAAATGAAAGGCCTCACCGTAATGGTAAATATATGTACCTAGTTGTCATGGATGAGCCATGTTGCCTGAACTAGTAGTAAAGTATCGTCTGTTTATGCATCAAGACTGTCTTGTTTATCCAAAAACTCAAGACAGTTCTTATACTGATGCCTGCCAGTTTGACAAGATCTTTACACATGCCAGAATAGCTTTACGGACGTTTGTAATGGGAGACGTGGAGTTTGGACCAAGATGTACAAGTTACTTACCTTAGGTAAAATGCTTTCTGGTGGATAATATCACTGCAGATTCCTCACCTTGAGACTATCCCTAGGTGCCAGACTGGCTCCAGAAGACATTTCAGCTTAGCCCCTGAATGCCAGTCAGCGGCTCTGCATTGACTTCTCTCCATCAGAAAAAGGATGACCGGAGCCAATGTACGAGTTACGGATGCGCGACGACATACGTTTCTGGACACTGTCTGCGCCCTCAGACTTGGAGTCCAAAACAACCAATTATTTGTGCCAATGGGCCGGCCTCTAATTTTGGACCTTGTCAGATGTAAAAGAGCCCATTCCGTAGGAGGGAGGCAGTCGGGTGGTGGAGAATCTGCGGTTAGACACAGTATCCATTACGAAGAGCGTTACTGAAGGTAAGTCATTTTCTTCTGATGTATACTTCTCTCAGAAGATTTCTCAGCTTTAGAATAGTTATAAAAAAACAGTACCTCTTGCAGTGCATGTCTTTGGAATGAATCCAACCAAAAAGTCCTGCAAGATCAAACAGCCAAAATGCCCTTCCCGTCAGACCTGGCTGTCAAGGCAATGGGGCTTCATGAACATGGGCCCTAATGCCCACATTGTAATCTGTCAAATATCCAGGACAGGCAGTTTGCACACCAAAGCAGTGGTAACAGCCTTGGCCCTGATGGAGTGAGCCCCCACTACTTCATGAAGCTGCTTCTTGGCCCAAACGAGGAATATCTACTTGGACAAAGTCCTTTTCTGCACTGCCTTGCCCATCTTTGCCCCTAAGAATCGCACAAAGAGGTAATCGTCCACCCGATAGTTTTTGGTGCAATCGAAGTAAAAGCTTAGTGCTCTTTTGGGGTCCAAATGATGGGCTCTCCCCTCCTCTTTTGGGGGGTGAGGCGCATCAAAGACCACTCTGAACAGAAATGTGAAAGGGAGTTACAACCTTCGGTAAAAATACAGATCTAGTCCTCAGGACCAGTTTGACCAAAAAAGAAGGTGGTGTAAGGCGGCTGACCAGCCAAACACTGAAGCTCACACATACAACAAGCTGAAGATATCTTAATGAGAAAGAAAACTTCAGGGGCAGGAGATCTAGAGGACAGGTGTGCAACAACTCAAAAAGGGTGCAGATAAGACCAAATTGAGGTCCCAATGTGGCATCAAGAAAGGATTAGAAGTAAATGTGGATTACAACTTTGAGAAATCGCATGAGCGGGAGGCACCGGTCACAATTTTACCTTCGGACTTAGAAACATTTCTGGAGCTCTTTCTGCCAGGGGGACTCAAGAGTTCAAAGCGCTGGCAATGAAATCGAGCTAGCATTCACCCAATTACTGGACGACAGCCTGTGCCAGTTCTGAATGTGACTGGCATTTGTTAACTACTAGGCATCTCCAACTGAGTTAATTTGCTATGGGAAAGATCTCACCAGATGGTGTCAAATCAGGGAAATGCCTGATGAAACAGTCAATGGGAGAAGCACAGGGCCTTTCGGCAACCCAGGACACCATTCTGCACTGTTGCAATAACATATGGGGTGTGTGCTGCGCGTAAGTACCTGAATAAGTCTCATCTTGATGGACATCAGGAAGACTTTCAACACCAAGCAAATGGTCTTATAATCAAACAGGTTGATGTGGAGGCAGGTCCACGTCAAAGACCAGAGTCCTCTTATCTTCATCTTTAGCAGATGAGCTCCCCAACCCAGCAGTGATGAATCTGTCACCACTGGGGAGCTCTGGGTGGGGTAGGGGGAGGAGTCCACTGCAGATCTTTTGCAGTCTCCCCAGAACCTTTGATGGAATCTGACAAGTTACCTTGGTGCTGGCACACTAAGACTCTAGATCCCACTACAGAGCACACAAATGTAATATTTCATGGTCGACAAGCAGGTTGCAGTAGACAAACAGGCCAAGAATCTTTAGAGCTGCCCTCACTGAGTCAGGCAGAAACATAGGGATGAACAATTGTTACTAACCTGTAAACAGGTGGTTCTCCAGTATTGGTGTCTTTCATAGATTCACATGCTTGAATATTCCCCGTCGTCGAAGTGGGAGTCCCACGGTAAATAGAATAGCAATAATGCTAAATATATATAATGTATATAATATATAAGTACATATAATACATGATAAAGAATAGGAAATATAATAGAAACTTCAAAAAACTATTCCTACATAGGAAAGCATGGTAAAGAGAAAAAACTACTTGTAACACATTAGTGTCATTATGTTAGTCCAAATTACAGCCAATCAGGCGTCAGCACCATCTGGAACCTTTTCCTCAGAAGCTCAAGCCCTCAGATTTTCGTAGCACAAGTAACAAAGAGCGCATGAGGAGAAGAGAGCCTCTGAGGGGAGGAGGGTGGGTCGCATGTGAATCTATTAAAGACACCAATTCTGGAGAACCACCTGTTTACAGGTAAGTAACAATTGTTATTCTCCAGTATTAGGGGTGTCTTTCATAGATTCACATGCTTGAATAGAATAGAAAGCAGTAACCTCCGACAACTGAGATTGCTAGGTAAATATATGGAAGAAAACCAAGACAGTACCAGGATAATACAGTCATGTTACACATCATAGCAATCACAGTAAAACTTCAAGGAGGGGGGAACAGAGGTTCACCTTAATGAAACAGATGGCGAAGCACTGCCTGTCCCACTGCGGTATCCGCTTCATTAATGGCATCCAAACAGTAATGCTTGGTGAAAGTGTGCCTGCTGGACCATGTCGCTGCACGGCAAATCTGATGAAGAGGCACACCAGCAAACAAGGCGGTGGATGAATACATCGCCCTCGTAGAATGAGCCCTCACTGAAGACTGCAATGGTTTACCAGCTTGTTGGTGGCAGAAGGCAATGGCTGAGGAAAGCCATCGAGCAATAGTTGGCTTGGAAACTGGATGTCCTTTACCGAAACGCCCGTAGGCGATGAACAGCTGGTCGGACTTGCGGACGGAGGCAGTTCTGGCAATGTAAAATTTAAGGCATCGTTTGATGTCCAAAGAATGCAAGCGCTGCTCCGCCGGAGACTTTGGGTCCGGAAAGAAAGTTCTCAGGAATACAGGCTCATTCAAATGAAAGTCTGTCGGTACTTTAGGTAGGAAAGAGGGGTTGGTGCGGAGCGCCACTCCGTTAGGCCTGAACTGAAGGTAAGGAGGCTTGATAGTGAAAGCGTGCAGGTCGCTCACGCGACGAGACAAGGTCAACTCCAAAAGAAGCGCCACCTTCCAGGTGAGGAATTTGATATCCGTTTTATGGATAGGTTCAAATGGTGACTTCATAAGTTGGGATAGTACAACATTGAGGTGCCAAGATGGAGGAGGGCGCCGAACAGGTGTGAACTTGCGAAAAAGTCATTTGAAGAATTGTCGTATGATTCTGGACGAGCTGTGGGAAGAAGAGCCATCGTGTCTGAAGCGAGATATAGCAGCTAAGAAAACTCTCAGGGTAGAATGAGAGAGTCCTGACTGAGCAAGGCTTAAGAAGAATGGAAGAAGCTGCTCTGGAGTGGAATGGATGGGAAGGACATTGGCCGAAACACACCAATGGCAGAATCTCTTCCACTTGAGTTTATAAGTCTTCATGGTAGATGGAGCCCTAGCTTGAGCCAGGATGTCTCTGCATTCCTGAGAAGTTCAAATCTGCAAATTCAAGGTACTCAGGTTCCATGCCCACAATTGTAGCTTGGAGGGGTCCGGATGGCACACTAGGCCTCTGTCCATTGATAGAAGGTCTGGACGAGGACGCAGAAGAATGGGCTCGCATTGGGACAACAGAAGCAGTTCTGAAAACCATGCCTGCCTGGGCCAACGAGGTGCGATCAACAGGATGTGGCAAGGCTGTCTCCGCATCTTCCACAGCGCCCGCGGTATTAATGGAATTGGCGGAAAAGCGTAAGCAAATAGATTGCACCAGTCTATCAAAAGGGCATTCCCGCACGACCCGGGGTGGGGATACCAACTTGCATAAGACGGGCATTTCCGATTCTCCGGTGTTGCAAAGAGGTCCAGATCTGGGTGACCCCACTGGTGAAAGACACAATCTAGAGTCGGCTGGTGCAGTTCCCATTCGTGCATTGAGGAAGTGGACCTGCTCAGAGAGTCCGCCAAAATGTTCGACACGCCCGCAAGGTGGACGGCTGTCAAGGTGATCTGGTGGCGGAGAGCCCAATCCCAGATTGACTGGCCAAGTGAGACAGATGAGGAGACTTGGTTCCTCCCTGTTTGTTCACGTAGTGCATACTGGTGGTATTGTCCGTTTGGATCAGCACTGACTCCCCGTGAACTACTGGGAGGAATGACTTGAGCGCTAGGAAGATCGCCATCAACTCCAGCCTGTTGATATGCCACTAGCCCTGGAGCGGAGTCCATTTGCCCTTGATGGATAGGCCCTAGAGATGAGCGCCCAACCCCTTCAGGGAGGCGTCTGCCGTCAGCGTGAGATCTGGTGCATGAACGAGAAAGGACGTTCCCATTTTCAGATTTGTAGGTTGTGCCCACCAAAGCATGCTCTGTCTCATGCAGGTTGTCACTGCGACAAGGTCGTTGAAGGACCCGGAGACCTGGCGCCACTGTAAGTCCAGTTTTTCCTGAATGGGACGGGCGCGCAACCTGCAATTTGGGATCAGTGCGATGCAAGATGAAACCATTCCCAAGAATGACTTCAACGTTCGAACAGAAACGAACTGTTTTCTTCGAATGAGGGAGACCAGACGAAGGATTTTGAGACGTCGCTCGCTGGAGACGAACGCTTTGAGAGCTTCGTATCTAGGATCGCTCCCAAGAAGGATCTGGTCTGCAGGGGTGCAAACTGTGACTTTTCGACGTTGATGGTCAACCCCAGGGACTGAAACACCTGCTGGCAAAGGCAAGTGTCCTGATGTAGCTGATGGTGGGATTGAGCCTTTAGAA
The DNA here is from genome assembly GCF_964263255.1 of Lissotriton vulgaris. NCBI lineage: Eukaryota > Metazoa > Chordata > Amphibia > Caudata > Salamandridae > Lissotriton > Lissotriton vulgaris. The sequence goes on from NC_141689.1 coordinate 339,146,804, forward strand.
GGCAATCGTCCAAATACGGAAAGATTTGAACGTTTTGGAGACGCAGGTGAGCCATCACAGTGGCCAGCACCTTCGTGAACACACGAGGAGCTGATCGCAGCCCTGAAAGTGCATTGGTCCCACCTTGAAACGCAGGTACTGGCGATGTTGTTGGATAATAGGGACATGAAAGTATGCGTCTTGAAGGTCTATGGTGGTCATGTAATCCTCGCTGGATAGAAGACGAAGGATTTCATGCAACGTCAGCATGCGGAACGATTGGGACTTTAGGAACTGGTTGAGAGCCCTCAAATCCAGAATGGGTCGCCAATCTCCGGTCTTCTTGAGTACGAGGAAGAATCAAGAGTAAAACCCCTCTCCTCTTTGATGCTTCGGGACCACTTCGACTGCACCTTTTAACACAAGAAGACGTACCTGACAGAAAAGCTCCTCGAGGTGTGGAGGAGGCGGGCCAGGAGGTGGTGTACACGGAGGAATCTCTACAAACTCTAGGGTATGACCCCGTCGTACCATGTCCAAAACCCAGCAGTCCGAGGTGATCGAGGACCACTGAGAATAAAACAGAGAGATTCGACCTCCAACATTTTGATGGGAAAAGTCATTGGCGTTTAGAGTTGAATCCCCGGTAAGAGGTCTTTCCTCTGTAAGGCCTGGAGGACTGCTGGCGAGGTTGCTGATTGGGCGTGTAACGTTGGCCGCTCTGATTGTATGAGCGGTATTGCTGCCCACCTCGAACGTTGGAAAAGTGCCGCGTCCGCGCGCACCTCGAAAGGACTGCTTCCGAAATTGTAACGTGCCCAAAGACTTTGCCGTATCGGTGTCTTTCTTAATGGACTCTAGGGCCTCATCAATATGGGATCCGAATAGTGATTCCCCATCATAGGGCATGTCCAGTATTCTGGATAGGACTTCCTGCCGGAAGGATGTGGACTTTAGCCAACCTTGTCGTCGGAGTGCAGCCGCACTTGCAAGCAGACGGAATCCCGTGTTAGCCACATCGACTGCACAGTCGATCATTTCTTCTGACGTTCTCTGTCCATCTCGAAGGATCTGTAGAGCGTCAGCCTTGGATGCATCAGGTATGAGATCTGAAATGTCTGACCACATTTGTCTGTCATAGCGCCTCAAGATGGCTAAGGCATTGACTGCCCGGACAGAAGTGGAAGCCATCGTTGAGAACTTGCGGCCAATAGCATTCAGACGTCGACCATCTCTATCCGTAGGGGCTGTAATAGGAGCCGCTGGGTTCCGGGCTCGACGCTGTGCGGCCTGAGTCAATACCGAGTCCGGTTTGGGGTGAGAAAGCAGGCAAGCCGGAGACCCAATCGGGGCCTTGTACTTTTTTTCAAGGCGCTGTATTTGTGCAGGTAAGGAGTTTGGAGCTGTCATGAGCTTAATTCCTTCTTTCCAAACAAAATCGATGATCGGAATCGTGTGGGTTTGTTTATAAGGTTGGTCTTTAAAATCATAAAGGAAACAGTCCTCCTCACGTTGTGATCTTGGTAATTTAAAGCGCAGAGCTGCTTTATCCATTAAAAGATGGAAACTGGCGATATCCACAGGAGTTGAATCTCCAGAGTTCCCTGGCTGAGGTGAGGGCGTCTGTGGCCGATAATCATCCCAGTCTGCCATATCCGGGTCACCTGCCTCATCCGAATTGTCTGGGACTTCCCCGTCCTCACGCTCCGGGACCGCCTCATCATCCGCATCCTGTGGATAAACTGTTGTATGGATTCTAATAGACGTCTGAACCTGAGACGAAGTTGTAGGTGGTAACACAGGCGTCCGAGAAGGTGGAGGCTGTGAGAAGTTGACCTGATATATGATGCTCACTAGTTCTAGTGATCACCTTGTATCAGTCCAAACAACCCTTATGGTGATTGGTTGTAAGTCAACCTTATAGACCAGCTATCCTAAAGGTAGCATGGACAAAAGCAGTCTTTAGGCTAAACTCTTTTGGCATGTGAAGCCAGCTGTTTTACCACATTTAACCCCTTGAATACCACATGAAAGGACACCACACAGGTTGTTATGAAAATAAACAGATATTTATTAACTAACATACACCTCTGAACTCTTTATGAGATCAGAGGGCTAAGCACATGACAATACTAAGAAAGAAATACGAGTTAGCACAATATTTACACGTGTGCAATAGGGGCACGACAAACCATATACTTGAAACAATGGAATGCAAGGAAAGAAAGTACTGTACGGAGATCCAGAGGCTGGAGGATTCCTGGGACTACGCTACAAACTAGGTAAGTAAGGAGCAGGAGGCCCACAGGACTCACGTGCAGAGTGGAAACTCTCACGCGGGATGCGTACCAACGTCTATGGATGCCACAGTTTACAAAGTTACGGATTCCGGACGAACCCGGGTGTATGGAGGAAAAACAACAGAGGACCTGGACACTAGGATAGTGAACACTGACTTCAGCACCTAGAAGCTTTAGTTACCTAACCCACAGGCTGCGGGTGCATAGGGCTGAAGTGGTGTCGGGTTTGCTGAGTTGATCCCGATGATGCCTGAAACAAGTAGTTGCTGGCATGTAGCCAGATGGAGGAGTCCGGTGGTTCCAAGGAAGGAACTAGGAAGGAGAAGTCATGAAAGGGAAGGGGACAGAGTCTCGTTCACTAGCCAGTGACGGTGCTGGAACCAGGAGGGAACCAGATGCTGTTGCCGCGTTCAAGTGGAAGAAGGGTCGCTTCTCTCTGTAGCTGCGCGGACCAGGAGCTGTTCTTCACGACCAGGCTGGAGGCACGAGCTGTCCCACGTAGTCTGCTGCGGATGGCGGTGTTGGATCGTCGATCTGGTCAATAGGCCTTGGCAAGTGCAAGCCACGCGGTGGAACAAAGATGGCGTCTGGTGCGGACCAGGAGGGTCCGGGGTGCTTCTCTTTTACAAGGAAGCAAGGGTCAGTCTGGGGGACCAGACCAGCAGTATTGAAATCTTCGGGTCGTCGTCTCAGAGGTCACGAGCCAGCCGGCAAGTGACCAGACAACAGGAAAAGCAGCAACCAGGCAAAAGGGCCCCACGCAGATCACGTGGATGCTGGGGGGCTGGTCTTTGGTGCAGGAGCTGTGTCGGTGTGGGGCTTCTCAGTACTCAGCACTCACTCGAGGATCCCTCGGCGGTCGTGCTGGAAGCGCTGTGCAGGTTTCTTCAAGATGGCCGTCTCCAAGTTGCTCGTCGCACCCACGGGTCCCAGCTGTGCTGTGGATGTGGGTAGAGGTCAGAGGAGTCTGGAGGTCCGGGTCTCGTCGAGCTGGGTCGTCGGGTTCCAGGAAGAAAGGACTTGCAGCAAATCGCACAGGAGCTTGATTGTGCCTGCGAAGCAGGATGGTCACTCCCTGACCATAGGGGAGATTCTTCAGTCTTCTGATGTTCAGGAGGGCGAAGGTCAAGAGTTCTTCGTGGAAGTTGTCAAGATTAATCTAACTTGGAATGGGACCAGCTCCTACCTTTATTCAGCTAAAGGGGGCTGCACTACGACTAGGTCCCTCCTCTGAGTGGGACCAGGAAGGGGGGTGGTTACACCCCCTTTCCTTTGTCCGGTCTTGCGCCAGCTCTGGGGCTGGAGTGCCCCAGGAACTGGTTTGGACCGGTGTATGCAAGGGGACTCCTCGGCCCAGGGCAGTAGTAGTCGCCGTGGCCCGAGTGGAGTGGGCCCTCAGCCCAACAGGAGGTTCCTTTTTAGCCAAAGAGTAACACGCCTAGATGCACAACACGATCCACCGGGAGATGGTCCGCTTGTGCACCGCCCGTCCTTTCTTAGCGCCCGCGTAACCAACAAAGAGTTGGTCATCCACCCGGAACAGGCGTGTGCGATCCAGATAGTAAGAGAGCGCGGTTGCAGCTTGTGGAACCAAGTCCTAATAGCTGTTCCATAATTACGCTATACCATATACTCTTAAGTGCATTATGAACGGTGTATGCACAGGGACACCTTGTGTGCCCCAGGTATGTCTCATTCCTTTGAGCCCCATCCTATCTAATCTGGAATGGGACCAGCTCCTACCTTTATTCGGCTAAAGGGGACTGCACTACGACTAAGTCCCTCCTCTGGGTGGGACCAGGAAGGGGGGTGGTTACACCCCCTTTCCTTTGTCCGGTCTTGCGCCAGCTCTGGGGCTGGAGTGCCCCAGGAACTGGTTCTGACCGGTGTATGAACAGGACACCTTGTGTGCCACAGGCATGTCTCATTCCTTTCAGCCCTGGCCTACCTAATACACAAAATCCTGTCTGGGGTTCCCTCGCTGGAAGGACTCCCAGCAGCAGGAGGTCAGACTTGTGTCTGTGGTGGCAGCATCCATTTTGTGATGCTGAGGCTCGAGTTACCTTTAACCGGGGTTCACAGTCACATACATGTCGTGTCCCTCTAGAAGGGTGGAATGCTACACCCGTCGCCAGAATTGGCGAGGGGGTAGTATTCCAATTCGTATGACACCTTACTCGGCATGTTTTGATAATGCTATACCAAAGTTAGCATTTGACCACGAGGTACATAATGCACTTAAGAGTATATGGTATAGCGTTATCATGGAACAGCTATTAGGACTTGGTTCCGCAAGCTGCAAACGGGCTCAGCTCATGCCAGAGCACCATCTCATATTATTCCAAGCACTCTGCCTTCAGGATTGATAAGGCCTGCCATAGGAGTGACTGATAGGAATATATGTGTCCATTTTAGGGTTAGATATAGGGATAGTATATCTAAAGCAAAGGGTGATTACACCACCTTGCCCCAGCTGTCGTGCAGCCAGTTGTGTCTGTTTTAGATGGCCAGCCAGGGGTGGCATAATACATGCTTCAGCCCCTGGTAGGCCCTGGGTACACCTATGCCCTGAATACCTAAGGTATGCTGTACAGGGACTGATAAGGTGGCCCAGTACCAATTGGTAAATGCACCTAAGGTACATGGTTGTCAATTTAGAGAGAGAACAGCTAGGCTGGGGGTCTGATTAGCAGGCCCACTGCCAGGGAAAGTCGTAAACCAGTGAAGCAAAAAGCAAAAATCGGGGGTGACCATAGGATTGCAGACCTACTCTCCTACAGCTTTGGCTGACCTATGAAGTGAAGCTAGGTGATGAGAACATCCTCTTTCTGAATGCCTTAATTCTTTTATTGGCTGGTGGGGCGGTAGGAAAAAAATTGGCATTAATCCTTCTAGTATATGTCTGAACAACCATGCTCTCAGGAGTAGGGTGTTGCATCAGGAAGACAGGGTAACTCGGAGCGGCATCATGCCACCTAACTGTTCACAGGTGGGTAGGCGAAGAGCTTAGCCCAAGTACCCATGAAGATGTAAGTCAGAGACTGATCTGAAAAGTTGGTGGAGTGCTTGAGGGTAGCTACTATGCATTAGCACTATCTTATTGTAGTCAAAATGTACTGCGACCAGGTGCTCCAGAACTGTATTGGGGTGAGACTTGAGGTTGTCCCAAGATGCGTCAGACAGAACACTGGGATAGGAGTCCTCCGTAGTTGAGTCGGTGTAAGGTTGCTGAAACTGGATGTGTCATGGTACGAAGTGTGGAGTCAGCTTCAAAGTCATAGCTGACCCCACAGTGGGTTTAGGAGGCACAGACTGTGCCAGGGGTGGACATAGCAGCAGTAACCTAACTGGACCTCTGCATATCCGTGGGGATGAAGGCATGCCAGTGGGTGCCAAAGACTTGAATCATAGCTTCTTTAATTGTCTCAATTTCTTGTATTGTCACTGATGGTCCCGGAAGCACATGTTACTACTTGTGGAACGGTATATCTGTAAGAGACATTAGTTAGTGATAGATTCCTTACCTTAGAATATCCTCAGGCGTCAGACTGGACCCGAAAAGTTTTTCGTCAGCAGTACCCCTGCACGTCGGTAGGTGGCGTTTTGCGGCTCTGCCTCCGTCGCTGGCGTCGTATGCACAGAGATGATGTCACAGAGACTACTTAGGCGCCACCCATGTGCGCTGATGTCAGTTCTGTACACAACTTTCCGTGCCAGGAACGCAGAGCCATGCAAAAAACTGACCACTGGTGCCATGAAATTAGGGCCTTGAAAGGGATGACCTTAACCCTATAAATCAGTTCGCAGAACGGGGAGGATGGGTGGGGCGGTAAGGAATCTATCACTAACTAATGTCTCTTACAGATATATCGTTACACAAGTAGTAACTTGTGCATCCGGAAGAGACAGGTCAGTGATAGATTCCTTTCCTTAGAATAGATATCCAGCAATACCAGCCCTGGTGGTGGATCTGCGAACAGGATTACACTAGAAAGTCACAGAGAACAGAACAGCCAAAGAAGACGTCTCTCCGGATTTGAATGTCAAGGCAGTAATGCTTGGTAACGTGTGCAGCGAAGCCCACGTAGCTGCCTGACAAATATCCTGCAAGGGAACGCCGCATCCCAAGGCAGTAGTGGCTACAGTTGCCCTGGTAAATGGGCACACAGCCCCACAGGAGGCTCCCTATTAGATAATTAATAACATGCTTTGATGCACCAAATGACCCATCGAGAGATGGTCCGTTTATGCACGGCCCGACCTTTTTTGGTGCTCACGAAGCCAACAAAAAGCTGGTCATCCACCCAGAACTGTTGTGTGCGCTTCAGATAGAACTTTTGTACCGCTTTTGGCCACCATAAGTGTGGCAGGGTATACTCAAGCTTGAGTCCCTTGCTCCCTTTGCCACTGGATTCAAGCAAGCCGGCCTGAAGAAGGCTGGAATGCCAGAAACCGGTCCTCGGAAGCTTGTTTCCGGTCCAGGGAAGACATGGCTTGGCAGTTCGGGCTGCACTGTTCCCATGAGGTACAGGGTCAGACTGATTTGCATATAGCCATGTCTGAACTGGGGTGGCAGAGTGGGCTAAAGAACGGTGATGGATTAAACCCAGATCTCTTGACTGGGTGTGAGTGTCTGATTGATTCAGAAGCTCCGTCCATCACCAACCCCTTTTGTACCGCTTTTGGCCGCCATAAGTGTGGCAGGGTATACTCAGACGTGAGTGCCTTGCTCACTTTGCCACTGGATAAAAGCAAGCCGGGCTGAAGAAGGCTGGAATGCCAGAAACCGGTCCTCAGAAGCTTGTTTCCGGTCCAGGGAAGACATGGCTTGGCAGTTCGGGCTGCACTGTTCCCATGAGGCACAGGGTCAGACTGATTTGCATATAGCCATGTCTGAACTGGGGTGGCAGAGTGGGCTAAAGAACGGTGATGGATTAAACCCAGATCTCTTGACTGGGTGTGAGTGTCTGATTGATTCAGAAGCTCCGTCCATCACCAACCCCTTTTGTACCCCAGATAGAACGAGAGCGCACGTTTTGGGTCCAGACGGTGGAGCTTCTCTTCCTCTTTTGAAGGATGCGGAAAGAAGGTGGGCAAAGTGATGGTCTGCCCGATGCGGAAGTGCATGACAACCTTTGGCAGGGATGAAAGACGGGTCCTCAAAACCACCTTGTCCGGATGAACCGAAAGGACAGGAGGTTTAGAAGAAAGAGCCTGGAGCTCACTCACTCTTCTGACAGAGGTGATAGCTACCAGGAAATCCGTCTTGAGAGTGAGAAGACGCAAAGGACAGTTATGAAGGGGCTCAAAGGGAGCGCACATCAGATACGTCAAGACAAGGTTTAAGTCCCATTGAGGCATTATGAACGGCACGGGAGGAAACGTGTGCGTAATGCCTTTGAGGAAACGGTTAACAATCGGGGACTTAAAAAGAGAAGGCTGATCTGGAAGCCGTAGAAATGCAGAGATGGCCGAAAGATAACCTTTGATAGGGGCCAGAGCAGAGCCCTGTTGGGTCAAATAAAGAAGGAACAGAAGAACCTCGGAAATAGGGGCAGAAAGGGGATCCACAGCCTTCGCTGTGCACCATACCACAAACTTGTTCCACCTGCAGGCGTATACTGTTTTAGTGGAGGGACGCCTGGCTCCCAGAATGACATCACAGACTTCGGGAGGAAGATCGAAGGCTGTCAACTGTCGCCACTCAATCTCCACGCATGGAAGTGGAGGCTGGACAGGTTCAGGTGGAGGACCGTCCCCTGCTGCTGCGACAGAAGATCCTCCCGAAGAGGCAGTCGGATCGGGGTATCGAACGTCATGTTGAGTAGCTCGGGATACCAGTATCTTCGTGCCCAGTCCGGAGCCACAAGGATGACTCGCAGCGGAGATAGTACCCCTTTGGAAAATTTGCAGCACCCACCTGTCCGAAGGGCCAGAACGCCAGTGGGGGAGGTGATGTTGAATCTTGCCGCTTACCGGCGTGGGGGGTGCACCCCAAAGCTCGGACTAGGAAGGCTTTGAGGCGGATGCTGCGGGAGCAGAGGAGGACTGACCGCACTCTGGCTCCCTGTGCCGCCACGGTGGCCTCCTCACCCGTGGCCGCGCTGAGGTTGGTTCTGCGCAGGCTTCTGGCTGAACGAACGTGGAGTGGCGGCTCTTCCGTGGCCACGAAAGGTAGGTGTGGGCGGGCGTGTGGTGGAGAGACCCATGGACTTGGCCAGCGCACTATCTGTCTTATCGCCAAAAAGGCGAGTACCATCAAAAGGCATGTCCATGAGGGAACTCCAGACATCCCTGCCGCCGCACGCCTCCCGCTCCGACCCCGTTCCACTGCAGCAGTAGGCTGTTTGCGTGGAGGGCGGACCGGGGAGAGAGCGAGACACGCCCCTGACGCTGTACCTTACATAAGGCTCATAGACTCGGCCTGCGCTGCAGATGAAGTGAGCGCTGAGCGTGGTGGCCGTACCCTTGTGTCGGCGTTTGAGTGTTTACTTCTTGTGTGTTTTAAATCTGCACTTTGCACTTTGATACTCTTTTAAAATACCCTCTTAAGGACCCAAGTCCTGCCGCCGCGCGCCTCTCGCTCCGACCCCGTTCCACCGCAGCAGTAGGCTGTTTGGTGGAGGGCGGACCGGGGAGAGAGCGAGACACGCCCCCTGACCCCGCCCCTCCAGGGATTTAATCTTCCGATGGCTAGGCCGTGCAGAGGACGCGCGCAGCGGGCGCGCCAGTGGCAAGCCCGTCTGCGCCCATCCGCGGCCGACCGGGGCCAGGGGCCATACCCCCTACATCTCGGGCGCAAGCTAAAAGGACCTACAGAGCAAGGGAGCTCTATGCACTTAGGGGGAAATCTTCCACTTTATGTGAACAAACCTGGAATCCGGCCTTCCCTCAATCCATCTGTTCTATGTGTGGCTTCCAGTTTAAGCCTATCCTCACTAGCAATACTCCTATGAACAAATATAACAATATGTTTTTTAAACTGTAGATCCCTCGTGAAGCACTCCTTAGAAATTAACGTTCTTATTCAAGACCTCGACCTAGAAGTAGTTTTTTTGACTGAAATCCTGCTCACCTAAGAGTCGGAACCCGACTTGGTTCAGGCCATCTCACAGGGATACCAAGTGGCCCATGAGAATCGCAAAACAGGGAAGGGTGGAGGATTAGCTATCATCTATAGAGACTCGTTCCAGTGTCGGACCTCTCACTCCTCCTTCCCGGGTTGCGAAAGCCTAATATTTGCTTTAGATCTCTCTCCTACTAATACCTTATCTGGGATCCTTATATACCGCCTCCCCCGGAACAATGGCGGACTTTGTAGTAAACCTTCCCTCATTAGTTGCTGGCCTAGCAGCTATGCCCGCCAATTTTACTCTGCTTGAGACCTTAATATCCATCTGGACGATGTCTCTAATCCGTCTGCCCTCCACTTTATTGCCAGCTTAGCTGCCTTACAACTTACTCAGCTAGTAGTATATATGGACCCCACCCATATAAAAGGCCACCTTCTTGACCCCATTTTTAGCAACTGCCAGGGGCTGGAAGTACGTATGTCCTCCCCTATCCCTTGGTCCGACCACAATCTTATCCCTTTTACTTGAACTATTCCCTACCCCCACATGGCGCAACAAACCAAACTACCTCTTCTTAGGAATTGGTCTAAGCTGTCTGTTCATGACTGGCAAACTACCTTAGATAATACCAGACCTCCCACTAACCCGAATCCCACCTTAGCAAATGACGATTTTAATAGGTGGATTACTAACTCCCTAGATTCGATACTTCCCTTGAGAAGGTTGGAGGCAAAGCAGAGCTCTAAAACAGCCCCCTGGTATTCACCCGAACAGCGTGTACAAAAAAGCAAGTGTAGAAGCCTTGAAAGAAAATGGAGATTGGATTTCTCCCCCGCCAGTAAGGCCATTTACAGAGATATGATCAGGACCTACAAAAAGGAGATCATATCTGCGCAATCAGCCTTTTTTGCAGAAGAAATCAATCTTGCAGCCTCTAAACCAGAAGAAATTTATCGGATTGCAAAGACGCTTCTAAAAAGGCGAGAACCGTCTCCTGAAACCCACACTGCACTAGCTCGCTGTAATGACCTAGCCGATTATTTTTCGGAAAAAATCCAACTTATATACTCCTCTTTTCCTACGAATCCTGCTCCCCTCTGTGAGAAGTTGGCCTGATATATGATGCTCACTAGTTCTAGTGATCACCTTGTATCAGTCCAAAAAACCCTTATGGTGATTGGCTGTAAGTCAACCTAATAGACCAGCTATCCTAATGGTAGCCTGGACAAAGCAGTATTAGGCTAAACTCTTTTGGCATGTGAAGCCAGCTGTTTTACCACATATAACCCCTTGAATACAAAGTGAAAGGACACCACTCAGGTTGTTATGAAAATAAACAATATATTTATTAATAACAAACACCTCTGAACTCTTTATGAGGTCAGAGGGCTAAGCACATGACAAGACTCTTAGGAAAAATACGTTTAAGTTGCACAAATTACAATGGTGCCCTAGGGGCACGAGAAACCATATACTAAACAAGTGGTATAAGGAAATCGATAGAAGGAATGGAGCTGTCCAGAGGCTGTAGGATCGCTGGGACTACACTACTCTAACCTTAGGTAAGTAATAGGAGGCCCACGGGACGCGTGTGCAGAGTGTGAACTCACACGCGAGATGCGTAACAAAGTCAATGGACAGTACAAATTACGAAAAGGTAAGTAATAGACAGTTCTGACTAGCAAGGACTAAAACGACTGGAAATCTGGACACTAGGAGAGTCAATATACCCTTGAGCGCCGAAATGCTCTTGTTACCTCACTCACGGGCTGTGGGTGCATAGGTGTCAAAGTGTGTCGGGTTTCCGCGTTGAAGTCTATGGAGCCTTGAAGAAAGATGCTGCAGGCGACCAGGTGGAAGCTGTCCAGAGCGATCCAAGGGTGGATCAAGGAAGATGAAGACCTGAAAGCAGAGGGGACAATGTTCATAGTCACTAGCCAGTGACTGGTGTGGAACCAGGAAGGAACCAGATGCTGTTGTCGCGATCAGGTGAAGAGTGGACGCTTGACTCTGCAGCCACGTGGACCAGGAGGTGTCTTCGACGACCAGGATGGAGGCACGAGCTGTCCCACGCAGGCCATCGCTGTCGGCGGTGTTGGTTCCGGAGTCAGCGTCAACAGGCCTTGGCAAAGGCAACCCACGCGGTGAGTGGAAAAGGTGTCTGGTGCAGACCAGGAGGGTCCGGGACGCTTCTCCTTTGCAGGGAAGCAAGGGCCAGTTTGGAGCAACCAGATCAGCGGTGTGGATTTCAAGGATCGTCGTCTAGGAGGCCACTAGCCAGACGGCAAGTGTCCAGACAACGCGTCGAGCAGCAATCAAGCAAAAGGGCCCCACGCAGATCTCGTGGATGCTGGAGGGCTGATCTTCTGTGCAGGAGCTGCTCGGGGCTGGGGCTTCTCAATCCCCAAAGCACTTAGTCGAGGATGCCTCTGAAGTCGTGCTGGAAGCGAAGTGCAGTTTCTTCAAAATGGCCGGTCCCACGTGTCTCGTCGCACCCACCGATCTCAGCTGTGCTGCAGATGTGAGTTGAGGTCGGAGAGGTCTGGAAGTCCGGGTCTCGCGGGCTCTGAAGTCTGGATCCACTCGGGAAGACGACAAAGTGAACCGCTGGAACGCTTGATGGTGCCTGCTTGTGCAGGGTGGTCACTCCTTGGCCACAAGGGAGATTTCTTTAGTCTTCTGTGGAGCAGAACGTCGAAGTCCAGAGTTTCTTCTTGTAGAGTTTCAAATCAGGATTAATCTAATCTGGAATGGGACCAGCTCCTACCTTTATTCGCCTAAAGGGGGCTGTACTATGACTAGGTCCCTCCTATGGGTGGGACCAGGAAGGTGGGTGGTTACACCCCCAATCCTTTGTCCGGTTTTACGCCAGAGCTGGGGCTGGAGTGCCCCAGCAACTGGTTTGAACCGGGGTATTCACAGGGACACCTTGTGTGCCCCAGGCATGTCTCATTCCTTTCAGGCCTATCCTACCTAATACACAAAATCCTGTCTGGGGTGGTGCTAGCACCTCCCAAGGCAGGAAACCCTTTTTCCAGTCCTCCCTTGCTGGAAGGACTCCCAGCAGCAGGAGGTCAGACTTGTGTCTGTGGTGGCAGCATCCATTTTGTGATGCTGAGGCTCGAGTTAACTTTAACCGGGGTTCACAGTTACATACATGTCGTGTCCCTCTAAAAGGGTGGAATGCTACCGTCGCCAGAACTGGCGAGGGAGTAGTATTCCAATTCGTATGACACCTTACTCGACATGTTTTGATAATGCTATGCCAAAGTTAGCAATAACTCTGCCTCCAGGATTGTTAAGGCATGCCATAGGAGTGACTTATAGGAGTATATGTGTCAATTTTAGGGTTAGATATAGGTATACTATATCTAAAGCAAAGGGTGATTACACCACCTTGCCCCAGCTGATTGATCAGCCAGTTGTGTCAGATTTGGATGGCCAACCAGGGGTGGCATAATACATGCTGCAGCCCCTGGTAGGCCTTGGGTGCACTTATGCCCTGGGTACCTATGGTACACTGTACAAGGACTTACAAGAGTGACCCAATACCAATTAGATATGTACCTAAGGTACATGGAGTCCATTTTAACAGAGAGAGGAAGCCTGGGGTCCTGGATAGCAGGATCCCAGGCCAACTATGTCGAAAACCAGCAAAACACTAGGCAAAAAGTTGGGGGTAACCATAGTCAGATATCCACCTTCCTACACCCTCCAGTCAGCCTCTACTCCCGCCCCCACCCTCAATCCTGAGATTCACCCCACCCCCTCCCTACAACGCTTTCCCCCAATTACTCCTGCCATACTCAACTCCATAGTCTCACAGGTAAAATCTGGTTCCCCTAGGGACCCGGCCCCGCCACGTAACATAGTAATGGTGAACGACAACATTCTTCCTACGGTACTGAATTTACTCAATTCCTCCCTTCTTTCACGCTCGGTTCCGCTTCCTTGGAAACGGGCCATGGTCAAGGCCCTACTGAAAAAAACAAACCTTGACCAGGCAGACCCAAAAAACTATCGGCCAATTTCCTTGCTCCCCTGGGTGAGCAAATTACTCGAAAAACATGTTAACAGCACGTTAATGGAGTACATCGAATCTAGCCATCTACTCGATGACTCACAAACTGGCTCCCGGCCCAAACATGGGACTGAGACTGCTTTATTGGCAGTGACTGAGGAGACACAGATGATCTTAGACCAGGGGGGCTCAGCAGCCATAATTCTCCTGGACCTCAGTGCCGCCTTCGACACTGTCAATCACAGCACGCTACTATCACAGCTGGCGAACATCGGAGTCTTGGGCAAGGCCAGGTCCTGGTTAGAATCCTTCCTTTCTGACCGTTCCTTCCAAGTGTTTAAGGGCAACATTAGTTCATCAAGCAAACCACTTGTGGCGTCCCTCAGGGCTCGTCCTTGAGCCTGACTCTGTTTAATGTGTACATGGAGCCACTGGCTGAGGTGGTTCATCCATTTGGAGTAAAAATCATCACCTACGCGGACGCACCCAGCTAGTGGTGTCCCTCAACCAATTGGAGTCCAACCCCGCCAATCTTACAACTTGCTTGGAAGAGGTTTCCAGTTGGATGACCATGTCACATCTTAAGCTGAACAGTGAAAAAACCGAGCTAATGCTCTTGGGCAACCCTTCCCCCTTAGCTCTCAAGTTACTATGGCCCACCTCACTTGGCTCACCCCCTATGCCTATAGACAAAATTAAAAGCCTGGGCATTTGGCTTGATAAAGCCCTTAACTTCAATGCCCAAGCCACTAAGCTGTCAGCAATCTGCTTTGGCCTGCTCAGGCTTCTTCGCAAGATCCTTCCTGTACTGCCTTTTGAAGGCAGGAAGATAATGATTCAGGGACTTATCCTCTCTAGACTGGATTTCGGGAATGCCCTTTATTTGGGTGCCTCCCAGTCCACTCTGAACATGTTACAGATTGTATAGGATTGTGCAGCTCGCACATTGCTTCAAATCCCCCGCCGTATCTCGGCGAAGGCGAGCTTGAGGAGCCTACACTGGTTACCAGTTAGGCAGAGAATTGAATTTAAGTCTTTATGTATCACTCATCGAGCATTTTGGAGAACAGGCCCACCTATTAGTCATTCTTTGGTCACCCCGTATTGCCCCGCGAGACAATAAATCAATCAATCAGGAGTTTGTTAAAGCGCGACTACTCACCTGTAAGGGTCTCAAAGCGCTAGGGGTGGGGGGAAAGGGGGGGTGCAGGTTCCATTCCATCAAGGAGGGGGTCTGTCGAAGAGCCAGGTTTTGAGGTTTCTTGCGAAGATTGGGAGCGATGTTGTCTGTCTGAGGTGGAGCGGAAGGGCGTTCCATGCTTTGGCCGCGAGGAAGGAGAAGGAGCGGCCTCCCAGACAGCTCAGATCATCCAACTCCTTTCTAGTGACAGCCCCTAAGATAAAAAAGGCTAGATGTGGTGGTCGAGCCTTTTCACATAATGCCTCTAAGCTCTGGAACTCCCTCCCCCTCCGCATGCGCGCAGAACCCAACCTGCTATCCTTTCGTAAGCATTTAAAGACCTTGCTTTTTTCACACTCCGATTAGTCCGTCTGTCCACCCCTTCTGCTCATAATTTCGGATAGTGCTAGGACGCCTCAGGGTAACTACCGCGCTCTACAAATCTTCTTTCCATTCCATCCCGGAACACTTAGTGGACCGGAGCCAGGCATGGCAGCACAGGGCAACTGTCATGGAGATCGCTCTCCCTAAAGAGTCTGCGGTGTCCAGCCCACATCGAATGGCGAACTTCGCAGCATCCTTTCCCTCCGCATCAGCTTGGGAAAGTACAACCCTAACCTCTTCCGGGCACTGGGTAGTGTCTGCGCCACTGTGTCCCACACAGCATGAGATTAGTGGCCCAAGAGGCATGCGGTGTTGACTGACCACAGCCCTTACCTGGTAGAGGAAAATAACCTCTTGCCAAACTGCTCCAGCTTTTTCGATTCCTTATCCGCCAGGGCGGTAGGGAATGCACTCTGGGAAATGGAGGCCTGGATGACTAGGCTCTCCAGAGTCGGATGATTTGTCAAAAAAACAGGGTCACCTGGTGTCGGGCTTTGACGCCTATCCACGTTCTTATCCACAGTAACCCCTGTGGCTGGTCTAGACCAGGTGCTTAACAAAACATCGGTTAAGGCCTCATTAAACGGAAGCAGAGGTTCCATAGAACTTGCCATGCCACCGGCTGAAGCACTTCAGTGAAGAGGTTCGTCTTATGAGTGACAGTAGGCAAATCGAGGTCAAGGGTCTCAGCTGCTCTACAGAGCACCACAGGATATGTGGCGCCCTCCTCCATGACAGCGGGAAGAGACATAAATCCAGGCTCCGAGGAGAGGTCAAGACCACCTGCATCCTCCGAGTCCTCTGCCAACTCATGTTCAGAGTTGTGCTGCCCTGCAAGAGGGTCCTCTGACCCCTCCCAGTCCTCCCCCTCCTCCACAGGCCGATGCACAGGCAGCAGAGGCAGGGCAGGCACAAGGGAAAACAAATGCTCCAACGGTGTCGGGAATGGCACAGGGAACGGCACCAGTAAGCGCTGATCCGGCTCCATGTCCCAATTTAGGTACCAAGCCGGGGCAAAATTGCCGGTAAATCCGGGCAACGGCGGCAGTGGGACGAACGGAGCCCATGTCAGCGCCGGGAACGAAGCATTATGGGGCACCGGAGCTGGAGCAAACACCAGAGGACCTTGCGGCACTGGGGCCGGAGCCGCTGACGGCAAGCAAGGGCCCTCCATAGGGACCGCGGGGCCCGTAGGCACCCCGGCGGGAGCCCTAGGCCTGAAAAGGCAGTCCATGGCGGCAAGAAACTCTTGCACCTGGGCCGGAGTTGTCCACAGACCCGGATAAGGTGGGTAGGTCGCGGGACTCTCGGGATCTAACGGAGCAGCTGGGGAAGGACCCCTGGCTCCCTCGTCCACATCCGAAGACCGACGGGGGGATGTCAGAGAGCAAACATGCTTCTTCGACTTTTTCTTGTGACGTCTCTTACCTGATTCAGAGGGCGAAGACTTCGACCCGAGGAGCGATGATGAGGGCTCCGCGGACGGTCCCTTGAGCGACCCCTGTACCTTGAACGGTGCGGAGATGACTGCCTGGCCTCCAGCAGCTTTCGGGAGCGCTCCCTCAAAGCCTTCGGAGCCATGGCCAGACAGTCGGAACATGACCGGGAGTCATGTTCGCGCTCCAGACAGTAGCGACAAACGCCATGGGGGTCGGCGACAGGTCCAACACGATTTAAATCCAGGCATCCCTACTTGGCACCAGGAGTCAAAGACTCAAAAAGAGGAGAGACAAAAGTCTCAAAAAGTTAGTCAAAAAGTGACTAGGGTACGTGCTCTAACCGGATCTGCGCTTGGTGGCGCAGAAAAATAAAGAACTGACATCAGCACGCATGGGTGGCGCCTAAGTAGTCTCTGTGACGCCATCTCGGCGCTTACGATGCCAGTGACTGACGCGGAGCCGCACAACGCCACCTACTGACGCGCAGGGGTACTGCTGACGAAAAACTTTCCGGATCCAGTCTGACGCCTGGGGATATTCTAAGGTAAGAAATCTATCACCAACTTATCTCTTTCAGATATCTGGAGTGCTTTGGGATCAGCTGTGGAGTCAGCTCCTAAGATGGGGACCCAGAAATAGACTGAGGGGCATCCTCATGACTTCTCAGGAGAGTGGTAGGCTGGGAGGAGGGCCTTCTTTGATTTCTTATGCTTCTTTTTGGACTTTGACTTATTGAAAGACTTGTACCTAAACGACAACCTGTCTCAGAGTTGCTCTAAAGAGGTAGGAGGTGCTGGATTCAGTTTGACACCGGAAGAGACATCGGGAGACTTCACCTAAGCCATATAGTGGGCACCCGTAGGCACCAAAATAAATTTCTGTCCATTTTTCTGAATCTTCAAGGCGAGCAGACACGGAAGAACAAGTTACTTACCTTTGGTAACGATATATCTGTAAGAAACACTAGTTAGTGATAGATTCCTTACCTTAGAATTACCCCCAGGCGTCAGACTGGATCCGGACAGTTTATCAGCAGTACCCCTGCGCGTCGGTAGGTGTCGTCGTGCAGCTCCGCATACGTCGTAGTCGCCGATATGACGTAGTCGGAGGTACTTAGACGCGCCCTCGCCCGCTGACGTCAGTTCTGTACATGACTTTACACACCAGAAACGCAGAGCCATGGAAAATACTGACCACTGGTGCATTGAAACTGGGGCCCTGAAAGAAATAACGTTAACCCTAGAAATCAGTTCGCAGAACGGGGAGGATGGGTGGGCGGTAAGAAATCTATCACTAACTAATGTTTCTTACAGATATATCGTTACACAAGTAGTAACTTACCAAAGGTAAGTAACTTGTTCATCTGAAAAAAACATGTTAGTGACAGATTCCTTTAACCAAGTAATGTACAAAGTTCCCCAAATGATAGTGTAGCAGAGTAGTCTCTCTCTCTCTAAATGAATGTGTGATCAATAATCAGGGAACCGGAGGGATCCCTTGTCCGAACTTAGGATGCCTCACACAACTAATTAGCTGGATGATTATTTCCATCCCGCAAGATGGTTGTCTTGCCTCATCATCGGCTTCCTGCTCCAACGTCAAGCCGGCGCTGCAATGCCTGACGGGTAGCACTAGGTGCTACACTTTTGTGGAGTTCTTTTGTTCCTTGCCGTTTGTTGAGTGCGTATGAGGGGCCTAAGGAGGTGAAGTAGTGAGCGTGAACAAGTGTATTAAAAAAGGTTAGTTTAGACCACTAAGACTACTTTATTCATGTGGCTAACTGCCTTGTTAAAATAGTGAAGGGAGGGGTACCGGGACTCAAAGTCAATGTAGTTTGGTCTCGTTCAACCCTCACCTGTGGTCAACATGTTTCATGCCATATAGGCAATTCTTCAGGACCTAATTTGTGCTCATAAACTTATAGAATGCCCAATGTGGGCTGCAATGTATGTAATATACCACCTGAAGGGTCAGTAACCAAGACATGCAGGGGTTCCTGCGTGGAAATCAGCCCTAGAGGGAAATAAACAAACAGCTGTTATCTATAGAGTAGTGCATGCTGGAAGTTGCATGTCAACACTGTGTACATTTATGACCCTTGTACCAAGCGTCAGTTATCGCCCAGCGGGGTCTAGTGATATAAACGTGAGAGAGAGACTAATCGCATTATTCTAAAACCAAGTGTATCAACATCTTGTGGCTAACCAAGAGAGACCGATAGTCTACATATTATTCGTATGACTGGTTCAGTTAGTTAGTTGTGCCAAGATGAGGGACCACGTCTGCCGAAAAAAGAGAAAGAGAGAGGGTGGCGGGGGATCCCAAGTGTGGAATATTGAAGAATAGGATCTTACCCTCAAACCCTGGGAAAGGTCCCCACAGACTGTTCTTGTGGGACCTGTGCTTCTAGGTGAGAACCTGTAAAGTGGAGAGAGGAAATAAGCAAAGGGGCGGGGTTAGCATCACCCAGAACCGGAGTAAAGGGCGGTATGAATCCGTCCAACAACCCGTCTGGAGTCTCGCCCCACCAACCCGTCGGTGTCTGATGGACATACCTCTCGAGCCAAGAGGCGGCGCCGGCAAGGACACCGCGGGTGCCGGCCGAGACAGTATGCCCAGTCACTGTAGACCATCGAGATATATTTCGGTGCATCCCATCCACGTTGGATCCTCCGGGTATAATCGGTTGGCACCCCCGGGGTAGGACTAGCTAGGTGTCCCACTGACTAAAATCTCAAGGTCGCCCAGTGGTGGCATCTGACATAGAGGCACCGCGTACGTCGGTCCCGCGCCGCTCACCCGGGTGAGGGCAGTCTCCAGGCACCCCTGGATGGCGGCAGACCGAGACCCAGACAGACTCGCTAGAGGGTCCGAGAGCCGGGAAACAAGTTTGACTATCCTACCGCATTGACTTACCCAGTAAGCGCGAGGCCCTTGCATCTAGGCACCTACCCCCACACTCCGGCGTGGTGAATCACGCAGAACAGCCGGCAGCGCTCTGGGGATCCTGCCGCTGTTAAAAACGGAACCTCGAGCACGTACTGTGGGGGCGTGTTCCAGAGGACGTCACTCGGCGCTGTAGCCAACCGGGTCCCGTTATGCGTGTAGGATAGGCAAGCGTGGTGATGTCTGTGGTGACATAGCACCAAGCAACGCGCCATGTTGGAAAGGGTTTGGTCCTTATAGTAGTCTATGAGATATGGTCATGAAGACCACCCCCATCCCGACTGCTGGGCTCCTAAAGTTGGATAGGGCTGAGTCAACCCCACAATTCTAAATATCGTCATGAGGGGACACTTGAATGCAACCGTGTTTTTATTGGGATGAATGGAGGGAGAGGGAGTGTGTGTGGAAGGACACGGGGGATGTTAGTTGAGACGGGAGGGGAGATGGGTTGTGTGCCCCAGGTAGCGTTGCTGGGCGCCAACACCTCTCGAAAACCTGATGAGTGAGCAATGGGCAGGGGAGAGAGTCAGACTATGTGCAAGAGTGCGCCACAGACGCGCCATGTTGGAACGGGGTTGAGTAACCCAGAGGTGTCAGAGACGGTAGACCTCATCCTGTCTAATCTGCTCGAGAAGTTGTAATGTATTGAACACTAACCTCAAAGTTAGACAGCAGTAACTGGGATTATTGGGGTTGTCTGGCTAACGTATTCCAGGGGACAGAGTCATTTAGTCCATGGGTGTCTAATTGTAGACGATGCACCCATCTCTGTTCGATTCTGTGTAGTGCTTGCTGACTGATTGAGGGGTGCCATTCCAAGACGACCCAGTGTATGCTTTCAGGTGTATGGCCACGTTGTTTACAATGCTCATACAGGCGTGTATGTTTCTTCGTGCAACGGATATTACTGTTGTGTTCCATAATGCGCACTTTGACAGTGCGCATCGTCATTCCAATATACTTTAAACCGCAGGGGCAGGTCAACATATAAATGCATTTACTGCTATTGCAATTCGTGTGCTTATTCAGGTGCCATTTGAAAGTGTCCGACAATGTGACGACTTTTCCTTGTGTTGACTGGGGACAAACAGCACAATTACCACACCGGAAATGCCCTACAACTGGGGGCAATCCCCAGAGAGTGTTCTGAGGGAGAGTGCTAGTCTTCTTTGGTCGAGTGTGGACGAGTATGTCCTTTAGGTTTGTTGTTCTTTTGAAGGCAAAGCGTGGACGTGGGATATCTAGGCCAGCCGAGTTAAGAATCCCCCAGTGGGTGTTCACTGTTTTTTTGATAAATGTAGAGTTCTTTGTGTAGGAGGTTACACAGGTAATGACATCATTAGTCTCCTTCGTGTGTGTTTCCAGTAGAGATTCTCTGTTGTTATTAAGCGCTCTCTTCACTGATTTTTTGAGAAGTCTTGTGGGGTAACCCCTATCCAGGAGTTTATGTTGAAGGGTGGTTGCCTCCCGTCTGTAGCCCGTTGTCGAGGTACAATTTCTGCGGATCCTCAGGAATTGACCGAACAGCAGATTTTCCTTCAGGGCCCTGGTGTGATGGCTGTTATAGAGCAGGAGGCTATTTCTGTCAGTCTCCTTTCTGTAGAGAGTGGTGGTAATCTCTGTGGGCCCCAACATGATTGTCAGATACAGGAAGGGCAACGAGTGTTCAGATATAGTACCCGTGAATTTTTGGAATGGATTCTGGAGGTTAATCCACGTACAGAAGGCTTCGCAACTTGTCCGGTCACCCTTCCAAAAGATCAAAATATCATCGATATAGCGTCGCCATAGGGTGAGATTTTCGAGAAACGGGTTATTGTCGGGTGAGTAGATGAAGTATTGCTCGAAAGTGGCCATGTATATGCATGCCAGGCTCGTTGCAAAGGTTGATCCCATTGATGTTCCACGGTATAGCTGTGATTCATATTTGAAGAAGTTCTCCGTTGGGGCTATGTTGGCCAGAGCCATGATAAACGAGATCGGAGTGGGGGATGACCATTCTTCCGACCCCAAAGCGGACTCGACTGCCTCAAGGGTTGCCTGTTGGGGGATGTTTGTATATAGGGCTTCCACATCCAATGTCAGTAAAAGGTCAACATCCTCCCTCCCATCCATGTCGTTGATCAGGCGTAGGACATCTCGTGTGTCCTGAAGGTAGGATGGAATTTTCTTAACTACAGGTTGTAGAAAAACATCACAAAATTGAGAAAGTGGTTCCAGTAACGATCCTATTCCGGAGACGATAGGCCTCCCAGGCACAGCGGTGACCCCCTTATGGATTTTCGGTAGTGTGTAGAAATAGGGTGTTACTGGTTCGGTTGTAATTAGAAAATCAGCTTCCCTCTTGGTTATCCATTCATTTGTCTCGCCCTCGATCACCAGACTCATGATGGTAGTAGTCAAGCGTTTGGTGGGGTCCACGGTGAGAGGTCTGTAGTGGGTATTGTTGGACAGCTGTCGTCTGCAATCAAGATCATAATCGTCGTAGTCTTGGATAACCGTCGCTCCCCCTCTATCCGCTTGTTTGATGACGATGGTATTGTCATTTCCCAATGCGATAGAGGCTTGTCTTTCCAAATTTGTCAGGTTATGGAATTGGTTGATATGAGGTTTGTTCTTAAGGCTTGCAAGGACTGCGGGGGCGTGGCTTGGACGCCGATCGGGATGGCGGCGTGAGCTTGCAGCTCCGCGCAGGGTCCCGCTAATTCTCCTGAAATCAGCACCCGGAGCGACCCCTGGTCGGTCTGACTGGCCTACGAAGAGTTGGGGAGCCACTGGGGAGTGGCGGAAAGCACTTTTGGGGTTCGCTGGCCCCGTGGAGACATCGTAAGACGACGGCCGAGGTGTCGCCCGGAGTGTGAAGGAAATGGCGGCGGCGCGGACCGATGGCCTCGGAAACCGAAACTGAACGGAATTGGCTTCGACTGGCGGGGTGGCCCGCTTCTACGAGATCGGAGTTGTGGGAGCTGTAGATGCGGTCCTGAAGGCGGGAAGTTTGGTGCCCAGCATTTGTTCAGGGCAACTGGGGGCGACTACTCGTCTCTACTCCTTCTCCCCCTCCCCCACCCCCCGGACCTGGTGGCAGTGAGGTGAACGGCGCCGGTCCTCCAGCTCCCTGGAGTTGCGGGCATTGTGGTGGCACTCTGTCGCGATCATTGCTGAGACGCACGTCCCACTGGACAGTGGTTGTTGGGACTTGGTGAGGCCCTCTGCCCGTGCAGAGGCGACGGAGCAACCTAAGATGGCGGCTGCTGGGGGAGCGACCACCACGGAGCAGGGCCAGGAGGAGATGGCCGCACTAACCCAGGTCGGCGAGGGCCCCCCGCCGATGATGGATCAGGAGCAGAGGCTACACCGACGCTTGGATACCATACTGGATGCTATCACCTCGACCAAGGAGGCATTGCAGCAGGACATTGCGCAGGTCGCTACGGGGCTGGGGCTCCTGCGAGCGGATCACGCCAAGTTGGCGGATAAGGTGAAGGACCATGAACAGCTCTTATTGGACCTGAAACCGGTGGTGGTGACCGTGGACCATAAGATAACAGATATCCTGACCCGGTTGGACATGCTGGAACGACGGGCGGAGGATGCTGAAAGCCGCAACAGACGGAACAACGTGCGGGTCGTAGGCCTGCCGGAACGGATTGAGGATGCGGTGGCCTACATGGAGGAATGGTTCCGGACTGTGTTGGCACCGGAGGGACTTACTTCCTTCTTTACATTGGAACGAGCTCACAGGGTGCCGGCTCGCCCGCCAGCGCTTGGCCGCCCCCCCCGACCGATGGTGGTGAGGCTCCTTCATTATAAGGACCGGGACCTCCTAATCCAGAGAGCTCGGGCTTCGGGCCCATATGAGGTGGAAAACAGCAGGGTTACGATCTTCCCGGACTACACCCAGGAGGTCCAGAAGAATAGGGCATCATTTCTGGCAGTGAAAAAGGAACTGAGGGAGGAGGGCATTCAGTACTCCTTGCTCTTCCCGGCCAAGCTGCGGATAATCCTGGATGGGGCCACGCACTTTTTTCAGACCCCGGATGAAGCATGGCTGTGGTTGGAATCATACAGAGCTGGCACGGACAGGAATCACAAAAGTCGGCGAGATCGGCCTAAACCGCCTCAGGTCCGGCAGTCCCAAAGGATCCGCTCCCGCAATAGGCGCCAGCGAGAGAAACGGGAGGCCCAAATGGCTTCGGACAAGAGAGGCGCTTGCAGCGACGGCGGCCATTACGAGATCGCAGCCGGAGAGTGAACTGGCAGCGACGGACTCTGGCGACGACGGCAGCAGGACCGGTGAGGAACTTTCGGAGGCGGAAAGCTCGAAGGGGCCGGTGGTCAGCCCCCAAACATCTGATGGGATTTTTCATGGCTGATTTTTCATTGGGACTTGGACACGATTTTTGGTAGGGTGGCATCCTGCTGGATCTGGGTGGGTCGCAGGGCAGGGTGCCGCGTTGGCATGGCGGGATGGAGAGCGCAGGGCGCGGGCTCCGCTTGCCGGGGTCGGCGATAACTCACCCCCCCCGGGCCCTTAAGGCCTTCTGTGGTGGCGACCACAGGTTAGTCAGATGTGTGTTTGGTTTCAGGTTTGGATCGGGGCTGACACCGGGTTTGTGGGCTCTGTCCTGGGGAGTGGGGTTCGGGGAGTTTTCTTTTCAATAGTTTGTTCTGGGGGGGGGGGCAACTGCTATGGTGTGGATATTGACTGGCTGCATTTGAACTGGATCGCTCTATGCTGGTATGGGGACGTTACCTAACTTGAAATGCCTGACGTGGAATGTCCGAGGGCTGCGAACTATGGTCAAACGCCGCAAAGTGCATGCGTATTTGGTGAGGAGGGGGGTTCAGGTTGCCATGTTGCAGGAGACTCATTTAACGAAACAGGAATGCACCGCACTACAGAAGAGATGGCGGGGTCAGGTTTTTGGCACCACTTACTCAGCGTTCGCTAGAGGGGTACTGATATGGGTGAGGGCGGGGATACCGTTTCAGGTGCTGAATCAAGTGGTGGATCCCGAGGGCAGATATGTGGCGGTGGAGGGGAGGTTATATGGTCGGGATGTGGTTCTCAGCTGTGTATATGCTCCAAATGTTGATCAGACCCGCTTTTTCGATGGTTTATCCGGGTCCTTGGCCTCCTTCCTAGAGGGCCCTGTGATATTGGGGGGGGACTTTAATTCGATCACGGATGTGGCCTTGCCATGCATAGGAAGGATTGGCAGGATAGGTGGGGGCTGTTGGATGTGTGGCGGGAACAACACAGGGGTGTTAGGGACTACTCCTTTTTCTCAGCACTCCATGCTCTACATGTTAGAATTGATTCGGTATTGTGTAGCGGGTCCCTAGCCCCATTGGTCTCTCATACGGAGTATCTGGCCAGGACCATCTCGGATCACAATCCTCTGCTGGTGCATGTCCAATGGCAGCGGGAGCGTTCTGCGATTCCAACATGGCGGCTCCGGCCCGACACGCTGGAGGACTCGGTGTTCAGTGACGCAGTCCAACAGGGCATTGATCAGTATTTCAGTGAGAATGAGGGTACAGCTACATGCAGGTCCACTGAATGGGATGCGATGAAAGTGGTGGTGAGAGGTGTATGCTTGGGTAGGTTTTCGAATGCTCGATTGTCGGTGCTGAATGCGCTTGCCAGTGCGGAGGAGAAACTGAGGGAACTGGAGCGGCGTAGGCCGACCCGACCGGAATTGCAGGCCCGGTTGATGGAGGCGAAGGAGGTGGTAGCCACCGAAACGGAACGGCTCCAGAGCTATGACTACAGGCAATACGCCATTAGAGCGCATGCCGAAAGGGATAAGGTGGGTACGCTCCTGGCCAGGCTTGCTAATCCCGAACTCAGAGGCTGCCCAGTCCTAAGCATCAAAAATGCACAGGGGGAAACGGTGTATTCCCAATCGGCGGTGCTGGAGTGCTTTCGGGCCTATTATGCGGAGCTGTACGAGAGTCAGCTGGGAGTAGAGGCCCACGAAATCGCGGCGTATCTGGAGTCAGGGCAGCTTCCGGTCCTTGACGATGACGATGCAAAAGACTTAGGTGGGCCTATCACGCTGGCCGAGATCAGGACGGCCATTAAGCACATGGCGCGAAATAAAACGCCCGGTGTGGATGGCCTACCAATAGAGTTCTATCAGAAGTACGTTGATAGTTTGGCGCCCAGACTGTTGGTGGTGTACACGGAGGCTTACAGGTTGGGGGGTCTGCCCGGGTCAATGAGGGAAGCACTGATAGTGCCGTTGCTAAAACCCGGCAGGGAAGCGACTGATGTGAGGTCCTACAGGCCATTGTCCATGCTGACGGTGGACTACAAGATATTGAGCCGGATTTTGGGCACCAGGTTGGCCCCACACATGACTGGCCTGGTGCACAGGGACCAGGCGGGGTTTATCCCCACGAGAAGCACGGCGTTAAATATTCGTCGCCTGGTTGGGATACTGGATGGTACAGTGGATACGGATGGTGCCCAGGCGGTGTTGTCTGTAGACATTGAGAAGGCTTTCGATAGTTTGGAATGGGTCTATCTGGATGAAGTGCTAGTGAGGTTTGGTATTGGTGAAGGGTTCCGCAGGTGGACGAAGGTGCTGTATTCCTCGGCAGCGGCGCGAGTACGCCTGGGCAATTTGGTGTCCGCGTCTTATCCAGTTGGTAGGGGAACGCGACAGGGGTGCTCCCTTTCCCCTCTTTTGTTCGCACTGGCGATGGAACCCTTGGCGGTGCGTGCCAGGTCGGGAGACGGGTATGCAGGGATTGCAAGCGGTGGGCGGCTGCACCACATCTCGCTGTACGCGGATGACCTGCTGCTATATATGGAGGACACGGAACGGGCTCTGGAAGGGGCGATGGGAATGCTGTCTGAGTTTGGCCGGTTGTCGGGCCTCAGGGTTAACTGGGCGAAGACCTGTGTCTTTCCGCTCCGAGCGGATGCACCTTGCCCCGCACGTGACTTGGGGGTGGTCTGGGAGCCATCTTGCTTTACTTATTTGGGAGTCCGTATCTACCACGAGGCCGTGGACCTATTAGAGGGCAATATTGGACGGTGCGTACGGGCGCTGAGAGGTTGTATGTCCTTTTGGGCATCCCTCCCCCTGACGGTGTTAGGTAGGATTGCTCTGTTGAAAATGGTAGCGCTCCCACAACTCCTGTATTATTTTCGAACGCTGCCCATCTGGATTCCTCAGAGGATCTTTCGGGACTTGCGGACGATGGCCATTGACTTCCTTTGGGGGCATGGCCGCCGTAGAGTGGCACTGAACACGTTGCTTCGCCCCAAGATTGAGGGGGGGATGGCCGTCCCTGATTTTGAGTTGTATTACCTGGCGGCGCAGCTTCAGGTTCTTACACAGCACGTGGCTAGGGTGTTCAGAGGGCCGGAGTGCGACCGAGAGTTGGGGATACAACGCCATGTCCTGGCCTATATCGTTATGCAGCAGAAATTGGAGCTGCGAGGCCTCACTATGGAGGAGCGGACGCTCAGGTCGTGCTGGCAGAGGAGTCCGAGGAGGGCGAAGGCGACCCGACCGTATGCACCGGAGATACCGATAGGCATGTTGACTGCACTGCCGCACGGGGGCGATTGGTCCCC
This sequence comes from Lissotriton vulgaris, assembly GCF_964263255.1. Taxonomy (NCBI): domain Eukaryota; kingdom Metazoa; phylum Chordata; class Amphibia; order Caudata; family Salamandridae; genus Lissotriton; species Lissotriton vulgaris. Next base: position 339,173,720 of record NC_141689.1, read on the forward strand.
ACTGTCGGAATGGGAGGAGTTGGGACTGCAAGTGGTAGGGGACCTGTATGTTGACGGGACCTTGGTGCCCTTCGGGGTACTGCAGGAACAGTTTGGGTTGCCGGAGGGGAGCTTCCTCTTGCATGCGGCGGTGGTGGCGGCCATTCAGAAGCACTGGAAAGGGGGGCTCATTGAACCGGACACGACTATGGCATGCCAGTACGTAGTGATGGCCGCTGGCACCTTTAAGGCGGTGACCTGCCTACATAATAGGATGCTGCATGAGGGGCTGGAACCGCTCCTGGGGCTGAAAGCGAAATGGGAGGCGAGCGTAGGTAGGCCCATTCCGGACACGGTGTGGAGCCATATTCTTAAGCGCACGTGGAAGGGCACGAGGAACGCGCGCTTCCAGCAGGTGCACTTCTTTGTATTACATAGGGCCTACTTGACTCCGGAGAAGATCAAACGGTACTTCCAGGTGCAGGAAGCGCGGTGTCCGAGGTGTTTGGCGTCGGAGGCAGATATGGATCACCTGCTCTGGGGCTGTCCGAAACTAGAAGCTTACTGGGAGGAGGTAGGGGAACTTCTCAATGCAGTGACCGACAGGGAGGTGGAGTTTGATATGGCGGCGTGCTTGTTGCTCTGGTTCCCACACACCAAACACACTAAGGTGACAAGCAAGTTTATTGACCTAGGGCTGATACTGGCGCAGCGAGAGATTACCTGGCACTGGAAGTCCAGGGAGGGACCGTCTGTGAGGAGGTGGACGAATGACTTGTTGAGGTGGTCCGAGTGCGAGAGTGTGCTCTGAATGAGGCAGGCTGTCAAGCTTGATAATGAAAAGACCTTAGAATCAGCGCGTGCATGGGAATTGATAGTGCAGGCTTTGCGTGATTCATTGGTGGAGGATGAGGACTGAATGGATAGGACTCGAGGACACCGCGAGGCTTACGGGTACGGAGGTATCAGCGGATCTGTAGCGGGACCCAAGCAAGAGTCAGGAACATGGCACACACCATTAGCGGTTGCAGGCGGGGTGGGACTAGGGGTTGTTTAGGGGTTGTTGAGGGGTGGGCTAGGAGCCGGGAGGCAGATTGGATACGGCAGCGATTCTGGATTGGGACTGCTTACTGGGTCTGTGGAGAGTGGGTGGATAGCGGGGGGCGGCAGGGTAGCATGGGACGGACATGACAAGGCCCTCGTAGGGAACGGGGAACGGGACTGCAGCGGCTACGTAGCACTGGAATGTTGGACTAGGATGGCTGATGTTGGGGATAGGTTAGGGGTTGGGGGGGTAAAATGCAGATACGTGAAGCGATTTCGACCATTGTCCCTCAGGGACGCTCACCATGCTGTCTTGCTACTAACTGGGACGCTGTGCCGCCCGGCCTCCGGGATGCGGGCTGAATGGCTGTGTATGATCTAAGCTCTTACGATTGATGTGGGGGGACACCATGGGTGTACTGGTTGAGCAATTGTATGCAATGGTTTCTAATTCTGCAATAAAAACAAATTTAAAAAAAAAATAAAAAAAGGCTTGCAAGGACTGCTCGCTCAAATGTCAGGACCTCTGAGGGGACCATACCATCCGTTGGGGTGAAGGTGGAAGGTTTCCTTAGTCCAGTATCTTGGCTCCTTGGCTCTGGTTTGTCATCAAAGAAGGCACGAAGGCGTATCTTTCTGAAAAGTTGTCTAATTTCGATCATCTCCTGAAAGCTGTCTGGGGTGGGTGTAGGGACGAACCCCAGTCCTTTTTCCAAAAGGCTGCTCTCAGTAGGGGTCAATACTTTTTTTGAGAAGTTGACAATTAGACTCTTCTCCCCCTGGTGGTGCTCCTGGTCTCCACCATGGTCTGCGGTGTGGGCTGGTCTTGCCATTGGACCCCTTTCTGTCCGCCTCGCTTTCGCCCTCTTCCTCTGCCCCAACCTCAGCCTTGAAAAGGTGGCGGGTTTAAAGGGTAAGATTGCGGCGGGCCCTGTGGAAAAAAGGGGTACTGCCATGGAGGTGTCATATGTGGAGGCCCATGAAACATTGGTCCTTGTTGGTAGCCCTGTTGCCAATTGGGGCGTTGTGGGAACCGGTTGTTCTTTGGGGTATAGCCTCCACTGGAGTCACTACTTGTAGAGCCTCGCCTGTTGTTGCTATCTGAGCTGTCATCCGAGGAGTAGTTGGTCAGATTCCTTACCTTATAATAGATACCCAGCAATATCAACCCCGGTGGTGGGTCTGCGAACAAAGATCACACCAGAAAGTCACGGAGAACAGAACGGCCAAAGAAGCTGTCTCTCCAGACCTGACTGGCAAGGCAATAATGCTTAGTAAAAGTGTGCAGCGAGGCCCACGTGGCTGCCTGACAGATGTCTTGCAGGGGGACACCACGTCCCACGGCAGTAGTAGCTGTTGTCGCCCTGGTAGAATGGGCGCGCAACCCCATCAGAGGTTCCTTTTTAGCCAGAGAATAACAGGCCTTGATACACAAGACGACTCTGCAGGAGATAGTCCTCTTGTGTACAGCCCGGCCTTTCTTGTCACCCACGTAGCCAACAAAGAGCTGGTCATCCACCCACAACTGTTGTGTACGATTCAGGTAAAAGGAGAGCGCATGTTTTGGGTCCAGACTGTGGAGCCTCTCTTCCTCTGTGGATGGGTGCGGAGGCGGAAAAAAGTGGGCAAGGTGATAGTTTGCCCAGTGTGGAAGGCAGTGACAACCTTTGGCAAGAAGGAAGGACGAGTGCGAAACACAACCTTGTCCGGATGGACCGACAGAAAAGGAGGCTTACAGGAAAGAGCCTGGAGCTCACTCACGCGCCTAGCAGAGGTGATCGCAACCAGGAAAGCAGTCTTCAAAGTCAATAATCGAAGAGGACAGTTGTGAAGCAGCTCAAAGGGAGCGCACATCAAATAGGTATGGACCAGATTCAAGTCCCACAGCGGTTTCACAAACGGAATAGGAGGAAAAAGGTGAGTAATGCCTTTGAGAAATCTATTTACAACAGGGTGTTGTATATGAATTTAGGACACTAGTGTAATTTTCCCGATTCATGCCCATATATAGGTATGTATGTATGTATGTATGTTCTTATATAGCGCTCGACTTACCCTTGGGCATCTCGGCACTTGCATTGGGAACCCGTCCTGGTTTTTCCCTGTGAGATACCCATACTGGGCATTCCCAAGGTGAAAGCCAGGCATCCCGCCACTTGGGGGCCGTAGTGGAGATTAAGCAAGCTATTGCCCAGAGTTGCAGAGTGTGAACCCGTGATTCGAGTAGGCACCGAAGTGAGAATTATTGAGTCCGTGGACACTTGGGCTCAGACCCTGCCGCGTCGGGAATTGAACCCTGGTCCCGGGTCGGACCTCTGCTTCAGGGTATGCCTCCCCTAACCAGTGAGCCACACTTCTCCATATATAACTCACCCTATCCTTATACAGGCATAGAAATCATAACCATATGTAGACTTATCCCATGCAGTCCAAATACGGCATGGCTACTTCCACTAGTTCTGAAAATCCACAACGATTTCTTGGAAAAACCCGCTTCCAGCAGTCAGGGACTTCCCCTTGCTTGAATATTGATTTAGCCAAGAACTCATGGAGTTTTCAAAGAACTGAGTCTTTGATGACGTTATTATGTCCAACCTCACGTCAATCTCGGCACCTTTAAGGTATAAATATGCCCACACTTGCCCAGGCAAACACACGGTGGTTTGGAGCAGTTCGACTATCTACTTGCCCGACACGGCTCGCCGCAGCAAGTGCCGAAGGAAGCCGACTCTCCAGCAGATGCACTGAGAGACGCTGTCTTTTCCCCTGCCAAGAAATCCAGCTCCAGTGTTTCCAGGCTACCCTTGCGAGTTGCTGGGAAATCGAGTCCTGAGAGAAAGATACCAGACCTCTTTCATTCTAAACCAAGATACAGAGCTGATTAGACCCTTAGAGAATTCTTGGATAGATTCTTGGCAAAGAATACTGAAACTAAGCTACACCTCACTTACTTCTTCCCTCGTACTAGACCTAGGTTAGGTACACCGGGGTAGGCGTATTTTAGAACCACCAGTTCAGTACTTTTAGTCTTCATTTATTAATGTATGTATTCTAAGTATTTTATGGCTTAGAAACCATATCATGCTTTTACAGTATTATTTTATAATACTCTTCGTACTGTACGCATTGTACTTTGCAACTAGTATTACGGTTGCAGCAGTTCATTTCTTATGCTTGAGAAAGAAGACTGTTCAATAAATACTCATTTTACTGTACGCACTTTACTTTATGACAAGTATTGCAATTGTGGCAATTCACTTCTCTTGCATGAGAAAGAAGACTGCTCAATAAATCACCTTTTTATTGAAAATGCCTGTCTCTCTATTTCTCTGCACCTCTGGTGAAACGAAGCATGCACGATTGACTGAGTGAAATAGCTATCTATTGTTTCCGCGACTCTAGAGATACATTTCTTATTCTTGGGAAACAAAGTTCTCATGTTTATGCGGTTGTCAGAAACGAATCCCTTCTTGTGAATTCGAGAACGTTTCTAGTGACCTCTGAGCTAGCTTGCACTCACAATTAAGTCTAATATATTCAATAGAGACCTAGTCGACCTCAGTCCTACGTCTAAACTATAGTATATATTATTCCACTGCGCAGAGCCTATTGGGAATATAGGAACTACACTACAAGGGGACTTGAAAAAAGAGGGCTGATCAGGGAGCATGAGATAGGCCGAAATTGCAGAAAGATAGCCCTTAATAGTGCCCAGAGCAGAGCCCTGCTGGGCCAGAGTAAGAAGAAACAAAAGGACTTCTGAAAGAGGGGCAGAAAGGGGATTCACAGCTTTTGCTGTACACCGTTGCCACAAATTTGTTACCCCTGCAGGCGCATACCGATTTAGTGGAGGGACGTCTGGTTGCCAGAATTATATCACAGACTTCAGGAGGCAAGACAAAAGGAATTTACTGTCGCCGCTCAATCTCCACGCATGTAGGTGGAGGCTGAACAGGTTCAGGTGGAGGGCTGTCCCCTGCTGCTGCAACAGAAGGTCCTGAAGAGGCAGTCAGATCGGGGGATCCATGCTCATACTGAGTAGCTCGGGATACCAAACTCTTCGAGCCCAGTCTGGGGCCGCAAGGATGACTCTGAGCTGTTCACGTCTGATCTTCTTCAGCACTCTGGGTAGAAGTGTTATAGGCCGAAAGGCGTACAATAGACCGCAGCTCCACTCATGACGAAAAGCATCACTGAGCGAGTGCCGCCTTGGAAATTCCAACGTGCAGAAGTGATGACATTGCGCGTTCTCTTCGGTGGCGAATAGATCTAACCAAGGCTCTCCCCACTGTTGAAAGAGACCTTGCGCCACCTCCGAGTGAAAACGCCATTTGTGATCCATCATGCACCTGCGGCTGAGTTCGTCCACCCTGGCATTCAAAGAACCTGTCAAGTGTTGAACCGTCAAGGAAATGCCTTGACGTTCCAGCCATGTCCAGAGACGCAGAGCCTCCTGACATAGGGTCCACGACCCCACCCTGCCCTGCTTGTTGCAATACCACATGGTGGTGGTGTTGTCTATGAAAAACTGCACTACTTTCCCTTTGACAGAGGGAAGGAATGCTTTCAGTGCAAGTTGGATCGCCCAGAGCTCCAGAAGGCTAATATGGAGCCTGGACTCCGCCGGAGACCAGAGGCCTCTGATCTCTGCCTCTCCCTTGTGGCCGTCTCTACCCAGGAGGGACGCATCCGTCACCACTGTGTGCTCCGGTTGCGGAAGGGAGAGGGATCTGCCGCTGACCCAACGCTGGTTCGTGAGCCACCACTGCAACTATTGCGCAGTGCCCTCCGAGACCTGGACGTACTCGAACAGGTCCAATTAATGCAGCGCCCACTGGAACTTCAGGTCCCACTGCAGAGCCTGTATATGCATGATTGGTCAGCAGGATGCAGCAGGCCATGAGGCCTAGCAGCCTCAAGGTCATCCTGACCGAAACCAGGACAAGGGCTGATAGATCGGAATCATAGCCCGAAAGTCCTTGACTCGCTGTGCGGGAGGATAAACCCAAAAATGTGCCGTGTCCAGAACTGCACCAATGAAAAGGAGCTTCTGAGAGGGAATCGGGTGCGACTTCGGCAAGTTGATGGAGAACCCCAGCAAATGCAGGAAGTCGGCCGTAGTCTGGAGGTGGGAGACAACTGCTTGGGGCGAGCACGCCTTCAACAGCCAGTCGTCGAGATCGGGGAAGACTGAAACCCCTGATCTGCGCAGATGAGCTGCGACCACTGCCATCACTTTCATGAACACCGGATGGGGACTGGTAAGGCCAAAAGGGAGTACCGTGAACTGAAAGTGCTCGTGGAATACCGTGAACAGCAGGCTGGCAGGACGGGGATGTGAAAATAAGCATCCTGCAAGTCCAACCCTACCAACCAGTCTTGCAGGTCTAGGGCAGACAAGACCTGAGCAAGTGTGAGCATCTTGAACTTCTCCTTCCGGAGGAAGCGAATGACGTTCCGAAGGTCTAAGATAGGATGCAGGTCCTTGTCCTCTTTGGAACCAGGAAGTAGTGGTAGTAACAACCACAACCTACTTCTGGCGTCGGAACACGCTCAATTGCCCACTTGGCCAAGAGGGCCGCAACTTCCTCCCGAAGAAGTGCCAAGTGATTCCCCCCAACATGCAATGGGACTGAGGTGGCGTGGATGGAGGGGTAGTCTCGAAGGGGAGGGAGTAGCCCCTTTGGACTATATGCAACACCCTCCTGTCTGAAGTGATGGTGAGCCAGTGGGAGAGGTGATGGCGAATACTGCCACCCACTGGTGTTTGGTGGGCCTGAAACACCGGACTAGGAAGGTTTGGAGGCAGTTGAGGCATGGGAGGTGTTGGACTGACTCGCCCGCTGGTCCCGTGACCCACGTCTGCGGGTCCCATGTCCACGGCTGTGCTGAGACTGTTGCTGCGCAGGCCTGTGGCTCTGAAACAAATGTGTCTGAGTGCCCCTTCCCTGGCTACGAAAGAAGCAGAAGTAGTGCGCGTGGTCGAAAGGCCTAAGGACTTGGCAGTAGCCTGTGAGTCCTAAAAACGCTCCAACGCACGATTGCCTTGTCACCGAAAAGGCGAGCGCCATCAAAGGGCTTGTCCATCAGAGTGTTCTGGACATCCCTGGAAAAGCCAGTTATCCTCAGCCAGGCGTGGCGGTGTAGCACCACTGTTGTGGAAATCGTCCTGCCCAGCGAGTCGGCGGTGTCAAGGCCACAACAAATTGTGAACTTGGCTACATCTCTCCCTTCGGCAATAGCCTGGGAGAGCACCGTCGGAGCCTCCTCCGAACACTGAGGCAGCACCTGCGCAACGTGTCCCACACAGAATGGGAAAAACGGCCCAAGAGGCATGCAGTGATCACAGACAGCAGCCCTGAACTGGCGGAAGTAAACAGTTTCTGCCCAAACTGCTCCAGTTTATTCGATTCCCTGTCCGGAGGAGCGGAAAGGAATGCGCTTGGGGACTCAGAGTCTTGGACAACCAAGCCCTCAGGGGTTGGGTGTTGGGAGAGGAAAATGGGTCGCCCAGGACCGGGCGATGACGTTGGGCCACGTTCTTATTCACAGGAGCCCCTGTGTTAGGCCTAGACCAGGTGCCCAAAAGAACGTCTGAAAGTGCATCTATAAAGGGCAACAGCAGCTCCATGGAGGAAGACGCCAGTGGGAGCCCTTCTGTCAGGAGGTTAGTCCTGACGGCCACCATAGGGAGCTAGAGGTGGAGCGCCTCGGTTGCACAACGCACCACAGAATATGTACCACCCTCCTCCGCAGCCATGGTAGAAGGAGACAATGTGCCAGGTTCTGGAGTAAAATCCATGTCACCTGCATCCTCCAAATCCTCTTCCCAGTCCGGGTCTAACTTGCACTGGGCTGCAAGAGTGTCCTCAGACCCCTCCTAGTCCTCCCCATCCTCCCCAACCTGCCTGGCAGGCGGAAAAGAGGGAGGCGGATGGAGAAAGGGATAGAAATTCCCCATTGGTGTCGGCATCAGCATCAGTTGACACCGCTCCGGCGCAGTCTCCACTTCAGGGTGGAAGCCAGGGACAGTTTGTAGAGATGCTTAAGATGACTACACTTTAGCCTGACACTGTGGAATGTTTTGTTTGATGATAAAACTCAATAAAAGATTTAAACCATAAAATAAATTCTGTGTGAAATATTCTCATACAAAACTCTCCCAGTGACTGAGCTCTAGATCAGTGTCAGAAAAAAGGGAACTAGCGTTGTTGTGCCGGGGTTGGTGCCATCTCCCAATGTCACTTCTGGTGCCAATACTAAGCCAGCGTCTCCTACTGACATCATAGAGCTTTGAAGTTTTCCAGATTCAGTCGGACACCTGGAATTATTTAGCAGGTGAGGAATAGGGAGGTAGAATTATCCATCAAAAATACACATCTCTAGTCTACAAATCTAGAATGAATATGGGATGGCATTCACAGATCAATGTATCAGAAATTTCTCACGAGCCAGGGCCAGGTAGCCCACAGCAGGGACTAAGGAACATTACTGAGTGGCTCGTATTGGTGCAGCCAGCTCCCTTCGCAGTTCAGGAACACAAAAGAACAAGTTACTTACCTTCGGTAACGCTTTTTCTAGTAGATACAGTATCTGCCTGTGGATTCCTCACCTTGTGAATATCCCCCTGCGTCAGCAATGTTAGGAAAACTCTTTTGTAGCACGCCGGCGTGGACGACGTCACAGGAGCACGGCATCGCGCGCGTCTCCGGCTGACGTCACCGACTCCTTATTAGGCCTACGTCGGCGTGATGACATCAGTTCCGCCCTTTTTTCCATGCCTTCGAGGCACCCGGACGGACCAATGACAGCAGATATACATACATACAGTGTACATAGTACATACAATTCAAAACTGCACACATAGCGCGTAGCAAAGGTATTAAAAACCCAATATATACATCAAAATACATAAACTCAGGTATAACAGAGTGGACAACGGGGAGGCAGGTGGGTCAGTGAGGAATCCACAGGCAGATACTGTATCTACCAGAAAAAGCGTTACCTAAGGTAAGTAACTTGTTCTTCTGATAGATACATCTGCCAGTGGATTCCTCACCTTGTGAATAGAGTCCCACAGCAGTTCCCACTCCCGGAGGAGGGTGTCCACTCTCTTATACCAAGAAATCATGAAGGACAGAGCGCGCAAAGTGGACGTCCCTCCTCACCTCGGTGTCCAAGCAGTATTGCCTTGCGAAAGTGTGGAGGGAGGCCCAAGTCGCAGCTCTGCAAATATCCTCAACAGGAACACCCCTAGATAAAGCAGAAGTAGCAGACTTTGCTCTAGTACAGTGAGCTCTTATACCCTCAGGAGGGTCCTAACCCGCCAGGGAGTAGCAGATCTTGATGCATAATATTATCCATCTTGATAGAGTGCGCCTGTGCACAGATCTTCCTTTCTTGCAGCCAGCAAATCCAACGAACAGCTGGTCATCCAACCTGAACTCCCTTGTCCTGTCCAGGTAGAAGCTCACCGCCCTCTTAGGGTCCAAGCGATGAAGCCTCTCCTCCTCCTTTGAAGGGTGAGGGGGAGGATAAAAGGTAGGGAGGGTAATGGACTGTCCTAAATGGAATGGAGTAACCACCTTAGGCAGAAAAGCAGCCCTGGTCCTAAGAACCATTCTATCAGCATGAATGGTCAAGAACGGGGGCTTTGAGCTAAGAGCTTGAAGATCACTTACCCTCCTTGCCGAGGTAATTGCGACTAGGAAGACCGTTTTAAAAGATAAAAGTCTCAAGGGACATGAGTGTAAAGGTTCAAAAGGAGACCCCATCAAGAATGTAAGATCAAGATTCAAGTCACATTGAGGAACAATAAAAGGTGTAGAGGAAATTTATTGGTAAGGCCCTTAATGAAACGTAATACAATTGGAGATTTAAACAAAGAGGGCTGGTCCGGCAAACAAAGGAAAGCCGATAAGGCTGACAAATAACCTTTAATAGTTGCCACTGCAAAACCCTGCTGGGCCAAGGAAAGTGCAAATTGGAGAATATTGGACAAACGAGCCCTTAAAGGGTCAACGGACTTCTCCCCACACCGAGCAACAAATTTAGACCACCTATAAGAATAGATGGACTTGGTGGGAATCACGCCTGGCTGATAAGATGACATCCACCACATCGTGAGGGAGAGAAAATGAACTCAGGTTGCCCCATTCAATCTCCAGGCATGAAGGTGTAAGGTCTGGAGGTGGGGGTGTAGAACCTGCCCCTCCATCTGGGAGAGGAGGTCTGCCCTGTGAGGGAGACGGAGCGGCGAGCACGAGGAGAGGTAGAGAAGATCCGTGTACCACACCCTTCTTGGCCAATCCGGGGCGATCAATATAACTTGGGCCCGGTCTTGGCGAATTTTCCTCAGAACTCGAGGAATCAAGGGTATGGGAGGAAACGCATAAAGGAGTTGCGAGTCCCAACTCAACTGAAACGCGTCTCCCAGAGCTCCTTGCATCGGAAACTGGAGGCTGCAGAATGACGGGCAGTGAGTATTCTCGTGAGTGGAGGAGTTCCCCATGTCCGGAAGATGAGACGGACCACGTCTGGGTGAAGCCTCCACTCGTGGTCGGCCGAGAACTGCCGACAGACTGTCTGCGCGTACGTTCAGTACCCCGGCCAGATGACTTGCCATTAGACAAATCTGATGATCCTGAACCCAGGACCAGAGACGTAGAGCCTCTCTGCAGAGACACCACAACCTTACTCCTCCCTGCTTGTTGACATACCACATCGCGGTGGTGTTGTCCGTCAGGACTTGAACCGACCGACCGCAAAAGGGAAGGGAGGAAGGCCTTGAGTGCCAAACGTCTGGCCCGCAATTCCAATAGGTTGATGTGAAGCAACCTTTCCTCTGGAGACCAGACAGGTCCCCCAGATGAGCACCTCACCCTAGAGTGGATGCATCCGTTATCACTGTGGCCACCGCTGGAGGAAGTTGGAAAGGCTTTCCTTGAGACAGATTACCTTCCACGCCCACCAGGACAGATCCGCCGCAGTCTCTCTGGAGATCCTCACTGACTCCCTGAGATCTCCGTTGTGCTGATACCACTGCCTGCGGAGGCACCACTGGAGTGCCTTCATGTGCCAGCGTGCATGGTTGACCAACAGAATGCAAGAAGCCATCAGACCGAGCAGACGAAGGACCTTCAGGACTGGAACAACCGCTCCATAGTGAAATAAAGGTATAATTTCCTGTATGTCGCAAATCCTTTGAGGAGGAGGGAATGCACGACACACAGTAGTGTCCAGTACCGCACCTATGAACAGGTTGCGCTGGGAGGGCACCAGGTGAGATTTGGGTACATTTATCAAAAACCCCAACCTGTGCAACAACTGAGTTGTCTCTTGCAAATGATGGAGCACCTTCTCCGGCGACTCTGCTTTGATCAGCCAGTCGTCCAGATAGGGGAACACTGGAATCCCCGACCTTCTGAGATGCGCTGCCACCACAGCCATCACCTTGGTGAAGACTCGAGGCGCAGTAGTAAGTCCAAACGGAAGGACCGCAAACTGGTAATGCTGCGACCCCACCGTAAAACGGAGATACTTCCTATACGACTTCAGGATCGGAATGCGAAAATACGCATCCTGCAAGTCGATCGACACCATCCAGTCTTCTTCCATCAGCGCCTGAAGAACCTGCGCAAGAGTGAGCATCTTGAACCTCTCCTGTTTGAGATAGAGGTTCAAAACACTGAGGTCTAGGATTGGACGGAGTCTGCCATCCTTCTTGGGGATCAGGAAATACCGGGAGTAGCATCCCTGACCCCTTACCTGCTCCGGAACCACCTCCATCGCACCCTTTCTGAAAAGTGCCAGGACTTCTTCCTGCAAGAGAAGCAGGTGGTCCTCCAAACAATAACCTTGGCAAGGAGGGTAATTGGGGGGAAATTCCCAAAAGGGAAGAGCATACCCATTCTCTACGAGATTGAGAACCCAAAGATCTGATGTAACCGATTACCAATCTCGTAGAAAATAGGTAAGTCGACCCCCTACAGGACCCGCATGATCCAGAGTGGTGGATCTAGGGCTGCTTTGCTGTTGTAGGTGGGGGGTGGGTATTAGAGGAGGAAGTTGAGGAGGAGGAGGCTTGACGACCACGGGCGCAACCCCTTTGTCTACCTCTATAGGACTTATACAAAGGGTTCTGCTGCTGTTGCTGCCGTTGGCTCTGCTTATAGGCACGAAAAGTGGACCTTCTAAAACCCCTGAATTTCTTGATTGAAGAGCCTCTAACCTGTAAGCCCAAAGACCTTGCAGTCGCCCTGCTATCTTTGAAGCTTTCTAAGGCAGCTTTGGCCTTCCTTCCAAAAAGGCCAGTGCCATCAAAAGGCAAATCCATAAGAGCAGCCTGGACATCAGCTGAGAATTCAGACGATTTTAACCATGCGGCCCTTCTAGTGGCGACTGAAGAACCCATTATCCTAGTCACAGAGTCCGCCTTATCCATGCCACTCTGAATCACCTGGCGAGCCGCAGCCTGAGTGTCAGAAACCACCTCATTGAAGGTCTTTCTATCCTCCTCCGGAAGCTTAGATGATAACTGCTTAACCGTGCCCATCAAAGCATGTACATATCTGCCCAGCAGACAAGTAGCATTTGTCGATTTCAGGGCCATGCTACTTGATGAGAACACCTTCTTTGCATTCTGATCCAACCTCTTTGAGTCCTTACCCCCTGGAACCTGGGAAAATGCACCTGCAGACCTCTTTGAACAAGTCGCCTGAACAACCAGACTCCCTGGCGAAGGATGGGATGTCAAAAACTCTGGGTCACCAGGTGCCACCCTATAACGTCTCGCCACTGTTCTAGACACCGCAGGAGCAGTCAGAGGCTTTTTCCAAACTTCCAATGTTGGCTTAGTAAGAGCCTCAGTGAACGGAAGAGTCGGCTCAACAACAGATGAAGGTGAATGTAGAACCTCAGTAAGGATGTTAGATTTAAACTCAGCCGAAGGCAAAGTTAAGTTCAACAGATCTGCAGCCTTTTTAATAACAACTTGGTATGGAGCCACATCTTTAGAGGGTGCGTCAGAAACTGCAGGCAACCCCAATTCAGGCGAAAATTCCAAACCACTTGCACTATGCAGATCCTCAAAATAATCTTCCTGATCCTGAAGTTCGCCTTCCTCTACTTCTGGATCCTCATATTCCTTCTCTTCCATGAGGCGCTGAGCTTTACGCCTCGACCACTCCAACCGAACCGAAGTCGTCGGATCCGGTATCGACTCCGATGGAGCCGGGGCCGGCGTCGAGTGAGGAGCTGGAACAGCCGGAGGATAGGAAGCTGGAACCGGCGTCTAATCTCGATTCCGAGGTCGTTCTGGAGCCGGTGAAGCCGTGTGCGAAGTCGATGACCTCGGCGGTACCGTACCAAGCCAAGGTGGATATGGCGTCAGCATAAACGGCAGGAAAGGCGCCGGAGCATAAGCTTAAGGGACACTCAAGTTGTATGACAATGGACCCATGGGACCAGCCGGTGCACCAGTGGGGTACATTGCTCTTGCATATACGCCATACATGGCGTTAAGGAAATGCGAGGGGTCCTGTCCAGGACCAGGAAACGGAGGGTACGAACCCACTGGATGCTCCAGAGGAGGCTGCACTGGAATCGTATCTTCATGACCCTCCTGTTCCTCTGGATGATGCACCGGAGTCGACGCAGCCTGAGGATTCTCAACGTCTTCTTCCTCATGCTCAGAAGACTGACAAGGATCCAGAGACGGATTCGGTCCTGGATCCGGAGATGGCCCTCGAGACTGAAAGGGCGAGGCTTCACCTTCAGGCTCACGAGATGGTGATGGAGAGAAAAAGTCTTTATGATGCTTATGAGATGAAGACCTCTTCTTCGAATCAGACTCTTTGCCGGAATGATGCTTTGAGCTATGCTTCTTCCTCTTATGTTTTTTCTTCAAGGAACCCGAAGCATGACCCGAAGCCGACTTTGACGCCGGCTCCGATCGAGACCTTGACCTCGTCTTCGACCTCGACTTCGAGTGTCTGGATCTTGAACTCGAAGACCTCTTGGCATCCTTTCCCTTTACCTTGGCCAGAAGAAGTTTAGTCTCTCGTTCATGCAGAGCCTTCGGGTTCATTTTGGAGCAGGATCGACAGCCTCCGACATCGTGGTCCGAGCCCAGACACCACAAACAATCACTATGAGGATCGGTTATAGACATCATCCTGGCACACGATCCACACTGCTTAAAGCCTGTCTTCTTCGACGACATCTTCGGTGAAGAACAACAGCTCGAAAGAGATAGAGAAACACACAAATAGCAACAAAGTTACTATCCGCAACACAAGAGATCCCAAGAAACCGTTAGCGTCGACGACGCGGAAAAAAGGGAACTGATGTCATCACGCCGACGTAGGCCTAATAAGGAGTCGGTGACGTCAGCCGGAGTCGTGCGCGATGCTCCTGTGATGTCGTCCACGCCGGCATGCTACAAAAGAGTTTACCGAACGTTGCTGACGCAGGGGGATATTCAAATGGTGAGGAATCCACTGACAGATGTATCTATCAGAATTAAGTCTTATTCAGGCTTCTTGGGAATACTGTTAGGAGGAGGCTTGAAAGAAGGAGTCATCCCTGAGAAGAAGCAGGTCCTGGTGGTGCCCCTATAGCCAAACGCCGCTTAGAAGAGCAACATGAAGTCCACCTAGCTGGAGATAGAAGGAGCTGTGCATTGAGAGAAAAAGCGTCAAACACTAAGCAAGGTGTGGGTGAGCTGTGATACTTGGAGCTCTGTGGAGCAGTGTTCGCCATTGCCCTTCCCAACCCCCCACACTCAGTCACAACTGGCAGGTCAATCAGTAGGCCTAAGACCTATTGTCAGGAAGTGCTATTCTAAGGAGAGACCCCTCTAGCTTCAGGCCACTCAGAGGTGTGACAGCTATGACCTGAAGCTATGGGGTTGTAAATATGAATTGCAGCATTGCCGCTGAAATACCCAGAGACACAGAAGTGGTCTACAAACTTTGAATGTATCAGAGTGACTTGTGCTATGACTTGGGATTCCTGGTGAACACAGGCGCATTTCTAGCCCCCATCAGACTCCAGTACCAATTCAGACATGCAACCCGGCATTAAGGCTCAATGTTGAGTCAGCTCTTCAATTGTTTAGGCAAGATGTTTTGTGCTGGGCCAGCATGACTACCTGAGGGCTGTCACCAAATACACTTTCATCACCTAAGGAGTCGAAAGGCTGCAACTCGTATTCACTGAAGTCACCAAAGCTGCTTTATCAACCACTCCCAGGGCAGGCCACTTGAAAGTGAAAAACGCAGCAGACACACATGTGCAATATCAGAGAATAGGAACCAGCTGAGATTGTAGTCAGAAAACAAGAGCAGCTACAAAAGAGGAAAACAATAGGAGGCGATAACAAATCCTGGTCAGAAGACACTCAGAGTTAGGAAAACAGTAGAGTGGCATAGCCCGACTCTGACAGGTGACTAAGGGATGGGCTTAAAGCAGTACTGCCAGGAATAGGAGTTCCATTGCACAGGAAGGCTAACAAGAAGCAAGGAGAGACTGTGGGAGCAGGGGGCCTGCATAAACTAGAGGAGGAGAACTCTCATAGCCTTCTGACAGCCTAATTGTAAACATGTAGAGCGTTTGTTTTGGGTTATTATACGTATAATATTGCACTGATGGCAGACACAGCTTCATTACTTTAGATAAAGATAAAAACCACTTTGGACAAGGATTTATTTTGTGATATTAATGTTACAATGAGTTCTGAGTCGCTAACTTTACACCACCTCCCTTAGTAGCCCTGGATTGCCCCGATTCGCTGCCCTATAGATAAACTACTAAAGAGAAGGCCTTAGTACTCAGTTTTGGGTCCAGTGGTAGATCAGGTCTCAGAACATCAATATTATAAGGAGCTGCCTCTTTACATAGTGGACCAGAAAGAGGTCCATTGTGTAAAGAGGCCAGGCAAATCCCAAAGTAATTACAGAGGCACAAATGACTCCCCAAATGCTCTCTTTTGTGGTAGTGTGGGCAAGCAGTTAGTCAGGGGGTTGTGCTAAGTATTTAATTCACACACAAAGGCAGTAGGAAAGACCAAACGTGATCAAGAAATCCAAAACCAAATATAAAAATAACATGAACCTATATATAAATTTAGATATCAAGATCATGGGAATCTGGTAAGAACTTTTCCGAGTTATGAATTTTTACAATTTCAAAAGCAGACACAATGCATTTTCTAGATTGGTAATGTTATCCTATGGAGGAAAAACATGTATTGCATTTGGGCACTTGTCAGCGACTTGTGGGACTGTTCTTTTGGACTTAAGGCGAGTATGGGGAAAGGTCCAATGCCACACCAACAGGTCACCATAGGAGGCTCTGGGAAGTTCGGGTGCAGAGGTGTGTCAATTTGTCGGGTGTCCCATTCACTTTAATAGGAGAACAGACCGGTTACAAAGAGGCTACAAGTTAGAACTGGGGGACCATCGGGGGGGACTCATAGGGGGCTAGATCCTTGAGACCCTCGAGTACACAGGGACACCCTTGGTCCACTTCTTCTCAGGCTATGAGGCTAGGGTGCAATGGGGTCTTTTGGGGTCAGATTACAGTGCAAGAGTCTCTCACGGTAGGAGGGTACGTGCAGCGCTGGTGTCCGGGCTGGGCAAAACAAACCCTGGCAGCTGCAAGGGGCCGCTACCCGGGTATTGGTCCTTGTGTCCTTCCACTCAGTGGGGAAGATAGGTTTGACCTTCCTGGGGAGCTGCTGCGTCGTGCTGGCCGGGGAGTAACAGCTCGGTGGACCGCACCTTGCGTCTTTGCAGGGGAGTAGCTCTAATACAAGGAAGTTTCTTCAGGCAATATGGTGAAGTAATGGCAGCCATCCGAGTTTCTTGGAGACTGCACAGTGGCAGAGCGAGTTAGCTTCTCTTACAAATGTGGGGGGGCAGCAGTCAGCTGGCATAGTTGGCTCCTAGTCAGTCATTGCTCCTCGGTTTTAGTGGCAGGACTCTTCTTGATTCATCAGGATCTGAAGATCTGGTATCAGGGTGTGCCCTAAATACTCAATTTAGGGGTGTTAAGGGCAGCGAGGGGTGTAAATGAGCTACTTGCCATTGTGGTCACTACGCCTCCTATATGACCACATCCTATAGGGAAGGGAGACTTACCTTTTGTCAGAGTTGCTAAGTTTGCCAACACAAAGATGGCTAACTCTGAAAAGTCGATTCCAACTCAGATTGGGCCACCTTAGGGGTGGTACTAGCCTTGGGGTGGGCACGCCTACCTAACTAATTTTCCCATCTGCCCACATGCCAAAGGGCTCTGGGCAAAGGGGGTTGGCTTTGTCTTCTGTGAGGGAAGCCAGACTCGCATTTCTTTGAAGCTCCCCTGCCTTGGAATGATAATCAGCAGGTCATCCTGTGGGAGGGGGTGTTATCAACCTCTTCTCTAACAGGCTTTATTTCGGACCTTCTCAGACCAAAGGCTATCATGGCTGGGGGTCAGACACTGATCTCTGGTGGCAGGCTGGAAAAAACAGACAGCCAACACACCAGGGACTGGTAGGTTTACAGGGGGAACCTCTAAGACGCCCTCTGTGTGCATATATTAATAAATCTAACACCACAGGTATCAGTGTGGGCTTATTAATATGAGGTGCTTGATACAAAACATCCCTACTTTCAGTGAAGCCATCATATAACTGGGGAACTTGTTTTTACCAGTGTCCAGCAGATGCTTTCAAAATAGCTTCCTTGATCACCTGCAATATCTAGTAATAGAACTAGACATCACAGGGGCATATCTTCTCATGCAGATATGTCCTCACATAAAATATAATGCACCCTTCCTTAGGGCTCAAATTAGATGCAGTGACTCTGACATGGCACACAGTAGTGTGTCATGCCGTGTTTTCACTAATGGCTTGCACAATGTCATGCAGCCTGCACTGGCAGTCTGTGTGGAATTTGCATGTGGGTCTGTTAGGGTGGAATAGGATATGCTGCATCCCTTAGGGACCGTCTTTAGTAACCCTGTAGGAGGCTGGCTTAGTATATGGTGCATTTAAGTGAAGCACCTTGCACTAATCCACACAGCCCTTATGGTGATTTTAGTGGTCTCAGACAACCACAGAAAGCTCTTTAAGTGGTTGCTGGGGAGAACAGACTTCAGGATTATCCAGAAGGAGAGTTAAGCAGCTTGTTTTTCCAGGTCTAATCATGTAGTGTAGGTTAAACAAAAAATAACCACACAGTGTATATATAAAAATCTTTCTATTTGTTACACAACACTCACTAACATATTGGTATATCTCTTTCCCAAAGATATCAACACGCGCTTTGATGCCTCATCAGGGGTAATAAGCGCTATATAAATGCAATTACAATACAATTACAATACACAATACTTCAATTGCAAATAGGTAAGTAAGCAAAATACACAGTGGTTGCCAGACAGAGACCAAACCATATACCAAAAAAGTGGAATGCGAACTGTGACCAAAGTCGGGACTTGGACCAAGAGACTCAGAAGAGCTGGGAACACAAGGAACCACCCAAGGTAAGTACCAAGAAACCGCACGGAGGCTGTGTGCAGAGTGGAAACACAGCTGCGTGTTCAATAAAGTCAAAGGGAAAGCTGCGGTTGCAGTTTGGAAGAAGAAGAACCCTTCCCAGTGGACCCTGAATCAACCCTGTGGAAGACAGTAGGTTGGAAAGTCACACCACCTGTGGATACCCCAGGAACCAGGAAACCTACACCAGGAAAGCGGGTGCTTAGGTGCGAACTGATGTCGGAAACCACAGTGGACCACAATGAAGGACTTCAGAAAAGATGCTGCTGGCGAAGACTGTGCAAAAGTCCAGTGGAACCCAAGGGTGGATTTTTTAAGTGAAGAACCTTCAAGCAGATGGGACAGAGTCTATTCCACTTGGAAGTGACCAGGCGACACAGAAGAGCACGGAAGACCTCGTCACTGCAGCTTTTTTGATTGATTAAGCTTTTATTGTTCAATTACTTAAAATCAATACAATATACTAGCAATGTTAAAAGAAAGAGAGTTAAAATCCCATGCTTGTTACTACAGCCTGGTAGGGCATAAAACCTTAAAACTAATATCACAGTCTGGTTATACAGTACAAGTGCAAAATGCATTAGACTTAAAAGGGAGGTCTGTCCGGGACTCCCTTGCTTCCTAGCTGACTGTTTTCTTTTTGTGGCTCTGTTTTCGGCGACAGTGCGGCTCGAATTGATTCTATAAATTTCCCCAGCCGTGCAACTATTTGAGCTGTATTAGAAGAGAAACACAAGTCTGAGACTTCTCTGCATCGTACAAGGCCCTGGGCTCTGCAGATAGGAAGAACTAGTCGGTGCCTCTCACTGGCTAACTTGGGACAACAGCACAGCAGATGGAGCCGGAATTCCTGATTGTAATTACAGAGTCGACATGCGGCTTAATTGTCCTGCTGGGCCCAACCTTGATAAAAATCCACAATGGGAAGTGCAAGAAGTCTCATGTAGGTGAAATGTTTTCGGGCTTGGACTGACAGCGCTTGCTCGAAATAAGGCTGTGGTTTTCCCACTATGTAGGAGGCATCCAGTGATGAGAAATTGGATTGATGGTGTAAGCTTTCCAGATCTCTTTTGTGTGATATTTTCTTAGCCTGTCTCTTCACTGCTATTTTCCATGCAGCTACTGAAATGTTTGAATTGTCCAAATTGTGCACCTCAATTTCTAGCAATTTTATGGCCGCTGTCAATTGCATCTGCCGTGGGGATCCACTATCTTCGAAAATTGTTTTAATTTGCGCTTTCAAAGATGTTGCTGGAGCTCGCAGGATGCTAATATAGTATTTTAAAGTGTCCCCAAGTCAGGTAATGTCTGGACGAGTTAGACCAAGCTCCAGCCTTACTCTTGCACTCCTAGCCTGTCGTGGGATGCCTAATACATGCTTATATACCGAGATTTGGTGGCTCATGAGAAAGTTAGTAAGGGCAGCAGGAAAGATTAGGTGGCCGTAGATGATGGAGGACACTACTTTTGCTTTTAAGACTTTCAGGATAGGTGCAGTGCACGAGCTGTGTAGTCTTCGATTGAGACTTATCAGGCTGCAGATGATACCGGCCCCCTTGCTTCTTAAATGTTGAAAATGTGCTGACGGTTTAGCCCCTTCCGAAAGCCTAAGACCCAAATAATTATAGCGTTTGCAAGTTCTGATTTGCAGGTCACCTAGGCGCTATTTAGTTGTCTTCTTTAGATGGTACTTCCCAGAGATTATTATCTTGGTCTTCTCCTGATTTACCAGCAGGTTATTATTTTGATTAAATCTGTGTAGCGCTTCTAAGGCTTTCTGTAGGCCTGTCCTAGTGTGATCCAAGATAAGAAGGTCATCAGCATATTGGAGAATTTGGAGCCGCACGTTCCACAGCTTAGGAATGAGTAGATTTGCCCCCTCCAGGGCTTGTCCCAAGTTGGCTATGCAGATATTAAAAAGTAAAGGGGAAAGGACGCACCCTTGTTTGAGGCCATTGTCGGTTGGAATCTTAGTTGTTACTGACGTTTGGCTGGTTTTAATACGCACCCAGGTCCCTTCATAGAGGGCAATTATTGCCTTTAACAGCTTTTGGGGAATGCCCCAGTTGATAAGTATTCCCCATAGCTTCCCTCGATCAACTCATTCAAAAGCTGCACTGTAGTCCACGAAACAGCAACACAAAGGTGGTTGTAAGGGCTGGATCGCGCACAGGGACAAGTGTCCCAGTGCTAGGATGTAATCTATGGTGGAGCTTTGGGCCTGAAACTGGTTTGGAAGAATGCAAGAATATTGTGATCTTTTACCCAGGTTTCTAGTTCCTTCAGCAACACTCTGGCATATGCTTTTGCTTCTATGTCTAAAAGAGCCACGAGTTTTTGTGAATCGGGAAGAGTATTGAGCCTTTCCACGTTGATGGAATGTGGAAGTTTCAAATGCATACTTAAAGAGTTGAGTTAGCTGATCCGCCCAGAATCCGTATGTGGCTTCAAACAGTGCCGCTAGAACTCCATTGGGACCCGGCGCACCGTCTGACCTCATTTTTTTAAATCAGGTTGGTTATCTCAACCTTGGTAATAGCTGGAGTTTTGTCATCTTTATGGGTTACTGGAGGGATTTGTTGTATTTGGGTGTCAGTCATGTTCTGCTGTGTTGTATACAGTAGCTTTCCATATTTGACCCACTCGGAGGCTGCCACCCCGTTTTCCTTGCTCTGACCGGTGTGGCTCAGTTGTCTGATATATCTCCAAAGTTGGATGTGACCCTTTTCTTTGAAAAGGTTAAATATTTTAAGCCACTCCGTCCACAATTTTTTTTTATATAATTTCCCATATTTTCTTCCTGTGTTCCCTGCGACGCACTTTTATTTCCAATATATGGGGATTTGTGGCTCCTTTTCTTCTCGCCTTCAAGGCCTTTGAGAGACTCCGCTTGGTTTGCGCTGGAGCCCTTGTTTTTAGTTGTAATGAAAGGTTTTGTGGATGGGAGACCTGTGCTTTAGGGCTACCAGTGACCTGTCCGAGCAGGGTTTCTAGTTCCTCAAATAATGCTTTCCAGAGCTCAAAATGGGATGCCAAACTTGTAACTGTTTGGCTCAACTCTTTGTGTGTGGTCCACTCCAAGAGTTTTGGACCTAGATTCATGGTCCATTTTATTATGTTCAATACTTCATGGTGCTCTTCACCAGTTGAGGTACCCAATGTTCCTGGTTGTTTTGCAGATTTTTCATTTAGATCAAGGGATACCCTCAATGGTATGTAATCACTCTCATCCCTGTTTCCAACTTCAAAGTTATTAAAGTATGTTAGCAGGTTTTCAGAGATAAAGATGTATTCGATTGTCGACTTCTCCCTCAAGTTGGGCAAAGGATGCCAGAGAGGGTCCACTGCTTTTTTGGTGGAGTGGGCGGAAACCATATTTTGCGAGAAGAGAAGCCGTTGTAGAGGAGTCGATTCTGTTTTGTTTGGAAGCTCCCTTGTTACATATCCCAACTCCCTGGTGTTCATGTTCCCTGCGATGATTGGAAGATGTGAGGCATATTTATTTATAAGGTGGTCCATTTTTTTAGTTAAAGTTTTTAGTACTTGCTTTTTTTTGGCCGTGTAGAAGGGTTAACATAACAACAAATTATCAGAAGACGGATTGAGATATTGTTACTTTTAAATCCGCAGATCAGTACTGCTTGCAAGTTGGGAGAGTTAGTTGTTAATGATGTTACCTCTATTTTGCGGGCATGAATGATAAAAATTGAGAGCCCGCCAGCTGCTCTCCCAAAGATGTTGCGTTTTATCGCTGCAGTGTGTAATTTATAAAAGCCTAGGAGAATTAGGGGTTCAGTGGCCCACGTTTCTTGTAGGCACAGAATGTCATTTGTTTGGAGGTACATGCATGCTGCGTTGCAGCTAAACAATCTTTTTAGCCCTGTGGCGTTCCACGATATGATGGACAGATGTGTGTTGTTGCTCGATGTTCTATTCTTGTTTAGGTAACATGCCGCCTTTTTTCTATTAGAAATGCCGTCGTGGGGACAGGCCACCAGGTCCATTCTGCGTGCCTTGCATTGCACTGTGCTTTGTCCCACTGTATTGAACTGACCTTTGTTCAAGTGAGCTTATTATCTTGTAAGCGTTCTAAGGTCTTTGTTCCACGGCTGAGCTTTTCCCTGGTTGATTGCACGCTGTCCCCCTCAACACCGAGTAAACCTCCTTTGTTGGCGATGTTACTGCTAATACATGTGGGTATTTCTCGGGTATGGGAATGCTATGTTGATGCCCCAATCAGCCATTTTTGCTATTATCTTCTGTTGTGAGACCCACATGGGCATGGCGACTCAGCCCTATTGAAGTTGATTCCGCGTGATAATAACTGGAAAGGCTCAGGAACTTAACCCAGACTAGGTCGTTAAGAGTGTATTTCGATGAGTGACAAAATGTGCTTGAATAATCTGAGTAAATTGTCCCTGTTTAAAATATCATGTTGACCTTTGATTAAGTATCTGGGGGTGAGAATCACCTTGTGCGTAGTTTTACTAACTTGATTTGCTTTATGCTGATTCCTGTAGAGAGCAGCAGAGAGCAACCGGCAGACGGTCGACGAGGCCGAGGCAGAGGCAGAGTAGAACGCCAGCCGTCAGTCGCCATACTCCGCAGCGCTATCTCGCCGGAAAGCTGCCACCCGTACTTAAGGTATTAAAAGGATACCCCCGGCTGGACCAGGTCGGACCGGGCCCCTCCTGCAACCCGACGCGACCTGACGCCCGGTATTCAGCACCGTACGGCGGTCTCAGGATTGATGAGACTGCGAAAAGGGAATCAAGGAGTGAGTGCTTGCTACCTGCTTGCTGGCCGTTGATCACCTGTAGGTTGTTTTCACCCACTGCCGTTTCCATCTACGCACCTCCGGACAAACTGGTCCACCTGCTGGAACTCGCTGGATGCCGGTGCACGGTAGGAGCCACGAGCACCCTTCACTTTCTGGGAACAGCGTATGCAGTCTCTGTTTCTGGCTCCGGAACACCTCCCGCTGCACGGCTGGAGCCGATTTCATCGCTTGACACTCCATAACCCACTCCATAACCGCAAGCGCGGTTATAATCCTTATAATCCTTGTTCTTAAACTGCCGGGGAGTGCGGCTGGAGCCGTTGATTTCCCTTCATCACCTAACCGCAATCTTTTGCCATTCCTTTGTATCCGTGGTGCGCGGCGGAGCATTGAGCACCGTTCGTTTGTAACACCGTGGGCACGGTTCTGAAAATAAACTTTGACATTGCCTCAGGTGCACCTAGACCACAGTGACGTTTCATTCTCATTTCACGATCCCCCAAAGGTGTGCGGCCGGAGCCGTGAGCACCGTTTGTTTCTCAAACCGCAGAGGTGATCCCCGCAAATCACTGACTACATTTCCCAGGATGCACGGCAGGAGCCGCAAAAACACTCTTCGGTCGTTTGCTGGCCGCGTTCCATCAGCGTGATTGCCGTAGTTCGTCAGGCAAGGAGTGTCGACGTAGGTGGGCGGAGAAGCTGTGGCGGTGAGTGCGCGGCGTGTGTGAGCCGCGGCGTTCGAGAGCCGAAAACCCGGGAGCCGGGTGCTGCGGGGTCCTTGGGCGGCCGTACGCTGCAGCCTCAGGAGATTCGGGGGTCGGAGACCAGCTGTACCGCGGTAAGGTGGCAGCGCGTAACCAGCACACGTGAGGGGGTGTGAGGCACAGGGGTATAGGGGCTGCTCGGGAGGCAAATATTGTTGTTTCCGTCGTTGACGGGTTTTGGTGTGTAGGCGCCCCTGGCGGCTCTCTCTCCCGCCCCTCCCCCCCCCCCAACAACACGCAGCTGCTTGGCGCAAGGAGCCCCTTGCGCTCAGACCTCTCCTCCGAGTTTTGGCTGTTTAGTATATCCCTCGCAGCCCTAGTGCTCCCACAGGGCTGTCGGCGGTGGCTCCACTCCCTGCGCCCCCAGTCCTCAGCCTACCCCTTCGCCCGCCACCCGGCCAGCTGTTGGGAATCACTAGTTTTGGGGCTGCTCCACTTGCTCCCTACCCCGGAGCCTGCCTGGGTCCCGACCATCTCGGCCAGGCTCTGCCAGCTCCACCCCAATCACCCCCTCTAAGATTGCTTAGCGCTCTGAGATCACATTGAGCCTGCATAGCACAAAATGTCAGTTTATCTCAGGCTTCAGCTTGAACTGGAGGGGTGAGGGTGACAGCTGGTGGGGTCAAGGTTGGGGGGGTGGTCGGGGGGCCCAGGGTAGGTTGGATTAGGTGAGCAGGGGGGTTCCATTAGCTATTCATATATATATAGCTATAATTGCACAGACATAACGCACAATGGTCAGACTTTAAATAACTACGCTGTAAAAAGAAAAACCCACTGTGAGCGACTGCAAGCTCGGCTAATTTAGCCGAGCCCTGGCTCTGGAGTATCCAGAAGAGTCCAACCACACCCTAATCACATCGTGGAATATGAGGTCTGGGAAAGTTAGGAAGTACATGGCGCCAATCAAGCGAAAGAAATCTAATCATTCTGAAGTCGCCAAGGCATTAAACGAGGCCAACCATAGACCAAAACTTCAAAAACTTCAAAAACCCTTAAGCTTACGGGATTATTTTAGAATGCCAGCAAAAATTGTTGCATTGTCACAATCAGGCCTTCAAACTTTGGAGGCGATTACATCCACACCTATAACCCCGGCTCAATCAGGGTCGACCCAATTGGCCTCCCCGCAACACTGGGCATTCGAAACCAAAAAGGCAACAGAACCATCTGAAGTCTACGTCTTTGGATCTACTCATAACAATTTTCTGAGGAAGCAGCAAAAAGACGAAACCTCTATTGTAAATAGTAAAAATTCCCAACACACTTATTCCACCCCGGGCAAGTCTTCCTTGCCCCCAGCAGAGGACAAAGGATCATCTCACTTATCGCAAACCCAGCTGGAGGGTATTCTGTGTACAACAAAGGCCTGCTCAGTTCCAACACAGCCCCCTGATACCCGTCTGGCGACCCCAATGGAGCCCTCACTGGTTCTGCACCGGCAAACAACGACGGCGCAAATCCACGGAGAAGTCAACCTTGTGCCTCTCAATAGTAGTCAGTCACCCTCAGCATCACCAACCACAATCACTCCAATCGCGTCACCAGTTTTAAGCCCCTTGCACATGATATTTTCGCCACCTGGACTAACAAAGGTCTCACTGCAAAATCAGCCAGAACTGCATGAATCGAATGATCAGCTTATTTCAGACTTATCTCTCTTTTTTAAGACCAATCAAAACTCTCCCAGGCAAATCTCAAATGAAAAGTCTAACCCCGAAGAACAAACAGCAACCAGCGCCTGGCCGCAACTCCTCCAGACTCTCCAACTAATTCTTAACGCATTAAATTACCACTCGGTAAAACTGGAAGTGCAGGTTGATCTACTAAACACCTTGGCTTTATTTACGTCTTGGATCGACAGCAAACTGGATAAACTAAACAATTTCATCTTAAGGGCACAAGCATCTGCAAAGCTTTCCCAACCAGTCTGCTGCTGCTCCCCAATCATAGACTCTCTTTCTCTGCTCCCAGAATGCCTGACTACTGTCATAAGGGAAGTGAAGCTGATGAGGGGAGGAAATGTTAGTACTATACCTCCCCCCCCCCCTCACAGCAAGAACAACAACATCTCACCCAAGACGGGCAGAGTCACCATGGCCAATTACAACCAAAGCTGACAGACGACAACGGTCCATCATCGACTTTAACTGGGCCCACAATCGGCCCAGACCAAACTGTGACCGGGTCAAAAGATAGTCCAGTGTCCCAGACCGCTCCAACAGCGGAAGTTATCCCACCGCTCCCCCCATTATGCAGTAAGAGAGAGCGCAAACGCCAGCGTAAAAAGAGAAACAAACTCAGGGAAAGCACTAATGTGGTCCATCAGAAACTCTTCCCTCTTTTTCTAAAAACAGAAAACAAAAAATCTCTCATCACAACTAGTGCATTATCGCCTACGACTAATTACAATGGAGATCTCCCAGTAACAGCTACTCAACAACTAGCGAGGAGTCATCAGGATCAAAGTAATGCAATCATGGACCTAGAAATGGGCAACCTTGGCGCACCCACTGAAAACATAACGACGACCCCAGATAAGATAAGTGTAACTGGGCCCATAATGACAACAGGAAAACCTAAAGTTCCAACGGCTTCAATTTCATCCGCCTCGGACAATGTAATGTTAAGACCAAACTTCTCTAAAACCATTTGTAATAATCTAATAACCTTGACCAGTTACAGCCCATTGTTAAAGACGGCCCCTCAAATATTGATACAACAGACAAGCGAAACCAAACCAGTTATACTACCCGAAAAACTGGACAACCTGCCTCCAAGTGCATCGGACGGGAGCAAAAATGACCCATCGCGCCATCAGATCTTACTGGTTCCTGAATACGAATCCAAGGGTCGGCATGACATTCCTAATAGATCGAACCTGATAAAACTTGTGGAAGGCATCCCAGGGTTCGCAGGGCTGTCAACGGACAGCATAGATTCCATCAAATTCCTTCCTCCCAGAGGCAACCAACCGTCTGAGGTCACTGTGGCGACCTTTAAATCGGCCAGTTGGGTAGGAGCGTTTCTGGAACATAAGTCCATCCTGCGAAATTGGGGAATCAGAGTGTACCCCTATCTCACGCCAGGGTATCCAACTTCCCTACTTACCAGATCGACTCCACCCAGACAACCGACCGCTACCAAACCAATAGTACAAGCGAGGCCCTACTCCATTCTAAAAAACGCGTCAGGACCAGAAGTCCAAATCAAATCATCTGAAAAAGAAGGCGCCCAAGTTGATTCAAGCCAAGGCTGGGGGTGGTTGCCAGCGCTCCTGTCCTCAAAAAATGCAAACTGACCGTTCGTGGCCGAGACGCAGGTGGATAAATATAAATTCCCCGGAAAACCACACTCGGTAGTAGAATCACAGTCAAAAACAGACAACAGACAGGGGCCGTCGCCCTTCTCATTGTGCTCCTGGAACATCAGTGGGCTCCACCAAAAAACCTCTAACAATGACACTCTGGCTTTCCTATGCAAACACGAAGCAATCACATTAAAGGAAACTTGGGCCACAGAGGGCCGCCCCATCGCAGGCTACATTGAATTTCGGAAGCCAGCACTAAGGGACAGCCATTATGGTCACCCCAAAGGCGGTCTGTCTACATATATTTCTAACAACCTAAAAGGTCTAGTCAATCACCTTTCACTTAAAGAAGACTGGTTACTAGGGGTCAAAATTAACCCATGGAGGAAGCAGCGTCCACTCTACCTCATAAATGTTTACATTAACCCCAGCACTCGAACCAAAAAAGATCACTTGGCCCGCCTTAGTGAAATCATGAATGACATTGCCACAGAACATCCCAATTCGGATTGTATTGTCACGGGGGACTTGAATACCAACTTATTTCAGGGGAAAGCTGCAGACATGGAATGGCCCGCTCTGACGAACATCATTGAGGCCATGACCCAAACTAAACCTTTGAATCAAGCTCTCAATAAATTGGGTGAGCTCTTCGTGATGAGATTCTACAATGCAGGCTACTTGGTTATGAATGGAAGGTCAACCGGTGACACACACACCCCCCCCCCCCCCCCCCCCCAAATTGGACCTGGTCTAATGGAAGCAAAAAATCATACCTAGATTTCACCATCTGTAACTCAGAACTATTATTCAATCTGGACAGTTTCAGCATCCATCCACGGTCAGAAAGTGACCACAGGCCGCATGTTATTATTCTTAATATAGAGATAGAATTCCACAAAACGGCGCCCGCAACCTACAAGGGAATACATTCTGAAAATCTAAAGCGTCTCAAATGGAGCGAGAGTAACAGCAAGAACATCTTAACAGTAAGCAAGGACTTCATTAAAGGCAGATTCGATCAAGACTCCACCCCGACAGTGAAATGGTCGCTGTTTTGCTCTCATCTGATTAATAGCTTTCCAGCGACAGTGCAGGGCTCAAGCCGCACTCCATCAGCTGAGCTCACAGTTTCCACCGACACAAAGTCTCTAAATAGAACAAGAAACAACGCCCTAAGGTTATTCTTAAAATTTCCAGGGAATAGCGCCTATCACACAACTTACCAACAAGCTCAAAAAGCATTCATGAGGGCAATTATTATTATTATTATTAGATCGGTTTTATATAGCGCTCGGTTACCCTGGAGCATCCCTGCGCTTTTGCCACCAACCACATCAGAAATAGCGTGAACGAAGATGAATTAACAAAAGAGGAGGTTCTTAAGTTGTTTACGGTGTAGGAGAGTAGGGTCTGCAATCCTATGATCACCCAGATTTTTTGCTTTTGTTTCACTGGTTTACGACTTCCTCTGGCTGTGGGCCTGCCAATCAGACCCACAGCCTGGCTGTTCTCTTTATAAATTACGAGATGTACCCTAGGTGCATTTACCAATTGGTACTGGGCCACCTTATCAGACCCTGTAACCCAGGGCGTAGGTGTACCCAGGGCCGTCAGGGGCTGCAGCATGTATTATGCCACCCCTGGCTGGCCTCCTAAATTTGACACAACTGGCTGCATGACAGCTGGGGCAAAGTCGTGTAATCACCCTTTGCTGTAGATATAGTAGCCCTATATCTAACCCTCCAATGGACACCCGAGTTCCTATCAGTCACTCCTATGGCAGGCCTTGACAATCCTGAAGGCAGAGTGCATGGGCTCGCGTGAACTAAGCTCTGGCCCGAGCCGAGCCCGGTTGCAGCTTGCGGAATCGAGACCCAATGGCTGTTCCATGATAACGCGTACCACATCGGTAACTCCGGTGTCGCGTTATCAAGACATGTCGAGTAAGGTGTCATACGAATCGGGATGCTGCCCTCTCACCACCTCTGGCGACGAGGTTAGCATTCCGCCCTTCTAGAGGGACACGACATGTACGTAACTGTGAACCCCGGTTAAAGTTAACGAAGGCCTCAGCTCCACAAAATGGATGCTGCCACCACAGACACAAGTCTGACCTCCTGCTGCTGGGAGTCCTTCCAGCGAGGAGCACTTGGACAAAGGGTTTCCTGTCAAGGGCGGTGTTCGCACCGTCCCAGACAGGGTTTGTGTATTCTGGGTAGGTAGGGCTTTTGCGAGAAGGTGACTGCGGAGTGGCACCCCGGTGCTCACTACGCATCTGCCGGTTAGAACCAGTTCCAGGGGCGACAGCCCTGGCCTGGGGAAAGTCCGGCAGGGGAGAGGGGTGTAGCTACCCCCCTTCCTGGTCCCACCCTTAGGGCAGGACCTAGTCATGTACCCACCCCTTTCTTTAGGATAAAGGCCGGAGCGGGGACCCTTCCAAATTAGATCATCTTTGAATCAAGAATACTTTCTACGAAAGGACTTCAAGACTCTTCTTAAGATTTCTCCCTTGTGGCTAAGGAGTAGTCACCCTGCATCAGCGGGCACCATCTAAGAACTCTGCGGTTTGCTGTAAGTCCTTCCTCAAGGAATCCGACGGCCCAGCTCGACGAGAACCGGCTTCCCTGGCACCTCTGACCTCTACCCACGTCATCAGCTCAGCTGTGATCTGTGGGTGCGACGAGACCTCGAGGGACCGGCCATCATCAGAACCTGCACGCTCTTAAAACCAGCACGACCATCGAGGTAACTCTCTGGTGAGTGCTCTGGGGTCCGAGAAGCCCCGACCCTGAGCCGCTCCAGCACCGAAGTGCAGTCTCCCAGCATCTCCACGATCTGCGTGGGGCCCTTCTGCTCGCTGCTCAGCACGTTGTCTGGTCACTTGCCGCTGGCTTGTGCCCTTCCGTGACGACGACCAAGAATCAACCCTGCCGGTCTGGTTGCTCCAGACTGGCCCTTGCTTCCATCTTTCCGAGAAGCACCCCGGACCCTCCTGGTCCACCCAAGACGCCGACAGCGACATCCGTCGTGGGACAGCTCGCACCTCCACCGTGGTCGCCGACAACGCCTCCTGGTCCGTGAGACTGCAGAGCCGAGCGTCGCCCACTCACCTGGTCGAGGTGACGGCCAACCGGTGCCTTCCTGGTACCCTCTGACTACTGGCTAGTAGTACGAACTTGGTCCCCTCTGCTTTCAGGTTTCATCAATCTCTACGAACTATACACCACTGGTCGCCGGCCAGCAACTCCTTTTCTTCCGGCTCCTGGCTCGTCAGCGAAGACCCCGACGCCTGTAAGACTTGCAGCCGCAGCCCTCGTGGCTAGGTAACTCGGCATTTCGGTGCCTGCATAGCCTCCTTACTCTAGGGTCCCGAGTCCCTCGCTTCCGACTTGCCTTAACCTTTCCGTGTCCTCGGACACTTGTCTTTAAACGTGCACTTGAAGTATTTGCTAAAGAGATTTGGTTGTGCTTAGTACCCTGTCCTCATAAAGAGTACAGGGCTGTTGTGATTCTTAATAAATATACTGTTTATTTTCATAACACTTGTGTGGTGTCCTTTCACTGGGTGTTCAAGGGGTACATGTGTGGTAAACAGCTGGCTTAACGCGCCCTCTCGAGTCTTTAGCCTTAGACTGCTCGTATCCACGCTACTAGGATAGCTGGTCTATAGGTTGACTTACAACCAAACACCATAAGGGTCGTTGGAACGATACATAGCGGTCGCTAGAATAGCGAACGTTGCATATCGGGCCAACTTCTCACATTGGTGAGCAGCGGTTGGGATTTGAGCTTGCTGTTGTTTTACCACACGTATCCTAAGAATATCTTGTTGAAAGATCGCACAAGTACTGTTAGTACATATAACTAAAAGCTTAGAATACTCTGAGTTCTACTGAACCAGCTGTTGTAGCTCCTCAAGGCTTAGCACACCTTGGCTACAACTCTTAGCAAGGGAAAAGTAGGAAAACACATAGTGTAGGTAGGTGCATCACTTACACCACACTAGAAACAGTATGTCGGGCCAAGGAGGAAACTCTGAGTCTCCCCTTGTGTCAGTTGACCCTCCACAGGTCATCCCTTCAGGATATACTGTGCTGAGCTTCAAGGAGTTAAGACGATTGTGTCACTCCCGGAAGATTCAGCAGGGGTCTAACCCCACAACGTCCTTTCTGATTGGTCTCTTGGAGACTTATGATGCCAGGAGAGCTGAGAAACTTCGTAGCTCTTCTAATCCAGAAGGAGACATGCCTCCCCTCGAGGGAACCCGAGACGATCCTGACCTCATTCATCTCGCAACCGAGAACGAGGATGTGGAGGAGGATGAGGATGAGGATCTCTCTGGGGACGAGGCAGATAAGGGACAGGTAGAAGTCGTCAGACTAAGCAGGTCCAACTTAAGCAAACATGATAGCGGTACTGGGGGACCCCTGGGGCCACTATCAGGTCAGCTTAACATGGGGAATGGACGAGCCAGATCTCTATCAAGAGGCTCTGGCAGATCCCTTCATACCAACGGCTCTCACAACTCTTCTCAAAGAGGGATGACGTCCCCTCAGAGGAGAGTGTACGAAGCGAAGGAAAGGGCAGCTAATCTGCGGATCGAAAGGGAAGAACTTGCCCTGGCCAAGGAAAAGCTTGCTTTCGCTAGAGAGCAACAGTTAAGTGGGGCAGTCCCCACTGGTGGCAGCAATGTACCTAGTAATAGGGAAAAGAGTTTCGATACGAAACACCTTGGGAAGATAGTGCCCCCCTTTAAACAAGGGGACGACATCCACAAATGGATTACTGCTTTGGAGAGGGCCTGCACTGTGCAAGGCGTTCCCCAGAGTCAGTGGGCAGCTATCTTGTGGCTCTCCTTTGAAGGTAAAGGAAGAGACAAGCTCCTCACCACAAGGGTAGAGGACGCCAACAATTACCAAGTCTTGAAGAATACACTCGTTGAAGGGTTCGGCCTAACCACTGAGCAGTACAGGGTGCTGTTCAGGGATACCCAGAAAACGCAGTCTCAAGATTGGTCTGATTTTGTCGATTGTGCCACTAAGGCTTTTGAGGGCTGGTTGCTGGGCAGTAAGGTTACTGATTACAAAGGATTGTATAATTTGATGATGAGAGAACAAATTTTAAACAATTGTCAGAACCAGTTGTTGCATCAGCATCTTGTCGACTCGGATCTGACCTCTCCTCAAGAATTGGGGCAGAAGGCAGACAAATGGGTTCGTACGAGAGTTAAACAGAACCAGGGCCAGAATCAAGGTGGTCAGAAGAAAGCAGACCAGAAGGGTAAAGATTCTAAGGGGGAACAAAATGACCAGAAGTCTTCGACAGGTCCCCAACAACCCAAAGAGGGTGGGGGTCAGGCTCCCCAAAAGAAGAAAGAAGGCCAATCCAAACGATGGTGCCAGTACTGTAAAAGTAAGTCTCACTGGTTTAGTGAGTGCACCAAGAAAGGAGGAGGGCAGACTCCTGCCACTGCAGCCCCTAAGGCACCTGTGCCCCCTAGTACAGTCAGCAGTGGTAGTGCGCCTCCCAAGGGTTTAGTAGGGTTAACCCTGGGTTCTGAGGGGCGTGACAACTTAGTTGGCACACTCACTCAGGCTGTCCTTGTCAGTACAGGGGACGTAGACGTGTCCCCTGACGTAAGCCCCAATACTTTGGGCAAATACAGACAGACGCCTTTCATAAATGGAAAGATGGCTCAGGCCTATAGGGACACTTGTGCCAGCGTCACCATGGTGACGCCTAACTTTGTGGACCCTGGACAGATCATGCCAGGTACAGAATTCCTGGTGACCAATGCAAGCAATGTCACTACCAATCACAGTATGGCAATTGTAGCTTTCTCCTGGGGAGGGGTAACTGGCCAAAAGAAGGTTGTAGTTAGTCCAGACCTCCCAGTGGATTGTTTGTTGGGCAATGATTTGGAGTCGTCACAATGGTCAGAAGTGGAGCACCGGACTCACATGGAAATGTTAGGTTTGCCAGCACATGTGTTCGCTGTGACTAGGTCACGGGTCAGGAAATGCCCCACTGAACAGGTGCTGGATCCTGGAACAACGGACCAGACACCTCCCAAGAAAAAGAGCAGTAGGGTTAAGGCTGCGCCTTCCCCCTTGCCCCAGGTCGAGGATCAAGTCTCAGAGGAGGCTGACCTACAGGAATTGAGGGAAACTGAGCCGAGAGAGTTCGAACTTGATCAAGTTGAATTCTTGGGCTCAGGGGGACCCTCAAGGGAAGATCTGGGGAAGGACCAATTAGACTGCCCTTCTCTTGAACCCCTCAGACAGCAGGCTGCTGCTGAGGCTGCTGGGAACGCCACAGGTACCCACAAGGTATACTGGGAAGATGGACTCCTGTACACTGAGGCAAGAGACCCCAAGCCTGGCATGACCAGGAGGCTGGTCGTCCCCTTGTCTCAGCGTGGTTTCCTACTTACCTTGGCCCACGAGATTCCCTTAGCAGGTCACTTAGGCCAGACGAAAACGTGGGACAGGCTTGTCTCGCACTTTCACTGGCCTCACATGAACGAAGATACCAAGGAGTTTTGCCGCTCCTGTGTCACTTGCCAAGCCAGTGGTAAGTCAGGTGGCACGACAAAGGCCCCCCTTATACCAATGCCTGTGGTGGGGGTGCCCTTTGAACGGGTGGGGATCGACATCGTCGGTCCCATGGAACCACCGACAGCATCAGGGCACAAGTTTATACTGGTGGTAGTGGATCATGCCACCAGGTATCCTGAAGCTATTCCCCTTAGGACCACTACAGCCCCTGTTGTGGCAAGAGCCCTAGTTGGAGTATTCTCCAGAGTGGGCTTCCCTAAGGAGGTCGTCTCCGACAGAGGTGCAAACTTTATGTCGAGCTACTTAACTGCTATGTGGAAGGAATGTGGTGTCAACTACAAGTTCACTACACCCTATCATCCACAATGCAATGGGCTTGTTGAGAGATTCAACAGGACCCTAAAAGGGATGATTCATGGACTACCGGAAAAGCTTCGGCGTAGATGGGACGTCCTGATCCCCTGCCTCTTGTTCGCCTACAGAGAAGTCCCACAGAAGGGGGTTGGCTACAGCCCTTTTGAACTTTTGTACGGGCATCCTGTAAGAGGACCCCTGTGTTTGGTGAAGGAAGGATGGGAGGGACCTCTCAAAAAGCCTGCAGCCAACATAGTGGACTATGTGCTCGGCCTCCGCTCGCGGATGGCTGAATACATGGAGAAGGCATCCGAAAACCTTAAGGCCAGCCAAGAACTCCAAAAAGCTTGGCATGACCAAAAGGCTGTCTTGACTGTTTACCAGCCCGGACAGAAGGTGTGGGTGTTGGAGCCAGTGGCCCCAGCAGCACTCAAGGACAAATGGTCCGGGCCCCACACCATCCTGGAGAAAAAGGGAGAGGTCACCTACCTGGTCGACCTGGGAACTCCCCGGAGCCCCCACAGGGTGCTTCATGTCAACAGGCTAAAAGCATATGTCGACAGGAAGGACATGAGTTTGCTCATGGCCATAGATGAGGGACAGGAGGAGGAGAGTGACCCTCTCCCCGACCTGCTCTCTCAGAATCCTGACGATGGCTCGGTAGATGGTGTTGTCTTTTGCGGCAGCCTCTCCGACCATCAGCAGAGCGACTGTAAACAGGTTCTTCAGTCGTTCCGACATCTGTTTTCTCTGACACCCAGTCAGACCGATTGGTGCACCCATGAAGTCGACACTGGTGACAGCCTGCCCGTAAAGAGTAAAATCTACAGGCAGCCTGATCACGTCAGAGACTGCATCAAAAGTGAAGTGCAGAAAATGTTGGAGCTGGGAGTCATTGAACCCTCGGATAGCCCTTGGGCTAGTCCCGTAGTTCTAGTGCCGAAACCTCACACCCAGGGTGGTAAGAGAGAGATGAGGTTCTGCGTAGACTACAGGGGTCTCAATGCAGTCACTAAGACTGACGCCCACCCAATACCAAGGGCAGACGAGCTTATTGATAGGCTGGCTTCGGCCAACTACTTAAGCACGTTTGACCTGACAGCTGGGTATTGGCAAATCAGGTTAGCTGAGGACGCCAAGCCTAAGACAGCATTTTCAACCCCTGGTGGGCATTATCAGTTCGTGGTGATGCCCTTTGGTCTGAAAAATGCACCTGCCACCTTCCAACGGTTGGTGAATCATGTCCTTACTGGGCTGGATGACTTCTGTGCGGCGTATCTTGACGATATTGCTGTCTTTAGCTCCACCTGGGAGGATCACCTGGTCCACCTGCGGAAGACGTTAGAGGCACTGCAAGCAGCAGGTCTCACTATCAAGGCCACCAAGTGCCAGATAGGGCAGACACAGGTTGTATACCTGGGCCACCTTGTAGGTGGAGGTCAGGTTCAGCCACTGGAGAGCAAGATACAGTCAATCAGGGACTGGGCTCCTCCAACCACCCAGACTCAGGTTCGAGCTTTCTTGGGCCTGACTGGATACTACAGGAAGTTTGTCAGGAACTATGGGTCCATCGTGACACCATTAAATGAACTGACAAGTAAGAAAATGCCAAAAAAGGTTCAGTGGACAGCGAGCTGTCAAAAAGCATTCGATGACCTAAAGCAGGCCATGTGCACGGCGCCTATCCTCAAGAGTCCGGACTACTCCAAACCATTCATTGTCCAAACAGATGCTTCTGAGTTGGGTGTGGGAGCTGTTCTTTCTCAACTGAATTTTGATGGTCAAGACCAGCCCATTGCTTTTATAAGCAGACGGCTGACCCCTAGAGAGAAGAATTGGTCAGCTATTGAGAGGGAGGCCTTTGCTGTGGTTTGGGCCCTGAAGAAGCTGAGGCCATACTTGTTTGGCACTCACTTCAAGATTCAGACCGACCATAAGCCCCTCTTGTGGCTAAATCAGATGAAGGGTGAAAACCCCAAACTGCTTAGGTGGTCCATTTCCCTACAGGGGATGGACTTCACAGTGGAACATAGACCTGGTACTGATCATGGCAATGCCGATGGGCTCTCCAGATATTTCCACTTAGAACAAGAAGACTTACCTGGTCAAGGTTAGTTAGTTGTTCCGACGTTTGGGGGGGGGTCATGTAGGAGAGTAGGGTCTGCAATCCTATGATCACCCAGATTTTTTGCTTTTGTTTCACTGGTTTACGACTTCCTCTGGCTGTGGGCCTGCCAATCAGACCCACAGCCTGGCTGTTCTCTTTATAAATTACGAGATGTACCCTAGGTGCATTTACCAATTGGTACTGGGCCACCTTATCAGACCCTGTAACCCAGGGCGTAGGTGTACCCAGGGCCGTCAGGGGCTGCAGCATGTATTATGCCACCCCTGGCTGGCCTCCTAAATTTGACACAACTGGCTGCATGACAGCTGGGGCAAAGTCGTGTAATCACCCTTTGCTGTAGATATAGTAGCCCTATATCTAACCCTCCAATGGACACCCGAGTTCCTATCAGTCACTCCTATGGCAGGCCTTGACAATCCTGAAGGCAGAGTGCATGGGCTCGCGTGAACTAAGCTCTGGCCCGAGCCGAGCCCGGTTGCAGCTTGCGGAATCGAGACCCAATGGCTGTTCCATGATAACGCGTACCACATCGGTAACTCCGGTGTCGCGTTATCAAGACATGTCGAGTAAGGTGTCATACGAATCGGGATGCTGCCCTCTCACCACCTCTGGCGACGAGGTTAGCATTCCGCCCTTCTAGAGGGACACGACATGTACGTAACTGTGAACCCCGGTTAAAGTTAACGAAGGCCTCAGCTCCACAAAATGGATGCTGCCACCACAGACACAAGTCTGACCTCCTGCTGCTGGGAGTCCTTCCAGCGAGGAGCACTTGGACAAAGGGTTTCCTGTCAAGGGCGGTGTTCGCACCGTCCCAGACAGGGTTTGTGTATTCTGGGTAGGTAGGGCTTTTGCGAGAAGGTGACTGCGGAGTGGCACCCCGGTGCTCACTACGCATCTGCCGGTTAGAACCAGTTCCAGGGGCGACAGCCCTGGCCTGGGGAAAGTCCGGCAGGGGAGAGGGGTGTAGCTACCCCCCTTCCTGGTCCCACCCTTAGGGCAGGACCTAGTCATGTACCCACCCCTTTCTTTAGGATAAAGGCCGGAGCGGGGACCCTTCCAAATTAGATCATCTTTGAATCAAGAATACTTTCTACGAAAGGACTTCAAGACTCTTCTTAAGATTTCTCCCTTGTGGCTAAGGAGTAGTCACCCTGCATCAGCGGGCACCATCTAAGAACTCTGCGGTTTGCTGTAAGTCCTTCCTCAAGGAATCCGACGGCCCAGCTCGACGAGAACCGGCTTCCCTGGCACCTCTGACCTCTACCCACGTCATCAGGTCAGCTGTGATCTGTGGGTGCGACGAGACCTCGAGGGACCGGCCATCATCAGAACCTGCACGCTCTTAAAACCAGCACGACCATCGAGGTAACTCTCTGGTGAGTGCTCTGGGGTCCGAGAAGCCCCGACCCTGAGCCGCTCCAGCACCGAAGTGCAGTCTCCCAGCATCTCCACGATCTGCGTGGGGCCCTTCTGCTCGCTGCTCAGCACGTTGTCTGGTCACTTGCCGCTGGCTTGTGCCCTTCCGTGACGACGACCAAGAATCAACCCTGCCGGTCTGGTTGCTCCAGACTGGCCCTTGCTTCCATCTTTCCGAGAAGCACCCCGGACCCTCCTGGTCCACCCAAGACGCCGACAGCGACATCCGTCGTGGGACAGCTCGCACCTCCACCGTGGTCGCCGACAACGCCTCCTGGTCCGTGAGACTGCAGAGCCGAGCGTCGCCCACTCACCTGGTCGAGGTGACGGCCAACCGGTGCCTTCCTGGTACCCTCTGACTACTGGCTAGTAGTACGAACTTGGTCCCCTCTGCTTTCAGGTTTCATCAATCTCTACGAACTATACACCACTGGTCGCCGGCCAGCAACTCCTTTTCTTCCGGCTCCTGGCTCGTCAGCGAAGACCCCGACGCCTGTAAGACTTGCAGCCGCAGCCCTCGTGGCTAGGTAACTCGGCATTTCGGTGCCTGCATAGCCTCCTTACTCTAGGGTCCCGAGTCCCTCGCTTCCGACTTGCCTTAACCTTTCCGTGTCCTCGGACACTTGTCTTTAAACGTGCACTTGAAGTATTTGCTAAAGAGATTTGGTTGTGCTTAGTACCCTGTCCTCATAAAGAGTACAGGGCTGTTGTGATTCTTAATAAATATACTGTTTATTTTCATAACACTTGTGTGGTGTCCTTTCACTGGGTGTTCAAGGGGTACATGTGTGGTAAACAGCTGGCTTAACGCGCCCTCTCGAGTCTTTAGCCTTAGACTGCTCGTATCCACGCTACTAGGATAGCTGGTCTATAGGTTGACTTACAACCAAACACCATAAGGGTCGTTGGAACGATACATAGCGGTCGCTAGAATAGCGAACGTTGCATATCGGGCCAACTTCTCACATACGGAAGCTCAAAAGACACGGTTCAGCGCGCAAACCTATGGGGAGAGCATTCCAGAGGGTGGAAATATTGACTGAAAATATCCTTCCTCCTGAACGGGCCTTTTTTACCCTGGGGATGACAGACAGGTGTTGACAGTCTGGGCGTAAAGTTCTGCTCGCTTTGTACGGGGTCACCATCTTCTGAAGGATGGGAGGGCCTTTGCCTTGCAAGATTTTGTGTGCAAGGCATAGGGATTTAAATTTCACTCTCTCCCGTATTGGCAACCAATGTAGTGCCCTCAGTGCTGGTTTAGCAGAGCAGGACATGGGGATGTTATAGAGTGTTCGTGCTGCCGCGTTTTGAACTTGTTGGAGTCTGTTCAAAGTGCTTTCAGGGGCCCCAAGGTAAATCGCATTATTAAAGTCCAGCCTGGACATAATCAGACTCTGAATCAGGAGCTTTCTCGATGTGAAAGGGATGAGGGGCAGTATCTTACGTATTGATCTGAGAAGACCAAAGCAGACACCCGCCAGTTTGGATGCCTGGGTTCTGAGGGAGAGATCTCGTTCCATCCAGATGCCCAAGCTCTTGATCTCATCCTTAGGTTCCGGAAGACACCCCAGGCAACTGGGCCAGGCTAGGCTGGGAAAGGATGGATTTTTAGGTCCCATCACCATGATCTCAGTTTTGGACCCATTCAATTTGAGTGCTGAGTCCCCCATCCAGGAGTCGACCTGTGAGAGGCAGGCATGGAGTGTCTGGGAGTTCTCCAAGGACTGGGAGAGGGCGAACACCAATTGGGTGTCGTCGGCGTAGCTCACGATCTTGATGTTGAATGGAGCCACCACCTCCTCCAAGGGGGCCATATACACGTTGAATAGTGTAGGACTCAGAGAGGAGCCCTGAGGCACACCACAATGGAGGTGGGTGGATGCCGACCGTGCGTCCCCTTCCCATACCTGGAAAAATCTTTCACTAAGGAATGAACTAAGCCAGTTTAGCGCTGTCCCTCTCACTCAGGCGTCCGAAAGTCTCTGGAGTAGCACTTGGTGATTCACAGTGTCGAACGCTGCACTCAGGTCCAGGAGGATCACTGCCACTGATCCCCCCGAGTCCAGAATGCAGCGTGCCTCCTCCATGACTGCCAGCAAGGCGGTGTCAGTGCCTTGGCCCGGGCGGAAGCCTGTTTGGGAGCATTTTAGCACACCATTGGTCTCCACAAAGTTGGAAAGCCTAGCGTTGACCAGTTTTTCTGCGATTTTGCTCAGTCCTGGAAGGAGCGAAATGGGCCTATAGTTGGCCATGTCTGAAGGGTCCAAAGAGTGTTTTTTCAGAAGGGCTTTCACTATTGTGCTCTTCCAGTTAGGTGGCACAATGCCCGTGCCCAATGAGGCATTAATAACTTCAGTAATAGGCTCCACAATAGAGGGGGCAACCTGTTTGAGAATTCTCATAGGGGCAACGTCCCGGGGGGAACCACTCTTAATTGTACATAGGGTTTTAAGGACTTTGTCCCGGTTGACTGGTCCAAACGATTCTAGAGTTATCTGGGGGCACCCTTCCTCCTCCCATCGCTCGGGTCCAATCTTGGGCGGGGGAAGTGAGGTAAGAATTTTTTCTATTTTTGTGTTAAAATATTCTGCCAGATTATTACATTTGGTCTCCAGGTTCTCCGTGGGGGCAGAAGGTGTAGGAACTTTCAGGAGTTCTTTGACCACCAGAAAGGTTTCTCTAGAGGAGTTAGAGGCATTGTTAATTCTGTCCTCGAGAAACTGAGTTTTAGCCAGCCGGATGGCGGTTTTGTACCTCCTCATTGCTGTTTGATATTCCATTTTACTGGCTTCCTCCCAGTTCTTCCTCCAGGAGCGCTCAAATTTTTTACATGTCCTCCGATTAGCCCTTAGCTCAGATGTATACCATGGAGCGGTGGAATGTCTTTTCTCCCTTATGCCTGTCGATCTTATGGGAAGGACAGCGTCTAAGGTGTTGGAGATCCACCTGCAGAGGTCTGCGTCTGCTGAGATAGGATCATGTGAAAGAGGTGGACGTGAGGCTTCTAGGCTGCAAGTGAAATTTTCCACTGATAGCCTTGCCCATGGTCTGTCCGGTGCACCAACCTTAGAGGGAGGGCTGCTTTCACGTTTCGTTTCCCAAGTAAAAGGGATCAGAAAATGATCCGTCCATGGTAAAGGGATAGGGGGGACTGCTTTCATGGTGGAGATATTTGCCAAGATAGGATCAAGCAGGTGGCCTTTATTGTGAGTAGGATCTAGGCTTATAAGGTCTATTCCATAAGTTTTAAGGTCACGCAAGAGGGCAGTCGCCAGCCGCTCTTCCTGGTCGTCAAAATGGAGATTAAAGTCTCCCAGGGCGACAAAATTTGTCGCTGAGGCGGCACCAACCATTACCGTTTCCATTAGAGAGCTGATAAAGTTACCCATCTTTCCTGGGGGGCGATAGATTAACAGGCCAGACAGGGTAACGGTGGGTGAGACTTGGAAAGAGAACTTACAGCTTTCACAGTCTTCAACTTCGCCTTTCTGAATTCTACAGGTCAGTGAGTTCTTATATAGAATGGCTACGCCTCCTCCTCGACCAAGTGGCCGATCCTGTGAGAGAATGAGAAAGCCAGGGGGGAGGGAGATAACCATATCTGCTTCAGCACCCTGTGTAAGCCATGTTTCTGTTAGAAACAGGATGTCTAGCTCATGTTCCCGGATGAGGAGATTGACCTCAAGCGAGTGTCTAGGTAGAGATCTGCAGTTCAGCAGTCCGAGGCGAATTGTGTGTTTTCCAGGTGCTGGATTAGGGGGGCGGCATAGGGCGCAGTGAGAAAAAGGTGGCAGACCGGTATTGACCAGGGAGCAGTATGAAGAAGGCAGGGAGCGTAACTGAAGTAATGTTTCTATGGAGTAGGTGAGAGGGGTACCTGGTGAATTCAGCAGAGTGTCTGGCCCTAGGCTCGTCTGGGCTCGGACGGGCGCAGACGGGCATGACTCTGGCACGACTCCGACGCAGAACCGGCGCGTCCGCTGACCGCGTCCGCTGCGCGGAGTCATGGCCGTTCTTTATGAGCGCTGCTAGAGCGCGTCACTCACGCACCCCCACTCAATATGGCCGCCAAAGTTGTTAACAACCAGCTCTCGGTGTCTACACTCGACCGAGAGCTGACCGGGGGCAGAGGGTGGGAGGGAGAGGCACAACAGCGATCCTACAACAAAGAAAGTCACAACACGCCTATTTAAATCAAGCGTGGCGAAGCTGGCGCTATGAACTAAAGTGCTTTAAAATACGAACAATTAAAAAGTAAGTCCAGCGCTGAGCGCGATGTGCAAAAGGGAAAGAGACAGAGACCACCCGGCTTCCGCCTCAGGTGGAAAATGAGCAGCTGTTAGCAAGCAGAACACAGTTCCCCTGGCCCTTTATGAGCGCTGCTAGAGCGCGTCACTCACGCACCCCCACTCAATATGGCCGCCAAAGTTGTTGACAACCAGCTCTCGGTGTCTACACTCGACCGAGAGCTGACCGGGGGCAGAGGGAGGGAGGGAGAGGCACAACAGCGATCCTACAACAAAGAAAGTCACAACACGCCTATTTAAATCAAGCGTGGCGAAGCTGGCGCTATGAACTAAAGTGCTTTAAAATACGAACAATTAAAAAGTAAGTCCAGCGCTGAGAGCGATGTGCAAAAGGGAAAGAGACAGAGACCACCCGGCTTCCGCCTCAGGTGGGAAATGAGCAGCTGTTATCCAAGAGAAAAAGGCGCAGGAATCCCAATACTGGGTTGAATTGGTGTGGGAGAATCAAGAAAAAAAAACTCGAGGAAATTTTGGGCCCTCGTGAACCGCACCAATCCAAACCTGACAAATTCTGGCTCAGCAAATATTCAAGAAGCGGAATGGGTAACATACCTAATGGACCACTTTCAGGTACAAGATCATTTGGCCACATTGGTCCACCCAGTGCACATGGCACTGGTGCTAGTGTAACATCGAGCACTCCTTTTGCTCTAGCACAAGAGCCCACTGCGGAATATGTATTATCCGAAGAAAGAGTCATCAAAGCAGTGACAAAAGGGAGACAAGACGGAGCACCAGGCCCGAACGGCCTCCCACAGAGGTTGTTTAATTCAGACATTCCCTTCTGGTCCACGGAGCTAACAGACCTTTTCAATTACACTCTGAGGACAGCAACAATCCCGGACTCATGGCGTGGTGCAATTATCCACCCTATTTACAAATCTGGATCACGCGCTGCCCCTAAAAACTACAGATTAATTGCCCTGTTGGACATAGAGGCGAAACATTATGCGGGGCTTATTCTGGAGGACCTTGGGCAATGGATAAAGGACCACAATCTGATACCACTGAATCAAACAGGGTTTGTTGCCAACTCAGGAACCATGACAAATTTATTAGCAGTTTCTACCATCATCGACAAAGCCATTTTAACACCTAGGACACTATTTTGCTGCTTTGACGATTTTAAAGCTGCATTTGACAGGGTTCCCAGGGCGCTACTCAGGGAAAAACTGAGGCAGTGGGAAATTCCAGACAAAATCTTGAACCCTATTATTCAATTGCACACTAAGACCTGGGTTCGAGTGAAGTTAGAGTCCGGCACGCATTTCCCGCGAAAAATCATGACCTCAAGAGGAGTTAAGCAGGGATGCGTGCTGGCCCCCCTCTCTTCAATCTTTTCATAGCAGACCTGTCAAGCACCCTAGACAAAGTAAACAGTCACCCGCCCAAAGTAGGAGAACCGGCACTA
Organism: Lissotriton vulgaris; assembly: GCF_964263255.1. NCBI lineage: Eukaryota > Metazoa > Chordata > Amphibia > Caudata > Salamandridae > Lissotriton > Lissotriton vulgaris. The sequence goes on from NC_141689.1 coordinate 339,217,321, forward strand.
TGTAACCTTTTATATGCCGATGACCTGGCCCTGTTCAGCCTCACAAGGGTAGGGTTACAAAGACTTCTTGACTCACTCATGCAATACACGACGATTAACCAACTAGAAGTCAATATGAAAAAGACCCTGATTGTTCCCTTTGGCAAGAAACGTTATGGAGGTGGTGGCTGGTCACTAAACAAAATAAGCCTCAGCATTGGCCAATCATACAAATACCTAGGCGTCCATTTGGACTCCAGGGGTAACTTTGTAAAGCAGAGTAATGTGATTGCAGCCAATGCCACGGCACTAATGGTATAATTGCACAAGCTGTCGACGAAACTCTCAGGCCCATCCCTTTCACCCCTATTAGAAGTCCTAAGAGCAAAGATTGGCCCCACATTATCACATGGTATAGAGACCTTTAAAGGTAAAATGAACACCGCCTTAGATCAGATTAGAGTTGGGGCTAACAAATTACGATGCCCATAACCTTGGTACATACCTCAAGCTCTGCCACAAACTAAGACAGGCTGAATCTGGCACACTAGAATTTCTAGTCTGGAAAGAAATTAACGAGAGTAACTCAGGAGGATCATTTGGCTGTCTTTTGAAGGATTACATCCAACAGATGTCAGCCGCTGACCTCTGGGCCCTCAATCCTGGCCAGTCTGCCTTTAAAAATACAATCAAAATATGTGTGAGATCGATATCTCTCGCTACTGAAAAAGCTCTCCTCACGAAACGCAGCCATTCTTGGGCAGTAGTTAACTCTTACAAACAAGTATCTGCAGCTACGTATTTTTCCACCACTTTTTCACTTCATTTAAAGCGCAGTTTCATCGCCCTAAGAATGGGGGACTGGCGCTTTCTTCAAAATCTACCCATCTGGCATCGTACGGAGGAGGATACAACCTGTAGAGGATGTGGGTTAGCGATAGAATCAATTTTGCACCTGGTCTGCATCTGCCCTATCTTTAACTCTGAACGCAGGCGCATGCCTAGGTCAGAATGGAATAGGTTGGCGGTTCGGACCTGCAGGCATGCCATCATTGCCGCTTTGTCCATGGACAATACTGTTTTAAACATAAAATTTGCAAAATGTATTCAACAAGCATATCGCTGCCTTAACACAAAGAAAACTGCCATGGATCTGCCACTGACTTTTTTGATTAAATAATGTACTGTAACAGAATCCCCAACGACCAGGAGGGTCGCAACACCAATCGAAGCTCTGTAGCATGTACCCTTTATGGTTTGATTTTAAAATTGAATACGATGGGAGACGTTTGAGACACGCCAGGTCATGTTTTACAAAACAGTTTCAATTCTTATTTTTTATGCTTTTATGTCTGTACGGGTTTCTCTTTTAAACTATTTTTCTCACAAAACTGTACACAATGTGATTTGGGAAAAACTTTTAGAGATATTGTTTTATATCTAAATAAAGATTATTATTATTATTATGCTGGGTATTTAAATCTGCATCCAAAATACTTATGTTGTGGCTAGAGCCAGGGTACCGTTGCCGTGGTTCTAATTGCTGAATCGGGCTTCACTGCAGCTGTGAGGACCAGGCGATGCTGAGATAGACCACAAGCTGTCCAATGTCGAAGTCGAGAAAAAACAGTTTCTTACCTGCAACTCCAGTTCTCTTGTAGGGGTATTTCCATGATAAGTCATAAGCACTTGAATAATCCTGCCCACTTGCGGTGACCCGGAGCATTTTTTTAGATATATCTTCTTAAGTGGTATTTGTCCCCAATCTTCAGGAAGGCCTGCAAAGACACTTAAGAGATAGATAGACAATAATGCAGCCTAAATAAATGGGCTAAACTGGCCGCATCTTAATCTTGAAGTGAAAAAAGAGGGCCAGTATACCATATTTTGTATCATTTTTGAAGTGTTTAACACAGAAGAATCCCTTTCACAAAACTCCTTTTTTTATGATAGAGATGAAAGGAGAGGACATAATAGCCCCATAGGCTGCCATTATATGTCTTAAAAATAGAAGCGTTGCCTTTAATAATCCAGAGACCACCAATACCCCATCAGGCACAGCTCGTGGCAGTTACTTCAGTTTTTTTTAGGGCGATGAGGAGTGAATGCCTGTTCTATGTTATGGATCCCTCTGTCTATTCCACCGGCGAGGAGGGAGAGTTGCTTATGACTTATCATGGAAATACCCCTATGAGAGAACTGGAGTTACAAGTAAGAAACTGTGCCTTCTTTCATAGGGGATTTCCATGTATAGCCATAAGCACTTGAACAGACTAGCAAGCCCATCCTTATAGAATTCGCTGGAAGAGACAGAAAAAAGGAATGCAGATTTAAGCAAATAGGTTCCAAAGATAAGCCTGTCCTACTTGAGCATCTGCCTTGGCATCCGAGACCAGGTAGTGGTGTTTAGTTAATGTATGAACTGATTTCCATGTTGCAGCTTCGCATTTCTCTGCAATGGGTATATTATGAAGCAAAGCCACAGTGGATGCCTTCCCTCTTGTAGAGTGATCTTTAGGCTTAACGGCAAGAGATTTATGAGCTTTTTGGTAAAAGAGTAAGATTCAGGAAACAATCCATCTGGAGATGGACTGCTTGGAAGACGCTAGACCTGTACGGAGGGTGCCATAGTTTACAAATAACTGGTCAGATCTCAGTAAAACCCGTCTAACATCCAGGGAATGAAGAGATCTTTCCGCTGGAGTAGATGGTTGCTGGAAAAAGGTAGGTAATGAAATCGTCTGATTTACATCAAAATTCGCAACCACTCAAGGGAGGAATTTCAGATGAGTCCTCATGACTACTTTAGATGCATGAAATACTGTTTATGGCTCTTGACAGCAAAGTGCCTGTATTTCACTAACCCTGTGGGCCGATGTAATAGCCAGAAGGAAAGCCGTCTTCCAAGATAGATGCCGAAGAGACGTCTTACGTATGGGTTCAAAAGGTTCCTGTATAAGACGAGAGAAGACAACATTAAGTTCCCAAGGAGGAGTATGCCTTCTAACGGGAGGAAAAAACCTTCTTCAAACCCTCCAGGAAATCTCTGATGACCGGGATTTTGAAAAAGGAAGTTTATGAAGGGCATTTCCTGTAGGCAGTTAGAGCTGCCAAGTGAACCATAATGGAAGAGGATTGAAGGCCAGACTGTGCCAGATGGAGCAAATATGGGAGGATGACATTATCCTGGCAAAAGGTAGGATCCTTATTCTTCAAAGAACAACAAATACAGAATCTCTTCCATTTATGAGCATAAGCAGAATGTGTGGACAGCCGCTTTAATTAATTAATTAATTAATTAATTAATTAATTGTGGGTTTCTAACGAGCTAGAATCGACTCCCGAAGGAGTATCTCTGCGCAATAGACCGCTGGGGAACCGGTCCTGGCTTTCCCTGTGAGATGGTCCCTACTGGGTATCTCCAAGGTGAAACCAGGCATCCCCGGCGTATGTGGGGGGCCGTTGTGTAGATGAGGCAAGCTAATGCCCAGAGTTGCCGAGTGTGATCCCTGGTTAGAGTAGGCACCGAGGTGAGAACTATCGAGTCCGCTGACCCTGGTCCACGACCCTGCCGCGTCGGGAATTGAACCCTGGTCCCGGGCCGTCCTCTGCTCCCGGGTCTGCTGCCTCTAACCAGTGAGCCACACCACTCCACTACTACTTGCTTCCTTGAGGATGTCTATGCAGCTCTGAGGTAAGTTCAAGTGTCCATACTGTACTAGCTCAGGAGCCATGCTGCCAAATTCAAAGAGGAGAGGTTGGGGTGCACCATCTGGCCTCTGAACTTCATTAGCAGATCTGTGGTGCATGCAAGTCTGAGACATGGACGTATAGATCAGTGAAGGAGGTCTGTGAACCACCAATGACGTGGCCACTCCGGGGTAATGAGTATAATTTTGTCTTGTGACTGCGATAGCTTGATGGAGACTATCAGGATTAGGGGAACTGGAGGAAAGGCATAGAGAAATCTGCCTGATCAGTTGATCCATAGGGCATTCCCCACGCTTCCCGGTTGGCAGGACCACGACGCAATGCTTTATCATTTACTGTTTTCTGAGGGGGCGAACAAGACGACCTCCAGAGTACCCCATCTTCTGACGATATCGAGGACCACGTCATCGTTAAGACCCACTCGTGGTTTTCCTGGAGGAGCCTGCTGAGAGAGTCGGCCTGAGCATTCTGTACACTTAGGATGGGAGTTGCTGTTAAGTCAGGTTTCTGGCCAAAAGCCACTTCCATATCGTCTGGGTTTCCCGAGATAAAGGTCTTGGCTTCGAGCCTTCCTGCTTGTTGAGGTAGTACATTGTTGTTGTATGGTCTGTCTGGACAAGCAGGGAGTTGAAGTGGAGTGATGGCTCAAAGGCTTTCAGATTCAGATAAGCTACTCATAGCTCTAGCCCATTGATGTAGTAAGCGGATTCTCTGTGTGACACTTTGTCCTGGATTTGAAGTTGACCTGTATGGGCTCCCCATCCCAGGAGAGAGGCATCCGTGACTCTGGTCTCAACAGGTATCTCCTTATGGAAAAGAATCCCTTGTTGAAGATTGGTGGGATAGCACTACCATTTGATGGACTGGAGGGCATGCTGAGACAATTTAATCCGATCCTCCCAATCGCCTGTTCGCTGGTCCCATGGGTCTTCCAGGCATTCCTGCAGGGTTCTCATGTGGAGCCGTGCATTCAAAGTGAGGAATATACAGGATGCCATTGATCCCAGGAGCAAGGAGACCTTCCTCGTGGATGGGTGAGACATTGCCATGAGAGCTTAAGCCTTCCGAAGGATCGATAAGCGTCCCTTCTCCGAAAGACACACATTTGCTGTGAGAGTATCGTTGGATGAATACAAATATTGCAGGCACTGTACAGGGATCGAGGTTGAGTTTGCCTGGTTGACGTGAAGTCCCAACCGAACAAGAAGATCAGAGGTCCAATTGTAGTGCAGTTGAGCTTCCTGCAACGTGGATGCCTAGATTAGGCAATCATATAGATAAGGATAGATGAACACTTTGTGTTTCCTCAGATGGGCCGCTACAATGCCATGCTTTTGGAGAAAGTCCTGGGTGCTGACTTCAGGCCAAATGAAAGTACACAGTACTGATAGTGGTTGTTCCCCACTGCAAACCTCAAGAACTTGCGATGCTTCCTTATGATGGGAATGGGGAAGTATGCGCCTTGAAGGTCGATTGCGCATAACCAATCCCCTGAATGTAGCAGAGGTAAATTTGGTGCAATGCTAGAATCTAGAATCTTTCTCTCAGAATCCACTTCTTGGTCATCTTTAGGTCGAGAATGGACCTGAATTTGTTCATGTCTTTCTTCTTGACAATAAAGAATCTTGAGTATAGCCCCATGCCTCGTTATAAAGGAGGAACAGGTTCCACTGCCTGTTTCTGTTAGAGAATGTTCGCTTCCAATAGTAATTGGTGCAGTTGGAATTTGGATTGTTTCTGAGGGTTTTGACGATGGAGGGCTGATGAATCTTGAGTGAATATCCATTGCAAACAATATTCAGCTCTCAATTGTCTTGCGTGATTTATTGCCACTTTGCTAGTAATGTTGGATGCTTCCCGCTACCGGAGCGGATTACGGAAGAGGGGAAAGACAGGATTCAGGGTTTTGACCCAGCTGGCATCCTGCCTCTTTGAGTGGGTTGCTGTCCCGATCTTCCTCTTGCTTGTCTTTTTTGATTAGGCTGGTAGGAACGTTAGTACTGTTGTTGCACACCTGACAGGCGGTCCCGATACCACTGAGGGGTTTGAACCCTCTGTGTAGAATAGGAGCGTTGAAAAAGTCTGAAAGATTTACGCTGCTCCTTAGGTCTTTCCAGACCAACAGCATTTAGCATCTTTATTTCTGCTTTCATCCTGGCCATCTCCTCGTCTGCATGAGTGCCAAAGAGAATTGTACCTGAGAACAGGAGATTCAGGATGCGCTGCTGTGGTTCAGATTTAAGTGATGTAAGGTGCACTCATGAGTGCCACCGAAGTGCCACGCCATGGCAATACCCATGTGTAGCAAGAAGGGATATGTCAGCTGTTGTGTTTATGACTTGATTCAAGACCAAAAGACCTTCTGTCAAGATATCATTAAAGTCGTCTCTTTTGTCTCTAGGGAGGTAGTCCGCAAACTGTTGGATCGATTCCCACAGTGCCTGGTCATATCTGCCTGTGGCATTAGCAGCTTTCATGGTAGTCGCTGCTGTGTTACGAACCTTTCTCCCTACTGAGTCTATTTTCCGGCTCTCTTTATCTGTTGGCACTGTTGAGGTTGGAGCCGTGGCATGTTACTTTTTCGCCGCCACCACAATAACAGAATCCGAAAATGGGTCTTTATGTAGGAAAGTAGGGTCCTGCTCAGGTGGCCAGTATTTCTTTTGCAGCCTGGATGGAGCGGTCTGAATTGAAGAGGGTTTCAGAAAAAGTTCCAAAGCTCGGTCTAGGAGGCACGGCACCAGAGGAAGTAAGGGACGTGAAGCTTGGTTTTGCTGTATAGTCTCAAACATTATGTTGTTGGTGTAGTAGTGGACACTAGAATGTAAAATTTGGAAGCACCGCACACCAGAACCTCTATAAAGGTCGAAATGTCATCAACTGGTGAAATCCAAGTGGAGGGGGGTTGGAGTCGGACAGTGTAGGAAAATACCTCCCTGTGCTTGAAGAGGAGGTTTCCCTGGTATGTCTGGAATGAGACACTCCTCTGCGACACCGATGATGTCTGTGTGGGACCTAGATCTTGTTTTTTGTGGTGGTGGCGGTGTAAACAGTGGAGGAAGAGGTGGAATCGGAGGAGGAGGCGGTATCGGAAATCTTGGCTCCACATCTGGTAGAGGAGCTGGAGACTGTGGAGGAGGAAGCATTGGAGAGTGAACATTCATAGATGGAGAATAGTTTTGGTGATGAAATGAATATGTTTTTGCTATTTCGTTTGTGCAATTGTTCTCATGTTAAGTTAGAATTTGCAGCACCATTTTATGTTTAGCCGCCATTTTGAATAATGTCGTCTGCTGCGTGTTCCCTCCTCGAGAAGCAGGCTGTGGAAAAGTTTAATTTTGTCAAGGTTAGGCCTCTCTCTACTAATGAATACGCTGTTATTATTAACACATTCCTTTCCTTTAGAAAGAGGCTTTCTTCCACTAGTCTAGCAGTAGGCACAAACAGCACGACCTTGGCATAGAGATAATGTGTGCCCGATCTCAGAGTCGAAACTCATCCTACTGTACTTCTTTGTTTTAGCTGCACCTGCTAGTAGAATTCCATTATGGGCGGGACTTTCTTAGTTCAGAAATGTACAAAATGAATCTCTATGTTTGCTGAAGTCAGTCCCTCTGCAGCAATCCTAGGAGGCTGGTCAGACTGGACTCCGCTCGAGTGTACCTGAATAAAGTATCCTTGGTTTGTATTCTCTACTGTCTGACCGACTCTTCATTTGTATGGAAGGCAGAAAGGTGGTCGTGAGTGACCCGGGTGGCCCTAATCGGGAGAATACCTACCTGTGCTTGAAGAGGAGGTGTCACTGGTATGTCTGGAATGAGACCTTCCTCCGTGACGCCGACGATGTTTGTGTGGGACCTAGACTTTGTGGTGGTGGCAGTGGTGGAGGTGGAGGCAGTGGTGGAAGAGGCAGAGGTAGAGGTGGTGTCGGTAATTTTGGTTCCACATCTGGTAGAGGAGGTGGAGACTGGGGAGGAGGAAGCGTTGGAGAGTGAACGTTCCTAGATGGAAAATAGGTTTGGGAGTACTCCGAATCCAATGTGTAAATAAGCCTTCTATTTTTCTGTGCCTCCTGAAGCCTTGAAGAAGCTGACAAAGTCCCTGAAGAAGATCTTTCCGTCCTCTCAATGTCGATCTACTCGCCGACGGCAACCTTCAACGTCGCCTGGAAGGAAGATCTATCCTCGACGTCGAGCGATGACATCTCAGCGTCGACCGATGGTGGGAGTGCATCAGCGATCGACGGTGGTGACTTGAGGCCGATCAACAGAATTGTCTTGACGTTGAGCGACTGACTGTGTGATAGGGCCCTCGACGGCCAAGGTGTCGCCATCAGCGGTGGGCTTCCTGACGCCGACCGAGGTATTCTTATCATCGACTTCGTAATCGATAAAGATCTTCTTCTCGACATGGAGCGTCAATGCCGTTTTGACCTAGAGCCCTGGGTTGACAGCGAACAGGTCGGCACTGAACCTCATCTGGGACTGGCGCCATTTTTCAGCCTTTCTTTTGCTGGGAAGACCCCACAGAGGCTAAAGACAGAGCCCTGGTATTGGACTGACCCTCTCCTTGCTCTGAAGTCCTACCTAAAGACTGGGCTTGCTGTTTTCGTCGCTCTTCTGGTCCAAAAAGTCAAATCTCCACTCTGTCACGCAAGGTGCGCTTAGTGAAAGTTTTACAGAAGGAACAGGAGTCAGGAACATGAGTAGCAGGCAGCCATAGTATACACACACTATGAGGATCAGTCTTGGCTTTCTTCCTACCATAGTCTGGACAATTATCGAAAAGAGATGGCATTTTTAAGTGAAAACTGCAAAATTTCTTGACAGAAAAAGACAGAAAAAAGTAGTGGAAGACCAAAGACATCGAGTGAAGTAGCTATTTGTTTTATTCAGAAGTGAATTTTGAAGAAAAAAACAAAATTAGTAGAGCTCAATGCTCCAGGGTCCTGACAGCATGAGCCGGAAAAAAAGAACTGAAGTAACTGCCAATAGCTGTGCATGATGGGATACTGGTAGCCTCTGGATTCTTAAAGGCACAGCTTCTATTTTTGAACATATAATGGCAGCCTACAACACTATTCTGTCCTCTTCTTTCATCTCTATCATGAAAAAAGGAGTTTGTGAAGGAGATTTTTCTGTGTTAAACACTTCAAAAATGAAACAAAATATAGTATACTGGCCCCTTTTTTCACTTCAAGATGACGATCCAGCCAGTGTAGCCTATTTATTTAAACTGCATTATTTTGTCTTCATCTCTTAAGTGACTTTGCAGGCCTTCCTGAAGAAAGGTGGAAAATCCAACTTAAGAGGATATATCTAAAGAAGTGCTAGAGGTCCTCCCACGTGGGCAGGACTATTCAAGTGCTTATGACTAAATATGGAAATTCCCTACGAGAGAACCATGGGGTCAGTGTCTACTGGGAGCTCCAACAAGCTTTGGCAACTGCAGCAGGCATGGAAGCAGAGAAGGAGCACATTGAGACCCGCAAGGTCCAGGGGACTCACCACAAGCAGGAGTGTCAGGGCAAGCCTCGAGCAAGCAGAGGAGCCCACTGAAGCAGGAGAAGACCCACAAGGGGATCCACAGACCAAAGGCACAGGGGTCGCAAAAGGACCCCGAGCAGCTAACCAAAGATGATGGCCCATGATGCAGAGGATGCACTGAGTGTGCTGTCCTTGCCAGGAAAAAATGCAGGAGGCAGGAGCTTCTTGTAGGCTGAAGATCTCTGGAGTGCAGAGCCAACAATCCTTGGCAACGGCAAGTTGATGCGGTGAACAGGTGTTCAGTACCACTGGTTCTGACTGGGGATACTGGCCTCAAAATTACAGAGATGACAGGTCAGGCCTCGAGGGAGTTGCAGAAACACCCTGTGTTGCTAAGCCTTTCGAAGTCTGTGAGAGGTCTGGAGCAGCAGGCTGGTCAGCTTTGTTGCGGAGCCTGCAGATGCAGGGGGGGTGACTCCTTCACTTTAAGGGAGATTACTTAGGGTGTCCTTGATGCCCACAGGTCTTTGGAAGATCCTGGATAAAGCACAGACACAAGACAACGAAGAAGACTTGCAGAACAGCGAGACCAGGAGCAGTCGGAGTCTTCCATGATGCAGTCTTGGTTCCAGGCGAAGTCCTAGTGTCCAACGGTCGAAGAGGGATGTGGTTTCAGGCTTGAGTCTTGTCCCACGACAAATCTGAGTACCCACCCACAGGGAAACCCTCAAATACCCTAGGAAAGGGGTTAGAACGACTCATGGGCCCCTCCATTGAAGGGGCTGGAAAAAGGGGAGGATACTCCCATGGCCTTTGTCCAGTTTCACACACGATTGGGCGCCAAGGACTCCCTGAACTGGCTCAAACTATAGCATGCAGAGCAGTAAGGTGGCGCTGGCAAGCGCCCCGCTCCAGCCCAATACACTAAGTCCTGTCTGGGAGGTGGCCACACCTCCCTTTGACAGGAAATCTATTGTTCTACCTGTCCGTGTCAGCAGCAGCGCTAGCTTGCTGGCAGACCCTGGAAGGCTGTTACCGGGAGTACTGGGAGCTTCACAGAGGAGCACCCCAGAGCATGGAATCATAACTTCAACACTGGTAATGGTGTTTGGGTATAATTTAAACATGTTTAATGCCAAACATGCCCATGTTTGGCAAAGCCACTATATAGTTAGCTATTGCGTAATGTTAGATGGCCACTATATTGTATTAAAAGGGCTGACCACACTTACAAAACCTGGAGAATCGACTCTGGGGTTTGTAGGGGTGTCCTGCTCATGCAAGGGCACCCACCTACTTATAACAAAGCACCCCACCTTCAGGATTGAAAGGTCTGCCTTAGGGGTGACATACAGGTTTTAAGTGTAGTGACCTCAGATGCAAGAAAACTTATATATGTTGTAAGTGGCACAGTTTGATGGTCTCTCATGGGTGACACAACCCTGGTGTACCTATGCCCTGGGTACCTTAGTACCATATACTAGGGACTTATAAGGGTACACAAATAGCCAACTGTGGAGGTTCAGAAGTACTTACCATGTCAGATTTAGGGAGGAAGGACAGTGACCGGGGTCCTAGGATCCCAGTCAAACTCGTCAACAAAACATACTGACACCAGCAAAAGGTGGGGGTAACCGTGCTAGAAGGGCCCTACCTTCATACAACCCCTGTTCTAGGTACCTGGCGTACCATTTATTAGGGACTTCCAGGGGTGCTAACGTCCTCAGCCAATTGTAACACAATTAGACTTTAACTTGTTTTAGGGAAGGAGCACTGGCATGGAGGTGTGGTTAGCAGACCCCAGAGCACTGTCAGTGTTGAAAATCAGCATCTAGTAGCTAAAGAAGGGGTCAACAAGTGTCTGTGTGTGTGTGTTTTAACTGCAACAACAGTCCAGGTCCCTACAAATGTAAAAGGCCCCAATTGACAAAGCTGGTGCTCAGTAACCGCTGTGTGCCCCGGACCCCCTAACTAACTGCCAGACAAAGAGAAAACAAAACAGTTGTACATGACTGTATCTCTTGCTTAGCCATTCTAGGTCATTTTAAGAGTAATACAACAATCCAGTATCGTACAAGCTTTGAAAGTGAGAATCTACTGTCTAACACACCAATATAAAAGAAATACTTTCAATATTAACAATATTAAATGAAATGTTTCCACTCTTTGGCTTCTCTTGTGGGTCCTCCCCTACCAAGCCTTGTATAACTTTCCTTTTTTAGGTCTCACCTAGCGACGCAGCGCATGCGCTGCCCGCTTGCGAGATCTATTGTCGTGGATTTGGCTTCAGAAGCGGGGTGGAAGCTCCACCCATGCTTCTGAATGGCGCTGCTCAAAAATGGGCGCTTTCCATTGGAAGGAAGGCATGTTTTGTTCCATCCCAGTCTCCTGCTCGCTGTGCCTGCACAGACAGGAGATGTGCATGTGCACGGCGTCTCTTCTTTTGCTCACGGGGGACTCAACAGTACAATGGCTGGCAGCAACGCTTCATTTCTCGTCTCGCACCGCTGCTCTGCCCGACTACCTTCCTCTCTTGCTCTGGGTATCCACCTCTTCATATAAGCAAGGCACGTAAGTGCAAGTTGCTCTGTATTTCCCAATCCAAAGGCGGTGGGGGATTTTTCAGTGCTGCGACGTAAATGCAAGTCTTTGCTGTGCACTGCCAGGTGCACTGTCAGCCGCAGCCTTCAATCCTCTGTCTTCTGTTCGCAGACTTTGCTGGCTTTGAGCACCTTGCTATCAATTAGCGAGTTTTTGATCTTGATTTGCTGCATTTGGCCCACTTGCTTCACCATAAAAGGCAGCACGGATAGGGATTCCTTCATGTTGGTAAACATGGGGTATGTATGTAAGAGGAAAGACCTTCAGTGCAAGTTTAATCAACTCTTTTATGAATGTTTTGCATGCACAGTGCGCTCTCCCACAGCCTCCACGAGCAAAACAATGAGGCACGCTGCACCACAAGCACTAACAGCTTTGTGTACATTTCTTTAAGGTTTGACAGCATGTTTTTGTGTTTTCACTGCCGGTACGCCTGTACAGCTCAGTGGGATTATGTGTGACAAAGGCGAATGCAGAGTTGATTTCAGGTTTAAAAATAAATAAATTATTATTTAGCACAGAAACTTAACTGCTCCCTCCAACTTACGTGTATTCTCTGTGCTGGGTTTGTCATTTCTTGATTGTATACATGCAATGGGAACTTTGCTCCACCACCTCCACTCTCTGGGGTTCTGCAGCCTTTTACTGGTCCCATTTCGTTGCTTCCACCGTCCCACGAAGTTTACGGTTCCCCTTCCATAACATGTTGGTAAACATCGGGGCATGTGTGTAGTTAGAAGGACCTTAGCTGTCAGGCTGCAAGTTTAATCGACTTGTTATTTTCCTTGTTCAACTTGCCAGGCTTTAGCGGCAGCAACAACTTTGTGTATCAGTTCCCGTCTCACCAATAAGGACAACGCATTAATTTTAAGCCTATTTTACTGCCCGACAGCGCACTTGCAGGCATGCTGGTTTTATTTATTCAATGGAATGCGACAGTCCAGTTTATTACTGACGGCTTTGTTCACCTCGTGAACTTGGAATGTAATCTTGTTTTTGTAGCAGTTCCTTCCTTCAGCGTGAGCAATAATTCTTAAATATTGCATCTCCCTAATTAACAGATACACAGGTATCTAGGGGCTATAAAGGAGAGATTCAGGACTGTGTGGGCATTCTCATCGGGATTGTTAAGAAAGTCAGCACAAAAGGCTTTCTTTGCAAACCTCTGCAAATTAGGGAAAAACACAGTATTTGACAAACTCCCACTGTCTAATTTTTTAAGGAGCTGTCCTAATAAACCCCGGATTTTTAATTTATGTTAAACCCAACAATCTTTGTTGTGCATGTTTATTCTTACTCTCTCCCCTGTCTGCTACTCACATTTCAGATCTACCCCCCTACCCTCTACATGTTGAACCCCAACTCCTCAAAGTTTATTGCTTCATGTGCCACTCCTATGTGTTTTTATGTATTTATTTTACACGCGGCTAAGTCAGGTCCTACCTCGCTGCTCTCCAAGATGGGTATCTAACCATATTAAAATAGTAAATTAAAACATAAGGGACACCATGTCATGGTGCATTTGCACATATATAAATGTACTGAAAACTGAACCCCTAGGTGTCTGTCACCACGCTGGTGCCAGCCACTTCCCTAAAGTTCGCAGGTTCCACATTCTATGTGTGTGCTTTTAAATGTGTATTTTTATTAAATAATAGGTAGTCCCTGTCACCCGCTACACATTGCACCTTGCATTTTAAGATTCTTTTTTTGTATTTTTATTCATCCATTCACATCCTTTTGTTAATATAGCCATAGTGTTACTGTATATCTGCTATAAAAGCTTAGAATATGATATAGTGTGCACTTTTTTCTTTAAATAATCACTCTACTGCCACAAAATAAATTCCATTTACAATGCCAATAGCTCCAACTCCAACAAATGCGAGACCTATTTCATTGCAAATGCTTGTTCCAGACAGTTGTACTAATAATCAACAGACTTGCATTCATTGTGAGAAAACGTGGAGCAATAAGGCACCTTATAAATAAAAGTTGGCTATGCACTGACAGTAAAACCTTAAACCTCCTGCCTTAATCAAATTACTATTAGACTGCGAAAGACATTTAAAAAGTCAAAATGAAAATCATAACTAAATGGACTCCACTTAGCATCGATTATTCCACATACAGTGGTAAGAGCATTCAGAAAAAGTAAGAAAACAAATCATACCTTTTATCTGGGCTGTGATCAAAGTTTGAAGCTCTTGGAGGGATACTTCGTATAAAATCCATGAAGAAAAAATCATTACCGTTGTTCTCAAAAAGATTTTGGCAAAGAGGTAAAAAAAGCGAATCAAGCTCCACAGACGAATCGTTGCCAGCTGGTGCAGAAATAATGTCACACTGAGGTGTGTAGATAATATTGAGGTAGTAAGAGACCATTTTCAGTAAACTGAAGGCTTCCATCAGGGTCCTGGAGAAAGGCTGATCCTGCTGATGAAGGATCAGTTTAACTACTTCAGATGTTAGCTTTATCATATGTCGAAACCCTTGTCTATGTGGCACATCCCACCGCAGGACAGTTAAACACTGCTGAAAAAGTTGGAAGACACAGTGCACCCATGAACTGTTCCTGGTATTCTTTCCTGATAATGTATCTTTTGGTATTAGTGCATATTTTGAAAACTGAAGCACATTGATTAGGTGAGTTAAAAGACCAACGGTACAATTCAATAGCAAGCCTTTTTCTTCAATGGTTCCAAATGATATTCCTAAACTCCAAGTAGCCAGGAGTTTTTTCTGAATACAGTTCAGCTCGGTAGAAATATTGCCTTCATCATCCATTTCATCTGTAGCATCCGCAGCATGAATTGTGTCAAACATGGATGCAAACTCCAACCTACCTTGATCCACACTCTTGCCAGAGGAATCAGGTTTAAAACTGAAAGAGATGAATCCATCCTTTGACAGAACTTCATCATCAGAATCTTCTTCGTAACCCTTTGGACAAAAAAAATGTTTAGGTAGGATTTAACTGCTCAAGAACCATACACAATTCTGCAAAATAACCATAATACAACTTGATTAATATGAGCCGACGCTCGGGATTCATGAATCGAAGTATACCTAAATTGCAAAGGTGACACTCTTTGTGAGGTCTATCTTGGTTCTTTCATTACTTGTATCCACCCTTTAGGGCAGGAATCTTAATATCCTCTTTATTAGCCCAGTATAAAGCCACCTTCACGGTACACAGCCATTACACCACTGTGGTGCGGACCTATGCAGGGGGCACACAGCAGGCACACAATCCTCGTCCATTCTGAGTGAGCAAAATGTACGTTTTCGAGAAGATTGCTATAAACAATATCAAATCATAAGTATAAAGCATTATGAAATACATTTGAGCCTCCAATTAATTTACCTAGTCTAGCAAACCTGGGTTACCTAAAGATTAAAGATTCACACAAAACAGGCTAATTGCCATACATAATACTTCCTTGACTAAGAAGGGCCTAAAAAAGACAATGTATCTACCTTCGATAACGTTCTTTTTGTCTGATATAAGGGGTCCTGCAGATTTGAGATGAATCCTTGCACCAAGCAACAGTCTGTATTCAGATGTTTTTCTTCCAGTTATCCTCACTGGCACTAGGTGGCGCCAATCACAGTTCAAGCTGGGTTGGTACACCAGTGACTCAATTCTAGCCATACTTTTACGATCTCCAACAGAGGCAGTGGATACCATATGATAAAGCCCAAAATAAAATAATCAAACATTTATCAAAGTATACAGGTGGCAGCTGCAACGCTTGTCTTAATGAGAACTCGTGGATCATCAACATCTCAGGCATTAGCTGAGCTGCATTGGCTCCCAATGAGCCAAAGGATATTGTTCAAGTCCTTGTGCAATGCCTTTAAAGCACTTCACGGACTTGGACCCAAACCGATTCAAGTTAGGTTTGGATGGTATGCACCTGCACGTAGCTTGCGTGCGTCGGCAGCTAATTTGGCAATCATTTCAAGGATTAAGAGATCTACAATGGGGGAACAAGCATTCGGCAAAGCAGCCGCCCGCTTATGGAAGAGTCTCCCCCGGAATTGAGGCAAATACAGGATCTGCTGCTGTTCCGAAAGAAAGTTAAGACTTGGCTCTTCCCCAGAATGTAACTGGCCTTTGCTTCTGCAGCTTCCTTTCTAACCTCTCTTTTCACTGTGTCTTAGCGCCAGGATGCCCGTAGGGTTACAGCGCGCTTTATAAATGTAAATACATACATACATACAAAAGATCTCAGGAGGGAAATTGGTAGGTTGGGAATCTGCAGGATACCTGTATTCATCAGAAAAAACGTTCCAGAACAGAAGTAACCCTTTTTTTAAAATGGATACTCACTCCTGCAGATGTCTTAAATTAACTCATCCCATAGCCGTCAATCGGAACTGAGCAGAGGGCATGAAACACTCTAAAACAAGAAGGAATGCAGTACAGCTCTAATAAACTTAGACTATTCTGCTCACTCAATACCACACAGTAGCGGATGGCTAAGGAATGTGTTGAAGACCAAATTGCTGCAGTGCAAGTCTACTGAGCAGTAACACCCCATGCACAATGATTGCTTCCTGAGATATTTGTTTGTCTCAGATCTAGAATAGGCATCCATTTGCTAGATTTAAACTTTATCAAGAAGAAATGAATAGAAAGCTATACTTTTAGGATTGAATGGGATTACTTCTACAGCTCTTTTCTTTAGCATCAACAGACTTTCCAACTGCAAGAGATGGAGATGGGACCTTCTTCAGTCTGGGGTAGGAGATTTTTGGATATATTCCAAAGTGTGACTGTATGAAACAAAGTCCACGACCCAATGACCTTTTGTTATAATCTCCAATTCTGTGCTACAGTTGGATATTTGCCCCTGACTTACTTCAGGATAAGCATTATTGTGGCCAGAGTCTTTTTTCCATCATGATCTTTTACCTATGTCTTTGTTCTGAGGGCCTGGTTTCCTCCTTGGAGCTTGTTTTGCAGAGGCCGCTGATGGCTGAGGCCTGTATGGTTGAGTAGGATATTGAGATCTATGTATGGTGTGGCTAATATCGATAGGATCGATCTCTCCCCTATAAGTGAATTGCCCTGGGCTCTTGATCTGCAAAAGGGCTGTCGTCTTTGCTGCAGAATACTGAGAGATCTTGTGGTATTGGTGTTAGTTTTGATACTGGAAGAATAGTTCAACTCCAGGCCCGACGTTGCCATTTAAAGTAATGGCAAAACCAGACTTCCCCCTGGTACATGTGTAAGTTACCCTTATGGCAGGTCTAGTGAGTACTAAGGCAAGGTGCAACATATCTCACAGGCACCACAAGTATTTTACATGTTATGGTAGTAGTTTCAAGTTACAAGTTTATTTGTTTATGATTTTTGAACTCCGAAGATCAAATACAACCAGATTTAGTAATCATAGCCCACATATAAATGTTTTAGTACATATTTAAAAAAAACTTTAAAAAGTTAAAAATCCTATGACAAAACATTTCATTTGGTGGTTCATAAATGGAATCTGTTAGTGCAGAGGCAGAAAGGATAGATAATTGTAAACAGATTGGCCTCATCCATTTACGCCGATACAGTAATAGGGCGGGGCAGATACACAGCACATGGTTAACATCCTGGATAGAATAATTGCACAAATTACAAACCGGGGAAGAACGTTGTTTAAAGGGAGTATACCCTGACTCAATAATAACCAAAAGCGGCGCACTCCATGGGGCAGGTTCCAAGAGATATAAGCCTGTACTTTATTTATCACACAGGATTTAATGGCCGGGTGGGCACCTCTCTTTAAAATACGTGCTTCCCTATCCCTGGTGAAACTTAATTTCCAGGTGGCCTGCTTCGAAGTGGACTTTAATTGATATGGTGATAGGGTGAAAAGTACGGATTCATCCAGTTGTAGCAAGTCAACCGCAGTTTTAAAATTTTTAACAAATAATGACTGCTCATTTAAGCTTTCTAATATTTCTTTCTGGATAAAAAAATCTTAGTGTACCAGGATCACCCTTTACCAGGCTTGTAACCCATCGCACTATCCCTGCAAGACCCTGTACCCAGCTACTTCTTAAACCGAATTCTAACCTTAGTAAAGCCACAGGGCAAGCAGAGTTGACTGAGGCTAGGCTCCTTAAAATGTTGACTTCTGTTGTATTCAGAAAGCCCCATTGTCCTATACCAAGTAATTCAATACCATACAGTAGGGAAGCAGGAATTTTAGCACAAAATACCTCTAATAAAAGTGCAAAGTGTCTTTTTCCAGTAGATCTGTAGAGGGAGCCCAAGCTTTTCCCCTGTGTAATCGCTTTATAAATGTTATTTTCTAAATAGGCTTTATCACTTAGGTTGCTGCACACAGTTTTTCCCAAGAAAACATATGATTTTACTAGTTCCAGTTTTTGGCCACCCACCGACCAAACAAAATTCCCATACTTCAACTTTTTTGTTCCATGCATGCACATTATTTTGCTTTTAGATACGTTTATCTTTAGATAGTGGGCCCTCTGCATATTCATGCAGCACCTGCAGTCGACTATTTAATCCCCTCGGCGGCAAATCCAATATTAAAATGTCGTCAGCATAAAGTAAGCAAGCAATCGGTTTTCCCCCCAGTAACGGGGCGATGCCCTCACTTTGAGACAAAGCATGAGGAAGGTTAGATAAATATAGGGAAAATAGTAGAGGAGCCAATAAACATCCATGTTTTAGGCCATTTACAGTAGGGATGGTTTGGGAGAGACCTCTTTCCCCTCCCATTAATACTCTACACCAAGTGTCCGTATGGAGAGCACAGACTAGTTCCAAGAGGATGGCCGGCATACCCAGGTACGACAGTTTTCTCCACAGCAGAAGACGATCTACTTTATCGGATGCTGAGGCGAAGTCTATGAACGCTGTGTACACTCTTCCTCCTCTAACTTGAACATATTTTTCGTTTACTACTTGTATTGCCGTTAGGTTATCGATAGTTCCGTGCTTTGTCCTAAACCCGGTTTGTTCAAATGGTAAAATGTTACCCGCATCCACCCAGTCATTAATTTGGATCAAGGGGCATTTAGCAAAAACTTTACCTACTGCCTCTAGAAGTGCAATTTGACGGTAGTTGTGAGGAGCATTTCGGTCTCCCTTCTTGAACAGGGGGACTAATATACTCCCCTTCCAAGAAGGGTGGACCATTTTATTTGCATAGCAATACTTAAACATCGGATAGAGGATTTTACTCCACACTGTACTATTTTATTTTAAAATTGTATTTGGTAACTCATCCGGGCCCATCGCCCCGGAGGATCGCAGGTAATAATATCGGTAAACTGTTGTTTTTACTATGGAACAGCTTGGTCGCGCAAACAGCGAATGCAGATTTACACCCTGACCCCTCTCAGCTGTATTAACTCTGGAATGGTGCAACCAAAGCGGGTCATCCAAGATATAAAAAAAACTCAATAGATTAGGCCTGACTTGAGTCTCAGGCCGAAATAAATATAACAAGTTTCAGTGGGGATCTTTAGCAAAGTTGCAACCTTGTTGCCTTCAGTCCACTGTGCCCATACTGTTTATACTTTGGGCCCTGTAGCAGAAACAGCCTTCTGCCCTTATGGGGGAAAGTGCTAATGAATTCCAGGACAAGGGCCTGCTCTGTATGGAGGTGTCAACTCCCTCCTGCAGGAAGCCACACTGGTTTTGGCCCAAAAGACAAGCTTCAGAAGAGAAGCGCAAATGGGCAACACTTTAAAGATGGGCTGCTCCATTGTTCACACAAACAGGCTGGCACTTGGGACAGGAGAAGGGAAATCAGTTGCCAACCAAGCTTTCCAGGGGTGTAGAGCCCCCTTGGTAGCCACACCACTGGATTGGGTTAGGGAACTCCACACACTGGGAGAAGTGTCATGCGATATCACGAGTGGGCAGAATGATGCATCCTGGGATGTCCATATGCCTCACTTAGCAGGAAGTGGTCATCGGGTGGGAGAGAACCTGGGAGCCCATTGGATACCAACTGCAACCTGCTCTGAAGGCATTTTCTGAGTATAAGTAGGGCACCCCAAACTCAGATCTCGACTGGACTGGAAGGAGGACTTACGAAGGACTGACCTGCTGTGACTTGGAACCAGCAAAGAGAAGCTGCACCCACATGGACTGCACCTGCTAAACCTGGTGGCTAGCAAAGGGGGGGTACTGTGCCAGATGTGTTCTGCTTGAGGATAGCCCGTCTCCAGAGTCCAGCCAAAGGCAAAAGACTCAAAGGGTCAGTGAGCTGACCTCATGTTCACAGCACTGGAACACAACAGCTGAGAAGCATGCTTGGGCAAGTTGGTAGCCCAAAGTATTCAACCTGCTGCCATGCAGCACCAGGGACCAGGACCCAATGCACAAAGTTTCCCCGAGTCGGCTGAGCCCGGGAGTATTGGCGATGTGCAGCTGGGACCCGAAAGGACGAGTTATTGACCCAGGAAGGATTGGCCTGTAAACACAATGCTGGGCGACCAGTAGTCCAGTGACCATTGTACTTCTGCCAGCACCGAGAGGACTTCAAGAGACCAGTACGGACTCACCCCCTTTGAGGAACAAGGAGTAGTCACAGCAAGAACCCTGTCGACCGCTTCACACCTGCAGCATCCTTGGAGCATCCTCCGCGTCCTTCATCAGTTGCATCAAACCCCTTCAATTGAAAAGTGCTCCAACAAATAAGATGCCTCAAACTGGCTGGGGACTGCTTCACCTCCTGAGGCTGGTCCCACTGACTGGCTCTCTAGTGGAGTTAGTTGCCTAAAGTGACTAAGTACTGCATTCCAAATAGCCAAACTTTTTAGTAAAAAGGTTATAAAGTATCAAATTCATTCATTTCGCTCATTCGTGGTTGAGTGAAAACCGGATTTACTTTAGCTTGTAAATTCTATATCTCCAGAACCCCCTGCTGGATCTTTTTCGTAGTGATGTCTGAAAATACATAATAATACAGTCTATTTTTATAAATTGGTGTCGGATTTCTTTGGTTTCTTGTTCATTTCTTCAATAGTTTTGGTGCTTTTTAAATGCTTTGATTTTGTTCCTTTGTGTAAACCACATTGCTGCACAAAGCTATAGCTATACAGGGTTGAGCTGAAGGTTTGACAAACGAAACCTAAGGGTCCTAAAGGTTTACAAGTGCTTAGTACGGTGAGGTCGTACAACCACACTATGTAATACACCCCCATTTCCTCACATGTCCCTTTAACCTTAGTTTTTACAGTGACATTCAAGGTTTTTTTAATGTAAAGTAAGATAACATTACAATTTCTAAGTATGGCGTCACTATAACCTTTTTATCAGTGAATTTCTATATTTTTTTAATGTAAAATAAGCTGTACAGCTCTCTGTGCTGCATGATTTTGGGTGCCCATCACCCCCACCGCACATGGCTAGGTCCTGCGTCCAAACCCCCCACTGCCACACATGGCTGACTATGTCATGTCACAGTATAAAGGCTGTCATTGTAAGTAAGGCTAGCCTCATTTCAATCACACAATACACCATAAATTGAAGTTTTAAATGGAACACCATCCACTCTCTTGCAGAAATGGAATCTCTTCTAGTACTGAGCTGGCTTCAGCCCAAATCTCCTAATCAGCGTTTCTTGCATTTATTCATGGACCATCTGGTCTACCACAGGCATTCTCCCAATGAGGACTGTCCCTTCCAATGGCATGTGCCCATTAAGACAGCTTCTTTAGAGACCTCATTTAAGGACTGCGCTTTACAAGCGATTTCAAAGCTCACCACCCATTCCAAAATATCATGACATTCCACATACACATTTACAGGATATTTTGGGTCCTTGGTCACAAACTGACCAGAACTGGATGTAAAGTCACTTATCACAGTCAGAGTTGCCATTGCTGCCATCCTAGGTTTCTCTTTCTCAAGGGCTATCTTATCCCTTTCCTTTCCCTTCTGTTTCTCTTTCCGCTCTCTGTTTCTCCTCCCAGTCTCGCAATTTCTCCTCTTGGGCCCATCCCTCCTGTCTCTCCCGCCTCCTCTCTTGTTCCAAGTGAGCTAATCTTAGCTTCTCCCTCTCGATCTCTCTGGCTTTCTCATCTTCCTCAGCCTTAAGTTTCTGAAGCTCAGGGTGTCTGCTAGACTCAGTCCTTCCAAGTGCATTACAGGTAGAATCCTAGAAATTAGAGGTGGTGTGCAAAACTGAGGTATTTTAGAAATGAAAGGTGTTGAGTGTCTTGGTGATAATCAAATGAAAATGCATTAGGGGACAAACTCGGCGTTTGGCTGGGATAGATCTGCGCTAAAAGAATCCTAGAGCCTGAATCCACAGGCCTCTCTTCTTGAGTTCCTAGCATGGTTTCCTTCACAGAACCAACTACAGCCCTTTCACCCAGTAGCTCAAATTGGTCCCTAATTAAATCAGCAAGGATGGGGCGTGCACAAGCAGCATGGCCGACACAACGTGAGCTCCTTCGGCTCCCTGCCGGCCAGCTTAGAAACCGGTAAAACATCTGATCCTGGGGAACTCGGACCAAGCGAAAGGGGCCCAAGAGTCCCGGAGTCCTGGGGGCACACCCTGTTCCGGAGTTCGCCCACCCGGTGGACGGTGGGCGGCAGTGGCGGCCCGGGCTACAAGACGACGGGACCGAATCACGGTAGGCCGGTGCTGCGGCCTATAACGACATGTCGGGGCGGCCTGCGATCTGGGAGCCCCTTGCGGCCGGACTTGAAGGTAGCGGGACAGTAGAGGAGGCGCCCACTGCCATCGGGGGCCTCCCGTGTAGTGTGGCCTTTCCGGTAGGTGGACCGCGAGACTGAGGTGGTGGCCTGCATCGCGGCGGCGGAGGCAACCCGCGCTCCAGGCGCCCATCGGGACTGAGTCAGCAGTGCGGCGTCGAGGCAAGGGAGGTGCCCACCGCCATCGGGGGCCTCCCGTGAAGTACGGAGCGCCTGCGATCCGTCCGGGCCCTGTGGTGGGCAGGCGGCGAAGTCAAGGCGACGGACTGAACCAGAGCGGCGGGGGCGGCCCGAGCTCCCAGACTCCTCTAAGACTGGCCCAACAGTGAAGCGCACGAAGCCAGGGAGGAGCCCACTGCCATCCGGGGCCTCCAGTGAGGTGTGGGGCACCAGACGCCTGTTCGGGCCTTGTAAGGGACACACAAGGTGCGGGAGGCGAGGTCGGGGCGGCGGCCTGCACGAGTGCGGCGGGAGAGGCCCGCGATCTCTGTCCCCTTTGAGTGCATCTTGCCAGCGTGGGAGGCGCCCACTGCCACCGGGGAGCCTCCCAAGAAGAGAGGACCTCCTGTAGGCCGTCGGGATCCTGTGGATGACCGCCCGAGGTAACAGGCCTAGCCGGGACTGCGGCCTACACCGGCGGGGTGGAGGCGGCCCGCGATCCAGGTGGTCCTTGAGGCCGGCCCTAACAGACAGCGGAAACACAAGGGAGGCACCCACTGTCAACAGGGGGCCTTCCGTGAAGTCAGGAAATGCCGTAGCCCGTCGGGGTCCTGCAGGTACCTACCTGGGGTGACAAGTGCGGCCGAAACCGAGGCCTGCACTGGCGGAGTGACAAACCGGGGCCAGGTCGTGGAGAGGGAGGTCTCGGAGGACGCCTGAGACATCCCTGAAGGGGTTGGAGCCTCATCCTGCTCCTGGACTGTACCCTCGGCACACGAGAGGAGGTGTTGAGGCGCTGTGGGGCTTGTGGAGCGATGCGGGCCCACTGGGAGTGGGGGAGGGCGTTGGCGCCCCTCTGCCACGCTGCTGCTCCTGTTGAACTGCGAGGGGTGAGTGGAGACGCCTGGAGCTGCCCTATGGATCTCGACGGTCTGCGGACCTAGCACGGTACCCGCTCTCCTTAGGGGTCTGACGCGGCTGTGCCAGTCCGGCCTCTGTGGAACCTTGGGACGCTGCGACCAGGTACCTAGGGACTCCTTCTACGAGCCGGGAATTTCAATGATGACGCAGTGGTGAGTGGGAGCTGGTGTTGTAGGGAGCCGCAGCAGCGCGCAGCCATAGAGACAGTAGCGGACTCTGCACATCTTCATGGGCCTCTGAGAGGGGGCTGCTTGGGGGCGCTTCTGCTGCTCGGACGCCCAGGTGCGGTCCCTTTAGGCTCCTGCAATGCGTAAGGACAAGATGCCCCAAGCCTCTCAGCCAAACACCATAACACAATACACCACCCAGTGACACCCTTCACAGCGTATTAAGCGTCAGTCGGGACAAGACGGAGAGAGTGCGGTACCCGACGATCCCTCCCGGGCGGAGCTGCTGAAGGCAATACAGGGGTCCCACTCCGCCCTGGAAAGGCAAATAGAAACAGTGTCCATAGATGTGAACCTCTTGAGAACGGACCTGCGAAAAGTGGCGGATAAGGTCTCAACTGCGGAGGGGAATATTGTCCAGCTGCAGGGAGAGGTGGCGTCCCTCAAAAAAACGGTCTCGCAGCTCACCGCCTCAACAGGGGTGCTGGAGCGTAGGGCGGAAGATGCGGAAGGGAAGGCACGCCCCAGTAACATTAGGGTTCTTGGCATCCCCGAATGCTCAGAGATGGACAATGCGGAGCGCTTTCTGGAACACTGGATCCGTGCAACACTATGCTCCACGGGAATGTCAGATGTATTTGTAATTGAGCGCGCCCATAGGGCGTTGGTCCCGCTGCCGAGGCCGGGCGCCCCGCCGCGAGCCCTCATCGCTAAGATCCTAAATTACCGGGACAGGGACTGCATCCTGAGAGCGGCTAGGGAAAAGGCGAACCTCACTTACCCGGACTACACCCATCAACTACAGGAACAGCGGAAATCCTTCCTGGCAGTCAAGCAGAAACTTCGGGAGCTACATTTGCAGTACATGCTGCTTTACCCTGCTAAGTTTAAGGTCATATCCCAGGGAAAGGCGCATTTCTTTGACGGCCCGGAGGAGGTATGGGAATGGCTGGAGATCAGGGGGGATGCCCTCCTGCCGGGTGAACGGGGGGAGGGGGTGAGCCAGAAGTACATGGGGAGAAGTGTGGCTCACTGGTTGGAGCAGGCAGACCCTGAAGCAGAGGTCAGACCCGGGACCAGGGTTCAATTCCCGACGCGGCAGGGTCTTGAGCTCAAATGTCCATGGACTCGATAATTCTCGCTTCGGTGCCTGACCTAATCATGGGTTCACACTCTGCAACTCTGGGCATTAAGCTTGCTTAATCTCCACAACGGCCCCCCCGCGGCGGGATGCCTGGCTTTCACCTTGGGGATGCCCTGTAGGGGCTATCTCACAGGGAAAAGCCAGGACGGGTTCCCAAGGCAAGCGCGGAGATACCCCTTCGGGGGTCGAATCTGGCGCTATATAAGAACATAATAATAATAATATTAATAATAATAATGGGGGACACGACCAACAAGGAGGAGCAATAACAGGCGAAGGCGTTCGTCAGACACTGCTGAACGCGAGGAGAGGCCGCGTGACACGGTAGGAGACGATGGGTCTCTCTGCTTGGAGTTGTCGGAGTCGGAGGGCCCTCCAGCGCCTACGGTAGATCCCCTCGGGATGAGATACTGGTACCAGACACTCTGCAGCCCACCACGGACACTCTCCCGCCTACCACTGACACAATCCCTGAAATGGCGGGGAACTCACTGGTCGCCTCTGTGGCCCTGTCCTGAAGGACATCTCTGGTTGTGCTCTGGATGGTCCTGCAACATGAACTTTGGCCGGCTTGCCTAGACTCGGCACGATGTGGAGTGTTCTAGAGATACTTGAATTGGGAGGAGGATGCTGTTCCTGGGGAGGTGGGAGCTCTGAAAGATATGTATGTTCCACCCCTGAAGATCCGAGCCCTAGGTTAATGTCGAGTTAGCTGGTTGTGTCGGGAGCTGGGTGTGGGGGAGGGGAGTCTTCCTTTTTATCTGTTGGGTGGTTCAGCCCTATTGGGCATATGGTTTGGCTGTGCACGTCCTGGCACCAGCAGGGGAAGGGCATATCGGCATGTTTTGTTGTTGGAAGTATATTGCTCATTGGAGGGGGGTGTGGTTGGGGTTTTGGGAGTGATTGTTAAGGGGGAATGTTGCAGGCATCGTATGTATCACAGTTCGGGCACGGGATCTGGGTGGCACCAGGGGTAGAGTACTATGGCTAGAAGTTTTTAAGTTGGAATGTGAGGGGGCTAGACACATGCACTAAGAGATATAAGTTCCTGTCCTTCCTTCGCAGGCATGGGGTCTCCATTGCGTGCCTCCAGGAGACCCATCTTGCGGATGATGGTGCCCAAAAATTGAGGAAAAAGTGGCTGGGTCGGATGTTCCACTCTTCATTTTCCACATACGCCAGGGGGGTCCTGGTATGGGTGGTACCCGGGGTTCCGTTTGCTATCCAATATGTGGAGGCGGACATACATGGCAGATACCTGCTCCTCCGGGCGAAACTGAATGGCAGTGATGTTACCATACTAAATTCATACGCACCCAACACAGACGACCCTGTCTTTTTCCAGACCCTTCAGGAGGTCCTGATCCCCGACCTGGAGGCACCGGTCCTTTGGTTCGGAAATTTTAACGGTGTCCTTTATCCCGTTCTGGATAGGTTTCCGCCCGAGCTGGCACAAAACCACGTATGACAGCAAAACTTAGGGAGGTCATGGGGAATATAGGGGCTCTTGATGTTTGGCGCCAGAAAAACCAGACACAGAAAGTGTACACCTGCTTTTCCCCCACTCACAACACGCATATAGGATACTGGTGGCGAACGCAGAGTCAAATATGTCCCTGGCGTGCGTGTTCACTTGGGGGGCACCAGTTTCCCGCCCCCGGTCTTGGAGGTTGCTCGCAGATATCCTTCAGGACCAAGTGGGGAGGGGGCATATAGAGACAGCTCTTAACGACTACGTGGACCTCAACTGGGAGGGGTGAGCTTACTTTAGCTACTAGGTGGGAAGCCCTGAAGGAGGTGCTCAGAGGAGCGTGCATGGGCCTCACTTATGGGGTTCGGAGACAGCTCCACAAGGACTTACGGGAGGCGGAGGATAGTCTTTTAAACTTGCAAACCTCAACGACCCCTGATGCCTCACAGTGGGAGGAGGAACAGATTGCTCGGTCTCGCATTCATGACATCCTAGACCAACTTGACAGAAACACCCTAGGCCAATATAGACAGCGCCTTCACAGAGAGGGCGATAAATCGGGCCACCTTTTGGCCTGGATCCTTCGGCGGGAGCAGACTCCGGAGCGGATAGTGGCCCTGCGGGAGCCTACAGGTGGTATGGTCCACTCAGAAGTAGGCATCCTCCGAGTTCTCCAGTCTCACTTACAGCTGGTATATGCCGCAGACACCGCTATCACTGAGACTACTTATCTCCCTTACCTCCAGGGGTTGACCCTGCAGTCCCTTCCCAAGGCGGCTCAGAACGAGTTAGATGAAGCCTGGAAGCTGAGCGAGGTGCGGGCGGCATTGAGCTGCTGCGAGCTAAGTCCCGGGGAGCGATGGGTTTTCTCCTGAATTTTATCAGGCATTTGAGGGTACACTTTCCTGCCTCCTCTTGCAAGTATTTCTTGAGACGTTCGAACAGGAGACTCTCCCACTGAGTATGACTCAGGGGGAAATCTGTATGATCCTGAAACCGGGGTCGAGGGTGGGGGGGGGGGGGGGGGATGGGGGGGGGGGGATTGGGGCGGGGGCAGGGGACAGGCGCATCGTCCAATCACGATGATTAACATCGACGTAAAGATCTTGACCAAGCTATTAGCCACGCGTTTGGCGCCATATATGGCCCACCTGGTCCATGCGGACCAGTGCGGGTTTATCCCAGGACGCAACACGGCCATGAACCTGTGGCGGTTGAATCACATTCTGCATGAGGTTCGTGGTAGGGAGGAGCAGATGGTTCTGGTGTTGGTCGACCTCGCTAAAGCGTTTGATAAAGTCAACTGGGGGTATCTACTAGAGGTCCTTTAGGCGGTGGGGTTGGGCCCCAACTTTTGTCGCTGGATTCGCATCCTATATACGGCCCCTCGCGCCAGGGTGAGACTTGGAGAGGCACGATCGGAGGAGTGGAGGCTAGGACAGGGTACACGCCAGGGGTGTCCCCTCTCACCGCTCCTGTTTGCCCTGGCCATAGAGCCCTTTGCTGTCCGAGTCCGTACGGAGATGGCACAGTGGGGCATTACGGTGGGAGACACATGCAGTGTCATCTCTTTATATGCGGATGATGCCTTGTTTTATTTGACAGCTCCACAGGAGGCACTGCCGATATTGCTGCACCACCTGGATCAGTTCAGCGAGGCATCGGGACTGAAACTTAATCGCGGCAAGTCTTTGATCTTCCCGCTTGCGGGGTTTGACTCAGTGCCATTGGAAGACTTGCCGGGTCTCGGGCTGCGCTGGGAACGGGAGGCATTCCGTTATCTTGGGATCCAGGTAGCCCCAACGGACTCACAGCTGCTAGTCCGGAATATCGATCGGATACTCCAGTCCCTACAACAATCGGTGTCCTTTTGGAATTCCCTGCCACTTTCTTCAATGGGATGGCTAGCCGTCGCCAAGATGGTAATGCTTCCCAGGATGCTAAACGTCTTCGAGAATTTGTTGTGTCCTCTTCGCCCGCGCGTCTTTCGCACTCTCAACATGTTGCTAACGTCCCTGCTTTGGGCGGGCCGGCGCAGCAGGGTAGCCCTCCACACTGTCATTTGTAGCTATGAGGAGTGAGACCTGGAGGCACTGCGCTTCGACCTATACTATTATGCGGCACAACTACAGCCTGTGGCCCGGTGGTTCGCAGACGCGGATAACTGGGAGACGCACCTCTTGGCGGGCAGAGCAAACGTACAGACACTACAGGTCGAACTGATGCAGGGAAGGGGAGCAGACAACACTCTGCCGTATGTTGTGCGCCACACAGCAAGCATCTGGCAGCGGTTTGTGGAGAAGGTTTTACAGCGGGCGCCCTTCCATAAGGAGCTACCGGTCTGGATACTGGCCCCTTTAGTTGCCATGGAGGAACACATGTCCTTTCGCAACTGGCGGGAGGGAGGTTGTGAGACTCTAGCTGATCTCTACCCCAACGAATCCTTCCTGACTTATGAGCAGGCGGAGGAGACCTTGGGTCTTGGGGGAGGGCAGTACCTGCACTACCGGAGACTACAAGATGTGGTGAAGGTTACCTGGCCTCAGTTCCCAGACGCACACCCAATGACCTACACCCTGAACATCCTTCTTTCCTGCGGCAGGACTAATCTCTCTGCTATATAAGGCTATGAAACAGGACTCCACTCCACCTGTGCCGCCATCCTCGGTGGCATGGGAGGCGGATCTTGGTGCTACACTGGAACAGGGACAGCGGAAGCGAATAGGGTCCCTCACGTGCAAGGTTTCGTGCAATGCGCGCTCCAAATTGATACACTTTAATTTCCTGCACCGCACCTATCTGACTCCGATATCGTTGAAGCGTATCTCTGGGAACAGGGGGGACAGCTGCCCCAGATGTAGTGCAAGGGGAGCGGGCTTCCTGTATTTAACCTGGGACTGCCCTTTGATCAGAAGTTTCTGGGCGGGGGTGGTAGCTTGCATAGTCACCACAACAGGTCTTCAGATAGCAATGAATCCCTTACATTGCTTACTGGCGTTAGTTCCTAAGCCCAAGAAAAGGAAACTTTCCTATAAACTATTGCAATTAATGTTGGTACTTGCCAGGCGTAGAGTGGCGATTACAGAGGTGCCCACCTGGCTTAAAGATGTGAGAGAATGGTCCCTGGCCGAGGAAAGTCATATGCAACTCACTCGGAGGGACGAGAAACTGCAAGACGATTTACTCGCCTGGCACATTATGTGTGCCTCGGGACTGGCGGAGAGGGGGCGGTCTTCCCAGAGCGAGTCCCATGGGGCAAGTGACGAATTGTTCTCGCCAGTGGGGTCGGGGTCCGATAGGGAGGGAGGGGGGGACTGCTAGAGCTTATTTATTACAGGGAGATGGGCGGTGCTCGGCTGCTTCCTCATGATGTTATTTATTTGTCTGCTATTCTGTTAATCCCCATGTGTCCTACCTATCTAGGTGATACCTGTGTCCTCAAGTGCCGAAATGAGGTTGTCGAGCTGTGTACATGTGTTGTAACGATGCCAATTGAGGGGGTTCTTGTATATGTTACATACTGAAAAATAAAGTTTAAAAAAAAAAATTAAATCAGCAAGGATATCTTTGTACCTACTCCTGGGAATCATCCACCCTTTTCCGCTCCCTGCACTGGTATCGTAGCGCTCCACTGCGTGTGCTCCACAGACCTCGTAGCGCTTCCCTGCTCCTGAATTGAATTTTAGCCTATCAGTAATTGTAGCCTGGTTTCATCGTAGCGCTTCTCTGCTCGTGCATTTAAATTTGTAATTGTAGCTTGATTTCATCGTAGCGCTTCTCTGCTCGTGCATTTAAATTTGTAATTGTAGCTTGATTTCATCGTAGCGCTTCACTGCTCCTAGCTGCCCACTTTGCTTAATTTGATTAGTAACTGCATTTGATCGTAGCGCTGACTGTAAAGCTTCCATTGTTTACTCCT
This sequence comes from Lissotriton vulgaris, assembly GCF_964263255.1. Taxonomy (NCBI): domain Eukaryota; kingdom Metazoa; phylum Chordata; class Amphibia; order Caudata; family Salamandridae; genus Lissotriton; species Lissotriton vulgaris. The sequence continues at coordinate 339,247,584 of NC_141689.1, forward strand.
GCATAGCCCTGCTTGTGTTGTTTTCGTGGTCGATTATTTGCTGCCACCATTTTGTTGTTCTGCCTCTCAGCCCCTCTTCCCACCCCGCCCCCGCCTCCCAGCTGACCCCACCTCCCCAGAGAGTGGGTAGAAGGGAGAATATATGGCTGGCAGATGCCCCTCTCCACAGGAAGTGGTCTTCAGGAGGGAGGAAACCTTGTAGCCCATTGGCTACTGACCACCCCCTACGCGGATGGCATTTTCTGGCCAAAAAAGGGGCAGTCCTGGCACTCCGATCTCAAGGACTGGCGAAGAGAGGCTACATTGAAGTGGACTGCTTTTGCTGAACCTGGTGGCTAGCAAAGGAGACAGCACTATGCCTGCTGTGTCCTGCTCGTGGAGAAGACAACTCAAGAGCACACCTGAATCAAGAAGAACAGTAAGAAGGCCAACCTCCTGTTCTCAAAACACAGAACCACAGCAGCTGAAGAAGCCTACTGAGGTGAGTTGGTAAATCTTTGAATCATTGTCCACCCCACCTTATGAGGACTGGACACTCAAAAGTTACCGCTGTATCTGCTGGGCCCAGGAGAGTCATCTGAGTAAAGCTTGGTAGTCCAGAAGAGAAGGAAGGATTCCACTATGACCGTGATACCAGGAGACTAGAAGCCTAGTGGCGACTGAAAATCTTCCTGGGTCGAGAAGACTTCGAAGGATGTCAACCCCATGGCCAGTACCTACTCACTCAGCCTGTGGACCGAGAAGAAGCCACAGAAGACCACTGTTGACTGCATCGCATCCACAGAATCTTGGAACATCTATCTTCAACATCCTGTATCCCTTGCATCAAGACCACTTCCATAGGGGTCCATGGCAAGGGGATACAATACTTAGAACTGCTTGGAGAATGCTTTTTTTCAGGAGGTAAATGTTTCTGAGGGTCTAGCTGGTCCCCTGACTGGTTCCCTGCCAGAGTTTATCGCCTAGCGTAGCTCAAAGTAACTGCATGAATGCTTACCGAAGTTTTCCTTGAAAAAGTTTCTAAGTGTCAAATTAGTTTAATTTACCAATGCTTCTTCGCAGTTAAGTAAAAAGTGCATATTTCATGTACCTTGTAAGTTTTGTATCTCCGGAACCCTCCGGTGGATCTTTTTCTTTTTGGTGTCTAAAATTTCATAAAAATACGACCTATTTGTATACATTGATGTCAGATTTCTTGTGTGGCTTGTGTATTTCTTCTTCAATTGTTTTGGTGCTGTTTAAAATGCTTTACACTTGTTGATTTTTGTAAGCCTGACAGCTCAGAGCCACAGCTAGATAGGGGAGCGGCCTTTGACGCCTCATTTACAGACTGCGCCTTACAAGCGATTTCAAAGCCCACAAACCATTCCAAAATATCATGACCTTCCACATAAACAAGCACAAGAGCTTTTGGAACCTTGGCCTGGGTTGAGCTAAAAGGCTCACAAAGGAAATCTACTAGTCCTAAAGTGGTTGGTAAGTGTGTTACACAAAGAGATGCACTACTGAAACATATAATACACCCCATATCGTCACACCAGCTTACAGCTCCCCCTCCCAGTGCAGCTAACTAGACCACTTCCCGTCGCCAGGGACATCCCGAACAAATTTATACAAGTCAGTTGTCAAATGGGCATTAGTGTGTCTCGTAAGGAGCCACTTCTCAAAGGAGGTGAGATGCCTACCAGCTCCTTCAGGCACCTCGGGGTGCATCACCCAATGTTGTAACTGTAAGAAGCAGAATTGCTCCGTTTCAGGAATGGCCCGATTCCACCGAAAGTCAGGGGTCCTGTAGTGTCGATAAAATTTCCTATAGAGCGTTGGCCTTCCATGGTCTATTGTGAGAATCCCATGGAGTCTAGCGCTGGGGTGAAGTCTGAGTTGTGCACTATGGGCGTAAGTGGTGGTGGAAAGGTTGTGAGCTCCCAGGAGGTAGCCCCCCTATCCCATGCTAGCAGGACTGTGTGAGTCACCTCAGAGAGGTACAGATTCCGGGACTTGGCCGAGTGGGAGAGGAACGGTATACCCCCACAAGGGCTGCCTGGCCAGGGACCTGTCCATAAACAACCAGTGCTCTGCGCTGCACCGCCCACCAGCAGGTCCGCAAGTTGGGAACACCCAAGCACCTGTCGACAGGGTCTCTAGAGCTCAGTTCCTTGCGCATCCAGGCTCGCTGGTCACGCTAGAAAAAGCGCTCTATGTCTCGTTGGAGGGAGAGGACAACTACCAACAGGGGGAGCCAGCGGAAGCGTTTAAAACAGGTATACCAACTTGGGAAGTATAGTCATTTTTATGGCCGCAATGCGATCCAGCCGTGAGAGTGAGAAAGGCTGCCACTTCTGAAGGCAATCCTGTATATGTCGTCGTATCTTCGTATAATTCATGCTAGTAGTCGTCTGAATATCGGCAGAAAACTGCAAGCCCAGGTATAGAATAGTACCTGATGCCCACTGAATCCTATAGGAACGCTGCAGCAATGCCAGGGTGGGATGTATGTCAGTACAACGCGATCTTTTAGATCGCAGTACTTGACAACGCGGGCATTACAACGCAATTCGTTACAACGACTTGCGTTGGAGGGTGCGGATTTTGGAATATTATAATTTTATATTCCAACACCAGTCCACGTAATAGTAGGGAAGGTGTTGGAATATAAAATTACAACATTCCTTGACCAACAGCACCATCCAGCGCAAGTCGTAGTAACGACTAGCGTTGTAATGGCATTGTTGTAAAGGCACTGCGGTGTAAACACCGCGTTGTAAACGATGTTTACCCCAGGATGTCATGGCGTAGAGATAGATTAAGGGCCTGAGATTTGTGCACGTTAATCTTGAAGCCAGACACAGAGGTGAACCGTCAAGCTCCGCCAGCAGGCAGGGAGGGAGGGATTCCACAGCCTTCTCCAACGTGGCCACCAAATCATCGGCAAAGAGGCTGATTTTATACCTCGTCCCCCCAAATTGCCCCCCAACAATGGAGGGGTCGTCCCTGACCCGTTGGGCCATGGGCTCCATATATAAAGCGAACAGAAGGGGTGACAAAGGTCACCCCTGTCGTGTTCCCCATCGGATGGGAAAGGCCTTCGAGAGGAGCCCATTCACCCTCACCAAGGAAACTGGGCTAGAATAGGTACTAAGCACCCAGGTGATGTAACACTGTAGCAGGCCGAAGTGGGCTAAGGTTTCAGCAAGGTATGGCCAATGGACACTGTTGAACGCCTTCTCCGCGTCGATCGAGAAAACCATGCGTTCAGCAGGACGGAAGTCGGATCTGTCTATTAAGTGTAAGAGGCGTTTCATATTGTCAGAGAATTGGCGCCCAGGGACAAAGCCGGACTGGTCTGGGTCCATCAACCCGGGCAAGTGGGGAGAAAGACGCTGTGCCAGGATCCCAGTAAAAATCTTAAAGTCAACGTTAAAAAGGGAAATAGGGCGGTAGGAAGCGCACACCTGTGTATCCTTACTGGGTATGTGAATCACAGTAACGAGCGCTTCCAGCATCAAGGATGGGAGAGGGCTGGAAGCCCCGATGGAATTATACACTTTTACAAGCGGCGGAGCCAGGATCGAACAAAAGGTTTTAAAAAAGGCGGAAGAAAAGCCATCTGGGCCCGGGGATTTATGATGCTTCAGTTTAGATATGACCACCAGCCGGATAGGGGCCTCGAGCTCCTGAACCTGACTTGTAACTAACTTGGACCATCCTCTGGGAGACTTTGAACACTATACAGTATCTCATAAAAGTGGCTAAAAGTTGCAGCTATCCCCTGGTCCATGGACTGTACCAGGCCCAGTGTATCCATGACTCTGGAGATGGGATGCCTGTGTCTGTGCGCGTAGCCTATTGGCCAGTAGTCTCCCACACCTGCCCCCCCACCCCCACGTAAAAAGCATGCCGAAGCCGAAGGGCAGCATATTCTGCCTTGTCCACATCCAGGCCAGCTAACTGTGCCCTTGCAGCTTAAAATTGTTTCCAGACCCTTGGAGCATCCGTTCACTGGTGAAAGCGCTCTAGCTCAGTTATTGCGCTCGAAGGTTGTCCCGCTTCTCCCTCCTAAGTCTATTGTCCGCCTCAGAGATCCCCAAGTTCTCCCCTCTGACGACCGGCTTTAAGGCATCCAACAGGGTCGCGGTCGAGACATCAGGGGTATCGTTGGTCGCCAAGTAGTCCGTTATGGTGTCTGTGATCTGCTGAACCACGGAGGGGAGCTGCAGCATTGTTTCTCGGAAACGCCAAAGGTGGCGAGGGGCTGGCCATGCTGCAGGGATAGTGCCACCCGGACCGTGGAGTGATCGGATAAGGGGCAAAGGAGAATCTATGTGTTCTGAGTCTGTTGTGTAAGCATGTCAGATGTTAAGATATTGTTGCTACTAGCATATGTTTTGTGGGAATGCGAGTAGAATGTTTATTCCCTGGATGTCCGATGATGGGACCTCCAGACGTCTGTAAGCCCGGTGTCCGTGAGCAAGCGCTTCCCTTTGCTAGAAATGGCCCCAGTTCGTCCCGTCCGCTAGGCGGACCTATCCAACTTGTTTACGAGAACCAAATTAAAGTCTCCCCCCCCCCCCCAAAATAAATAGGGACCTGTCAGGGACACTAGTCAGCTACAGGACCACTTCCCGCAGGAACCCCTCCTGCCTCTCATTGGGGACATATTCGGAGGCCACCGTGAAGGTCTGTTGTCCTATCGTGAAGGGATAAGCTAGCAGTCGACCCCTGAGCTCGGCCCGCTTGTGACCTATGGTGCCTTGAAACCCGGCAGTGACTAGGATTGCCATCCCCGCCGTTTTTGTGGACTGGGAAGAAAACAGTTGAAGAGGGAATGCTCTAGACCGCAATCTACGTGTGTGTGAGGTAAAAGGTGCGTTTCTTGGAGGAGACAAATGTGGGCATCTGAGTTTTCCAGAAAGTATTGCTCGCCGCTTAGTGGGGATATTTATGCCCTTGACGTTGAGCGACAAGATTTTATTGGAAGCCATCACCAGGGTAGTTGTCAAAATGCCCAAAAAAAGGCGTGGGATAAAGGGCCCCAACCCACCAGTATCCACACCATGTTGAGACCTGCCAACAGTCCCCGCGAACCACCACTTCCCATAAATCGAACAGTTGACTCAAGCATAGAAGGAGGAGGAGAGGACTCATTTCCCCAACAAGAAAACAAACCAATCAAATCTGGAACTGGAACAGTCCATAAGTGTCCTGTGTGAAATATCCCAGGGTGTGAGGTGAGGTGTCCTGCAGGAACCTCCAGCCGCCCGAATCCCACCCGAGACCCGGCCTTAAAAGCCACAAAGGACCGCTCTTACATCTCACCCCAGGGATGTCAGATTCATATTATGAATAGTCCACAGCAGCCGAGTCCTCTGCCAGGGTTGCGATAACTGCCTTACGTTCTTTGCCATGGTGTCCGGATCCGGGTGAAGGCACATAGAGGCATTCCCCACCCACTGCCACCAGTCTGCTCCTCGGGACCGACCTCTTGTGTCCTCTGTGAGAAGTTGGCCTGATATATAATGTTCACTATTCTAGTGAGCACTTTGTATCAGTCCAAACAACCCTTATGGTGATTGGTTGTAAGTCAACCTTATAGACCACAGGGGTGTGGAATTTAATAAAATATCTACTTGTCCATGGGGCAGGTTGCTTCATAAATCTACTTGCCCTGTAACAAAATCCACTTGTCCATTTTGTGCCATGTAATGCGGCGACGACAAATTACGGCAGCAATCTCATTGTATAAGAGTTCTGATATAACCTCTCTAATTATGCCAGGGCTCGTACCATAGTAGGGTTGCATACTAGCAATTCCCTTATGCTGCCATGTTTCTGCAGGTCTACATACTGGGCTGAAAGTATTGGTAAGAAATAGTTCAAGGGTTGGAATGCCCTTTGGAGTCTGTGCAAACCAACTAATGCGTGTGGGGTTTGCACCAATTTTTTTCTAATCTTTTCCAGTACTGAAAAAGGTTGGAAATTTACTCCTGACAGTCGCAGACGTAAAACTTCTTCCAGGGTTGGGGAAAAAGTGGTTAGAGGAAAAGTGAACTTGAAACATTAAGATTTTCACATGAGCCAATCTACACATGCACATGTGCTCATGCTAAAATGCAGTTCACAAATAATTTCTAGGAGTACTATTTCTTGGCCTACTTCTGTAAATTCTTATGAATTCATGGAAACTGTATATATGCACTTAATGCAAGGATATACACCATGGATGCAATTCTGAGACTTTCGTTAATAATTGGGCTTCTAATTAGGCCTGGCGTTAACCATGACCTATTGTGTTTAATAACATTTTGTCTCTCTCTCGCTCTTTTTCTCTCAGTCTATCAGATGGCTTCACTGTCAATGACAGTATTCTGCTCTTTGACAAGGAGCATATTGGCACACAAAGTAGTTTTGTTCTGTGCCCGGAACTGCTGTGGCAATGTGTGCTTTTTGAGACCAAAAACAATTTTTGCGTTTGCCAATGCTTGTTAGAATGGTGAGGGCCCAGCAGCTCCCACACGGATACGGTTTTACAAAAACCATGCCTGAACAAGTCGCGCATTGACAAAACCAAAAGGCTGACCACCAATTTCAGACCTACTGGCTTTGCCAATGCTTGTATATTTTTGTTTCCGGTAATCGTATTTAAACTGGTTACACTGATTTTCCATTATGAATATTTTTTGGGAAATACAAGCATACATCAACATGTTGCTAAATGATGCTGCAAAGATATGGTACCTAAAATCTTACAGTATCAAAATGTTTTTTTTCCTACTTGCATTTTTTTTTAAACATTTTATTTTGAAAGCAAAGAATCATCACTCTTGCTGTGAAGCTTCGGCAAATATTTGCATATAATCAGAGAGCATTCTGGGAGCATTATCCTCATATTACTAAACTTTGAAAACGTGTATACACATTTATACTGAAACCACCGTCAGTAGTGCAGGCCGAGCTTACAGCGTTTACTTTTAGTGCTCACCCTAATAATAAAGGCTTTGCATTAATGAACCATAAATAGAAGCTTGAACAGCATTTAACACATGGACACAAATATTACCTTAGCTGCAGACATTGCCCTTTCCTGATCCATAAAATGATACTGTAAACTAGCAGCCAAAGTTTGTGCTGTAGGGGGTTGGGCCTACTTGTCCCAAGGACAAAATACACTTGAAAACTTGTTGCCCTTGACCCCAAACAATATGTCCCAGGAGTCGGGCTATAGGAATTCCACATCCCTGAGACCAGCTATCCTAGTAGCGTGGATACGAGCAGTCTTCGGGCTAAACTCTAGAGGGCGTGTTAAGCCAGCTGTTATACCATCACATATACCCCTTGAACACCAAGTGAAAGGACACCACACAAGTGTTATGAAAATAAACAGTGTATTTATTTAGATCACAACAGCCCTGTACTCTTTATGAGGACAGGGTACTAAGCACACAACAAAACTCTTACGAAAATACTTTAAGTTGCACAATTTACACAAATGCCCGAGGGGCACGAAAAACCATATACTATGAAAGTGGAATGCGAAATTACTAGCAGGTAAGTACTGTACTAATAGGCTTTGAAATCGCTAGGGCTACGTTACTGAACCTTCAGATTACTAGTAGGAGGCCTAGGGGACTCGGGTGCAGAGTGTGCACTCTCACGCGGGATGCGGGACAAAGTCTATGGGAGCTAGTAAAGGCAAAGTTAGTGTTCTCGGGCGAACCCGATAAGGTAGGTCGAAAACGACAGTGGATCTGGACCCTTGGATAGTGAGGCTATGCAGGGACCCCGAAATGCCGAAGTTACCTAGCCCAGGGGCTGCAGCTGCATAGGTCTGAAAAGAGGTCGGGAATCCTCGTTGACGAACCAGGAGCCTGAAGAAAGAAGTTGCTGGCAGGCGACCAGTGAAGATTGTTCGAGTGATCCAAGCCTGGATCGAAGATGGATGACACCTGAAAGCAGAGGGGACCAAGTTCTTAATCACTAGCCAGTGATTGTGTGGGCACCAGGATGGCACCGGGCGAAGTCACCTCGACCAGGTGAGTGGGCGACGCTGGGCTCTGCAGTCTCACGGACCAGGAGGCGTTGTCGGCGACCAGGATGGAGGTGCGAGCTGTCCCACAATGGTATCTGCTGTCGACGTCGCTGGACCCAAAATGGCGTCTGGAGGGGACCAGGAGGGTCCGGGGTGCTCCTCTTTTGGAAGGGAGCAAGGGCCAGTCTGGAGCAACCAGACCAGCAGTGTTGTCGTCGTTGATCGTCGTCGGGAAGGCCAAAAGCCAGCGGGCTAGTAGCCAGACAACACGGTGAGCAGCCAAAAGGCAGAAGGGCCCCACGCAGATCGTGGAGATCGTGGAGATGCTAGGGGGCTGGACTTCGGTGCTGGAGCTGCTCAGGGTCAGGGCTTCTCGGACCCCAAAGGACTCACCAGAGGATCCCTCGGCGGTCGTGCTGGATAGAAGTCGTGCAGTTCTGATGATGGCCAATTCTGAAGGGGTGCCCCCAGGAGTAGGGAATGTTCTTGGAGCGCAGGAAAGCCGCGACAGGTCTAACATCTCGCCTTTTCTGCAGGGTGGAGGCGGCTAAGTCCTGGAACAAGAGAGGTTTTGCTGTACGAAACTCTATGGGGTGATTGGTCTGTGCTTCCCGATGGATCTTTTCTTTGAATTAAAAATCATGGACACATGTTAAAATGTCCGGGGGGAGCAGTCGCCGGCGACTGACTCGATGGGTCCGGTCCAGTTTGATCCGTTGTTCCGGGGGACACCCAAGATATGACGAAAAAGCTCCCCGGCAAAGGATTAGATATCCTGTCCCTCAATGCCCTGAGGAACTGCCCGGATCCTGATGTTGTTCCGCCGGGTGCGGTTTTCAAGGTCTTCTGCGTGGGCCTGAAGGTGAAATTGTAGGTCTTGAAGTCGGAGAACCTCCTGCTGAAGCTGGGGGAGCTCTTAGTCCCTCGCCGACGCCTGCGTCTCCAGGGCGTACACTCTTTTGCCCACTGAATCAATGTCTCTACGGATTTCGCGGAGCTCCGAGATTTCCTTCTTCATTGTGTGGAATTCCCGGTAAGTGTATCAAAGAGGGACTCGAGGACGCTGCAAGGGACAAGGCCCTCCACATCACTCTGATCGCGCTCCGCAGGGTGTCCCCCTGATGCATGCACCGCCTAGACCCCAACTGCACCGGCCTGACGAGAAAGTCCTTGACCGACCACTCCTTGTTTTTGTTGGCCACCATAGTCCCAAAGAGCCACCGTCCGCAACCAGGTCAGGTTGTGGGGGTACAGGTAACGGTCTGCAGCGCTGCAACAGCAGGAGGCGGTAGCGGGCCCCGATATCAGCAGACTGCAGAAGCCCGCCAAAAGCTCCCCAGGGTGACCACTGCAGAACTCTTGCCTCTCAAAGGCCACTTGCGGGGTAGGCTCCCTCTGTACGTGTGTATTCCTGTAGACGTGCTGGTCCCCCCCGGAATGCGCGGGTTGGTGCAAGATGTATGATTCAAGGGCCAACCTCCGTATGCTAAGCTCTCACTGCCTTGCTGTACAGGGAGGCCCGGGAACTTGCGGCTCTGCTTCCCTCCCCTGCTGAGCAGCACGATGGCACCAGGTCCCACGATGGCTCCCTTCACCCAGGACCGTACCTCAATGCAGCCTGTCTGATGTCCAGCTGTCACATCCCGCCGAGAGGGCTACAGGAAGCCACACCACCTCTCCGTCTCCTGGCAGTGAAAGCAGGTACGCTGACTACCCAGCCTCGGCTTGTCTTCTCTCCGGCCAGCCGGCCTATCCTCCCCGGCACACGTTTCAGTACCGACACCACTGGGTCCCGCCAGGTCCTTCTGCAGCGCAGGCAGGGGGGACCAGGCCCGCCCGGGCGGGACAGGATTCATGCGTCTCCGCAGCCGGGCTCCCCCTCTCAGGCCGCGGCAGCCGTCCCAGCTCCCGAGCGGGGCAGGCCCCGCCACTCACACACAGCAGGAAACAAACTCCGTTGGGCCCGGGAGGAGCCGGCTCTTTCAACGAGGCGGCCAGATCACTTGCCCGCGGGGCTCTCCTCAGGTGGTTCTCCCAGGTGGCAGCACTCCAGGCCTAGTCCATCCACAAGGGCCGCACTTTCCTGTAGTCCGCCCGGCAGGCCTCGTGTGCTACGACACAGCACCAGCAACACCTATTCCTGGTGCCACGCTTCGGAGCATCTCCGCTCATACGTCCGGACCACTTCACCCGCAATCACCAGTAAGATGGGCAGGTACTCACACCGTCTGGGGTCAGCAGTACGCAGCTAGTACGCCAGGAATGAGGAAAGGGACCAGAGCGGCGAGCAGGCCCGTCCTACTCGTCCGCCATCTTGGCCACGTCCCACCCAAATAATTACTTTAATGAAAAAATATTAATATTTTATTTTCTACTACAACCAACACAAAGGAAAAATACGACATTAACAGACTACTACACAATTCTTCTTGAGATCGGAGCTCTAGTGTTTCTATGGATTCGGAGTGGGAATGCTGAGACTCGAAATACTAGTGGGACCTACCCTGAATGTCGCCTATATTGAATGAGTAATAACCACTATCACTAGTGAGGTAGGATCCGCCCATTGAACACTATAGCCTGGACTTCAGGGGTCTGTGTGTACTGTTTGTGTATGCCGAATCTATATTTGTGTTCATATATGAATAGTATTTTTGTCATAAATGAAAGTATTTGACTGGACAATCATTTACTGCTGCTATTGACTATACTTTGAGTTGTGAGCTTGTGTACAGCCCTCTGTATTTCACCCCCTCACCACGGAAAGCCTTACCGACTGCTCAACTCGCCCTACCACAGAGTCTGAGATACTTGGCTCAGTTGCTCAGGGCCCATAGTAGGTCGGATCTTGGGACATCAATAGTAAAACGTCTCAAACCCCACGGTTGGGCCCAGTAGCTCCTGCTTGCCCAGTGGCCCTCTGAGCAGGGTTCTGATAGGTCTCATCATCAATGCCTAGTTGCTGTATGTAAAATGGTCATTTTAATGTCTTGGTATGGGGTGTTTCCTCTCGGGCTAGCAGACTGCTAGGCAGGCCTCGGTTCTCCCGGGTGGCAGCACTCCAGGCCTAGTCCATCCACTGTTAGGTCCTCCGATCATCTACATGCCCCCTCCATATGCCCCTTCCCAACCTTTAGCACAGCATCCACTACCCCCAAGCACAGGCAAGAATAGTACCAGAGCTTCGGTCCCCATGGCCTCCGCGCCGGCCGAACCCCTTGTACTAGATACAGCACAAGCGACAGTGTTAGATGACCCAGAGGCCCGAAAGACAGATCCCACAAGAACGAACAGGTTAAGCAAAGATGAGCAAGCAGGGATCGACAAGATAGTGAGGACACTGGTAGAAAGAAAGGAGAGTGAGGAGCACATCACGGATATGTTCAACTCATATGCAGGGAGCCACAGACGGCACTTTGCCGGACGACTGTATTATCATGCCCTGAATGCGTATGAGGACCGATATCGAGACAAAGGTCCCAAGAGCCTAACGACTCTGTATAGAACGGTCGATATCGGGGATGAGGGCGAGTGTGACGTGACGGACCTCCTTATGCGTACGCTTGAGGTTTTCCGCCACCTCACTGAACCAGAATCAGAAGCTAAACCTACGACACCCGTAGCGACCGAATCACGAACTGAGCGAGCTAGCACCATGATGCCAATAAGAGAGGCTGCCCCCTACTGGGTTCCCCCACGAGGTCTGGGAACACACGATGACGTCAACCACCAAGATGCAAGAGGGAAGGTAGTGTACAACTGGGTCTACCAGCCATGGGATCAGCAAGATATTCTGACGTTCCAGAAGTCTCTGCCCGATTTACGTAAAAACCCCACTGCCTTCTACACTGACTTAGGTACAGCCCTAGGTTCAACGATTATGACCCTGGCTGACATCGACTTGTTTTTCGGGTTATGTCTGCCAGCTGATGTGTGGAAGCAAATCCGGAAAGTCGACCACCTTGAGCTGTTCGGACATACCTGGTCACAACTCAATGGCATAGATAGGCAACGAGAACCTGGACAGAAGCCTTTGAAATCCATTTTAGAACTCCCAGACAAAATTGAACAGAAATTGAAAACCCTCATCCCAGAAAAGAAAGTGGACTGGTCGATAGTAACGGCCTGTCGTCAGAAACCCCAGGAAGACGTATCGGAATACTTCTCCCGGTTTGAAACGGTGTTCTCCGATTACAGCGGCCAGGACATGACCACTGCAACCGGACACCATCTGTTTGTCCAGAATTATGTAAAGGGTTTGTCGCAGGAGGTCTCTCAGAAACTGCAGGCCAGCGAGAGTAGTTGGGCAGCCTCCAAACCCGCGGCTATCCTCCAGATGGCCCAATATTACGAACACCAGAAAAATGAAAACGATAGAGCGACAGAGAAAAAGAAGAAAGGGTGATGATTGCGCAGTTGCAAGGGGCGACTGTAGGACGAGAGCAATACAAAGGGAACTACCAGACAAATGTCCCTAGGAACGCACCCCCTATAGACCATACCCCGACACCCCATGTTGGACGTAGAGACATTAGCGAGGACCAGTGTGCATTCTGCAAAGGATTCGGCCATTGGAAATCCCAGTGTCCAGTTCTGTTGGAGATGAACAAAAATAGGGACCCCAAGGACGTAGCGGGTGGACCGAGAAATAGAGGACTGCAACGGGGGTCCACGAATGACACGAATAACGACAGATCAAACAGACCGAATACATTTGACCGTCCCCGACAGAACCAGTACCAGCAGTCTGACTGCGACGATGCCCGTGACTTCGCATAGGACTGCCTAGGGCAAGGGAGGGATCCAGTTGAGCTCTATGTTGACCAGCAAGGTCCTTATGTCACGCTAAGGTCCTGGGTACAAAGTCTCCATTTCTGGTAGACACTGGCGCGACACGTAGTGCGTTATCTAAACGACTGATTCCAAGGGCACCCTTGTCTGGCTCGCTTGTAACATCGATAGGTTTCGATGGAACGCCCTCCACTAACCCTTTGTCCACACCGATCTCCTTCGACTTAGAGAACACCACTGACACGACGTTTTTGCTTTCCGCCAATACCCCTGACGCCGTTATGGGACTTGACTTGCTGAAACATTTCCGAGCTACTATTAGATGTTCACAAGACGGAGTTCGAGTTTTTCTGTACGACAACCCAATTCTGCTCAGACACTGCCCTTCCCGACGCATGTTTTCCATCACTGACACTGACTCGTCACTACTTGACACTCTGCCTCCGTATCTGTGGGCCAAGACAGATTCGGACGTAGGACGCATGATGATTGACCCAGTGCACATCACTGTTCGACTGGACGCAATACTCCCGAAACTCCCACAATATCGGATATCGCCCGAGGGCGAGAAGGCATTGGTAAAGATTATTCAGTCACTGATAGACGCAGGAGTGGTAGAGGAAGTAGTTAGCAATGTTTGCAACAGCCCTATCTTGCCCATCATAAAGAAACAAGGAGAGGGAGATGAGAAAGCGTACCACTTCATCATCGACCTTCGAGAGATCAACAAAGTAGTTGTACCCCAGTACCCTGTGGTCTCAGACATCACCACTATCCTGACTTTGATTCCTTCTACTGCCACCACCTTCACTGTCATTGACCTCAAAAATGCTTTCTTTTCTATCCCCATCCATCCAGACAGCCGATACCTCTTTGGCTTCACCCTAAAAGCCCGCTCATATAGATTCTGTCGAGCACCCCAAGGCTACACAGAAAGCCCCAGCATCTACAGTCAGGCCCTCAAGAGACAACTGGAAGAAGTCCATTACCCGATGGACTGGTGTTGATACAATACGTCGATGACATCCTTTTGGCGGCCGATACCACTCCACTTGCAGTCACAGCCACCATCCAACTCCTGCACTTCATTGCGGAAAATGGCCACAAGGTCTCCAAGAAGAAGTTGCAATTCTGCCAACCCCAGGTCACTTACTTAGGCCACCTTTTGTCCAAAGACGGAAGGAAACTTACTCCCGACCGGATCCAAACCATTCTAGAGACCCCTGTCCCTAAAACTCAGAAACAAGTCCGCTCCCTACTAGGCCTCACCTCCTTCTGTCGGCAGTGGTTGCCAAACTTCAGCCTCATTGTGAAACCGCTGCTTTCTCTGCTTGCTAAAGATGTCCCTTTCCCACTCCCTTGGACCCCTGAATGCCAATCCTCCTTCATTGAACTACGAGATGCCCTTTGTTCGGCCCCTGTCCTAGGAACCCCCGATTACACGAAGCCCTTCTCCCTCTACACTCACGAAAGGGAGGGATGTGCTTTGTCTGTCTTGACCCAGTCCATGGGCCCAAAGCAACGACCATGCGCTTACTTCTCTGCCACTCTTGACCCCGTAGCCAGAGCCTTGCCTGCCTGCCTTCAAGCTGTATCTGCCGCTGCTATCTCTATCCGACAAAGTGAAGGGATCGTGCTCTAGAATTCCCTCACGGTGTAAGTACCCCATGCAGTTGACACCCTCCTGAACTAAACTAAGACGCAACACCTGACGAGTGCACGACTGACTGGATACGAACTGACTCTGCTTGCACCCCACATCACCCTGAAAAGATGCACCACACTGAACCCGGCAACCTTGTTGCCCCTACCAGAAAACGATCCCAATGTGCCCCCTGTACATGACTGTGTGACACTCACGGACGAACAGACTAGGAGTAGGGTTGACCTAAGGACACGGCTTTTCCTGACCCTGATGGAGAGCTGTGGGTGGACGGCTCTTGCATCAAACTCCCTGATGGCACCACCTCAGCTGCTTATGCGGTCACCACAGCCCGAACTGTAGTAGAGACAGCCCGCATCACACAACGATCTGCACAGGCAGCAGAACTGATTGCCCTGACACGAGCATGCATCCTAGCAGCAGGAACCACAGCAAACATTTACACCGAAAGCCAGTACGCCTTCGGGGTGGTTCACCATTTTGGACTCCTTTGGAAGGAGAGGGGATTCTTGACCTCACACGGCACCCCTATCTTACACGGAGATCTAGTCTCCGCCCTGATCGAAGCCGTCCTCCTCCCCAAACGACTTGCAGTCATCAAATGCCAGGCACACAAGAAGGTGACAGACATTATTGGACAGGGAAATACACTAGCCGACATCACTGCTCGGACCACAGCTGAGAATAGGACGACGACACGCATGTAAGTGACCAGGTCCCAAGCAGAGAAATGGACCAACGCTAGGGACACTATTAGGGACATTCAAATGGCCAGTTCACAACACGAATTGACTGAGTGGGCACGGGTGGGACTGAAAGACGATGAAGGCTGCTGGCGAACAAAAGACACGAGCAAATGGTTGCTACCTGACTCATACCTGATTCCCATATTGACTATGGCACACTCCCCTGCACACATAGGATCAGCCCCCATGATCGATCTTGTCTCCAGAGTTTGGCACAACGACAAAATCACAGACTCCGCCAAACGTCTGGTCCAACAATGCTTGATATGCTTGCAACATAACCCTGGGAAAGGAAATGTAGTACCCCGGGGAGGGTTTGGGGTCCCCAATCACCCATTTGAAGTCCTACAGATGGACTACATCCAGCTAGACAGATGCCAAGGCCTGAAATACGTACTTGTTGTAGTGTGTGCATTCAGCAAATGGGTGGAAGCATATCCAACCCGTGACAACACTGCTATGGCCACTGCAAAAGTACTATTAAAGGAATTTTTCCCTCGCTACGGCCTTTACCGAATTTTATGGAGCGACAATGGCCCCCACTTCGTAGCCGAAGTTATCCAGCTCATCTTGAAGGGGCTGGGTGTAAAACAGAAGTTCCACGCCGTCTTCCACCCCCAGTCTGCTGGACTTGTTGAGCGACACAATGCCACACTAAAACTAAAACTAGCTAAGATAGTGGCTACCACAGGACTGAAATGGCCAGACGCTCTCCCACTGGCATTGCTATCGATGCGTTCCACCCCCACCAAACACCACTTGACACCTTACGAGGTCGTTTTCGGCCGACCCATGAGCGTCTGGTCTGCACCAAAACCGACTTCCATTCATGACGTCCCGGACGTCCTAATGTCTGATTACTTGTATAAATTGACTGAAACTCTGTCTGTCATTCACCAACAGGTGCTGCATGCCATCCCTGACGCTTCCAGGGGTCCCGGACACAACCTGCAACCCGGGGACTATGTTCTTATAAGAAATTTCCAGCGTGCCAAGAGTCTGGAACTCCGGTGGACGGGCCCCTGGCAAGTCCTCCTCACCACCCGAATGGCTCTTCGAGTGGAGGTAAAACGGACCTGGGTACATGCGCACCACTGCAAACGGATCCCCCCCGACTCTGACGACGACCGAAGACGTGACCACCCAGGAAGAGCTCCTGAACAAAGACCGACCATCACTGAACTGCTATCCAGACACAGAGACACTCGAACTAGCAAAGATTCCTGACCCCACAGTGCCATCCAGAGAAGGGTATAACCTGCGACGAAAGGAGGGAGTTTCGGCTAAGCAGACTATCGACTAAGTCATAATTCTCAGATCGGTGGCCTAACACTACAAAAGCTGCCAGGAGAGAAAGCCAGACGAGGTTTTTGGTCCTGCCCGCTACCGAGTTCCCTTGAAGATGATGGAAGCGCCCGATAAGAAGATGATGGAAGCAACCGGACATCCGAAGATTCACTACAAAAACCCAAAGAATAACAAAATCCACAGTTCAAAGACAATTGCACTCTTTATCGCGATCCTCTTTTGCCTCCTCCTCATGACCACCCTCTGGAATGTGGAAGAAAGCTCACCCGCTCATGAGACATTCCTGACCACTGCACAGCCTACCACCATGAAGGAACATTATCTGATTTCTCTTTCACCCCAACTCAGAGAAAGGCAAAAGGAGTTTTGGAACAACTCCTTCGTGCAACTGCTGCACCAGCACAATCTTGCCACCAATGCCACCAACTGCTGGATCTGTGGGTTGCTACCCCACGCCACTGGACATTCGATACCCTTCATCCCTTCACCCTTCTCAGTTCACGGCTCCTGCCTTGCTTGGCTGATCCTCTTGCAAGAGAGCTATAGCGATAATGCCACCTCCAGCAAAACTATGACGCATTTCTTTCATGAGGTCTGGCGAAACAAAACGAAGACACACTTCTGCCCACAGACCTTCAACGACTCTATCCACATTGACATCCCTGTCAAAGAACGAATTGAAATGCAGGTGTTTAACAATCCGACCAGACCCACCTTCTCCTACCTCCGGAAACGAACAGCCGCCACCCTGACTGTGGCCGTATCCGTCATCAACGTCACAGGCCTAATGTGCATAGAAGGGCTTGGGACACAGCTGGTGGGCCGCAGTGCCTGCCGCATCACCAGAACTTTGGACTCCACCGATCATCCTTCCTTTGTATCCTCTCCCAACATGTACTTTGTTTGCGGCACAAAAGCATACACCTGGCTCCCCAAAGGCTGGGGGGGCACCTGTTTTATCTCCTTCATCCTTCCTCCGACCTATGTGGCTCCGGCGAATCACCATAGACAAAAACGAGCCAAGGACATTGAACAAGCCGACTCTACAGGAGCACAGTTCCTCGATGCAATGAAGGGACTCGTTCCACTCTGGGGCCCGATGGCAAACAGCCGTGCCATCCGACATTTGACTCAGGCATTCGAGACAACAATGAACATCACAGCTGGCATCCTTGCAAACAATACAGCCGAGCTTCAAGCGGTCCGCCTGGTAGCTCTCCAGAACCGCCTTGTTTTAGATGTGGTTCTAGCGGATCGTGGTGGAGCATGCCGCATTATTGGGTTCAGCTGCTGTACATATATACCGGATAATTCACCCTCAGTGTACAAAGCCATCGAACATCTCCTCAGAAGTTCACCAGGAGCAAGAAGAATGGTCGCTTGGTGGATTGTTTTGGAGTACTGTTAAGAACTGGGGCTGGAGACTGTTTACTATTATCCTGATTCCCGTGGTTGTAATATGTGGGTTCTGTTTAGGAATTCAATGCCTGCCGCCTCTGTGTTCACTATGTGCGAATTGTATCTGCCCTAAGACCGTGGACCTTGAAAAAGAACGCTTGAGAGCACTGTATGATGTCGAGGTTAGGAATCTGATGCAGATAGACATCGATTAGACAAGCTGGCTAGATATGTTGAAAAGGGAGGACTGTTAAAATCTAGTTTGCAGTGTCAACATTATCGGCGCCATCTTGCCCCCTTTTTGAGTCCATTCGTGCGCGTAAGCGGCAGCCATTGTAAATACCATGGCCTCTCTGCCCATCGCGACAGCCAGCGCGTCTCTCTCTCTCCCCTGACCTCGCAGGCATCCCCCGCGCGCTGACAGCCCCCGCTCTCACATGCTTGGGCCATAAACCCCTCTTCAG
Organism: Lissotriton vulgaris; assembly: GCF_964263255.1. NCBI lineage: Eukaryota > Metazoa > Chordata > Amphibia > Caudata > Salamandridae > Lissotriton > Lissotriton vulgaris. The sequence continues at coordinate 339,265,980 of NC_141689.1, forward strand.
CGCAACCCTGCCTAGGAACCCCATCCTGTTCCCAGCTCGACACCTCCCTCCACTCCTTTCATGATCCCGGGTCCTTTGATAAAACTCCCCTTTCCTCTGTGCCCGATTGTCCTGCTCGTTCCCAGGCCGCCACCTGGCCTTGCGGATGCTGTTTATTGCCCCCCGATACAGTAGGAAGCTTCTCCCAAGGATCCACGAATTGATCAAAGCCCCCACCCCATGAGACCCGATCGACCACATGCATTCCGGGAATCGGCGGAATGTCCAGCTGTGCGACAATCGTCACCTGTTGTGACCCGGGTGGGGACTTCTACTGTAAATGTGCGTGGGAACGGGCCTGAAGCGGGGATTCCGAGGATGCCTTTCCATACTTCAAAGTATTTACTAGAATGTGCCACATGCAATAAACTGTAATAAAGATCATAAACCTGTGTATAAGAGGCCAGGCCTCAGAGATGCGGTTAGAGCACCTCGAGAAGATACCCTGTTGTCTGAATTGATGTGTTCTGCTCCGTCGGTATAAAACTTCTGTTTCCTGCCTTCCAGTCTCCAGCGCCTGCCTCTTTGTTTGGTAACTTGAGTGGGTATAGAGGCGGTTAGCGCCGGGCAACTCTGAAAAAGGTCATCGGCGCCGGGCAACTCTGAAAAAGGTCATCGGCCCGTACCTTTTTCCACAATCCTCTTCCCATGCATCCCTAAATCTTTGGTATGAGGGCAACCCTAGTCCACTACTGATTTCAGAGAGTTATGTTCTTACATCGTTAAACCATTGAGGGGTCCAATATTTTGGGAAATTAGCGCTTTCAGGGGTATGTGTAATATGGAGTAGTTTCTGTCCTGTAACTCCAGTTCTGTAGTAGGGGCATCTCTGTTATAGTCATAATCTAGTGAATAGTCCCGCCCATGTGCGTGGACCCCGGAGCAATCAAAAATAATCTCTTAAGTTGTCAAAAAATGCAGAACTGCAAAGACACTTAAGAGAGAATTTAAAGTCAGATAATGCAGCCTATATCCACAGGCTACACTGTCCAGTACTTCAACTAGAAATTCCACCAAAAAACCACACAGACAGCACAGCTTGCCCAGTTTCCTCCACAGAGAAACTTGCCTCTACCAGCAAAAGCCTCTGGAATGATAGAGAGGAAGGTATGGACAGACTAGCCCCATAGGCTGCCATTATGTGGCTCAAACAGGATACTGTGCCTTTAAGAGAACTCTCCAGAACTTCTCCCAGTATCCCAGAATGCATAGCAGGTCCCTTTTACTTTCAGTTCTTTTTGAAGGCGTAAAACGCCAGACCTGTAGCATTCCTTACATGAATATCTTTCTCCACCGCGGAGGATGGCGGGCGCTTATGAGTATAACAGAGATACCCCTACTACAGAACTGGAGTTACAGGACAGAAACTACTCCTTCTGTAGTAAGGGATCTCTGTTTATAGTCATAATCTAGTGAATAGAATGGCAAGCCCATCCCCACACCAAAGAGGCGGTGGAGAATAAAGAAAAAACACCACTACTGTGCGAATAGATTTCGCAGCGAAGCCTGCCCAACCTGAGCATCTGCCCTGGCATCAGTGTCCAGACAGTGATGCTTAGCAAAAGTATGGACCCACTTCCAAGTGGCCGCCTTGCAGATTTCTGCAATTGGAACATTACGTAGCAAAGCAGTCGTGGCCGCTTTGCCCCTGGTGGAATGAGCCTTAGGTTTACCTCCTAAGGTCTTATTAGCCTTCTGGTAACACAATTGTACACAAGACACAATCCACCTAGAAATGGACTGTTTGGAGGTAGCAAGACCGGTCCTGACTGATCCATAATTGATAAACAATTGGTCTGACCTACGAATATCTTTGGTTTTATCCAGATAAAATTTCAACACCCTCCTGACATCCAGGGAATGTAGAGACCTTTCTGCTGGAGATGAAGGATTCTGAAAAACGTAGGCAAAGTTATGGTTTGGTTGACATGAAAATCAGAAATAACCTTGGGAAGAAATTTAGGGTGAGTACGCATAACAACCTTAGCAGCATGAAATACAGTATAAGGTTCTTGACAACACAACGCCTGAATTTCACTCACCCTGCGGGCCGATGTGATGGCCACAAGGAATGCCGCCTTCCAGGACAGGTGCTGCAACGAAGCCTTATGAATAGGTTCAAAAGGCTCCTTCATCAATCTGGACAGCACCACATTCAATTCCCATGAAGGCGAAGGAAGCCGGACAGGAGGGAATACTTTCTTCAAGCCTGTAGGAGAGTGGGGTCTGCAATCCTATGGTCACCCCCGATTTTTGCTTTTTGCTTCACTGGTTTATGACTTTCCCTGGCTATGGGCCTGCTAATCAGACCCACAGCCTAGCTGTTCTCTCTCTAAATTGACACACATGTACCTTAGGTGCATTTACCAATGGGTACTGGGCCACCTTATCAGTCCCTGTACAGCATACCTTAGGTATCCAGGGCATAGGTGTACCCAGGGCCTACCAGGGGCTGCAGCATGTATTATGCCACCCCTGGCTGGCCACCCAAATCTGACACAACTGGCTGCACGACAGCTGGGGCAAGGTGGTGTAATTACCCTTTGCTTTAGATATAGTATTCCTATATCTAAACCTAAAATGGACACATATATTCCTATCAGTCACTCCTATGGCAGGCCTTATCAATCCTGAAGGCAGAGTGCTTGGAAGTATGTGAGATGGGGCTCTGGCATGAGCTGAGCCCGTTTGCAGCTTGTGGAACCAAGTCCTAATAGCTGTTCCATGATAACGCGTACGATATACTCTTAAATGCATTATAATCCTCGCGGTTATTTGCCAACTTTGGTATCGCATTATCAAAACATGTCGAGTAAGATGTCATACGAATTGGAATACTAACCCCTCGCCAATTCTGGCGACGGGGTTAGCATTCCACCCTTCTAGAGGGACACAACATGTATGTAACTGTGAACCCCGGTTAAAGTTAACTCGAGCCTCAGCATCACAAAATGAATTCTGCCACCACAGACACAAGTCTGACCTCCTGCTGCTGGGAGTCCTTCCAGAGAGGAGAGCTCGGACAAAGGGTTTCCTGTCAGGGGCGGTGCTAGCACCATCCCAGACAAGGTTTTGTGTATCCTAGGTAGGCAGGGATGAGAGGAAGGTGACTGCAAGTGGCACCCCGGTGCTCACTGTGCATATGCCGGCTCAAACCAGTTCCAGGGGCACCCCAGCCCCTGAGCTGGGGAAAGTCCGGACAAGGGAGAGGGGTGTAACCACCCCCCTCCTGGTCCCACCCATGGGCAGGACCTAGTCGCGTGCCAGCCCCTTTTCTTAGAATAAAGGTAGGAGCGGGCCCCCTTCCCAAATTAGAAGATCTTGAATCTTGAAATACTTTCCACGAAAGGAACTCTTGACTTTCTCTGAAGACTCTCCCTTGTGGCTAAGGAGTAGCCACCCTGCACCCGCAGGCACCACCTAAGCATCGCGGTTTGCTGCACGTCCATCCTCCGGATCAAGGCTGACCAGCTCGACGAGACCCGGATTCCCTGGCATCTCTGACCTCTACATGCATCATCAGCCCAGCTGAGATTCGTGGGTGACGAGACCTGAGGGACTGGCCATCTTCAAAACCTGCACGACGCTTAACCAGCACGACCACCGAGGGACCCTCGAGTGGGTGCACTGGGGTTTGAGAAGCCCCAACCCAGAGCAGCTCCAGCACCGAAGTCCAGCCCCCCAGCATCCACGAGATCTGCGTGGGGCACTTCTGCTCTCTGCTGCTTACCGCGTTGTCCGGTCACTTGCCCGTTGGCTAGTGGCCCTCCTGACGACGTACCACGACGATTTCACCGCTGGTCTGGTTGCTCCAGACTGACCCTTGCTCCCTTCCAAAAGAGGAGCACCCCGGACCCTCCTGGTCCCCTCCAGACGCCATCTTGACTCCACCACGTGGGCTTGCCTTTGCCAAGGCTTGTTGCTCCAATCCTGGTTCCAGCATCGCTGACAGCAGACACCCTCGTGGGACAGCTCGCACCTCCAGCCTGGTCGCCGACAACGCCTCCTGGCCCGTGTGACTGCAGACTCCAGCGTCGCCCACTCACCTGATCGCAGTGACCTCATCCGGTGCCATCCTGGTGCCCACACAATCACTGGCTAGTGATTAAGAACTGAGTCCCCTCTGCTTTCAGGTCGTCTCCATCACTGATACAGGCTTGGATCACTCCGAACATCTTCACTGGTCGCATGCCAGCAACTTCTTCTTTCCGGCTCCATAGACTACAACAAGGATTCCCGACGTCTTTTGAACCCTATGCAGCCGCAGCCCCTGGGCTAGGTAACCCGAGCATTTCGGTGCTCCAACGCAGGTTCACTATCCAAGTGTCCAGATCCTTTGTCGTTTTAAGTCTACCTAGTCGGATTCGTCCGAAAACAGTAACTTTAGAAATACTAGCCTCCATAGACTTTGTCCCGCATCCCGCGTGACAGTGCACACTCTGCACCCGATCTCCCTAGGCCTCCCGCTCCTAACCTTAGGGTCCAGTAGCGTAGTCCTAGCGATCCTGAAGCCTCTGGATCTTGTTACTTACCTGATAGTATTTCGCATTCCACTTTTAGTGCATATTGTTTTTCGTGCCCCTCGGGCATTTGTGTAAATTGTGCAACTTGAAGTATTTTCGTAAGAGTTTTGTATTGTGCTTAGCTCCCTGACTCATAAAGAGTTCAGGGTAGACTTGTTATAAATAAATATACTTTATTTTTCATAACAACTTGTGTGGTGTCCTTTCACTTGGTGTTCAAGGGGTATATGTGATGGTAAAACAGCTGGCTTAACACGCCCTCTAGAGTTTAGCCTAAAGACTGCTTTTGTCCACGCTACTAGGATAGCTGGTCTATAAGGTTGACTTACAACCAATCATCAATAAGGGTCGTTTGGTATGATACACAGTGACCACTAGAATAGTGAGCACTATATATCAGGCCAACTTCTCACAAAGCCTTCCAAAAAATCTTTGATCACAGGGATCTGAAAGAAGGAAGTCTGTGAAGGGCATTTCCTGTAGGAGGTCAATGCAGCGAGATGAACCTTAATGGAATGAAAATTAAGGCCAGACTGCGCCAAATATAGAAGATAAGGAAGAATGACATCCTCCTTACACGTCGTAGGGTCATAGTTCTTGGACTTGCACCAGATGCAGAATCTCTTCCACTTGTAAGCATAGGAAGTCCTAGTGGAAGGTTTCTTAGCCTCCTTCAGTATGTCCATACAATCTTCTGGTAGATTCAAATGGCCATATTGAACTATCTCAGGAGCTATGCCGCCAAACTCAAAGACGAGAGGTTCGGGTGCACTATCTGCCCCCCGAACTTCGTGAGAAGGTCCGGCCTGCACGGCAGCCGTATGTGAGGAAGGAGACCGGTGAAGCAGGTCCGTGAACCACCACTGTCTGGGCCATTCCGGGGCAATCAGTATCATCCGCGCCCTGGACCGGGACAGCTTGATGAGCACCGCCGGAATCAGGGGAATGGGTGGAAAAGCGTACAGAAAGCTGTTCGACCAGTCGATCCATAGGGCATTCCCCAATGTCCCCTGCTGGTAGTACCTGGAGGCGAAGTCTCGGCATTTGCTGTTTTCGGCGGTAGTGAACAGATCTACGTCTGGAGTCCCCCACCTTGCGAAGACTTCTCCTAGTACCTCGTCGTTTATGACCCATTCGTGGTTTTCCTGAATCAGTCTGCTAAGTGCGTCCGCCTGAACATTCTGCACACCTGGCAGATGGGTAGCCGTTATCGTCAGTCCTCTGGCCAGTGCCAGGTCGCCTGCGCCTCCTGCGACAGAGTGCGTGATCTCGAGCCCCCCTGCTTGTTGAGGTAATACATCGTGGTCATATTGTCCGTCTGTACAAGCAGAGAGTTGGTCTGAAATGATGGATGAAAGGCCTTCAGAGCCAAGTGAACAGCTCTGAGTTCCTGGAAATTGATGTGGTACGTGGACTCCATCGGAGACCACGTTCCTTGAATCTATAAGTCTCCGGAGTGCGCTCCCCAGCCGTGGAGAGACGCATCCGTCACGAACGTCAGTGTGGGAATATCCTTGTGGAAGGGAACCCCTCTGAGGAGATTCTCCGCTGAACACCACCACTTCAGAGACTGAAGAGCATGCAGAGACAGTCGTATCGTGTCGTCCCAAGAACTAGTCCTCTGATCCCACTGATCCTCCAAGCACTCCTGCAGAGGTCTCATGCGCAGCCGTGCGTGAGGCGTGAGGAAGATACAAGAGGCCATCGACCCCAGTAGAGAAGACACCGTCCTCACTGTTGTAGATGGAGCGGTCATAAGAGCCGGAACCTTCCGAAGGAGTGATAAACGTTGCTCCTCCGAAGGAGACACGCTTACTGACAGCGTATTGATGGAGGCTCCCAAGTACTGTATGCATTGGACCGGAGTCGGGACAGACTTGGACATGTTGATGTGCAACCCCAGCTTGTTCAAGATAACGCACGTCTTCTGGAAGTGTGCTTGAGCTTCCGAGAAGGAGGAGGCCTCGATCAACCAGTCGTCCAGGTACGGGTAGACAAACACCTTGTTCTTCCGCAGGTATGCAGCTACTACTGCCATGCACTTCGAGAACGTCCTGGGCACAGACTTCAGCCCGAATGGCAGTACTGTGTATTGATAATGATTGGCGCCGACTTGAAATCGCAGGAACTTCCTGTGTTTCTGTGCAATGGGCACATGGAAGTACGCATCCTGTAGGTCTATAGCACAAAGCCAGTCTCCCTGTTGCAGCTGAGGGTAAATCTGCTGCAACGACAGCATGCAAAATCTCTCTCTGCGAATCCACTTGTTTGCTTGCCGCAAGTCCAGAATGGGCATGAACTCGTTCTTGTCCTTCTTGCGAACCAGAAAGAACCGTGAGTACAGACCTCTTCCCCTTTGAGGCAGAGGTACGTCTTCTATCGCCCTTTTCCTTAATAGGATGTCGGCCTCTGGCTGGAGCTCGCGCAGCTGAAACTGAGAGCTCACCGGCGGAATAGCTGGAAGTGGGCTGGTGAACCGAAGACTGTATTCATTGCAAACAATATTCAGCACCCACTTGTCCTGAGTAATTTTTCTCCACTCTGCCAGAAAAATTGAACGCTTCCTCCCACCGGAGTGGGTAACGGATGTAGGGGAAGTAATCGCTCAGGGCCTAGACCCGGCCGGGCCTTTGGTCGCTGTTGCAGACTGTTGGCCTCCTCTGCCCCTCTGGCGTTTCTGGAAGGGCTTCCGGAACTGCTGCTGTTGTTGTTGCTGCTGTCCCGAAGTCTGCCCTCGACCTCTGCCTGAAGTTCCGAACCGTCTCTGGAACGGACGGTAGTTCTTCTTCTTCTCAGGCTTCTCTAACCAGACAGCCGTCAGGGTTTCGGCTTCTGCTTTCATACGGGCCATTTCCTCGTCCGCATGCTTGCCGAACAGGGTTTCCCCCGAGAAAGGCAGGTTGGCCACCCACTATTGCGCCTCCGGCTTGAGTGAGGCGAGGCGAAGCCAAGCGTGACGCCGTTGGTTGATGCTGTGGCAGTATCCGTGTGCCGCCAGAAGAGATACATCAGTGGCCGCGCTGATGATCTGGTTCAACACCATCATCCCCTCATTTAATATCTCCAGAAAGACCTCTTTCTTGTCACGAGGGAGGAGCTCAGCGTACTGCTGGAGGGACTCCCATAGGGCACGATCATAACGCCCCAGCAGAGCCCCGGCACTTGCAGTCTTTATGGTGGTAGATGCCGTCCCACAGACCTTTCTGCCCGACGAATCCAGCCAACGGCTGTCCTTATCAGGCAGCACTGTTGAAGGAGTGGTGGCATGCTGCTTCTTAGCCGCTGTCACAATAACGGAGTCTGGTGTTGGGTCCATTCGAAGAAAAGCCGGGTCAGATTCCGGAGCCCGGTATTTCTTGAGGAGCCTGGAGGGAGCTGCCTTTGCTACCGCCTGAGTGAGAAACAACTCCTTGGCGGGCTCCTCCAATCCGGGTACCAACCGCAGCAGCGGTCGAGACAAATGCTTCTTGTGAAGTGTCTCGAAGATCACGGACGTCGTAGGTGTTGGCACAGTCACCGTGATCCCTAGCTCAGCCGCACCCCTCAACAGCACTTCCTGGAAGGAGACGATATCGTCAACGGGCGACACCCTCGTCCCTGGAGACTTCGACAGCGTCGGTGAATAATCCCTGGTGGAAGAACCCGTGCGGGATCGGGATCTGCGCCTCCTGTGGCGTCATCTAGATCGAGATGACGACCGCCCACGGCTCCGCAATCTCCCTCTCCGGCCGGAGCGGGAGCGCGATCTTCTCGGCCGATCCGCAGGCCTCGCAGGATCAGGCGATGGGGGCCTGGCCGGGAGCCTCGGCTGAGGGGTCCCCTTAGGCAGCGTTGGATATCGTGGCAACGATACCATCCGGGGCGGAGCCACAGGTGCGGGAACAGAAGGAAGAGGCGTTGGAAGTTGAGGTGGCGGTGACCGACGAGGAGCCGGCCGATGAGGCGGGGTGGGGTTCCGCGGAGGCAGACCCTTCAGCAAAGGAGGAGGGGTAGGCGACCTAGGTTTAGTGGGCGTATACACCACTGAGTACACCGAGCCCGGTGACATTGTCTTTTTCCTTGGCGACGATGGCGAACCAATCGGCGACCTCCTAGCGTCAGGACTCCTCCTGCGCTTCCTTAGCGACAAAGAACGCCGCCTCGACGTCGAGGAACGTCTTCTCGACGTCGACCGGTGGTGCCTCCTCGACGGTGAATGCCTCCTCGACGGCGAGGATCCCATCGACGCCGATCTTCTCCTCTTCGCCGACGGCGAACGGCGGTGTCACCTCGACGGCGATGGCCGACGCCGGGCCTTCTCTTGACGTCGATTACTCGACGATGACGTCGACGATGTTGACGACGATGCTATCGACGATGGTCTGTTCAGCTCCCTCGACGCCGACGCCGCTTCTCCCCAGAGCCCCGGGGAGATGGGGAACAGACCGTTGTCATCCCCCTCGACACCGTAATCGATGCAATCAACGCTGGCGGAGTATGGGGATGATTGCTGGACTTCCTGCCCCTGGGGAGCCCCCCAGAGGACTCAGCATGGGCAGATGAAGCATGCCCTGACCCACCTTGTGCCTTCTGACGTCTGTCCTCGAGGCCTTGGAGCCTGATCTTCATCCTCTCTCTCAGGGTCCTGGCAGAGAAGGTTTTGCAGATTTCACACTTCTCTGGGGCATGAGAGGAGGGGAGGCAGACGATGCACACTCCATGTGGGTCGGATTTGGCCTTTTTCCTATCACACTCTGGGCAATTGTCAAATAAGCCAGGCATTTTGACAATACAGGGTACCCACAGGGAAGAAAAAAGGCTTAGTACTTAACAAAAAGCACTACACACAAGAAAAAGTAAAAGAAATCACCAAATAAACCCTTGAAAGGGAGAGCTCAATGCTCCAGGATCCTGCTTGCAGGAGCCGGAAAAAAGAGCTGCTGTGCATTCTGGGATACTGGGAGAAGTTCTGGAGAGTTCTCTTAAAGGCACAGTATCCTGTTTGAGCCACATAATGGCAGCCTATGGGGCTTGTCTGTCCATACCTTCCTCTCTATCATTCCAGAGGCTTTTGCTGGTAGAGGCAAGTTTCTCTGTGGAGGAAACTGGGCAAGCTGTGCTGTTTGTGTGTTTCTTTTGGTGGAATTTCTAGTTGAAATACTGGACAGTGTAGCCTGTGGATATAGGCTGCATTATCTGTCTTTAAATTCTCTCTTAAGTGTCTTTGCAGTTCTGCATTTTTTGACAATTTAAGAGATTATTTTTGATTGCTCCGGGGTCCACGCACATGGGCGGGACTATTCACTAGATTATGACTATACACAGAGATCCCCTACTACAGAAGGGCATTGGCCCATTATCATCCCAATGTTGCTCGCATTTGCCAGGAGTAAGCGTTTGTAATGCTTTCCCATTTTCCCCCCTTTTGAGTCACCCACACTACTCATGGGACCAGTGCTTCTTCCTTCCTTTATTTGATTTATTATTCATGTTCTATAGTTCGAGGAATGATTAAAATAATTTTTTAATTTATATTATCATCCAAAATCATGAAAATTAATGTCTTTTGGAATCGGATAGAGAAAGCCAGTAGGTCCCTTTTGTTTGTAATGCACTTTAATGGTGATGAAACAGTAATTAATTCTCCTGTTTTGCATATTTGTAATCTATTGGTGTTATTTGGAGGTTTTTATGTAATAATATTATATGCTGCAAGAGGTACATGGATGTTTTCTAGGTCTATCATGATGTGTATTATTTAAATGTCATAAACACACATGGAGTGGTTTGCACTTTGAGAAAGGTTCTGACCAAAATTATATATATATACACATACATATATGTACATACACTATATACACACACATATATTAATCAAAACAGTACCCTTTCAGACATTGAATGCTGCATAAATTATACAAAATAGCACAGAACTCTGTGTAATTCCCAAATTTAGGTGGAGTGCAGCTCCTGTATAGAGCAACGTACAACACCAGTGACACTGAATTTGCTCACCCAAAATATCTGCTTTTCTATGCATGTTTTTAAAGATAGGATTATCCAGTGCCATCCACACCGATATAGAAAGGGACAACGTCTTATGCCATTTCTACAGCAAAGTACAATAACAAAAGTATTTTACCAACCCAGGCACAGTATTACAGCTCTGGATTGGTAAAATACCATCCAGGCCAACCTGGAATGAATAAAAACAACCCCCAACACGTATTTTGTTCTCATTATAGCTCTTCAGAGAGGTTTCACTTTTCTCCATGAAATTTGCACAGGGATTTTTCGAACATCGCTACAGCCCAAACAGCGCAACAGAATTCAACAAAATTTGACAGAAAGGTAGCTCTTTGTGGGGCAGTAACTATAACACCCTCCCGATGACCTGCCTATAACCTCACATATTAAATCACTCATGACAGGTTCTATAACATCATTGATAACATAATTGCAACATCTGAAATGGCAACATTCACAACAACACTATGCATGGCAGGGGCGCAAGTTATAGTTGCTTTAGGGCACGAGTTATAGCTACTTAAGATAATTATACCTAGTGAATGTCAGTGGTTTTGTTAGTTTAAAATATTATGTTGTAATTTTTTTTTGATAAACACCTTTATTGGTTTTTTCAAATGCCACAAAGTGTCCAACTACATTAAGGCACAGGGCAATTTTCGGGTTACATGTACATAGACAATCAGCTGAGCCAGTCGAGTTCAATACAGTAGTGAGTCTTTGAGTCTCTTCAGGTCAACAATAGGAGTGATACGGATCACAAGTGCAGCCATTTACCCAATACCCACCTATGGTTTAACTTTTACCTGATATTTTGAGCGAACTATAGTCTCTTTAACCTTTTTTCTTTTCAGTGTTTGTACTATATAATAATATGTGAAGTGTATGGGTTATTGTCACCAGATACCAAATCAGGCTCCGCAGTAATGCTTAGTGGTATGGTTAGCTTCACTGTGCACGATAATGCCTCTTTTGTTGTGCCTCCCAATCTCTCCTTTTCTGGTTTAACTCCTGGGTTCCACTTTGTCTTTGCACCCATATCCCCTTTGCTAGAGCCCTTAATAGGCAACTGAGGGAAGATGGGGCGAAAATGGAATGGAGGAAATTGATGAAGTATCCCTTCACCAGCCAGAGACCCACCTAAGAAGCGAAGAACTACCCCGGGCTGTGGCGGGACTGGGATTTGAGGTGGGGAGATGGGAGTGGGCTTCTGACCTGCCCCCCTCATTTAGTTTCAGCGTTGCATGTTCTGTGTCCTCCAACCTCTATTCATCCTCTTTGGGCTTGTCCCTTTAAGTTGTGGCTAGTGTCTAAAGTGGTGTCTTCTTCCTCCCAGCATGGCACTTCTCATGCTTCCTCCTTTGCTCCTGGGACACACCTCCTGATTTGTGTCCTCTTTATTTGAACACAGAAGACGCCATGCACGCATGATTCCAGTGCCCTTTATGTTTTGTTTTCCTAACACATCGTCTTCCCTGTCCTCTTTCTATATTTGTGTTTTTTGTTTCTCTCTTTGTCTAATATTTCTGTCTGGTTGTTTTCTTTTCCATGTTGCTGCTGCGGTGACGAGGCCGAACGCGCCCGAGGAACCTTCATAGCCCCACCATGACAGAATGTTTCACTTTAATAAGACAACATTTATTCAACTGTTTTAATAGAAATTAGAAGCATGCCGATGCTCTTGAAAGAATACCATTATAAATGATGCAGTTCACAATACTATTGTGGTAAAACTATCTACAGACACCATTATAACCTGGATGAAGACTGAGTAATTGTGAAATGGAATGCAATTCAACACAAATATTCGTGCTTAATTGAAAGTGGAATGAACTAGCTTTGGCTACACCTAGGAGGTAGTAAATTTCAGATTTGAACAAACCTATCCAAAATGTCTACAGGATGTCCCAAATGAAGTTTAGTCGCATTTAAATTGTTCACCATTTTGTTGTAATTGCTACGTCACTTACTTAAAGATCATATAAAACTAGTTCCTTAAATTAATTTTTTTTGTTGTTCTAATATTTTATTAAATTAGAAAGGACATATAAATAATTAAATACAATAAAAAGCAATACACCGACAAAAGAGCAATACAAAACTCAGTGTCAATACTGTCATATATAGCTTCTACATAACAATGTAAATAGTATGTTGCAGAAATAAGAACATAGAGGAACAATATTAAAAAGTCAAGACGCATCGCTTGATAGAAATTTATCAAAAGAAAGAAAAGGAAAGGAAAGAGAAAAAAAGAAAGAGAAAGAGAGGAGAGTGAATAGTGAAGAATGAAGAGAGAGTCTCCTGCTACAAAAAGACGGGAAAAAGAAATTAAGAAGACAACACAAAGGGATATTGCTCTACCAAACCTTTCGGAGCTAAAGTCCACATAACTATCCAATGATCTCCATACTAGAAATAGAGGGAGAAAGAGGATTCTCCTCCACAGAGGTGTGAGCCCACGGAGAAAAGTTACCCAAGCCCACCATGTATGATAGGATATGGACCCAAATGATTTCCACTCCGTAAGAATAATCTTTACCGCAATTGTCAACAACAAGTCTAATAATTGCATATCTAAAGAATCCAACGGTAATGGTAATAGCGCAGCCCATGGACCCAACAAAATAAGAGGTAACGAAAGCTGAAACTGAACTGAGCAGGAGAGGTTTATGAACCAATTCCCAAAAAGGTTGGAGTAAAGAGCATTCAAAAAACATATGCTGATGGGTACCAGCGGCTAAGTTGCAACTCCAACAAAGGTCATTATCTTTAAGAAGGCGTACCGGTGTCCAATGTAACAGATTAAGAGAAAAAAATTTAGACTGAATTAGATAGGGGGCAATCTTATTACGAAGAGAAAGTCTCCCAATAAGTTGCCAAGTTTCTGGAGGGATATATTTTTGAAATGATCATGGTCAAAATGGTGTAGCCATTTCTGTTGTGTAACGGTAGTCAACAGAGGCGATGTGGAAGAGAGAAATTTATAGATCTTAGAAGCCACATGACTTGATTTATACCACATAGATAAGAGAGATACTGTATTGGAAACCAGATCAAACCAGATCAAAATTAACCTTAGCCACAGCAACTTTGACTTTTAAAAATGTATAAAAATCGAAATTAGTGAGAGAAAACTGCCGAGATAAGGAAGAAAAAGGTAATGGATCATGATTGGAATCATAAAGATGTTGAACAAGGGTGATACCCTTGTTAGCCCAATAGGCCACCAAAGTCGAGTCAATATCAATCTTAATTTTAGGATTGTGCCACAAAGAAACCATCTAGACTTATGGATTGGCTTAGATACTTTTTTATCAATCGCTTTCACTGCAGCTATGGTATCTAAAATAATAGCACGAGAAAAAGGAATAGACAATGTGGACGCAGTTAAAAAAGAAGAGGTAGGTAGAGGAGAAGATAATTCTCGCTCAATAAACACCCATGGTGGAGTATGCCAAGGATCTGTAGAAAACCAGAGAGCCCCTTGGGAGGCTAAAAAAGCCACTTGATATTGATCCCAGTCAGGAAAATTACTTTAAAAAGTATATATTTTTATTGTAATTGCAAGAGGATAATAAGACAAATACATTATGGTTCATAACATAGCATTAAAAGAAAACTTTTTTTGCAACAATTACTATAACAGAGGAATTCATTAAGAAAAAAATAAGTTAAAAAATAGATAGTAAACATTTAAGATGGATGTAGATTGAGATGTCTCATCAGTCTTTTTAAAGTTAAACAATATTCAGTAAATCAGATAAACATTCCCCAGATTGTCTACCTTTTTCTCAGTGAACGAGGCCCCCTTAGCCTTGCTAGTGCTGGTTCCATTGTATAGATTTCGTTAACTAGAGCCCACCACTCCATAACATGTGGAGGCTCTGAAGAGATCCAAGACCTAGCTATAATTAACCTTGCACAAGCAAATAATATAGAATTCAAATCTTTATGTATGCTATTTACATCCTGTAAGTCTAATAAAATCAGATGAGCAGAAAGCGGCGGGAATTTAATTTGTTTCTTATTCAAAGCGTCTTCTATTCCCTTCCAAAACTGAGATAGGGCAGGACAAGAGAAGAGCATATGCTCTATGTCAGCAGCCTCCAAATCACATTTAGAACTCTTCGTGCGTTTGTTAAATCGATTATTTAGTGACCAACTGGAAATTCTTTGGGGGGTGTAATATAATTGACAAATGGTTCTTTAAAATTGTAATCTTATATTGGAAGACTGGACCACCTGATTAATTTGACAGAGAGAGGTGGAAATCTGGCTAGAAGTAATGTTTAATCCCAATCTATTCGACCATTTAGATGCTATCTTTCCACAATCATCCTTCTTGCCTTGATTTAAATAGCCATAACTTTTGCTTATAAGTGATTTGATTTGGTCCGAATACAGACATTTTAAAGTATCTGAATAGCGAACCTCATTAATTCTTATTTTCCGGACTAGAAAATCCTGAAGTTGAATATATTTAAAATACATACCATCATTCACTTTATATAGAAGTTTAAGTGATGTAAATCCTAATAATCCATCAGACCCATAAAGATCCCCCAAAGTGTTGATGCCGCACCTTGACCATAAAATCCCTGCACCATCTGAAAAAATTCCAGGCAGTCCTGGATTCCGCCACAATTGCAATTCTGCATTAAAAAAAGAAATCTTATCAGAAGTCATGATTTGATTTTTGTTATATGTCTAGCAGTCTTAAACTTGACTCGCTTACAATAATTTGGATCGTGTACTCGAGCCAGGAATTGTTTACAATCAGGTCTTAACATAAATTGATGAAAAAATAACGAACTTTCATTTTTAAGCAGGCTGCGGATCCGACTAAAAAATAGTTGCGAAAAAATGTAGTCTGAAGTCGGGGAAAGTTAAACCTCCCTTTTCAATTGGGAGTTTCAGCAACTGAATTGATCTGCGAGCTTTTTTCTATCCCCAGTCAGGAAAATTACAACCTCCCATGTCATAAGGTTTCCTCAAATGTTTATAGGCTATTCTGGCTCTCTCATCACTCCAGAGGAATTTAGAAGTGAGGGACTCAATTTCATGAAAAAAAGACAAAGACAACTTAACAGGAAGCATTGAGGACACAAAGTTAATAATGGGCATTATCATCATCTTTAAAGTTTGAAGACGCCCCCACCACGAAATATATTTAGGTGACCAAGTATCCAAAAGTTGACGAACCTTAAGTAAAGTTTGAGCTTCATTGTAGGAGACTGTGTCTGTTAGAGTACTGCAAAACCAAAGCCCCAAATATTTAATTCTTTTTGATTGCCATTTAAAGCCAGCATCCCCCATGTGAGCAGGAAAAAATACGCCGGCCAGCGACGCCTTAAAACTCTGCGAGAGCGCTGCCCTGGTTAGATCCTCACTCCTCCCATTACACCTGAGGCAGACGCCGGGTGCGGGCGAGTGATTGCTACAGCGCTGACTACGAGCTGATTTTTAAAGTGATTTTAACTGATGTACTTCATTTGTTGCTTTTTTGTGCTGACTACCAGCTTACTACTAGCTATTTTACTTTGTGTTTCCCCCCTTCATTGCATATTGCACTTTCTTGCTCCTTCGAGGCACCTGAGGCGGAAAGCCGGGTGACCTTAGGCTTTCTCCGCTCTTTTGTACTTTGTTATCTCTCACTCACTTTGGTCCGCGCCACGCTGCTCTGCACAGTGTCCTCTCCCATTCAGCCGATGAGGTGCTGAAGGGTACTGTGGGACCTGTGGGCCGCGCATTTCATCAGCGGCCATCTTGGGGGTAGGCAGGCTCGCGGGGCGGCAGTCTAGTGGTGCTGCCTCTCGCCGGCCAGCGACGCCTTATAACTAGGTGCCCTCTTCTCCGCGCAGCGGACGCGAGCAGCAAACGCCCCTAAGTTGCGCCAAAGGAAAGCCCGTCTGCGCCCTCGCGTCCCGGAGGCGGACAGGTGCTGGGTCAGGCTGGGTAAGCGGGCCAGGATGATTACATACACCAAGGAAGAGCTTTTGGCTATCAGAAACCATAGGAACACCTGCCGCTCGGTTTTCCCCAAACCACCTAAAGGTAACAGGCGCTGCCCCGGCTGCAACTGCTTACCAGCCAAGGGCGCCATCTCTTCCCCTAAACCTCTCCCCCCCCCTCCCAACTATAGCAACTGTCTATTACTTAATACCAGGTCCCTGGGGAAACATGCGCTGGATGTATATAATCTACTGACAGATATAAAACCCACATGTCTTTTTCTAACTGAAACTTGGCTGGGAGAGGGCTCCGGACTGGATATTGCTACAGCGATCCCACCCAGCTATGTGATCCTTAGGAAAGACAGAGCTACTGGTAGGGGAGGTGGGGTCGCCATGGTGGTCGACAAGCGCTTTGCTTGTTCAGTCATACCCACGGACGACATTCAGGAATGTGAGACCTTGGGTTTCTCGCTATCTCTCTCGCTTCACCAAGCGTGCTCAGGATAGCTCGATGGGCTCCTTTCATGAAGAGCTCCACTCTGCAATCTCCGCGCTCTGTCTCAGATCCAAACACTGTCTGCTCTTAGGAGATTTTAATATCCATATGGATATGGTGGATGCCCCTGACAGCATTAAGTGAATGACATCACTCTGTCACTGGGGCTTATCCCACATCTTCTGGCCCCCACACACAGTAAAGGGCACACTCTGGACCAAGTTTTCTCGACCATTCCGATTGATATATCTTCCCCTGCCCCGGTTCTCTGGTCGGATCACTTCTTAGTGGAATTTTAGATCACTCACCTCGCAAAAATTTCCTCCTGTGGGCCTGCCCGCCAAGCGCAGGATGTCAGAGCTTTCCACCGGGTTTCTCCCGCCATGCTGGCGCAGGCATTATGTACCCACCCTTGCCAGCTGACAGGGGCGCTGGAAACTGATCTGAAGCTCCTGCAGACCTGGCTTACCTTACAACTGGACGAACTTGCTCCTCCTTTCGCACCCCGGACCAATCCCTCTCGAGCGTCTCCCCTTGGTTTTCTTCTGCGCTCGCAGAGAAGCGACGGCAGTGCAAAATAGCGGAAAGAGCATGGCGTAGGCAGTATGACTCTAGATCCAAAGAAGCCTATAGGGACTCCATTAGGAAATACCACCATGATATCACCGTAGAAAAGAAGTCTTACTTTGCAAAAAGAATCGAAACAGCCTCCAACTCTTGCAAAGAAATCTTCAGGGTAGTGAAGGAATTCACCTCTCCCTTCTGCACCCCCAGGAGTCTGCATTCCGAGCGCTGGATCACCGAGCTTGCCAACTTTTTTGCTAACAAAATCAAGTCTATTCAGGCTTCTTTTGTGTCCGATGGTGTGGCTGCAGCTCAGGAAGTGCCCCTGCCTCTTGCTTTGTTCCTCTCTGAGGGCCCCTCTCTCTGGGTCTTTCCTCTTCTTACCTTTCAGACCTCCTTGGACCTACTTACCACATTAAAATCAGGTTCCCCCTAGACCCTTGCCCTGCTAAATTTCTCGCCAAAGTGGCACATGAGCTAAATCCTTTAATTAACCCAGTGCTTAACCTTTCTCTTAGTACAGGGGTGGTCCCTCAGCTTTGGAAACGGGCCCTTATTTTGCCACTCCTAAAAAAAACCTAACCTTGACCCTAAGGGTTACGCAAATTACAGACCCATTTCCCTTTTGCCAGCACTTGCGAAAGTGGTGGAGAAGCATGCTCATGTCACTCTTGCTAACTTCCTCGAAACGCATAACATTCTTCACCAATCGCAGTCGGGGTTCCGATCCAACATGAGCACCGAAATTGCCTTGCTCGAAGTCACCGAAGCCATTAAGGAAACCCTGGGCTCAGGGGGCAAAGCCATATTGGTGATGCTTGACCTTTCGGCGGCCTTCGACACCGTCCCCCATCACCGTCTCCTTTTCAGACTCTGGGAGATTGGTCTGAGGGGGTCGGTGTTCGACTGGTTTAAGTCCTTTCTGGCCAATCGCCAACAAACGGTCTAGGCTCCTCCCTTCTCTGCCATGATGCCGCCACTGGAGGTGGGAGTTCCTCAGGGCTCCATTCTGAGCCCAACTCTCTTTAACATCTATATGACCCCTTTGGCGGCACTGGCAGAGGCCCACGGAGCTCGGATAGTGTCGTACGCGGATGATACCCAGCTCCTTTTCACGTGCGACCGAGACTCCGACTTTGATGGCGAGAACATCAGGGGCTGCCTTGAGGCTGTTTTCGGCTGGTTTCAGCTGAACAGTCTCAAGTGCAACTCCGACAAGTCGGAAGTGCTCTTTTTCGGCTGTCCCTCTGACCCCAGGTGGAAGGCCTGGTGGCCGGCCGTCATGTTTCCTCCAGTCAGCGACTCGGCGGTCGCAAAAAATCTTGGAGTACAAATTGACAACGGTCTCTCTCTCAAATCCCAGGTCTTTGGCTTGGTTGGCAAATGTTTTGCCATCCTTAAGATGACTAGGATGTTTCTGCCCCTATTGTCGCTGGACCACAGAAGAGTAACGGAGCAGGCGCTGATAGGTTCCCGCCTTGACTACACCAATGTACTGTATCTGTGCCTTCCCGAATTTCTCCTTTCACGCCTGCAAGTTGTCCAGAACTCTGCCGCGCGAGCCATCTTCGGCCTCACTAGGAGAGCCAGTGCCAGTACTCTGCTCAAATCCCTCCACTGGCTCCCAATCAGAAAGCGTATTGTTTTCAAGGCGCTGACAATGGCCTTTAAAGCATTGCACGACCTGGGTGCCAGGTACCTTCGGAAATGGCTGACGTTTTACCAACCTTCCAGATCACTTAGATCTTCCACCTTGGCCTTGGCCGCGTACCAGCGATTCAGCGCGCTCGGTGTGGCGGACGCTCCTTTAAACGCCTTGCTCCTCAGTTGTGGAACGCTCTACCCCTTTCCCTTAGAACCAATGGCAATTTGTTGGCCTTCAGGAAGGATCTTAAGACTCTGCTTTTCTCTCAGTAAGTGCTTTTGCTCTCCTCTTTTTTCTCTGTGCCACTGAGGATCTAAAGCGCCAGGACACTCTTCGGAGTAGCTGAGCGCTATAAAAATCCCCACTATAACATAACATAACATACAAGTTGAACCAAATTGAAACCCTTTAATATCTTGATTAAGATTAAGTAAGCAAAGAAGAGGGTCAATAGATAATAAAAACAAAAGGGGAGATAACGGGCACCCTTGTCTAGTACCCTGACACAAATTAAAAAAAGAAGAGGTAGCACAGTTCACCCTAATATTTGCCCTAGGATGTGCGTACAAAGACATTACCATATTAACAAAGGGATCTCCAAGATTGTGGGCTCGAAGCACTGCATGTAGAAAAGGCCATGAAACCTTATCAAAAGCCTTTTCAGCATCAAGGGCAAGGGCTGCCGCAGGCAGGTCAAATAATTTTGTCTTCCCCAGGATATGACAAAATGTTAGAATATTATCTCTAGCCAACCTACCTTTAACAAAGCCAGTCTGCGATGGGTGAATAAGTGGAGGAATATATAGTTCCAGACGTTTGGCCAGGTTCTTGGCAAACATTTTTGCTCCCATATTAAGAAGAGATATGGGGCGAAACTTTTTAGGATCCAAATGATCTTTACCCTCTTTAGGGATTACTACAATAGTAGCCTCCGCCGCAGAGCCAGAAACCGAACCGGACGAAATAAAGTCATCGAAAACATCTTTGAGACGAGCTACAAAAGATGGAAGAAAGGTTTTATAAAAAAGGATGGGAAAACCATCTGGACCTAGAGCTTTCCCTGAGCGGGTGGATTTGATAGCATGAATAACTTCCTCAGATTCAATCGGTCCCCCAATCCTTGCCCTATCAGCATCAGAAACAGTCTGAATAGGAATCACGTTTAAAAATTGTTGACATTGATCAAGAGAAGATTGATTTTGAGGAGTGTATAATTTACTATAATACTCACAAAAGACCGCAAGGATCTCCTTAGTTTGAAATTTCCTAGCACCAGAACTGTCATTTATACAAGATATCTGTGCTGATCTGATATTAGACTCCTGGAATTTTAACGTAGCTGCCAAAACCTTCCCTGCTCTGTACTTTAGGAGTAACTGTTTAGACTTTTCGCCTGGACGCCAATGTGAGCTCTCTTAGTTACAATAGAATTATAGGAGTATTTTAGATTCTTGATATCTTGTAAGAGCACCTTATCTTTAGAATTCCTATATAGAGATTCTTTCTGTTTAATGGTATCCGCTAAAGCACCAAGTTCCTTCTTGATAGCGGAGTTCCTTTCTGCCATTTTGTTAATAGTCTGTCCCCTGATCGTACATTTAAAAGCGTCCCATAAAACCACAGGAGAACTAACCGAAGACTCATTTTCAAGAAAATAAAATTCAATATCCTTGTTGAGTAAGTCAACTTGAGTCCGATAATGCAAAATCTCTGAATTCAGACGCCAAGTGCGGGGCTCCCTGGTTTCTGAAAAATTGAGGAGCATAAAGGAAACCGCAGCATAATCAGAGACAAGAATAGGATGAATGACAGGAGTCGAAGAGTATCTTAGAAGAGCTGAGTGGACTAGGAGATAATCAATACGAGAAAAGCTAGAGTGAGGAGAAGAGAAAAAAGTAAAGTCACTACCAGAGGGATTATGTAATCTCCACACATCAGTAGGATTAGAGGAGGAACACATGTTAGACATCTGTTTATGAGCCCTAGGAGGACAAAATTTAAAAGCAGAGTGTCTGTCCAAAATGGGATCTATTGGGAGATTAAAGTCCCCTCCGACAACCAAATTACCATTATGAGGAACATCTGAAAGCTTTGTAGTAACAGAACGCCAAAAAGATGGGTCATCACTATTCGGTGCATAAATATTCATGACATAGATATCAAGAGAGCCATTGGATAAACGGGACAGCAACCACCTACCCTCAGAATCATGTTCCGCAGTCACAACAGTCAAACTCGAATTTTTAGAAATCATAGTCACCACTCCATTCTTCTTGCCAAAGGCCTCAGAACAAACAACATCAAGAACCCACTCTTTCCGCAACAATAGAGCTTCTTTATATGATATTTAGGTTTCCTATAACAATACTAAGTCACTAGAAAGGCTTTTACAATAATCCAAAATGTTTGCCCTCTTTACAGGGTGGTTCAAACCACGCACATTGAGGGATAAGACGTTCAAACCTGGCATAATAGCGAAAAATCAAAAAACCAACTACTACTTGGTGCCAGAGAAAAGAACCCCATAACAGAAGCATCTGCACAACAAGGACAAAACAGAACCAATGAAGACACAAACCATGGACACCAGCAGGAGCCTCTAGAAAAGAAGGAATAAGAAAAGATTAGAGAAAGAGAAACAGGAAAGAGAAAAAAAAAAAGAAGAGAACATACAGAAGAAAAGAGAAAAAAAAGCCCACCAAGGGAATTCTATAAGAAACAAAATGCATACAAGGGAGGAACATGGAGGGGCAACCAAGGAGGCCATCAAAAAGAAAAGAAAAAAAACAATCACTACACAGGCAAAAAACAATAGAGAATGAGAAAAAGAGGCAACAGAGAGAGGCAAGGCAGAATAAATATATTAATACATTATAATATATAAACTGATGAAAAACAGTTGATCTAACAAGGAGCCATCAATTCATATGAACAGTATTTGAGAAGAAAAGCATATATAATGATCATCTTATACATAGCATATCAAAGCGCAATATATATATTACTATATTAACAGTATAAATAAAGGAAACGTATTTAAGTAGATATACAATCTCAGCATCAAAAGAGAATTCATATATAACAATTCATACAGTACATTGGTAAAATGCAACTATCGAGGAATAAGCAGATCAGAATACCAATAAGTTCACTATAACAGGGTAAGGGAGCAATGGACTATATTACAAAATATATGAATAGTAAAACAGCAAAGACAAAACAGATATGAACCATGAACATGGATGATCTGTGAAAAATGTATTAATACACCGCATACTATACTCACAAACTCAAACATAGAAAAGATATAACAGACCATAACAGACCATAGATATACAGACACACCATCAGACAGGAACAAGAGGACGAAAAAATTGACAAACAATGAACAAGACTTGAAGACAACATAAATATGTATATTAGGCTCTCATAATAGAAAAAGAGAAAAGGAGAATTACCTAAATAAAACAGTAAACTAATAAATACCAAGGAACCTCTAAAAAGAAATGACGGTAGTTCCCCAGCAACACCCAACATCCAGAAAGAAGAGATACTGCCCGAAGAGAAATAGTCAAAGAAAGTAGAAAAATAGAACAAAGTAGATAATATTAAGAACACCGTTACTAGAGCCACAAACAAGACAGATATGAAGAAATCGCAACCTGTATCATGGAAGCTGAACCTGCAAATAAATGATTATAACATACTAAAAGCTGCAAGTATAATCCAAAATTTCTTCTAAAATAATAACAAATATCCTAGCATTATCGCAAGGATATAGAGACCAGTAAGAGCAAAAATACAGAGATCCCCCAAGAGATACTCAAGATCCAGAGGGACCAGGAGAAGGCGTAGACTCCATCTGGGATTCGGTCTGATTTTCCAAAAAGTTAGACAAATCAGAAGGCCCATAAAAAATCTGAGAGCGAAATCGTTAAGGGCCAGCAAAACAGAACGGAATGTTCATGTCAAGAAGTCTTTGTCGCAGATTGAGAAAACCTTTCTGTCGGATGACAGTATCTCTAGCAAAATCCTGGGATAGGGCAATTCTGTGACCCTCCCAAGTAATCGCTTTAATTTTCCTCATCTGCGCCAAAATTTTATCACAATGTTGATGTCGCAATGGTTTAAAAACTACCGGTCTAGGATGAGGTGAAGACTTTGGTCTAAATGTAGGAACCCTGTGTGCACGCTCTATTTCAAAATCCTTCTGAAAAGAAATATTCAACACAGTAGGGATCCAACTGAGCAAAAAGTCTAGCATTGAAGGCACCATTTTCTCTGCATCTTCAGGTAAACCAAAAATACGTAGATTAATTCTACGATTTCTATCCTCCTGCTCCGTAAGATGTCTCTGTAATGCAGCCAGGGAGCGCTCCATATTTTGCATGGATTTAGCCTGCTGATGTGCGGAATCTTCCACTACACTTATCCGTGATTCAGCATTAGAAACACGAAGTCTTAAGTTCTTGAAGTCACTTCTGATTGCTGCAACTTCAACTTGAAGTAAATCAGTATTGGTTTTTGTACATTCAGGCGAGAGAGAATAGCATCTAAAGTAGTACCAGAGTCTTTCGGTACAAGCTCCGGAGTAGGAGAAGTTGGTTTAGATCTTTTAAGGTTACATTTAGAGTTCTTGGTTTTGGGAGAAAGACCCATGTTGTCTGCCATGAGGAGAAGCAATAGAGACAATGAAGAAGTTCTCCGCGTATATTTATCTCCACTGAAGTAACACCAGACAGCTCACTGATCAAAAAACAACCTCTTGGGAGGAAACAAAATGAGCAATCCAGGGCGCAAAAGAGAAAGTTCTTCCTGCTCCTCAACCACAAGCTCAATACGACGCACACCCCACAATATAGAATAGAGGTGTGTGTCACAGCGTGAAAACATGTGCTAAGGTAATGCTAGAAAAGACACAGGCATACCCACAGCTCAAGCACAAAGGGAGGTGTATGGCGCAGCGATATCTACAGCAGAAGAAAGATGCAGCTGGAGCACGAAGAGCGTAAAAGGAGCATCAAAACAGCAGAAGGTGCACCAAAATATTTCGCTATGATAATGACATGTCAAGGCGCAGAAGCCAGAAGACAAAAAACCTGACAGAAAATAATAGGAAATGTCAATACTAAGCGACAAGCAGACAGTACTTTTCCCAAAAGCGCCGTCTTTCCAGTCAGAATGTCTAAGGCGCCATTTTGAGGAGCATTCCTGAGGAGAAAGCCGTCCGAAGTAATATTGGAGCCAAAAGATGCCTCAGCTTCTCCAAAATTGCTCACAGCAATCTCTGCGCATTCTGCCTGCAAAATCCGGTATTTAATGTGCAGAAAACGGGCTCGGTCACATAATGAAATGCGTAACCTCCCGGCGACGCGACAGAGCTTACAAAGAGGCGGCCATCTTGGCTGCGCGCAAGACACACCCCCTCTTAAATTACAGTTTTAAAGACCTGTTATGTTAGTGTTGGTCCTGAAAACTCCAGGTTTTAGAGGATGTGGTCTCCAGACTCAATGGTCTATTTCAAAGCAGCTTACCAAGATTCCTCAGGAGATCTATCTCAACAATCTTTGAAACCTAGCAAACCTCTACATGCAAGGAAATATAGTACTTTGGTTAATAGAGCTGGTAAGCGGTCATTCAACATAAGGCAAAGGCATTTTGCACTAAGACAGCAAGTAAATAATATAGTCTAGTCCTACCATCATGTTACAGACTCATAAGACAAGAAAGTGGTGAAATACCTGCAACTCTGCCAATCGCAACTCCACCATTTCTTCCTCGCCTTGCAGAAATCTTGGTGTCATGGAAAAAGTAGAATTTTGGCTTCCTTGGTCTTTTAATATGCTAGTTTTTAATGACGATAAGGATCGCAACTTTGGCCGTTTCCCTGTGTGGTGCTGGAAAAAAGTGTGCCAAATACATACACAACGTTATACGGTAATTTCAGGCACTCTGTTCTCTAGAAAAACAATAAAACAAACTATTTTGAATTCGTATTAGTTGTACATTAAAGAAATTTAAACTACAGCATTTATATGGGTTTCCATTTCCCAATAGTAACACAAACATAGTCAAACAAAACAAATGTGTTCTACAAACTATCTATGTTTTCATATATGTAGTGAAAAATATTCAGGAAAGGTTCCCTTTACCCACTGTCTCTTTCTGAAAGATACCAACACTTAGCAACTGCCTCCTGTATATTTCTACATCAACTCCTCCCAAAGAATTTCCAACTGGCACAGATTTTGCTATGTCTCTGTGAGAGTTTGGTGGACAATGTAGTCAAGAATGATCCACTATTTAATCACATTTGCACGTTTTATCACATGGTCTGGAGTTGCCCAGAGGTTTTGGATCACAGTGGTAGACTGTCTCAATAGTGTTTGTGTAAGTGAAACGGAGCCATCGGCAAAGTAGTGCCTCCTCAACGTTTGTGGTGAAACTAATTTTACCCGTATAGACTGTCTCTGGTTTACAGTGGGGTTGAGGGAGGCCAAACGTAACACAGTACGACTCTGGGGAGCCAACACAATACCGAAATTTAGTGACTGGAAGAGGAGCATGGACTGTTGTATGTGAGCAGAAAGGGTGGTCTACGAAGATAGGGGTTGTCCGATTAAGTGAACCAAAACTTGGGCGAAATGGAATGAGTATCGAGGGGAACTCTGTGCTCCTGTTGTTAATGCCAATCGAAATGCGTGGGGTCAGGAGCGAACGGACATCTTTGCTGCCTGATGAGTTGCTGGGGGACGGGGAAGGAGATACTGGAGATCGAGTGAAATTTTACCACTATGTGCTTACGTAATCTTATCATTCTTGTTCCAAAATGTCACCATGATTCTTTTGGGTTTGTAAAATGTAATCGCATTTACTGTCACCTTCTCTATGAATAAATGTCACGTTGTTCTTTGGGATAAGATAGTCCATTTCCCTGACCCATTCACATACCTTAGGGGTGAGTAATTAGTTGTACCTTCTTCCATCGGATGCCAATTTACTAGGAACTTATAAGTAAATGATAAGTGCTATTCAGGTGTAAACCAATTATATCATGTTTTAGTGAGTGAGCAAAAGCATTTTGGCACTTGTTAGCAGTGGTAAAGTGCACATAGTCTTAAAGCCAACAAAAACGAATTCAGCTAATTAGGAGGGGGAGGGGTGCAAAAGGTTTGGAGGAAGACCAGTCTAAGGCTGACCAGTCCAAAAACAGGAGAACATGATCTGTATATCACCATCTGCATGGACATGTCAGTCCATTCTGGATTACTTAAGCTTGAAAATGACCTCCAAAAGAGGAGGAATTGAAGGGTTAAGAAAATAAAAAGCTGTGAAAAACATAAAAAAGGGCCCATCCTATATTCTGTAATCGTGCTGTGTTCTTTCCATGGCTTCCAAAATGACCAAGAAGGTTAGAACCCACTTTGTAATTGAGGAATAATTTATGAATTTTCTGCCAGTGATCTGCTTAAGCTATATGCTATCATAGTCTCCACAACTGACCAGGAGCCAATGCCCAATTGTTTAAGCCTCTTTCGAGAGGGTCCTGGACTGTATTCCTCCCTGATTGTTGAGATAAGACATGGCTGTCTTATCGTCCCCTATATTACTGAATAAAGGAATAGCTTGAGGGTAGGATGGGCCATCCTCAGTACAGCATACTGATGTGGAAGTAGTTCACTCTTTGATCGTACGGTAACTCTGGTGAGCTCGCGTTCCACTTTATTACAATGGAGAAAAGATACTCCGTTCACCATGTTCTCTCTCAAGCACCACCATATGAGTGACCTTGGAGCTGTGGCTATTCGATTCAGCCTGTATTTTCAGTTCCATGATCGTTGGCTCCACTGATTCCTCTAAAGATCCCTTGTTAAGCCCTGCTTGAGGTATAACAAATATGCAGGAAGCCATTCAATGAGAAGAGATGTAGGTTGACAAATGGTTTGAAGAGAAAGACATTTCTGCGGAAAAGACCATAGCTTTTCATATGGAGTATACACTGCTATGATCCTTGTATAAACATTGATTTACTTTAGTTTGGCAGGAGCACCTGTTCTGGAGCACTTCAGAGATCACCTGAAAATCTCCTTGAACTTCTGATGCAAAGTTGCTTTCACTGGCCAACTGTCCAACCCCTACTACCAATACAAAGTCCTACTCTTGGTAAATCACGGAGGCGTCAGGAGTAGGATTTTGTATTTGTAGTATTCATTGGGAGGGAATGTTCTATGTTTATGATCATCAGTGAGGATCCTATGATGCAGAACCACAGAAGTTACTTGGGCATCCTTGCAATGGCGGTTGTGACATTATGGAACCCTTGATATCGATTACTCTCATCCTGGTATATTGTATATTTATATGTCAAGCTTACATCGTAAACTTCTCTTCCTTCTCTCGCTAATTTGCTAAATTAAGGTCCGGATGAGCTATTAGGCCCTTCTTTCTTACCAGGAAGTAGATGAGAAACAGTCCTTGTGTTAATCTGATCTGAAAAGTCTGCTGCATATTCATTCAATAAATTCATAACGTTTTTAAGCAACCATTTGAAATTTAAATGGCTCTTAAAGTGTATATTCTTTCTGTAAAATGCTGAGCGCCCGATATGGTTTGGTTATTTTGTACTGCTTATTTCGCTCTGGGGATAATCTATGTGAAGAAAAATTGACAGTCTATGCTCATGGACACCAACGATCCCCCGCTTCGTCTGTCATTCATGGGGCTCCTGCCTTTGAAACCGGACAGGCAGAGGTTCAAGTTGGCGGGATCGGAGGCGCACGACCCGCCCATACTATTCTAATTTGATAAACACACCTCCCCCACTTTATGTAATAAAAAGGCGACCATTCCCGGACAGTTAATACCGATATTTTAAAATTCTCAGTTGTAGTGGAGGGGAGAGAGCCTCCTGTGTTGTGAAGCTGAGAGCAGGACAGACAGTTGAGCAAGAGACAGGCCATCTTGCTGCCTGAAAGAAATGCAAATGTGACCATTTGTTTAATTTGCAAATGTAAAGACTGTTTGGGACCTGGTATTGGATTTAATTAATGGAGTCACTTGAAGAGTATTAATTTTAGAGGTATTGTAAGGTGACCTGATGGGTTGTAATGTGCATGCTTTTAATAGACAGTTCTATTTCTCAGACCTATAGTTTGGAAGCACTTTATCTTAAACCTAAATCTTTTTGTGCACTTTGTGGCCGCTTACCTTATACTGTCTACAATGCAAGTTTAAAATAATGATGTATATATATATCCAGGTGTATATATATATCCAGGTGCTTTCTAACACAGAATGGGACCTCGTAACACTAAAATACATAAGTCAATATTCCCCACTGCACCAACCAGAATTCAATTCTGTGGCTCTCTCAGCAGCTATTTATAGTGATTGCAATAACCAACAGAGATTTCACAATGTAAAATAGTGCATCTCTCACCGATTAGTTAAGCATGCCATTATTTTTCATTTAAGGAGTGCATTATTTTAAATGCAGTTGCTTGAAGGTGAAAGACCAAAAAAATAGAGGTGGGCGAGCCGACCAAATTAAAGGAAGAGCTGAGCCAGAGCGCAGCCAAGGGCCTGGCTAGGATCTTAGAGCTTGTACACGAGCCGAGCCCTGAATATATTTGCTATGTAAACATACAACAAACATCACTTAATTATAATTAAGTCTATTAAAATTTTAAAAAGTGTATTTCTTTAACATATGGAAGCTTTGACATTAATAGGGCACGTCATATCACTGCACTGAAAAGTAATTATTGAAAGTGATAGTTTTGTACGACTGGTAGTCTCAACTCACATATTTTAAAAAGCCTTCACAGGCGATAGTGAAAAAAAGGTTCGGTGAAATAAAATATTTGCCTAATCACAAAATGTAAGCTGGGTAGCCATGCTTTATTCGGTTTTTCTGGTTTCACTTTGTGCAAATCAGTCAGTAAATGGGTACCAATTGGGCTTTCCTTATGTTAAAGCTTTGTTTTTAACTCTTAGTGCACCTTTCTGAAGTTTTTTTTTAAGTATAGCGCAAACTCAATCCAAAGGTATTGGAGCGCTCTACATGAGCACCAATTACAGTGCATTGTTTATAGGCATGGGGAGATTAGGTGATCTGTCCAGAATCACAGGATGTTGAGCCGTCGCCGAGACTCAAACCTGTTGTCCCAGTTCCACAGCCTAAATCTTCTTCTGTCTGCATTTTTTATCACAGTTGATGTCTTGATGCTCCTGACATAGCACTCTGGAGAAAGTTGTCTCAACATGGGGAGCCAGCGTTGAAGGAAGTTGTCAATTTGTGCTCGTGGGCCTCTTAGAGCCTCCTGAAGGCTGTTTTGGAAAGTTCTTTTAGGTTTGTACCTGTACCTCACACGATCGAGCCAGTAGAAAGCGCAAGGCCTTTGCTCCACAGCAGCTGTTGAGCTCGCCCACCCTCACCTGTCCTGTCCTTGGCATGAACTTATTCAAGCTGTAAAGGTTCAGATGAGTGGGACATGTCATTCATGGCCTCTATGTGTTGGTCTCCCTGCCTATGTACAGTGCTACGTGCTCCAGCCGCTCGCCCACCCTGCCAGTTTGAATGATGGGCTTTCCTCATGACGAGCTGTCGGATTCAGGCTGCGGCTAGCACTGTGGGCGGTAGCACTTGCAAAGGTTGACAAGGCGCTTGCCTACATGATCCTCAAAAGGCAGCAGCGAATGGGCGCAACCATGCAGTACACAAGGCCCGGGCGGTGTACAGCACTCCCATCATAGCAGTTGGTCTGTGTGCTGGTTGAGTGACTAAAGCCTCCGGACAAAATCGCAAGCTAACCCTTCCTTCTCACCGTGCGGCAGCCTCTTAGCTCAACCATCGTTGATGGAACCCCAAGTCTTGACACTTCAAAGGTTTGCCCCATATGCCTTTGCAACACAGGGTGTCTACTGCAGATATGAGGTTTTTATTGGTGCGTGTTGTTAGCGTAGGATCGCACAGCTCCCACCTATGGCACTATAATGTGAAGTAAAAACCACTTCTAAAAACCCGAATACAAACCAAACGGCTAGTCGAATCAATTGCTACATTTTATCTGTAGAATAAACGGAGTCTCTGGCTCAGCTCTACAAGGTTTGTTTTCTACCCCATCCATGACATGAGTGAACTTAGTTCAATGCACCAACTGCGAGTGAAGGTGTGCCTTGCTTGCTGGTGTAAATATATGCAAATATGCTTCTCCAGCTGTTACATTCCTCTTCTGGCGGCACTGTCCCAGAAGGAGACACACAGTCTATATTCTAGGTTTGTCTAGGTGTGTAGTGTATGGATATACTGCTTCTAAATGACTGACATTACGAGCAACACAGAACGGAAACGCGTCATGCTTTATGAGCACGTTTCCGATGATAGTATTAATAGTCTATGGACTAATGGCTTGTACTTGTGTCGGAACCACTGGTTCCGCTGCAAAAGCAGGTCTAGAGTTCATGGTACATAACACAAACTGTACAAGTTTCCTGTATAAGGTGACTGTGTAATTTAAAATCCCTGCCACCTCAGCAAGGTCCAAGGTGTTGGGACCAGGAACAGGCATGTTACCAGTCAAGACGGGCCAAGTAGTCCTTCATTGCTCAGGGGTCCGAAACGGAAATTCCTGTGCAGGTGTAGTAACTGAGCTGAGCAGCAAACCAGTTCTAGTGTTGCTCATAAGTTAAAGGGATTCTTAGTAAGCCCTATAACTTGCAGGTGGCAGTAAAGCATTATAAGCCTGAAACTGCCCGGAGGCAGCGTCATTACCCTCAAACGTCACCCGTAAGTAAAACTTCTCAACGGCGAATGCCGCATGAGCAGCTATTACAAAGGTAACTAACCCCCCCCCCACCCCACCCCCGCATAAGAAACATCTCAAAGTTTAAGATCCTGAGGACCGCTTCCCTGTAATGGGCTCCTAATAAAATGGGGGCTGCCATAAAGATGAACAGATTCAAGTGGAATGGATTAAAAGAATTAGGAAACCCACAGTATGTGGAAATACCCTTTGAAAATTCAAGCCCGACAAACCTTTGGCAATAAGTGCTCCCTTATTTCCTGTAGGTGGTAACCATGATTACTACGAAGTCTCCATATTGACGTAATATTAGTTCACATGTGTGTATATCACACACAAACAACTCAAGAGCTCCCAAAACATCCAGAACCCACGTTAGGTGCCAATGTTGCATTAGCTGAATCTCTGGCTCACCTCTACAGAGTTTCTTTTCACACCCAAAGGGGACATGAGTGAGCGCAGTTTAATGCTTGAATGTGAAAGACAGTTTTTTGTAGCCAAGCAGAACCCCATCCAAATCATAGCTGAAGTTGTGTCAATGATTTTGGGTTACGAATAGTCCATAAACAGGGATCGAGGGACACCATGGTGATTAGTAACAAACCTTTTTTGTTCTCTTCAATGCTACACACACACAAACTGTGCTAAGAAAAAGACACTTTAACTAAAAAGCGTGTTTATTTCAATAGGCGCACCCAGTCATTCAACACATCTAAAATAACCACAAGGATTACAATTTAAACAGCACAAATGCATGAGCATTTCGGGCATGGTTAAATGTTATCTAAAAATCTAACACCCTAAACGTACTTCTATGCGCTACGCTAGGAGAGCATGGAGTAACACAACTTGCATCTAGATTTCTTAGGGAGAATGAGTGCACTGCATAGCTGTTTAAAGCCAAACACTGTAACTATCAGTAGTCAGAGAGGCCATGTTCCAGCGAAAGTCAAATATGTGTCACATCATTATCAGCTCCTCCCAGACCAGGGTTCTATATCAGCTTCAGTAAAAAGTGCAATACGGCAGCATCTCTGGGAGGCAGGATCTTCTCTGGCAGTATGTTGCACAATAATCTGGAATGAAGAACCTCTCTTGACAAGTGCTCAAGTGGCAGTCATTTTATACTATATTTTAAATAAGATATAAATTCCACCATCACCTTAGGAATGTCTGGTATAGCCAATGAGCATCAAGATGCTAGTGTAAGATAAATTATTTTAAACAAATGAGGTAAATCTCTGACAATTTACACTACACTGTTTGGCCTATTGTTCTTGTTTGACCTTGAAATTGAGATAACAGGGCACTTGTTTCAGAATGATATAGAATGATATCGCATCAGGTATCTTGTTGATGTCTACATTTGATGCACTTTGGATAGCTACACAATAGTGACATCACTCTTGACACTGGCAAGGATCTGTGACATTTCACAGCTATCGGAAGTGTTTTACGTTTATGCCAATCATGCCATTGAAACTGCTTATTTTTGTTGATATAGGTAAACTTCTCTGAGCATTTCAACAGCGCATATGCTTTTATACAGAAGACGCTTCACAGTTCATTGCAGGTAGGAGGGTGGGCACTGAGGTTTTGCTATTCCACGGTCAGTACTGACTGTTCACCAGGGTCAACCGGTGCTGCTGAAGGCTTCTTCCTTTCCTGTTTTGACAACTTTTTCTTTGCTAACTGTAAGGCTATACTGTGAATGGGTACACCATGTGTTTTCTATATATAGTATTTTAAAGGGTCAGCGTCAGTATGTGGACTTCTTCGTCTCCATGTGATCCAAATAGGGAAGTGGTTGAGTGGGTCATTACTAGAGCCTCTTGCTAGGCATCCAGTTAATTACCCATTTGACGCAATGCTTCAAGACACCATAAATGTGCAGTTGGATTGTATAAAAAATACATTTATTATCATCATTGTAAGGAAACAGGCTGTTAGCAAGCTTACCCTGACATTTTGCCCCCATTTTGACTACTAGGTACTGGCTCTAAAATATCCTGAGTTCTGTTAAACAAGACTCAGTGCATGAGCTATGACCCTTAAAATGGTGTTTGTTTAATTGGCTTATCCCTAATTGCATAGCCTAACTTAATTGTAAGCCCCTAGAACATGGTACCAGGGGTACCCAGGGCCTATACATTAGAGTGTCCAGAAGGGACTGCAGCACGTGTTGCGCTATGCTGAGTGGGACAAGGGAAAACATGGCCACTGCAGACTGAAAGGGCCATTATAAACTGCTAACTCGACTTTGCCATTTAAGTGAGGGTAAAGCCAAAACATCCCTTTTCAATATATGCAAGTCACCTCGCGGGCAGGCCTAACAAGCCTTAAGGCAGGGTGCTGTATGTCATAAAGTGGAACATGTACTTTTGCATGTCCCAGCAGTAATACCCTAAATTGTCTTTTTTTTTTACCATGAAAAGGCTAGCAGCCCCATTGGCAAGCACAAAGTTACAGGCTGGCACCCCAGCCCTGCTAACTTATGAATGGAATTACTAAGGGAGGTATTGTTTGGTACAAAAGAATCAGTGCATTAAATATGATTTAATAGTTAAATCAAATTTAATGTCACCGGTGGGCAAAGTGCAGCTTTAGAAGTAGCCACTTTAGTTGCCCAACATTTCCAGGGCCCGGTTACTGATATACATGGGGCTTGTCTAGCAGACAGCTTTCTGCCCTCCTGGAGAGACGCTCTAACAGCTCCCTGGAAAGGACACAATAGAGGTCCTGCATGGGAGAAAGGTGTTACCTCCATCCTGCAGGAAATCACACAGGTGTTAGCCCAAAAGGCAAGCTTCAAAGAAGAAGTCTCGGGGGGAGGAGCTACGACACCAACCAAGATGGCCGCATGGTCTCCCGGCTCCGCTGACCTCCGTCCTACGCTCTACTATCCTGTCACCTATCCTGATCTCCTGCCCCGGATCCGTGTGTGTGACCCGATTTACACTATGATGATGTGATCCCGGAGTTTCTCCGACATCGTGGTGCGGAGTAACGTCGAAGACCGATTTGAGGACTAACCCAGCCGAGAAACCGGGGTCTTGAGTGCTGGCCTAGCCGGGTCAGAGTTGAACAACAACGGACTGTTGAATGTGGTTGGGTCCGGTCTCTGGAACATTCGGAATTTTGGGATTTCTCTGCTACCATCTGCTGCCTGGTGTTCTGTAGGAGGTGGGGTGACGAGTGACGCACGGCGCTGTGTTGTGGGGGTCCCGGACCGGGGGTCCAGCATTCATATCACCGGTGCCCCTTGGGTTGGAATCTCACTACGCGCTACTGCACGCTACCAGTCTGTCCCTTATGGCTCATTCCTGCTCCGCCTCATCTTCCCCCGTAGAAGGCGCCTCTCCTGTGGGGAACACCGTGCCTGAGGAAAAATGGAGGCTGACGGAGCAGGCTCAAAGTGGCCCGTCATTGCGGACGGTGCTGGAGGCCCTTGTGGCACTCCAGGAGACTGTTAAAGCCCAGACCTGCAGCCTGTTGTTGGCGGCGGATGGAATCAAAGGATTGAGACCGGATCCTGACTTGACGCCCGAGACCCGGCGGCCAGCACGCCTTTCGATTGACGCCCCGGTGGCGTACTTAGACCCGGCGCTGGAAGCTGTATTTGCCCCTATCGCAGTGGAGCTACCCGAAAGTACTGTGCTTGGTGACTCAATTAACCCGTTGGAATCCCCGGTTTTGCAACTGTCGGAACATTTACATGCTGTCCCCACTTCGGATCCTTTCAATTGGTACCGTGAACTGTTTTGGACTGTGTCGACCCCCTTCCCCAGTCGGTCTATCAAGATGGCGGATGGGATAAAGCCTGGCTTCGGAGACGGGGAGGGGCATCGTTGGTACCAGCCGACTAATTTGGGACCTGCCGTTCCTCTTTCATCTGTGGACCCCTGTCCTGCTAACTTCTGTGTACCTTTTGACATTTTGGGGATGGGGTTTTCTTTCCCTGAAGGGCTCAGCAAATTTAATCGACGCGCCAAGGCTGAGATTGCTGTCTGGGTTGTTTATTGTGGTATTCTGGTTAACGGGATTGTTTTATTGAATTTACGGAGTCCGGGGCGGGGTTGGTTAGGACGGGGGCGAGAGACCGGGAGTGCGTTGAACAAAGCCCTCCTCCATTTCCCCTCTTCGGGTGGGGTTTAATTTCTTTTCCTTTTTTCCCTGTTTCTTCTATATTTCGGGTTTTGGTTCTTGGGCGACAGGCACGCTGCTAGGGGGGTAGGCCGTAGTCATCTGCAGGGGTGCAGGGTAGGTGGTTGGGGGATGGGTGTTTTGTTTTTTCTTTGTTTCTATGGCCTTTTTCTCTTCTTATCTTTCTTTGGCCTTTTCTTTTCTCTTTTTCCGGGTCAGCGTAGTGGGTTCATTGTTCAGTCCATCTTTGCTTTCACATCTGTGCCTCAATTCTCGCGATGTTTCGGGGCCACGGGACGGGCATAAATGTTGGCGTGAATTGTAATAGTATGCTTGTTTATCCGGGTGTCGTCTGCTTTAACGCCACTGACCTACATGAAAACGACTTAACTGTGGACATTTTGCTATTTCGCTCGGCCCTTTTTCATAGCTTGAGATATTGTGTGGCACCTGATCCTTCTATTTTATATTATAAAATGAAACCTTTTGTATCCTGTTCCCAATTTGATGTTATCCAACCAGTGCGCATTGTGGACGTAGCGACTCTGCTCCCCGGGAGGCTGGGTCTGAAGTTTTGATCGTAATATTGTGTTGCAATTGCTTAGCGGCCAGCCCTGGGGGTTGTAGGCCTGTGTCTGTATCTGGTTGAAAATGTCAAATAAAGGTCTTAAAAAAAAAAAGAAGAAGTCTCCTTTGAAGGGCAAATGGGTAACACCTGAGAGAGAACCACTCTATTGTTTAGGCAGTCAGGCTGGCACTGAGGATAGGAGAAGAGAAGCCAGTTGTCAAACCAATTTTTCCAGGGTTGTGTAGCCCCCTGGTAGCCACAACTCTGGGGGTGGGCTAGGGAGCTCAGAGTGTTGAGAGATGGGTCTCACCAAGCTGGAAGTAGAAAGAATGGTACGTACTGGGATAGCCAGATGCCACACTTCCCAGGCTACTAACTGAATCCTACCCTAAGGGCATTTTCTGAAGATTAACAGGGCCTCCCTGGCAACCAGAACTCAGATCTCAACCGACTTCGAAGCAGGACTGCCCTGCTGCACCGAGTGACCAGGAAAGAGAGGCTGAACCGTCGAAGACTGCACCTGCTGCACTTGGTGGCTAGAGAAGAGAGGGAATGTGTCTGCAGTGTTCGGCTCAGGGAAAAGCGTTCTCCAGAGCCCAGTAAAGTCAAGAGAACTTCTAGGGCAAGCTGACTTGCCTCCTGTTCGCAGCACAGAGACAACAGCTGAAGAAGCCTGCTAGGACAAGCTAGTAGCCCAAAGTCTTCAAGACGCTACCGCCGTTGCCGTAAGGGACCAAGAACCCAGACCTGACGCACAGAGCAGCAACTGAGTCCTCTGAACTCTGGAGTGCTGTCGGGGAGTTCCAGGGACCTGCAGAAGGTGAGTTAGTGAGCCAGGAAGGATTGGCCTGTGACCGCGATATCAAGCAACTGGTAGTCCAGTGTCGACTGAACTTCAGCCAGACTGGAGGGGACATCGTGGGATGTCGACTCTGCAACCGGGACCCCCTCATCATCTTCGTGGGTCGAGAAATCCCTGGAGGAAGATCCAGTGGACCGCTTATCATCCACAACATCTGTGAAGCATCTTCAGCAACCTTCATCCGTCCAGCATCAGGACCATCCCATTGGAATCCATTGCAATGCAGATAAAGTGCCTGGAACTGCTGGAGGGCGGCTTCTTCTGTGGCGTTAACTGTTCTTAAGGACCTTGCTGGTCACCCTGACTAGCTCCCTGCCAGAGTTAGTAGCTCCAAGTACTTCTAACTGACTGCATTGACACTTACCTAAGTTTTCTTTGAAAAATTTTCCAAGTGTCCAATTTGTTGACTTTGCCATGGTTTGTTAGCGGTTGAGTAAACTTGCTTTGATTATTAATGCTTGTGAAATCAATATCTGTGGAATCCTCTGGTGGATATATTTCAATCTAGTGTCTTAATTCTTATAAAATCACAGTCTATTTTTTATAAATTTGTGTCTGATTTCTTGAGTGTTATGTTGATTTCTTCTTCAGTTGTTTTGGTGCTGTTAAAATACTTTACACGTTTTTCTCTGTGAAAGCCTTGCTACTCGGAGCCACAGCTACCAGTTAAGCTGAGGGTTTGACAGACGAAACCTACTGAACCTTAAGGGGTTGGTAAGTGTATTACACAGTGAGGTTGTACAACACCACCATATACTACACCCCATTTCCTCACAATAATATACCGGAAAACACTACTATTTCTGCATTATGAATTACCATGGCACTACCTGCACTGCAAGCCACAATTTCAGCCCGTGTGTTGCAGTTATGATATGCAGAGACCTAGATTCCCTACCTCTTGTCCTGTCTATTGTCTCTGGGCAAAAGCATTCACCCTAGCAGGTTACATGGAATCTAGGATCAATGGAACCGGAAGCAGAACAGGTAACAAAGCTGCAATGAATCAATGATAAAAGATCTTATGTATTGTGTGTGGTACAGTGATCAGGATGTAGAACCATGGAGCAGTTTTATTCACATCCCTGCTGAAGTTTGGAAATTATGGGGACAGTAAGTGATCATTGTGATTTTATCTGGATTCTTCACAGGTACTATAAGGCCTCCTTGTCTGCAAGTTCAAAGTGGTCTGGCAGTGCCTGTTAGATGATGCCCTTCAGACTCAATACCTTTTGTCTGAGGAAGCTGTGACAGCGCTGCAAAAACCAATAGAAGTTATTAGAACCAGATCCTGTGAGGATGGACATTGATGATGCAGTTGGAGACCTTCCTGGCGATGCTGAAAGTCAAAGCCCTTGGCATTGGTACCTTAAACATTAAGCAGTAAATGCTTGACATTGAAGCCCTCGTCGACATTGTATTGATGTCAAAGGTCGTGATACTGACAATGAACATGTTAGAGAGCACATCTCGGACACCTCCATCAATGTCAAATGGGAATGGCAAGGATGGAAATAAGGATACCTTTTTTTCTGAGACACCTACATCAATCATTTTTTCTGTTCAGTTTCCTGGGTGGAGCTTTGCTGTAGAGAGAGGGGCACTCACGTGTGTGGTAGACTTAGTTTACAAAGATCTCCGAGCTTGGCCAGCAGGTGAATTCCTTCTTGTTCCCAAAGTCTTCCTACATGACATTTCTTAATTAATAGAATACTCTACCTTGGTGTAGGATTCTGAAATGCAGCTGCGAGAAAAACAAATCTAGGGAGAAAAATCATCTCTCATGCAAGAAGATGTCTTAATAAGCTAGCCATCATATAAAAGCAATGCATGAAGCCTAAAAGCTGATATAAAAAAATCGTTTTTTAAATTATAAAATAGTAAAGTACTAAGGCCAGTTTTCATCAACCCTTGCTTCACAAACCAGAAACTGTTACCGGGGTACACAGTGAGGGTCTAGGTTAGAAGGTCTTACGGACCTATATTGCTCTTTAAGGCAGAGGTTCCCAAACTGTGGGTCTATATTTATCTTGTCACGTGTGTTGCGCTTCAAAGACAAGGGTAAAATATCAAGCTATGTCTTGTGACAAATTGCAGCTTATTTTTTTAACATGGTAATTGTTCTTTATAAACTCCCATCATTTTGCAGTCCGAGAAAGAAAAGTAAAGCGAATTATGTGACAGTCTTGATGGGGTACAGGGAGTGGAAAGAAAAGGCTGTAGGATGTCACTTTTTTGTGATACACAGCAAGGATTAGTTACTTACCTGTAATCCTAGTTCTCTTCCAGGGGTATACTCATTAAAGTCATAAGCACTGAATTATCTCCGCCCATGAGCGGGGACCCGGAACACATAAACAATATACATATATATGTGTAATTATAACCAAAAGTACATAGTACTAAGTAATTATACACATATACATGTATAATAACCATAATATGCAGCCTCACATTAACACATAGGCTAATCAATCAAACCTTACACGTTCTGAAGCATGAAAATATGCTGTATATAAATGCAATAAACAGGCATGAGCCCAAAATGCATTTCATAGCCATGAAAAAACCTTTTATTTTCATCAAAGAACCTGTTGTAAACAGTTATTAGCCTAAAAAAGGCTGCATATGAAAAAAAAATGTCTGTGTACAGAAAATCAGACTGGCACCCTGCCTTTAAGGCCCCAGAGAATCTGCACACTTTGCCTTTAAGGCCTCCAGGAGAACTCTGTTCCCATCATGCCCCACAGGTGACAGTTAGGTCAGTTCTTTTGTACGGTACAGTAAACTTTAGCAGGAATCTGCACTTAAAACTATATTGAAAACTTTAAAACTCAATGCTACTGCTCGCCCGGGGAGGCGGGAGGGTGCTTATGACTTTAATGAGTATACCCCTGGAAGAGAACTAGGATTACAGGTAAGTAACTAATCCTTCTCTTCCAGGGGATACTCATTATTAGTCATAAGCACTGAATAGAGTAGCAAGCTCATACCCACCAGAAGCGGGCGAACAGATAAAAGCATAGTCATACTTTAAAATCACAGTGTTTAACTAGTAGTAGCAAACAAATTTCTGAGTGATGCTTGCCCCACTTGTGCATCAGTCTGCGCATCAGAATCCAAACAGTAATGGCGTGTAAACGTATGAACGCCAAGTAGCTGCTTTACATATCTCTGACATAGCCACATTCCTAAGGAGAGCTGTGGTAGAAGCGTTTCCCCTCGTAGAATGAGCCCTAGGTCTACCTGATAAAGACTAGTGGGCTAGCTGATAGGACAGTAAGATACACGACACTATCCACCTAGAAATGGATCTCTTGGATGCTGCCAAACCAGTATTTATAGGACCATAGTTCACAAACAGACGGTCCGTCTGTCTTAAAGACTTTGTTTTATCTAAGTAAAACTTCAAAACCCTTTTTAGATTAATGAATGTAAAGTCCGTTCTGCCGGACTTGAAGGGTTCGGGAAGAAAGTAGGCAATGTTATAGATTGGTTAATATGAAAATCCGACACCACCTTAGGTAGGAAAGCAGGATGAGTCCTGAGCACCACTCTGTTTCCATGAAAAACTGTGTACGGTTCATTGCAACACAAAGCCTGGATGTCGCTCACCCTACGAGCAGAAGTGATGGCCACCAGGAACGCTACTTTCTAAGACAGGTGTTGCAAGGACGCTTTATGTATCGGCTCAAATGTGGGACCCATTAATTTAGTCAATACCACATTAAGCTCCCAAGGTGGAGACGGAGACCTGACTGGAGGATAAACCTTTCTTAACCCTTCCAGAAAATCCTTCACCACAGGCATTCGATAGAAAGATATCTGTGTTGGCGATTTTCTATAAGCAGTTATTGCAGCAAGATGGACTTTGATGGAACTAAACTGCAGACCAGATTCAGCAAGGTAAAGAAGATAGGGCAAGATCACCTTTTCTTGACCATGAATAGGGTCAAGACCCTTACTTTGACACCAAAGGTAAAAGCGTTTCCACTTAAATCCGTAGGATTGTCTTGTAGAAGGCCGCTTTGCCTCCTTAAGGATGTTCATACACTCCGGATTCAGCTGTAAGTGCCCGTACTGGATGACTTCAGGAGCCATGCTGCCAAGCATAGGGAGGGCAGATTGGGATGAAACACCTGCCCCTTCTGCTTGGACAGAAGATCCGGACGACACGGCAATCTCCTTTGCGGTGTTATTGACAACTGGAGGAGATCTGGGAACCACCACTGGCGTGGCCACTCTGGACAAATCAGAATCATTCTGGAGTGAGTCTTGTACAGCCGATTGATCACTGCTGGTATCAACGGTGTCGGTGGAAAGGCGTACAGCAAATTTTGACACCAATCTATCAAAAGGGCATTCCCTTGAGACCCTTTCTGGTAGAACCTGGACGCGAAGACGGGGCATTTTGCGTTTGCCGCGTCTGCGAACAGATCTATGTCTGGTGTTCCCCAATCCTGGAAAATGCTGTGCGCGACGTCTTCGTTGAGAACCCAGTCGTGCGCTTCGACGAAGTCTCTGCTGAGGTCGTCTGCCTGAGAGTTGAGACTCCCCGGCAGGTGAATTGCTGTTATGTACTAGAAGTGTAGGGTAGAGCACAGCCGTTTAAACTGAAAGATAAGAGTAGTTTTCGTGCCTCCGGAGCTCTCTCCCCGTCTGGAGAGATATGTTTGCAACCTATGATAGCAGCTATACCTGGCTCGGTATAGCTGTCCCTCCGGGCACCGATATGTGCTGTCACAGCTCTGAGTTTCCTGTTATTTAAGTGTTGTGTTCATAAGGATCAATGTTTCAAAATAAAATGGTTACTCCTTGTTCTTGTGTATTTCATTTATTTTTCATGAAATTATTTTTTGCAAGAATCGTTTTCCATTATTTCACATGAAATCCAATGCATTTCGGCAGTATCATTCTGCCTTCATCAGGGAAATAGTAAATCTACAAATTAAAATTAAAAAAACACAGTTTTAATCCATTTGCTTGTATGGTTTATACCATCTATTTCAACTAAACATTTCAAGTTTTACCAACATTTCATAATAACTGGATCAACGAGCTATCTGTGTAAACTCATGGAGCCTTTAAATTCTCTTTAGCGTTATGGGGACGGTTCGAACTAGATTATATGCTGTGTCTAACGGCGGTTAGTTCATTGCTCTCAATTGCTGGCTGTTGCTTTCTGCCGTCCGTGCGGCGCTTTGTTACAATGTATCTAAAAAACCTCGCGTTACGCGTTGGCAGGATCTGTCTAAACCGTACTGAAAGTTGTGATATGTGAATAAACTTCTGCTAAGCAGAATGTCATGGCTAAAATTATAAATGTTTTACGCGCTTAATCGCCTAAGTTAGTGGTCTGCTTACTTTCTCGGCGTTTCTGTTGCTCGCGCCATTCCTCTGCGGACTGATTGAGGTTACTTCCGGTATTACGCCCCTGGCGCCTGCGCTCTATTATGCTCGCCCTGATCCGTTTTTTTAATACATGCTTGGCCAGCAATTGAGAGCAATGAACTAACCGCCGTTAGACACAGCATATAATCTAGTTCGAACCGTCCCCATAACGCTAAAGAGAATTTAAAGGCTCCATGAGTTTAC
Source organism: Lissotriton vulgaris (assembly GCF_964263255.1). Classification (NCBI taxonomy): domain Eukaryota; kingdom Metazoa; phylum Chordata; class Amphibia; order Caudata; family Salamandridae; genus Lissotriton; species Lissotriton vulgaris. The sequence goes on from NC_141689.1 coordinate 339,308,182, forward strand.
ACAGATAGCTCGTTGATCCAGTTATTATGAAATGTTGGTAAAACTTGAAATGTTTAGTTGAAATAGATGGTATAAACCATACAAGCAAATGGATTAAAACTGTGTTTTTTTAATTTTAATTTGTAGATTTACTATTTCCCTGATGAAGGCAGAATGATACTGCCGAAATGCATTGGATTTCATGTGAAATAATGGAAAACGATTCTTGCAAAAAATAATTTCATGAAAAATAAATGAAATACACAAGAACAAGGAGTAACCATTTTATTTTGAAACATTGATCCTTATGAACACAACACTTAAATAACAGGAAACTCAGAGCTGTGACAGCACATATCGGTGCCCGGAGGGACAGCTATACCGAGCCAGGTATAGCTGCTATCATGAATTGCATTTATGGACAGGTCTCGTGCAAGCAACCAATGCCAGATGGTCTGGGCTTCTATGGACAGAGTCCTGGATCTGGTACCCCCTGCTTGTTTAAGTAATACATTGTAGTTGTATTGTCTGTTTGTACCAGGAGGGACCGAGTCTGTAGAGATGGAGCCAGGGACTTGAGAGCAAGATGGACCGCTCTGAGTTCGAGTAGATTGATGTGATATCCTTTCTCGAAGTCTGACCATAGCCCTTGTACCTGCAGAGGGCCCATATGCGCCCCCCAGCCTTGGAGAGACGCATCTGTTATCAGAGTCTGCGTTGGTGGGTCCTGATGAAAAGGAACTCCCTTCATCACATGCACCTTCTTCATCCACCACCGGATGGAATCTTTTGCAGACTGTTGGAGATAAATCCGGTCCTCCCAGCATCCCGTCCTCTGTTGCCACTGATCTTCCAGACACTGTTGTAGAGGACGCATCTGCAAACGTGCGTTTGGCACGATGAAAATGCACGACGCCGGGGGAGGAGCCAAGCTCGCGACCGTGATGGCCGCGTTGTAGCTCGGCTCCGTCGACCTTCTCGCCTGCTTTATTAATCCTGTGCCCTATCCTGCCCCGAGAAGATGTATTCGAGGAAATATGGAAACATGACAGATTGCTGATACTTACCATCTGCTCCGGATGCTCCTGGGTGCGGCGGATCCTGAGCTGTGCCCTTGTTCGCTTCTGAGCCTGCGAGGCGGGCGGGCCTGGACTTGCCTGCGGCTCCCCGACTGGAACGTAGTTCCTGCGCCGGCCCCTGGTGGAGGAGAGGGGTCGACCGAAGAGGCCGCTGCGCGGTTGGACCGGAGGCGACTGACCGGGCCCGGACAAGTGGTCCGGGGACCTGGTGGGACCTGGTGGCGGGGTGCCGCGTCCCACGGACGGGGATTGACCGCATGGGAGACGCGTCTCCCCTTTGTCTCCCAACCGGCCATTTTGAAATCCTCCGCCCGGACTCGGCGGTCGGCGCCCGTGGGCCAGAGGCGCCGACTGCCTCCAATGTTTTGGTGGCCCGCCTCCTTGCACCATTGGTGCGGTTGACTGTCCCAGGCTGGCTCTCGCTGAACCCCGCTGGCAACCGGATCGGGGCTGGAGCGTACAGTGGCCTCGCCATGCTGACAAGATGGCGGCCAGCTCCCTGTATTTCGGACCCGTCGTCGACGGGAACACTGGCCTGTCGCACGGCACGTTTGCTGAATACTGTAGGGGTGCTCCTACGATTGGCGACGTCCTCGCTGCCTTGAGTTCCTGGCGTGAGTCCATGATTTTGAATGCCGCTGGGCCGGATGATGATTCTCTTGACGGGCTCGCGGAGCCGCCCCCCACGACCAACCGCTGAACTGTGCTGCACGGACCTTCCCGTGGTTGATGAGACTACGGCCGCCGCTTGTCTGGAGGTCTGGGTGCCCGTTGCTCTGCTTTGTCGGGAGCGCTTCCAAGGTGTGGAGATGACGGTGGGACTCCGGCCGGGGTCCGTCCGGGCCTGCCATGCCGTGACTCCCGGCAATTGTTCGCTTTGCCCTGCTGAGCCGGGATCCAATGTCTGTCCCAGCGGTGCGAGTGCCCCTTCTTGGTCAGCGGGGCGTTGTTCGTGTTACCTGCTGTTATTGTTGCTTTTTCTTGCTGGCCCGATCCGTGGCCATCATGACTGGTGCCGTGTTTTGTGGCCTGGAGTTCTTGCGTTTCAATCCTGGTTCGTCCGCTTCTGGTTCAATGTGCACTCCGTGTCTATGGCCCTGGACAGACAGGGACAGGGTTGAGATACCTTGCATCGGCGGACTACTACGTCGTGCATGGATAAATGGCGTACTTTCGATTGTACAAGTATGATCGCTTCCTCATCATGTTCCTGTATTTGACTTTGCAGTGACTTCCTCTTCTCGTAGGTTCAAATTGTGCACAGGTGGGTGGTGGGAGCAGATCGTTTTGATTGCATGTCTCCTCTCCCATCAGTTCTTAGTTCTTTTCTCCCTTCCCTTTTCTTCTTTTTCCTTTCCTTTTTCTCTTTTCTGAGTCTATATTTCGGGACTCGGTTTTTGGGCGACAGGCACACTGCTAGGGGGGGGTAGGCCGTAGCCTCTGCATGCGTGCTGGGTTGGGGGTGGGTTCTTTGTTTCGTCTTGGTTCTATGGGCCTTATTTTTCTCCTTTCTCTCGTGACTTTTCTTGCTCTTTCCCTTTTCCTTTGGGTCAGTTTGGTGGTTAGGAGTAGCGCTGCTTATTGTTTCGGCTGTTGGTCTCTCCACTACCGTCAGTCAAGATGTTCTACGACCATGGGGCGGGTACTGACCAGTATGTATTGTACTGTTTGTTCTTATCCTCAAGTTCTTCTGATGACCCCCTGATTATTGCCTAGTTTGTTGCTGACTCGCTGGGATCATTGCCCGCCATGTGTTCTCGATGAAGTGACTGCGTCTGATCCTTCTTACCTATAACTTTAAAAATTAACCTTACTTATCCTGTACTCAGTGGTCCCCCCCTTTTTCTCCAGCATGTGTATGCATCGGATAATTGCTGCTCCTCGTCTCAGGGACTGCTGAGCTGTTTTGATTTTGCCTTGAGTGCTACCACTTGATTTCGCGGCCGGCCTGCATGGTTGTGGGCCCGTACCTGTAAGCTTTAGTTGCACAATAAAGGTTTCCAAAAAAAAAAAAAAAAAAAGAAAATGCACAACGCCATTGACCCCAGGAGAGAGGACACTTGCCGAACTGTCGGACGTGAAGTTTGAAGGAGAAGTAGACACTTCGCTCTGATGGATGACCACCTCTCCTCCGAAGGACACACGTTTTCTACTTCTGTATCCAACTGAGCACCCAGGTAGTGGATCTTCTGGGTGGGGTTCATTATTGACTTCTTGTAGTTGACTTGCAGACCCAACTTGTACATGAGCTGAAGACAAATCGACAGATGTTCCTCTAGAAGCGATGGGGATGAACTCTTCAGAAGCCAGTCGTCTAAGTACGGATATATGAAAATCCGATTCTTTCGAAGACAAGCCGCCACTACAGCCATACATTTTGAAAATGTCCTGGGAGCTGATCTCAGGCCAAAAGGGAGTGTCGCAGGGTTTCCGTTCTCTCACAGAACTGTGCTCAGAGACCTAGAACCTGGGTGAGTCAGGGTGACCCACAACTCACCTATGTTTCAGAAATCCCCTTACCAGGCTAGCTACAGTATCTCATCGGCAGTAAATACTTCCCGATGTCTTAGACAATCCAGAACATGAACTTAGAATACCTCAGGTATCGTGGAACACATGAACACTCTTTCGTTATATTATCATTCCAAACCGAAACTGGGAGGCAATGAGAACACGTGCAAGTTTGAAATGTTTATTTTTTCAATGCAACATTCTCAAACGCAGTATCTTGTATAATACCAACATACATATTATAAAAATCAGAGTCAGCAGCATAGTCACTAATCCATAATAAGCAAACTGTGATAACATATTATGATGCAAAATCTATAGAATTCTGTATCACCTATATTTCGCGCACCCTAATTAGCATATTATATTATATCTAAGAAGGTCTCATTTGGGCTTTAGCTGGGCGAACCCATACCTCAAATTCTCAGTAGTAGGAGATCACATCAACAGCTACCAGCTCTCTGCATGTCCAGCATCAAGTGTGTTTAGAATTTCCTGTAACTGTATCTTGAACTCACGTAAAGCCCAAAGTTGGCACAAACATTATTTGTGTTATGACTAACGTAGTGCGAGGATCAGGCCTACAATAACCTTGTGTTAGAGTTTGCAGCTCTCAGTGTGCAGACAGTTGTTCCAAATGTTCCAGGCACGACTGATATCAGTGTAATAATATATTATTCTGAAGTAAATCAAATCTTTCTTCTAGGTTAAAAGCTGAAATAACAATTAGGTGTCGTGTGCAAACCGAAGCAGAAAGAAAAGATGGCGTTTAAACTTTTAACAAGCACATGCTAACTTAACACAACCTATGGAAACGTAATAACCATATGACACCCCCCCAATGGTCCGAGGACGGTCAAAAGACAAATATATAAGCCAATACTCTATGAGAGGCAAGACTTGAAAGCAGAGTTCAATGATATTGAGCCAAGCTAAATGTATGTAATGTATGTAAAATTTAAAAAATACAAAAACTATGTATGAATGCCTATAGTGGCCACACAAAATATAAAAAGTCGAACTTGAGGCCTAAAAATAATAAACAGGCCTTGAACATATGAAAAAATCGAATGTTCGTATTGAAAGTGGCACCATTCAGAATTACTAAAAAGTCACGTGCCATATAGATGGAAGTATTCAAAGTCATCCCTCGTTGAATGAATATGCAAAATATGTAGCAACAGCTTCCAACATGAAATCACTGTCATCATCCGAAAACAGTTCAGCCATCCAATTAAGCAATGGGAAAGAACATACGTGCTCCTCCAGTACTGAATCCTCTAGCATCATCAGAGGACAACTCAGCGGGTTCTCGAGAACGCTTTGTGCCAGAAAGTCATGCGCTGCTGCGAAGATGTCCCACTGACCCATTAGTCCATGCATCGCTGCCATAGCCATAACCCTTTCGCCAGAACAGACCAACTCATGAGCCACTACGGGGGACATCAGCTGATCAAAATTGACGTCAGGAGAAGTCGGTAAACAGAGACACAAATCAATGCCCAGTCGAAATCACAGCTTAGGCAATGAAACACAGGCTGGACACAGGTGAAATAGGAAAATCTGAAAGATAATCCAAAAGCCGTGCTTAAAGTCGCAAGCGGCAGGGATCCATAATAATCAAGCATTCGGTTGCGAAACTGCATCAGTAGGTGCTGTGCGTTTCCTAGCGCAGGATGGACATCCATGTTTCACGAAATAAAATATCACCAGAACGCCTGCAGCCAAAGCCAGCAAAACAGGAAATCCGCCAAACAGACTAGCGAATATAGAATGGAAGAACGCAGGGATTATACCAAATACTTTTTCAAATGTAGTCACAAGACCACTGCTAACCATTTTAAAAAAATGAGCGAGGTTGGATGTGGAGGAGGCATTAAAGATCTGATGAACCAGCTCGCAAAAATGAAACGGCAAATCAGTACTTAAAAGAGCTTGTACTTCTGTGCGTGTGTTTGCTATGTGAAGGACATAAGTCTCACGGGCAGAGCTCAGGGCCACCTGTTTTTGAGACAAAAGGGCTCTTATACGGCCTAAACCATTGAATTCAGCTCTCAAGGTTGGTATTCTCGGCCAAATTAAAACTTCTGCATTCCCATGCGTGGGTGGATACAACACATTCTTGCAGCAAACGACCCTTTCAGACACGGTAACCACATATCCTATTCCAGGCTCTAGCCCACAACAAAACTCGTTATTTAAAAGTAAATAACTACCGTTGGACAACAACGTGAACGTGGGAACTATTGCAGGAACTGGGGTCCCTTTCAAAACACAGGCCAAATTAGGTTTGTCCTGATTACAAGAACCATGCAACTGGATGTGTCTGCAAATAAGTGAGCGGTCAGGGGACTGTGTACATTATTCGCCATTCAGATTCACTTCATTCCCATCCTTAAGACATCTGTAAGTGTATGGTAAAGACCATGTCTCATGGAGGAAAGCACTGCCTAATGGTTCATATCTCCCAATGGCAATACATTTCATACAATTTGTAAATTTATACAAAGCAAAAGGTAACGTTATAACACCATGAATAAGCCATGTTGCTGCAGTTACTTCAGCCACCGAAAACGGCAGGGATTCTAATTTTTCAATATGTAACATAGAAAATGTAGCATCTCTCATTGACAACATGCGCTGTTTTTCAGTCAAATTAAAAGGGGCAAATAATGATGAGATGTTTAAAAAAGTCCATGGCACTCGACCAGACTTAAGAGTCTGTAGTGTCCATGCAAACTGCATCACAGAACGCAATTGATTTTGACCATGATACAACACGGACACTTCATCATGTACTATGTCGACAACAGAAGACACAATATTATTTAAAGTGTAAATTCGGGAAGAAAGCGTGTTAATGCTGTTATCAACCACCGCAAGCACTTTTTCCAAATTAGCTTGATCAATAGCCCTTAGGCGTTTAGCAGCCTCAACCTGGTTAACTTTCCAAATTTCATTGTAAATTGCATACAGGAATCGCTTAGATCTACCTTTAGCAGGGCCTTTTATAAAATCGTTTAAATCCACATTATCATGTAATTGAGACAAATGTAGTTTAACTGCAGCTAAAGTAGAATGTTGTAACCAATTTTGACACAGCTTACCCACAGAATAAGTCGTGACAGAATAGTCTCCCTCAAAACGTGGATCGGGCCTGAGTTTTGTGAATCCATCAGCCAAACCCATAAAACGGCGCTGGCAAGAATCAGCACTTTTTTGCCATACCAGCCAACCCTTGGAATCCAAACTGGAAATGTCAAAGGATGAATTGTGTAAAAGAGTTTGCAACTCTTGAATGGAGGAATCAGTGAAATTACCCCAACCAGTATATTCATTTAAATCTGGGATGGTTGGTGTATTTAATTTTTTAGAAGTAGCCAATCCAAAGCATGTTGTCTGGAAAATGGTAGAATTTAAAAACAACATGTGATTCGGGATGAGACATGCACGGTGCAAAGCCTCAGTGCCTTGTACCTGCCAATCTTTGGTACCCCAAACCGATTTAAGGCCAATTGTTCCTTTCCAGAACTCGTAGCCATCTACAGCCAACCTGTCTAAAAAGGACTTCGAATACAGCAATTTTGTATCGGTAAGTCTAACTTTGGAAATGGGTTTTTGTGTCATTTTAAAATAAAATGACTTGGGACTAGACTGATCAAAGTCTGTAAAATATGTGTATTTTTTCAGAAATGTATTGGAACTGCCACTGAATGGAGCAGGGCAATGTTCCCATTGTGTATAATTCACAGCAACCCTCCTGGAATTTGTCTTATGTAAAAAATGATTACCATAGTGTTGAAAACAAAACAAATCCCCATAATTAATAGAATCAGTATACAGATCCTCAGCATCGAAGGCAGCATAATACTTTAAATCAGAGAATAATGCTTCTACGGCCTGAATATCCCAATCATCAGAACGTACATTTTGTTTAATCACATCTCCCATGTTTACTCTAAGCACATTTGGAACATTAATCACTTCAGTAGGCCCATGTATCTGAAACCTAACCGCATCCCACACAATCCCGTCAAGGACAGGCCATGCTGTAATGTTAACTGCTTTTAAGTTTCGTTTCTGTCTGAGCGCAGAATGTGAAGAGGAGAGAGGGTTCAATGTTCCATTAAGGTACCGAATTCCTGTTCTTTCTTTAACGTAGTGACCATCGATCAGGCGGAAAAAATAAAACACAAAACCAATTGACATAAAAAGATAGAATGAAAATAGGATCAACCAAATGTATGTCCAAGGCGGAATTAAAAAATGTTTTTTGAACAACGTGGCATATCTTGCAATGTTTGTGGGTTTCTTTGATGTTTCCGAAACAGAGTCAAAAGAGAATCTGGACTGGCCTGCCAAACGGGTCTGCAAATCAGGCATCGATAAATCAGCAGGATAAGTGTAGGTTAGCTCATCAATGTTAGTATCAGGAATAGTATTTAATAAAGGTCTGGATATGGCAGGCATCTCGAGGGACACCTCCTGTTCTGCACCAGATGTGATAGCCAGCACAGAGTGCCTCACCATGGAAGGACAGGATACAGCCGGTGTCATGCTATGAAGAATCGGCCACCCTGTGTGTCTTGACATTGTCAATAGAAATAAATCTGTTTTCCTTACGACCTGGAAGTGGTGGTAAAATGACTGTTCTTGTGCCCTTCACTCCAAGGACTCGAACTGGTGCTCGATATGAGGGACCAAACTCTTTTTTGTTATCGATCTTCTCTCAAACCAGTTCTCCAACTTGGGGTAGCCAGCCAACTACCGGGATCTGCAACGCATCATCCGATGTGGAGTGCAAATGTTCCTTTGCAAGACTGTCTCTGGTCTTTTGTAGATTCTGTAAAACATTGCAATGTTCATCTACGTCAAAGGCCCCGGCCTGGGCCTTGTAGTCCGGCCCATCAAGGTCAGGTACATACATCTTGATACCAAAGAGCATTTCGTATGGGGTCCGCCCACCCAGAGACCTTCTAGGGAGATTATTAAGCGCACGCTGCACGCCTATGAGGTGGGCTAGCCAGTTTCTACCAGTGCCTATAACTCGGGCTGTCAAAGATTGCTTTAAGTCGCGGTTCATTCGTTCTACTACACTATTACCCTCGGGTCTGTAGGGGCTTGAAAACTTGACTTGGACTCCCATCTAAACCATAGCAGCCTTGTATGCCTTAGAGGCAAAAGCCGGTCCTTGGTCCGAATGGAAAGTACCACAGGCAAAAATTCCCACAAAGACACGCAAATCCTTAATGACAGTCCGCGAATCAGCGCTTCGATGCGGCCATACCCATACAAAGCGTGTGCATGAATCAACTGCTACTAAGATGTATTTGAACGCAGTATCAGAAGAAAAAGGACCGCAGTGATCCAAATAAACGCAACCAAGTGGTTTATTAGAGATGTACAACTGTGTCTGAGGCGGACGCGTAGCAGTAGAAGGCTTAATCTGCTGGCAAATGTCACATTGAAGAACATATTCACGCGTCTGTTTGTACAGACCCCGCCACCAGAATCTCTGTTGTAGCTGAGTTACAGTGGCCGAGACGCCCGCATGCGCAGACGCCACACCTTCATGTGCCGCTGTAATCAAAGCTGCTCTGCGATCCGAGTTGGGAACTAGACGTTCGCCAACTTCAGGGATTTTCACATAAGGAACCTTATCGGGACTTAAGTGGTATGTGTATTTAGAAGGGAATCCCGCAGGATATTTACTTCCCTTCTCCGTTGCAGCTACAGCTGCCAAGATGTCATCATCGATTTTGCTTTTGGACCTCGTGACTGCTGCAACCAAGTATTTTGATACCGCTGACTTCGCTGCTTCATCAGCAAGCGAGTTGCCAACAGCGTGGACCCCCACGCGCTGATGACCGAGAGTATGAATCACAAACACGAGTGGCAGTTTCTCTTTAAGTTCCGCCACTCGGACCCAGATAGTTTTATGTTTTATTGTGCTACCTTTGGAATCACGAAAATCATTCTGAATCCAAAAGAACAAGTTTTCATTGTAAGACTGGACACAGTAGTAAGAATCGCTTACGATTAAAGTCGTCACACTTGGATCTGCGTACTCCAATGCAAGCATCAGAGCACCAAGCTCTGCCAATGGTGCGGTGCAGTCTCCAAGCGTCTGCGTGTGCACGACACTGGACTTGAACTCATCGTTCACCATGGCACCGACCACAATGGCGCAAGCGGAAACGTAGGCATGAACCATCAGTGTAAATGATGCAATGGAAATCCTCCAACGGCCGCATCGCTAAAGGAGCAGGATGAACAAATTCATACTGTAAATACTCCTGCGACCGTAAAGTGGCGTCAAAAATAAACGTGACATCCTGGGATGCCAAGGATGCAGCCCATTGAATCCACCGAGGGTGCAAAGCTTTGGAATTAGGTACACTGGCTTTCGTAACCGCCTCTAAGGCAGGGCACGGGGTAACAACCAACATGCGCTTTCCCTGTGACAGGGCACGTTCCTTAAGAATTGCCATCTGCACAGCCGTTAAAACTTTCTCCACAGTGGAAAAACGCAATTCAGCCGAAGTGTACAAGTGTGACTTGTAAGCAATAGGTACTGTATCTCCTTCATTAAAAGTCAGGTACGTGAAACCCACCGCCCCAGGGATAATTCTTATCACCAGGTTGGTCTGGTTATCACGAGTCTGTAAGTATTCAGAAGCGAGCAAATCAGCCTGCAAAGACTGCAGAATTGCTGAATGCTCTGGCAGCCAGCATGATTTGGAAAAAGATGGTTGTATCAAAGCATACAAAGGCTTGATACGCTGGGCATATTCCGGAATGTAAGTCCTCCCGAAATTCAGAAAACCCAGAAGAGGTTGTAATTTTTTCAGTGTTGTCGGAGAGCACAACTGTGCACATTTCTCCAGGAAATGGGGTGCTAAACCCTTCCCTTCATGGTTAAGCTCGTAACCTAGAAACAACACTGTGTACTCTGCAATGTGAGACTTAGCAAAGTTAAACTTGTAACCTACGTCAGCAAAGTTACAAATTATGCTATTTACTCGACACAGATGCTCCCAAAGATCGTCGTCTGTGAGATAAATGTCATCCACATACGAACAAGCAACTGGGTCGAAGCTCTCTAAAAGAGAGACTATGCGCGCGGAAAAAACTCCCGGACTGTTCTTGTAGCCCATTGGGAGTCGTTTAAACATTTTTTGCACTCCGCCGCACGTAAAACTGGTCCATTGGGAACTTAGACCATCTAATCTATGCGCATAAAAACCATTGGAAATGTCAAGCGTGGTTTTGAACCGTTTACGCTCAAGACTATTCACTAACGCAGAGCCGTGCGTATTCTGTACTGCACAGTTACGGCAATGCGAGTTCAAATGCCTATAATCCAAAACCAAACGATATGACCCGTCCGGTTTGTTTACAGTAAAAAGGGGGTTATTCATCGGTGACACACACGTTTCAATTACACCTTGATATTCCAATTGTTCAAGGATAGCCGCGACCGAAGCTTTCGCTTCACGCCGTATGGGATATTGGGGTTGAGGCTGTGGCTGAGACCGTAAAGGAATCTCATGGCTTGGTGACAATTTATCCCAGCCACACTGATTGCGGTACACAGCCGGCGCAAGCGCCAGAGCCCACTCTTCTGCAAAATGCAGCGCCTCCACCCTCGGCACAGTGTGCGCGAAGCTGGGCAGGATTACCTCCTCCCCTCGCGGAGCTGCGAGAACAAAAGGTGGGGGCCAGTCAGCCTCCGAAAGCAAAATGTCATACGTAGACGAGAGATTTTCCCAAAATACCCCTTTTACAGTTCGCTGCATGTCACCTTCAATTAACAGGACAATTTCAAAAAGTCTCTCAGGGGGAGCAACATGCGTATCTGCAGTTTCAATCACAACAAAAGTTTCAGTCGCTGTCACCTTCAACAGTGGACGGAGGGCCTCTCTCACTATGGTAATCTCTGCAGCGCTGTCCAGCAAGGTCAGAGCCCACGTCAGATTCCGAAGCCGCGTTCTCACTATCTGGGGCATAACGATGCGCGGTCAGGGCAGCGACTTTCTTCGTAGTAAACTGAGGTCTCTTGGGCGTAGAGCCTTCCTGCTGATCTCCACTGGAACGCGGGCGGGGCTGACCACGTCCTTGCTGGCCACCCCGGCCCCTGCCGCCCCCTCCACCACCGGTTGACGGAGCCGATGAGTCCTGAAAGGAACGAGGAGAGCGTTGTTCAGAAGCCTGAAACCTCTCAGGCGATTTAATCATCGCGCGGTCGCGCAAATCATAAACTCGATCCGACTGCGCAGGCAATGGAGACGCAGGAGTTGAAACCTGTGTTTGTTGTTGTTGTTGCTTACCCTGATTCTGTTTTTTAGGCCAATTTTGTTTCTTGGACTTTTGTTGACCACTAGTTTCCGATGTCTGACTCTGGGGCTGTTTCTTTTCCTTTTCAGAAAAAGTCTTAACGCCCTTGACATTGCGGCCCACCATTGCGTAAGCATGCACAATAATCTTTGCTAACTGTCGGGGTCGATCGGGCTCGGGAACCAACGCTAACGCGTTAGCAACTTGAAAGTTCACTGCATCACCCTTGACATTCGCAAGGATCACACCGCAAACCACTTCAAAGGAGCCACACAGACGCATGCCCAATTCAACAGCCGCCTCCGGTCCATGTTCATCCTGAACACGTTTAAGGACCCCACCTAGGTTAGTCACAGACGGGGAGCCATAGCACCTCGAATAGACCGCTGCAAAAGTTTTTCCCCAGGTTTCACAGTCAGCAAGGTCAGGAGCCAGATCCTTCGGTAAACTCAGTGTAAGAATCCGATGCTTATCACCCGGACTCGTATTAGGAAACACAGCCTCCAGCTGGCCGAATTTCTCAGCAAGCCAGAACGGAAAATCGTCCATTTCTAAGGGCTTTTTACCCATCACGGAATTAACCATGACCGGGTTGATTTTCAGACCAGCATGTTCCGCTCGAAGCTGTGCGCCCCTAGGGGCTGCTTCCTGAACATTACGGCCAATGTAATGAACAAGCGCTCTAATTACTCCCACCGCGACTTCATGAAGCCGCCGCAGATCAGCCACGTTACAAGTGGCACGTTGAGGGTGAGGAGTAAAACCACCCAAAGCAGGCCATGCAGTGCCCGGAATGGACAAAGGACCTAACCTCGGAGCGGTTAAAGCGTGCGGTAGGGCGCCACCAAACCAAACTCCATGCTGCCAAGCGTCTATAGGAACCTCCAGTGCTCTGTACGGAGCGTACGCAGCCGGTACTACCGTAGCTGTGTATGTGTGGAACACACCACTATTAGCGTCCACTGCTGGAAATGTCACCCACGAATAAAACAGTTCGTACGGGTAAGCATGTTCCGCGCTCACCACCAGAACCACAGCCAAGCCATCTAAAGGGACATCATATATCCGCAAATGGTCACGCACCGCAATGCGACTATGCTGCGGGATGTCCACAGGCTGAGCCATGTTAGCACAGGAATTAGAAAAAACAAAGTATACTTTGTAGCCCAACTGGGTAGTAATTCAAGGAAACCGTTTTAGATAGATTCAAGCTTGAAAACAACCTATTTCAAAAATAGGTAGGTTTTTCCGACACTGCCGTTTTCCGGAAACGGGAATGTAGGCGTTAAGGTTTGAATGATATACTACTCGAGTGTCATGTTATAGGGCCAACCAACGTATGGGCGCCATGTCGCAGGGTTTCCGTTCTCTCACAGAACTGTGCTCAGAGACCTAGAACCTGGGTGAGTCAGGGTGACCCACAACTCACCTATGTTTCAGAAATCCCCTTACCAGGCTAGCTACAGTATCTCATCGGCAGTAAATACTTCCCGATGTCTTAGACAATCCAGAACATGAACTTAGAATACCTCAGGTATCGTGGAACACATGAACACTCTTTCGTTATATTATCATTCAAAACCGAAACTGGGAGGCAATGAGAACACGTGCAAGTTTGAAATGTTTATTTTTTCAATGCAACATTCTCAAACGCAGTATCTTGTATAATACCAACATACATATTATAAAAATCAGAGTCAGCAGCATAGTCACTAATCCATAATAAGCAAACTGTGATAACATATTATGATGCAAAATCTATAGAATTCTGTATCACCTATATTTCGCGCACCCTAATTAGCATATTATATTATATCTAAGAAGGTCTCATTTGGGCTTTAGCTGGGCGAACCCATACCTCAAATTCTCAGTAGTAGGAGATCACATCAACAGCTACCAGCTCTCAGCATGTCCAGCATCAAGTGTGTTTAGAATTTCCTGTAACTGTATCTTGAACTCACGTAAAGCCCAAAGTTGGCACAAACATTATTTGTGTTATGACTAACGTAGTGCGAGGATCAGGCCTACAATAACCTTGTGTTAGAGTTTGAAGCTCTCAGTGTGCAGACAGTTGTTCCAAATGTTCCAGGCACGACTGATATCAGTGTAATAATATATTATTCTGAAGTAAATCAAATCTTTCTTCTAGGTTAAAAGCTGAAATAACAATTAGGTGTCGTGTGCAAACCGAAGCAGAAAGAAAAGATGGCGTTTAAACTTTTAACAAGCACATGCTAACTTAACACAACCTATGGAAACGTAATAACCATATGACAGGAGCACTGCGTACTGATAATGACGAGCCGCCACTTGAAACCTGAGAAATTTGCGATGTCTTCTGGATACCGGAATATGAAAATAAGCGTCCTTTAGATCGATGGAGCACATCCAATCCCCTTGGTGTAATTGAGGAAAGATCTGGTGAAGAGCCAGCATTCGAAATCTCTCCTTCCGAATGAATTTGTTCAGTCGCCTCAAATCCAGAATGGGTCTGAACTCTGTGACTGGACCCTTTTTCTGCACAAGAAAAAATCGAGAGTACAGGCCTTGACCTCTCTGCTGGAAAGGAACTGGTTCTATGGCCTTCTTCTTCAGGAGGAGATCTCTTGTCATAGGGACGAAAAGTACTCCGACGTTTAAATTCTTTTTTCTTCTCAAGGCCTATGGCCTTAAGAGTGTCCAACTCCACCTTCATCTTAGACATCTCGTCGTCTGCATGAGATCCAAACAGAGTTGATCCATTAAAAGGTAAATTGACCATTTTCCTCTGTGCCTCCGGCTTTAGCCACGTAAGGCGAAGCCAGGCTGTACGTCTTGCGCAAACACCGTGTGCATAGCCATGAGCCGACAAGTCCGTCGCATCAGCAGCCGCGCTAATGCTCTGGTTAGCCACCAAACCTCCTTCCTCCACTATTTCCAGGAAGTCTTTCTGATCCTCTTTAGGGAGTTTATCTGCAAAACGAGCCACTGAGTCCCAGAGCAGACGGTCATAGCGGCCCAATAGAGCAGCCGCACTGGCCACTCGCATGACCGATCCTGAGGTATTGCACATCCTTCGCCCCAAAGAATCCATACTCTTACTGTCCTTTTCAGGTGGAGCAGAAGAGGTAGATGCTGCCGAATGCGCCTTTCTGACTGCTGCTACAATCAGGGAGTCTGGTGGTGGGTCAGACCGCAAAAACATTGGGTCTTCCTCTGGAGCCTTGTACTTCTTCGCAATCCTAGAAGGACCTGAACCCACTGTGGCCGGAGTTAGGAATGTCCTCATTGCTGGTTCAATCAATCCGGGCACTAACGGTAGGAGAGGCCTGCCAGTCGTCTTATGATGCAAGGTTTCAAAGATGACTGACGTTGCTACCTGGGGAACTGCCATTTTGATGCTGAATTTACTCGCTCCACGACATAATACATCATTAAATGTGCTTAAATCGTCTACTGGAGACACTCTGGAAGGAGGAGTAGAACATATAGTCGGAGAATAGTCTCTATATGAAGATCTTGAAGAAGACGAAGACGATGTAGAAGACGGAGTAGGAGTTCTACGTCTTCTTTGAGGAGTTGCCGATCGCTGCCTCCTACGCTCCCTTGAACGAGATTTCTCTCTCACTAAGGATCTTGAGCGTGATCTTCTATGCAGTTCCGTCCGAGGGGCCGGAGCTCTCTCCCCCATTTTCGGACGCATCTTCCAATGCCTTAAACTTTCCAACCACCTCGGTGACAAGTTAATAGGCCGCTATGTATGTTCAGGTGAAGCTTCAGGTGACACCTGCACAATATTCAGCTCTGCGGAAGACTTAGAAGCTCTCGACACTGCACTGTGTTCAGAGACCAATGAACCAGACGGGGTCCGCTGTCTGGGCACCAACTGTCTGTCATCTGACACCTGCCCTGAGGTTGAGCCCGAATGAGCCACCACAGAAGAGTCCTGGTGCACTATCCCTTGCCCCACTGTAGATCTGTTGTCTTGCTGATCATGCGGGGAATCCTCCACTCTAGGTTCGGGACTTATTTCTGACCTCGACAAAGACCTAATTGAGGTCCGGGAGGCTGGTCTTGATAGTCTCGACTCCGACCTATGATCAGGTGGGGGAGACCTAGACACTCCATGCTTCGAGCCCGAAGCATGCTTCGACGTCGACTTACGTCGCGATGGAGACCTTCTCTTTTTAGGTCTCGACGTCGAATCCTTCGACGTCATCCTTTCTCTCGACGTCTATCTTTTCCTCGACGACATATGTCTCCCTCTCGAGGTCGACCGATGACTCTTCCTCGACGTTGACCCTTTATCCTTCGACGTCGACCCTTTCTCCTTCGACGTCGAACCTTTCTCCTTCGACGTCGAACCTTTCTCCTTCGACGTCGACACATCCTTCGACGTCGACACACGATCCTTCGACGTCGGACATCTCTCGTCCCTCGACGTCGACCTCATACGATCCTTCGACGTCGAGCGTTGCACTCCCGCCGTCGTCCTCACTGCAATCGACACCAGTTGCCTCGACATCGAAAGGGATTTCGACGGCGATTGCCTCACCGGCAAAGTCCTCGACGTCGATGGAGCTCTCTTCAACGTCGACGGCGATCTTGTCTTTGACGTCGAGCGCACCTTTTTTGACGCCGACGCTCCCTGGAGTCGATGTTTCTTAGTTCTACCTTCTGGAGACGCTGATCTTCTACGTTTAAGCTGAGAAGATGGCTTAGCAGATGATAATAGGCCTTTAGAACTCTTCTCGCCACGGTTTTCTCTCTCCAGAAGGCCCAGCAACCTCATTTTCTCTCTTTCTTTTAAAGTTCTATTTGAAAGGTTGAGGCAGTGATAACATTCTTCCACATTATGAGAAGCTGGAAGACACACCACACAAACAGAGTGTGGGTCAGTTTTTGACATCTTCTTCCCACAGGAAGGACATTTGTAAAATAAAGGTGGCATTCTGACTAAAAAACACCAACAGCTTAGTCAGAAAAGGATAACAAACCACCACAAAAGCTATATTTTGTCAAAAAAAGGCAAGAAAACCAATTTCTGACAGAAAATACTTCAAATGAGCAGAGCTCAAGTTCCAGGTTCCTCACAGAACAAGCCGGAAAAAAGAACTAACCTGTCACCTGTGGGGCATGATGGGAACAGAGTTCTCCTGGAGGCCTTAAAGGCAAAGTGTGCAGATTCTCTGGGGCCTTAAAGGCAGGGTGCCAGTCTGATTTTCTGTACACAGACATTTTTTTTTTCATATGCAGCCTTTTTTAGGCTAATAACTGTTTACAACAGGTTCTTTGATGAAAATAAAAGGTTTTTTCATGGCTATGAAATGCATTTTGGGCTCACTCCTGTTTATTGCATTTATATACAGCATATTTTCATGCTTCAGAACGTGTAAGGTTTGATTGATTAGCCTATGTGTTAATGTGAGGCTGCATATTATGGTTATTATACATGTATATGTGTATAATTACTTAGTACTATGTACTTTTGGTTATAATTACACATATATATGTATATTGTTTATGTGTTCCGGGTCCCCGCTCATGGGCGGAGATAATTCAGTGCTTATGACTATTAATGAGTATCCCCTGGAAGAGAACATGTAATACATGTAAATGAACTGTACAAATTCAGCAGTTAGGAAAGCAAAAATGAAGTACTTTTTTAAATTCTGAAGTGTGATGGAAACAAAGATTTTTATAGGATCAAAATAAATCAAGACACTTTACTTGGTGATGTACAAATGACCAATATTCACTGAAACCAGATTGCCATTATCATTAAAACGATATGTCTGTGCAAATTTAGTGACCTATAAAATGAAAAATATGCTGTCTGTAAATGACTGTGTGCTTCCACACGATGGTTTAGTTACGTTTACACACAAAAAACAAAATCACAGCTAGGTGAGTCATGAAAGCTTGTCATTCTAAAAATTGGGCTTTGATTCTAAAGAGTTTGGGAAGCACTGTTCAGAGGAATTGCTGATTATGTTTTTTGTTTTCTTTAAAAAAATGAAACATAAAACTTTAACAACCCAGTAATAGTTACAAGCCATGTTACAAATTCTGTCTGAAATAGCTTTACAAAAATGATGAGTGAGTTTTTTTTTTTTAAACACACTGGGATCTTGGCTGATATTATAGTGTCATGAATATTAATGAAGACGCAAAGATAAAAAATCATATCACCAAAATGTAAATAAAAAAAAATTCTTAGGACTTTCAAAATGCAATTTATCAACCGTATTACCTTTGAGGGAAGATGGATTGATTCCAGTCTCTGGGCTGAATCTAGCAGAAGTGACTTCATATAGGAAGATGGAGAATGGTTATTTGCAAATCGAAGAGCAGTGACCATGTAGCCGTCAGAGACAATCAAGTAGGGTGATCGTGGGTGAGACGTAACAGAAAACCTCTGTCTCATCACATCTTTCTCAGACGTTGTGGACCCAAGAGAACTATTTGCATCTGCAGTTTGCAATGCAGCATCGGATGATCTAATGAACAGAAAATGTGAAACATGATGAATACGGCTTTTAATAGAAGTGGCTTGATGTATTCACGAATAAACTACAATTACACCTTTATAAATGCTTTGCGATGTAAATTGTCATAGAACATGCAGGAAAAATGTGCACGCAGCTATAGTACATGTGAAACGTGTGCCTTGAATGCACGAAGGTACACCGGTATCTCCTCGTTTCAATAAAATCTTATTCATCACTTTGTAAGGTGAGAACAGAAGCTTGAATCAACATGCCATTACACTTACTCATTGCATTCTAACTTATTAAGTACTTGGTCCACTGCCAGGCAGCACAGTGTAATCAAAACATCCAGGCAAGTATCTCACTTACTCCAATAATTTTTGTGTAAGAGGCTAGTTTCAGAAGAAAAAAATAAAGGGTCCATGTGGAGCAGAGGAGGCATCTATTGCCCACAGGGAGGAGATCCATTTCAATTGTAAAATCGCTCCTGGCCAAAGGCCATCCACAGTGAGCGCTGAGGACACATAGGATGGTTGCAGGGAACTACTGATGGATGGAGCCAAGAGACCACAAGGTTACAATATATGTGGTTCATTTTCCAAAAGGGGGCCATGCACACATTCTGCATTACACATTCTCCTCATTCATACACGGTTATTAGTATCATAGGTGAAGTCAGTTTATAGGACATCAATGATGTCATTGATGATGTCACTGAAATATCAGTTGTAAGGGAACTAGACTATTATTAAAAGTGAAGGATCTGAGGCTTGTGCAAGTAACAGGTCCACAATTTCCCCCTCACTGGGAACCAAACACCCCACGATAGCGCTTAACTCTCAGAGGGAAGCAAAGGAGAGCAGTCCAAGGCCTACTCACGGGGTGGTGCAGGCTAGTAATCACCATTCACTGGCAGGCAATAATAACACTCAATAAATGATCGTCCACTCTGTGCTTTTTAATGAGAAAAGGAAAAGTACATTTATTACACACACACACTACTTAATACCACACAATAATTGACAAATATACATAAGGCTGGTGGAAATACCTTTAATGATTTTATATTTGACCCCTAAAGGGTCATGACTCGAAAGATCTCAGTACCACCCTCACATACAATATAGCACATAACCACATAAGAGGTTGTTGCCTTAACACACGCCCATTGGCTTTATCAATGTTACTACACTTAAAGACCATAATCACATGCTATAACGCATCACTCTATCATTGACTTCAGTAACCATTTCATGAGTAATCATTCATATCAGTAAGAAGTAGTGTGGCTCACTGGTTAGAGGCGGCAGACCCGAGAGCAGAGGACGGCCCGGGACCAGGGTTCGATTCCCGGCGCGGCAGGTTTCTGGACCAGGGTCAGCGGACTCGATAATTCTCTCGCCTCGGTGCCCACTCTGATCAGCGATCACACTCGGCAACTCTGGGCATTAGCTTGCCTCATCTTCACTAACGGCCCCACCAGACCGCCGGGGATGCCTGGTCTCACCCTGGAGATACCCATTTAGGGACCATCTCTCATGGAAGCCAGGAAGGGTTTCGCAGCGGTCGAAGCGCCTTGGGACCCTACGGGTAAGTAGTGCGCTATATAAATGCCTATACATTTACATTTACATTTACAACGCTCATTTAAATAAAACAGCGTAAAAGCATGTTACATGTCTGTGTTTTTCTTTAAGCCACAAACATGTAGCCATTAAGCCAAACAACAGAGGTCGCAACACTCTCAGAGCAAAAATTCAAGCCTTATGAATGTTCAAACTAAGGCTGAAAAGCCGGGGGGTTGGGGGGAGTGGTGTCATAATTTCTGTGGCCTAGCAAAATTAGTGTCACTTTGCAAAGCTTTTTGGGGGAGTTATTGCACTCCTGCAGCCACCCTCCACACACTCTCATGGTCGTTGGTGAGGCCTCTGCAGTTCAGGGGCCAACAGATCAAGGAAAGGTATTGGGCAAAACTAATCCCTGCAAGGCATTAAGGGGCACTCCACTGAGGAAGCCGTCATACGTGATTAGAGCTGCTCCAACAGCACTTCGTGTTCGTTGTGCAGGGCTTTGCGCCCTGAATCTTCTGGCATTTTGCTTTGTATCCTTTATTTGTTGGGGGTACCTGGGTTCAGCCCTTGCATACCCACCTGCTGCTTACGCTGGGGGTAACTCAGGGAGCACAAACTCAGCTGGCCCTGCTGGCTCCCTGGCCAGCATCCAGTATTGCCAGTGTGGGAGTCGGTAGTGCGCTTCCCCCTACTTGCTCCATGCGGGCAGGTGGACTCCTTGCGGCGGGAATCCTGCTACCCTCAGACACAGGGGAGTGAGGGCAAGCCCAACACAGTTGAGGGGGCAACAGTTGTGCTCCCCCTGCTTCCTCCCATTGACAGGGGACCGAAGATTGTAATTAGTAGATTTATATAGTGTGGCGTATCACCTGTGAGGTTATCCAAACGCTGTCCATGGGCACGGGGAGATTAAATGATTTGCCCAGAATCACAGGATGTTGATCCAACGCCGAGTCGGCAGCTCTGGCCACTGCACCACATCCTCTCTGGGTTCTCGGGCGCCTTTCCTCTTCTTAGGTAGGACGATGGCCCTCGCCCTTCTCTGCTTGCATTGGAGGCCTGGAGATGGGGTCACGGGCCCTTTGCTTCTGTTGTTGGGTGGTGGGGGGGCTGGTTGTGCAACGGCGCTCCCGCAGTTTCCTTGCTCAGTCGGGATCCCAGAGAGGGAATCCTAGGCACCCGTGTATGAAGCGACCCGGGGTTTGGGGAGAGCTCTGGGGAGATCGCCCCACCGAACTATTACATTTTAAATGAACTTACATGGGGGTTTCGGAAGCATCTGCATCGGAGCTCCACGTGCTTCATTTTCTCAGCTGTGGGATTCAAAGTCAAAGGTCAAATCCTCTTTCTTGTGATATTGTGGGCTCCGTTGGGCCATTTTGCGCAAACCTAGGCTCATTTTGCTCCTGGTAGCGAGCCCTAGCCACCTGGACTATTTTCCACAGACCTCTTGGCCTCTATGTTGGTATACTTAGCAAGGGGCTGGTTCTACTGGTGCCCAGCACCAGTCTTTCACCTTTATCTTGTCCTCTGGTGCTACTCACCTCCTGTTTGGGTCCAGTTCTTCCACCGCCCCCCCAACCCCCCAACTGATCCTTAGGGGGTGACATGGGATCAGCTTTCCTGGACCTGGAGAGACCCTGGTCCTGGGTGTAGGAAACTGGAATTTTGTTGCAGATGTCTTTCCACTTTTTGCCCCCATTAGAACTACTAGGTGCTGATTTTCGACTTTGACAGTGCACTGAAGACTGCTGAACAGACTCTAGTCTGGCTCTTTCCTTAGTACAAGGTAAAATGGTCTAAATGTAATGCAATTGGCACACACTTTAGCACCCCTGTAAGTCTCTAGTACGTAGTACTGTTGGTACCTAGAGTATGGGTACTAAGGAGGGTTCATAGGGCTGTAGCATGTATTATGCACCCTAAGGGTCCCACTACAGATTCCATTCAGGCTGCCATTGCAGACTGCGCGACATGGTGGAAACCATATTTCAAACGCAGCGTGACACGCTCACTGTGTGCCATGGCAAAGTCACTGCATAAAATATATGTAAGTCACTCCTAAAGCAGACCTACTAGCCCTAAGGTAGGGGTCACTGCATGAGGAGCTATGCCCATGTGCTGTGTAGTTCAATTACTAGATGGTACAAGTGAACAAGGAAGCCATATTAAGTATATATACTGGGGGCGGAGGGGCGGAGCTAGCTCGCCGCTTGAGCCGAGTGCTCCGCCGGACTGCCGCACTATCCTTCATTATCCTGCTGCACAAAATGCACATTTGCCCCACAGAGCTGCTCGACTGTGTGTTGGGGACCCTGCGTGCCATCGGAGGGATATTGTGTGCCAGCCTGTCTGCTGCGAGAGCTGCTCCGGAGAGTGGCTCCTCATCGGCCTACCTGCGACTCGGAAGCCGCGGCCTAGAGTTGTTCATCCGCCCGACGGGGCCTAGCGGCTTGGCGCTACTACAGGGGCCGGACTGGAGCTGGCCTGCTTTCCACTGCACTGAGGGGTGCTCTGCCCGCGATTGACCGGGGTGCTACTCCCGCTGCCTGCTGAGGCACTCGGCGCCTGGATTGCTGTTGACCCCGATTTCCAGGACAGGACACGTGTCCTGCCGCGGCGGCGGCGCTCTTGGGTGGCGTCTCCTTTGCCTGCCCTCTTGCCGCTTTGCCGAGCCCTGTGGGGAGGCCTCGCTTACGGCGGCGGTGATCCTTCCCTGGATCGGACCAGCTCGGGGGGCGCTTGGAGGAGAGGAGGAAGCTGCGATATCGGCAGTGGGAGCAGATAACCCCTGGCCGGAGACGCTGGGGAGGCCTTGGCCTACGTGACTGGGTGGGTCTGCGGAGTGAGGCCCTGCGCTCTGGTCCTTGTGTGCTTCCCGGACTGCGCTCTTCTGGACACTGCGGCCTAGTCTGGACATAACGAGGGTGGCGCTGCGCTTGGCGGACAATCTTGTCGCCCAGTTGCACCTGGCTGGAGTATTTTTTCGCAGCTGGCGTGGAGGCTTGATCGGACTAGTGTGCTGAGGAGACCTGGGGATGGGGAGCTCCGCTGTTTCTGTGACCAGAAGAGGAGTCCCTTGCACGGCGGTGAGTGTTTGACGCAGTGGTCTGGCTTCTGGCGGACTGGCTCGGGACAGGTTTGGCGAGGTGGTGATCCGGGACTGTACCCATTCTCTTTAGCCGCTGGGTGGGCCTTGCCCTGCTACACTTCCCCTGCAGGAAATGGGGCGAGCTGATAGAACTCAGCCCAAGATCTCGTTCGACCCCCCCCCCCCGAAAAATCTAAGGCGGGTGACCCTGCGACGGATGAGGGCCCGACTGACGGCGAACAGACGGCTGAGGAGCCAGGCCAGGACATTCGGTCTCTGCTGGTCAATATGGAAAAGAATCTGCAGGGCGGCATCTCCTCGCTGGGCTCTAAAATGGACGCCCTCACATATCGTATGGACCGCATGGCCGAAAGACTGGAAAAGCATGCGGAGCGCATGGACATGTCCGAGAGGAGACTGACGGAAGTCGAGGAGGCCCACACTACTCTGGACACTGAACATAAACAACTGGGCAGTGTCCAGTCTATGACAGACTCATCTGACACACCTGACTCGTTGGTCTTTCTCACATGGAACGTCCGCGGGCTCAATGACCATCGCAAGGTGCGCAAAATCCTTCATTATTTGCATAGACATCATATTGACGTAGCACTCTTACAAGAGACAAAACTTGACCCGGACAGCCAGATACTGCACTACAGGGGACTGGAGAGGAATGTACATGCGTCAGGCTTTTCCTCCCATGCTAGGGGGGTTTTAACTTGAGTTACTCCTTTGATCTCGGACCGGGATGGCAGATGCACGCTTTCTAGGGTACTGGGGAAAGGGATGGACTTTATTCTCCTAAATGTTTATGGCCCTAATTATGACCACCCTGACTTTTACGACTCTCTGACTACACTGTTGGCGCCTTACTCCACGGACAACATCCTTTGGGGGGGTGACTTTAATTTTACTAGACAACCTGCCCTGGACAGATCGGACGGTCCGGACAGACGTCCTTCGGCTGCTGCGCGAGAGGTGGAGGCAGCTCTTCTGTGGTTCGTCATGGTCTCAGCGCAACATAACATCCACACTAGAATGGACTATTGGCTAGCTTCTCGATGCATGGTACGGTCGATACGCGCGTGCAAAATATTGCCCAGCACCTTCTCGGATCACTCCCCGGTTCTCCTGTTGCTGCTGTCCCCCAAGGTATGTCCCCCTCCGTTTTCATGGTGGTTCCCCCCATATTCTCTTTTAGGTAGTGCGTTCCGGGAGGAGCTCAATCCATTGAAACGTTTTTTGAGACGAATGTGGGCTCGGTGGACTCCGTACAAACTGTTTGGGAGGCCTTTAAGGCGTATATTAGGGGGGTTACTATCTCCAAACATTCGGGGGTGCTAAAGGCGATACGTTCTCGCTTGGGCGCACTGGAGCGCAAGCTGCGTGAGCTCGAATCACTTTGTGGGCCTGCTCGGACTCCCTCAGTAGAGGAGGAACTTGCTCGTACGTTGGGGGAGTATAACGAGGAGGCGGACTCGGAACTTAAACACCTCGGGAAGTATGCTACGGCCAGGGTATATGGGGACGGTGCGCGGCCGGGCAGGATCCTTGCGCAGCTCGCTAAATGCAGCAGAGATGGTACCGCGATCCCGTTAATGCATGATCGCCAGGGGGGTCCCCCTCTTTCTGACTCCCAAGTGGCGGCCAAATTTAGGGACTATTATGCTGCCCTGTACTCTTCGAGAGGGCCGATCCCAGAAGAACGCATTCTAGACTACTTGTCACAAATAGAATTGCCCTTGATTCCCAACCTTCATCGGGAGTTTCTTATGCGACCTATTGAACGCGATGAGATTGTATTGGCTCTGTCGGACATGAGAGCGGGCAGCGTCCCTGGCAGGGATGGCCTTTCAGTCGCCTTTTATAAGGCTTATCAGGACATCCTTTTGCCTCATCTCCTAACCTTATTCGACGACATCTGCACTTCGGGAACTTTACCGCCGACCATGCGGGAGGCGATACTGGTAACGATTCTCAAGCCGGGGAAACCAGCGGGGGAGTGTGCTTCTTATAGACCTCTCTCCCTAATGAATGTTGACGTTTAGATTTTTGCCAAAATCCTTGCGAATCGCCTTAGCCCTTTGGTTACCTCTTTAGTTGCCCCTGAACAGGCGGGATTTGTACCCTCCCGAAATTTGACATACAATTTGAGGACGGTATTAGCGGCTATGCAGCATACTAGACCAGAAGTCCCGGCTATTGCGGTATTTGTGGACATGGAGAAAGCCTTCGACTCCGTTGAATGGCCCTTCATGCGGCAAGTTTTGGGCCGTATGGGTGTTGGGGATGTGTTTCTACGGCTACTGGCGACGCTATACCACGAGCCTACGGCTCGGATCCAGATTGGAACCTTGGTTACAGATCCAATACGCATCTATAGGGGCACGAGACAGGGCTGTCCTCTTTTCCCCTATCCTTTATGCCCTGACCGCTGAACCACTGGCCTGCGCTTTACGAGAGTACCATGGCCATAGGGGTATCCGCTTCCCGAATTATCGACTAGTGGTGTCCACATACGCGGGCGACACAGTGCTGAACGTTAGGGAACCGGAGACTAACCTTTCGCCGGTGCTATGGAAAGTGGTGCTTTTCGGCTCTCTTTCAGGCATCAGAGTCAATTGGGATAAGTCCATAATGTTCCCGCTTACCCCGGTCACGACCCGCTTTGAGCCAGAATATCCGCTTGTTTGGACCACCGATTCGGTACGCTATTTAGGTATCCGGCTCCATACGGATTCAGACATCGTTCTTCGGGAAAATTATGTGGTGGCCATTTCCAAATTGGAAGACGACAGACGGCTGGATTAGACTACCTCTGTCCCTGATGGGGAGGATTTCCCTGATGAAAATGATAGCGTTGCCACGCTTTTTCTTTTTATTCCTGAACATTCCCATGGTTCTCTCTAAACAATTCTTCCACCGCCTTCAATCGTTATTGGTCCGGCTGGCCTGGGCAGGTAAACAGCCCAGAGTGGCATGGAGGATCCTATCCTTACCATATGCGATGGGGGGCTTGGGCGCTCCAGATTTAGAGCTATATTACAGGGTGGCACCGGGTTCCCATGCATACCACTGGATACATGGCCCCTCAGATCTTCCTTTACTTGCGGATAGAATCCATAGTCGCGGATCCCAAACTTCTGCCGTCCCTTCTATTTGATCCTCAGGATAGGCGCACGGGTATATTAGATTCGCTGACCTCCGTTACTCATGCCTGGCACAGTATACTTAATTTACTCACCATCAATTTACTGTATTCCCCTTTTGTTCGACTGGAGTGGTGTTCTTGGTTGACTCCGTGTAGGGACAGAGGTGTTATCGCGGCACTGGGATCTCTCAAGGTCCATACAGTCTGAGACCTTTTTCTTGACGGAGCAGTCCGGTCTGTTGAGGACACTGTGGACGGGGTGGAATCACCCTCGGCGTTGGCTCTGTTTCAGTTACATAGAACCAGGCATGCTCTTCGGGCGCTTCTTGGAGAGGACATGGCTGAGCCTCCGGAGGTGCTGCCATTGTTGACGGTTATTAGAGCCCCCTCCTCGATCAGGCTGGTCTCAAGACTATCAGACAGTTTTGGCAACTAGAGATTGCGTTTACTCTAAACCTCGCCTAGATTGGCAACGGAACTTACAGACGGTTCTTTCGAATGATGTATGGCGGTATTGTTGTTTGAGCTCCAAGAGAATATCACTTAACGGTAGCCACCGTCTGGTTCATTTCACATTTTTAAACAGGGTGTATTACACCCCAGAACGGCTTCACCGCTATGAACTTCGGACTTCGTGAGGAGTCTAAATGTGATCGCTGCGGGACACTAGTGGCGGACTTCCTCCACGTTGCATGGGAATGCCCTGGGATTGCCCGGTTCTGGGTTGTGGTTTTTGCAGAGGTCAGCCGCGTTTCTGGTTTAGACCTGGCTCAGGATCCGCTGCTGGCGTTGCTGGGCTATTCGAAACCGCTCCCTAAGTCGCTTAGAAGATTGGTAGATATGGCTTTCCTTTTGGCTAAGCGCTGCGTGGCTTGCTGCTGGATGCGTGGTCCCACCCCTACCCTGGCGCAATGGTCGAGGGACATGATGTACTGTTGCACTCAAACCGAGACTTACAGTGAATTGCTGCCCCCACGCAATAGACCCAAAAACTTTTGGTCCCTCTACGTTTCCAATAGACTCACCCCGGACAGCCCTGACATTTCGGATGGGGTTCCCCGAACTACTGACGCTCCCTCGGAGGTGGGTTCAGACGCATAGTGCCCTTCCTGGACGACGGTGGGTGGTCCTCTCTTCCTGAATAATGATGTGCTGCGTGATATGGTTGCGTGGACTTGTGTGTCGCAAGTGACCCCTGGCCCCCAATAAGCCCACATTGGTGTTGTCAGCTTCCCTTTCCCAACTACTGCAAGGCTGCTCAAGTAGCTTCTTTGCTGTATTTCTATGATAACTGGAGCGTTAGGATTGTTTGTATATCAGATTGTGTAATGCTATGTCTGTAACCTGTCTTTGGTTTATCTTTGTCCACTTCATGACAAATTTTCAATAAACATAATTTAAAAAAAAAAAAGTATATATATACTGGGCACTGGTCATTATGAGTTCCCAAACTACATGATGGCTTTACTGAATCCCTACATGATGGCTTTACTGAATACTAAGGTGGTTGGTATTAAACACCCTGTCTTAAAAAATCTGAGCTATTACCAGTACTAGATTTATTATGACATGCACACAGAGGGCACCTTAGAGTTGTCCCCTGAAAATCTTACCATTATCCAGTGGGCTGGCTGACTGGTATGGTTCAGCCTGCCACTGCAGACAGGTTTCTGACCCTCTGCAGGTGAAAGCCTGCGCAAAACGAGGCCTGCTCCGGAGGAAGGTGGTCACATCTAAAGCAGGTTGGCTAGTGATTTAGCATATCAAAGCCAGGGGTTTCAAATCCGCTGCTGCCTTTGATATACAACCCTGGCTTCCCCCAGACGCGGGAGATGCCACCCCCTGCCTTGAGGCCCATTTGGCACCAGGACAGGCAGAAAATTTGCTATGTGAGTAGGTGTGTTGCACCTCCAGGCTAGTCACACCCCTAAGGTAGAGTACCTGATGTGATCCACGAAAGAAGGGTCCACTATCATGTTTTTGGTCAAATTAGGAACTCTGGGACAGGGTAATGCCCACTACCACACGAACCAGTCACTAAGGGTAGGTACTCCACGGGCTTCTATCCTTCACTAAACTGAACGCCCCTAAATGTAGTATTTACATGGCCCCCTGAAACCAGGATCTCAGATTTGTCTGCCTGAAAGATGAAGGACAAAAAAGAGCTGTAGATGTGAGAAGTGTGGACCAGCATCAACATTGGTGCAAAACCCTGCCTGACTGCTGCTCGCCCGACAATCAATGACTCATCCAGAAGCAGAACAGCCTCCCCAATTTCTTGGAGGTCTGCCCACCACTTTCTCAACCCACCAACATCGCCCTTGGAGTGCATGAGCCACTCCTATGCACCAGCAGGCACGGACTTCAGCTGCCCAGTACACTGTTCTGTTGACCCCCAGGCCCACAGAGAGCAGCATCCCAAGAAGATGTTTTTGTGCTCCAGGAGGTCAGAACCGTCCCAGTGCCAAGTTTAGAAATGCCAGGACCCGCAGGAGCCGCCCTGCACCAATACCCGAGGTACCAGAGCCAGTTGCAAACTTTTTTGTATTCAGAACACCACCACCGCCAAAACTTACCTGCACGTTGAGGGACTTTGAGAAAGGCCAGCTCCACACTGAGAGTGGCCCTGCTGAGTTTCTTTTCCCTCTTCTAAAGGAACACAAAGAACTGTGAGAGCCTCTAACTCACACACCCACCATACAAAACACATCTGCACACAAACTCCCCAGCCCAGGTTCACTTAAACCGATGGTCTCTCTGTGGTCCTGAGACCCTCAAGAGCCGAGCCCCCTCCCCCCAGGTTCTGCCAGACTGGTCCCCCAGTTGCCTCTTGCAGCCTTTTCTTAGAAGTACTTTTCCCCATTAACTTTAACGTGTAGCATTCGATGCTACCACCGCTGAAAGCACCTTTTCACCCAAACACCTCAGGGCAGGTAAACTTGAACTCTTGGTGCTTTCTTGGACCTTGGCCCCTACTTACCTTAAGTCCAGAAGAACAGTTTGTCGTTTCAGGTTGTCATGGTGTTGCCGTCGTCCAGGTTCCAGAGTCCAACTCAAACAAATCTTCTCCCTTGTGCAACAGTTTTGAAATAGGGTGGAAGGTTCTAGAAGCCAGGCAGCCCTGGCCAATCCTAGGGTGACATCACTTCTCCGCACCTGTTCCAAGCCTCCTGCTCAGCGTTCTGTCAACCCCCCGGCCCACCGAGGGAGCAGCAGCCCAGCAAGATGTCTTTGCGCTCTAGGGGGTCAGATCTATGCCCTTGTCAAGTTTGGAGACATCAGGACCCATAGGAGCCACCCTCCACCAATACCAGAGGTTCTGGAGTCCGTTGCAAGCACCAATTCTTGTTTGTGTTCAGTCGCAACACCTCTGCCGTCAAAACTTACCTGCATGTTGAGCTCCACATAGAGAGTGGCCCTGCTGTGTTTCTTTTTCCTCTTCTGCAGGAACACCGAGAACAGTGAGAGCCTCAAACTCACTGACACGCCAGACAAAACACCTCTGCACTCAAGCACCCCAGCCCGGGCTAACATAAACTGATGGTGTTTCTGTGGTCCTGAGACCCTCAAGAGCCAAGTATCTCCCTCCACTCCCAATGGGTTTGTTCTGCCAGACAAGTCCCCCCGCACCCTCTTGCAGCCATTTCTTACAGGTACTTTTCCCTATTGACTTTAGCGTTTGAGGCTTCTACAGCTAAAAGCACCTCTGCACCCGAACACCCAAGGGCAGGTAAACTTTAACTCTTGGTGCTTTCTTGGACCTTGGTCCCTACTTACCTTAAGTCTAAAAGAACAGTCGTGTAAGTCGTCTGTAAGTGTATCTATGCAGTGTACGTTTCTTCCATAGGATAAAAGTTCAGCGTTCGAGGCTCAAGCTTCAAATCTGACAGCTGTCATTTTCTACTGTTTTTACTGTAAAAATTGATAACCTCTGAGGTACTTACTTGATTCTGATAATCTTGGTGTCTAAAATTATATAAAAAAGATATGTTATCTAGATATGTTATGCTACTAATACTAGAGCAGCAACACATTCATGATCACCCCTTGCTCTCCAGCGGTCTGCGTCCCTGCCAGGACCTTTCCGACAAACAAATGTCAAAGAGGACCTCCATCCTGAGTTGGTTTCAGAGGTCTGGACTGCCTCCTTTTTTCAGTGGGCCTGGGATGTCCCAATCCTGGTACAGTGTGCCAGCTAATTAAAGGATGCAAATTTTCTTTCCCACCCCTTCCTCCTCAGGAGCGGAATGAAGCACTGTTAATTGCTCTCTTTGTGTAGGTAGGCCTTTTTTTTCTTCTGCTGGGGAGCATGTTGAAACCTGGGCTCAGATCCTGAGCTGAGCTGAGCCTGAGAAATATGAAAATTCTGAACGACCCATAAGGTGTACATACATCTGCTTGGGAATTTCATAATCAAACTTGGCGCATACTTTTTTCCCAGTTTGACACCTTGCTGGGACTTTGTAGGTCAAAGGAAAGCAAAACTGCACTCTAGGGCAGATTCACACACACACAAATATATATACACGCATATATATATATATATATATATATATATATATATATATATATATATATATATATATATATATATATATATATATATATATATATATATATATATATATACACACATTATTATATACATATATACACACACACACATACATATACACACACATATATATATATATATATATACACACACATATATACACACACACACATACATACACACACATATATACACGCACACACACACACACATGCATATACATACACACACACATATAAGTACGAGTTACTTACCTTCGGTAATGATGTATCTGGTAGAGCCTATTCTAGCCGCAGATTCCTTAACGTAGAATTATCCCCAGGTGCAAGACTGGATCCGGGCGTGACATCAGCAAGGTCACATAAGCCCCACCCTGGCACACCGCCGTCAGTTTTCTTCAGAGAACTTTTCCGCACCACAACGCGGAGCCATCACAAACAAAAACTGAGAATATAGGAACAGTGTGCGAAAAAATCAGATAAACAGAAAGGAAAAAGCAAACGGTTAGGTACAGCACCATTCAGGAGAGTGCCAGGCACTGTGGCACCTAAAGTCATAGAAGGGTAGAGCAGAGCACAGCTACTGCAAAGAAACCCTGCAAGCACATACAACATCCTCCCTGAGGGCAGAAAAGTATGTGAAAAATGTCAAAGCAGACGAAGAGGCCTGCAATCACAGTCCATAAACAGTGAAGGACAACAAGACCAGAACAGAAGAGTAATGACAATTATCACCAGACAACCCCAGCAAGGGGAGGCGCATCCCCTGTAAGAGCCAAGGGCTGAGGCACTGCCAAGAGACCCAAACTCAGAGGACTACAGAGGAGTCAGAAATTTCAAGCAATGAAAAGGGGAAGAGCGTGAGTAGGCCCCACGTTGGGAGACCAGGGTGCGGGGACGCAGAAGTACCCAGGAACCCACCAACCAATCACCAAAAAGGAAGGAGTGGATCAAACAAACAGAACAAAGCATCCCACTAGGGAGGAAGTGAGAGAAGGCACTGGCAGTAGGCAAAACCACCTGGAGGCAGGCGAGTGCAGAAGACCAAGCTAAGGGTCCTCGCAGACCAGGGAGAAAGGGCGGGTCATGAAGGAATCTGCGGCTAGAATCGTCTCTACCAGATACATCGTTACCGAAGGTAAGTAACTCGTACATCTAATAGAGACTACTAACCGCAGATTCCTTATCGTAAAATAGATACCCTAGCCATACCGAGAAGGGAGGGGGGCTTGCGAGAGAGCTTCCCAGTAGGAAGAAACACAGGGCCCCAGCAGAGGATGTGTAATGGGGACAAGAAGGGCGGCCCAACCCCCACCAAGCAAAAGGAAGCAAGGACGAGGTGAAGGTAGGCCAGGACACCCCTAGCCCAGCCAAGGTACCAGGGACATCCGCCAGAAAGTCCCGGAGGGACAGACAACGGCAGAGTAGTAGAGGGGAAGAAAGAATCACCCCAAAGCTCCAAGGGGAAGAGGTAGAAATGGAGGCAAGCTCCCCACAGGAAAACACACAGTGAAGGAGACAGCCTCGAGACAGCGGACAAGGCAGAAACGGCTCCATAGTCAAGAAAGGCAGGCGTGAGAAGAAAGACGTAGTCTCGCAAGGCTCCAGCAGAACAAGAGGCAGGAGCACAAGGGCCCACGTGAAGGCCCCCGGCCGTGGACCAGAAAGAGCAGGCGGGCGCAGCCAGCAGCTGGCAAGTACCATGAAACCGAGCGCCCAGACCAAGCCGAGCACAAGACGAAGGCAAAAACCAGGGAAATCCAGAACAACACCCAAAGGGAGACCGTTCCAGACATAAACCAACCCACAAAAAGAAGTGGGACCAACCAGACGAGAAGGGGAGAAATACGTAGTACGGACTAAAGCAGTCAGCCAGAACACAGGAAAATACCAGGACTCTTATCCCCTCTGGAACACCAGACAGAGGACTAGGCCGAAACGCAGGACAAAAAAGGGCGGAAACACCACAACACAACGCCGCAGACGGCATGCCAAAGCTGGACCAGCGATGCAGCAGATACTGAGAATGACAGAACCTGGAGCAGCCAAGCTACGACAAGATCAAAGAAACCGCACCAGCGGTATGCAGCAACGCCAGGAAAGGCGAGGACCCCGCAAAAAGGAGTCCACACCCTCCCAGCGTAGAGCAGAGCTATACGATCGCTACAAGAACCCCACTTAGGGTTTGACACGACCCAAAGAAAACATGGGAACCAGTTTTCAGTTTCAACAGCTTTATTGACAAATTGCAGTCATAAAAACATTTACAAAGGTACAGAAAAGATTGTATATGTAAAACAGCTGTTGAGGGGAAGCTTACATTAAATAAATAAAAGGATAAAACAGCTACTTCGATAACATTATTTATACATTTCATAAATAGGAAATGGAAATACGCTCCCCAAGACAGACCCCCATTAGGGACTCTTAGTTAAGTGTCTGGACGCATAATGAGTTCACTTGACATAAAAAATAAAATCTGCTTAGTGCATTTCATAAAACAGTTAAAATATATACATAAAGGCACCATACTCTTATATACTAAAGACAAATCACTATACCTACTAACAACTGATTAATTTTAGGACATAATCAGTGGTACTTGTTATCGAGGCCTACACTACTCATTGATAGGCTGAATAGTTCGGAACAATTCAGATTTCTTGTTTTTGATCTCACTCCTGGATATTAAGCGAGCCCTCAGTACCCATGCCCACCCTAGAAATGTTGCCATGGCTATTGCGATAGGTGGAGACGTGTCAGTCCACAGGATGCGTTCTGCTTCAGCTGCCCGTCTAGTGCCCAGCTGCTTACAAATTGGAAGTAGCCAGAACCGACACGGGGCAGCATGAGCCACGCAAACAACGAGGAGATGGGACAAAGATTCATTACAGGACCTGCATCCCGGACAAGTAGTTACTGCATTAATAGACCATTTTACAGTGAATAATCTCACTGGAAGTGAGCCCACCCTGAACTGAAAATACAGTTTACGGTCCATTGGTTTTGTGATTAGATCCCAGTAAATTTCCAACTTCGGAGTGGCTTTATGTTCCAGGAATCGGCATGTGAGGGTGAGTGGCTCACCTTGCCTGATATTATCCCGGAACCATTCCCAATACTTGGCCTTCAGCACCTCCTTAGTTGGAAAATGTGAATTTGCGGGATCCACCCACATCGAAGCTAGGCCTATAACGGATAAGAGGTCTCTAACCGCCCATAGCCATTTAATGCGATGAGAAAGGTCAGCCCTTATTATTTCTAGAAAACCTTTTGCGTAGCCTGCAAGCTCTGGTGTGGTCCAGAGTTTCCTCCAATAGAGGAAAGGCCGAAGTTTGGCTACAGCAGCAATCGGTTTTATCCCTAAATCAATGAATAAAGAGCTGGTAGGAGTGCTCTGTGGCAGTCTAGCAATTTTCCTTAGAAACCTATTTTCCGAAGTAGTTAAGGTTTCAAGGCTTTCACATCCCCAAAGTTCCGAGCCATATAAGGCTGAGCTAACGGCTTTCATGCTATAAATTTCTAAAACTGGGCTGATGGGCTTAGTGTATTATAGGTTATATTCTTGTTGCAGGATCTCTGAAATCTGCCTATGTTTAAGAGAAGCTAATTCCACCTGGTGATCCCACTTCATATTATCTTGGAAGTTCACCCCTAGATAGGTGAACTCCTTCACCAAAACCAATGGTCTATCATTCATACAAATGCCCACTTTAAAGGCCTTATGAGCATTTAATGCCATTAGCTTTGTCTTTGACACATTGATCTCCTAGCCCCTCTGCGAACAAAAACCCTCAAAAGTTTTGAGGGCTCTATGTAGCCCGATAGGGGTATTGGACAACAAGATCAATGCGTCATCGGCAAACATCAATATAGGCACTTTGACACCAGCTAGTGTGGGGGCATCGGACGGCATTGCGCTCATGTAATCCACTATCCCATTGATGTAAAGTGTGAATAGCGTAGGAGCCATAACACACAGCCTTGTCTCACACCTCTTTCAACTGGAAATAATTCCGTTACTTCTCCTTGCCCGCCCCATCTAATTTGAGCACTATTATTATCGTGTAGTCTGATAATCAGCATCAAGAGCTCAGGTGGAAGCCCTAATTCTCGTAAGGTTAGCCATAGCTTAGTGCGGGGGACAAGATCGAATGCCGCCCTAAAATCTACAAATGCGGCATACAGGCTTCCCTTTCCTAATATCACAGTCTTCCAATGAATCAAAACAAATCAAAACACCTGGTCGATGGTGTTAAGGAATGCACGAAATCCAGCTTGCAGGGGGGACAAGACCTCAAACTCCTCGATCCATTCCTGCACTCTATTAAGCACGAGTCTCTCAATTATTTTCTGGAGACAATCGATTAAGCTGATAGGCCTGTAATTCCTTGGACTTGATTTGTCCCCCTTCTTATAAACAGGCATGATCTCCGCTTTCGTCCAGGAATCGGGTATAGGGGCTCCTTGGGCAATGGCATTGGACAGCAAAAAGATGTACCAGCACCATCTGTCTTTATCATATAAAAAGATGTCCCCAGGTATGCCATCAGGCCCTGGTGCCTTTCCGGCTAATACTGATTTAAGTTCAATCTCTAACTCGGCCTTAGTGATTGTCTTCTGCTGATATAGCTCGGTTAAAAATTCCCCCTCTCCTTTTCGGACAGTTGATGCATAGTGGGGTTTAAAATAATTCACCCAGTCAGATTGAGAGACGTGATTTTGAGAACGCTCATCCTGGCCCCCGTTCGACCATTTATAGATGTCCCAAAATTGTTAGGGGTTTTTCATGGCACAAGCATCCCTTAACTTCTGCCATCTTTTTTCATCCCATAGTTTCTTAGATTTTGACTGGGTGTCATATAAAGTGACCTCACTTCACGGACCTCTATGGGGACACCCTCTTTAATAGCATTCCCTAAGGCCTTGCGTGCCACTCGACAATCTGCGTTGTAGCATTGCCCCTCCTGCAATGCAGGCGCCTGTAGGTTCTTCCCATGATTAAAGAAATAAGTGCGTAATAGTTTTAAAAAAGTGTTATGTATGCCTATTGACCTTGCTAAATCTCTTTTTTCCTCAGTGCTAACCTTTAGGTCATTTATCGCATAATCCAAACTCTGGAGGACATTATCTAGTAAGGAAGGCGACTATTAACTTTACCCACTTGAGCTGCCTTAGGCCATTAGATGGAACAACCTCGCCTAGATGATGCCCATCCCTGGATTGGGAACCCGTCGTTTGACAGTACAGGTCCAAGGTTCCACAAAGTGGATTATGGTCACTTTAAAGCCTATCTAATACCATCATATCCACCACCTGGTGCCATAGACCCAGGCTCACCAGGACGTAATTTCTTCTGCTAGCGTGATAGCCATTGTTGAAAGTATTGGCTCCATGTCTATCTGACTTGGTACACCCATTTAGAGCTCTTAAACCCTGTTCCAAACAAATATTATTTAATTGGATGACCACATCTGTCCATCTCCTTATAGGATTTAACTCTAGCGATGGAACACCCCATTTACTATCTTCTGCTTCTGTCAAATTACCGTCTTCCGTGGTAAGGGGTTCAAACGTTGTATTGAAGTCCCCCTCTATTAGTATATTTGAGACTCCTGTTTGCATATCCAAGAGGTCCTCGAGAGCCGCTAAAACTCTCGACCTTTTCCCTCTTGTTCCTCTGACATAGATGTTATATATGTCTAGTGTTAAGTGGTCTCGCGTAGACAATCTAATGGCCTGAATATCTTCACTTTGTGTTGGTAGAACCTGGATATCAACCTCGAGCTCTTGGCGTACCCATATAGTCAATCCTCCAGAGGGCCTCCCTTTAGCTCCCTTGGTTGCTGCTACAGAATAATTCAAATATCCTACATGAAACTGGGGTAGTTCGGCCCAGGTCTCTTGGAAGAGGCCTATATCATGAGCCTCTATGAATACATGCCACTCCCAGGAGCTCATCTTCGTACTAAGGCCTGCAATGTTCCAACTCAAAATTATATTTACAGCTGATATAGGGCCTGGGGTCTGGGGCGTTATTTCTTTTTGTGCCGATAGAATAACCATTTGCTGTACACTTTCTGCTTGGATAGATGGAACCTATCTTGGCATTCGGTGCCCGCTTAGTAGGTACATCCTTAGTCAATATAAACCCAGGCCCTGTAAATGCACCAAGTATTTCCAAGTATTTCTTTTGACCCTAGTCAATCGTTGTTCTCTAGGGTGGAACATCCCTGCATTCTGGGGGGTCTCAGTGTGACCCTAATATCATGACCAGGTGGAGAACGTCTGAATTGGATTTTAGAATTCTCTGGGGGGGCTAGTGCGGAACTCCAACGTGAAGAGATTTTCAACAAGATCTATGCTTTTCATTGTGAGTTCAATACAGTCATAAGGGTGTCTAGAGGAAGAAATCCTTCGTGCAGCAATTATATCGTCCCTAATCACTGAACGGCAACCTCGAACATGCCTTATCCAATGGATAGCTTTGTTAGTAAGCGAGTCCCTGTTCTCATTGCCACCATTAGGAGCGCATTTTGGGACATGTAAATTTTAAAAGGATTTAGTGGGTTAGGAATACTCTCTCGATCAGGCCCCATGTCAGGTCTTTGGTTCGATAAACCCCCATAGGGGTGTGTTTTATGGCCAAGGGACAAATGATTCACAATGCCCATTAATGGGCTGTATAAAGTGTTGCTATTGCTAGCTGCGGTGGGGGATGAGCGCCTTGCCATTATGGAGGTTGCCCTGCTCGAGCTCTCGATGGCTGTGGCTGGTTTATGAATTGTTTGTCCCTCTAACAACTTTGTTGCCGGCTGAGCCTATAGTAGCCGTGACGCCCACCAATTCATTGGGAATAGAACCTAAGGGAGGTTCCGGAGCGCTGACGTACTATGAGCAAAGATTTGACCATAAATAGTATCTCCTCTAATGTACCCTTCATAGCCTGCATTTCGGCCCTCAGTGTAACAACTTCTTGGCACATAATGTGACATTCTGAATGTGAGTCTGGGACATTAGCTTGTTCATGTGGAGTTGGGATCATTTGGATTTGTTCTAGCCTTAGGGAGACTTCTTCATCCCTATTCTGCCTTTGCAAGTCACCAAGGGGTTGGAATCTGTTTGTGCAGATAACTACTGGATCTATGTGGACTGTGTGGTTTACATCTAGAGAAAGCTCTGCATGCTCAGTTGCAGATGGTAGACTAGCACTAAGATCCTGCACCCCATTGGTTGTGTTTGGTAATTGTTTCTACCCTGGCTTGCAAAACATGTCGGGAATAGTATGTTTCACCGGGTTCACCGATGGATTCCCTTTATGACTAACATTTTTACTACTAATAGCACTATTAACGTGTTTCAGGGGAGTAGATTCAAAGATAACCTCACATTCAGTGATAAGGGTGTCTATTCGGTCCATGACACAATTATTAGCAGCAGCAGTTTTCCGTTGTTTTTTTGCCTTCTCCCTAGTATCGCAGCCAACCCCCCTCACTTCCATCCCCACTCTCCTCCAGAGTCTTCCGTTTCCCCATTAACTTGGTCACAAATATTTAAATAATAGCTAAATAAAGGATAATAAGAGGCCCTGTTAGACCCACTTCTTCTGGGCTCCAAAACCTTGAAGGGTACAAAACATACAAAACATACAATGGTAATGAATTACTTAAATGGTAAGCGATAAAAAGTAGTATTTCGTTCTAAGTATGTGAGCAGAGAGGCAAAAGTTCGCAAAATCCAGAGCAAGCCCACAAAAGCCAGGGAGCAATCAACCAGCAAGACAGTACCTTGAGCTTCGCCCACCAACTTAAGTCAAAACCGGTGGGTGGGGCGAAAGGGGAGTGGCCCTGCCCTGCCAGATCCTGTCAGAGACGGGCAAGGACGGGCCCGCACTTGGCCCGGGCTTCGCCCGGTCGCACCCGCGCGCGTCCTGTGATGCGGAGACCGTGGCTGAATTCAAATGCCTCCAGGCCCGGGAAAGGCGTCGGCACCTCCTGGCGCGGCAGCAGAGCAGCAGGGTCTCTTGGGGCTGGGAGTCCCCTTACAAGTGCAGCAGAGGTGAAAAGCGGCACCCGCGATGCTGAGACCGCGGCTGAATTTAAATGCCTCCAGGCGCAGGAAAGACGTCGGCGCCTCCTGGCACGGCAGCAGAGCAGCAGGGTCTCTTTGAGTCCCCTTACAAGTGCAGCAGTGGTGAAAAGCGGCTCCCGCGATGTGGAGACCGCAGCTGAATTTAAATGCCTTAAGGCGCGGGAAAGGTGTTGGCGTCTCCTGGCGCAGCAGCAGAGCAGCAGGGTCTCTTGGGGCTTGGAGTCCCCTTACAAGTGCAGCAGTGGTGTAAAGCGGCTCCCATGGGAACCACTCTTAGGGAAAAAATGCTGCATCAGAGAACAAGAACATAAGACCTGCGGTAGGAACCGCAAACGGCTTAGCAATCAACCAAAAAATACACACTTGCCAAAAGGGCTGAACCAGCAGCTAACCAAGGAGAGGGGCCAACCAAGTGACCCCGAAGGCACGCCAAGCCACACAGAACATACAAACGGGTCACTCAAAACACCAGATTCCAGGAAGCAGGTGGGATAATGCCCCCTATCACGCCCGAGATCAACAAGCCAGCCTACGGAGGGGGGGGGTTAGAGAACTTAGCACCACAAGGAGACGTTGATTTGCGGAGTCAGCATGAGTGTTAAACAAAAGGACCCCATCAAAGGGCAGGTTAACCAGACACTCCCTAATATTCTCAGGAAAAGCACCCCGCAGCCAAGCATGGCGACGGAGAGCCACATAGCTGGCCATAGCAAGGCCGAGAGCATTAGCAACATCCAAGGCCGCACGGAGAATAAACGTGGCCAGCTCTCGACCATCCAACACATGGTGTCGTAGATCAGCGCGGGCCCCCTCTTGGGAGACATGAGAAAGAAGGGACTCCACATAATCCCACAGGCTAGAGGTAGCCCTGGCCAACACACAAAGAGTGTTGAGCGCAGGCAAAGCAGCACTGGATGAAGCGAAGATGTTACGCCCCCATGAATCCAACCACCAGGCCTCCCGAGATGGAGGAAACAACACCACAGGCAAGGACAGAAAAGCAGTTCGCAGAAGAGAGCCCTGAGTAGAAGGGTGGAAGGAAATACAGACTGGGGCATGCAGAGCAGCGCGGTGGCGATGCAGGAGCGGCTGAGGCACAGGATCACCCCTGGCAGGACGCCCTCAAAAGAGTTGTGGAGCGGCGCTTCGAAAGGAAGGGACAGCTCCCGTCCACCAGAGCCCTGGTGGAGAACTTCCAAGAGATTATCCGTAGGGAATGGGGTGACGGGTAGCCCATTTGCAAAATGCCAGCGCCCGTCAAATTAGCCCAAACTAAGACAACACTGGCCTCCGTAGGTCGCCGTGGGGGAGAAAGCAACTCTTCCGTGGGCGACGGCTGCAAACTGAGCTGTCCGTCCCCAAGTCCAGCTAGAGGGGGAAGCGGGCAGCCCCTGAATGGTGGGGGATCCACGGACGAGTTGGGAACCTGAGGCACCCCCCCCCCCGGGAAGGCGGAGAAGCTGATGGAGGAGCCAACCACGAGCTGCGGAAAAGAGGGTCCGAGGATTAAGGCTGCGGGGACGGCGAAGAGTCCTCCCTGGAACAGGCCGATGGAAAACCAACGGTGCAGCGTCCTGTCTCCGGAGAGGAAGAGACAACCTTCCGGAGAGGAAGGAACCTCCAGAGACGAATCAAGGAACCGACACTGGCACTGGCACGGCGCCGTGGAGTCTGCCACAGGCGCCGGCTCAACGTCGATCGGCGCAGAGTCGACCTCCACAACCCCCGTGAATGGGGGAGGGGGGAGGGGGCGGAGCCGGTTTGGCTAAGGAGCGGCGCCGGCTCGACCTCACACGGAACAACCGCCCGCGTAAAGGGCCGAGAAAGACTCGGGAAAGCACCCCAGTGCCCCGGCCTACTCCCGCGGCACCGCCAGGAAAGCCTGCTGCGCCGAAACGGTGCCGGCTCGGCCCCTGGCGAGGCAGCCGCCTGCTCAGAGTCCCGGCGACCTCTTGCAACGCCACAGGGCGCCCCAAAAGGATTTGTGGCGAGGCTGGGAAGCCCCGCAGGACCGCGCCCCGATGATACCACTCTCCTACAACTTGAAGCCAAACCCGGCGGCACCGGGGACGAAGCCGCCGGCCCCGCGCGAGGCAAGGAATCCGCAGGCGTCTAAGGAGGAGGGGCCAAATAAGCCTGCAGAGCCGCACCGTAGGCTTTCATCTGGGCCCTAGTCATCCCGACGCCGGGAAACGGCAGGAGGGTGGCGACTGGCAGGAGTGCACGTCCCGAGGGCAACGTGCGCCCTCCGCCGAACGAGGACAAGGCCTCGGAGACAAGCTGCAGGGCCTACCAGCTGGCGAGCAACGCCCTTGGGGCCATGGCGCAGGGCGATGCCGCAGCCGCAGACGGAATCAGCCGTTCCTGGCTTCCGAGGTAGGGGACGGACGCTGGGACAACACCGACCTGGACGCAGGAGACAATGCGACCTGTGCATAAGGAAAGAGGGGTGGCGCCCCAACAGGCAATATTGATTTAACACAACAACTGCGAAGTTATGAGAAATTGAAAAAGAGGGAGATCTCACGATGGTGGGAAGTTGCTTCCCTACGTAAATATCTGGAAGTGAATCGTGTCCCGCGGGGATTGAGAATCATGATCACCCCCTCATATGAAAACCCTGATGTTGAGATGCTCGGAGAATGGGCGGAGAATAGCGCAGCCAGTTCTACTAACATGGTGCGCATCTTACTAAAGTATGCAGAAAAAGAACGTATAGAAGTAGTGGCAAAAATCAAAGAATTAAGTGAGATCCTTGACAAAAATGAAGACAAGGCGCGTATCAACAAATTCAAAATTGACTTAAAGGGCAAGATGGATAAATATGAAAGTCGCATAAAGGATAGAAAAACCACGAAATTCACCAGGGATCGTATTGACTACGAATCCGGCAGAATTTATACTTTTGCAAAGAAATTCGACTTGGCAAGACGTCAAAAAATTCAGAGCGGCCAAGCAGATCAGCATACTGCCTACCAGAGCGAAGTAAGCTCAGATACTGGTTCAGAGCAAAAATTGGATGAACCAGGGAGAAGGGGATCCCGAGATGTGAGACTAGCTGTTACGGAGCAATTCTGTTTTATGCTAATGGAACAACAGTCAGACCATCGTATGGGAAGAGGAAGGGGGTGGGAGGGAAGAGGCAGAGGAAGAGGAGACAAAGGCGAGGAGGTGAGGGATACAGGAGGAGGGCAAGGAGGGCAAATAAAGAGAACGCTGCGCTCGAATACACGGAAGTAATCAATATACCAAAGGATAATGCAACTATTATTAACTTTAGTTCTGTGGAGAGAACAGAGGATGAAAAAGCAATATTGAGTCTGGGACTATCCTATTGTGACAGCAATGAATTTAATTATCCAAACAGTAGAATGGACCTATATCAATACATCCGAAAACTCAAGCTATCGAAAATGCATTCAGGAAAACGTATTAATATCCCTCAATCTGAAGAACGTAATCCGGCCTCAGATAATGATACAAATACTTTGAGTGTCAATGACATACCGGCACTAGAAGACATGATAATCCTACTTGATGACACAATTCTGACGGAAAACGAGGAAGTATTGGGACTTGGATCTGGCTTAAAAGCAAGTGATCATACACCTTTCAGAGCACCATCCAGATTTGTACCACAAACTGTTAGGGATAATCTGGACATCTTTGGAGAGAATGTAACAAGGGACCTAAAAAAGTTGTATATTGTGGAAAACCAGAAAAAACATAAAATAATTCCCAGGAAAGCTTTATTTCACAAGACAGTGAAGAAACTACAGGATGAAGATGGACTCCTTATTAAACCCTCAGATAAAGGGGGAAATGTTGTTTTGTGGGGGAGGGAGCTGTATAAAAAGGAAGCTCTTAGTCAATTACAGGATTGTAGTTGTTATAGTAAAATCAAACCCAAAGAGTATGATAAGGTAATGGTAGACTTCTTTGGAAGGCTAGATACTTGAAGGATAAAATACATAAGAACCCCACTAGTCCACCAGGGAGACCTATCATTTCATCCTGTGGTAGTCTATTTGAGAATGCTTCCCGTTACATAGATTACTTCCTTAACCGAATAGCTAGGTCCCTTCCCTCATATATCAAAGATTCAACCGATTTTTTAAAATGTATTTTTGACACCCGATGGGACAATGAAATCATGGTTTCACTGACATTAGATATTTCTACGTTGTATACTAGCATTAGACCCGTAGATGGATTGAGAGAGAGCTAATATTATCTTAATAGAAGGCCAGCTCGCTTTGCTGCCCAAAACAGAATGATCCTGGACCTGATGGAATGGTGCCTCACGAAGAATATATTTTTATTTGGTTACGATTTCTTCTTACAGGAAAGGGGGACCGCGATGGGCACCTGTTTCGCCCAGAGTTATGCCAACTTACATCTCGGCTGGTGGTAGGAACGGGTGCTCGGGGGCGGTCCCCTGGACCATTGGACCGAACATGTTCTGCTGTGGGTCAGATTCATCAATGACGTCTTCGTGCTGTGGCAGGGCACAGAGGCGGACTTCGAACTATTTATTGGTGACCTTAATCAAAACTCCATAAATTTGGAGTTTGTGGGTCACTATAGTAAGACCACAATAGATTTTTTTAGATGTCAGAATAAGTCCAAGCAATGATAAATTGGAAACAACAGTTTTTCGTAAAACAACTGCTGGGAATTTTGTTCTCCATGCGGACAGCGCTCATCCTGCCGCATTATTAGAAGTATCCCTTTTGGGGAATACTATAGAGCAAGGAGAACATGTAGCAGTGAAGAAGAGTTTGATAAAATTGAAAAAGAGATGACTTGTAGATTCATCCAAAGAGGGTACAAACCAGGCATCCTAAAAGGAGCAGCTAGTAAAGCTAGGAATCTAATGCGAGATAAGATTTTATTAGAACCTTTAAGGACCAAAAAACAGCAGGAACAGAATAAACTCCAGGGGAACCAGATCAACTCTACATTTATTACCACCTTTAATGTAAAACATAAGGAAGTAAGATCAATTTTAAAGAAACACTGGTATCTGGTAAAAGATGATCCAGTGCTAGGCCCTAGAGTTCGAAAAAATCCCGAGATCACTTACAGAAAATCTAAATCTTTAAAAGATTTAACTGTTAGTAGTGAATTTCTGGAGAAAAAGAAGTGCTCGTTTAATTGGCTGAAACAGAAACCAGGTTTTAAGAAATGTGCTAAATGAATGGCATGAATCGAACAAGCCTTAAAACATTTTTTAACAAAACCATTACCGTCAGGAGTTCCATGACTTGTAAAAGCAGTTTTGTTGTTTATCTGTTACAATGTTCATGCCCAAAAATATATATAGGTAGCACGACTCTACCTGTTCATCAAAGAATCCTCCAACACAGGCGAGCAATTGTCAACCAAGACAGAACGTGTCCCGTCACAAGACATTTTGAGTCCCATCACCAGAGTAACCCTGAGAGTCTGCAATATACTTGTATAGCAGAAGTCCCCAAGGGAAAGAGAGGGGGGGACAGAGAAAGGGAACTCCGGAAGTTAGAGACATATTTTATTCTGGATTTTAACTATAAGGAACCATATGGGCTCAATGTGGACGAGGATCTTTATAAATGTCTGTCTTGAGGAATGTAAAAGAACATGATGAAGAGCTGAAACATAGATTTGCACTTATAACCATGAACTGACTGTGTTTTTAACAAAGAATATTTTTTCTTTTAACAGGGGTAGTATTTTTTGATACATATATATATAATGGACCAGCGTATTAAGATTGTTCTTACATTATAGG
This sequence comes from Lissotriton vulgaris, assembly GCF_964263255.1. Taxonomy (NCBI): domain Eukaryota; kingdom Metazoa; phylum Chordata; class Amphibia; order Caudata; family Salamandridae; genus Lissotriton; species Lissotriton vulgaris. Next base: position 339,352,792 of record NC_141689.1, read on the forward strand.
AATTATTATGCATTTGCACTTTATGATAGAATTGTTTTTTTGTTGTTGTTTTTTTGGTACGGATAAGTAATGGAATACTTCATTAGTATAGAGTAGAAATGTTTACTATAAGAGAGATGAATATAGTTTACATAAGCACTTGCACTTTATTCTTGAGTACTGTATTAGATAAGAGTGAAATGTTTACATTGAGAAACTTATCAAAGTTTACATGAGCACAAGCACTTTTCTCTATATTATGGTTTACAAAGGCACGAGCACCTTCTCAAAGGGGATAATTTCTCTTTTTAAAGGATAAGAAGTTTTTATTGTGCATACATTGTAGTAATTGTTTTTTTCCGTACTGAATTTTAACTTGTTTTTCTTTTTTCTCTTTTGGAAATGCATAATTTGTAAAAATGAAGCACTAGCACTTTCCATTTTTCGCAACAACAGATAAAATACTGGAAAGGGCACTTGCCAAAAAACGTTGTAAAAATAGCACTAGCACTTTAATTGTAAAATGTATGCACATGGGAATTTATGAAATGAATATTCCCAATTAATATATATAGCCAAAATGTGAAAAAGATAGTAATAAAAAATAAATCTTTTGTAAAAAATGTGCAACAATAATTATTGCAATGAGGTTGAATGTCTAGTGATTACTATGAAGTAACACGTTAAAATATGGCCACCGTATTCCAGATAATTGTGGTCTATCGTTAAAACACTGACTCCACTCTTTGTTGTTACTACCTCTGTGAAGTGTATTTTAATCGGGTAAAAATGGTGGTGAAACATCGTGAGCAAGAGAGCGTGACTCCCGAAACGCGTCGAAGTAATTTGTCATTTTAATATAAAATAAAAGGACTTTCTTAATCTACCTCGGAGTGCCAGATGATTTTGTACTTGACTCGGAGAAATCTTATAACAAACATATATATATATACACACACACACACACACATATATACATACATGTATATACACACACACATATATACATACATATATATATACACACACATATATACACACAAATATATACATACATATATATACACACACACATATATACACACAAATATATACATACATATATATAAACACACACACATACATATATATATATATATATATATATATACACACACATACATATATATACACACACACATACATATATACACACACACACATACATATATATATACACACACACACACACACACACACATATATACATACATTACCTACTGGCGGTTGCCAGTAGGTAGTTATAGTTAGGATTTTTTTCAATGCAAAATCTCAAAATTCTATTGTGAATAACTTTGGCGCCGGTTGACGAATCTGCCTGAAAACCTCCTCAAATTTGCCTCGCGGAGCTCCGGTCCTTCCCTGAAAGTTTCGGGGGGATTCGTCAAGCGGGGGCCGCAATAAAAGGGGGGTCCCAAAACGTGTTTTCCCCATGTTAATTTCCATAGGGCGGTCGACCTCACTTTTAGCCCGAACGGCTGAATGGATTTCCACCAAACTTGGCAAAATTGTAGGGACTGGTAGCCCGATGTACCTTAGCTATGTCTCAAGATCTGTGCTCCAGTGGTTTTTATGAAAATTAACTTTGAAAAAATATATATTGGGCTACATTGGGCTATATATATGTTAGAGCCCCAATGTAGCCCAAAGATGGCCACCAGAGACAAAAAAAAACAAATGTAGCCCAAATATCAGCCAGATGTAGCCCAACTATAGCCCAATGACAGAATGTCCCAGTCTTACCTATGACAAAAGTATGGCACACCTGAAGTCATCTTGATTGGAATAAAGTGTTAACACTTAAAACATTTAATTTGCAAAGGAACAAAATGAGGGGGTTCATTTTGCCATAGAAATTATGATTAGTGCTGAAGAAAGAAAAATTAGGGCACATTTTGAGTGACTTCTCAAATCCTTTTATATTTCATTAAAAAAATTCTGATATGCAGTCTCCCAAGATGGCCACCAGAGACAAAAGAGCCCAAATGTAGCCCAAATATCAGCCAGATGTAGCCCAACTATAGCCCAATGACAGAATGTCCCAGAGTGTTCTAAAGAACAACTAGAACGCTAACAGTCTTACTTATGACAAAAGTATGGGACACCTGAAGTCATCTCGATTGGAATAAAGTGGTAACACTTAATACATTTAATTTGAAAAGGAACAAAATGAGGGGTTTCATTTTGCCATAGAAATGATATATATATATATATATATATATATATATATATATTCATTGAAAAAACCATAGGTTTCACACCAGTTATAGTTAGGAATTAGCATTTAAAAAAACCTATTAAATTCACTGAAAAAACCATAGGTTTCACACCAGTTATAGTTAGGTGGAAATTTTACTCGCATAAAGCCATTGAAATTCCCACGTTATAGTTAGTTGGACTCACTATAACTTGCGCGTGCAATGCACTGCTGATGGCGTCACATATTACATCACTCATGACATGGTCAGTGACATTACTCATGACATCACTGATGACATCACTGATGACATCATCCAGTGAATGTGTATCTTTCTGAAAAATAAATATTTTTTATATATGTATATCTAAAGGTTGATGGAAGAATAAATGGGTAAATAAATGTCTAAATGGATCTTTTTTTTGTGTAAAATTGAGTGGTTAACTGACTTATTAAATGTGTCTTAGTGAATACATATATTAGCGAGTAATGTTTAAATATTTAAATATCTGTATCTGTGTCTCACTTTGTGTATAAGTGGCTGCATGGGTTGGTGAGTAGCTACATGAGTGTGTATATGGGTTATTAGTTGTTTTTTTGAGTATCAGTATCAGTGTCTGTATGGTTCGGTGGGGGATATTACTTAGAGCACAGATGCATGAATGAGTGACTCACTATTTGTATGTATTTTGAAGGCAGCATGTGTGCAAGACTGTATGGGTGGATGATTGTGTGTATGGGTGGGTTAGTGAGTATGTGTTTTTATAATTGATTGTTTAAGAGAGTAAATATGTTTCCGTTTCTGTAGAAGTATGTGTAGTGGTGTGTATATAGCAGTATAATCAAGTAAATGGTTTTTTGCATGTGTGAATTTGTGTGTGAGTAACTATATGGATGAGTATTAGTGTGTAACAGGATGTATAGGTGTATGAGTACATATGATGAGTAAGTACATGCATGAGCGACTATATAGAACTGCTGGTGAATGAGTGGATGTGTATGTAGATGTTGGAATTACCTAATAAGTTGTTGTAATTGGTATTGGTTTCTCCTTTTTTAAGAAAATGTTAGTTTCTATTTTTGAATGTGTGTGTCAAAGGTTATTTTATGCTGATAGGAGGTCTGCCACTTTGTCACAAGGATGTTGTCATCAGTGATGTAATTTGAGATGTCATCAGTGATGTCATGAGTGATGTCACTGACCATGTCAAGAGTGATGTAATATGTGACGTCATCAGCAGTCCATTGCATGCGCAAGTTATAGTGACTCCAACTAACTATAACGTGGGAATTTCAATGGTTTTATGCGAGTAAAATTTCCACCTAACTATAACTGGTGTGAAACCTATGTTTTTTTCAGTGAATATATATATATATATATACACACACACACACATATATATATACACATATATATATATACATATATATATATATATATATATTACCTACTGGCGGTCGCCAGTAGGTAGTTATAGTTAGGGTTATTTTGTATATGGATTCCGCAACATTCTATTGGGAATAACTTTGGCGCCGGTTGAGGAATCTGCCGGAAATCTTCCTCAAATTTGCCTCGCTGCGCTCCGCTCCTTCCCTGAAAGTTTGGGGGGGGATTCGTCAAGCGGGTGCCGAGATAAAAGGGGGGTCCCAAAACGTGTTTTCCGCATGTTAATTTCCATAGGGCGGTTGGACTCACTTTTAGCCCGAACGGCTGAATGGATTTTCACCAAACTTGGCAAAATTGTAGGGACTGGTAGCCCAATGTGCCTTTGCTATGTCTCAAGATATGTGCTCCAGTGGATTTTGAGTAATTTAGGTTCAAAAATATATATATATCTATAAGCGCGCCCCGGTATGCGAGTGCGCGAGCGGAAAGCTGATTGGCTCTCGGGTGTCTCTCAACATTCCAAACAGTCCGGAGCGGCCGCCATCTTGTGTCTCCGTAGGATCGAGACACAAGAGGTAGCAAAAACAAAGGGGGAAATTACCAAAAGGGGGCAGGATAGACCCCCCCTGACCCCCTAGGTTTGATGTGAGGGCCATAAAAGGGCCCCGCGGGGCAACGCCCGGTACGCGCACCGGGGAGCGTACCATGGGGAAAAAAGAATGACAGAGTTTTTTTAAATTGTAGCATTTTTTTATAAATTGGAGGTAGTTCTAAAAAGAACTGTTTTTTTTATTCTTTTTGTTGTTTTTTTTTATTGTTTTTGGAACATTTTTTACTTTTTTTGGCTTTTATGAACAATTTTATATTTTTTTGGGAATTTTTATGGGGACAAACAAAAAACAGGGAATTGTAAACGGCTCAACTGGAGCAAAAAAAAAATCAGGAAAAAATTAAGGTTTCTTAGTACAGTTGTGGTTGTCACCAGCACGGTTGATGAGTTTTATACTTTGCTCACCATAGGTAATTGTTTTTCCACAAAATATACAAACGATTTTGTATTCTCCAAACTTGGGTTGGATGTTTGGGACCATCTCCCTTGTCTCTGGTCCCGATGGAGTGGGTTGTTTACTTTGGGAGGTGCTGGGAGAAGATTGGGGAGGGTTTCTGGCCAGTTCCCTGACCTCTGCCCTAGCATATTTGTTAGGGTGCCGGCGTTGCATGTGGCGAATCATGGTGTTGTTGCCAAAAGAGTACTTTTTGTTAGGGTTCCCCCTTGAAAGTACAGTGCCACAGATCAGACAAGTAACCTTTGGCGCATTTACTTTCTTGAGGTCCTTTGGGATTGAAAAAAACTCCCAGACTATGTGCTCCTTTGGCTTATAGGTGGGAGTATCTTCATGCAGGAACGTCCTCCTCTCCTCCTCCTCCTCCTCCTCCTCCTCCTCCTCCTCCTCCTCCTCCTCCTCCTCCTCTTCATCTCCACCACTGTGGTGTTGTGGTGGTCCTTGTGGTGGTGGTGGTGGTGGCTGAGATGCTCCTGCTGCTGCTGCTACTGTAGCCATTTTTCAGACAAATAGGTACAGATAGGTCTTTCAACAGGTCTTCCTCACTCAAAGTACAAAGTGAGAATGAGGAAAATAGGTGGGGGCTTTCATCATTTGGAAAACAAACCTGTCCTGAACCAATGAAAAGTGTTATCTTCAGGTCACATGACTCGGGCTTTCATCATTTGGAAACCAAAACTGTTCTGAACCAATGAAAAGTGTTATTTTCAGGTCACATGACCCGGCGCTCTTACGCTACGCGACCCGGGGCGCGCCCCGGGGTGCTTACATAGCGCGTTCATATGCGCGTGTGTGCTTCCGGGTGCACTTACGCCGTGCGTATCACGCGGACGCGGCTACGTGATACGTCACAGTGATGTTTTCGTTCACAGCAATAGCGCTAACGGGACACTCCCCGGTACGCGTACCGGGGCGCGCCGGAAGACTGCGCTTACCGGTGCGCTCACCGGTACGCGCCGGAAGACTGCGCTTACCGGTGCGCTCACCGGTACGCGCACCGGGAGCGCTCCAGGGCAAAAAAAAAACAAAACATGAACAATATACATAAATAAAATAGTATTACATAAATATACAATATAGGATTCATTATAAAAAATATTACATTTCATAGCTATAGAAATTTGCTATTAAAAACCTTTGAAATTCACTGAAAAAAACATAGGTCTGAGGCCCTATATATAGTTAGGAATTAGCATTTAAAAAACCTATGAAATTCACTGAAAAAACCATAGGTTTCACACCAGTTATAGTTAGCTGGAAATTTTACTGACATAAAACCATTGAAATTCCAACGTTATAGTTAGTTGGACTCACTATAACAAGCGCGCCTGCAATGCACTGCTGATGACGTCACATATTACATCACTCATGACATGGTCAGTGACATCACTGATGACACCATCCAGTGAATGTGTGTCTTTCTGAAAAATAAATATGTTTTAATAGGTTTTCTAAATGCTAATTCCTAACTATAACTGGTGTGAAACCTATGGTTTTATTATATATATATATATATATATATACACACACATATATATATATATATATACACACATATATATATACATATATATACACATATATACACACATATATATGAACTGCGGATTTGTCTGCTTTATAGTCGATGGTGGCTGGATCTAAGTCATGGGGAATGGTTATAGCCACTCATTAGCCCATAGAAGAAACGTACAAGCTGTTAATATTTGCTATGTTTAGTGTTTTTTTAATATTAAAGTTATGTGCAACATAAGACTGAAAGCGCGGAGGACTTTTAATAATGAGTCTCACCTGTTCATAACGGTTAGATTCTTACAGTGCTTTCATATGTCAGGATATGAACTGCACTTTGTTGCTTTTATTTTTATTTTCATTAGTAACATAATTTTCATTTCGGACAATTAACGTGTGTATTAGCGGACCTGCAGATTTTCAAAAATCATGGACATTTTTGTTTTTTCTTCCATTAGCAGGCATGTTATGAACTTTAATGAGACATATTCACTGTGCATTCATTATGAAGTAGCTCTTCTAAGTTTGGCACTTTAAGATATTTAAATGTGAGTACAACATGGCGTTCTCTAGATTGACAAAGGAAGTTTCTCTGACGAAACGCGTCTCTCTTTTGTGCAGTCATTGGAGGCCCTTGGCAATAAAGATGTGCTGCATATTTTACCTGCTTCGAATGCGTGCCCTCCTCTTGTTTGGATGAAGTTGGTTTTGGTGCAATATATATATATACACACTCATATTTATACACAAATGGAAAACACATGGTATAGAGGAACCAATACATGAATGATGTAATACATGAATGATGTAAGCATGGGGATTGCTTCTGGTTATGGACTGGAAGACTGGGGACTGAAATGATTACTATACAATTCATACTTGTACTCATTTATTTCGTTTTTGTTTTGAGAAAACATGCACTATTTGGCAAAGTAATACTAATGAGAAGGAGAAAAAGGCCTCTCACCGGTATGTTATTAAGGGATGAAGAGGGATGAATTCTGCTGGTCCAAATTCCACAGAACAGCCAGATGTCACCAGGCTCAACAAATCCCCCATACGAGTCAACAGGACAAGGGCCCCTCGCTTCAAGATGCACGCAAGGAAAAGGCAATCAGGAGTCCAGCTCATATCACTCACCCAGTAGGACCTGAATATTGAAGGAAAAACACAATGTTATGAGTAAAGACATCCTTTTACCTGTCAGGGCACATTCCAGCAGACTCACACAAAAATCGAACTCCTGCAGGTTACTATATTTCCGAGCAGCAGGTACGCCAGAGTAAATTTGGTTTGGAGTGTTGGAAATTACTATCTTTTCCATGGTATTCCCCTGGAATCTGTGCACTTTACCCCTGCTAACTAGGGGTAAAATACATGTATTCCTCCTTAATACACGATAAAATATGTATACACCCGATTGGTTTATTTAATTTTATCTATGCATCCCTAATATATGGTTCCAAGTGTACCCAGAGCATGTAAATTAAATGTTACAAGTGGACTGCAGCACTCATTGTGCCACCCACTGCAATGGAAACATTAAGTATGTCTTCGGGCCATCCTGGATGTGCAGTTTTAAATTCAGCCCGTCAAAATTACCAATTTTTGACAGGACTAAAGCTTCATTTTAAATATGAATAAGTTATCCCTAAGTTTGTCAGGGCTGGTTTCTGTTCCCAGTCCGGCCCTGACAGGGACCGGCTTAAAACTGGATTTTAGTTTCAGATGTGGGAGGACACTGAGATTACCACAGTACAATTGCTGCATGCACACACCCAAACCTCATAGCTCAAGTTTATTGTCGCTGAACTCTACGGCTATCATAAAAATGCTCCAAATAGGTAGGGTTACCCCAGGGAACCTTTACCATATTAGTTAGGGTAACCCAGGGATCATTCCCTCAACCACTAGCTTGTGCAAGCATAAAAATTACATCTCCAGGCACACACTTCAGAACACTACTGGACCTGAGAAAGATCAGAAGAGGACTGAGCCTGCTGTCTGCAGTCTGCAACCTGATAAAAGCCCTGGAGGAGGGTTGGGGCGTGGCGGCGCTTCGGTCCTGGGGATTGGGCAGTGGCCGTGGGAGGGCCCTGTTCGGTCTGCGGCCCTTTCCGACTGTGATACCTACAGTTGCATTCCAGCTCCCCTGCGGCGTTGCCCTGGTAACGGCTGCCGCGGCGGGGGCTGGTGGCAGAGGGAGGCCCTGGACGCTGGGCGGCGGCCTAGGGGAGGCGCAGGCCCGGCAATTGGAGGACTTGAGGAGTGTTGAGCCCTGCCAGCCGGAGGGGGTTTCTGGGACTCCTGTGAGTGACCCCTGTGCGCCTGGCCTGCTTGTGTGCTCTGAGCACTGAGAAATGCTATAAGTGGTTGGGCCTGTTGCTCCTCTCGCCTCTGCTGCGGATCCGACCTCCAGGGCCCAGGTACTTTGCCTACTGCCCTGCTGAGACTCCGTCACTACTCGGACTGGTGAGGAGGTGGTGCCTGCGTCTCCTGCGGGGCTCCTGGAGCGGGCCCTCCACCGTCCTTTTCCCGGTTGCCCTATCTTCCAGGTGCAGTCTTGCGGCCTGTTGTATTCTGGTTTCCCCTTGCGACTTCCGCATCAGCTATCACTGCCCGGCCTCTGGGGAGCTGCGGCACGGAGGTGGTGGGTGTTCGACCGCACGCATCGAGCGGTATGAGGCCCTGTAGGCTGGCCCCCTCTGGCTCCTCCTGATCTGTCTTTGGGCACCTGCAGGGGTCTGTAGCTCCTTCCACTCGGTGGTCCTGGCTGCTGGATCTGGGCAAGTCCTCCACTGCGCTGTCCCCTGCTGCGACCGTGACCCAGAGGAGAGCTGTTGCCTGCACCTATTGCGCAGCGTGAGGAATACCTGGGCATCCCCTCAGCCACCCAACTGTCTTGCTTCGCCCTGAGGGAGCCTGGCGCGGTGACCTCGCTCTTGCATTGGGACCCCCTCGGGAGTGGCTGAGGGGCCGGACTGGGGTTACGATCCAGATGCTGTGGCAGGATGGGAGGGGAAGTTCAGCCGCAGGTAACAGTCGGAGAGTGGCTACAATCCTGACACTGTGGCACGATGGAGGTGGTTACGATCTTGATGCTGTGGCAGGATGGAAGTGTGAGAAGTTGGCCTGGTATATGATGTCCACTATTCTAGTGGGCACCCTGCACCAGTCCAAACAACCCTTATGGTGATGGTTGTAAAGTCAACCTTATAGACCAGCTATCCTATTGGTAGCATGGACAAAGCAGTCTTAGGTTAAAACTTCAGAGAGCATGTGAAGCCAGCTGTTTTACCAATAATAATCCCTTGAATATCAAATGAAAGGACACCACACAAGGTATATATCAAATATATATGTATTTATTACTAACCCAACCCCTCTGCACTCTTTAAGAGGTCAGAGTTCGAGATACGTTACAAGTTACTCATTAAGCATACTATAAGTTGCACAAATACAATTCTGCCCTGGGGGCCTCACGAACCATATACTAAGTAAGTGGTATAAGAGCCACTTCAGGAAAAGTGAATAGGCCTAGGGCCTAGGGAATCGCTGGGGCTACACTGAACAACCAAGGGATTGGAAGTAGGAGGCCCACAGGAGGCGTGTGCAGTGTCTAAACACACACGCCAGATACCATAGAGTTATAATGGGAATGTAAAAGTTACAAAGTAGTAGATTTTGGACACTTCCGGATGGACTACGGTAAAACCCTTTTAAACTAGGACATTTGGATAGTTAACACCCACGGGAGCACCAGAGTACTCGAGTTACCTCACCCAGGGAAGCCGGGTGCATAGGTGTTCTTTCATGTCGGGTTTAGTCGCTGATTCCTATGGAGAGCTGCAAGAAAGTGCTTCAGACGACCAGAAGAAAAGTGTCTGGGTGGATCCAAGGGTGGATCGGAGTCGAGAAGAACCTGAAAGCAAAGGGGAGAGCCTGGGTCACTAGCCAGTGACCAGGAAGGAACTAGGAAGGAACCAGGCGATGTCGAGATGCAATCAGGTGAAGAGGTGAAGCTTGTCTCTGCAGCCACGAGGACCAGGAGGCGTCAATGATGACCAGGAGCTGGATTCGAGCTGTCCCATGAAGGATCTAGTTGACTGCGGTGTTGGTATCCGGATTGGACCCAACAAGCCTTGGCAAATGCAATCCACGCAGGATGGGAAGATTGGCTTCAGTTCAGACCAGCAAGGTGTGGGGAGCTCCTTCTTCGCAGGGAAGCTGAAGCAAGCCCGGAGCAACCAGCCAAGCGGTGTAGTTTCACAAAGAAGTCTTCGGAGGGCTAACTAGCTAACGGGCTAGCAACCGGGAAGACGCATCGAGTTGAAATGCAGGTGCAGGCCCCACGCGGCACTCGTGGAGTGTGGAGGGCTGAGCTTCGTTGCAAATGCTGCTCGGGTCTGGGGCTTCTCAAACCCCAATGCACAACATCGAGAGTATCTCAGAAGCTGCACAGGTAGCAAAAAGTAGGTAGACCAGGGTGTCCGGTCCCACGTCTCTCGTGTCCGCCACGGGTCTCAGCTTTGCTGTGGATGTGGATCGGAGTCGGAGAAGTCTGGAAGTCTAGTTCCTGAGTCGCTAAGTCTTCGGGTTCCAGCGGGAGCGTCGACAAAGCAAACCGGCAAGTTACTGGTGGTGCCTGTTTGCACAGGGTGGTCACTCCTTGACCACAAGGGAGATGTCTTCAGTCTTCCAGTCGATATGGAATGTCGAAGGTCTAAGAGTTTCGTTTCAGAGTTTCTTTCCAGGATAAGCTAATGTCTCTAGACACAGCTCCTATCTTTATACTACACTAAGGGGCTGGATTACATGCTAGGTCCCTCCTAAGGGTGGAACCTGGGAAGAGGGTGGTTACACCCCTTTCCCTCACGGGAAGCCCACGGTAGCAGTCAGAGAGGGGTTACGATCCTGACGCTGTGGCAGGATGGAGGTGAAGTTCCACCCACAGTAGCAGTCGGAGAGGGGTTACGATCCTGGCGCTGTGGCAGGATGGAGGTGAAGTTCAGCCCATGGTAGCAGTCGGAGAGGGGTTACGATCCTGACACTGTTGCAGGTTAGGAGGTGAAGTTCAGCCCACAGTAGCAGTCGGAGAGTGCTTACGATCCTGACTAAAGAAGAGATTTGGAATCATCACTGGTTGCCTGTGGTGCAACGCTCCAAATTTAAGGCACTCTGCCTTGCCCATAAATCATTGAATGGGGCGGGACAGGTACCTTTGAAACATCTATTCTCATGGTACCACCCAGGCAGGCAGTTAAGATCGACAAATGCCAGATTAAAGCTGGTACTCAAGATCCGTACTGCTAGCTGGGGAGGCCGGAGCACGGCCTATTGTGTAGCAAAACTCCCTGCATCTTTGAGAGGGTTGAACTCCCTCTCCTCCTTTAGAAAACAATTTAAAACCTGGCTATTCTCAAACTAATCGCACTGTGTTTCCGTTGTCTGCAGGTACTACTCTGGTCTAGCACCAAGACACCTCAGGGTATTCGCGCGCTTTATAAGTTTCACTAACATTAACATTAACACTGTGGCAGGATGGGAGGTGAAGCTCGGCCCATGGTAGCAGTCAGAGAGTGGTTTCGATCCTGACGTTGTGGCAGGATGGGAGGCGAAGGTCAGCCGCAGGTAGCAGTCGGAGAGGGGTTACGATCCTGACGCTGTGGCAGGATGGAGGTTGTAGGAGAGTAGGGTCTGCAATCCTATGATCACCCAGATTTTTTGCTTTTGTTTCACTGGTTTACGACTTTCTCTGGCTGTGGGCCTGCCAATCAGACCCACAGCCTAGCTGTTCTCTCACTAAATTGACATGCGTACCTTAGGTGCATTATCCAATTGGGACTGGGCCACCTTATCAGACCCTGTAACTCAGGGCATAGGTGTACCCAGGGCCTACCAGGGGCTGAAGCATGTATTATGCCACCCCTGGCTGGCCATCTAAATCTGACACAACTGGCTGCACGACAGCTGGGGCAAGGTGGTGTAATCACCCTTTGCTTTAGATATAGTTTACCTATATCTAACCCTAAAAATGGACACACAGATTCCTATCAGTCACTCCTATGGCAGGCCTTAACAATCCTGAAGGCAGAGTGCATGGGATCGTGTGAGATGGTGCTCTGGCATGAGCTGAGCCCGACTGCAGCTTGCGGAACCAAGTCCTAATTGCTGTTCCATGATAACGCATACCATATACTCTTAAGTGCATTAAAATCCTCGCGGTTAAATGCTATCTTTGGTATTGCTTTATCAAAACATGTCAAGTAAGGTGTCATACGAATTGGAATACTAACCCCTCGCCAATTCTGGCGACGGGGTTAGCATTCCACCCTTCTAGAGGGACACAACATGTATGTAACTGTGAACCCCGGTTAAAGTTAACTGAAGCTTCAGCTCCACAAAATGGATGCTGCCACCACAGACCCGAGTCTGACCTCCTGCTGCTGGGAGTCCTTCCAGCAAAGAGAGCTTGGACAAAGGGTTTTCTGTCAGGGGCGGTGCTAGCACCATCCCAGACAGGGTTTTGTGTATCCTGGGTAGGCAGGGCTTTACAGGAAGGTGAAAGCAGAGTGGCACCCCAGTGCTCACTACGCATCTGCCGGCTAGAACCAGTTCCAGGGGCACACCAGCCCCTGGCCTGGGGAAAGTCCGGCATGGGAGAGGGGTGTAACCACCCCCCTTCCTGGTCCCACCCCTAGGGCAGGACCTAGTCGCGTACCCACCCCTTTCTTTAGGATAAAGGCAGGAGCGGGGACCCTTCCAAATTAGATCATCTTTGAATCAAGAAACTACTTTCTACGAAAGGAACTCTCGACTTCTTCTCAAGATTTCTCCCTTGTGGCTAAGGAGTAGTCACCCTGCATCCGCAGGCACCATCTAAGAACTCTGCGGTTTGCTGCACGTCCTTCCTCAGGAATCCGACCGACCAGCACGACGAGACCCGGCTTCCCTGGCACCTCTGACCTCTACCTACCTCTACAGCTAAGCTGAGAACCGTAGGTGCGACGAGACCTCGAGGGACCGGCCATCATCAGAACTGCACGACTTCTATCCAGCACGACCGCCGAGGGATCCTCTGGTGAGTGCTCTGGGGTTCGAGAAGCCCCGACTCTGAGCAGCTCCAGCACCAAAGTCCAGCCCCCCAGCATCTCCACGATCTGCGTGGGGCCCTTCTGCTTTTTGCTGCTCACCGCGTTGTTTGGCTACTAGCCCTCCGGCTTGTGGCCTTCTTAACGACGCCCGACGACATCACTGCTGCTGGTCTGGTTGCTCCAGACTGGCCCTTGCTCCCTTCCAAAAGAGGAGCACCCCGGACCCTCCTGGTCCACTCCAGACGCCATTTTAGGTCCACCGCGTGGGCTTGAATTTGCCAAGACTTGTTGCCCCAATCCTGGGTCCAGCGACGTCGACAGCATCATCCATCGTGGGACAGCTCGAACCTCCATCCTGGTCGCCGACAACGCCTCCTGGTCCGTGAGACTGCAGAGCCCAGCGTCGCCCACTCACCTAGTCGAGGTGACTATCATCCGGTGCCCTCCTGGTGCCACCTGACTACTGGCTAGTAGTCACGAACTTGGTCCCCTATGCCTTCAGGTGTCATCCATCTTCGATCCAGGCTTGGATCACTCGAACAATCTTCACTGGTCGCCTGCCAGCAACTTCTTTCTTCAGGCTCCTGGTTCGTCTACGAGGATTCCCGACGTCTTTTGAGACCTATGCAGCTGCAGCCCCTGGGCTAGGTAACTTCGGCATTTCGGTGCCCCAGCATAGCCTCACTATCCAAGGATCAGGATCCACTGTCGTTTTCAATCTACCTTATCGGGTTCGCCCGAGAACACTAACTTTGTCTTTACTAGCTCCCATAGACTTTGTCCCGCATCCCGCGTGAGAGTGCACACTCTGGACCCGAGTCCCCTAGGCCTCCTACTAGTAATCTGAAGGTTCATTAACGTAGTCCTAGCGATTCCAAAGCCTATTAGTACAGTACTTACCTGCTAGTAATTTCGCATTCCACTTTCATAGTATATGGTTTTTCGTACCCCTCGGGCATTTGAGTAAATTGTGCAACTTAAAGTATTTTCGTAAGAGTTTTGTTGAACATTATATATCAGGCCAACTTCTCACATTGGTGGCAGCGGTGGAATTTGAGCTTGCTGTTGTTTTACCACACGTATCCTAAGAATATCTTGTGAAAGATCACATAAGTACTCCAGGTACATATAACTTAGCTTAGAATACTCTGAGTTCTACTGAACCAGCTGTTGTAGCTCCTCAAGGCTTAGCACACCTTGGCTACAACTCTTAGCAAGGGATCAGTAGGCAAACAAATAGTGTAGGTAGGTGCATCACTTACACCACACTAGAATCAGCATGTCAGACAAAGGAGGAAACTCTGAGTCTCCCCTTGTGTCAGTGGACCCTCCACAGGTCGCTTCCAGATATGCTGCTCCTAGCTTCCAGGAGATGAGACAAGTGTGTACCTCCAGGAAACTAAAACAGGGGTCTAACCCCACAATCCCATTCCTGATTGGTCCCTTAGAGACTTATGATGCCAGGAGGGCTGGTAACCCAGACCCTTCTAATCCAGATGGGAACATGCCTCCTCTAGAGGGAACCTCAGGTGACCCTGACCTTATCCATCTCTCTGCAGAAGGTGAAGAGGAGGATGAGGATCTAGAGCCATCTGAGGACGAGGCAGACAAAGGCCAAGAAGTAGTTAGCCAGCTAACTAGGGCCAACTTAAGCAGGCATGAGAATGGTACTAGGAGACCCCTGGGGCCCCTCTCAGGCCAGCTTAACATTGGGAATGGACGAGTTAGATCTCTATCCAGAGGCTCTAACAGATCCATTCGAACCAATGGCTCTCAGGCCTCTTCTCAAAGAGGGATGACATCCCCTCAGAGGAGAGTGTATGAAGCCAAAGTAAGGGAAGTCAATCTGAGGATTGAAAGGGAAGAACTTGCCCTGGCCAAAGAGAGACTTGCCTTTGCTAGAGAGCAAGAATTGAGTGGGACAAATCCCACTGGTGGCAGCGTTCCCCCAAGGGAAAACAGGAGTTTAGACACTAGACACCTGAGTAAGATAGTGCCCCCCTTTAAACAAGGGGATGATATCCACACATGGATTACTGCTTTGGAGAGGGCCTGCACTGTACAGTGTGCCCCCAGAGTCAGTGGGCAGCTATCTTGTGGCTCTCCTTTGAAGGTAAAGGTAGAGATAAGCTCCTCACTACTAGAGTTGAGGATGCTAACAATTACCAAGTCCTGAAGAACACACTGATTGATGGGTTTGGCCTAACCACTGAGCAGTACAGGTTGCTGTTCAGGGATACCCAGAAATCTCAGTCTCAGGATTGGTCTGATTTTGTAGATTGTGCCACTAAGGCTTTGGAGGGCTGGTTACTGGGCAGTAAGGTTACTGATTACACAGGATTGTATAATCTGATCATGAGGGAACAGATTTTAAACAATTGTCAGAACCAGTTGTTGCATCAGCATCTTGTTGACTCGGATCTGACCTCTCCCCAAGAATTGGGAAAGAAGGCAGACAGATGGGTCAGAACAAGAGTTAAGCAAAACCAGGGCCAGAACCAGGGTGGTCAGAAGAAAGCAGACCAGAAGGGTAAAGATACTAAAGGTGAAAATGACCAGAAGTCTTCGACAGGTCCCCAACAATCCAAAGAGGGTGGGGGTCAGGCATCCCAGAAGAAGAAGACTCAAGAAGGCCAGTCAAAAAGGTGGTGCCAGTACTGTAAAAGTAAAACTCACTGGTTTAGTGAGTGCACCAAGAAAGGAGGGCAGACTCCTACTACTGCAGCCCCTAAGGCACCTGTGCCCCCTAGTACAGCCAGCAGTAGTAGTGCACCTCCCAAGGGACTAATTGGGTTAACCTTGGGTTCTGAGGGGTATGACAACTTAGTTGGCACACTCACTCAGGCTGTCCTTGTCTGTACAGGGGGTGTGGATATATCCCCTGATGTCAGTCCCAATACTTTGGGCAAATACAGGCAGACACCTTTGATAAATGGCAAAATGGCTCAGGCCTATAGGGACACTTGTGCCAGTGTCACCATGGTGACACCTAACTTTGTGGACCCTGGACAGATCATGCCAGGTACAGATTTCCTGGTGACCAATGCAAGCAATGTCACTACCAGTCATAGTATGGCAATTGTTGCTTTCTCCTGGGGAGGGGTAAATGGCCAAAAGAAGGTTGTAGTTAGCTCAGACCTCCCAGTGGATTGTTTGTTGGGCAATGATTTGGAGTCATCACAATGGTCAGAAGTGGAGCATAGGACTCACATGGAGATGTTAGGCTTGCCAGCACATGTGCTTGCTGTGACTAGGTCACAGGCCAGCAGATGCCCCACTGAACAGGTGCTGGATCCTGGAACAATGGAACAGCCACCTTCCAAGAAGAAGAGCATTAGGGCTAAGGCATTGCCTTCCCCCTTGCCCCAGGTTGAGGATCAAGTCTCAGAGGAGGCTGACCTACAGGAACTGAGGGAAACTGAGCTTAAAGAGTTTGAACTTGATCAAGTTGAATTCCTTGGCTTAGGAGGACCCTCAAGAGAAGACCTGGGGAAGGAACAATTAGACTGCCCTTCCCTTGAACCCCTCAGACAGCAGGCTGCTGCTGAGGCTGCTGGGAACGCCACAGGTACCCACAAGGTATACTGAAAGGACGGACTCCTGTACACTGAGTCAAGAGACCCCAAGCCTGGCATGGCCAGGAGGCTGGTTATCCCCTTGTCTCAGAGAGGTTTCCTTCTTACCTTGGCCCATGAGATTCCCTTAGCAGGTCACTTAGGCCAGACAAAGACTTGGGACAGGCTTGTCTCACACTTTCACTGGCCTAACATGAATGAGGATACCAAGGAGTTTTGTCGCTCCTGTGTCACTTGCCAAGCCAGTGGTAAGTCAGGTGGCACAACAAAGGCCCCCCTTATACCAATGCCTGTGGTGGGGGTGCCCTTTGAAAGAGTGGGGATTGACATTGTTGGTCCAATGGAACCCCAGACAGCATCAGGGCACAAGTTTATACTGGTGGTAGTGGATCATGCCACCAGGTAATCTGAAGCTATTCCCCTTAGGACAACTACAGCACCTGTTGTGGCAAGAGCCCTAGTTGGAGTATTCTCCAGAGTGGGCTTCCCTAAGGAGGTTGTCTCTGACAGAGGTGCAAACCTCATGTCAAGCTACTTAACTGCTATGTGGAAGGAATGTGGTGTCAACTACAAGTTCACTACACCCTATCATCCACAATGCAATGGGCTTGTTGAAAGGTTCAACAGGACCCTAAAAAGGATGATTCATGGACTACCTGAAAAGCTCAGGCGTAGATGGGATGTCCTGATTCCCTGCCTTTTGTTTGCTTACAGAGAGGTCCCACAGAAGAGGGTTGGCTTCAGCCCTTTTGAACTTCTGTATGGGCATCCTGTGAGAGGACCCCTGTGTTTGGTTAAGGAAGGATGGGAGAGACCTCTCAAAAAGCCTGCAACCAGCATAGTGGACTATGTACTTGGTCTCCGCTCCAGGATGGCTGAGTATATGGAAAAGGCATCTGAAAACCTTAAGGCCAGTCAAGAACTCCAAAAAGCTTGGCATGACCAAAAGGCTGTCCTGACTGTTTATCAGCCTGGACAGAAGGTGTGGGTGTTGGAGCCAGTGGCCCCAGCAGCACTCAAAGACAAATGGTCTGGGCCCCACACAATCCTTGAGCAAAAGGGAGAGGTCACCTATCTGGTGGACCTTGGAACTCCCAGGAGCCCCCACAGGGTGCTCCATGTAAACAGGCTCAAAGCATATGTCGACAGGAAGGACATGAGCTTGCTCATGGCCATAGATGAGGGACAGGAGGAAGAGAGTGACCCTCTCCCAGACCTGCTCACTCAGAATCCTGATGATGGGTCAGTAGATGGTGTTGTCTTTTGTGGCAGCCTCTCTGAACATCAACAGAAGGATTGCAAACAGGTTCTTCAATCCTTCAGGCATATGTTCTCTCTAAAACCCAGTCAAACCAATTGGTGTACCCATGAGGTTGACACTGGTGACACCTTGCCAGTCAAGAGTAAAATCTACAGGCAGCCTGATCATGTTAGAGACTGCATCAAAACAGAAGTGCAGAAAATGTTGGAGTTGGGAGTCATTGAACCCTCAGATAGCCTTGGGCTAGTCCAGTAGTTCTAGTGCCAAAACCTCACACCCAGGGTGGTAAGAAAGAGATGAGGTTCTGCGTAGACTACAGGGGTCTCAATGCAGTCACTAAGACTGATGCCCACCCAATACCAAGGGCAGATGAACTTATAGATAGATTGGTTTCTGCCAACTACTTAAGTACATTTGACCTGACAGCTGGGTATTGGCAAATCAGGTTAGCTGAGGATGCCAAGCCCAAGACAGCATTTTCAACCCCTGGTGGGCATTATCAATTTGTGGTAATGCCCTTTGGTCTGAAAAATGCACCTGCCACCTTCCAAAGGTTGGTGAATCATGTTCTCACTGGGCTGGATGACTTCTGTGCAGCATATCTAGATGATATAGCTGTCTTTAGTTCCACCTGGGAGGATCACCTGGTCCACCTGAGGAAAGTGTTAGAGGCACTGCAAGCAGCAGGTCTCACTATCAAGGCCACCAAGTGCCAGATAGGGCAGACACAGGTTGTATACTTGGGCCACCTTGTAGGTGGAGGCCAAGTTCAGCCACTGGAGAGCAAAATACAGTCAATCAGGGACTGGGCTCCTCCAACCACCCAGACTCAGGTTCGAGCTTTCTTGGGCCTGACTGGTTACTACAGAAAGTTTGTCAGAAATTATGGATCAATTGTGACTCCACTTAATGAACTGACAAGTAAGAAAATGCCCAAAAAGGTTCAGTGGACAGCAGGCTGTCAAAAAGCATTCGATGACCTAAAACAGGCCATGTGCACAGCACCTATCCTCAAGAGTCCAGACTACTCCAAACCATTCATTGTCCAAACAGATGCTTCTGAGTTGGATGTGGGAGCTGTTCTATCTCAACTGAATTTTGATGGTCAAGACCAGCCCATTGCTTTTATAAGCAGAAGGCTGACCCCCAGAGAGAAAAATTGGTCAGCTATTGAGAGGGAGGCCTTTGCTGTGGTTTGGGCCCTGAAGAAACTGAGACCATACTTGTTTGGCACTCATTTCAAGATTCAGACCGACCATAAGCCCCTCTTGTGGCTAAATCAGATGAAGCTTGAAAACCCCAAACTGCTTAGGTGGTCCATTTCCCTACAGGGGATGGATTTTACAGTGGAGCATAGACCTGGCACTGATCATGGCAATGCAGATGGGCTCTCCAGGTATTTCCACTTAGAGCAAGAAGACTCACCTGGTCAAGGTTAGTTTATTGTCCCAAAGTTTGGGGGGGGGGGGGGGGGGGTCATGTAGGGGAGTAGGGTCTGCAATTCTATGACCACCCAGATTTTTTGCTTTTGTTTCACTGGTTTACGACTTTCTCTGGCTGTGGGCCTGCCAATCAGACCCACAGCCTAGCTGTTCTCTCACTAAATTGACATGCGTACCTTAGGTGCATTATCCAATTGGGACTGGGCCACCTTATCAGACCCTGTAACTCAGGGCATAGGTGTACCCAGGGCCTACCAGGGGCTGAAGCATGTATTATGCCACCCCTGGCTGGCCATCTAAATCTGACACAACTGGCTGCACGACAGCTGGGGCAAGGTGGTGTAATCACCCTTTGCTTTAGATATAGTTTACCTATATCTAACCCTAAAAATGGACACACAGATTCCTATCAGTCACTCCTATGGCAGGCCTTAACAATCCTGAAGGCAGAGTGCATGGGATCGTGTGAGATGGTGCTCTGGCATGAGCTGAGCCCGACTGCAGCTTGCGGAACAAAGTCCTAATAGCTGTTCAATGATAACGCATACCATATACTCTTAAGTGCATTATAAACCTCGCGGTTAAATGCTATCTTTGGTATTGCTTTATCAAAACATGTCGAGTAAGGTGTCATACGAATTGGAATACTAACCCCTCGCCAATTCTGGCGACGGGGTTAGCATTCCACCCTTCTAGAGGGACACGACATGTATGTAACTGTGAACCCCGGTTAAAGTTAACTGAAGCCTCAGCTCCACAAAATGGATGCTGCCACCACAGACCCGAGTCTGACCTCCTGCTGCTGGGAGTCCTTCCAGCGAGGAGAGCTTGGACAAAGGGTTTCCTGTCAGGGGCGGTGCTAGCACCATCCCAGACAGGATTTTGTGTATCCTGGGTAGGCAGGGCTTTACAGGAAGGTGACTGCAGAGTGGCACCCCGGTGCTCACTACGCATCTGCCGGCTGGAACCAGTTCCAGGGGCACACCAGCCCCTGGCCTGGGAAAGTCCGGCATGGGAGAGGGGTGTAACCACCCCCCTTCCTGGTCCCACCCCTAGGGCAGGACCTAGTCGCGTACCCACCCCTTTCTTTAGGATAAAGGCAGGAGCGGGGACCCTTCCAAATTAGATCATCTTTGAATCAAGAAACTACTTTCTACGAAAGGAACTCTCGACTTCTTCTCAAGATTTCTCCCTTGTGGCTAAGGAGTAGTCACCCTGCATCCGCAGGCACCATCTAAGAACTCTGCGGTTTGCTGCACGTCCTTCCTCAGGAATCCGACCGACCAGCACGACGAGACCCGGCTTCCCTGGCACCTCTGACCTCTACCTACCTCTACAGCTAAGCTGAGAACCGTAGGTGCGACGAGACCTCGAGGGACCGGCCATCATCAGAACTGCACGACTTCTATCCAGCACGACCGCCGAGGGATCCTCTGGTGAGTGCTCTGGGGTCCGAGAAGCCCCGACCCTGAGCAGCTCCAGCACCAAAGTCCAGCCCCCCAGCATCTCCACGATCTGCGTGGGGCCCTTCTGCTTTTTGCTGCTCACCGCGTTGTTTGGCTACTAGCCCTCCGGCTTGTGGCCTTCTTAACGACGCCCGACGACATGACTGCTGCTGGTCTGGTTGCTCCAGACTGGCCCTTGCTCCCTTCCAAAAGAGGAGCACCCCGGACCCTCCTGGTCCACTCCAGACGCCATTTTAGGTCCACCGCGTGGGCTTGAATTTGCCAAGACTTGTTGCCCCAATCCTGGGTCCAGCGACGTCGACAGCATCATCCATCGTGGGACAGCTCGAACCTCCATCCTGGTCGCCGACAACGCCTCCTGGTCCGTGAGACTGCAGAGCCCAGCGTCGCCCACTCACCTAGTCGAGGTGACTATCATCCGGTGCCCTCCTGGTGCCACCTGACTACTGGCTAGTAGTCACGAACTTGGTCCCCTCTGCTTTCAGGTGTCATCCATCTTCGATCCAGGCTTGGATCACTCGAACAATCTTCACTGGTCGCCTGCCAGCAACTTCTTTCTTCAGGCTCCTGGTTCGTCTACGAGGATTCCCGACGTCTTTTGAGACCTATGCAGCTGCAGCCCCTGGGCTAGGTAACTTCGGCATTTCGGTGCCCCAGCATAGCCTCACTATCCAAGGATCAGGATCCACTGTCGTTTTCGATCTACCTTATCGGGTTCGCCCGAGAACACTAACTTTGTCTTTACTAGCTCCCATAGACTTTGTCCCGCATCCCGCGTGAGAGTGCACACTCTGCACCCGAGTCCCCTAGGCCTCCTACTAGTAATCTGAAGGTTCAGTAACATAGTCCTAGCGATTCCAAAGCCTATTAGTACAGTACTTACCTGCTAGTAATTTCGCATTCCACTTTCATAGTATATGGTTTTTCGTGCCCCTCGGGCATTTGTGTAAATTGTGCAACTTAAAGTATTTTCGTAAGAGTTTTGTTGTGTGCTTAGTACCCTGTCCTCATAAAGAGTACAGGGCTGTTGTAATCTAAATAAATACACTGTTTATTTTCATAACACTTGTGTGGTGTCCTTTCACTTGGTGTTCAAGGGGTATATGTGATGGTATAACAGCTGGCTTCACACGCCCTCTAGAGTTTAGCCCGAAGACTGCTCGTATCCACGCTACTAGGATAGCTGGTCTATAAGGTTGACTTACAACCAATCATCAATAAGGGTTGTTTGGACTGATACAAAGTGCTCACTAGAATAGTGAACATTATATATCAGGCCAACTTCTCACAGAGGTGAAGTTCAGCCCACAGTAGCAGTCGGAGAGTGGTTACGATCCTGACGCTGTGGCCGAATGGTAGGTGAAGTCCAGCCCACGGTAGCAGTCGGAGAGTGGTTACGATCCTGACGTTGTTGCAGGATGGAGGTGGCTACGATCCTGACGCTGTGGCAGGGTGGGAGGTGAAGTTCAGCCCACGGTAGCAGTCAGAGAGTGGTTACGATCCTGACATTGTGGCAGGATAGAGGTGGTTACGATCCGGACGCTATGGGAGGTGATGTTCAGCCCACAGTAGCAGTCCGAGAGGGGTTACGATCCTGACGCTGTTGCAGGTTGGGAGGTGAAGTTCAGCCCACAGTAGCAGTCGGAGAGTGCTTACGATCCTGACACTGTGGCAGGATAGGAGGTGAAGTTTGGCCCATGGTAGCAGTTGGAGAGTGGTTATGATCCTGATGTTGTGGCAGGATAGAGATGGTTACGATCCTGAAGCTGTGGCAAGATGGGAGGTGAAGTTCAGCACACGGTAGCAGTCGGAGAGGGGTTACGATCCTGATGCTGTGGCAGGATGGGAGGTGAAGTTCAGCCCGCTGTAGCAGTCGGAGAGGGGTTACGATCCTAAAGCTGTGGCAGGATAGAGGTGAAGTTCAGTCCACTGTAGCAGTCGGAGAGTGGTTACGATCCTGACGCTGTGGCAGGATGGGAGGCGAAGGTCAGCTGCAGGTAGCAGTCTGAGAGTGGTTACGATCCTGACGCTGTGGCAGGATGGTAGGTGAAGTTCAGCCCACTGTAGCAGTCGGAGAGGGGTTAAGATCCTGACGTTATTGCAGGATGGAGGTGGTTACGATCCTGATGCTGTGGCAGGGTGGGAAGTGAAGTTCAGCCCACGGTAGCAGTCAGAGAGTGGTTACGATCTTGACATTGTGGCAGGATAGAGGTGGTTAAGATCCGGACGCTATGGGAGGTGAAGTTCAGCCCACGGTAGCAGTCGGAGAGGGGTTACGATCCTGACTGTGGCAGGATAGAGGTGAAGTTCCGCCCACAGTAGCAGTCGGAGAGGGGTTACGATCCTGGCGCTGTGGCAGGATGGAGGTGAAGTTCAGCCCATGGTAGCAGTCCGAGAGGGGTTACGATCTCGACGCTGTTGCCGGTTGGGAGGTGAAGTTCAGCCCACAGTAACAGTCGGAGAGTGCTTACAGTCCTGACTAAAGAAGAGATTCAGAATCTTCACTGGTTGCCTGTGGTGCAACGCTCCAAATTTAAGGCACTCTGCCTTGCCCATAAATCATTGAATGGGGCAGGACAGGTACCTTTAAAACATCTATTCTCATGGTACCACCCAGGCAGGCAGTTAAGATAGACAAATGCCAGATTAAGGCTGGTACCCAACATCTGTACTGCTAGCTGGGGAGGCCGGAGCACGGCCTATTGTGTAGCAAAACTCCCTGCATTTTTGAGAGGGTTGAACTCCCTCTCCTCGTTTAGAAAACAATTAAAAACCTGGCTATTCTCAAACCAATTGCACTGTCTTTCCGTTGTCTGCAGGTACTACTCTGGTCTAGCGCCAAGACACCTCAGGGTATTTGCGCGCTTTATAAGTTTCACTAACATTAACACTGTGGCAGGATGGGAGGTGAAGTTCGGCCCATGGTAGCAGTCAGAGAGTGGCTTCGATCCTGACGTTGTGGCAGGATAGAGGTGGTTACAATCCTGACGCTGTGGCAGGATAGATGTGGTTACGATCCTGATGCTGTGGGAAGATTGAGGTGAAGTTCAGCCCACCGTAACAGTCGGAGAAGGGTTACGATCCTGACGCTGTGGCAGGATGGGAGGTGAAGTTCAGCCCGCGGTAGCAGTCAGAGAGGGGTTACGATCCTTACGCTGTGGCAGGATGGAGGTGAAGTTCAGCCCACGGTAGCAGTCAGAGAGGGGTTACGATCCATGACGCTGTGGCAGGATGGAGGTGAAGTTCAGCCCACGCTAGCAGTCGGAGAGGGGTTTCGATCCTGACGCTGTGGCAGGATGGGAGGTAAAGTTCAGCCCATGGTAGCAGTCGGAGAGTTGTTACGATCCTGACGCTGTGGCGGGATGAGAGGTGAAGTTCAGTCCACGGTAGCAGTCGGTGAGGGGTTACGATCCGGACGCTGTGGCAGGATGGAGGTGATTATGAATCTGATAATGTGGCAGGATGGGTGGTGAAGTTCAGTGCACGGTAGCAGTCGGAGAGGGGTTACGATCCTAACACTGTGGCAGGATGGAGGTGAAGTTCAGCCCACGTAGCAGTCGGAGAGGGGTTACGATCCTGATGCTGTGGCAGGATGGAGGTTGTTACGATCCTGACGCTGTGGCAGGATAGGAGGCGAAGTTCAGCCGCAGGTAGCAGTCGTAGAGTGGTTACCATCCTGACGCTGTGGAAGGATGGGAGGTGAAGTTCAGTTCACTGTAGAAGTCAGAGAGTAGATACGATCCCAAGACTGTGGCAGGATGGAGGTGGTTACAATCCGGATGCTGTGTCAGGATGGGATGTGAAGTTCAGTACACGGTAGCAGTCAGAGAGTGGTTACGATCCTGACGCTGTGGCACGATGGGAGGAGAAGTTCAGCTGCAGGTAGCAGTCGGAGAGTGGTTACGATCCTGACGCTGTGGCAGGATGGCGGTGAAATTCAGCCCACGGTAGCATTTTGAGAGTGGTTACGATCCCGGCGCTGTGGCAGGATGGGAGGTTAAGTTCAGCGCACAGTAGCAGTCTGAGAGGGGTTATGATGGCACTGTGGAACGTGCACTGGGAACTCTCGGCCCTAGCTTTGGGCCAGACAAGCTTAAGGCAATGATGGCCCTCCAACTGTTCGCCAAGACTTGAAACAAGACCCTCCCATAGCTTGAATGAGGACAAAGCCAAGGGTCTGCTGCAGGAAGGACCTTAAGCATACATGCCTGTAGGTCTGTTTCAGGTAGGGTGACTCCCCATTTCTGTGACTAAAATGGTTTATTTTCATCTGCCTCCTGATTGAAATTGCCTCTGCTTCAATAGAAATCAAAGGGAAAAATATATTCTCCCATTTTTTTCAAAATCCTCCAAGATCCTGTTCTAAAATGTTGGCATGTATGCTTATGCACACTGCAGCCAGATTGGACGTGAAGGTCTCTATGGGGTAACAACTGTATGTAGCAGCTGTGAGAATGTAACAGTGCTAAGAGGCCTCCTGACTGGTGCCAATTGAGCTGGCTCTATTTTTGAAAGTGCTGGATGGTGTGACCAGCCCATCCCAACACCTACTTTATATCTCTGCTCTTTTTCTTTCAGACCTGAGGGACGGGCCTTGGGTTATCTCCTGCAGCCCCTGAACCAGCACAAACTAGTGGTGGTGTTGAACCTTCGAGGAGGTGCCTAGGAAAATGCAAGCTTAGCATCTGGAGGCTGTATGTACTGAATAGCCTTCTTGGGTCCAAGAGCCATAGGAGATGGTTAAGAGCCCCAACAGCTGGAGACTGTGAGAAGTTGGCCTGATATATAGTGCTCACTATTCTAGTGATCACTTTGTATCATTCCAAACGACCCTTATTGATGATTGGTTGTAAGTCAACCTTATAGACCAGATATCCTAGTATCATGGACAAGAGCAGTCTTTAGGCTAAACTCTAGAGGGCGTGTTAAGCCAGCTGTTATACCATCACATATACCCCATGAACACCAAGTGAAAGGACACCACACAAGTTGTTATGAAAATAAAAGGATATTTATTTATAACAAGTCTACCCTGAACTCTTTATGAGTCAGGGAGCTAAGCACACAACAAAACTCTTACGAAAATACTTTAAGTTGCACAATTTAAACAAATGCCCGAGGGGCACGAAAAACCATATACTACAAAAGTGGAATGCGAAATACTAGCAGGTAAGTAACAAGATCCAGAGGCTTCAGGATCGCTAGGACTACACTACAGAACCCTAAGGTTAGGAGCAGGAGGCCTAGGGAGATCGGGTGCAGAGTGTGCACTCTCACGCGGGATGCGGGAAGAAGTCTATGGGAAACAAACTCCTTAGCACACGTATATCAAAGTATAATAGTATATAGGTGTTGCCACCAGTTGAACACAATTGCAATACGTAGTCCTTGATAATACAGGTATTCAATTTATTCTTGAATGTTGCAAGTTCTCCACACAGCCGACACGTGTTTCGTCGTGACCGGGAGTATAACCCAACGACTTTTTCAAGGCTGTAGAAGTTCAAAATAAACAAATATGTTGCCATTTCTTGTACATATTTTATATCATACATTGTACTGTTTGTTCAGAATTGCACCAGTCATGTGGCCCCTGTCATGCAGAATTCACCTCAAGTATTCAATTCGATATAATACAAGCCATATTATGTACATATCTTTCTCCTCAGTGAGCAGGTATGATCCACATCTTGACAAGGTGTCACATTAACAGTATCCATGTACCCACATATCTTTTAGTTTGAAATCACATTTATTTGAGTATCGATTAGATGCTCCTTAACACATAATGTACCTCCTTATCCTAATAGAGGTCTATGATCCCATATGATCTGGAGAGATCTGATATTTAAATAACCTTATTAAGGTGTGGGTTTTATATCCAAGTTTGTGGTGTGACAGTCATGCATCTTGGTGTGTATTTAAAACAAAACACCCTGAACCTGCGCCCTGTGTCAGCCATTTACTTCTAAGATATAGTGACGCATTATGTGCTCATAGTTGTTATATATTAAACAACATATAGTACCGTGCGATTGATATTTTAACCATAAATACCTATTTTCAATTCCGTTTTCTTTTTAACTGTAAGATAAAGTTATTGTTTTAGGTCATATATGTCACTTCTATCAATGAATAGCATATTAACATTGATTTTACGTTTATTTCCAGTAGGTAACTTACTTAATATGCGGTGATAATTCCAACCCGCATAGGGGTTCTACGGGGGTCTTCTGTTTTGATATCCACTATAATATGTTCATTGAAATCCACTTCACAGTTTTGTTTAAGTTTCTGGCTGAAAGGAAGTTTTGAGTATCCTTGTTAGTATATATAATTGGATCCCAGTTGTATTGAGTAAACTTTTTCTTCTTTCTTTTCCTTATTATTCTATAAACTTTCTATTTAAGTTATATGTAAGAATTCCCGTCCTTAAACTTGCTTCTTTCTCTGTATTTAATCAAGCATTCATTAACTATCTATTCATATAATTGTCAAATGACCTTAACTATTCTCTAAGTATTACCTAATTGAGCTTTGACTTGAGAGAAACATGCCCTCGTTTATAGTCTTTACTCACACTTATCCATTACTGACTATATTGGTGCCAGTCGATATAGTCTACCCGCTAAAGAGTATCTGTCCTATTCAATTCGAAACCAATATCACTACGTTTCCTAAGCGCACTATCCCCTTAGGGATTGTCCCTTTCCTCTTACCTTTCGCCTTGGTCAATTCTGTCCGTCAGTTCCCCCGTTCAGGCTCAGCGTGTTAGCTCCGACATTTCCCCTTTCGAATGCGCCGCGTCTTTATTTAGAAACACTTCCGTGTTTCAAGCGGCCATACCCGATTGGTTGTTCAGGGACACGTGGTCCCTGAGTCACCGATCCGTTATTCATTGGCTCAGAGTGCTCATCTGGGTTTCTTAAACAAAACTTTTTGGCGATTTCAGCGCCATCTTATAGAGTCTAATTATGTGAACATTCGGTTGTGGGAATATTTTTTAGGAGAATTTATCGGTGATGTTAGGTGTATTGTAAAACAAGAAAATTATTTATATTTATCTTCCTCATTTGTTTCAGCCCTCGGATTTGTTTAGGGGATTCCGTTTTAAGAAGCGTGTTTTGTTATATATACGTTCGTATTTTTATTGTAATCCAATCTTTATGTAGTACCACTACTTTATTTACAAGTGTCTTGATCACTGGTTTGATTTTATGCACAAATCTTCAAGTTAATCTCTTAAGTTTGGTCAGACAATTACTAATTTATTTTAATTTGTATGGTCTTAAATACAACTTTCAATTGTCTTGTGACCTTGAATTTTTTTATTATTATTATCTTCTTAGCCGTGAGCTGTCATGCTAATCGGTTTTCGATGATTTGCAGAGACATGCCATCGTTTTCATATAGTAAAATATATTCTAAGGGAACAAATCTTGGTTGCTGATTGGAATGTCATGCAGTGTGTCATGCATCTCAGCACCCTCGCCCCTTTGATAGTTGTGCTATTAAGAGTGTGTTCTTGATGGTGATGCTACATCAGTTCAATACTTACCATTATTCCGAAACGGGTATATTTAAAAAAGAAAGATACATTTTTTTCAAAAGGTGCCTATGTGTGTTCATACATTTCCATCCGTGAACTACTGATCTCTCCATCATATAGGGTCAGTACAAAGTCATGGTGCTCGCACCAATGGAAGGTTATTATCACACTTCATTTAAATGATTCATCAGGAATACATTAATCATACATTAGAAACACGAGTCACATTGTCAGTAATCTTCTCCTATTTTGCACTGTCCCCATGTATCTACTATTTCCCTAGAAAGTAATGTAGCTCATGGTCAATATTTAAACCATGTTCCACACTGCGCATTTTCATGATCCAGAGAGCCTCTCTCTGTCTTAGTGTTAGCTCCCTATTTCCGCCTCTGGGGTGTCTGGGTGTATGTTCTATTCCAAAGAATTCAAACATTCGATGTGTTTTTTGCGCGGGGCAGACTGACATATGGGCAGCCACAGGGTATCGCATATCCCCCTGTTTAACCGCCCTGATATGTTCGTTAATTCTTTCTCTTAACATCCGTATGGTGCTGCCAATGTATTTTTTACCACATTTGCAGACAAGAACGTATGTTACGAATTTTGTCATACAGTTTATATTGGTGTTAATGAGGTATTTTCTCTCCTAGTTTTCGTAAAGTTACAGTTATCGGACGAATCCGACTAGTTAGGCTGAAAACGAAAAAGAATCTAGACACTTAGATAGTGAACCTATGTTGGAGCACCGAAATGCTCAGGTTACCTAGCCCAGGGGCTGCGGCTGCATAGGGTTCAAAAGACGTCGGGAATCCTCGTTACAGTCTATGGAGCCTGAAAGAAGAAGTTGCTGGCAGGCGACCAGTGAAGAGATTCGGAGGGATCCAAGCCTGGATCGATGATGGTGAAGACTCAGTTCTTAATCACTAGCCAGTGATTAGGTGGGCACCAGGATGGCACCGGATGAAGTCACCTCGACCAGGTGAGTGGGCTACGCTGGGCTCTCGGACCAGGAGGCGTTGTCGGCGACCAGGATGGAGGTGCGAGCTGTCCCACGAAGGTGTCTTCTGTCGGCGATGCTGGACCCAGGATTGGGGTACTAAACCTTGGCAAAGGCAAGCCCACGCGGTGGACTCAAGATGGCGTCTGGAGTGGACCAGGAGGGTCCAGGGTGCTCCTCTCTTGGAAGGGAGCAAGGGCCAGTCTGGAGCAACCAGACCAGCGATGTTGTCGTCGTGGTTCGTCGTCAGGAGGGCTACAAGCCAGCAGGCAAGTGGCCGGACAACGCGGTGAGCAGCAAAGAGCAGAAGGGCCCCATGCAGATCTCGTGGATGCTGGGGGGCTGAACTTCGGTGCTGGAGCTGCTCAGGGTTAGGGCTTCTCAAACCCCAAAGCACTCACTCGAGGGTCCCTAGGCGGTCGTGCTGGATAAGCGTCGTGCAGTCTTGAAGATGGCCGGTCCCTTTAGGTCTCGTCACACCCACGAATCTCAGCTGGGCTGATGATGCAGGTAGAGGTCAGAGGTGCCAGGGAATCCAGGTCTCGTCGAGCTGGGCAGTCTTGATCCGGAGGATGGACTTACAGCAAACCGCAGCGCTTAGATGGTGTTCACTGGTGCAGGGTGGCTACTCCTTAGCCACAAGGGAGAGTCTTCAGAAATGTTCAAGAGTTCTTTCGTGGAAAGTAGTCAAGATTCAGAATTATCTAATTTGGGAAGGGGGCCCGCTCCTACCTTTATTCTAAGAAAAGGGGCTGGCACGCGACTAGGTCCTGCCCATGGGTGGCACCAGGAGGGGGGTGGTTACACCCCTCTCCTTTGTCCAGTCTCTCCCCAGCTCAGGGGCTGGGGTGCCCCTGGAACTGGTTTGAGCCGGCATATGCACAGTGAGCACCGGGGTGCCACTTGCAGTCACCTTCCTCTCAGCCCTGCCTACCTAGGATACACAAAACCCTGTCTGGGATGGTGCTAGCACCGCACCTGACAGGAAACCCTTTGTCCAAGCTCTCCTCGCTGGAAGGACTCCCAGCAGCAGGAGGTCAGACTCGTGTCTGTGGTGGCAGCATCCATTTTGTGATGCTGAGGCTCGAGTTAACTTTAACCGGGGTTCACAGTTACATACATGTCGTGTCCCTCTAGAAGGGTGGAATGCTAACCCCGTTGCCAGAATTGGCGAGGGGTTAGTATTCCAATTTGTATGACACCTTACTCGACATGTTTTGATAAAGCGATACCAAAGTTGGCAAATAACCGCGAGGATTATAATGCACTTAAGAGTATATGGTACGCGTTATCATGGAACAGCTATTAGGACTTGGTTCCGCAAGCTGCAAACGGGCTCAGCTCATGCCAGAGCACCATCTCACATAATTCCACGCACTCTGCCTTCAGGATTGATAAGGCCTGCCATAGGAGTGACTGATAGGAATACATGTGTCCATTTTAGGGTTAGATATAGGAAAACTATATCTAAAGCAAAGGGTGATTACACCACCTTGCCCCAGCTGTCGTGCAGCCAGTTGTGTCAGATTTGGATGGCCAGCCAGGGGTGGCATAATACATGCTGCAGCCCCTGGTAGGCCCTGGGTACACCTATGCCCTGGATACCTAAGGTATGCTGTACAGGGACTGATAAGGTGACTCAGTATCCAATTAGATATGTACCTAAGGTACATGGAATCCATTTTACAGAGAGAGCAATGGGCCTGGGGTCCTGAATAGCGGGGCCCCAGGTCAACTAAGTTGGAAAACCAGCAAAACACCAGGCAAAAAGTTGGGGGCAACCATAGTCAGATATCCACCTTCCTACAGAGACATCTGTTAGAAAGATGGCGTCAAATAAGATCAAACTGCAGAGCAACCCTCCCATTAAAGCCATCTCCACCCCACAGAAACCGTACAAAAGAGACAGGTGACAAAATAGTCTGAAACCGGTCTAGTGTTGCTTGGGTTTCTGTTCAGTGAGGACCGGGTCTGGCAGATCAGGCTGGGCAGTGCCTATTGGAGCAGGAGTAAGGCCGATTTGTGTATGGCTGGTTCCTGTCGCACAAGTTACTACTTGTATAACAATATATCTGTAAGAGACATTAGTTAGTGATAGATTCCTTACCTTAGAATATCCCCAGGCGTCAGACTGGATCCGGAAACTTTTGCGTAGCAATACCCCTGCGCGTCGGTAGGCGTCGTCCGCGGCTCCGCATCCGTCGTCGTTAGCGCCGGAATGACGTCGTCGGAGTACTTAGACGCCGCCCACGCGCGTTGACGTCAGTTCTGATACACAGCTTTTCCGCGCCAGATACGCAGAGCCATGATAGAACCAACACTGGTGCCATGAAACTAGGGCCATGAAAGGGGATGACCTTAACCCTAGATATCGGTTCGCAGAACGGGGAGGATGGGTGGGTCGGTAAGGAATCTATCAATAACTAATGTCTCTTACAGATATATCGTTACACAAGTAGTAAATTGTGCATCTGAAAGAGACACGTTAGTGATAGATTCCTTACCTTAGAATAGATACCCCAGCAATACCATCCCTGGTGATGGGTCTGCGAATCAATAATCACATCAGAAAGTCCTGGAGGACGGAACGGCCAAAGAAGCCATCCCTCCGGACTTGGCTGTCCAGGCAGTAGTGTCTTGCAAACGTGTGCAGAGAGGCCCACGTAGCTGCCTGGCAAATGTCCTGCAAGGGCACTCCTCGGCCCAGGGCAGTTGTGGTCGCCGTGGCCCGAGTAGAATGAGCCCGCAATCCCGCATGGGGCTCCTTTTTGGCCATGGAGTAACATGCCTGGATCCACAAGATGATCCACCGCGAGATGGTCCTCTTGTGCACCGCCTTTCCCTTCTTAGCGCCCACGTAACCAACAAAGAGTTGGTCATCCACCCGGAACTGGCGTGTGCGATCCAGATAGTAAGAGAGCGCACATTTTGGGTCTAGATGGTGGAGCCTCTCTTCCTCTTTCGAGGGATGCGGAGGCGGAAAGAAGGTGGGCATGGTAATGGACTGCCCGATGTGGAAGGCCGTGACAACCTTGGGCAGGAAAGAGGGTCTCGTCCGCAACACAACCTTGTCCGGATGGACAGAGAGGAAAGGAGGTGTAGAATAAAGAGCCTGGAGCTCACTCACTCTCCTGGCAGAGGTGATGGCCACCAGGAAAGCAGTCTTCAAAGTAAGAAGACGGAGAGGATAGTTATGGAGCGGCTCAAAGGGAGCACACATTTGGTAAGTAAGTACAAGATTCAAGTCCCACTGGGGCATCACAAAGGGAACAGGAGGGAACATGTGTGTGATGCCCTTCAAAAACCTATTTACAATGGGGGACTTGAACAAGGAAGGCTGATCAGGTAGCCGTAAGAAGGCGAAAAGGGCAGAAAGGTACCCCTTCAGAGTGCCCAGAGCAGAGCCCTGCGGGGCAAGAGAAAGAAGAAAGAGGAGAACCTCAGAAAGGGGTGCAGAGAGTGGGTCCACAGCCTTTGCTGTGCACCATGCCACAAATCTGTTCCACCTGCAGGCGTATACCGACTTTGTGGAGGGATGCCTGGCTGCCAGAATGATATCACAGACTTCGGGAGGCAAGTCAAATGGCCTCAACTGCTGCTGCTCAATCTCCAAGCTTGTAGGTGGAGACTGGACAGGTTCGGGTGCAGAACCGTCCCCTGCTGCTGGACAGAAGGTCCTCCCGAAGAGGCAGACGAATCGGGGGATCGACTGACATGCTGAGTAGCTCGGGATACCAGTATCTTCGTGCCCAGTCCGGAGCCACAAGAATAACCTGGGCCCGGTCACGCCTGATCTTCTTCAGCACTCTGGGTAGAAGTGGTATAGGCGGAAAGGCGTACAATAGACTGCAACTCCACTCGCGACGAAAAGCGTCTCAGAGCGAGTGCCGCCTTGGAAATTCCAACGCGCAGAACTGATGACATTGCGCGTTCTCTTCTGTTGCGAATAGATCTAACCAAGGCTCTCCCCATTGCTGAAAGAGGCCTTGCGCCACGTTCGAGTTCAGACGCCATTCGTGATCCATCATGCACCGACGGCTGAGTTCGTCCGCCCTGACATTCAGTGAACCTGCCAGGTGTTGAACCACCAGGGTCACGCCCTGATGTTCCAGCCACTGCCAGAGGCGCAGAGCCTCCTGGCATAGGGTCCACGACCCCATCCCGCCCTGTTTGTTGCAGTACCACATGGCGGTGGTGTTGTCCGTGAACACCTGCACTACATTCCCCCGGACAGAGGGGAGGAATGCCTTCAGTGCTAGTCGGATCGCCCGCAGCTCCAAAAGGTTGATATGGAGCCGGGACTCCGCCGGAGACCAGAGGCCTCTGATCTCCGCCTCTCCCATGTGGCCTCCCCAGCCCTGGAGAGACGCGTCCGTCACAACCACGTGCTCCGGGTGGGGTAGGGAGAGGGATCTGCCACTGACCCAATCGCGGTCCGAGAGCCACCACTGCAGCTGTCTTGCAGTGCCCTCCGAGATCAAGACATGATCAGACAAGTTGCCCTGAAGCTGGGCCTACTGAATCTTCAGGTCCCACTGCAGAGCCCGCATCCGCCACCGGGCGTGATGCACCAGAAGGATGCAGGAGGCAATCAGCCCCAGAAGCCGCAGCGTCAACCTGACGAGACTCGAGATAAAGGCTGAAAGATCGGAATCAGAGCCTGAATATCCCGAACCCGCTGTTCGGGTGGATAAACCCGAAACCGCGCCGAGTCTAGAACCGCTCCGATGAAGAGGAGCTTCTGAGAGGGACACAGGTGCGACCTCCGCACATTGATGGAGAACCCCAGCAAGTGCAGAAGGTCGGCTGTGGTCTGGAGGTGGCTGACGACTGTCTGGGGCGAGCCCGCCTTCAACAACCAGTCGTCGAGGTAGGGGAAGACTGACACCCCTAACCTGCGCAATTGAGCTGCGACCACCGCCATCACCTTCGTGAACACCCGTGGGGCGCTGGTAAGGCCGAAGGGGAGCACAGTAAACTGAAAGTGCTTGTGGCCTACCGTGAACCGCAGGTAACACCGGTGGGCCGGCAGGACGGGGATGTGAAAATAACCGTCCTGCAAGTCCAACGCTACCAGCCAGTCTCCAGGGTCCAGGGCAGCTAAGACCTGAGCCAAAGACAGCATCTTGAACTTCTCCTTCCGGAGGAAGCCGTTGACGTTCCGTAGGTCCAAGATAGGGCGTAGGCCCCCTTTGCCCTTCTTGGGTACCAGAAAGTAGTGGGAGTAACAACCACACCCTACTTCTGGCCTCGGAACGCGCTCGATGGCCCCCTTGGCCAAGAGGGCCGTGACTTCCTCTTGCAGAAGTTGCAAGTGATCCCCCGACACGCGGTGGAATTGCGGTGGCATGGCTGGAGGGGTTGCCTCGAAGGGGAGGGAGTAGCCCCTTCGGACGATCTGCAGCACCCACCTGTCCGACATGACAGTGCGCCAGTGGGAGAGGTGATGGCGAACCCTGCCTCCCACTGGCGTCACATGGGCCTGAAAACTCGGACTAGGAAGGTTTTGAGGCAGGTGCTGCGGAGGGAGGTGTGGACTGGCCTCGCCGTTGTCCCCGACCGCCGCCACTGTGGTTTCCATGGCCGCCACCGCGCTGTTGAACATTCTGCGGTGCGTGGCTGGCAGCACGTGTGGGGGCGCCCCTTCCTTGGCCACGAAAGGAGCGAAAGGCACCCGATTGCTGGCGTGTGGCCGAGAGGCCCAAGGACTTGGCCGTAGCCCTGGAGTCCTTAAAACGCTCAAGCGCATGGTCTGCCTTGTCGCCAAAGAGGCGACGGCCATCGAACGGCATGTCCAGAAGTGTGGGCTGGACATCGGCCGAAAAGTTGGCGGACCTCAACCAGGCGTGGCGTCGAACCGCCACTGTTGTTGCCATCGCCCTGCCCAGTGAGTCCGTGGTATGCAGCCCACACCAGATGGAATATCGCGCTGCATCTCGGCCCTCCACCAGGGTTTGGGTGAGTTTAGCCCGGACATCCTGCGGACATTGTGGCAGCACGTCCGCGACCGCGTCCCACAGGGTGTGGGTGTAGCGGCCCAAGAGACAGGCGGTATTGACAGACCGCAGCCCTAAGCTTAGGGACGAGAACACTTTCTTCCCGAACTGTTCATATCTCTTGGATTCCCGATCGGGCGGAGCCGACGGGAATGCGGTATGGGAAGTGGAGGCCTGGATAACCAGGCTCTCTGGGGTGGGATGGGTGGAGAAAAAGCAAGGGTCACCCGGGGCCGGGCGGTAGCGTCAGGCCACGTTCCTATCCACAGGCGGACCTGTGGCGGGCTTGGACCAAATGCCCACAAGAACGTCACACAAGGCCTCATTGAACGGCAGCAGAGGCTCGCTGGAGCTTGACTGCGGTTTGAGGACCTCTGTGAGGAGGTTAGTCCTCACGGCCGCGACGGGGAGCTCAAGTTTTAAGGCCTCGGCCGCCCTCGTCAACACTACACTGTAAGTAGACCCCTCCTCCGAAGCCACGGTTGGAGGGGAGACAAATCGAGTTTCTGGCGAAGTGTCAATACCACTGGCCTCCCCAAGCTCATATGTCCAGTCCTGTGGAGACTGGCACTCCAGTGCCAGAGGGTCCTCAGACCCCTCCCAATCTCCCTCTTCACCCGTCTCCTGTAAAACAGGATGAACAGACGGGGCCTCCTCATGGAAATAAAAATCCCCAAAGGCCGTTGGAAGCGTCGCCCAGCGACGCCGTTCCGGCGCCAGAGTCGGACCGAGGGAAACATTGAGGACGGCGTCCACAGTGGGCGCCGGGGGCGACACCCGTGGGGCCGACGCCGGTGAAGTCGTGAGGTCGACCGGCGACGACCCGGATCCGGAAGCGGATCCGGTGAGGTCCTGCGGCGCCGGGACCGAAGTCGCCGGCGGCGTCGGGGCTGAAGCACCCGACGGCGTCGGGGCCGAAGCACCCGACCCGCTAGGGCCTCCAGCCGGGACCGTTGGGCCCAGATGCACCACGGAACCCGACTGAGGAGGGAGGGACCTCGTGGCCATGAGGTACTGCTCGATCTCCTGCGGCGTCGCGCCGTGCCCAGGGACTCGAAGGTGTGGGGCAGGCGGCGACGCTTGCGACTCCCTCGGAGCCGGGAGGGCGGTGTCGCCCGAACCCCCGGCCGCATCGTGCGAGCGTCGGGGTGTGTCGGAGGAACGATGACGTCTCTCCGACATCTCATGCCTCTTACCTGAGGACTTGGATCCTGACGACCGATGTCCACTCCCGGAGCTGCGATGACTCCGACCCCGCGACCGGTCCCTCGACCTCCCGTGGGACCAGGACCGGGACCTGGAATGGCGCGGGCCGACTGCCGGAGCTGGAGTCGCTTGCGGGACCACTCCCGCCTCGCTTTAGACGTCAGGGCCCGGCAGTAGGAGCAGGTTCGGTCGTCGTGGTCGAGGCCTAAACACTTCAGGCACCGGCGATGGGGGTCCGTAACCGGCATCAGTCGGTCGCACTTCGAACAGGGTTTGAACCCAGGCATCCCTACCGGCACTGATAGAGTCGAAGACTCGAGGAAAGAAATGATCAAAAAGATCAAAAAGTTCAGTCAAAAAATGACTAGGGGTAGAGCTTCTCCGGATCTGCGCTAGCTGGCGCGGAAAAAAGAAGAACTGACGTCAGTGCGCATGGGTGGCGTCTAAGTACTCTGACGACGTCATTCCGGCGCTAACGACGCCGACGACGGACGCGGAGCCGCGGACGTAGTAGCCCGTAGTAATTACCATTAGCTGCCCAAAATTCAGGTAATCCACCCATCACTTTTTTGTTTCCCTTATCACAGTACCGTAAGTGTGAAAGGTATGCTCAGACACGATCCCATGCTCACTGTACCACAGGATACAAGCTGCACCCTACTCAAGATGCCCAGATAGGTTGAAAGTGGACTAAAGTTGCTTGAGTTCCATTCAGTTGGCACCTGGTCTTGCAGACTGATTCTGTAGGAGAAAGATCAAGAATGATTTGCATTCGGCTGGTTTCTATCTGATGTGGCTTGGTGAGTAGAAAAAAAATATATTAAAAAATGATAGACTGGATTGTGGCCCTGGGTAATTACCAGAGGCTGAGATTAATTCTAGCAACTCGAAAAACACTTTTTTGTTTTCTCTTGATGAAACAAACTACTAAATACCAGCAGTTCTATCCCGAGGCACTGCAGATTTGCAGGCCCACTCGACAAAGGGGGTGATATCCTAGAGCTCATTCAATGGTTCAGGACACAAATGCAAGCGCTATGTCAAGGTGTCAAAAAGTCATTCAGAGACCTAGGTCATTCCTTGCAGAAGGTAGAATCCAGACTGGAAGAGGCGGCAACAACAATAGCAAAACAAGCTCCTGCACCAGGATGTACTCTCTGAAAGGGTAAATTTACTCCAAGAGCAGTCGACATACATTTGGGATGGGATAGATAATGGCAATCCGATCTTTGTTACTCTCATGCCAAGAAGGCACACAGTGAGGTGGAATGAACTCTTATAAAATATGTTGGATAGGTCAGGATTGGGAATAAATACTTACAAATTCATCTTAACACCCTATGTGGGTCCTAGGACAAACCTTGCAAAAATGATACGTTTTCAGAGAGAATAACTTTGACATGGGTCCAGACAGGGATGTCCTTGTCAATCTTCGTGTCTGCCTTCTCAATAGAACCCTTAATTAAATATATACAATATAATACAGATATCAAGGGTCTTCATACCCAAAATGACATCAGACATTGGTTTTATTTGCAGACAATAACCTTTTGCTTATAAGGCAGCCCAAGACTTGTGTCCAAACCTTGATAATGGGACTCAGGCTGTTTTCAAAAGTCTAAGGGTTAAAGATCAACTATGGAAAAGTCTAAAGGGAAGCGTATGGCTGGTCCTTTAAACGAATGATGTACAACCACTGTGAGGTGCAGGGCTCGAGTACATGTCTAATCTGATAAAATATCTACAGATCTAAATCCGGTCTAGACTCTCTGATCCCTACTGTTGTAATATGCTGAAAGCCTTCTACAAATGAGGCAGATTAGAAATATTTTAGTTAGGAAGAATCTCAGCTATAAAGATTTACTTTTTCCAACAATTATTATACATCAAATACAAATGTTACTACCAAAATTCCCAATTCAACTATTAAGAAAATCCAAAGAAATATGAAGTCAGTGTTTTGCAAGATTAGATATGTCTATATACTGGAAGTAGATGGTGGAGTGGGATTTCTAGACGTTAAGGCACATATGAAGGAAAAGCCCATTATTAGAATGGTGGAGACTCCCACACACTAAGCCTTGGATTTAAATTGAAAAAGGTTACTTTGCTGTCCTACTCCCTGATTTGTATGATTGCCGCTAGAGACAAAGGCCTGTGAGTGATAACATGTTGCTCAGGGTAACAACATTATAGGAGAACAGGGATGAATTGGTAAGAAAGAGGGAGCGTGACAACATACCAGTTGCCCACGTCTCTATAGTGTTCAATCTATCATTTCCCTTCTGGGAGTCGGCCCAAGATTTCACACTTAGAGGTGATCCAACCCGCTGAGGCTGGATAAGCCGTTTGTAGAGGACACCCTTAGAGAATGGGTTGAGTGTGTGGAGGCATTACATTTATCCACAAATGACAGTTTTAGATTGAGCTCAAAGGGGACAGAATAGAATAGGAGAGCTAGAGAATAAAACAGAAGACTTATTTTAAGACCTATTACAAGAAAAGCAAGCACTGGCAAAGCCAACTGGTCTCGCCTATGGGAGTTCTATTGGCTTTGTTGGAGTGGCATGGCATGGAGTAGCATGGTTAGAATGGAGTGGCATTGTGTAGCGTGGAGTGGCATTGTGTAGCGTGAAGCGGCATTGTGTGGCCTGGAGCGGCATTGTATGAAGTGGAACTGTGTCGCCTGGAGTGAAGTGGTCTTGTGTGTCGTGGAGTGGAAATTAGTAGAGAGGAATTGTGTATCGTGGAGTAGAATTGTGTGGCATGGAGCAAAATTGTGTTGCATGGAATGGAACTGTATGAAGTTTAACGGTGTTGAATGGAGTGGCAGGAAAATGTGTGGATTGGAGTGGAGATTACAGTTTTAGACTGAACTCAAATAGGACAGAATAGAATTAGGGTGGTAGGAAAAAAATATGTATACAAGATTTATTTTAGGATCCGTTACAAGAAAAACAAGCATTGGCAGAGCCAAATGGTCACACCTGTAGCCTGGCAATCTTTGGTATGGAGTGGCATTGTCTAGCAGGAAGTGGAGTGGAATTACATTGTGTGGAGTGGAATTGTGTTGGGTTAAGTGGAACTGTGTGACTTGGAATTACGTGGCCTGGAGTGGAATTGTGTGGAGTAGAATTGAAGGGAGCGGAATTGCGTGGTGTCGAGTGGACTGAGGGGAGCGGAATTGCGCAGTGTGGAGCGAAATTGCGTGGAGCTGAATTACACGGTGTGGAGTGGAATTGCATAGAGCAGAATTGATTAGAGGAGAATTGCAATGTGGAGTGTAATTGTGTGGGGTGGAGTGAAGTGAAGTGGAATTGTATGCCTTGAAAAAGTGTGGCGTGGAGAGGAAGATGCAACGGAGAAAGGGTGGGTGGGGAGGGCACAAAGCAACAGAGAAGGGGAGGGTGTGGGTGGTCCGAATCAACGGGGAAGGGGTGTGTGGGTGGTTCAAAACAATGGAGAAGGGAGGGGTGGGTGGGTGGTCCGGAAGAAGGGGTGGGCGGACGTACACAGACAGGCTTGTCTTTGGTGCGCCTTTGGAGCCCAGTGGCAGGTCCGTCCCGAGGCCCTATTAACAAGGCCATGGGAATGGGGGAGAAGTGCAAAGGGTGGTGGGCGGGGCTAACCACATGTGCAGGAAGGAGCGGCAACACAGAAAGGAACAAGTAAGGCGCAGGGGAGTGGGAGGTGGGAAGGCACAAAGAGTGAAGAGAGCAAAAATGGCAACATAAGGGTAGGAAGAGCGTAAAGGCACAAAAGGGTGAAAAGTGGCAATAAGAGGGTGAATCAGAGTTAAATGGCAAGAGGGTGAAAAAGAGCAAATTGGCACCAAGGGTGTGAAGAGCAAAAAGGCGCAGGGGTGAAAAAGAGTAAAATGGCAACAAGAAGGTGAAAGAGTTTAAAGGCACAAAAGGATCAAAGAAGCAAAAAAACATGAAAGGGGGAGAAAGAGTAAAAAAACAAAAGAATGGCAACAAGTGAAAGGCAAAAGGGCGAGATACAGAAACAGCAAAGAGGCAGATGGCACAAACATGAGGGAGGTCGGAGGACTAGTCTCAGGGCCTGGGCAGTGGTGAAGGGTATTCTGAAGGCAATTAGTAGCTCCAATCTGTGCGTTTTCTCCTATGTCTGACATTGAGCAATGAGCTCTCTTTGCTGATGAGTCACCCTTCCCCAAGAGGTTGCCGTCCGCTCTATAGAATTGCTTCTTAATTGAGGAATCATTTTTGAAAAATATGCCCTGAATTAAAAAGTGAGTCTGCAACCTACTGTTTAGTGCATTGACCTCACACTTGCTATTAATTGTATAACTCTGCTTTTATCTAACTGTTCAATAAACATAAAGTGGAAAAAATAGAAAGGAAAATAGTATGTTCAACTGTTTTAAAGACTCAACAGACAATGGTTGCAAGTTTCCTCTGTGATCTTACTGACCTGATCAATTTAGTTGGAATCATATGGTTCTTGCTGCTGCATCCCTTCAGGCTACCAAAAATGGTAACAAAATTTAAGGTGTTTACAAACAAAACCTGAGTTGCCTGAGAAATGGAAAATACATTTAAATCAGGTTAGTAACTGGATGATCAGAATTCTAAAAAACATTTATTTCAGCATCATACACTACTCTTAAAAATTATTATTACGTGCATTCCCAATTTGCAAATCACTTTATTGAATGCCAGATTATGCCATACACATTATCCATTTTACCACAGGATGTCCCTCTATTTACTGGCAACACCTACTGATGGCATGCAATTGTTTTTGTACAATTTTCACAAGACTATTTTGTGAAAGATATTTCCTTAGGGATTTTTCCCTTGCCACTGTGGGGTCAGCTGTAGGCCAGAAATCCTGTCTGAAATCAGATGCTTTATTGATGAAAGCAGCACATCGGTAGACAACAAAATAAACACTCTCAGTGATCAGAATAATCTTAGACCAGTCTTTCATGCTGCTACCTTGTATAACAAAGTTACTTTGTGTTGGCCCCTTCAGACTCATTCTCACTCACTTTCCTTTTTTGGAATGGCATGTAAGTTTGTGGCTGTACAGGTGTTTATCAGTATTGAACAAGTTACTTACCTTCGATAAAACCTTATCTGGTAGGGATTATCTAGTCGCAGATTTTTTACCTTAGATTATTTTCCAGGCATCAGACTGGATCCAGAAATATTTTTGAGCAGTTCGCTTGTGTGCTGGCAGGTGGCGCTATTCAGCTCCGCACTGCTTCGTCTGCATAATCCACACCGGAAGTGACATGCATGGTGCCTATATAGGAGCCTCCCTAGTGCGCTGATCTAATTTTCCTGATGTCAAAAGCACAGAGCCATATTGAGGTTGGGGGTTCAGTGTGCCCAAGAAAGGTCCTGACGGATGTCTTTTAGATGAGATGTACAGTACGAAAACAAGTTACTTACCTGAAACTTTGGTTCCCCAGTATTGGTAACTTTTGTAGATTCCCATGCTTTGTATCATTCCCCCGTCGTCGGAATGGGAGCCTCGGTAAACAAAAAATACCATAGCAGTAGGTACAAAAGAGAAAGAAAGACCTAGGCCTCATATCATTTTGTAGCATATCCACCTCTTTTTGTAAAAGAGACCAAAAAATTGCAACAACCAATCAGAATAGCCTCACCCCATAGAAGCCTCAGAGCCTCAGATTTTCGTAGCCGTTGTGTAACCGAACCACATTTGCAAGAGACTGAGCTTTCCCAGGGGAGGAGGGTGGGCGCATGGGAATCTATGAAAGTTACCAATACTGGAGAACCAAAGTTACAGGTAAGTAACTTGTATTCTTGCCCCATGCTTTGTATCAGAGTAGTTAGCAGTAAGCAATGAGAGCACATTTTGTTATAAGAGTATCAACACAACTTAGTAAACTTCTTTTCACAGGAAGCAACTATATCTTCTTATAACAAATAGGAAACATTATCTGATACAAAATGTGCAATCACAGGAAGGAGGGATAGTAGGGAAAGCTCACCTCTCATTGGAAAATATTTCTCAGGATTGCTTGTCCAACTGTCCCTTCGTTCCTTGTGGAAGAGTCCAAGCAGTAATGCTTTGTGAACGTGTGGGTACTACTCCGCGTAGCCGCTCTACAAATGTCTCTGATAGGGACCCCAGCGAAGAGAGCTGCCGTGGATGAGACTGATCTCGTTGAATGAGCTCGAATATGTCTGTCTATCGGCTTGCCCACTTCCTGGTGACAAAAGTGAATTGCACTGGAAATCCACCATGAAATGCTCTGTTTTGAAAGCGGAAACCCTTTCCGCAGTGCACTGTAAGCAACGAAGAGCTGTGAAGACTTACTGAAACTTTTTGTTAGTTCTAGATAAAATTTTAAACATCTTTGGACATCTAAGGAATGTAGAGACCTTTCTGCTGGAGACGATGGTCGAGGGAAAAAAGATTTCTGAACCACCGGTTTGTTCAAATGGAAATCCGAAGGGACATTCGGAATGAATTTTGAATTTGTTCTCAGGATTAGAGTGTCCTTCTTGAACTGTAAAAATGGTTCCATAATAGTAAGCGCTTGAAGCTCACCTTTCCGTCTAGCCGACGTTAGGGCTAAGAGAAGAGCCACCTTCCATGAAAGGAACTTAAGATCCGCTCTGTGAATAGGCTCAATTGAGGGGCTCATGAGATGAGCCAAAACCAAATTGAGTTGCTAATCTGGAGGTGGAGGCCGGACTGGAGGAAAAACTCTGAAGAGACCCTTTTGGAATTGTTTGATAATCCTTGCAGACCAAAGAGAAGGACCGGAAGCTGTTCATCTGAATCTGGAGATAGCTGCCAGGTGCACCTTAATGGAGGAATGCGCTAGGCCTGACTTAGCCAAAGAAAGAATGTAAGGTAAAACCTGGTGAGGAGCAGAAGTGTACAGATGGAGATTCTCTTGTTGGTACCATAGGCAGAAACGTTTCCATTTAGCACGATAAGTCGTATTTGTACTTGGAGCCCGGGCTTGAAACAGTATGTCCTTACACTCCTGAGTGATATTAAAATCCTGGAATTCTCGGTACTCAGGAGCCACGCCGTCAATTGGAGAGAGCTCGGGTCTGGATGCAGTACTTGGCCCTGAGACATTGTCAACAGAGACTGGATGGGCCGTAGGTGAATTGGCTGATCTTGAGAGAGTAGGAGAAGCTCATTGAACCAGACTGGCGGGCCACGCTGGTGCGATCAAAATCATTCTGCACGGTTCCGCTTTGAGTTTCCTGATTAGCCTCGGAATCAAGGGTATTGGAGGAAAGGCGTAAACAAATGCGCCTGACCAGGCTATCGGAAGAGCATTCCCCAGAGAATTGCGATGGTGATCCCTGCTTGCGTAGGATTGGCATTTTCTGTTTTCTGGACTCGCAATCAGGTCTATGGTCAGAGTGCCCCAACAGTCGAAGACCTCGTCGAGAGTGTTCTGATCCAACTCCCACTCGTGACAGATTGATTTTAGACGACTCAACGCGTCCATTGTCGTGTTGAGCGTACCTGGGAGGTGTTCTGCTGAAAGAGAAACCCGGTGGAGAATTGCCCAGTTCCATATTCTTTGGGCTTCCCTTGAAAGAAGTCGAGATCTTGCTCCGCCTTGCTTGTTTATATAGCGCATGGTCGTTGTGTTGTCTGTACGGACCAGCACCGTGGAATTCCGAATTCTTGGAAGGAAAGATTGCAAAGCTA
This sequence comes from Lissotriton vulgaris, assembly GCF_964263255.1. Classification (NCBI taxonomy): domain Eukaryota; kingdom Metazoa; phylum Chordata; class Amphibia; order Caudata; family Salamandridae; genus Lissotriton; species Lissotriton vulgaris. The sequence goes on from NC_141689.1 coordinate 339,397,239, forward strand.
ATTGAATGGCCTTAAGTTCCAGAAAATTGATGTGGGAAGTGCGCTGCTCGGGCGTCTAATGAACGGTCACTTGAAGATCCTGCAATACTGCCCCCCAGCCTTCCAGAGAGGCGTCCCTGGTTATAACCATGGGAGACGGACCAATCCTGAAGGTGAGACCTTTTGAGATATTGTATATTCACAGTCCACCAGTTGGCCGCTTTCCTCATTAATGGTGTCACTGATATCTTGTCGTCGAATGTGCCTTCTGCCTGGCACCATTGTTTGTCTAGCTGCTCCTGCAGCGGACGCATCCGAAGTCTGCAGTGCGGAATTAAGGGTATGCAAGATGAAATCGATCCTAGGAGTGACTTGTACAGATGGACCGATAGAGACCGTTTCTTTTTTAGGAGACGAGCCAAAAGAATACATCTTTTCTGTCTTTCTTCCGAAGGAAAAGCCTTGCAGAAACTTGTATTGAGAGTGGAACCTAGGAACCTGGTGACCTGGCTGGTTGAAGAACAGATTTGTCGCTGTTGAGTCGTAGACCTAGCTGATTGAAAAGTCGAATGCAACTGTCGACTGCTGTGGAAGCTCTTTGAAAGGATGGAGCCTTCACTAACCAATCGTCTAAGTAGGGAAAAACCTCTAGAGACTGCTTTCTGAGAAACGCCGCCACTGGGGCTAAAACCTTTGTGAATATCCGTGGGGCGGATCTGAGCCCTAAAGGAAGGACTTTGAATTGAAAGTGGCTCTTGGCTACTGTGAAACGTAAGAATCGTCTGTGAGCTGGATGGACCGGTCCATGGAAATTTGCGTCCTCCAGATCCAGAGTTGCCATGTAGTCCCCTGGATTGAGATGAAGTAAAATATCCTGAAGAGATATCATTCTGAATGACAGCTTTATGAGATAGGTGTTGAGCTCCCTTAGCTCTAATATTGGACGCCACTTTTCCTCTGTCTTGCAAACTAGGAAAATCCTGGAATAGAATCCCTGTCCTCTTTGAGACTGAGGTACAGGTTCTATTGCCCCCTTGATGAATAGTTGATGGGCTTCGAGACGTAGAAGTCGTAGATGTTTTGACTCGGTGGCGCGAGGAGCTCTGGAAGGTGACAGTTGCTGAAATTCCAACGTGTGGCCAAACCGAATGATATTTAGGACCCACTGATCTGATGTTATGATCATCCAGCTGCGTAGAGAATGAGAAATCCTGCCCCCCACTGATGTTACCAGATGGGGAGGAACAGTAGACAGAGCCAAGAGGCCGCTATTGCTGTTTGGATGAATCTCTCCCCTGGCGATCCTGTCGACCTCTTGCTGGCTGACGAGAGAAAGATGCTGATTGGCCCTGTCTCTGAGAGTATTGTGGCTTGTAGGTTAGTGACGATTGAGAATATGAGGAGTAGCGCTGTTGCTATCCTCCTCTGTAGCTGGAAAAATGTTTGCCTTTTGCCTTTTGTCCCTCGGAAAGGTACCTTACGATATTGCAGAGTGCCTAAGGACTTGGCCGTCTCAGTGTCCTTTTTGATAAGGCGTCATCTATATGCTTTCCAAAAAGCATATCCCCATCAAAGGGCAAATCCCGAATTTTATTCTGCACCTCAGGGCGAAACCAGGTAGCCCGAAGCCAACCTTGCGCCTTCTTAGGACAGCCGAACCTGCCAAGGCACGAAAAGCAGTTGTGGCGATGTCCATGGTGCAGTCAATTATCGCTCCCCTTCCACTAAAATCTTCTTTGCATTCGCCTTAGCGCTCTCTGGTAGCTGGTCCACAAACGGAGACATATCGCACCACATTTGGCCATCATATCGTCCTAAAATTGCAAGTGCATTGGAGGCACGAACCAGGAGACTTGACATTGAAGAGAATCTTTTACCCACATTGTCAAGGCGTCTACCCTCCTTATCCGGTGGAGAAGCCAGAGGCGCCTATGGATTCTTCGATTTCCTCTGTGCCGCCTGGGAGATCACAGAGTCCGGCCTCGGTTGGCCAACCAGGCAAGCGGGACTACCATCAGGGGCCTTGTACTTCTTCTCCAGCCGCGGTAGAACCGGAATAACAGTAGCTGGAGACTACATGACTTTCACACCCTCAAACCAAACATGCTCTATGATGGGAATAGAGTGGATGGATTTCCTGAATGGTTCTTTGAAATCATAGAGGAAGTAGTCCGATTAAACCATTGGTAACGGAAGGACAAATGTTTTAGAAGCTCTTTCCATGAAGTTATGGAAACCTCCAATGTCTGTTGGAGGGGATTCTACCGGATCCGGTGAAGGAGAGGGTGGATCTGGAATAATGTAATCATCCAACTCTCTATTTGGATTTGGGACCTCTGTTACATCCCCTCCATCATCAGAGGGATCGTCGTCATTATCACCATACACCTGACCTGTGGTGATAGCCTGTCTCACTTCCCCAGGTTCTTGTTCCATTGGTTGAACCGCAGCAGCTGATGAAGAATGTGGCGGTGGTTGAGGAGGAGGTGGCTGTATGGCTTCAGAAGATTGGGAAGGAAATCTCCTATAATCCATTAACATAATGTGTAGGTCATTTATCAAAGAGGAGGGCATAGAGACCATACCCAACTGAGATTGCTCCTGCATTCGCTCTCTAGGAGGAGGCTGTCGCTGTTGTTCGTAATAGTCATCTGAGTCTGAGTCCTGGTATTTTACCTGAAGCTGAGATGGGCTGTAAGCATCCCCATATGGACTATTATCATCATCTTCTGAATAGTCCTCCTCTAGAACTAAGACCGGAGTAAAAGGAGTTACCCTTCGCGGCGATGTCATGTCTGGTGTAATCTGGTGTCTTTTTATCGAAATTTTTACTTTTTGTACGGGATTGTCATCGACTTCGCTGGAGATGGAGTCGTCGTCGACGAGAGCACCGTCGTCGGAGACAGAGTCATCGTCGACGGAGGAGAAATCATCAACGGCATCGTCGACGAGCTCGTCGTCAATATCAAAGGAGCTGACGTCACCGCCATCGTCGTCATCGACGTCGTCTTCGTAGTCGTCGACAACGGTCGGCGTCATCATCGTCGACGTTGAGGATATCAATCTCATCGAAGACAATGAAACTGTGGCCGTCGACGAAGTCGTCGCCGAGGCTGTCGTCGACGAAGCTGTCGTCGACGGTCCCGTCGACGAGGCAGAAATGAGCGTTTGATGGATTTTAGCCGTCGTCATCGACATACCTAAAGATGCCACCGTCGACGAGCGGGTCTTCTTCTCCGATTTCAATTCTTTTGTTTTCCCAGGTGGTGGAGAGAGAACAGAAGGCCCTTGAGATCCCTTCTGAGTAGAAACCACCTCTGACGCCGATTCCTCTTTCTCCTTTGCACCTCGGTGAGGAGATTTTCGGGAACTAGACCTACTAGACGTATCAGAGGTTTTTTGAGTGAGAGGCCTTAGAAGGTGGTTCAGCTGATGTTGAAGGGGAAGACCTACCCCTCTTTTTAGATCTTCTTGAAGAGGAAGCTGAAGAGGAATCCTCGCTGTCGCTGGAAACAACCTCCTTCCTAGACTTCGTTTTCCGCAGGGTCTTCCCTCTCTGTCCCTCAATGTTTTAGTGGAGAAGGTCCTGCAGATCTTGCAATCAGTGGCTTTGAGGTCTGGGTACAAGCAGTAAATACAATCTTTATGCTTGTCTTCCACATAAAGCCTCTTCTTTGAGCAGGTAGCACAAGCCTTGAACAAAGCCTTATTTACTTTATCCGACATTCTGAAGAAAAAAGTTGAAATTCAAGATGTAGAAAGAAAACTGAGCAGAGCTCAGAGGAGACTCCCTTAGCACAACGTGCAGTAGAAAATCCGAGGCTCTGAGGCTCTCTCAGGAGGGTTCTATGGGGTGAGGCTACTCTGATTGGTTGTTGCAATTTTGTGGTCTCTTTTACAAAAAGAGGTGGATATGCTACAAAATGATATGAGGCCTAGGTCTTTCTTTCTCTTTTGTATCTACTGCTATGGTATTTTTTTGTTTACCGAGGCTCCCATTCCAACGACGGGGGAATGATACAAAGCATTGGAATCTATGATAGTTCCAATACTGGGGCAAGCAGAACATGGAGGATGGGAGGGTTTGGTATGGAATCTGCGGCTAGATAGTCTCTACCAGATAAGGCATTAGTGAAGGAAAGTAACTTGTTGATCTGATAGAAACTTCAAGCCACAGATTCCTTACCTTTCAATAGATACCAAAACAATCTCTCCCTGGTTATGGTCACAAGGAAGACTGTTTTGATGAAAAGCAGTCTCAGAGGACAGCTGTGCATGGGCTCAAAGGACAAGTATTTTAAAAAGGTAAGAACTAAATTAAGGTCCCATTGGGGCATAAGGAAAGGTGTGTTCCTTAAACCACAAGAAAGTGGAGATGGACAAAAGGTAACTTTTAACTATGCCAAAAGCAAAGACTTGCCGGGCAAGTGATAAAGCCAACAGAACTTCAGATAAGGGAGCAGAGGATAAATGGACTTAACAGCACAGCAACCCACAAATTAGTCCCATCTGCCTTGAGGGATGCCTGCATGTCAGACTGACATCACACACTTTTGGAGGGAGGGCAAAAACTCTTAGCTGTCGCTGCACAATCTTCACGCAAGCAAATGAGGTTCAGGTGCAGGACCCCGCCCTGTTGCTGCGACAAAAGATCCGCTCAAACGGGCAGCCTGATTGGATGACAGATGCTCATGTCCTGGCATTCGAGATGCCAAACTCTCTAGAGCAACCCGGATGACTTTGGCTTAGTCAGTCCTGATCCTTTTGAGAACTCAGGGCAGAAAGGCATATAGGGGTCCTGAGCTCCAATCAAGATAAAATGTGTCCGAGCAGCACCTTGGAAATTCCAGTGTGCAGAGGTACTGACAATGCATGTTGTCGGCGGTAGCAAATATATCTAACCAAGTTTCTCCCCAATCTCTGAAGAGATCTTGCACCATATTCGAATGAAGACACTATTTGTGATCAGCGAGTCCTCAATGGCCGAGTTTTTCCACTCTGGCATTCAGAGAGCCTGCCAGATGCATTGGGAAAATGCATTGATGTCTCAGCTATGTCCAGAGTCACGGGGCCCCTTGACACAGGTTCCGCAATCCTACCATACCATACTTTTTGCAATACCACATGGCAGTTGTGTTGTCCGTGAACACCTGAACCAGCCTTCCTTTGATGGAAGGAAGAAAGGCTTTTAATGCAAAGCGAATGGCTCTGAGTTCCAACAGTTTTATGTGGAGCTTAGATTCCACTAGAGACGAGAGTCCTCTGCTCTCCACCTCTCCCAGATGGCAACCCCATCCCAGAAGTGATGCATCTGTCAGTACTGTGATATCTGGGTGGGGAAGGAAGAGAGTACTGCAACCGATCCAATCACGATTTGTCAGCCACCACTGCAGATTTTTTGAAGTTCCCTCAGATATCTGATCCCATGTCAGAGAGATTCCCCTGATACTACGCCCACTTGGACTTCAGGTCCCACTGCACAGCCTGCATATGTCAGCAGGCATTTTTCATCAGCAGGAGGCCTTGAGACCAAGCAGTCGCAGGGTAAGACTCACTAAAATCCAAGATAGAGTCTAAAATATCCGAATCATAGCCTGAATATACCAGACTCGCTGTTCTGGAGGATAGACCCGAAACCGCACATCTCCGATGAAAGGGAGCATCTGAGGGGGGAGTCAGATGTGACTTCAGCATGTACAAAGTAAATCCCAGCGAATGCAGGAGGTTCGCCATAGTCTGGAGGTGGGAGGCAACTGCTTGAGGCGAGCCCGCCGTCAACAGCCAGTCGTCGAGGTAGGGGGAAGACTGGAACACCTGACCTCCGCAGAGGTGCTGCAGCCACCGCCAATCACCTTGGTGAACAACCTTGGGGCGGTGGTAAGGCCAAAAGGATCACAGCAAACTGATAATGCTCATGGTCCAACGTGAAACGCGGGTAATATATGAGGGCAGCCAGGACAGGGATATGGAAGTAGGTGTCCTGCAAGTCTAACCCTGCCAGTCTCCAGTGTCGAGGGCAGACAGAACCTGACCCAGAGTGACCATCTTTACATTTTCCTTTTCCAGGAAGTAGTTTGGAGGGTATAGGTCTAGTATAGGGAGGAAGCCTCTGTCCTTTTTCAGCACCAGAAAGTGGCAGGAATAGCAAACACGACCTACTTACTACGCCGGAACCCTCACAATGGCTACTTTGGCCACAAGAGCCAGCACTTTCTGTCGCAAGAGCAAAAGGTGGTCCTCTGTCAACTGATCAGAGGATGGTGGCAACATTGGCAGGGTCTGTTAAAAGGTTAGGACATAAACTTGCTGGTATATCTCTCCATGGGGCCGACAATGCCAAATCCTGCCACCAAACAGTCGCCCATGGTGGTCTGAGGGCAAAATTAAAGGGGCTTTGAGACAGCGGCTGCCGGGAAGAGCAGATTGAGTAGCCTTCTGGCCTTGATTACCAAAAGGTTTGTGGGAGCCTCTAAATGACTGAGGAACCTGTTGGCCATGGTGGCTGGGGGGGGGGGGGGGGAAAGGACTCAGCTGATAACCCATACCATAGCAAGAAGTGGAAAGTGGAATGTGGCTGTCACGGGCCATGGTGAGCTCTAACGACCCAACAGTGGCGCTACTAAAAAGCTCAAGCACCAAATCCGCCTTGCTGCCACAAACATGAGTGCCATCGAAGGGTATGTCCATAAGGGATGTCTGAACATCTCCCGAAAAGTCAGTTGTTCTCAGACAGGCCTGATGGAGAAGCACCATTCTGGAAGCAATGGCTCTGTCCAGTGAGTCGGTCGTATCCAATCCACATCTGATAGTGAACTTTGCTGCACCTCTACCATCAGCAATAGCTTGAGAGAGTATTGATCGGGCCTTATTAAAGACCATGGGCAGCACTTGCTAAACAGAATACCATACAGTATAGGAATATCAGCCAATAAGCATGTGGTGTTCACTGACCACAGTGCAGGACTGGCGGAAGATAAAATCCTCTTCCAAAAGGTGTCTACATTTTGTGGAACCCCTATCCATGGTGTGGTAGGGAGGGCAGCAGAATTAATTTTGGAGGTTGCAGCCTAGACTAAGAGGCCCTCAGTGTTTGGGATCTGGGAGAGAAAGGCTGGGTCCCAGGGACCGGAGCAATGGACAGTGGTCCTGTGCACTGGAGTGTCTGTGCAGTGCTTGGCTTAGACACAGAGCAGGTCACCAGTGAGGGCTTCACTAAGGGGGAGTAGGAGTCCCAAGGGGGAGAAGGGGGCGGGGGGAGAGGGAGGGGGCACCCCAGGTTGAAGCACCACTGTCAAGATGTTGATCTTGACTCTACTTTGGGCAGCGTCAGGTCTAGGACCTCAGCTGCCCTCCGGAACACCATTGCAAAAGAGGCCCCTCCCTCTGTAGCCACCATGTGAGGAGAGAGGAGACCAGTGTCAGGCGAGATAGCCAGACTACCTCAGATCCCTTCCATTAATGCTCTTCAGAGGGCCCTTCAGATAAATAGGGCTCCACAATAGGTTTGCCTCAGTCAATGGTTGTCAGCGGCACCTGGAATGGCGCCATTGAAAAGGTCCCCTGAGGAGATCACAAAGTTGCGACCAGGACTGATCTGGACCCACCAATGGATCCTGAGTGTCCGGCCAGCACTGAGAGTGAACTCCAGAGGAGCCCAATCGCTCAAAAACTAGGCTCATGGCCTTATTAATTTCTCAAAGTTGGGCATTGGTTCTCCGAGAAACTTGAGGAAGTGGGGAGCGGACCCAGGCTCAAGCGATACAGGGACGACCTGGGCCTGGACTTGTGCCGTAATTCCCGCGTCTCATTCAAATGAGTCAAACGCTTGGATTACTTTCTGTGAGACTTACCTGAAAAAGTCCTAGATCACGACTTCGACCTCCCTCGGGAACAGGACTTGTGGAGATGCAAGTCAAGCAGCCCGAAGTTTCATGGATCACTCATGGATGGCCTTCGTCTCATGGTTGTAAAATCCAGGCAGTCAAAGTCGTGGTCCATCTCCAGGCACCAAAGGCACACAAATTGGAGGCCTGTCACAAACATATGTCTGCTCCACAAAGTTTAAAACCAGTAGATTCTTTGAGCGACATACCCAAAAGATATGGGAAATAAGATTGAAAAAGGCACACTGGCCATTGCAGTTGGCAAAAAGGCCAAAAAAGTAATTCAAAAAGTGACTGAGGAGAGTTCGATCAAGGTGCATAAAAGAAGAAACTTGGGTTAGTGTGCTGGGGTAGTACCTATTTAGGCGTCTCATGTGTCACTTCTGGCACGAAGACATTGACTAAGCCACATGAATACGAACAACGCCACCTGCTAGTAGGGATATTTGCCCTGAGGAAGTTTTGCGGGCTATTCAGAGGCTGGCGGCTGGTAGGGCTCCAGGCGAGGATGACTTCCCGGTGGATTTTTATCAAGTTTTTGGGTCGGACCTCGCTCCCCTCCTGGCGCGTCTGTTCAACACTTTTAGCATCACTGGGAAACTCGCCCCATTAATGTCCATGACAGAGGTAGTGGTCATTCCCAAGCCTGGGAAAGACCCCGAGAGTGCGCCTCTTACCTCCCCATTTCCGTGCTTAACGTGAACTTAAAGATTTTTACCAGTATTTTGGCATCCCCTCTTGCCCCGCACATGCAAGGACTGGTGGACCCGGATCAGTCGTGTTTTATCCCAGATCGCAATTGTGGAGACGGGACTCGATGGCTGTGCCATCTCTTGGATAAGAAGCAGCGCACCCAGATCGCATCGATACTCCGGTCGGTGGATGCCGAAAAGGCATTTGACAGGGTTCACTGGCCATATTTGCAACAGGTCCTCTGCCGATTCGGACTTGGGGAGCGATTTAGGAAATGGGTGGGCTGTGTTCACCAGGGGCCGCAGGCCCCTGATAAATTCGGGTCTACGGGGTGGTCTCCAGGTCCTTCTAGATTGGGCGCGACACGAGGCTGGATTGTCCACTCTCCCCTCTTCTTTTCGTGCTGTATATGGAGCCATTTGCTGAACCGGTCTGCCAACTCTACACGGTCACTGGGATCCGGATGGGCGATAGGGAGCACAAGATTTCATTGTACGCGGATGATGTGCTCCTTTACTTGTCTCGTCCATTGCTCTCTCTTTCCCCCCTTGTTGGCGGTGGTTGCCGCCTTTAGTGCGGCATTGGGATTAAAAATGAATCTGAAGAAAACTCAGGAGCGGAGTCTCACGATCCCAGCGGCGAACCGATTCCAATTGTTGTAGCTCTTCCCATTCTCATGGGCTGTCAGCGATATCATGTACCTGGGGCTCCGGGTTTTTTCGACTACCGCAAAGATGGCCCAGGTGAACTACTCTGAGATGCTGGCCACGGTTTGCCAGGCAATGAACAACTGGAAGAAAAATGTTCTCTCCTGGTTGGGCAAGATATGTATTTGTTACCGGAGGACGGAGGCCTTGGGGTCCCCCATCTTGGCCGCTATTACGAGGTGGCACAACTGCGCTGGATGGTGAAATGGTACCAACTAGAGTCCGAAAAGCACTGGTGCTTCATGGACAGGGGCGTGGCTGGGATTCACACCTGGAAGGTACCCTGGCTCCCCAGGCGACATTGCCCACAGGGCGTGTACCTCTCTCCGGTCCTGCGCGCCATCATGAAGGTATGGGACAAGGTCCAGGAGCAATGTCAGCTGTCTACAGCTATGTCACCCATGACCCCTTTAATTGGGACCCCTAGGGAATGCCTACCTGAATTGGCAAGAAGCAAACTGTAAACGTATTGGTGACCTTTGTGATATACGGGGAATTATTGACTAACCCCAGTTGGTGACCCATTATAGGATCCCCAAGGAGGGGTACTGGCAGAACCTAGCGCTACGGCAATGGCTCACGCAGCACCAGATCTGTATACATGCAGGTCGGCTCCTTACAAAATTCGAGATCTGGTACATTACTCGCACCTCAAACAAACGCCTCTTGTCAGACATTTATAACTTTCTCAACAAGGCCAAGAATCCACCCAAGTTCCCAGCACAGCGTAGTTGGGAATCAGAGCTGGGTCGGGAATTGTCCCCGAAAGAGTGGACGGACGTTATCCAGAGGGCCCGGGCATCATCTTCCAGCACCTCAGGGAAGGAGATGCTTCTAAAAATTGTGCACTATTGGTATTATACCCCTGCACGTGTTGCCAAGTGGAGGCCCCGCAGCAGCAATCTATGTTGGCATGTATGCGGTCAGGTGGGCACACTGTCCCACATTCTCTGCCATTGCCCTAAGATACAGACATTCTGGACTCCATTTAGCCCTGAGTTGACCACATATTCCAGACGGAACTTCCCAGATTTCCCAGTTACAACCTGTTGGGACTTCCGAATCCCCTCACATATCCTCTCCGCTCCTGTAGGTGTAGAGCGATCACCCTAGCGCTGGGTACAGCTAAGCAGGTCCCCCTGGTGAAGTGGGGCACAGATGCTATCCCAACAAAACTAGATTGGCTGCACAGATTGTGGGCGGTGGTCGGGATGGAAAGGATCACTGCGGGGATCAACCACACGTTGCCTACGTTTGATAAGACCTGGGGGTCCACTAGGGCATACCTATCCTCCGGATTCATCGAGCTTACTTGCCCCTGATACCTCAGGGTTCTGCGATTCTCCACAACTCTCCCTGTGACCCCACTCCACCCTTCGAATGAAACTCATCCCTAGATCCCTATAATGTCATATCTTGAGCTGTGGGTGGATTGCGGTCTCTCCTCTTTCCTCTGATTTCATTCTCATCTCTTTTGTTTTTGTTTGTGTTCGTATTAATACAATTTTAAATTGACTGCCAGGTTACCCGCCGGCCAGTGGTTGTAGGTGGGTGTAATGTTATTGTTCACAGCATATCTAATAAAATGATTTAAACCATAAACAGAAACGAATATGCTACTTACCAGTATGCATCTGTTCTTGGCATGTAGGGCTGCTGACATTCATATCTGTGCATAGATCGCCGCCTAGTGTTGGGTCCGGATGATTGCACATTGTTGTCCAGGAAGAGTCTTCAAAGTATCACAAGATAGGTGGCTCCTCCCCTGGACTACAGTGCACATGGGCATCGACTCCATCCTCAGATTGTTTTTAGCCATTGTGGCCAAGATGGAGTGAAACTAAGTGAATGATGACCATGCTAGAAGTATGTGTGAGTTCTGCAGCTGCTACGGGCGCCGGGGAGGAGGGCGGGCGATATGAATGTCAGCAGCCAGCCCTACATGCCAAGAACAGATGCATACTGGTAAGTAGCATATTCGGTTCGAGGCATGTGGGCTGCTGAATTCATATCTGTACATAGAATATATAGCAGTTCCTCAATTAACGGCGGCCGCCCGTGCCAGCTGCAGCAGTTTGGAAAAGTGTTTTGAGAACAGCCTGCCCTACAGCTGCCTGCTGTTTGGAGTGCACATCAACACAATAATGCTTTGTAAATGTGTGTGTGGTAGACCATGTGGCTGCTCTACATATGTCTTCCAAAGGAATGTTTCCAAGGAATGCCATAGAGGCCCCCAACTTTCTGGTGGAGTTGGCCCTCGGTGGAATGGTGAGAGTACGCTTGGCTTTCAGATAGCAGATCTGGATACATTTAACGATCCACCTAGCAATACCAGCCTTGGAAATAGGGTTACCTTTGTGGTGTGGTGCAAAGGCAACAAAGAGTTGCTTGGTCTTCCTAAAATCTTTGGTCCTATCGATGTAATACATCAGGGCCCTTTTGACGCCAAGGGTGTGGAGCATTCTCTCCGCCAATGACTCAGGATTTTGGAAGAAAACAGGCAATTCAATAGTTTGGTTGATATGGAATTGCGACACGACCTTAGGAAGGAATTTAGGGTTAGTGCGAAGCACCACCCTGTTAGAATTAATTTGAATAAATGGCTCTTGGATAGTGAGGGCTTGCAGTTCACTAACTCGCCGTAGCGATGTAATCGCTATGAGGAAAGCCACTTTCCACGTCAAGAACTGAATCTCGCAGGAATGCAGTGGTTCAAAGGGAGGACCCATCAGCCGGGTGAGGACCACATTGAGGTTCCACTCCGGGGCTGGTGGAGTCCGCGGAGGAATGACTCGTTTGAGTCCTTCCAGAAAGGCCTTAATGGCAGGCACTTTGAAGAGTGAGAGGGGCTGCCTATTCTGGAGATAAGCGGCCATTGCAGATAGATGTATGCGAATGGAAGCATAGGTCAGATTACATTTGTACAGATGGAAAAGGTAACAAATGATATTCTGAATAGAAGCATCAAGCGGGTTAATGTTGTGGTCTGCACAATAAATGACAAACCGCTTCCATTTCGCCGCGTAGCATGCTCTGGTGGTGGGCTTCCTTGCCTCCCGAATGATGTCCATACAGTCAAAAGGTAAGCGCAGGTAGCCAAACTCTAAGACCTCAGGAGCCAGATCGCCAGGTTGAGCTGTTGCGGATCTGGATGCTGAATGTCGCCATGGCTCTGCGTCAGAAGGCTGGGCGTGAGACGTAGCCTCTGATGCGGTACCACGGACAGTTCCAGAAACGTGGTGTACCATGGTTGGCGAGCCCACGTTGGAGCAACCAGGATGAGAGTCATCGAGTGCTGCCTGAGCTTGCGTGCCACCAGCTGTATCAGAGGTGCTGGGGGAAAAGCGTACGCATATTTGCCTGACCAGTTCATCCATATCGCATTGCCCTGCGACTGTGGGTGTGGGAACCTGGCGGCGAAGCTTTGGCATTTTGCGTTCTCCTTTGTGGCGAACAGGTCTATCTCTGGATGACCCCACCTTTGGAAGTACGGCTGGAGTACTGATGGATGTATCTCCCACTCGTGCATTTGGTGGCTGTGCCTGCTGAGCAGGTCCGCCATCTGATTGTCTTTGCCCGGGAGGTGTTCTGCCATGAGGAAGATGCTCCTCGGAATGGCCCACTTCCACATGCTCTGAGCCAGATGAGACAGCTGCGGAGAGTGTGTACCTCCCTGCTTTTAAATGTAGTACTTGGCTGTTATGTTGTCCGTCCGGATCAACACAACCTTGTTGCACAGATGTACTTTGAAGGCTTTGAGTGCCATGAAGATTGCCATCAGTTCGAGAACATTGATGTGCATCTTCCGTTGCTGTAGCGTCCATAGTCCCTGCACAGTGTAATGGAGTACATGGGCTCCCCATCCCTGGAGATGATCTGTGGCACAGGCTCCTGGAACGGTCGGCCCTTGCAAAGGTTTCGTGGATTCCACCAATGCAGAGAGTTGTATGCCCGACTGCTCACCAACACTAGGTCTTTCAAATGCCCGTGAGCCTGAGTCCACTGACGTGCTAAGCACTCCTGAAGCGGGCGCATATGTAGCCTCGCGTGCGGGACTATGGAGATGCAGGAGGCCATCATGCCTATCAACTGCATGAACACTCTCGCTGGAAGGGAGTGTTGAGGTCTGAATTTTTGTATCAGCGAATGAATGCTGCTGACTCTCACTGAATTCGGCTGCGCTGTGGCTGCCAGAGTGTTTATGGTCGCGCCCAGATACTGTCGTACGTGGGCGGGCTGGAGATGGGATTTCGGGTAATTCAGTGAGAATCCCAGATCGTGCAGGAGGTGAATGGTATGGGACACGTGGGCGGCACACTGCTGGGCTGACTTCGCCTGGATGAGCCAGTCGTCCAGATAAGGGTAGACGTGGATGTTCCGTCTCCTGAGATGCGCCGCCACTGTCGCCAGGCACTTCGTGAACACCCTGGGTGCCGTGGTGACACCGAAAGGCAAAACCTTGAACTGGTAGTGCTGGTTTTGTATGGTGAAATGGAGGTATTTCCTGTGTGAAGGGTGCAGTGGAATGTGAAAGTACGCATCCTTTAGGTCTAAAGTTGCGAGAAAATCCCCCTGCCTGAGCAACGGGAGCACCTGCTGCAGGGTTAGCATATGGAAGTGCTCCGACAAGATGTAGTAGTTGAGTGGCCTGAGGTCCAGGATGGGCCTGAGGGACCCGTCCCTTTTTGGTATCAAGAAGTACAGGGAGTACACCCCTGTACCTCTTTCCTGCACCGGCACGAGCTCTATTGCTCCTTTTTGCAGCATGAAGGTGACTTCTAGCTGCAATAAGTGCAAGTACTCGTTTGACATAGGACGGTGTCTTGGGGGTATGTTGGGTGGAGTGGTTGTTAACTCCAGACAATAACCGTATTGGATAAGTTTTCTGACCCACCTGTCCGTGGTGATGGACTTCCAGACGGGCAGGAACTGCAGGAGTCTCCCCCCGACCGGTGTTGTATGGTCGGGGGGCAGTGACAAGGCGTCACTGATTGCTGGTGGCAGAGGATCTGGAGCTGTTTCCACGTCCTCTGCCCTTGGCGCTGTTGCCACGATATTCACCTCGACTCTTGTTGGTGTAAGTGGTTTGTGTGTTGCCCTTGTAGTATTGCGTGGACTGGGAGAGCTGGCCCCTGGAGACGCCTCTAGCGCTGGAGCGACGAAAGAACCCACCCCGAAACTGCTGGGACTGTAAGGCACCCATGGATTTTGCAGTCTCAGTGTCCTTTTTTATTTTTTCTAGGGTGGTGTCAACCTCTGGGCCAAACAGGTGATCAGGGTTAACCGTTTGGTTCAGGATGGTGGTTTAGATTTCCGGCTTAAATCCAGAGATTCGCAGACAGGCGTGTCGCCGCAGCATAACACTAGTGTTTATAGCTCTGGCCGCGGTATCAGCTGCGTCCAGAGCGCACTTAATCGAAGCGTTAGAGATGAGCTTCCCTTCCTGAATCAGCATCTCAGCCCCTTCCTTGTATTGATCAGGCAGGTGTTGCAACATGGTCTCCAGTGTATCGTAGTGTGCCCTGTCATAGCGCGCCAGAAGCGCCTGTGTGTTAGAAATGCGCCAGATGTTGGCTGCCTGTGCTGCTACCCTCTTCCCCGAAGCCTCAAAGACCTTGGATTCTTTGTCTGGGGGAGGAGCATCACCCGTAGTCTGAGAATTAGCCCTCTTCCGGGCTTTCGAGACGACAAGGGAGTCCAGAGGCAACTGCCCTTTGATGTAGATAGGATCAGTAGGCGCCGACTTGTATTTCTTGTCAATCCTAGGGTTTATCACCTTTGCCCTGGTAGGTTCTTTAAAGATCTCAGCAGCATGCTTTAAAACACCTTTCAGCATAGGCAGAGTTTTAACAGTTTTTTCTGATACTGAAAAGGTGTCAAAGAGGAAATCCACATCCACAGGGTCAGCATGTAGCTGGACGTTGTGAATGTTTGCTGCCCGTTCAATGAGGGCATTAAAAGCTGTAGAGTCCTCTGTAGGGGACGTTTTAGCAGAAAAAAGTTGAGGGTCATGTCCTGATTGAGGATCCCCAGGTTCACCACCAGCTGCCCAGGGTTCATGTGTATCCTCAGGGTCTGTATAGACTGGATAACTGTATTCATCCTCATCATCTCCTTCACCAGCGTCCACATCTGAGTAAGTGGGCGACACATTATGAGTCTGTGGGGAAAGGGGTTCCACTAAGACGGGAGAGCAAGCAGAGTCCTTCTTTTTCTTGAGAGGGATCTTGTAAGACTCCAGATGGGGTTCTGGTGTGATTTTCCGCTTCAGGAGGGAAAGCCTACCAGTTTCGGCGTCGATGAAATGTTCCTGACGCTCATCCCCCGAAGGTCGTCGCGGTCGCGGGCCGTGGACCACCGATGACGGCTTCGGCGCCGAGGAGACCTTTTCGGGCACGCCGGCCACTGCCTTAGGAGCGAAAGCCTTCGGCGCCGTCTTAGGCGGCAACGTGAAGAGGATCGGTGTGGACGTCTTAAGTGGTTTTTCCACAGGTTTCGCAGGCGGAGGATCGTCCGGATCGACCGACGCGGTGCCCTCACGGATGCGCTGCAGGGAGTCCGTCACCTTTTTTGTGAACACGGCGGATGGGCGCGCCGGATCAATGGAATCCTTCGAGGCCACTTTTGGAGTCGATCCTCGGGGCGCAGCGCCCTTGGCCTTGTCCTGCGGACGCGAGGTCGTGAGGACCTATGGGTCATCGAGACGCTTTTTCGGGTCACCGAGATGTAGGAGAGTAGGGTCTGCAATTTATTTATTTATTTATTTGATCAATTTTTAGAGCGCGCAAATACCTCAAGGGTGTCTCGGCGCTAAAGTTGCAGAACTTCCAATGGATCGGGGGGGGGTAATCAGGCTGAGAACAACCATGTTTTTAGTTGTTTCCTGAAGTTAAGGAGTGTGGGCGCAGTTTTAATGTGAAGGGGGAGCGTGTTCCATAGCCTGGCTGTAGCGACAGAAAAGCGTTTATCTCCCCACTTAGCAATCCTATGATCACCCCAGATTTTTGCTTTTTGCTTCACTGGTTTACGACTTTCCCGGGCTGTGGGCCTGCTAATCAGACCCACAGCCTAGCTGTTCTCTCTATTCCAAATTGTACCCCGGTACTGAATTGGCACTGGGCCCTCTCATGAGTCCCTGTAACCAGGGCAGAGGTGCACCCAGAGGTCTCCCAGGGACTGCAGCATGTATTATGCCACCCCTGGGTCGACTAACCAAACAGACACAACTGGCTGCTTGACAGCTGGGGCAAGGTGGTGTAAACACCCTTTGCTTTAGATATAGTATTCCTATATCTAACCCTAAAATGGACACATATATTCCTATCAGTCACTGCTATGGCAGGCCTTATCAATCCTGAAGGCAGAGTGCTTGGAATTATGTGAGGTGGTGCTCTGGCATGAACTGAGCCCGTCTGCAGCTTGCGGAACCAAGTCCTAATAGCTGTTCAATGATAACGCTATACCATATACTCTTAAGTGCATTATGTACCTCGAGGTCAAATGCTAACTTTGGTATAACATTATCAAAACATGTCGAGTAAGGTGTCATAGGAATTGGAATACTAACCCCTCGCCAATTCTGGCGACGGGGTTAGTATTCCACCCTTCTAGAGGGACACGACATGTATGTAACTGTGAACCCCGGTTAAAGCTAACTTGAGCCTCAGCATCACAAAATGGATGCTGCCACCACAGACACAAGTCTGACCTCCTGCTGCTGGGAGTCCTTCCAGCGAGGAGAGCTCGGACAAAGAGTTTCCTGTCAGGGGCGGTGCTAGCACCATCCCAGACAGGGTTTTGTGTATCCCAGGTAGGCAGGGCTGAAAGGAAGGTGACTGCAAGTGGCACCCCGGTGCTCACTGTGCATATGCCGGCTCAAACCAGTTCCAGGGGCACACCAGCCCCTGAGCTGGGGAGAGACCGGACAAAGGAGAGGGGTGTAACCACCCCCCTCCTGGTCCCACCCATGGGCAGGACCTAGTCGCGTGCCAGCCCCTTTTCTTAGGATAAAGGTAGGAGCGGGCCCCCTTCCCAAATTAGATCATTCTGAATCTTGAACTACTTTCCACAAAAGGAATGTAGGAAGGTGGATATCTGACTACGGTTGCCCCCAACTTTTTGCCTGGTGTTTTGCTGGTTTTTCGACTTAGTTGACCTGGGGCCCTGCTATTCAGGACCCCAGGCCCACTGCTCTCTCTGTAAAATGGATTCCATGTACCTTAGGTACATATCTAATTGGATACTGAGTCATCTATCAGTCCCTGTACAGTGTACCTTAGGTACCCAGGGCATAGGTGTACCCAGGGCCTACCAGGGGCTGCAGCATGTATTATGCCCCCCCTGGCTGGCCATCCAAATCTGACACAACTGGCTGCACGACAGCTGGGGCAAGGTGGTGTAATCACCCTTTGCTTTAGATATAGTATTCCTATATCTAACCCTAAAATGGACACATATATTCCTATCAGTCACTGCTATGGCAGGCCTTATCAATCCTGAAGGCAGAGTGCTTGGAATTATGTGAGATGGTACTCTGGCATGAGCTGAGCCCGTTTGCAGCTACGGAACCAAGTTCTAATAGCTGTTCCATGATAACGCGTACCATATACTCTTAAGTGCATTATAATCCTCGCGGTTATTTGCCAACTTTGGTATCGCTTTATCAAAACATGTCGAGTAAGGTATCATAGGAATTGGAATACTAACCCCTCGCCAATTCTGGCGACGGGGTTAGCATTCCACCCTTCTAGAGGGACACGACATGTAAGTAACTGTGAACCCCGGTTAAAGTTAACTCGAGCCTCAGCATCACAAAATGGATGCTGCCACCACAGACACAAGTCTGACCTCCTGCTGCTGGGAGTCCTTCCAGCGAGGAGAGCTCGGACAAAGGGTTTCCTGTCAGGGGCGGTGCTAGTAGTGTGGCTCACTGGTTAGAGGCGGCAGACCCGAGAGCAGAGGACGGCCCGGGACCAGGGTTCGATTCCCGGCGCGGCAGGTTTCTGGACCAGGGTCAGCGGACTAGATAATTCTCTCGCCTCGGTGCCCACTCTGATCAGCGATCACACTCGGCAACTCTGGGCATTAGCTTGCCTCATCTTCACTAACGGCCCCACCAGACTGCCGGGGATGCCTGGTCTCACCCTGGAGATACCCATTAAGGGACCATCTCTCAGGGAAGCCAGGAAGGGTTTCGCAGCGGTCGAAGCGCCTTGGGACCCTACGGGTAAGTAGTGCGCTATATAAATGCCAATACATACAATACATACATATATCCCAGACAGGGTTTTGTGTATCCCAGGTAGGCAGGGCTGAGAGGAAGGTGACTGCAAGTGGCACGCCGGTGCTCACTGTGCATATGCCGGCTCAAACCAGTTCCAGGGGCACACCAGCCCCTGAGCTGGGGAGAGACTGGACAAAGGAGAGGGGTGTAACCACCCCCCTCCTGGTCCCACCCATGGGCAGGACCTAGTCGTGTGCCAGCCCCTTTTCTTAGGATAAAGGTAGGCGCAGGCCCCCTTCCCAGTTTAGATCATTCTGAATCTTGAACTACTTTCTACAAAAGGAACTCTTGACTTTTTCTGAAGACTCTCCCTTGTGGCTAAGGAATAGCCACCCTGCACCAGCAGGCACCATTTAAGCGCTTGCGGTTTGCTGCACGTCCATCCTCCGGATCAAGACTGACCAGCTCGACGAGACCCGGATTCCCTGCCATCTCTGACCTCTACCTGCATCATCAGCCCAGCTGAGATTCGTGGGTGTGACGAGACCCGAGGGACCGGCCATCTTCAAGACCTGCACGACGCTTAACCAGCACGACCTCCGAGGGACCCTCGAGTGAGTGCACTGGGGTTTGAGAAGCCCTGACCCTAAGCAGCTCCAGCACCGAAGTCCAGCCCCCCAGCCTCCACGAGATCTGCGTGGGGCCCTTCTGCTCTTTGCTGCTGACCGCGTTGTCCGGTCACTTGCCCGTTGGCTAGTGGCCCTCCTGACGACGTACCACGACGATTTCACTGCTGGTCTGGTTGCTCCAGACTGGCCCTTGCTCCCTTCCAAAAGAGGAGCACCCCGGACGCTCCTGGTCCACTCCAGACGCCATCTTGCCTCCACCGCGTGGGCTTGCCTTTGCCAAGGCTTGTTGCTCCAATCCTGGTTCCAGCATCGCCGACAGCAGACACCCTCGTGGGACAGCTCGCACCTCCAGCCTGGTCGCCGACAACGCCTCCTGGCCCGTGTGACTGCAGAGTCCAACGTCGCCCACTCACCTGGTCGAGGTGACTTCATCCGGTGCCATCCTGGTGCCCACCTAATCACTGGCTAGTGATTAAGAACTGAGTCCCCTCTGCTTTCAGGTCGTCTCGATCACCGATCCAGGCTTGGATCACTTCGAACATCTTCACTGGTCGCCTGCCAGCAACTTCTTCTTTCAGGCTCCATAGACTACAACGAGGATTCCCGACGTCTTTTGAACCCTATGCAGCCGCAGCCCCTGGGCTAGGTAACCCGAGCATTTCGGTGCTCCAACGCAGGTTCACTATCCAAGTGTCCAGATCCTTTTTCGTTTTAAGTCTACCTAGTCGGATTCGTCCGGAAACAGTAACTTTAGAAATACTAGCCTCCATAGACTTTGTCCCGCATCCCGCGTGAGAGTGCACACTCTGCACCCGATCTGCCTAGGCCTCCTGCTCCTAACCTTAGAGTTCAGTAGTGTAGTCCTAGCGATCCTGAAGCCTCTGGATCGAGTTGCTCACCTGCTAGTATTTCGCATTCCACTTTTTGTGTATATGGTTTTTCGTGCCCCTCGGGCATTTGTGTAAATTGTGCAACTTGAAGTATTTTCGTAAGAGTTTTGTATTGTGCTTAGCTCCCTGACTCATAAAGAGCCAGGGTAGTCTTGTTATAAATAAATATCCTTTATTTTCATAACAACTTGTGTGGTGTCCTTTCACTTGGTGTTCAAGGGGTATATGTGATGGTAAAACAGCTGGCTTAACACGGCCTCTAGAGTTTAGCCTAAAGACTGCTCTTGTCCATGCTACTAGGATAGCTGGTCTATAAGGTTGACTTACAACCAATCATCAATAAGGGTTGTTTGGAATGATACACAGTGATCACTAGAATAGTGAACACTATATATCTGGCCAACTTCTCACACAAGAGTCTTCTTCGGCTCGCCGACAGTCTTCTTCGGGTCGACCAGGCTTTTGCCAGTGTCGATCGTCTTCGGCGCCGACGCGCCCCTCTCGACCACCTTCACTTTCGCCTTCGGCGCGGAGGACTTCGTCTCGACGCCCTTGACTTGAGTCTTCAGCTCGCCAGCCATCTTCGGCTTCTTCGGCGCCGAAGCCTCCGAGGCCTTGGAGCCGACCAAAGCGATGCGCACTTTCGGTTTCGGTGCTGGCACCTGCGCAGTATCTGGCGTCGAGACCATCAGTTTCACTTTCGGTTTCGTTTTGCCAGGGAGTGGCTCGGCAACAATGTCTGTGGCCGGGCCCGAAGGCGGGGCCGTGGAACCCATAGCGAGATCTTGGGTAAGGCCCGAAGGCGATCCCTCGACCTGGGCCTTATAAATTGGCCCGGCTTCATAGTCAGTTTGAGGAAGCTCCTCGTCCGAGCTATCCTCCATGGCCCCGAGGGCCCCGTCGTCGTCTCCTACCTCGTCGGCAACTTCTTCGCCCTCGAACGCCTCAGCTTCAGCGTCGTAGTCATCTTCGACGTCCAACGCGGGATTTGATTCAGAAATGTCCTGGGATTCGTCCTCGACCTCCCCTGCATTGAAGATGTCCACAGGCGCCAGAGCAGATTGCTGGGCCTCCAGGCGCGCAGCACGTCGAAGCTTAAGCGTCTTCTTAGACCTGAAGCGGGAACAAGCCATACACTTGTCCTCATCGTGGTCCGGCGACAGACACTTGTTGCACACCGGGTGGACGTCGATGTGGGGGTATTTCGAGTAACAGACCGGACATCTCTTGAATGGACTTCGTTCCATGATGGACGGTCGATAGGTCAGGAGCGTCGACTGGGCCTTCCGCGCCGAGAGCACGCAGGAGTACAGAATCCGGCTTGGAGCCGAGCTAGAAGAAGTAATGCCGAACGCAAGACAATACCGACGTATAGACTAAAGACCTTTTGGTCTCAAGAAAGTTTTCTATCGATTCCGACAAGAGGGAATTGAAGACATCCGAACCCAATGGCGGAAAAAAACAATCTGAGGATGGAGTCGATGCCCATGCGCACTGTAGTCCAGGGGAGGAGCCACCTATCTCGTGATACTTCGAAGACTCTTCCAGGACAACAATGTGCAATCATCCGGACCCAACACTAGGCGGCGATCTATGCACAGATATGAATTCAGCAGCCCACATGCCTCGAACACAGGATACCCTACCCATCTTCTCAGCAGATACCAGGCTGGTGGTGTTATTAAAAATGCCACTGTCAACAGTTCCAGATTGCAGGTGATTTCAAGATTCGCTGCACAATCAGATAAAGGAGTCACGGCATCGTCAGTCATATTTCGGCAAAAAAAGAAACAGTGGCCCGCGACCACCACTACATATCTAACCTACTCAAATGCATGCTGCAATGACAATATACATTTATGCTCTAAAACTGGAACTTATGATAACAAATATAAAACTTGCAAAACAAACAGTTATCACAATTTTATATTTAAATGACAAATTCCAGCAAGTATACCTTAGGATCTTTCTGGTTAATACTGGCAGCCAGCACCAGTCCATCACCAGCAAAAGCAGTAACCAAAGCTCCCTTTGACTTTACTGGGGTACATGACGGAACCAGACTAGACAAAGAACACTCTTGGTGGGACCAATGGACATCATATGGGAGAGAACTGCAAAACATGATCGGGCAGCATTAGGAATGTTCATGGTTAACAAAATCAACAATTTAGGAGTATGATCATAGTTCACTTGAATAAACAAAAAGTTCCAAATGCCAATACTATACACTTAAGAAACATTTACCTTGTTAGAATACCTAATTTCAATATGAACACTTTAGGAAAGCATTAGAATTAAATTTTCAAGCCAAGACAGTAGACACCTAGAACGATGTAATTTTGTATGTCATTCACCCTATTAACTATTTCAGTTCCAGGAATGAATCACAACATATTTAAACACAAACGTTTATATACAAGATAACAGTATTGTAAATCTTATTTCATTCATAATATCCTTGTAAGCCACTAAACAATTAACTTACCTTAAGGTAATTGACAAAAACAGACCAAATTACTGAAGGAATTTATGAAGCATGTGAGGCAAGACTAATTTTAGGATTAACTACTTTTTGGATCAGTTTATAAATTGAGCCACAGTAAAATAGAGTATTAAGTCTCCATCTGACAGATCCCTGTACTTCCAGTACAAAATGTCTCTGCAAACCACCAACCACCTCAGTCAGATTAGCTGGGACAATATAAAAAAAACACCAGAGAGGTGAGATAAGCTGCATCACATTTAGGTGTAACAAAGACGATATTTACAGTAAGCTCTCTTAATTATGGATTCTTAAGAATCTAAAACATATTGCAGTAGTTTACTAAACGCATATGTAGATGTTGGTATCCAGCATAGGACAAAACCACCAATAAAGCATTTTGTCCGATGGGTTTAAAGGAATGGGATGGATTTTCTTTTAAAAACCTCAGATCATCATTTGTAGGCCTTCACGTATGGATTGGTGTCACTACAACGCATGCTTTTACATCGCATGCCTTAACAACGCGGTTTTTACCACGCAGTCCTTAACAACGCATAATGCTTTTAGGCGCTGGATAGTGAATTATTTAATTTACTATTCCAACTCCAGTCCCCGTGGATAGCAGGGAAGGTGTTGGATAGTAAATTAAATATATTCCCTATCCTAGAGCGCCCCCCAGCGCAATGCGTTGTAATGGTTTGAGTTGTAATGGTTGCGATGTAATGGTAGTGCGTTGTAAAAAATGCGTTGTAAGTGATGTTCCCCTCACGTATTAGTATGGGGCAAGGACATTTTAAAATCTATACAGTATTTTGGATGGTGTGGTCAACAGGTGCCATTCACCCAACCAAGGATAGTATGTTTGTATGGTATGTTTGGAGCTCTTGCTGAACCTCTGAGTAGTATTGTATAACTGAGAAGGACCGTTTTGGAACTGGACGAGGTAAATTATTTCCCACCTATTACTCTCTGGGGAGTATGAAAGTTCCAAGCTTCACACTCATGGAAATAAACTATAAATACTAAAATTTCTTGTTATTCATTCAATATATCCATGGGTTGGTGAATAATAGTAAAATGTAATCTGCGTACATTATCAATTTGAAAGTGCCCTGCTCAATCTTGATCTCACTCACCCACTCATTAATCCATGAGTAAGTTTCAAGAAGTTTCATTGTCAAAGCAAAGAGGATCATCACTGCCTAATACCACCCCCATTCCAAATGTAGATCATTTGGAAATAACTCGGACCCTAATGCATCCGAGCTTTCCATTACCCACATTTTAAGCAGGGGCTCAGGCCAATCACTTCTAGTATCTACTACAGAACTGACCAGCTCACTTAATTTAATGCTATTTTGGCATCTATTGCACCTAAGATTGAATTTCTACAGGTACATGATACATTCTTCACAAGTTCCCAATTTGTGAAGAAAATTGTGTTAGGGAGGTTGGAACTAGGTTCCCAACCCTCTCGCTCTCCCTTCGTGACAAAAACAATTCGACTGAATCATTAAAATCTTACCAACTGGAACAGGTGTGTGGGCTTGGGATGAGCATTGGGTTCACACCTCATCTGATGAATGTTCATAATTAAAGCACCCTTTGGCCATTCATACGGTTTAACTTGGACAGATCTCACGCCCCAGCTGACCTTCCACTTCCATTACATAAACAGCTATCAAAACATCAACTATTCAAATGCATTCCACTCCCGTGTCCCTTACACGCACCCCATTCTGTACTTTCACACCCACCCATATCTAGGGATACTTTACCCATATGTGGGTTACAAATAACACAACCAATGCCCTCACTTTTACTCCTCCCAGGCTACTGGCATCCTGGAGAGCTACAATTCAGAAGAGTTATTCACTTAGCTTTGTCTCTTACTTCAGGAGAAATAGCAGTTCCTTTGATGCACTCAAGTCTAGTTTTCACTTCCTCTGCCTTAGATACAAAATGACTTCCCTCAAGAACTAACAAAGACTTGCTCGACCCACCACTTACTTGTAAGAGAGAAGACTATATACTTTAAGCCATTTGCCATTCTGTCTGGTTTCATGCTGGTTCTGCTAATCTTTAGCCTGTTCCATTTGATCTCTAATTTACAATATTTCTCTAACTTCTTTCAATGAACGCACTCCAACTGTATTATTTTCCCAAGTGAATATGAGTCTGAAGCAGGGGCAGCTCCTCCATGTGGGCGGAGAAGCGTCGCCTGCTGCTTTCTTGCAGTGCTAGAAGCAGAAACATAAAAAGGTATTAATAAATACCATTTTATGTTTCTGCTTCTCGGACTGTGAGAAAGCAGAAGGGTTTGGTTGGGGGCAGGCGGTCCTGTTCTAGGGCCGACCAAACCAGTCATATGCACTCTGCCTTTTCTCCCCATAGACGCCTGTTTGGTCAGAGTCCCAACCAATCACAACGCTGCCATAGCATGATTGGCTTAGGGGAGGGGAGTGAGACTGCCTGCTTCCTGTGAGGAGTAGAGAAGCAGAGACGACACAGATCGGACCGGCGAAGGTGGGCTAAAATCTTTTTTTTTTTAATTAAACCTCAACCCCCCCCGTGCGTGACCCCCCTCCCCACGCGACATCACCCGCGAGTCATGCCAGCCACGACTAGTCTGAAGGGAAAAGGAGTAGTTTCTTACCTGTAACTCCAGTAGGGGTATCTTTGTTATAGTCATAATCTAGTGAATAGTCCCGCCCATGTGCGTGGACCCCGGAGCAATCAAAAATAATCTCTTAAGCTGTCTTCAATGCAGTCCTGCATAGACACTTAAGAGAAAAATTAAAGACAATAATGCAGCCTATAAACACAAGGCTACACTGTCCAGTACTTCAACTAGAAATGCAAAGGATATTCCACCAATCATCACATTTAATACAGTCTGCTAAGTTTCACCCATAGAGAAACTTTCCCCTTCACAAAATCCTTGAAATGATAGAGAGAAGGGATGGACAGACAAGCCCCATAGGCTGCCATTATCTGTCTGGAAAAGGGATAACGTGCCTTTAAGGAGCTCTCCAGTGCCCCTCGGTATCCCATGATGCACAGCAAACTCCTTTTACTTTCAGTTCTTTTTGAAGGTGTAGAAAGCAAGGCCTGTAGCATGATTACAGTACCATTTTCTCCACCAGGGAGGAGGGAGGGCGCTTATGACCATAACAAAGATACCTCTAATACAGAACTGGAGTTACAGGTAAGAAACTACTCCTTCTGTAGTAGGGGATCTTTGTGTATAGTCATAATCTAGTGAATAGAATGGCAAGCCCATCCCCACAACAAACCAACGGTGGAGAAAAGACAACACCATTACTGTGCAAACAGATTTCTTAACGAAGCCTGCCCAACCTGAGTGTCTGCTCTGGCATCAGTGTCCAAACAGTAATGCTTAGCAAAGGTATTGGCCGACTTCCATGTGGCAGCCCGGCAGATCTCTGCAATGGGAACATTCCGTAGCAAAGCCGTTGTGGCCGCTTTGCCCCTGGTGGAATGAGCCTTAGGCTTACCTCCCAAGATCTTATTAGCCTTCTGCTAACATAATTGGATACAGGACACAATCCACCTAGAGATGGACTGTTTCGAGGTAGCAAGACCTGTCCTGACCGACCCATAGTTAATAAACAGTTGGTCTGACCTACGAATATCCTTGGTCTTGTCCAGATAGAACTTCAACACCCTTCTCACATCCAGGGAATGGAGAGACCTTTCCGCTGGAGTGGAAGGATTCTGGAAAAATGTAGGTAAAGTTATAGTCTGATTAACATGAAAATCAGAGATAGGGGCGTGGCTTGGACGCCGATCGGGATGGCGGCGTGAGCTCGCAGCTCCGCGCGGAATCCCGCTAATTCTCCTGTTTTTCGGGACCCTAGGCGACCCGGAGACAACGTTCCTGCCCTCTGAAGTGTAAGGGGACAGCTGGACGTAATCGGTGAATCGCTGGGGGACTGCTGGCCCCGAGGAGATCGAGGAAGAGGCGGCCGAGGTGTAGTCCGGGGTGTGAAGAAAATGGCGGCGAGGAGGTCGGACGGTCCCGGACTTCAGCCCTGAGTCCGGCTGTCGCCAAGCAGAGAGGGACCCCGCACCCGGCTGCCCAACGTACTGAGATTGGCGGCGCGAAGCCCTGAGACCGCCCGATTCACCCGGGAGGTCAGGGGTTCTCGCCGACCACCGCCCTACGACTCGTCCTCCCCCCACAGGCCCAGTGGGGGTGACGGAACGGAGCTCGTCCGCCTGGTCAGTGCTCCTGAGACCATTGGCGGTGACATAGCACTACCCGGTGCCCGGTGACCGGCACGGACCCACGGGGGAACCCACAGTACGGGTGGCCGGCCTTGTGACGCAGCGCCCTGACATGGCGGCGATCGGAGGGCCGATGCCCGGGAGCCGCGAGGGGGACTCGGCGACATCGACCCAGCTGAATGAGAATCCCTCCCCGGAGCCTGATCAGGAACAGCGGCTGAACCGGCGCTTGGATGCCATCCTTGAGGCGATCACCTCCACTAAGGAGGCGTTGCACAATGACATTGCCCAAGTGGCCACGGGCCTGGGGCTGCTACGCGCGGATCACGCGAAGCTGGCGGATCGGGTCAAGGATCATGACCAACTGTTGCTGGACCTGAAGCCATCGGTGGTGACCGCGGAGCACAGGATTACAGACATTTTGGCCCGACTGGACACCCTAGAGCGGAGGGCGGAGGATGCCGAAGGCCGCAATAGGCGGAACAACGTGCGGGTCGTAGGCCTGCCGGAACGGATTGAGGGGGAGGATGCGGTGGCCTACATGGAGAACTGGTTCCGCACTGTGGTGGCGCCGGAGGGGCTTACTCCATTTTTCACTTTGGAGCGGGCTCACCGGGTGCCCGCTCGCCCGCCGGGGCTTGGCCGCCCCCCCGACCAATGGTGGTGCGGCTCCTCCACTACAAGGACCGAGACCTCCTCATCCAGCGGGCCAGGATGTCGGGCCCTTATGAGGTGGAGAACAGCAAGGTAACGATCTTTCCGGACTACACGCAGGCGGTCCAGAAGGACAGGGCATCGTTCCTGGCTGTGAAGAAGGAGCTCAGGGAGGAAGGCATTCAGTACTCCTTGCTCTACCCGGCCAAGCTGCGGATTATTATGGATGGCACCACACACTTTTTCCAGACTCCGGACGAAGTTTGGCAATGGCTGGAGTCGTACAGAGCAGGGACGGATAGGACGCACCAAAGTCGGCGAGACCAGCCCAAGCAGCCCCGGGTGCGGCAGTCACAACGCATCAGGTCCCGCAACAGGCGCCAGCGGGAGAAGCGGGAGGCTCAAATGGCGGCGGAGAAGAGGGATGCACTCGCGGCGACGGCGGCCATTACAGGGTCGCGACAGAACAGTGAACGGGCCGAAACGGACTCGGGAGGAGAAGGCAGCAGAACAGGAGAGGAACTTTCGGAGGCAGAGAGCCAAAAGGGGCCGACGGTGACCCCACAGACTTCGGATACTATTTTCTGCGGCTGAGATAGACTTGGGACTAGATCGGGACTTCATGGTAGGGTGATATCCTGTTGCTGGAGGGCGGGTTGCTGGGTGGGGGAGCTGAGTGTATCGGAGGGGATGAAGGGCGGGACGCGGGCTCCGCTAGCTGGGGTCGGCGGCGACTCACCCCCCCTAGGCCCTTAAGGTCGACTGTGGTGGAGACCACAGGGTAAGTGTGTGAGAAGTTGGATCAAGGTTTGGATGGGGGCGGCCATTGGGTTCGTGTGCTCTGTCCTGGGGAGTGGGGTTTGGGGAATGTTTCAGTTTTGGGGTTGTTTGGGGGGGGGCAACTGCATTGGGGGGGCCATGGACCGTTGTTGTTTGATTCGGACTGTACGGAATTGGAATGGGGACATTACCTAATTTGAAATGCCTAACGTGGAATGTCCGGGGGCTGCGGACTATGGTGAAACGTCACAAAGTACATGCATACCTGGTACGCAGGGGGGTTCAGATAGCTATGCTCCAGGAGACTCATCTCACCAAAAAAGAGTGCGCTGCCTTGCAGAAAAGATGGCGGGGCCAGGTTTTTGGCACCACTTACTCAGCGTATGCCAGGGGGGTCTTGATCTGGGTGAGGGCGGGGATACCCTTTCAAGTGCTGAATCAGGTAATAGATCCGGATGGCAGGTTTGTAGCGGTGGAGGGGAGATTGTATGGACGGGATGTGGTTTTCTGTTGTGTTTATGCACCGAACACTGACCAAGGCCGATACTTTGATAGCCTCTCGGGGTCCTTGGCCTCTTTCCTGGCGGGTCCGATAGTGCTAGGGGGGGACTTCAACTCGATTACCGATGTGGCTCTGGATAGGTCCCATCCCCCCCTAGTAAACTCTCCTGTGCGCAGGCTGGCCGCGCACAGGAAGGACTGGCAAGAACGGTGGGGGTTGCTGGATGTCTGGAGGGAGAGGCACAGGGGAACCAGGGATTACTCCTTTTATTCCGCTCTCCATGATTTACATGTCAGGATTGATTCGGTGCTTTGCGGGAGCTCCCTAGCCCCCTTGATTACCCATGCTGAGTACCTTGCTAGGACGATATCCGATCATAACCCCCTGTTGGTGCATATTCAATGGCAGAGGGAGCGCTCAGTAATACCAACATGGCGGCTTCGGCCGGAGACGCTAGAGGATTCTGTGTTCGACGATGCGGTCCGGCAGGGCATTGACAGTTATTTCGGTGTGAATGAAGGAACGGCGACGAGCAGGTCTACTGAATGGGATGCAATGAAAGTGGTGGTGAGAGGGGTGTGCTTGGGCAGGTTCTCGAATGCTCGAACGACTGTGCTGAATGACTTAATGAAAGCGGAGGAAACTTTGAGGGACCTGGAGCGCCGCAGGCCAACTAGGCCAGGTCTACAGGCCCAGTTGTTGGAGGCGAAGGAAGTGGTAGCCGCGGAGACGGAACGTTTGAGATGTTATGACTATAGGCAGTACATTATCAGGGCACACGCAGAAAGGGACAAGGTGGGTACCCTTTTAGCCAGATTAGCTAGCCCGGAACTTAGGGGTTGCCCGATCCTCAGCATTACTAACGCGCAGGGAGAGATGGTGTACACCCAGGCAGCTGTATTGGACCGCTTTAGGGGTTACTACGAGGAATTGTACCGGAGTCAGTTGGGAGTGGGGGTTCAGGACATCGTGGAGTACCTGGGGGAGAGGCCGCTTCCGGTCTTGGACGAGGACGACGCGAAGGACCTGGGTAGCCCGATCACGCTTACGGAAATTCGAGTGGCCATCAAACATATGGCCCGTAACAAGACGCCCGGGGTGGACGGACTCCCAGTCGAGTTCTATCAGCACTATGTAGACGCTCTGGCGCCCAGGCTGCTGGTGGTGTATACGGAGGCCTTCGAGAAGGGGGCATTGCCTGGCTCCATGCGGGAGGCCTTGATAGTACCACTCCTCAAGCCTGGCCGGGATGCCGCGGACGTGAGGTCTTATCGCCCGCTGTCCATGCTGACGGTGGACTATAAGATCCTGAGTCGCATCCTAGCCACTAGATTGGCCCCGCACATGACGGGCCTGGTGCACAGGGATCAAGCCGGGTTTATACCCACGAGGAGCACGGCGATGAACATCCGCCGCCTGGTGGGAATAATGGACGCCATCTTGGATGGGGAGGGAACGCCGGCGGTTTTGTCCGTGGATGTTGAGAAGGCCTTCGACAGTTTGGAATGGCCTTTCTTGGATGGAGTGCTGGAGCGGTTCGGCATGGGCGATGGGTTTCGAAGGTGGACGAGGGTCTTGTACACCTCGGCGACGGCGAGAGTTCGATTGGGCGGCTTGGTATCTGCCGCGTATCCGGTGGGCAGGGGAACACGACAGGGATGCTCTCTCTCCCCTCTGTTGTTTGCCCTGGCGATGGAACCCTTGGCGGTCCATGCGAGGTCGGGCGACCGATACGCGGGAATAGTGAGTGATGGGCAATGGCATTATATATCGCTCTATGCAGATGACCTGCTCCTGTACCTAGCTGACACTTCGGGGGCACTGGTTGGAGCGATGGATCTGCTGTCCGAGTTCGGCCGACTGTCGGGCCTTAAGGTCAATTGGGCAAAGACCTGCGTGTTTCCGCTGAGAGCGGGATCGCCAGCCCCTAGCAGCGACTTGGGTGTGGCATGGGAACCCTCTTGCATCACCTACTTGGGTGTCCGCATTTACCACTCGGCTGCTGACCTTTTGGAGGGTAACATCGGCCGTTGTGTCCGGTCACTGCGGGGTAGCTTGTCTTTCTGGTCGACCCTCCCGCTGACAGTCCTGGGCAGGATAGCATTGTTGAAAATGGTGGCGCTCCCCCGCTTCCTTTATTATTTCCGAACGCTACCTGTCTGGATTCCCCAGGGGGTGTTTAGGGAACTGCGGTCACTGATTATTGGCTTTCTGTGGGGGCATGGCCGTCGCAGAATAGCCTTGAGCACGCTACTTCGCCCCAAGCTGGAGGGGGGCATGGCCGTGCCCGACCTTGAGCTGTACTATCTAGCGGCGCAGTTGCAGGTCCTTACGCAGAACGTAGCCAGGGTGTTCCGGGGGCCGGAGGAAGACCGGGGTCGGGGGATACAGCGCCACGTGCTGTCGTACATCATTATGCAGCAACGGCTCGAGTTACGGGCCCTCACCATGGAGGAGCGGACGCTCCGGCTGTGCTGGCAGAGGAGCCTTCGGAGAGCGAGGGCATCGCGGCCTTATGCCCCGGAGATCCCGATCGGGATGTTGACGGCTTTGCCGCACGGAGGGGATTGGTCCCCGTTGATGGACTGGGAGGACGCGGGGTTGCAGGTGGTGGGTGACTTGTATATAGATGGGGCGTTGGCGCCGTTCGACGTGCTCCGGGACCAGTTCGGACTGCCTGAGGGGGGCTTCCTACTACACGCGGCTGTAGTGGCTGCCATGCAAAAGCACTGGAAAGAGGGGCTCCTGGAGCCCGCGACGACTATGGCATGCCAATATGTGGTGATGGCGGCTGGTACATTCAAAGCTGTGACGTGCCTCCATAATAGGATGCTGAACGAAGGGCTGGAACCACTCCATGGGCTCAAAGCTAAATGGGAGGGGAGCGTTGGCCGGCCCATACCGGATACGGCGTGGGGCCATATCCTGCGACGCACGTGGAAGGGCACCAGGAACGCGCGCTTTCAGCAGGTCCATTTTTATGTGCTCCATAGGGCCTATTTAACTCCAGAGAAACTACAGCGGCACTTTCGGGTGCCGGATGCCTGTTGCCCCCGATGCTCGTCCCTTGGGGCGGACATGGACCACTTGTTTTGGGGGTGTCCACAACTGGGAACTTATTGGGCGGAGGTAGGGGAACTCCTGAATGAAGTGACTGACAGGGAGGTAGAATTCGACATGGCGGCGTGTCTATTGCTCTGGTTCCCGCATACTAAGCACACCAAGGTGACAAGTAGATTCATAGATCTGGGCCTGATACTGGCTCAAAGGGAAATATCGTGGCACTGGAAGGCCAGGGGGGGTCCCTCACTGCGTAGATGGAAGAATGAGTTGCTGCGATGGTCTGACTGCGAGAGCGTGCTCCGGATGAAGCAAGCAGTGAAGTTGGGGAATGAGAAAGCTCTGGATGCGGCGCGTGCATGGGAGTTAGTGGTACAGGCTCTGCGTGATGCTTTGGTTGAGGATGAGGACGGCGAGAACTAAGCCGCTGGACACCGCGGGGCGAGCACAGAAGTATCTCACTACGTACTGTAGTGGAACCATCCAGTTCAGTAGAGCGAAGCACACACCTTAGCAGTTGCCAGGGGGGGGGGGCGTTGGGGGGGTTAGTTGTAAGGGGCTTGGGGAGGGCCGGAAGCCATTGGAGGGCTGCTGGTGGAGGCCTTGGAACTACTGGGACAGGGGGTATTGAGTGGCGGGCAGACTGATTGGGTGGGACGGCCTGGCACGAAGGCCCGAATAGCCCAGAGCAGGCCCGACGGGGGCAATTACGTTGATTCCACGGAGATGGCTGACGGGAATGTTGTTGCGGGTGGGGGGGTAAAAGCAGATACGTAAAACGACCTTCCGCCAGGGTCCCAATGGGACGTACACTGTGTTGTGTTCCTCTCGAGCGATCTGATATGCCGCCCGGCCTCCGGGATGCGGGCTGAAGGGCTGTGTACAACTGTGAACTGTCATTGGACGGGGGGAGCCCACAAGTGCACTGGCTGTTTACTTTTTCCTGCTGTTTATAACTCTGCAATAAAAATATATTTAAAAAAAAAAAAAACATGAAAATCAGAGATCACCTTAGGAAGGAACTTAGGATGAGTACGCATTACAACCTTAGCAGCATGAAAAACAGTATAAGGTTCTTGAAAACATAATGCCTGAATCTCACTCACCCTTCGGGCCGATGTAATGGCCACAAGGAAAGCCGCCTTCCACGACAAGTGCTGCAGTGAAGCCTTATGAGTGGGTTCGAAAGGCTCCTTCATAAATCTGGACAGCACCACATTCAACTCCCAGGAAGGCGAAGGACTCCGAACAGGAGGAAACACTTTCTTCAATCCTTCCAAAAAATCATTAATCACAGGAATCTGGAAGAAGGAAGTCTGTGAAGGACATTTTCTGTACGCAGTCAACGCTGCGAGGTGAACCTTAATCGATTGAAAATTAAGGCCAGACTGAGCCAGATGCAAAAGATATGGAAGGACCACATCTTCCTTGCAGGTCGTCGGATCATAGTTCTTGGAAGTACACCAGATGCAGAATCTCTTCCACTTGTAGGGATAAGACGTCCTAGTAGAAGGACGCTTAGCCTCCTTGAGAATGTTCATGCAATCCTCAGGCAGATTCAGGTGACCATATTGAACGATCTCAGGAGCCATGCCGCCAAACTTAACAATGAGAGGTTGGGGTGCACCATCTGCCCCCCGAACTTTGTGAGAAGGTCCGGCCGACACGGCAGTCGCAGGTGAGGCTGAAGAGACCTGTGGAGTAGATCCATGAACCACCACTGTCGAGGCCACTCTGGAGCAATGAGGATCATCCGTGCTCTGGACCGGGACAGCTTGATGAGCACCGCCGGAATCAGGGGAATGGGTGGAAAAGCGTACAGAAAGCTGTTCGACCAGCTGATCCATAGCACGTTCCCCAGAGTCCCCGGTTGGTAATACCTGGAGGCGAAGTCTCAGCATTTTCTGGTTTTGGCGGTGGCGAACAGATCCACGTCTGGAGTGCCCCACCTCTCGAAGACGTCTTCTAGTACTTCGTCGTTCAGAACCCACTCGTGGTTTTCTTGTACGAGTCTGCGGAGAGCGTCCGCCTGAGCATTCTGTACACCTGGCAGATGTGTGGCCGTTATCGTCAGTCCCCTGGCTAGCAGCCAGTGCCAGATCGCCTGCGCTTCCAGGGACATGGTGCGCGATCTCGAACCCCCCTGCTTGTTGAGGTAATACATTGTGGTCGTATTGTCCGTCTGCACAAGCAAGGAGTTGGTCTGGAAGGACGAATGAAAGGCCTTCAGTGCCAATTGAACCGCTCTGAGTTCCAGGAAATTGATGTGGTACGTGGACTCCACTGGGGACCACGTTCCTTAAATCTGTAGATGGTCCGAATGGGCCCCCGGCCAAGGAGAGAAGCATCCGTGACGATAGTCTGACTCAGAATGTCCTTGTGGAATGGAACCCCTTTGAGGAGGTTCTCCGCTGAGCACCACCATCTCAGGGACTGTAGGGCGTAAAGGGACAGCATGATCCTGTCGTCCCAGCTCCCCCGCTTCTGGTCCCATTGGTCCTTCAGACATTCCTGCAGCGGCCTCATGTGGAGCTGTGCGTGTGGCGTGAGGAAGATGCAGGAAGCCATCGACCCCAGTAGAGAAGACACCGTCCTCACTGTCGTAGATGGAACAGCCATGAGAGCCTGAGCCTTCCGAAGGATCGATAAGCGTCTCTCCTCCGAAGGAGACACGCTTGCTGAGAGGGTATCGATGGAAGCTCCCAAGTACTGCAGCCACTGGACAGGAGTCGGAACAGACTTGGACATGTTTATGTGCAATCCCAGTTGGTTCAGCAGGACAGCCGTCCTGTTGAAGTGCAATTGCGCTTCCTGGAAGGTGGAGGCTTTAATCAGCCAGCCGTCCAGGTACGGATAGAAAAAACACCTTGTTCTTTCTCAGGTGCGCTGCCACCAGCGTCATGCACTTTGAGAAGGTCCTGGGAGCAGACTTCAGTCCAAACGGTAGTACTATGTATTGGTAGTGATTGGTGCCGACCAGGAACTGCAGGAACTTCTTGTGTTTCCGTGCAATGGGCACATGGAAGTACGCATCTTGTAGATCTATTGAGCAAAGCCAGTCTCCCCTCTGCAGTTGAGGATAGATCTGGTGCAATGACAGCATGCAAAACTTTTCTCTGCGAATCCATCTGTTTGCTTGCCGCAGATCCAGAATGGGTCTGAACTCGTTCTCGTCTTTCTTGCGTACCAGAAAGAACCGTGAGTAAAGACCCTTTCCCCTATGAGACAAAGGAACGTCTTCTATCGCCCTTTTTCTTAACAGGGTATCGACCTCCGCTTGGAGCTCGCGCAGCTGGTACTGCGTGCCAACCGGTGGAATCGCTGGAGGCGGGCTGAGGAACTGAAGACTGTATCCGTTGCAAACAATATTCAGCACCCACTTGTCCGGAGTAATTTTTCTTCACTCTGCCAAGTGATTTTGTATGCTTCCCCCCACCGGAGCGGGTAACAGACGAGGGGGAAGTAGCACCTCAGGGCCGAGACCCGGCCTGGCCTTTAGGCGTCGAGGAGGACTGCTGGCCGCCTCTACCCCTCTTCTGGAACGGACGTCGCTGGTACTGCTGCTGCTGATGTTGCTGCTGCCCAGTCTGACGCCCCTGCCCTCTGCCCTGGGCACCGAATCATTTTTGGAAAGGACGGAAAGTCTTCTTTTGTTCTTTCGGCTTCTCCAACCCAACAGCCGTCAGGGTTTCAGCCTCCGCCTTCATGCGGGCCATCTCCACGTCCGCATGTTTCCCAAACAGTGTAGCTCCAGAGAACGGCAGGTTGGCGACCCTCTGTTGTGCTTCTGGCTTTAGTGACGTCAGGCGCAACCAGGGATGCCGTCACAGGTTGATTCCGTGGCAGTAGCCATGTGCCGCCAGTAGGGAGGAATCCGCTGCAGCGCTGATAACTTGGTTTGACACCATCATTCCTTTGTTTATGATCTCCTGAAAGTCCTCCCTGTTGTCCCTGGGAAGGAGCTCCAGGAACAGTTGCAGGGACTCCCATAGCGACCCGTCGTATCGACCCAGGAGAGCTGTGGCACTAGCGGCCTTCATTGAAGTAGCAGCCGTGCTGCACACCTTACGCCCCGCCGAGTCCATCATACAGCTCTCTTTGTCTGGAGGCACCGTAGAGGAAGGGGCCGTAGCATGCTGTTTCCTCGCCGCAGTGACAATCACCGAGTCCGGCACCAGGTCCGATCTGAGGAACGCCGGATCGGAGTCTGGGACCCTGTATTTTTTCTGCAGCCGGGAGGGAGCAGATCTTGTTGACACCAGCGTCAGAAAAAGTTCCATTGCCGGCTCTTTCAGCCCCGGCACCAATAGCAACAGTGGTCGAGACAGCTGCCGCTTATGTAGTGTCTCGAAGATCACGGACGTAGACAGTGTGGGCACCGTCAGGGTAATACCCAGCTTCGCCGCTCCTCGCAGGAACACCTCTTGATAAGACACAATATCGTCCACCGGGCGATACTCTTGTGTGGGGAGAATCCGACAGGGTGGGCAAATACCCCCTAGTATCGGACGAATCTGTATGCCTGGATCTCGACCTGTCTCTTCTGTGGCGACGCCGGGACCGTGTGGATGAATGTCCGCTCCTAGTGCGATGTCTTCGCCTAGATCGCTATCTGGATCGTGATCTGGACCTCCTAGGTCTTGGCCGATCAACTGGCCTGGTCGGAGGCGGACGCTGCGGAGACAGGGCCGGAGTCCTCGGCTGTGGCGTCCCCTTAGGTGTTGAGGGGAAGCGCGGCAGCGATATGGACCTCGGAGACGGCCGCGGTGGAAGAAGCGGAGGACGATGCGGTGGAGGAGGAGGAGGTGGAGGAGGAGGAGGAGGAGGAGGAGGAGGAGGAGGAGGAGAAGTCTTCGGCAGAGGAGGTGGTGGAAGAGAGGGACTCTTCTGTGGCAACGGAGGAGGCGTCGGAGACCTTGCCCGAGAAGGTTAGTAGATTTGAGAATACTCTGAGTCGGACGATTTAACCACTCTCTTCTTCTTTGTAGGTCTTCGCGATGAAGTCCTAGCAGCAGACCTTCTACCAGACGAACGCCGGTGCCGCCGCGACCGGGGGCTCGTAGAAGCAGAGGACAGGCTGACCACCGAGCCCGGGGACGGCGTCCTTGCCCTGGACCGCCTCATGGAGGTTGACCTATCCCTTCCGGACGTCGAGCTTTTTCTCGACGTCGAATGCCTCGACGTCGACACATCCCTCGACGTTGATCTCCTAGACCTTGACGTTGATCTCCTTTTCCTCGACGTCGATCGTCTGTTCCTTGACGTCGAACGCAGAGTAGACCTTAATGGCAAACAGCGGTATCGCCTCGACGGCGAGCGCCGGTGCCTGGACCCATCACGACGTCGACGACTCCTCGACGTTGATGAAGTTCTCGACGTCGACCTCGTCCGAGGTCACGACGTCAGCCCCCTCGACGTCGAATCCACTTCGACCCAGAGCCCAAGGTCGACGGGGAGCACACGGTGGTCAATCCCCTCGACGCCAGGGTGGCTATCACTTGGATGGGCCAGAGGGCCCCGGAGATTCCCACGTGGATTAGGGATGTGCAGGAATGGTCCCTAGTGGAGGAGACACATATGCAGAGTTGTAGGAGTGTCAAGAAATTACAAGAGGACCTGCTGGCCTGGCGAGCCATGTGTGTTATGATAGGGGCCCAGGGACACACTTCCCACAGCGAATCAGAAGGGACGAGTGGAGAGTTATTCTCGCCGCTGGGCTCGGGAACTGAGGAGGATGCCGGGGACGCCCCCTGAGACACACCGGATGTGGGGTGTAGTGTTGGGACTGGTCTAGTACTCGCAGGATGCTAGCTTCTGTATGTTATTCTGCAATGTCTTTTGGGTAACTATGTGTCTCGGTATGGCCTCAAGTCAACAAACAGTGCCTTAATGAGTCAGTCGATGTGTGTATGTGCTGTTTTGATGCCAATTGGGGGGATTTTAATGTTTGTATAATTTGAAAAACTGAGAAATAAAGTTCTTAAAAAATAAATCCTCTTGACGCCGACGCCATCGACGTCGACGGAGATCTGTGCCGTTTTCTGGCCTTCTCTTGACTGGGGAGCCCCCCCAGAGGCCTCAGCACGGGAAGAGGACCCAGATCCAGTCCTCCAATGCCCAGACCCACCTTCATCCTGAAGTCTCCTCTGCTCCGGACCTTGGAGCCGGATCCTCTCACTGTCCCTCAGGGTCCTTTTGGAAAAGGACCTGCAGATCTCACAATCCTCCGGGACATGAGATGAAGGTAGGCAAAGGATGCACACTCTATGGATATCTGATCTGGCCTTCTTCCTGGCACACTCCGGACAACTGTCGAATAATGCAGGCATATTCGACAGAAAAGTGGCAGAAACTGGTAAAAAAAAAACAGCAAATGAAAGAAGGATAAGGCAGACGTCGAGTGAGCACTGTAAGCACTTTAAAAAGTGTAAAAAAATCTAAATAAACCCAAAAAAGGGAGAGCTCAATGCTCCAGGGTCCTGCTAGCAGGAGCCGGAAAAAAGAACTGAAAGTAAAAGGAGTTTGCTGTGCATCATGGGATACCGAGGGGCTCTGGAGAGCTCCTTAAAGGCATGGTATCCCTTTTCCAGACAGATAATGGCAGCCTATGGGGCTTGTCTGTCCATCCCTTCCTCTCTATCATTCAAGGATTTTGTGAAAGGGAAAGTTTCTCTATGGGTGAAACTTAGCAGACTGTATTAAATGTGATGATTGGTGGAATATCATTTGCATTTCTAGTTGAAGTACTGGACAGTGTAGCCTTGTGTTTATAGGCTGCATTATTGTCTTTAATTTTCTCTTAAGTGTCTATGCAGGACTGCATTGAAGACAGCTTAAGAGATTATTTTTGATTGGTCCGGGGTCCACGCACATGGGCGGGACTATTCACTAGATTATGACTATAACAAAGATTCCCCTACTACAGAACCTTAATGACAGGAAATTCCTCATTGCCAAAGACATTGTGGGACTATACAAATCTCTTTATTTCAAAAGCATCGTTGCACAAAGCACTTGAATTGGTTGGAGTTTGTGAGGCTTTAAGACAACAACATTATCTGAATGTAATGCATTAATGATTTCTTCCTTTAGCTCAACACATTTTATATGGTGGGGATGTCAGATGCCAAGTGATATTACCTTGGTATCGTGGGTGCAGCCTCAACAGATCTGTGGATGCTTTGGACCTATGCTTCTATATTAATTCTTACCCCGTCCCTGGATAACACAAATCATGATGTTGTGGAGTCTCAATGGGATATCTAGGACTTCTTGGGTCCTCATTACGAGTGGTCAATAACTTCCGATATGTGCATTAAAATATCGCAACCATGGGTTTTGATGTTTTTATGAGACCCAGTGCAATAAATCCACATCCAATGGGTACACTTTCTCTAGGTAAACCTGATAATTTATTAGCGGGGGAAATGCCAGTAAATCCTAGGACTTAGATTTGGAGCAGTAAGCACCAAAATTCGCAGGTAATGCCCTATTTCAGGGGAAAAACTCGTAACTGGCCACAATCATTGCACCCAATAAATTCTGTACACCTTGTGCAGTTCTTTATCATGTGCAATAGTTATCGCACTTAAAACAGAGAAACTCGTAACTAAGACCTTGGTTTTCCTGGAGCTCTATATTCTGTTCTTCCAATGCATGCATCTTCACCTACATTTAGATTTTCTCCTCTGAGCTTTCAGGGCTCCGGATAAGAGTCCGGTTTCAGTTCAGGTCATATTTAGATCCTCACCTTGTCAATAGTAGGCTATAGTTGATCCTCCCTGATACTGTGAGAGTTCTGTGACAGAGAAATAAGGGAGGCAAACAGTTTTCATGAGACCTGTCAACTAATCGGAGATCAATGTCTCAATAGGTAGCTTGGGCTGCCTAAGCAAAATGGTTAGGATATTCTCTCTACCTATATGTAACGGCTGATGGATTCTCTTCTCATTTACCACCTGCTGCCATCTCTCTGATGGAGTCTGAAATTATTCCTCTGGTAAGGTGTCACGCATTGATTCCTAGTCTTCAAGGTCCACAGTCTGCTCACCCCATGTGTTGTCACCCAAAGATGGCCTTTTCATTGCTGCAGCTGTGTGAAAGCCTATTCAGACAAGATATCTATCCTGGTGCTCACCGTATTACCGTGTCTGGGGTCCAGGGATAGGGATAATGGGTGAAATCCCAAACCCGTGTGCTATTAATATTAAAGAACATCATAAGCAATGGAGCCCCGGGCCCCAATGGCCTACCTGGACACCTATTCAAAGAGGACCACATATTCTGGGCAACTATACTCACCCAGTTATACCAGTTCTGTACAATCAACTCAACAATCTCCGAAGCCTGGAAAGGCTCCCTACTTCAACCAATCCATAAAAAGGCGACACTGGAGATCCAACCAACTACAGGATGATAGACCTTTTGGGTATAGAGGCAAAGGCATACTCAAGTCTCCTCTTACAAGATCTATGAAACTGGGCTAATGAGGATGGAATACTACCAGTCTATCAATCTGGCTTCAGAGCAGGTGCATCAACATTGGATAACATTCTAGCTCTATCCTACATGGTAGAACAGTCCACCCGGGAAAAACAGCGTCCACTTTTTGCATGCTTCATAGACTACTCCACGGAGTTCAACTGGGTCAATAGGAATTTACTCTGGCAAAAACTACAAAACAGGGGGATCCTAACCATGCTACTGAACGCCATCATTGCCCTCTACAACAGAACCTGGGTACGTGTCAAACTAACCCGAAACAAGGTTGTGTATTGGTGCTTTTACTTTTTAACTTATATACTGCAGATCTCGGTCAATCAATATCAAAAGCTAACTTGTTAGCACCCAAAATTGGGCTGACCAGACTGTTCTTAATGCAGTACGCTGATCACATGGTCTTAATGGACCACACAAAGACAGGCCTGCAAAGAGCACTGGACACACTAAGCACCTTCAATGATGAAAACGAATTGACAGCTAACACTAGTAAATCAAAGGTAGTGATCTTTGGAAAATATGCTACAAAACTCAAATATCAATGGAGAATGGGTAACCTGAAAATAACTACAACAACTGAGTATAACTATCTGGGGATTTGGATCACGAGCAATGGCAAGCCGACAGCACATATTGCATCCATAGAATCAAAAGCCAAGGCGGTGACGTACACCCTATGCAAACTCAGCTCCAAACTGCACAGCCCGACAACTGAGCCAATCCGAAAGGTTATAAAAGCCAAGTTACTTCCCTCAATTTCTTACGGGCAACTAGCCTTTCCTGGGGCACTATTTAATACCATGGAGTCTTCCAATTGGCGAGCATTTAAACAGATTTTACAGACACCTGCTCATGCCCAGAATGCATTAGTACGACTGGAAATTCGGGCTAAGCAAACAATCCTACAAACACTGGGCATCGATCGTCCGTTACTATTGAGGGACATGTGCAGCCCTACCCAAACACAGTGAAAGCAACCCTGAAAGAAATTTTCACAAAAAGCAAAAATCCTTGAGCACACACCCTATCTACTGCCCTCACTGAACTGCACCTTGACTTGTCCAACTGGAGGGATTTTATTCATCAACCAGGAATTAAAAAAACCATATTAAGGAAACAAGTAAGACTATTATCCAAGAGAGACGACCTGTGGGTTATAGAGTCCTCTAGTAGCAACATCGGGGTTTTAGCCAGCTCCTACAAGGACAAATTGCCAATAAAAGACCTAAACGTTCGCTGGAAATCCCTAGTGGCGGTCACCTCTTGCAGATTATGACATTGGTACGAGGAGTCTTTGGATCACCTAGTTTTCATTTGCCCTCAAGTGAGTCACACATGTTGCACTTTATTAAAACCTTTCTTTTTAAAATACGGCACCTGTACCTGCCTAGACACAATGAAACTTCTTTTTCCCAAGGACCTCAAGAACTTCCGGCCCATCTCCCTGCTCCTGTTCCAGGCAAAGGTCATCGAAAAGACAGTCATCGAACAACTAACCCGCTACCTCGAGGAGAACAACATCCTGGACCCTTCCCAGTCCGGGATCCGCAGCAACCACAGCACTGAGTCTGCCCTCATCGCCGCCACCGTTGACATCAAGTCCTTGCTGGACAACGGAGAAACTGCAGCCCTCTTCCTCCTGGACCTGTCAGCCGCCTTCGACACGGTCTGCCACCACACACTACGAACACGCCTCCAGAACACTGGGTTACAAGAGAAGGCCCTGGACTGGACCACCTCCTTCCTCTCTCGCAGAACACAGAGCGTCCGCCTTCCCCCTTTCCGCTCCGAAGCCACCAAGATCATCTGCGGCGTACCCCAGGGCTCATCCATCAGCCCAACTCTGTTTAACATCTACATGGTACCGCTCTCCCACGTCGCCCATCAGCACGACCTCAACATCATCTCCTACGCCGATGACACCCAGCTGATCCTCTCCCTCACCAAGGGCCCCCACACCGCCAAAACCAACCTTCACGAAGGAATAAAGGCCGTCACTGAATGGATGAGGAACAGCCAACTGAAGCTGAACTTGGACAAGGCGGAGGTCCTTTCCCTCGGATCCACCCCTTCGACCTGGGACGACTCCTGGTGGCTGACCACACTGGGAACCGCTCCAACACCCACCGACCACGCACGCAACCTAGGGGTCATCCTCAACTCCACCCTCTCCATGACTAAACAGGTCAACGCCGTCTTCTCCTCCTGCTTCAACACCCTCCACATGCTCTGCAGGATCTACAAGTGAAACCCCACTGAAACGAGAAGAACGATCACCCAGGCCCTTGTCAGCAGCAGGTAGGACTACGGAAACGCCCTCTACACAGGAGCCTCGGCCAAACTCCTGGGATGGCTCTAACGCATCTAGAACGCCTCTGCACGCCTGATCCTCGACATCCCTCGCCGCAGCCACATCACACCCCACCTGAGAGACCTGCACTGGCTCCCGGTCAACAAGAGGATAACCTTCAAGCTCCTCACCCACGCACACAAGGCACTCCACAACACCGGACCAACGTACCTCAACAGACGACTCCGCTTCTACACACCCACCCGCCAGCTCCACTCCACCGACCTCGCCCTCGCCACAGACCCCCGCTTCTGAAGAGCGATCTCCGGTGGCAGATCGTTCTCCCACCTTGCCGCTAAGACCTGGTACACCCTACC
This sequence comes from Lissotriton vulgaris, assembly GCF_964263255.1. Taxonomy (NCBI): domain Eukaryota; kingdom Metazoa; phylum Chordata; class Amphibia; order Caudata; family Salamandridae; genus Lissotriton; species Lissotriton vulgaris. The sequence goes on from NC_141689.1 coordinate 339,440,144, forward strand.
CATCCACCTACAGCAGACCCAAGACCTGCTGACCTTCAGAAAACTCCTCAAGACCTGGCTTTTTGAGCAGTAGCAGCATTCCCCACCCCAGCGCCTTGAGACCCTCACGGGTGAGTAGTGCGCTTTACAAATTATATGATTGATTGATTGATTGATTTCATTCCCATGGAACTGGCCAAATTAGCGAAATTTGCACGTCAACTTAAAGAAATTATAAGCAAAGATCGAGCCTTGGTCTAAAGGCAGACCACAGGCCCAAATTAGCAAGCATAAATCAAATTCTATGGATTCTTATTTTTTCGCTGTGTGTAACTGTTCGAAATGTACTTTATCAATGAGCGAAGAAGGCTCGTGGAAGGACACACCATGCACGCCTTTTGTAACATTTGTTATTAACATTAAATGTATTAATTCACTTAGTCCAAAACCCCTTTACTGCCAATTTGCCGCAGATGATCTGTGTATGAGTCCACTATCTCTTGTCTACCAGTGGATCACTTACATCGCTTTGCTAGCTGTGACAGAGACATGAACCTCAGTTCTTGTGGTTTTAGAAGGAGGTGGCTCACACATTAAAAATGAGGAAGAGCTCGGACCTGCCATGGTCTCCATCCTGTAAGTACATGCGAAGCACAATATTAGGATTATTTTGAGTAGGCCCACAAGCCCACCATGGAGTGACATGTCCCTAGGTCCTATCATAGGTATGTGATACAAGTCAGTGGTGGATGAGGAATATCCTCACTGAAAAAATGGCAAGTATAAGCTCAACCTTCCACTGAAAAGTCCCCTCAGTGGAATCTACTTGGACCAGTAATGTCTGAGAAATTGTACACAAGTAGCACTGAAATTAATATTGCTACAGCTAAATTGAGATAGGTGCACATATCCTCCAGCGCACACTTTCACTAGCACACGCAAATATATTTGCTTATGAATGTCTGTTGATCATTTTTTGAATAATTATTCAATGACGTAAACGGACTTTTCTGAAAAACTGTTCAGCTAAGAATTCTTCAATTATGAAAAATAATGTGTGCTGGAGTATCTGTAAATCAGAACATTTTCAATTAGTTATCCATAATGACATAGAACATATCTCACCTGATGTACTGGTAAGCATTTTCATGCCAACGTAACACTAGAAATACCAGCATTAAACGGTCTTCAGTATAAAATGCAAACGAACATAAGCAGCAATCGCCCAGTGTCTGCAAATAAAGGGCATAAACTAGTCACATACAGAAATTATGGTATAAAAGAGTCAAACTATATTCAATTTATCCAAGGAATGGACAAATCAAAACACAGAAAAAGTGGTAAGGAATGTATGTTTCCGAAAGACTTGTGAATATACAATAATTTAACAAACACATTCATTCATCAAATAAAGTTAATGTACCATTAGGGTACCAATGAAAAATATTCATATCTAATATACATAGCAACAAGAGTGGATAACAGAATAGGCTATTCTTTTGTTCTTTAAGGTTGTTGTAAAGCACTGTACTCTTTGTTTCTCATCCACAAGCAGTATAGAGGAGGTGTGCCTTGAATGCATCCCCATACATTAAAAGACTGCCTCAGGACGTCTGGGAGTGGGTTTCTGAGAGTTGAATTTTAGACATTTAGTGATCTTAAAAGTGTGTTCATACGTGTGAGTGAAGAGGAGACTGAGGGATTTATTCCTCAAATCACTGTCAGCACTACGGATAGAGGGGAGTTTTTAGAACGCAAACTACAACCAACAGATTGGTTGGTACGAGCCAAAGTATGATCGTTCTTCAAACAGCAATCTGAGGAGGGCCTTGAAAGCATGAATAAGGACTGAAAAGTGTTGTACCTTTTGTTTGGGCATGGGAGGGGACCTTCCCACCCTCCCCCAACATGCATATCCACTGGAAATATAGAAGGGAAGAGTCCACTGGGCTCACAGGCATACTGGACTTTGCACTGTTACGGAAGAGCTAAGTTAAAATGTATTGAATATTGTATAGGTTTCAGACGGACCATCCATTGATGTTGATCACGTATTAAAAGTCCTTTCTTGCACACCTGGGGTAGTTACCAATTGTGTCTCAGTACCATTGTACAGAATTAGTTGACTAAAGTCGTGGCGTTTGCGCTCTTGATGCGGCAATGGTGGGGCAGGTAAGTACATTGGTTTTATTCTACGCGATGGAAGGGGTCAGAAATTAGCAAAACATAGTAAATAACTCTAAATAAACTCAATATCTAGACAGATTTAGAAATTTTAAGAAAAACAGGAATTTCAATAGCAGGCAAATAAAATAGCCGGTAAAATGAGTTTCTGATGGGAACACGGAGATAAGATTTATGACACTTTTTTTTAAAATGTTTTTATTATTTTCATTCAAAGCATCGGCAAGACAATCAGCATGTATACAATCATAGGTTACAGTAAGTTGGAATAAATCTGGATACAAATCCTCCTCGTCCTCTACCCCCCCCCTCCAGCTGTTCATTTTATTAGACGAAGCTGGCCCTCCCAACCCAGCTCTCCTATTCCTCCCCGGTTCTTCATCTGAACTACCCTCATCAGAGTCCGGTATTGGCTCACATATATCCCCACTATACGCGTTCCACGCTGCCCATACTTTGGTCCACTTCCGGGGGCACTTCCGGTTTATGTACACAGTCCTCTCAGTCAACATAGTGACGTCCATGTCCTTACACCAAGCCGCCAACGACGGCAGTTCAGCGGCCCCCCATTTTTGCGCTATGTTTTGTTTAGCTACCCTGAGGCCCAATGTCACCCATGTCTGTCCGTGTCGCGATAGGTCATTAGGTTCCCACACATTAAGAAGGCATCTACGTGGTTCAGGCAGCAGTGAGGCATTCATAGTCTGCGATATTCTACGTAGGATCGTCCGCCAGTTTTCTGCTATCAGTGGACAATCCCATATCTTATGGAAGAAAGAGCCTTCATCCCCACATCCCCTAAGGCAGTATGGATGTTGTGTCCTGCCTATTGTGTGAAGTGTGCTCCGAGTGAGGTATGAGCGGTGTAGGATCTTGAGTTGTACAAGCCTGAGCCTTGCCGGGATACCCACCTCTTTGGGTGAGGCTAGGGCTTCCTGCCATTCTGCTTCGTCCATATCTCCAATGTTTACTGTCCACCTGTCTTTTAGTGTCTTAGTGGGATCTGGCAGGTTATTAACCAGTTCGCGATAGGTGAATGATGTGGCGCGTTTTGGCATGAAGTCTGTTATCAGCCTGTCTTCTAGGGGGGAGGCCTCAGGCATTTCTGTGTCTTGCAGTAGTACTGCTAAGAGTGCGTGGCGTATTTGTATGTAGTGGAAGGTCTCGGTAGGTGCCAGCTCGTACTGTTGTCTGAGCTGGTCAAATGGGATGACCGTCCCCTTGTCCCACAGGTCACTCACCGTGGAGATACCTATGTTGTCCCATTGCTCAAAACCTTTGCTTTTCCTAAGTGTCCCCAATTGCTTAGTGTTCCAGAGTGGGGTAAGTTTGGTGATGATCCCCCGCCAACCCAACCGCGCCTGCGCTGTGTGCCATAGCATGGCTTGTCCTTTATTATATAGGGCCACCAGCATATTTCCCGTGCCCAGCTGCGCCCTATCTGCCATATTTGCTGGGTCTGCCTGAGGGGCATGTATCCACTGGTTGATAATCTTGAGGTGTGTAGCCCAGTAATACAAGTGAACGTTGGGGAGCGCGATGCCTCCGTCATATCAACCTCGGTGCAATTTTGCTTGCGCTATGCGCGCCGGCCTGTTGCCCCATAGGAGCGTGGACACCAGCGCTGCTATTTGTTTAAAGTATTTTAGTGGTACCGGGAACGGCGTGTTTTCTAGAGCATATAAAAACCTGGGCAGGGCCATCATTTTAAATAACGCCGCTTTTCCCAACAGCGTCAGGGGGAGCGAGTCCCAGTGCGTCACATCTCTCCGTAAGCGCTCCACGGGGGGCGCCAGGTTCTTGGCGAAAAAGGCCGCTGGGTCCGCCGTTATGTGAATACCTAGGTATTTAAAGGAGTCGTGGGACATCCCCAGTGGGCAGCCCGGGGGGAGTCGTGGCGCAGGTCCCTGTAGTGTGTACAACACCGATTTGGACCAATTTAGGGTCTTCCTGATTTGCATATGGCCATGTCTGAACTGGGGTGGCAGAGTGGGCTAAAGAACGGTGATGGATTAAACCCAGATCAGTTGACTGGGGTGAGTGCTTGTATTGCCAACGCTCCGTCCATCATTTCCTTTGGTTTTTCTTTGTTCGCCATAAGTTAGCAGGGTATGCTCAGACGTGAGTCTCTTGCTCACTTTGCCACTGGATTCAAGCAAGCCGGGCTGAAGTAGGCTGAAATGCCAGAAACCGGTCCTCGGTAGCTTGTTTCCGGTCCAGGGAAGGCATGGCTTGGCAGTTCGGGCTGGACTGTTCCCATGAGGCACAGGGTCAGACTGATTTGCATATGGCCATGTCTGAACTGGGGTGGCGGAGTGAGCTAAAGAACGGTGATGGATTAAACCCAGATCAGTTGACTGGGGGTGAGTGCTTGTATTGCCAACGCTCCGTCCATCATTTCCTTTGGTTTTCCAATTTATAGTATGCCCGGAGATTTTCCCGAAAGCATCGCACATCTTAAGAAGTACTGGTATAGAGCCTTCGGGATCCGTAAAGTACACCAGAATATCGTCTGCGTATAGGGAAATTCAGTCTTCCCATCCCTCCGCCCACCGAACACCCGCAGCAGAGGGGTCTCTCTAATCCATGCTGCTAGGGACTCTAGCACCAACGCAAAAAGAAGCGGCGATAGGGGGCATCCCTGACGGGTCCCTCTCGCCAGCGGTACAGCGTCCGACAGGTGCCCATTCACCGCCACACACGCCAGCGGTTCGGAGTATATGAGCCGGATCCATGCACCGAACTTTGGGCCAAAGCCCAAGTGTGGCAGTGCCACAAAAAGGTAGCTCCACTCCACCATGTCAAAGGCCATTCTCGCATCAAGGGATATGACTGCTGACGGCTCCGACAGGGTGTGCGTCCGAGCCAACGCGCCATGCAGTCACCTGAGGTTGAGCGCTGTATTTCTATTTGGCATAAAGCCTGACTGATCCGGATGAATTAAATGTGGAAGGTGCACCAGCAGTCTATTTGCAAGCACTTTAGCCAGTACTTTCGCCTCCGCATTGAGCAGCGAGATTGGGCGATAGGAGGTACACTCAGACGCCGGTTTCCCGGGCTTCGGGATAGCCACAATCGTGGCCTTTCTCTGATCCAATGGCAGTTGTCCTCTACCCAGGCTGTCAATTAACATGTTAAGAAGGTGTGGACATATACTGTTCGCCATACGTTTGTACAATTCTATTGGGATCCCATTGGGTCTCAGTGCTTTACCCGGCTGCAGTGATCTGATAGCAGCGTGCAACTCCTCCTTCGTGAGATCAGCCTCAAGCTCCAAGGAGGCCCCCTGCGTGAGCCTAGGCATTGCTATGTCTTTTATAAAGGCCGCTGCCTCAGCCTCCGACGTATTCGAGGACGATGTATATACCGCCCGGAAATGTCCAGCTAGCGTTTGCACTATGGCCCGCGGGACAGACGTGAGATGGCCCTCAGTAGTCTGCAGCTGCGCTGTAGTCCTGGTGCCCCGCTCTCGCTTATCTAGCCAGGCCAATAACTTCCCTGCTTTATCCCCAAAATCATAGATTTTGTGCCTAGTCGCCGTAAGGGCCGACGTCGTTTCCTGCCTGAGATGTTCCCTGTATTGTTGTTGCTTTAAGTGTAAGTCGTGTGTTGAGGAGGGTGTAGGGTCAGTCATATGCTCAGCGTCAGCAGCTTTTAATTCCCGCTCTAGGGCCGCAAGGTCCTGCTGCTTCTCTCACTTGTGGCCCGTGATGGAGGCTATCGCCTGTCCCCTGAGAACTGCCTTATAGGCCTCCCATAGCACGGACGGTGAGTCAACCGATGCTACGTTTTCCGCAAAGAAATATTTGGTGGCCCTGCGGATTTCTTTTCGTATCTGCGGGACCTTAAAGTATCCTGGATAAATAGGGTAAAGTCTCTTGTGGGATGTGTGATGGGAAGAGTAGGCTAATACCACCGGCGAATTGTCCGATATGCCCCTATGCCCAATATCAATGTTATCAATATGATGCAAACTGGTCTCTGAGGTCAGGAAATAATCTATCATAGACAGACTGTTATGCACAGTGGAGTGAAATGTGTATTGTCTCACTGCGGGATGGGTATGCCTCCACACATCTACCAGCCCCAACGCTTCTGTGAAGCTCCGTAAGGGTGAGATCCCCGGTGTCAGCGTCCTCACTGGGTGTGGGTCTATGCTGGCGTCCATCGTAGCATTAAAATCCCCCCCAATAAGAAGGTCACCCTCCGGCACAGACAACAAAAATTCACTTAGAGCTGGGAATGCCACAGCGTGTAGTGCCGGGGGGATGTATACTGATATCCCATTAATGGGCCTACCTTCCCACTGACCCTGTAGAGCAGCAAACCTTCGGTGATTGTCCTTCCTAGTTTGCATTACTATGAAGGGAGTGTTTTTTCGCAGCAAGATACCCGTTCCCCTAGATCCTGACGAAAATTCGGAGTGCACCACCATCTTGTACCCCCACCTATCCAACGCCTTACATGCCGCGCCTGTGAGGTGGGTTTCTTGCAGGAGTGCTCATGTGGGAGCTTGACGCTTCAGGGTCCGTAGCACCAGCCCCCTTTTAATTTTGTCCCCTAATCCGTGTACATTCCAAGTGAGCAGTGGGAAAGGGGCTACTGGAACCTGGGAGGGCGCGTCTCTGGTATCAGCTAGTGGGGTGTTTGTCGCCATTGGTGTGGTGGGAAATGTATGTGAGCTGTAACCCAGTGAGGCCATGCGGGGATTCGCCAGTCCGGACATACAACGCTATAGTGTCATTACCGATGTAAATCAAAACAAAAAAAAACACAAAACCTTAACTACCCATCCCCAAAATCCATCCCCCCTCCCTGCCCGACAGACTTCGAACTGCCCGCCACCCCAACCTAGCAGAGTGCTTCATCCCAACCCAAAATAGTGTACATGCGTCAAGGGGGTAAAAGTCCGAGGAGAGTGTGACCTCCCCTACCCATCAGGGCCTGCATCAGCCCGGTGTCCAGAGTCGGTTTGTCAGCAATTCTATTTACACACAGGTGTCAATGTTACAATCTACTTCCTGCAGGGCCTGTTCATCCATTGCCGAGGTCGTCTGCGCCCACCCTCTACGAATTATCCTCTTCGGATTGGTGATGGTGCTTGATTCTTCGTTGTCGGTCTGACGACGTTGACCTCTGTTTCCGCGACGGGGTCCCTCCACTCTCCGCCATCCCTCAAGCCAATCATAAGCCTCCTCTGGCGTCTCGAAAAACCATGTTTTACCATCTGCCACTAGTCTCAGTTTTGCTGGAAATAACATTGAGTAAGGCACTTCTCTGGCTCTCAATGCCTTTTTTACCTCCAGGAAACTACGACGGCGCCGTGAGACCGCCGCTGTATAGTCTGGGAAGAAGGAGATCGACTAGTTATGTAGACGGATTTGCAGAGATATTCTCGCGGTTTGTAGAATTACATCTCTGTCTCGGAAGTTGAATAAGCATGCAAGCACTGGTCTGGGGGGCACCCCTGGTTTAGGCCTTCTACATGGCACTCTGTGGGCCCGTTCCACCGAAAAGAAGGTAGAGAGTCCCTTTGGTTGCAGCCTGGTCTTTATTTGGTCTTCCACATATAAATCCATCGCCGGAATGCCTTCACTCTCCGGAATTCCAAGAATCCGTACATTATTTCTGCGCAAGGTCCTTCTTGGTCGTCCATTAATGAAAATGGGGCAACCCAAAAGGATACGGACCTGGTTATAATGCAATAAGAAAAAACAATGGTCCAGAACCTATTTCTTTTTTGGCCTGATTCAATCAGTATATGTTCATTCAATAAGAATGTTCCTGGGCGTTCCTACAGGGTCCACTCCAACATATATATGAACTCAGTTATTTCACGTAATCAAAAAATATATATCACTACAACAGCATTTCAGAGTACAATATTTAATTCATTGTCTCTACACAAGTGGATGATGATCTACAAAAATATTTTTGCTTTTTAGAGTAAAAAGTTGCCCAAAAAGAGTGTGCACAAAAGAAGTGATCAAAGGTGTGTACGGTGAGTAAGGAAAAGAGAGAAATTCAAGGTAATAGGATAGAAATATTCACATTTCAATTCTGTAATCACGGTCTCACAATTTTCTGTGTCGGAACCTGGTCCACAAAGTAATACTCAATAACAAATGATGTCAGTATAAACTAAACACAGACAACCATGTCAATTTGTGTGCACTTTTTTTATATGGCAAATGTGGATCCTAGGTAGGAAAGTTATCGTCGACGTTTCGACTCGACTTATGGTCATCTGGTAAGTTAGACCTGGACCGTGCGAGTCTTCCTCAGGACAATTGGTAGGGCAACCAAGGGGTAAAGATGACCCTATGGAGAATGAAAGGGAATTACCCTGTTGTAGTTATATAAAGTAAAACAGATAAAAACCCCATCAGGGCAGTGTGCTTACCCAAGGGAGTGAGGCCAAAACCAGTATATCTTCGAATCAGCCAAGTGGAATTAACTCCTCGTTTGTTGGTGTTAGCGTGTGAAGTGTTAGTCGGCTGACTATGTTAACCCCGGTTGTAACGAGGCATCATCTCTCCCCCTTTTCATACAGCTTCTTGATCGGTGTACGACAGGAGCGCTTTTACAATTGAATTATCGATTTTAAGGTAATATATCTTACGTTTTGCGTTTACTAAGGGCCAAAAATAATAACTGTTTGGTCAATTACAAAATATCCCCCTCTGTTTTTGAAAACAGTTCCATGACCATTGGGGACAGGGAATGAAGTTGAGTTCCTGTTACGTCTAGTTGGAAGTAATTTCTACATAGGACACTGGACGATATGTTGATGGATGATTGAATCACCCTTTGAACAAGCTAATCTAATGGACAGACCCATATGATTATTTGGTACACAAGGGTCAATAGTACTAGAGGTCCTTAGTTTGCATTATTATGTGTTGCAGGAGTTAATTCCACTAGGCTGATTCGAAGATATACTGGTTTTGGCCTCACTCCTTTGGGTAAGCACACTGCCCTGATGGGGTTTTTATCTGTTTTACTTTATATCACTACAACAGGGTAATTCCCTTTCATTCTTCATAGGGTCATCTTTAACCCTTGGTTGCCCTACCAATTGTCCGGAGGAAGACTCGCACGGTCCAGGTCTAACTTACCGGATGACCATAAGTCGAGTCGAAACGTCGACGATACCTTTCCTACCTAGGATCCACATTTGCCATATAAAAAAAGTGCACACAAATTGACATGGTTGTCTGCGTTTAGTTTATACTGACATCATTTGTTATTGAGTATTACTTTGTGGACCAGGTTCGGACACGGAAAATTGTGAGACCGTGATTACAGAATTGAAATGTGAATATTTCTATCCTATTACCTTGAATTTCTCTCTTTTCCTTACTCACCGTACACACCTTTGATCACTTCTTTTGTGCATGCTCTTTTTGGGCAACTTTTTACTCTAAAAAGCAAAAATATTTTTGTAGATCATCATCCACTTGTGTAGAGACAATGACTTAAATATTGTACTCTGAAATGCTGTTGTAGTGATCTATATTTTTTGATTATGTGAAATAACTGAGTTCATATATATGTTGGAGCGGACCCTGTAGGAACGCCCAGGAACATTCTTATTGTATGAACATATACTGATTGAATCAGGCCAAAAAAGAAATAGGTTCTGGACCATTGTTTTTTCTTATTAGTTCTTGGTCGTCCAGCTTCTCGGCCAGTATTTTATTCTCCGTTTCGAGTCGCAATACTGTTTTCTGCAGCGCAGCCGTGTCCATAGTCAAGGTTTTCGTGACCTGCTCAACCTCCGTGACTCTAGTTGTAATTTTTTGAAAGTCCGCCCTCAACAGGGACATATCGGTAGAGATGGAACCCACTGTGGTTTGAACATTGGTAAGTGCTGCCATTATATCCTCCAAAGTCACTTTTTTAGAAGCGTCGTCACCTGCGGCCCTCACCGAGGAGTCTTTCCCCTCTGGCAGCGGTGGAAAGTCCTTCCCATATGTGTACTTATCCAGTCTGGCTTGTGCGTTCTGGTTCCGGGGCCTCTGCCCGTCATGGCGATGCACAGGGTTGTCGGAGGAGGTCGCCGTGGGATGCCGCCTGCTGCTTCGGATTCCTGTGCGGTTCGTCGCTTGCTTGAGAATAATGGCCCTCCTCTCGCTATGGAGCACTTTCCGCAGGACCTTTGGTGGAAGTGCCAGCAGGGGGGGGGTTGGCAGTCCGCCGTATGCCCCGGTCGCCGCTTGGGCTGCCCGGGTATCAGCCGCCCAATGGGGATATTGGTCTGCAGTCAATCAAGGTCTCCCCTGCCCGCAATTATGGGGTGCGACTGACGGGTCGTCGAGCCCCCATACAGGTGCGGGGGGGGGGCTGAGTTGTTGATGCCCCACACTAGGTTATCTTCTCTGCCGGTGTTCAGGCGGGGGCTCCTGGGCAGGCAGAAAGTTCAGGCCTCGGCCCTCAGACAGCAAGTAGGCCTCCCTGCTCCGGAGTGTCCCTCGGGCCACAGGCCCTTATAGCACAGTCCACGCAACCGTGTTAGTAGGTAGGGGAAACGTTTGGGAGCACTTCCTGTGCTACCTCCACCACTTGGGCTGGTCACCTGCCGCCTCTCTCCTCTCGCAATCCCGATGTTGAGAAGGGCCCGGAGCCTCCAAGAAATCTAGGCCTGGCTCTCCCCCGGCATGCAGACCGCACTCCTCCCCGGGCCTCGGATCACTGCGGCATTAGCTGTGCAGACGCTACCGCCGCCGCATGTGGTCGGGCACCCCTCCGTTGTGTCCGAATGGGCATCCGGCGTTTCCACCGCCGTACCGGCTGTACTGCCTCCTTTAGACTCCGCACCGGGTGTGCGCCGAAATCCAGGCCCCGGCTCCCGCGTATGGAGTAAGCCGTCACCGCTCGTCTCCGATGGACCTCCGCACCCGGTGTCGGATTTCAACCGGAGCCCCTTCAGCCGACGCCGCTCGGTCTCCAGCCTCTGCGAGAGACTCTGACGTGTATAATTATGCAGGATAACTAAATGGATTGACCTGGAGGGTCACCTCTCCTCCGGAGCTCTCTCAGTGAGCAGCGATCTTGCCCGGCTGCTAGTCACGCCCCAATGACACTTTTTTTTAACCTGTATGTGCTCGGCACAAGGTTTTTGAGTAACAGCCCTGTGGTAGCCCTAACACATATCACCATCTCAACAAGGATGCCATTAGAGAAAATTAGAGGATTCATTTAGGGTGACAGTCTTGGTGTCCAGTTCCGGAGGGGAACTGGGTGGGGACCCAGAAGACAGTTGTGGGAAAAAGTTCAGCTGAGACCAGTTAAGGAACCCACCAGTCTTTCAATAATTGCAATGTTGCAATTGGGATACATTTTTGTTGCGAGGGATACATTTTTTTGTTTTGTAGTTGACAGGTTCAAGACAGAAAAATGATTCATTGTGCAGTTTCCAGCTGTTGGCAGGCCTGTTCCAGTGACGTGCAAGGTACATAACTGAGGAAGGAGACAATATTTGGGACTTCAGAAAGGCTAAAGCTGCATTATGAATGTCCATGTCTCTTTTTAGGGAAGTGGGTGGTAGTTGTCGGGTTGGTGGAGAATGTTTTCTACGAAGAGGCTCTGTTTCAGTTTTTTTTTAAAGCTGCCAGATTTTGTTGGCTTCTTCGGTATGAGCTAAGCAAGCTTAATAGAGGAGTCTCCAAAAGACAGTTTAACCTGGCTACATGGATACATTGCGAATTAATAAGCTAGTTTGGCTGCTATATGATCTCTTTCTTGGATGCTGTGACACAGGCAATGTTCTAGTAAAGAAGCAGGAACAGCAAGAAGGACCTAGTAAGCTCAAAGCAGTGTGTTAAATGAAGCAGAGGGAGAGTCCTTTATAGCACTATACTTTAGTCATTCATATTTGTACACACTGTTGAGATCTTGTATGCAAAGGATAGTTCTGGGTTGATCTATTTTTACTACATGAGCTGGAGCTCAGCTTGCTCCCATTCCCTCAGACCACTTGAAGACTAAGCTGGCTCAGTCGAGTTGCAGGAAATAAGAATTTCAGCTTTGTACCATTCAGAAATAGACAGTTCACCTTCATTACTAGGAAATGGTTAGTAGCTGCAAAGATTTTAGAGTGGCTGGGGCACACACGGGTCTGCAGACATCAAGTAAACTTAACTACTTAACTAGCCCCACCAGGGAACAGGATGGTTCAAAGAGCTCCAAAATCAAGATAAACGTCTGCAACCAAGAGGATACAAACTCCATTGGTGGGGACAAGAGATCTGTATCAATCTGAAATTAGACAAATACTTGCAGCATATGTGATAAATATATCTCTGCACAAACTACGGGCTACCTCATAGCGGTTATTCTACGTTTCTAACCGGGGTATCTCCCACCTTACACTGGCATGGGTCCTGTGCTCAGAGTTAGATGCAGCACTAGTTCAAGTGCATCTGAAATATCCATTACACCTTGTGATCCCAGACCAGGTGCATTCTTTGCCCCTAAGACTGCACGTTTTAGAACACCCAGTGGAGATATTTAAAATAGAAACCCAGGTGTATGTAGCATTACCTCAACTGCACTGGTATCAGAGCCTCATATAGCCGTGGAACTGAACCAGGGCAATCAATGTCAATTCAATTCAATAGTCTTTATTCAATAATTTACAATCATAACAGACACAATACATACATAAAAGTCTCAGTAAAAAGGTTAGTACCATAAAAACAGACAGTTCATACAAAATTTAATACCAAACATTATCGAATCCTGCCAAATACTGTGAAGGTAAAAAAATTATAAAATCAATCATATAATTATATAGCATTTCCCATGCAATCACTCTTGAAGGAGAGGGCTGTTTACATTAACACACTCAAATACTAGATCTGGTTCCTCAACGGCCACCAGTTTTTTTCCTCCTCAATACCCAGGACCAAATCAGAAATTTTGCAATGGCAATGACAATATCAGCACAAGTGTTCATTAACAGGATGCGCATAACTGTCATACAAGATCTAGAGCCAAGATTTATTTTTTTTTTTTACATTTTTGTAAACCTTTATTGTGCATTAAGAAAAAACAAATACGGGCCCACAACCATCAGGCCGGCCACGAAAACATAAGAAGCAGCAGAGCGTGCAAGTCGGCGACACAGCAATACGTAGTACCATCGGCAAGTATTTAAGAATTACACTGTAGAAACACCGTATCACCATGTCCAGGATCAATGAAGGATAATTTTGAATTTTCTTGCAACTATTAAATTCAATACGTACTTTTTCTGAATCATAAAAGAAATAATAAATCAAGAAGGCAGAGTCCGTGCAGGTGGGACATGACTATGACCACAATTCACCATACAATCTAATAACCCAACAATCAAGTCCCCACCCAGCCGGCGTGGCAGCATACAATGACTAGAGCAAGGTATCAGTCCTAACATCCCACCCAGCAACCGCCGCCACCCATCCCCTAGCATGCCTAGACACGGACCAAGACCGAAGAAAGGAAAAACAAAAGTGAAGAAAGAAGAAAATAAGGCACCATAGAACCGAAATTAAAACTAAAATGCCAACCCCCCACCCTACACGCATGCAGAGGCTATGGCCTACCCCCCCCCCCCAGCAGTGTGTCTGTCGCCCAATAAACCCGAAATATAGCGAGAAGAAGAAAGAAGTAAGAAAGGAATAGAAACTGTAATATCCAAGATACAGAGAGTGAGAAAAGAAAATTCTAATCTTCAACTCTCACCATTAGCCGCCTAAGCATCCCCATCCCAATTATCATACGCACAACTGAATTAGCAAGCAGAACTGCAGAAGGGGAGGGTCAACTCTAATTGCGCAAGCAAAGCAAACAATGAACAGTCCCAACCTGGTCCCCGCCCGCCCATGCATCCATTACACTAAATAAGACCTAGCCCTAGCCGGATCTGGGACGCCCCCCTGCGCCCGCCCCTCCTGAGAAGCCAGCAACTGCGAAGAGAACGGGAGAGCCCTCCCCCACAAGAACAAAGAAACAAAATGGCCACACTCGGCAATAAAGAAATGTCAGAGGACTGAATAGATGTCGCCAGTCCCAGACAGAGTCAACACATAAATGAAGCTGCATGTCGAAAGCAATAACACCACACAGTGCGGGAGATAGCGATGTCCCCAATAAGTAGGCACAGTCAGACAGGATAGTCAAATATTGCAGCAGCGGCCCCTGGAACTCCGTGGGCGAGGTTGCGCTCCGTGTTGGGGAGAGAGACATTGTAGCAGTACACAGGCGGGTAGAATGTAGCTCACTCTCCATGACATCGCGAAGCTGCTGATCAATTTCACACTTCTCCGGCAACAATGTTTCACAGACCGGGATCAGCGGAGGCTGTTCAATAGAGCAAGGAGAGAGGACGGGCAAAATATAGCCCGATCCAGACAGACAGCCATCCAGCTTCTCCTCCAGCAGTCGCGAGCTCGCACACCACTCACCCCGCAGTCGAGTAAGAGCCAGGAAAACAGAGGCGAGGGTAAATGGCGATTGCTCCTCCATTACCTCCGTGGTACGAGACGCTTCAGCCAAGTCTGCTCCCCAACCAGGTGCAAGCCGGATATATCGAGCAGGAGCCAGGGCGCCATCCGCCATTACCATAGGTGAGCCAGACGTCATGGTCCCGCCGTCGGAGCAAACAGTGATTGCAGGCAGAGTCGGCGTCAGGAGGAAACGGGTAGCTCCTTCGGGGCAGGACAGGTCCGCAGTCGCAGGCTGCATACAGTGGGGGGGCTCTTCTCCGATCGGCACAGGAGAGGCGAGGCAGTGAGGGAGTCCCGGCTGCCGGGGCGCCCCCGATACAAGAAAAGCAATGAGCGGCTATCCTGCAGCATTTCACAGTGGGAAGCAGCAATTCAGGCTCCCAATCGGCCGGCAGTCCCAGTCACACAAGCGCCCAGCGTAAGGGCCAGATATCCATTCGGCCAGCTCAGGATGGCAGCGCCGCTCCAAGGTGATCGGCCCCTGCAGCCACGGCAGTCACAGGCGGCTCTTTGTATCGCAGGTCCCGGGTCCAGGGCCAGGGTTGTCCCCTGCGTGCATCTCGACGTTTCTCAGGTTGCCGGGCAGGTAGGAACACCGGAGGGACACCATCGGAATCAGGAAACTTCCCCAATCACCCCGCCGGTACACAGGAGCAGGATAGTAAGCAGGATTACTGTGCGGGAAACAAAGGCTCGAGGAGCCGGGAGGTTACACGTCCGTCTCCGCGGCCATCTTGGCTCCTCCCCCCCTAGAGCCAAGATTAGTGCACAATGGCTTAAGCCACCTACGGTGAGGGCCTTTATAACCCGGGCACACAAAAAATACATGAGTTATTGTCTCTTCCCTAGTATGACAAAATGGGCAACTAATGTTCGTGGCCTTGTTCCATTTTGCAACGAAAGGTCTTAGCGGAAGAGTACCCACACGGAATTGATGATATAATTTCCTATCACCAGTTTTCTTAATCAAATTCCAGTATGGTTCTGCTTTCGTTACAAACTTACAGTCAAAAAAGATACCTGTGAGCGAAGTACTGCTCACCATTGACAGGGTCTTCTTAGTTATCTTATCCCAGTAAAGCTCTTTATAATCATTTTTACTTGGGAATATATTCCCTACTGGGTCATCCCACAGGTGACTAAGGCCCATTTCAAACAAATTATACTTAATCTTATGAAGCCATTTAATTTTAAAAGACAAGTCAGCATTCCTGACGTGCATCAATGCATTAGCATAAGGTGCCAGTTCTGGGGTAGTCCAAAATCTCCTCCAGTAAGCTAGGGGTCTATAACCTGCGACCTCATCAAAGGAAGTACAACCTAGGTCTAAAAGCAGAGGCTTGATAGATGTTGATTGAAAACAACTTTCATTTGGGGAAAAACAGAACCTCGGCCTGCTTGAAGCGGAATCCAACTAAATAAAAAAAGGTATTTATAATAAGAACAAGGATCTGCAGTTGCTGCTGTAGCTCAAGTTGCTGGGACAGGATGGGAGGAGGGGGGGGGAGAGGGCTGGGACAGGGGGAGGGGGCTGGGACAGGGGGAGGGGGCTGGGGCAGAACGGGGGGGACAGCACGGGGGGCTGGTACAGAACATCGCACAAGGTCACATGGATTGTTCAAGGCAACAGGAAATTAGGGAGCCAAAACAGAGAGCGGGCGGTAACACCACATCCCAGGTACAGGGAGGGAGACAGCAGCCACAATAAATCTTGGCTCGTTATGGGCTTGAGGTTCTAAGAGGCCCTTGAGCAATGCCAGAGCCAGGCTTTAGGCTCGAGCCTGGCTCGGGCTTCAGAGGCTCGCCCACCTCTACGAGATATGACTACTAGTGATGCCCCTTTGTTTGGAAGCAGCAGGGGGTTTTAGTACCTGGTGCTGTGAGAGTCGCTGTGCGCAGAGTGTATAGTGTGTGCTTAAACCCAGGGCTGGCTTTAGGGACATGCGACTGGTGCGGCTGCACCTTGTACTGGCATTGGTGGGGGCGATGTGTTCAACAATGTCAAAACAACTCTGCTGATTGTTACTACTAGTGAGAGATCGGAATTGTGTGTAGTGTCAGTTCTGTCTGCTCATAAAGTAGCGCAGAGGGATAATATGCCAGCTGGAAAGCACATGCAGTGGCTACGAGGAAACACAAGAGGGGCAGAGGCGACTAAACAAAACCTATCTGTAGGATGGAGTAGTTTCTGTCCTGTAACTCCAGTTCTGTAGTGGGGGTATCTCTGTTATAGTCATAATCTAGTGAATAGTCCCGCTCATGAGCGTGAACCCCAGAGCAATCAAAAATAATCTCTTAAGCTGTCTAACAATGCAGTCCTGCACAGACACTTAAGAGAGAATTTAAAGACATATAATGCAGCCTATATCCACAGGATACACTGTCCAGTACTTCAACTAGACATTCCACCAAAACCACACACAGCACAGCCTGCCAAGTTTTCTCCATAGAGAAAAACTTCCCCTTTAAACAGCAAAGCCTCTGGAATGATAGAGAGGAAGGGAAGGACAGACAAGCCCCATAGGCTGCCATTATGTGGCTCAAAAAGGGATACCGTGCCTTTAAGGAAACTTTCCAGAACTTTCTCAGTATCCCAGAATGCCCAGCAGGTCCCATATACTTTCAGTTCTTTTTGAAGGCGTATAACGCCAGACCTGTAGCATTCTGAACATAAACATCTGTCTCCATCGGGGAGGAGGGCGGGCGCTTATGACTATAACAGAGATACCCCTACTACAGAACTGGAGTTACAGGACAGAAACTACTCCTTCTGTAGTAGGGGATCTCTGTGTATAGTCATAATCTAGTGAATAGAATGGCAAGCCCATCCCCACACCAAAGCGGCGGTGGAGAGAAAAATGAGTACCACACCACTCCAGTGCGAACAGATTTCGCAGCGAAGCCTGCCCAACCTGAGCGTCTATCCTGGAATCAGTGTCCAGACAGTAATGCTTAGCAAAGGTGTGGACCAACTTCAAAGTGGCCTCCCTGCAGATTTCTGCAATGGGAACAGTACGTAACAAAGCAGTCGTGGCAGCTTTGCCCTTGGTGGAATGAGCCTTAGGTTTACCCCCTAAGGTCTTATTAGCCTTTGGATAACACAACTGTATACAGGACACAATCCACCTCGAAATAGACTGTTTCGAAGTGGCAAGACCTGTCCTGACCGATCCATAGTTGATAAACAATTGGTCTGACCTACGAATATCCTTGGTTTAATCCAGATAAAATTTTAACACCCTCCTGACATCCAGGGAATGAAGAGACCTTTCCGCTGGAGAGGAAGGATTCTGAAAAAACGTAGGTAAAGTTATGGTCTGGTTAACATGGAAATCAGAAATAACCTTAGGAAGAAATTTAGGGTGAGTATGCATAACAACCTTAGCAGATTGAAATACAGTATAAGGTTCTTGGCAACACAACGCCTGAATTTCACTCACCCTGCGGGCCGATGTAATGGCCACGAGGAACGCCGCCTTCCAGGACAGGTGCTGCAACGAAGCCTTATGAATAGGTTCAAAAGGTTCTTTCATCAATCTGGACAGCACTACATTCAATTCCCATGAAGGCGAAGGAAGCCGGACAGGAGGAAACACTTTCTACAAGCCTTCCAAAAAATCCTTGATCACAGGGATCTGGAAGAAGGAGGTCTGTGAAGGGCATTTCCTGTAGGCAGTCAGCGCAGCGAGATGAACCTTAATAGAATGAAAATTAAGGCCAGACTGCGCCAAATGTAAAAGGTACGGAAGGATGACATCTTCCTTACATGTTGTTGGATCATAGTTCTTGGACTTGCACCAGATGCAAAATCTCTTCCACTTGTACGCATAAGAAGTCCTAGTGGAAGGTCTCTTGGCTTACTTCAGTATGTCTATACAATCTGCAGGGAGATTCAAATGGCCATATTGCACTATCTCAGGAGCCATGCCGCCAAACTCAAAGACGAGAGATTGGGGTGCACCATCTGCCCCCCGAACTTCTTGAGAAGGTCTGGCCGACACGGCAGTCGTAGGTGAGGCTGAAGAGACCGGTGGAGCAGGTCCATGAACCACCACTGCCTGGGCCATTCCGGAGCAATGAGGATCATCCGCGCACGAGACTGGGCCAGCTGGATGAGCACCGCCGGAATCAGGGGAATGGGTGGAAAAGCGTACAGGAAGCTGTTCGACCAGTTGATCCATAACGCGTTCCCCAGCGTCCCCGGTTGGTAATACCTCGAGGTGAAGTCGCGGCATTTGCTGTTTTCGGCGGTGGGGAACAGATCCACGTCTGGAGTGCCCCACACGGCGAAGATGTCTTCGAGCACTTCGTCATTTATGACCCACTCGTGGTTTTCTTGCAGCAGCCTGCTGAGGGCATCCGCCTGAACATTCTTTACACCGGGCAGATGAGTCGCCGTTATCGTCAATCCTCTGGCTAGCAGCCAGTGCCAGATCGCCTGCTGCGCCTCCTGCGACAGTGTGCGCGATCTCGAGCCCCCCTGCTTGTCGAGGTAATACATCGTGGTCGTATTGTCAGTCTGTACAAGCAAGGAGCTGGGCTGGAAGGACGGAAGAAAGGCCTTCAGTGCCAAGTGAACAGCTTTGAGTTCCAGGAAATTGATGTGATATGTGGACTCCGCCGGAGACCACGCTCCCTGGATCTGTAGATGGTCTGAATGCGCTCCCCATCCCAGGAGAGACGCATCAGTCACGATAGCCCGAGTCGGGATATCCTTGTGGAAAGGAACCCCTGCGAGGATATTGTCAACCGAGCACCACCATCTCAGGGACTGTTGGGTGTGAAGAGACAACTGAATCAGGTCGTCCCAACACCCTTTCCTCTGGCCCCACTGGTCCTCCAAACATTCCTGTAGCGGCCTCATGTGTAGGCGCGCGTGGAGTGAGGAAGATCCAAGAGGCTATTGATCCCAGTAGAGAAGACACCGTCCTCACTGTTGTAGATGGAGCAGCTATGAGAGCCTGAGCCTTCCGAAGGATGGATAAGCGTCTCTCCTCCGAGGGAGACACGCTTGCCGACAACGTATTGATGGAGGCTCCCAAGTACTGCAGGCACTGTACCTGAATCAGGACAGACTTGGACAGATTAATGTGCAACCCCAGACGGTTCAGCAGGACGGCCGTTCTGTTGAAGTGCAATTGCGCTTCCTGGAAGGTGGAGGATTTGATCAACCAATCGTCCAGGTACGGGTAGACAAACACCTTGTTCTTTCTCAGGTGCGCTGCTACCAAAGCCATGCATTTCGAAAAAGTCCTGGGTGCAGACTTCAGTCCAAACGGTAGTATGGTGTACTGATAGTGATTGGTGCCGATGAGGAAGCGCAGGAACTTCCGATGTTTGGGTGCAATGGGCACCTGGAGGTACGCATCCTGCAGTTCCATAGCGCACAGCCAGTCTTCTTTTTGCAGCTTAGGATGAATCCGGCGCAAAGACAGCAACCATCAGTTTGCTTAAATCAAAACCAGAATGGGCCTGAACTCGTTCTGGTCCTTCTCTCGCACCCGAAAGCACTGTGAGTACAGACCCTCTCTTAGAGACCGAGGGACATATTATCTCCCTTCTTCATAACAGGGTAACGGCCTCCGCTTGAAACTCGCGCAGCTGGACCTGCGAGCGAACCGGTGGAATTGCTGGAGGAGGGCTGACAAACGAAGACTGTCTTAGACCCGGCCGGCCTTTGTTCGCCGAGGAGCATCAAGCTCTCCCGCCTATGCGCACAATATACTTGTGAATTATTAAATGGGGGCCCGGGAGCACAGACAAATCCTGGGAGGAAAAACACAGCTGGAAAGGGCGGAAGGCCTTACGCCACTCTCCACGCTTCCCCAAACCTACAGCCTTCAAAAGTCTCTGATTCAGACTTTATGCGGACCACTCACTACCCTCATGGCAGCCCAAGGGTTGCCCAAAGAACGGGAGACTAGAAGCACACTGCTGTGCCGCAGGCTGCAGAGATGTCAGACGAATACAAGTATGGCAACGTAGGACAAACCCAAGGCAATACCTGGGGGTCGCCAGGAGAGAAAAACTCCGCTCCAACACCAATGATTAGATCTGAAACGATCAGGCCCTTTAGACTATCTCTTGTAAGGCTTCCCTCCTGTCTCTCGGCAGGGGAACCACAAATCGGTGAAGAAACACCCCCACACAGGGATCTTACCACAACGGCCCAGCAACAGCGGGCCACAGCATGCTGTCTGCCTGCCGTCACCCCTGTGACCAAGTCAGGAGTACGTTCGAAGCCAGAACTTCCTGGCAGGTGGTAGTGGACCGTAAAGTACCGCCCACCAGTGAACAACCCGCTAGGAGGAAAATTTGTAAGAGTAGGAGAGCACCTCCCCGTACTCATGGAAGATGCATCCTTGACATCAAGGCACGGGGGTTCGCAGACTGAGGGGCCAAAGGCCCCTGAGGTAGTGGGTGGGAGAGGGACCAGAGAGAATTCCGAAACATCCCCAGTGGTCACACCAGTGGTGGCAGAGCAGGAGGCGACCTAGACGATGAGTAGGTATGCGAATACTCAAAACTAAGCATAAGGACCAACGTCCCTCGCTTACAAGTGGTAAGTAGCCACAGACTCCCCATCAGAAGGGTTCCTCAACACTGATCAACTGCTCAGCGTCGAGAGTGGACGTTGCCGGGAAAACAACGTCCCCTCCTACGATGAGAGGCTCACCACGGAGCGAGGCCTGGAACAAGACCCAGGCGTCAAGCGCCGGCAATGATTCCGCGGCGGTAACCCATGACGTCGACCTCACTACGACTTCACCATCACTAAGACATTGACTGTCTCTACGACATTGACCAACACATCGACGTCAAGACGTCACTACGGTGTCAAACCCTCTCACTTCGACATCAAGCACCACTGTACCGAGACGCCTAGCCATCCATGACGGTGACGTCTGGACCTAACGGAAGACAGCGGAGCCCAAGCGACCAAAGCCCCAAAATGAGCATTACTGCCCTTCGACGTCGAGCATGACTGCCCTGACGTCACGTCGAGGCACTCCCTGATGTCACGTCGAGGCACTCCCTGATGTCACGTCGAGGCACTCCCTGACGTCACGTCGAGGCACTCACTGACGTCACGTCGAGGCACTCCATGACCTCGAGGCACTCCGAGACGCCAAGGCTCTCCAGGATGTCCAGGCACTCCAAGACGTCGAGGCACTACATGACGTCGAGGCACTCCATGACGTCGAGGCACTCCATGACGTCGAGGCACTCCATGACGTCGAGGCACTCCATGACGTCGAGGCACTCCATGACGTCGAGGCTCTCCATGACGTCGAGGCTCTCCATGACGTCGAGGCTCTCCATGACGTCGAGGCTCTCCATGACGTCGAGGCTCTCCATGACGTCGAGGCTCTCCATGACGTCGAGGCACTCCATGACGTCGAGGCACTCCATGACGTCGAGGCACTCCATGACATCGAGGCACTCCATGACATCGAGGCACTCCATGACGTCGACGTTGTTCAACGTCACGTTCGACAGGAGTCCTGGGTTGACAGAGAGTATACCTGCTCTCGACGTCGCCGTCCTCGACGCTGACCGGAACCACGTCATAGTTCAGACGCGCTCCTACGGAGGAGAACCCCAGAGGTCACAGCATGGGACTCGGTAGAGGACCTACCCTCTCCTTACCCAGAGGCTGAAGATGCCTTCAAACTCCCCTGCTCCAAACCTGGGAGCCGAAGCCTCCTGGAAAAGAAGGTACAGAGAAGACAGGTGTCAAAAGACACAGGCAAGCACAGAATACAAACCCTGTGAGCTTCAGCGTTGGTCTTTAATTCAACTGCAGGCAAGCACTTGTCAGAAAGAAATAGTATAAAGACAAGAAACACAGCAGAATGTAGATAAAGGCCAAAGACGTTGAGTGAAGCTGCCAAAAATCCAGAAATACACAAAAATTGAATTAAAAAAAGCTCAAATTGAAGAGCTAATGCTCCAGGGTCCTGCTAGCAGGAGCCGGAAAAAAGAACTGAAAGTAAATGGGACCTGCTGGGCATTCTGGGATAATGACAAAGTTTTGGAAAGTTTCCTTAAAGGCACTGTATCCCTTTTTGAGCCACATAATGGCAGCTTATGGGGCTTGTCTGTCCTTCCCTTCCTCTCTATCATTCCAGAGGCTTTGCTGTTTAAAGGGGAAGTTGTTCTCTATGGAGAAAACTTGGCAGGCTGTGCGGTGTGTGGTTTTGGTGGAATGTCTAGTTGAAGTACTGGACAGTGTAGCCTGTGGATATAGGCTGCATTATATGTCTTTAAATTCTCTCAAGTGTCTGTGCAGGACTGCATTGTTAGACAGTTTAAGAGATTATTTTTGATTGCTCCAGGGTCCACGCTCATGAGTGGGACTATTCACTAGATTATGACTATACACAGAGATCCCCTACTACAGAATTAAGGTTCTGGCTCAACGACCGCCAAGGTCCACAGTCCCTGCAGGGCGGAAGCCCAAGAGCGGCTGCAGCCCCTCCTGATGCCAGGGGCCTGGAGAGTGACTGGGTTGGCGAGGCGGACTTAGATAAAAAGTGAAACTGAAAGGCATGTGGCGGGAAGAACGTGCAAGTCTAAACGCGTACATGAAAGCAAGAAAAAAACAGCTGTGATTTGAAAACTCAGCAGCTATGCAGTATTTGTGTTTGCAAGGTCTTTATTTCTCTTTTTCGGATCCAGGTGAGAAGGCAGAAGAAGCAGCAGCAGCAGGGCAGGTGAGGGGTGGAGGGCTGTAAATAAGCACTCCACCTCGCCTGCCTGCTGTGAGGACCCAAGGACCCCTCCTTCTATTGGCTCCATGGTGAGAGCCACCGGGCCAATAGAAGGGGTCGGATTTCGCGGGCAGTTTTGTAAAAATCGCTGCATTTTTACAAAACTGCAGATTTCGCAAATTCTTTTGCAAATCGCGAAATCCTGGAGGGTCTGCCTAGGTAAGTAAAAGTATTGGTGTGCTCTGGTGATACATTATCCATTACAACTCTGCCTTTAACAGATCTATGTCTATGCATTACCATGAACTTGGTTTTGTCAACGTTCATTGCAAGTTCATGGGCATTGCAAAAAACTATAAACTGGTCAAGGGCACATTGCAGATCAGACTGAGTTTTTGATAGAATTAACGTGTTGTCTGCAAACATTAGTAATGGAACCCTTGATCCGGCAAGAGATGGAACATCAGTTGGAAAATTAGAATAATATGCAATAACCCTTTTTATAAATAGGGAGAAAGGGTAGGAGCAAGGACACACCCTTGCCGCACACCTTTATAGACAGGGAAACGATCAGACAATTCACCCTGCTGCCCCCACCTGACTTGAGCATAATTGGCCTCATGCAGTCTGATAATAAAACTAAGTATTTCTAGGGGCATCCCAGCCTCCTTTAATGAGTCCCACAGCTTATGGCGAGGTACTAAGTCAACTGCTGATTTTAAATCAACAAATGCAGCATAAAGAGTTCCCCCTGCTAAAATCACTGTAGACCAATAAATCATCGTAAATCGAAAAACTTGATCAATGGTGCTCACGTGGGGACAAAAACCCGCTTGGTAGGTAGATAATACATTCTGATCTATAATCCATACCCAAGGCTAGTCTTGCAGCTATTTTTTGTAGAGTACTAAATAAAGCTTATCGGCCTGTGATTGCTGGGACTGGCACGGTCTCCCTTTTTAGGTCTCGGCTAGCGTAGGCTGTGCTTGCGTAGTCTCGCTCGCAAGATCTTATGTCTCTAGTAGTGGGGCTTAAACCCGCCCCTCTTCTCCATTGGCTGGCGTCCTAAACGGTGGCCAGCTATTGGAGAAGAGGTCTCTCTGACGTTGTGTTTTCACTGTAAGCCCCGTCCTTTTCGGATTGAGGGGCGTGTTTTTTTCGTTTCTTTCTCTCCTCTAGAAAAACACGCCCCCCTGTCTGAAAAGGACGGGGATTACAGCAAAAACACAACCTCATGGCGAGTGCTTGCTCTGTTCCTCCCGCAGGCCCGTCCCTTAGCGAGCTAAGATGGCGGCTGCTGCCTCTTCAGCGCTGCTGTTCCTGCTGGAATTGTCATACGTAAAATAGTATGGGCCAATTGGCAGGACGTGAGTTCACTCTCTAAAATAACTCCACAAAAACAATCAAAGCCTTGGAAACTAAGGCTGATCTCAGGAAGCGGGCTCGAAGGGTGGGAGTGAATATGCTCAAAAAAGAGGGCGAATGTCTAAAAGAAAGGCAGAGAATAATCTCACCCAGCAAAGAGAGGGAAGAAGACAGGGTGATCTCACCATTTAAAGCAGTCTGGAAGTCACCGACTGATCTCCTCAGTCGATCTGAAGAGAAATGTGGATGCAGCACCCGCACAAAGTGACAACCAAGAATGCCTCTTTACTCCTTAAGCAGACGACACTTGTTACTGTCGGGATCAACTTCAACTGGGGCTTTGATGGTAAGAGCTGGGTAGTGTATGTTGCCAAGGGGAGCCCTGTTGCCCGAGCGGTGGGCTGACTGGCTAGGGGCCGAAAGGCTAGACAAGAGGCGCCCCTCGCTGCAACCGAACTTCCCCCATCCTTGTGGTGCGATCCTGGAGTGTACCTTGGGCAATGAGTGTTGACACATCGATATAGTCCCTACGTACCCGGATAACTGGTTACAAAAGTTTTGATGGCTACATACTAAGGCCACTGGAAGTTTGTAGGAGGCTGTGTACGATGTGTAGTAGACAATCCTGCTCATACACGGCCGACGTCTGCAGTTATTATCTATCTCTCATGTCTAGGGGAGTGTCGTTCAGTTGCTCGAACACGTGAGTAGTTAGAGAATTGTTTACCTGCCCTCCCTTATGACCGGCAGATATGGCACCATACTCCCCAACTATGCGGGATCAGCTTTGGCGCATTGGCTTGGTTCTAAAATAACCTAGAAAATCATGCAGTCGCACACCTTTGACACTTGGTGCACGAGATGAAACATATTGCTTGGATTCAGTAAATATATGTCTCTGTGAGTGTTTTGTGAAGAAAGAGAATAGCCCTTCGTTACCATTGGCTGATAAAAATCCGACACACGTGTTTGATATCTACCAGGTGCAATGATGATTGTCACAAATGTTGGGGCAATAACATGCAGATGTAGGTGCTTTCTGCACCAAAATCCACATCTTCTGGTAAATATCGGCATTTACCCCAATAAATATGTGCCGGTTTGCCCTTCTTATATGTCACAAAACAAATTATTTCGACCGGAGGTTATGGCTCACTTGTATTGTAGTCTGTAAGCTGGCCTCCAGTCTGTTACTCAACACGGGGCAAAGCATATAGATTAACTTTGACATAACTTTTAAAAAAGAAAATCCTTTTTATATAGGATTTTGTCGGAAGTATTTTGTTACAGAAGACTTTGCTCACTTACATACATTTTCTGAATGGCCTACAAGCCACACCGGACCATTGGCAGCATTGTAAAGCGACGAAAAAAATGAAATTTCAAGGTATTCTTCACCCTTGACCACTATAAAGCAGTTGGCAATCTCCAAGTCTTTTTTTTGAGTCGGTGGTCGGGGTTGAAGGGCACCGGACATAGTTTGGGGGACCACTTCTTAGCTTTCATCTTCAGTCCTTGACTCGGGGTAGGAAAGAGAAAGCCAGAAAATGGAGAGAGTGAAAGATAGGGAAACAGTGATAAAGGAGAAAAGCAGGGATGAAAAAACTGCTATCAAGAGAGGAGGAGACAGACGTCTAGAGTGGTGAAAGAAAGTGGCATGCGGTGGAATCAAGACAAGACAGGGCAGCCTTGGTATTTTCTTATGCAGTTCTTCAAATTAACTATTGTGTTTTTTCAAATATGTCCATACGCCATTACGGTGCGATGAGACTCTATTGAAAGTCGTACGTTTTCTGGGTGTATTCCGTGCCTCCCTGAAAGCAGGTCCACAATCTCGGCGGTGCAGCGAGCACTCCGTGCCTCCACCCCCTTCTTACACACCGGACCGCCGCCCTGGGAGAGCCCCGTCCTCCATGCGCCACAGTGCGCCTGTTGTACAGAGCACAAGGCCCGCTGTGACAGGAGCCTGTCTCCAGTTACTTTATGCTCTACTATTTATTCCGTGCGACAGCTCGAGTGTGTAGGGCCTCGGTCGCGGCACCGGCGGGACAGGGTGGTAAGGGGAGGGCGAGAGCCCTCTGCTGGATGGAGAGGCGCGCTCAGGCACTGTGGAGAGGAGTAACGCGCTTTGGAACGGGGGCGAGAGACAGCAGGGGATGTCAAGGGTGGGTGCCGTGAGTTGCATACAGGTTACTACACCATATACTCCAGCAACACACGTGCCTGCGAGTCTGTGGCAGAGAAGATTGTTATGGGATAGTAAGTTACATATGTGTTACCAATCTTAGTCACTGTCTTCCTAGACTTACGTGGATTCATTGTGTCTGTGAAAACTGTATCTAAAGATAACATAGTATTCAACAGAATTCAGGCTCCGGTTACGGCACGCCTCAAACTCCCGCAGTCTAACCTCATTCAAAGCCCGACAGTTCCAATGCGTAGAGCTTCAGTAACGTGCCATAAACCTATTGTTGCTTGTATGTGAACCCTTCTATGCCACCCTCAACAGTTACCCCACTAGCTGGTAACAGCGCTATATAAAGAAATAACTGGCGGTGCTGCGGGGGAGGGAAGGGGGCTGGCAGTGAAGCAAGGCGGAGCAGGCTGGCACCGAGCAGCGAGAGATCCGGGGAGGGGGCAGGGCTGGAGAAGGGGCAGGGTAGGAACAGGGGAGTGGGGGACAAGAGCGGAGAGTCGTGTGTGAGACACTGTGTGCGTGTGACACACCTTGTGTGTGACACATTGTATGTGAGACAGTGTGTGTGTGTGAGAGTGTGTGTGTATGGCTCTGTGTGTGTGTGTGGGGCTCTGTGTGTGTGTGTGTGTGTGGGGCTCGGTGTATGTGTGGGTCTCTGTGTTTGTGTGTGGCATTTGCGAGAGATTAAGCTATTGGCATTGTAAATGACAATGCCATTTATTTATCTGTTTTCAAAACCAACACATAAATAAAAAATTTGTCATTTACATTGCAAATACCTCTAACTTTTGCAAAGGCGAGACCGTTGCATTGTAAATGCTTGTTATATATGGGAATGATTTCGGCCCCTCGCCAGGTATCCGGTGTTAACGCACCTCTAGCAATAGCATTTACGATGATAAAAATATATTCAATCCAAATCTAACTATCTTGTTTATAAAGGTCGGCCGGGATGCAATCTGGGCCAGGAGCCCTCCCTGCAGGCACCCTGTCTAAAACTCTGCCTATCTCTCCTTTAGTAAATAATAGAACTGCTTCAGCATTGACCTCAGTGTCAATGCTGAGTGAGGAAGCAAATTGGCCTTGAAAATACTGGATCCAAAGTTCGGGAGGGACATTGTTAACTGGTGTGGTTCCAGTCATATGACTGCCCCATTTAACCAATTCCCAAAATGTTATCCAGTTCTTCTCATTAGAGGCATTAGTTAGACTAGCCCACCTATCCTCATCATAATCTTTCTTCGCCTTCAGTTGAACTTTCTTAGAATTTGCCCTTGCTAATTTAACCTGTTGAGGGACGCCCATCTTTATTGCATTTGAGAGGTGTCGAAATGCAATACCACAAGCCTCATTATACCACTTGGAGGCTTTTTTAAAAGGAGGCTAATGCTGCTTTCTAATTTTGGTAAACAGTGTCTTCAATTTAAAAAAAAATGATCCTCATGAACCTTCGTAAGGTGTGAGGGACAATTACCATTGGTATCTAAAAGACTCATCAATGCAAGAGTCTCCTCCATGGATGACCTAATCTGCTTTTGTAAACCTTCATCCTCGGAGACCACTGCCCATTTTAAATTGCGGCAATCTTGCGACATGATCACCTCTCCTATCTAAGATACAGCACACAAAGCCCTCTACGACCTAGGACCCGAATACCTCAACACGCGCCTGTCCTTTTACACCCCCACCCGCCAACTACGATCGTCCAATCAAGCCCTCGCCGCACCCATCCACCTCCGCCTTACACAGAACCACCTCTCCTTCAGAAAACAACTAAAAACTTGGATATTCGATAAGTATCAATCAATCAATCAATCATAATACTTGTATAGCGCGCTACTCACCCGGAAGGGTCTCAAGGCGCTTGGGGGAGGGGGTCCGCCACTGCTCGAACAGCCAGGTCTTGAGTGGTCTCCTCAAGGCGAGGTGGTCCTGGGTCAGCCGAAGGTGGATGGGCAGGGAGTTCCATGTCTTGGCCGCCAGGTAGGAGAAGGACCGGCCTCCGGCGGTGGCTCTTCGGATGTGTGGTACGGCGGCGAGGGCGAGGCTAGTAGATCGTAGCTGGCGGGTGGGTGTGTAGAAGATCAGGCGGTCATTGAGGTACTTGGGGCCCAGGTCGTGGAGAGACTTGTGTGCGTGGGTGAGGAGCCTGAACGTGATCCTCTTGTTGACGGGGAGCCAGTGCAGGTCCCCCAGGTGGCTGGAGATGTGGCTGCGTCGGGGATGTCCAGGATGAGTCGGGCGGAGGCGTTCTGGATTCGTTGGAGTCTTTTCTGTAGCTTGGCTGTGGTCCCGGCGTAGAGGGTATTTCCGTAGTCCAGACGGCTGGTGACGAAGGCCTGGGTGACCGTCTTCCTGGTTTCGGTCGGGATCCATCGGAAGATCTTGCGAAGCATGCGAAGGGTGTGAAAGCATGATGAGGAGACGGCGTTGACTTGTCTGGTCATCGAGAGGGAGGAGTCCAGGATGAAGCCCAGGTTGCGTGCGTGGTCTGTTGGCTTGGGAGCGGTGCCCAGGGCTGGGGACCACCAGGAGTCGTCCCATGCGGATGGCGATGGTCCCAGGATGAGGACTTCCGTCTTGTCTGAGTTCAGTTTCAGCCGGCTGTTCTTCATCCATTCGGCGACGTCTTTCATCCCTTCGTGTAGGCTGGTTCTGGCGGTGTTGGGGTCTCTGGTGAGGGAGAGGATCAGCTGGGTGTCGTCGGCGTAGGAGATGATGTTGAGGTTGTGTTGGCGTGCGATGGCAGCAAGGGGTCTCATGTAGACGTTGAAGAGGGTGGGGCTAAGTGACGATCCTTGCGGGACGCCGCAGATGACTTCGGCGGCCTTGGAACGAAACGGGGGGAGGCGGACTCTCTGTGTTCTTCTGGCGAGGAACGAGATGATCCACTCCAGTGCCTTCTCTTGGATGCCGGTGTTGCTGAGGCGTTGGATTAGGGTGTGGTGGCAGACAGTGTCGAATGTTGCAGAGAGGTCCAGGAGGATGAGTGCCGCTGTTTCTCCGTTGTCGAGCAGGGCTCGGATGTCGTCGGTGGCTGCGATGAGGGCGGTCTCAGTGCTGTGGTTGGCTCTGACCCGGACTGCGAGGGAGCCATTCATCTCGAGGAAGGCGGCAAGCTCTCTGTTGACGATGTTCTCAATGACTTTGGCAGGAAAAGGAAGGAGCGAGATGGGACGGAGGTTTTTGAGGTCGGTGGGGTCCGCAGTAGGTTTCTTCAGTAGTGCGCTGAGCTCGGCATGCTTCCAGCTCTCTGGGAAGGTGGCGGTGATGAAGGAGGTGTTGATGACGTCTCGGAGTTGGGGTGCGATGGTGGAGTCGGCCTTGTTGAAGACGTGGTGGGGGCATGGGTCGGTTGGAGATCCGGAGTGGATGGTGTTCATCGTGCGGGCTGTGTCTTCGGTGGTTACCGTGGTCCAGGTGCGGAGGGTGGCGGTGGGGTGCGTTGGTTCGACGGTTGGGTGCGTGGAGGGTGCGCCGAAGCTGTTGTGGATGTCGGCAATCTTGTGGTGGAAGTACGAGGCGAGGGAGTCGCAGAGATCCTCTGAAGGAGTGATGTCGTTGTTGCCGGTGCTGGGGTTGGAGAACTCCTTGACGATGTTGAAGAGTTCCTTGCTATCGTGGGCGTTGTTGTCCAGTCGTTCCTTCAGTGATTTCTTCTTGGTGGTGCGGATGAGCTGGTGGTGCTTGCGGGTGGCGTGTTTGAGGGCGGTCATGTTGTCAGCGGTCTGGTCGAGGAGCCAGGCTTTCTCGAGGGTGCGGCAGGTCTTCTTGGAGTCCTTGAGTTCGTCAGTGAACCAGGGGGCCTTCTTGCTTCTGGGTCTGTTGGGAGGGTTCTTCAGCGGTGCGAGGTCGTCGGCGCAGCCGGTCAACCACTGCGTGAAGTTGCGGGCTGCTTCGTTAGGATCCGTTGAGCTGGCAGGTGGGTTCTGGCTGAGGGAAGTGGTGAGCTGGTCGGCGGTGATCTTGCTCCAGCTTCTGTGAGGAACCTGTTGCAGGTGGTGGTGGGTTGTGTTTTTTCTGAAGCTGAAGTGGATGCAGCTGTGGTCGTCCAGTGGAGTCCGGTGGAGTGGCTGAAGGTGATGTGCTTGCTGGATGAGAAGACGGGATCAAGCGTGTGGCCGGCGTAGTGGGTGGGGGTGTTGACCAGTTGCTTGAGTCCGAGGTTGGCGAGGTTGTCCAGCAGGGCGGTGGTGTTGCGGTCCTTGTTGTTCTCCAGGTGGAAGTTGAGGTCCCCGAGTAAGTTGTAGTCGGTGGAGGGGAGGGCGTGTGGGCTGATGAAGTCCGTGATGTCTTCGCTGAATTGTGTGTGTGGTCCCGGGGGTCTGTAGATGAGGGTGCCTCTGAGGGTGGTCTTGGGGTCGGTGTGAATCTGGAAGTGGAGGTGCTCGGAGGCGTTGAATGCGTCGTTGGAGTCAGTCGAGATGCGGATGGTGTTCTTGTGGACGATGGCGATGCCTCCTCCGGTCTGGTTGACGCGGTCCCTCCTGATGATCTTGTACCTGTCCGGGATGGCGATGGCGATGTCGGGGGCTGAGGAGGCGTTCATCCAGGTTTCCGTGAGGAAGGCGAAGTCTGGTGATGTTGTGTCGAGGAGGTTCCAGAGTTCCACGGCGTGTCTGTGGACGGAGCGGATGTTGAGCAGGATGCACTTGAGGTTGTTGCAGGTGTTTAGCTTGGCGGGCGCGGTGCAGGTTCGGTGGCAGGTGAACTTGCAGGTTCTGCAGGTGAATGGTCCGTGTATGCGTTTCGGGGCGGCCTGGCAGCAGGTGGGGTTACGGCCGGCATTGAGTACGTTGAGGGCAGCGGCGTCGTAGGTCTGACAGATAGTCTTGCGTCGGTGGGGGCCAGGGGTCCTGGCGCTGGGCGCGGTCCAGGCGCGGACGGGCGCAGACGGGCTTGCCTTTGGCGCGCCTTCGGCGCACAAACGGCGCGCCCTTGCGCGTACGTGCGGACTCTGCCATAAATGGCGAGTCGGGGGAGCGGAGCGAGGGAGGAGCAGCTGGGAGGTGGGAGCGGGGTGGCGAATGGGAGAGGGACCAGGAGGAGAGGGGGCGGGGCCGTGGGGGAGCAGCGGCAGGGAGCGGGGAACGGCGGCTGAAGCGCTGGGGGGTCTAGGAGCTAAACAAACAGAGGCAGGGGGACGGCAGCGGACAATCAGAGGGCACAGCACAATAACAGGGCAGAAACGGCAGGAAATACAGTAATACAAATCAGGGGCACAGCACGCTAACAGGGGCGATAACGGCAGGAAATACAGTAATACAAGTCAGGGGCACAGCACAGTAACAGAGGAGATAACGGCAGAAATAAACAGAATACAAAATACGAGGCAGAGATACGAACGCTCAAGGCCAACGAGCAGGCGGTGGCAGCCGGGTGACCTCGGGAGGAGCCACGCGGCGGGTTGATCGACCGGCACTGACTAGGTCAGGCTACCTCCCCTCCCTCAAGCGCCTTGAGACCCTCTGGGTGAGTAGTGCGCTATACAAATTTTAAACTTGAAACTTGGTCCGATCCAATCCTAGTTAAGGTCAGTAGTAAAGGATCATGATCACTCTCTGGTCTGTGGTGAACCACCATATCCACAAGTCAGTTCTAAGCTTATAGAAATATTATCGATCCTACTACTTCTGATCCCACTAGAAAATGTGACACAACCTTCCGCGTCCGAAGGGGTTCTCCCATTAGTAGCTCTTATCCCACGCCCAAGGGATAGGCTTTTCAATTGGAGTGTCGCCTCAGTCCATTTATTAATTGGTTTCAACGAAAGGAGAGGGCCCCCCAGTTTTGATCCTCCTCCATACCAAGACTACAGTCATCTATGCCTAATGGCTCAAATGTACAGTTAAAGTCACCTACAATAACCAAAACGCTTGAGCCATCCAAGCCGTTCATAAATGTGTCTAGGTGGGCAATAGTTGGTGATGCTTTTCCACCCGGTAACCCTCTCGTATATACATGAATTAATATGAGGTCCAGCTCACCCTTTGAACAGATCTTTATAGGAAGGATATCAGGACTGTCTATTGATAGTTCCTTTATTTGGAGCATATAACCAGACCCCCACTAGGTCTCCCCTTTCTATTTGCGATTGCCACTTTGCCATAAGCCAAATATCCTGGGCGACAAATCGTATCTAAAGACGAGGTCTCCTGTAAAGCGATAACATCGTACCCCTCAACAAAGCACGACCAATCAGAGGACATGGTTTTATGGAGCAACGCTGCGATGTTCCAAGATAACAAGGAAAATGCAGGGTGATCCGAGCTCCCAGGGTCAACCTGTAAAGTGTCGGGCCAAAGGTTGATTCTTAGCCTCCAAGCTATAGATACTGTTCACTGGATCTAAATCAACCATGGGGGAACAAGCAGGACACGCTACCAGAATCGGGGTTGGTGGTTGTAGTCAATCACACAAATCTAAGTCGGATAAGGGGGCGAATCTATTGGACAAGGGGACCTCTTGCAATCTATTGGCTATTCCAAGAGGTGCCCAGGGTCGCCTGCCCATTTCTAGGCAATTTGGAACGTTAGTGTAATTTGGCCCTGGTTTGTAAAAATACCCTAATGGTACGATGGACACCCTGTACATAGATCTGCCCTTCGTTCCACACAAATTATCCAGCAAGAATGTTGTTGTGTGCACATTATTGACATTGACAACAACACAATCACCATACTCTTCCTTCCTAGAAAGACCAATCCATGATGTTCGTCTGACCAGAATCATAAACTTATCAACACCCTCTTCCCAAAACCCAGCCTCCGTAAGTCAAATGTTAAACCAATGCAAAACTTTACACAATAGTTGATCTGTGGTTTCAGACTGAGTTTCCTGCAGAGGTGGCACATTTTTCAGGACAACTACTAAGGGAGCTGCAGCCGGAGGCAAATTAAAGTTATGAAAAGTTAGTTTGTACAGGATTATGTCCCAAACCTCTCGGACCTTCTGATCCGTTGGTTATACAGGCTTGTGGATCCGGGAGATGAGTGTTACAGGTATTATCCCTTCTTAGAGCTGTTGTGACTCTGCTATCACCCAGAGTGCTTACTATAGATTGAGCAAATTCACTGGATTGATTCCCTGGGTCATCTTCAAACATAAGCACAACAGCTGACTTTTTGGTTATAAATGCAGCTGAGTTGGTTGGTATCCTTGTGGCAGTTGGTTTCAAAGTTGTTTTGCTTGAGGGTGGTATATTCAGAACATCCGGGGTGTCCACCGCATCCCACTGGTTAGTGTTTGTATTCGTAGCTGATTGCTTAGGATGAGTAAGGAGGCCCTTGAGAGCGGAGAAACCTGACTTGACCAGGGATTTATAATTGTCCAGTCATTCCTCTATCCTAGCCAGTCTATATGTTATAGGAGTTAACAGGGTTGTTAATGAATTCTCTAGTCTTCTCCACAGTTCTTGGTCACAATTCAAATTAGTACCATCCGCGGGTGCATGGTTGGAGTCAAGATCAATCGGGCAGCATTTTCAGATATACTACCCTCATCAGCTAAAGCACGACTGAGTTTTATTTGACCTAGCCACTTTTGCCGTCCAAGGCCTTTGTGGGCCTCCTCCCCGCTTCCTTTTCATTGCCGGTTCGAGAGTCAGTCGATTAGTGGTATTATTTTTAATCGGAGACCTGGCAGATGCTCGTGTAGACATGCTAGCGGCATTAATTTGGGCCGATAGTGAATTTGATGAGTCCTCTGTTGGTCCAGGGAGGTTAGGGACATCAGCGTAGTATGATAGAATTTGCAGCTAGTTAAGCTG
Source organism: Lissotriton vulgaris (assembly GCF_964263255.1). NCBI lineage: Eukaryota > Metazoa > Chordata > Amphibia > Caudata > Salamandridae > Lissotriton > Lissotriton vulgaris. The sequence goes on from NC_141689.1 coordinate 339,474,842, forward strand.
GTAAACAAGCTGTAGCTATTGTGCCTAAGGACGACCTTTTGTTTAAAAGCGGGTCCAAAGATAACCGGCGCTCAGTCATCTGAATCTCCTTTTCCAAAACAGAGGTGGCCCTAAGTATAAACTGATCAAGCGTCCCCGCCACTCTACTACCGTGAGGGGTACCTAACTTCTTCCCTTCGCGTCTGCTCATCTTAAAGTACCTATGGATACCTGGCCCAGGCAGTCAGCAAGGAAGAAAGATAGACTTACAAGGTTTAAAGAGTGTTAATAAAACTAACCTTGCACTATGGACAGATTAGAGGGGGGGCCCAGCCCGGCCTCGTCCGGGCTCAGACGGGCCCGCCCAGGCTTCGCCCGGCGCGCGCCTGCGCGCGTACCGCGGGGCGGGAGCGGCGAGGTGTGATATAGCTCCCGCTGAGTGCAGGCACAGGTGAGGGCAGTTGCGGCACTCAGGCTGCTGGAACTTGGAGTCCCTCGTTGGTTCAGGAATCCTGCAGGCAGGCAGAGAAGGTACAATGCAGCTCCCGCGGAGAGGGAGCAGCGAGGTGTGATATAGCCCCGCTGAGTGCAGGCACAGGTGAGGGCGGTTGCGGCACTCAGGCTGCTGGGACTTGGAGTCCCTCGTTGGTTCAGGAGTCCAGCAGGCAGGCAGAGAAGGTACGAGGCAATCATAACTAGGGCTCCCGGTTTTCCGTTTTTACGGATTTTTACATATAAATACAGACGGAAAACAAGTTTTCCTTTATCTGTATTTATATATAAAAACGGGAAAATACCACTACATTTTACTGTGCTGCCATCTGGTGTCTCCCCCTCCTTAGAGGGTTAAGAGGTGACAGCTTCCCGGCACTCACAGAGCAGCCAGCCGCACCCGAGTACTTCACAGGTCATTAAAAGACCATTACTTTTTAATGCGGCTTTGTTGTTATTTCACCCCTTTTAGATCCCCTGACCAAACCATTGTTGTGTGACTTGTGGTTCGTGCACCATGTTGTGAGCAGGTCGGATCAGACTGTAACATCCCACTCACTCTCTCGTGGGCTACTCATGCATGGCAGCGATAAACGACAGAGATTGCATGAGAATCCAGAATTGCTCTGCATCACAAACTCGCTGTTAGACCACAGTCGGTAATCTTGTGTTCTTCAAGCTGATGACGAAAAGCTGCTCTTCCTCGTGGTTTAACGGCAATCAGAATTTGATTGTTGTAAACAGTGGGCGCATTTTTGGCACGGCGCTGGTACCGGTGTGTGCATGTGTGGTGCATCTGTGCTGTGTGTGTGAGAGCGACGGAGGTCCACCCATTGATACAGGCGTGTGCATGTATGCCACATGCTGTGCGTCCGCCGCATGTGAGAGAGAGGCAGAGTTCCGACCCTTGATACAGGCTTGTGCATGTATGGTGAGTGTGACACCCACTCTTACTGTTGCTGCTGTGTGTCTTTGTTTGTGAGATAGAGAGAGAGGCAGAGGTCTATCCATTGTTGACGACTGCATTTGTGCATTGTGTGTGTGATACATTACCGAGTGATTGTGGGCGTGCCCCTGCATGTGTAACTATGCACTGTCTGTGTGTCTTTCTCTGTGCTCAGACGGTGGGGGGCTGTGGTGCGACTCTCCATCAGGCGCTCGACCACAAGTCTGGGCCAGGGTTAAGTTTCATATATCGAATTGTGGCTGATTAAGCGGAAGGTGGGCCCCCCCACCGCCCCCCCCCCCCCCACACACACATACGCCTCAATATCACCCTTGGGGTAAAAATCCAAGCCTCTGTATTACTTTTCTGTAGCGGACAGCACTTTAATATTACAAATTACCCCGAATAATACATTCTGTATTAATCCGTTCCGAGGTAATAAACCTTCATTACATTCCATAGTTCGATATTGTACCTTTCGTGTTATTCCACACGTTGAAAGTTTACTTTAAATTACATTCTATGCGTCAGTATTATATGTTATTTTTACTACCTCAATATTATACATTTGATAACATTTCCAAACTCAGTTTTGTTCCATCTGAATTGTTTCGACGTTATGCCTTCAATAACATTCCACTCTTAACTCTATACATTCCATAGCAACCGACGACTGGAGATAATACTTGCTCTGGCCACCCATGTTATAATAATATTATACCTTGTCTCATTCCACGTCTCAAGTTGTGGAACCTGGGGCAGCTTAACCCTAGTCCTCCCGGAGGCAGGAACATAAAACTAAGTGCTGCTGCTAACCTCTAGTGTGGGGTTCACATTCCCTGCACATCCCACTGGACAGCTGGGGGTTGTATTTAAAAGGAGGTTCTGTAGCTTCCACTATACTGGGGGCAGGGTAATGCGGCAATAGGTTTTACTGGGGTGCTCTACCACCTGGGCTGTATCATGGATTAGCTGTAGTGGCGCAGTGCAGTGCCGAGCGCTGAGCGCATGTTTTATGTGTCTGTAGTGTGTAAATTGGAAACATTTAACTAGTGCTTCATTTGAGTTAGAGCTTTATTTTCAGATAGCAGAGCTCGAGAATTGAGGACAAGGCCTGCCTCTTCCTGTTTCTCAGCTGTTCTGTCTGAAAAAAAAGAATATATAAATATTGGGGCAGATGAATACCCTTTATGCCCTGCAGTGCATTAGCAACGGTCAGTGTGATACACCCGGGACAGATATAGGGTGGGGTCAGAGAGAGTAAGTGAAGAAAGAATCAGCTCAGCACTGATTGCTGGGAAATGATTCCACTGACTCATGCTATGTTAGCCTTGTTTACTACTGAGCCAAATTAAACAACGGGTTTTCTTTGAGGGCCTGTAATGAGAAACCCTGGTCTACTGCTTAAGTGAAATGTATAGAAGCAGAAATTCAATACACTCTCTGCTTCTTCAATTACCACTTGACCCTGGGCAAGTCACACTCAAATAACCCCCGGAGGTCATTTAGAGATTGTACAAAAATTACAGAGTGCAATTAACATTTTGGTTGCAGGTTTTCCCAGTTTCGAGTTTTCTCAGTGGGGCAGTGTGGTGTTCAGTGGGTGAGAGGATGTGGCACTCTACCGATGACAGAAACTGCAAGGCTCTGAGACAAATGGCTTGTGATAGCACTTTTAAGCATATTTGAGACATTTTGCAAATGGCAAAGTTTTCAGATGAATGTATAGTGTTGACCAATAACAACTGAGCGCATGTGTGCATTGTCAATTTAAATAAATGTGGAAAAATACTAGCTGTAACGTCGTCTTTTGTTTGTGTCAAAAATAAATGTGGATAAATACAGAAAAAATGCCAAAAAAATAAATATGGATAAATAAAGACGGAAATGGCAAAAAAATAAATACCATAAAACCGGGAGCCCTAATCATAACTTCGTCTCTCCACGCACAAATGTATATACCAATGCACCATAGTAACATAAATATGCACAGAGTGCATAAAACCTAGCCCAAACGGGTGTTAACAAGGTTTTAGTCCCCAAGAATTTGCAAGCAACACTGCCTCACATGAAAATAAAGTGGGTAAAGGCTCATGAGAAAACAGAACACCTAATAACTCCAATAAAGTGCTAATGTGGATGCAGGCCCTTTGTGAATGTCAAACAGATCGAGATGGTCTTCATGTCACTGGACACAGCTGTCTCTCACAAGGTGGGTGAGAGCTACAGAAAGCAAAGGAGAGGCAGCTATGTGGTAAGTTTCCTCAAAGAAGAGAACTTGGTCGAAGAATATGTGGGCATAGTCAGCTATCCATGCTGCAACATTTTCAGCTTAAATAACTGAAATTATAGCTTGAGGTTTTGTAATCTAAAACTGATTTTATATAGTAGAAATATATTTCTGTTAAACTGGAAGAAACTGTTGAGCATGAGGATCAAAAACTAAGTGTGATGAAAACGATACTACACTACTACTGCAACCCACCTTATTCCTTACGAACATTGCATGGACTGCTGCTTCTTTATTGTCAGTACCAGGTAATACTGTTGAGCCACCAGGATCGATTCTTGACCATCTCCCAGATGACAAATGACCTTTACATGATGATGGAACATTCTTTATGTCTGTGCTCTCCCATACAAACACACCGCCTAGTGTTGATGCAAGAAGTAGTCTTCTCCCATCCCCGGACACAAAGAGGTGTAATCGCCCGCAGCTCTCTGAAACAAAAAATAACATAACATACATTTATCAAACAATATTTTACTTCCTTAAAATCATTGCGAGACCAATATACTAATATATAAAAGTTTCAAAATAGAATAAGATCAATGAGCATCAGTGAAATTCAATCAATAGCTACTTTATTCTTACCACAATTCATATCTGGTGGTCCTTGAACATTCACATGTCTAGGATTTAACCTGGATTATCACAGTATCCTGCTAACAAATAGATTGCTGAACTGGTCTCACACAGCTAGAAGAGGGACATAAAGACCAGCAAGATGCCTCAAGGAGTTAACACTAAATGTTGTCATCTGCGGTGATCTAAAGGTCACAAGTTCAATTTGCAGTAAGGTAGTCTTTACTTTCCAACCTTCATAGGTAGAAAAATGAGTACCATTAAATTAGTTATTAGTAATATCTGCATTTTTATAGTGCTTAGAAGATGTAAAGACGTGTGCAATAACTGATTGAATAAAAAAAGCTGGTGTATCACACTCCATGACAAAAAGCATCAATTCCCACCACAAACCATGCAAAACAGGATGATGTGTGCCACCTCACTAATCCCTCCAGCCATGCACCACAGAAGCAAGCATTCACTTTCGAAAGAGACAAACTTTCCATTATACCTACAGGTTAATGCATTACCCCCATCACAAGGTAAAAAAACGGTAGAAAGCAGTGAACTTCTTTGACACTGCCAGTTAGATCTTCCTAATATCTAGTTATCAGACATTTAACCCTTCACTGTAATAGGCTGCTACTGCTCCCTTCTTTTGTGATGTATTGCTAGATGGATTTGGACTATCATATGCACACCCGACTCACTGCAGATGTCAACATTCTCATAAGGGGTGTGTCAGAAGGAATCAAGCAGACAGAAAAGAAACATAGGTGGCAAAATTAGGAAAACATATGGAGGGTCCACAATAGTAGAAGACCAATAAGAAATGTAAAAGTGACTTGCAAAAACATGTTGTGGTGACATGGTTAATGTTAAGACACTAGAGAAATACGCACCACCAGGGCAGAAACTAAAAATCCAATAAACAGGGACTTGGTGATACATACAATGAAACAAGATCACAAACCTTTAGACTTACACATCCATCTATAAGAGATACAAGAGGCCAGGTTGCTATGACAATGGCTAAAACACTTGGCCCAAGTGTATTTCCATTAAACTTCAAGAAGAAGAAACAAGTTACTTACCTGTAACTGTAGTTCTCCAGTATTGGAATTTTTCATAGATTCACATGCTTGAATCATTCCCCGTGGTTGAGATGGGAGTCCATGGTATTATTGAAAGTAATGTTCTAGCATACATAGAACCTAAGGCCTTAGGCCTAAAGATTTTTGTAACAGATCACTATCCTTTAGTAGAAAAAGGACCAAACTTAGAACCAGCCAATCAGTAGACACCACACTGTAGAACCTTCCTGAGAGAAGCTCCAGTCCCTCAGATTTTCTCAAGCAAAAATGCATAAAGATGGAAAAACCTGAGATATCAAATTGAGCCTTCTCCAGGGGAGGTGGGCAGGTTGCATGTGAAGCTCCGTCCATCACCACCTTTGGTTTTTCTTTGTTCGCCCTAAGTTGGCAGGGTATGCTCAGACGTGAGTTCCTTGCTCACTTTGCCACTGGAGTCAAGCAAGCCCGGCTGAAGACGGCTGGAATGCCAGAAACCGGTCCTGGGAAGCCTGATTCCGGTCCAGGGAAGACATGGCTTGGCAGTCGGGCTGAACTGTTCCTATGAGGCACAGGGTCAGACTGATTTGCATATGGACATGTCTGAACTGGGGTGGCGGAGTGAGCTAAAGAACGGTGATGGATTAAACCCAGATCAGTTGACTGGAGGTGAGTGTTTGTATTGTCAACGCTCCGTCCATCACCACCTTTGGTTTTTCCTTGGTAATACTGATGACCATAATCCTCTTCATTCTCAGAATCTTCCTGATATTTCACATTAAGGTCCGATGGGCTTAAAGCTGCCCCAAAAAGACTATCCTCCTCAGATTCCTCTTCCACATCATCCTCCTCCAGAAATTGAGATGGCATAAGAGCTTGTACCTGACAAGGTGAAGGTAAAGCTGGCGGAAATTGAATTTTTGCGATTTTCTGCATCTTTTTCTTTTCTCGTCGACGGTGTCTTCGACGAGTTCGTCGACGATTGCTGCTTGACAGCCAAACTTCGGATAGTCGATGGAACCTGCTTTGTCGACGGGGGCTGTTTCTCGTGGTCCGTCAATGGAATCGACTTCGACGACGACGAACCATCCGCAAAAGGAATCTTCGTTGACAGTAACTGAGAGGATACCGTTGTCAACACCACCGATGACACTTCTGCCGTCGACGATGATCGCCCCGTCAACGACGACGCACTCAGGGTTCCCGTCAACTCTCGTCGGCGGACGGTGCGTCGTCAGGAATTTGCCTTTCGACGACGATGAACTCGAAGAAACAATCTGCTTCATCAACGATAATGTTATGTTATGTTAATTGTTCATTTCTATAGCGCACGGCTACTCAAAAAGAGTGTCCCGGCGCTTTATTGGAGAAAGAGAAAAAGCTGCGACATACTAACATAACACCAAATAAAAGACTAAAAGAAAGTGTGAGCCAGAAATTCACGAAAGACCGGCTACTGAGTGAACAGCCAAGTTTTAAGGCCTTTCCTAAAAGCCAGCAGGCTAGTGGCTCCCCGCAGGGCCAGTGGTAAAGAGTTCCACAGCTGAGATGCCAGCAATCCAAAAGAGCGGCCTCCGAGGCGCGCTTTCTTTACCCGGGGGACAACAGCAAGGAGCAGGGATTCCGACCTCAGAGACATGGTTGGATGATAAAAGACCAGTCTCTTTTGGAGGTACTTAGCTCCCCCCTTGTGAAGAGCTTTATAGGCCAAGGTCAGCGCCTTAAAGGCGATCCTCTTGCGGATGGGAAGCCAATGTAAAGTTGCCAACAGGCCCGAGGCACTGGAGCGCCTACTAAGGCCGAAGATTGCCCTGGCAGCGGCGTTCTGCACCACTTGAAGCCGCTGCAGCAAGTACTCTGGAAGGCCCAGGTAAAGAACGTTGGAATAATCCAACCTGGACCCAATCAGAGCCTGGACTGTCAGCGTCCTATGTTCCACGGATAACAGAGGAAGGAACCTCCGCAGCATCCTAAGGATGCCAAAGCAGATGCCCGACACCCCCAGGATCTGGGATTTCAAGGTAAGCCTGTTATCCATCTTCACCCCCAGATTCTTAGCAACCTGAGAGGAGCCAGACGGAGGGAACATATCCAGTGGCCACCAAGTCTGCCAATCTGGCTCTGTGTCACACCCAAAGAAAAGTACTTCGGACTTGTCGGAATTGCACTTAAGGCTGTTTAGATGGAACCAATGAAAAACAGCCCCAAGGCAATCCCGAAGAGGAGCTGGGTGTCATCCGCGTAGGATACGATCTGGGCACCACGCGACTCCACCAACGCCGCCAACGGGGTCATAATGATGTTAAAGAGGGTCGGGCTCAAAATAGAGCCCTGAGGGACCCCGACTCCCAGAGGCGGCATCACGGCGGAATCAGGCGGGGCCCAGATCGATTGCCGGGGCCGGCTAGGAAGGAGGAAAACCAGTCGAACACCGTCCCCCGTAGGCCTATCTCGAAAAGTCTAGCGAGAAGACCATCATGGGGAACGGTGTCGAACGCCGCCGACAGGTCTAACATCACCAGCATGACTTTGCCCCCAGAGTCCAGAACCCCTTTAATGGTTTCCGAAACCTCCAGGAGCGCTGTCTCAGTGCTGAGATGGGGACGAAAGCCCGATTGGGTGGCGTGCAGGATCTCATTAGATTCAAGAAAATTGGAGAGCACGCCTTGAACGTGCTTTTCCAGAATCTTCGTGAGGGCCGGCAGCAGAGAGATGGGCCTATAATTAACCGGGGCCTTCGGATCTAGGCCAGGTTTTTTGAGCAAGGGAATCACCATCGCCTGCTTCCAGGTTTGCGGGACCACACCAAGCCTCAGCGAAAGATTTAAAAGCGGGTTAGCCAGCGGGTTGATCACCTCCGCGACTTTCGCTAGAAATTTAGCAGGGCATGGGTCAAGAGGAGAACCCGATTTTAAATTGCCCATTAGAGCCAGGGAGTCCGGAGCAGAGATTGGAGGAAACACACTCAACGTCGCCCCTGGCCCGGCCTGTGGCAGTGTGGTAATGTCAAGTTCAGTCTGGCCCGCAGACACTGGTACCAGGAATGACTCCTGAATGCGTTGGATCTTGCTCGTGAAGAAGTCAGCAAGGTCCGTAGCCCAGGTACCAGATGGTTTTTGGTCCGAGGTGTTAGACCAAGGGGAGGTGAATTCTCTCACAATAGAGAAAATCTCCTTGCAGGAGTTGGAAGCAGCATCAATTCTCCTGGCTAGATAAGCTTTTTTTTTCCAGGCGGATGTCCCGGTGATAAGCCTTAACCACCGTTTTGTAGGTCAACTTGGCAACAGTGTCATATTGTGCCCGCCAGGCTCTTTCGGCTACCTTGCACTGCTGCCGCGTAGCCGACAGTGCAGCGGTAAACCAAGGCGCAGAGACCCGTTTCGGTGTCGGGCGAGATGTTACTTCCGGGGCAAGATCGTTTAGCCTGTCCAAAAACCAGTCCTGCATGGTCTGCAGATCCCTGTCTAGATCACCTGAAAGGAGGCAGGGGTGGGCCACAGCTGCCTGAGCCAGCATCTCTGGGGTTACTCGGTGGAATGCCCTATGGACACGACCCTGTTGATGTGCCGGGATAGGCACTGATTTGACTATGCCCTTGATCATAAATTTGGCAAGAAAGTGGTCGGACCAAAGGACAGGAGTAATCTCTATACCCTCGAGAGGGACAGACGAGAAAACCTGGTCAAGGGTATGCCCCTTCTCGTGCGTAGGCTCCTGAAAGTAAGGGATAAGCCCCAGCGGGGTCAGCGCCTCAGAGAGTTTGGTGGCAGCTGGGTAAAGGTGCCTGACCTGATTATCATGTCGTCGTCGATGAAGACAGCGACGCTGAAGAGACCGTGACGGTAGAGACTGTAGACACGGTAGACTTGACCAGAATCACCTCAGGAGAGGATTTTTCCGTCTACGGAGATGTCGTCGACAGCCTGCCTGTCGGTGCAGCTGAAGTCGGCTTCTTGAAGGTATGCTTCAGCTTCATTGGTGGAGTAGAAGGTTCTGAAGCAGGCTTTTTTGCAGGGAAAGTTTTCTTTCCTGTGTGAAAAACCTTGCTAGCAGGTGAAGACTACTTCTGAGACAAATATGATGACGTTTTTGCGTTTTCGCAGGAAGCTGCGACGATGAACCAGCAGGGTCATCTAAAGGTCTTTTTAGAGGCGTGTTAGTGGAAGATTTAGAGGAAGCATCACTACCTCCCTTCACGATCTTTCCAAGTCTTTGTTGAGAAAGTTCGACATACCTTGCAATCCTTAGGATGGTGTTCAGGATACAGGCAATATAGACAGTCCTTGTGTTTATCATCAATATGCAGCCTTTTCTTCCTGCAAGTGCCACAGGCTCTGAAAAGACCTTTGTTAGGTGCATCTGACATGGTGACATGGTGGGTGTCAGTTTAATTCACCTCAAGACAGATCTACTAGTTTGGCAGTATACCTGACCGGAAGAAAACTCCAAAATAGAGAGAATAGAAGAAAACTGAGCAGAGTAGAGCTCAGTTGAGACTCCCTTAGCAAGATGTGTAGGAGGAAATGTGAAGGACTGGGGCTTCTCTTAGGCTGGTTCTAAGGTGGGTCCTTTTTTACTAAAGGACAATTATATGTTACAAAAATGTTAAGGCCTAAGGCATTAGGCTCAAGTATGATAGAACATTACTTTTAATAATACTGGGGACTCCCATCTCGATGACTGGGAATGATTCAAGCATTTGAATCTATGAAAGTTCCAATACTGGAGTAAGAACAATAGTTACTTACCTGTAATCTGCGGTTCTCCAGTATTGGTGTCTTTCATAGATTCACATGCCTGAATCATTCCCCGTCGTCGGAGTGGGAGTCCCACGGTACATAAAATAGCAATAATATGCCATAACATCATAGTAAAAACCAGTAATTCCAAACCAGGAAGTAAAGTAGCCCAAGCTACAGTAGAAAAAACTTCCACCCTCATGACTATCCTAGTCATTTTGTATAGACCAAACTGCAGCCAATCAGGCGACAGCACCCACCAGACCAAACTGCAGCCAATCAGGTGACAGTATCCACCCTCATGACTATCCTAGTCATTTTGTATAGACCAAACTGCAGCCAGTCAGGCGACAGCACCCACCAGACCAAACTGCAGCCAATCAGGCGACAGCACCCACCAGACCGAACTGCAGCCAATCAGGCGACAGCATCCACCCTCATGACTGTCCTAGTCATTTTGTATAGACCAAACTGCAGCCAATCAGGCGACAGCACCCACCAGACCAAACTGCAGCCAATCAGATGACAGCACCCACCAGACCAAACTGCAGCCAATCAGGCGACAGCATCCACCCTCATGACTATCATAGTCATTTTGTATAGACCAAACTGCAGCCAATCAGGCGACAGCACCCTCCAGACCAAACTCCAGCCAATCAGGCGACAGCACCCACCAGAAAGGTTCTCCTCAGAGGTTCAGGCTCTCAGATTTTCTCGCAAGGAGTGATGGTAACCAATGTAGCCTAAGAGCCTCTGAGGGGAGGTCAGCGGGTTGCATGTGAATCTATGAAAGACACCAATACTGGAGAACCACAGATTACAGGTAAGTAACTATTGTCCTTTTCCAGTATTAGGGGTGTCTTTCATAGATTCACATGCCTGAATCAGAGTAGATAGCAGTACACATCCGTGTCTGGAAGACGCTCTTTGTAGCATAAGCTGGTAAATATGAGATGCACATAACCATGAAATATATATGTGTGCATATACATATATCTATATATTTATATATATATCTATACTACTATTATAAAGAGAGAACTTGCACCTTTTGGCCAGGTAAACTCGGGAACCACAGCGCCAATCTACACACCCGATACATCTATGAAAATGTCAGGGTTTGTAGATGGACATAGGCTATATAAATAAAATAAAAAAGTAAATTAAAAAAAAGTTTGTAAACAAAGTAGTCTCCTGAAAGTAGCGCCGGCCGGTCAGGGTGCGCCTGTGCACCTTCCTTTTTCAGCCCCTGATAACCACAAAGGTGCAGCTGTGAGTGTGTGAATGTTGGATGAAGGCGCTATTTATATTCATATTCATCCTACCGATGCTTTTACAGAAAATCCCCAAAAAAGGAAAGTATCATATAGAAGTTACAAAACTGTTTTGCAGACTACAACCTAAGGAAACGGACAACATAAAGACGCACTTACAAGAAGAATCCGAGGCCTGGGTGACAGGGAAAGGTTCAAGGATCTCCCTTCAGTAAGAGACCTCAGCTGTGCAGCGTTCAGTGATCTGCATTCAGTGAGAGCTACACACGTGCACAGGGAGCTCTTATCTGTGCATCGGTCCCTGGTGTTCAGTGAGATTCCTATTAGTTGGGAGTGTAGTCACTCAGCTGCGCAGGGTCAGTGATCTGGATTCAGTGAGAGAGGTCATGGCTGTGCAGCCTTCACTCGCACATATTCACTGACGGATATTTCAGCTGTGCAGGGTTCAGGCATGAGCATCCATTGAGAGCTCACGTGCTCTGATGTTTTCAGTGACATGCAGTCAGTGAGAGTCTGCTGACCTGTGCAGCAATCAGTGAAATGTGCATTGAGTGAGAGATCTCTTACTGCAGCCCACGGTGAAGGGCATTCAGTGAGAGGCGATGCTTGTGCAGCATTGAGTACTGTGCATTAAGCGAGAGACAATGCTTGTGCAGCATTGAGGACTGTGCATTCAGTGAGAGGCGATGCTTGTGCAGCATTGAGTACTGTGCATTCAGTGAGAGGCGATGCTTGTGCAGCATTGAGTACTATGCATTCAGTGAGAGGCGATGCTTGTGCACCCTTGAGTTCTACGCGTTCAGTGAGAGGCGATGCTTGTGCAGCATTGAGTACTGTGCATTCAGTGAGAGGCGATGCTTGTGCAGCATTGAGTACTATGCATTGAGTGAGAGGCGATGCTTGTGCAGCATTGAGTACTGTGCATTCAGTGAGAGGCGATGCTTGTGCAGCATTGAGTACTATGCATTCAGAGAGAGAATTATAGAGAAGCTTCCATATCTCTGCGTCTCTCCAGCTGCCTTCAGTGCTCTCTGCTCATTGGATGTAAAGGTGCCCCACGGCACCTCCAATGGGTTTCCGTAGTGTAGTGGTTAGTACGTTTGCCTAACACGCGAAAGGTCCCCGGTTCGAGACCGGGCGGAAACACTTTTTTCCTTTCAAAAAAGTAACTCACAACAGTTAATTACTTCATTATTATAATTGAATCCAAGTTGTGGCAACAAAGTAAAAGTTCTGGAAAAAAAAGTGGGGTCAGATGGAAAACAATTCTCCCCTCCCTAGTGGAGAAATCATCTTGACACATTGTTACATACAGTGTATCAGGTGTTCCACTGAAAAGCGAGCAGACAATCATAAGGGTAATCTATACTACTATTATAAAGAGAGAACTTGCACCTTTTGGCCAGGTAAACTCGGGAACCACAGCGCCAATCTACACACCCGATACATCTATGAAAATGTCAGGGTGTGTAGATGGACATAGGCTATATAAATTTTAAAAAAAAGTAAATTAAAAAAATTAAGTTTGTAAACAAAGTAGTCCCCTGAAAGTAGCGCCGGCCGGGACCTAGCGCTGGCCGCGACACGACGTGCGTGATGACCGCGACGCGACATGCGTGATGACGAAGAAGGAGTAGCGGCGGTGCAGTGACGAGTGGCTGTGCAGTGAGGAGCGGCGGCACAGGTAAGGAAAGGGAAAGTTCAGTGCGAGACTGTTTGATGCAGGGGGAGGCAAGAAGGAGGCAGCAGTAAAGGAAAATGTCGGAGCGCGAGTGAGTCGGGGCGGGAGGGGGGCGCGGGAGGGAGTCGGGCGAGAGGGGGGCGGGAGTGAGTCGGGCGGGAGGGAGTCGGTGCGGGAGGGGGTCGGGGCGGGAGCGGGTGTACTGCCCCCAGCCCCTTTCTGCCCCAGGCAACGCTGGGGCGGGCTGCTAGTATATATATAAAATCACATTACTAAAAGCATGATAAAATGCAAATACTTGAGCATGTGCACAATAAAATAAGCATAACAAGCGTCTGACAGCAGTAAGAGGAGGTGGGAAACAGAGGCTCACCTTATTTGAAAAGATTACGCAGAACTGCTAGACCCACTGAAACATCGGTCTCGCTGGCTGCATCCAAACTGTAGTGTTTGGTGAAATTATGCTGACTGGCCCAAGTTGCCGCTCTGCAGATGTGCTCGTGAGGTACTCCAGCGAAAAGAGCAGTTGAGGAAGACACTGCCCTTGTAGAGTGCGCTCTAGGAGCTGCTTGCAAAGGTCGTCCTGCTTGTGTATGGCAAAAGTCAATAGCAGCAGAGATCCATCTCGCAATTGTTTGCTTAGATACTGCTTGGCCTTTACGAATCGCACCATAGGTGATAAATAGTTGATCAGATTTGCGTAACATAGAAGTTCTTTGCAAATAGAATTTTAAACATCTCCTAATGTCCAGTGTATGCAATGCCCTTTCTGCAGGGGATTGTGGGTTAGGAAAGAATGTCTTTAAGATGACAGGCTTGTTAAGGTGAAAGTCCGAAGGCACCTTAGGTATGAATTTCGGATTCATGCGGAGCACCACTGAGTTATTTGTAAACTGTAAGAAAGGATGATGAACTGTGAAAGGGTGGATATCACTGACTCTTCTAGAGGAAGTCAAAGCCAATAAAAGTGACACCTTCCACGAAAGGAATTTCAAATCAGCTTCGTGAATAGGCTCAAAAGGAGGCCCATGAGCTGCGCTAACACTACATTAAGATGCCACAATGGTGGTGGACGACGTACCGGAGGGAACATTCTGAAAAGACTTTTGAAGAATTGTTGTATAATTCTTGAAGAATAAAGAGAAGCGGTCCCATCTTGTCGGTATCTTGAAATCGCTGCCAGAAAAACCTTTAGGGTTGCATGAGACAATCCCGATTTTGCCAGATGTAAGAAAAAAGGTAAGATTTGCTCTGGCTTAGCCAAAAGAGGATGAATTCCAGCTGAGAGACACCAGATACAAAACCGTTTCCATTTGAGACTGTACGTCTTTATAGTAGCAGGTGCTCTTGCTCTGGCTAGTACTTCCTTGCAATCTGCAGAAATGTTTAGGTGCGCGAACTCAAGGTATTCAGGCGCCAGGCTGCTAACTTCAGAGATGTCGGGTCCGGATGGTAAATCTGACCATCCTGGATGGAGAGCAGGTTCGGCGTTGGACGCAACTGGATTGGTTCGCACTCCGATAGGAGAAGGAGCTCGGTGAACCAATATTGGCGAGGCCATCTGGGGGCAATAAGAATCAGTAGACACGGTTCTTTCTTCATCTTCCGCAGGACTCTGGGATCTAACGGTATCGGTGGAAAAGCGTAGGCATATATTTGAGACCAGTTGATCGAAAACGCATTCCCCTGAGAGTCTTTGTGGGGATGCCAACTTGCAAAGAACCGGCATTTGCTGTTGTTCTTGGTCGCAAAGAGGTCCAGATCTGGATGACCCCACTGCCGAAAGATCCGATCCACCGTCTATTGATGAAGTTCCCACTCATGAGTGGACACTGTTGTCCTGATGAGAGTGTCTGCAAGAATGTTCTCTGTTCCCGGTACATGAACCGCCAGAAGATTGATTCTGTGTCGTATTGCCCATGCCCATAGCTCCTGGGCTTCCTGAGACAAAAGAGCTGATCTTGCCCCCCCTGCTTGTTGACATAGTGCGAACCAATACAGTGGCTCCTTGAATGATTGCTCGAAATGATTTGAGGGCAAGGAAGATGGCTCTCAGCTCCAACAGATTGATGTGCCAACGTTTCTGTTGAGGGCTCCATTTGCCGCTGATTGTCAGTCCCTGAAGATTAGCTCCCCAGCCTTCGAGGGATGCGCCCATAAAGTTTGGTGCGTCATGAAGGAACTCGCAGCCCTGTCGCAGATTCCTTCTTTGCATCCACCAGAGAAGGGAACCCCGCATGCGAGGGGTGATCTGGATGAGGTCCTCGAATGAACCCGAGACCTGCAGCCATTGTAAGCTGAGTTATTCTTGAAGAGGCCTCATTCTGAGACGGCAATTCGGTATCAACGGAATGCAAGACAATACCATCCCGAGAAAGGATTTGAACCGCCGGACTGAAGCTGACTTTTTTGAAAGTAGATTTAGAGCCATGTCCTGTATTCTGACTTGTCTTTCGTCCGACACGAAGGCTTGGAGCAGCTGGGTGTCTAGGTTCGCTCCCAAGAAAGCTCGTCTTCGGGATGGTAACAACTGGGACTTGCTGACATTGATGAAAAGGCCCAGAGATTGAAAGAGAGCTAGACACTGTTGTAAATGGTTGTCTGTGTCTGCGTAAGAACTGGCCTTGATAAGGCAGTCATCCAAATATGGAAATATTTGTATTCCCTCCAGCCGGAGGTGTGCTGCTACCGGAGCCAAGACCTTTGTAAAGACCCTGGGTGCCGAGCGCAGTCCAAAGGGAAGGACCTTGAATTAATAATCCCTGCCAGCCACTCTGAATCGCAGGAACTTTCTGTGTCGAGGTAAGATGGTGATGTGGAAATACGCAACTTGGAGATCCAAGGTGGCCATGTAGTCTCCAGCCGATAGGAGATGCAGTATTTCCTGTAGCGATAACATTCTGAACGTTAGCTTCTTCAGATAATTGTTTAGGGCACGGAGATCCAGAATTGGACGCCATTCTCAGGACGACTTCTTTATTAGAAAAAATCTGGAGTAGAATCCTGTTCCCCTCAGAGTTTGAGGAACCTTCTCGATTGCTCCTTTCTATAACATCAAATTGATTTGGGTAAACAGCTCCTTTAGATGAGCTGGAGGTGGTCCCTTTGGGGGAACATTCCGAGGAAACTGTTCGCATTCGAGGGCATGGCCCTTGGCCACAATGTCCAGGACCCACCTGTCCGATGTTAACGATGACCATTTTGAGTAGAATTTTGATATTTGTCCTCCAATGTTTGCATGCATTGGGACAGAAGCGGTGGCAGGTGATAAGGCTCATTGTCGTTTATCCTTTCAGCGGTAGGCCGGTCTCCTCTTGTTCTGGGAATAATTATTGTTTCGTTGACCAAAGGATTGATGACGCTGTGTTTGATAGTGTTGATTCCCCATGCCTGTAAGAGGACTGCTGCGTATATCCGCCTCGGTTAGAGAACGATCCACGTCCTCTCGCTCCTCGAAAGGGCAGCTTACGAAAT
Source organism: Lissotriton vulgaris (assembly GCF_964263255.1). NCBI lineage: Eukaryota > Metazoa > Chordata > Amphibia > Caudata > Salamandridae > Lissotriton > Lissotriton vulgaris. The sequence continues at coordinate 339,491,345 of NC_141689.1, forward strand.
TGCAGGGTGCCAAAAGACCCAGCACCTATTAAATATCTTAAACAGGTGTCATCCACTATCGTCGGCTCTGTGACGGACTTAATAAACCTGTCTTTTGCCCATGGGGTAGTTCCCCCCAGTTGGAAAGGGGCGGTGGTTAAGGCTCTTTTGAAAAAGCCTAACCTCGATCCCGCCGACCTCGCCAACTTTCGGCCTATCTCTTTGCTGCCGGGTATCAGTAAGGTGGCTGAGAAGCTGGTAAATAGCCGTCTCTCCAACTTCTTGGAAGCCAATTCCCTCCTTGGCGACTCCCAAACGGGCTTTCGCCCCGGTCAGGGGACCGACACCGCCCTCCTGGCGGTCGTGGAGAATGCGAGGAGCATGCTGGATTCGGGGGGGATCAGTGGCAGTGATCCTCCTGGACCTCAGCGCTGCTTTTGACACCGTGGACCACCAGGTGCTTCTCCAACGGCTGTCGGTGGTGGGGGTCACGGGTTTGGCCCTCAAATGGTTCGCCTCCTTCCTGGAAGGTCGTACATTTGAGGTGTGGGAAGGCCAGGAAAAATCATCCTCTACCCCTCTCCAGTGCGGTGTGCCACAGGGCTCTTCATTGAGCCCTACCTTATTCAACGTTTACATGGCCCCCCTGGAGAATGTGGTACGGCCGCTGGGTATTAAAATCATCAGTTACGCTGATGATACTCAGCTGGTGGTATGCCTGTCCCAGTCGGCGTACCATCCCGACCGGCTGCACACGTGTCTTGGAAAGATCTACACGTGGATGTGCAGCTCAGCCCTAAAGTTAAATGGCTCCAAAACGGAACTGATGCTGCTGGGGAACTCCTCTCCCTCTTTGTCCCCCAACAGCTGGCCAGACTGTCTGGGACCGATGCCCCCCCCTAAGCAAGAGATCAAGAGCTTGGGGGTATGGCTGGAGCAGGACCTATCGTTCAAAACCCACGCCAAAAAGACTGCTGGCGTGTGCTTTGGCCTGCTCCGCTCAGCCCAGAAGATTCTGCCCTTGCTCCCAGTGGCCACTCGAAGGCTTCTCATCCAGGGACTTATCATCTCGCGGCTGGATTTCAGCAATGCGCTATTCCTGGGCGCACCCGAATCTACCCTGAACAGACTGCAGCAAGTGCAGAACGCGGCTGCCAGGCTTTTGACGGGTCTTCCTAGGCGTCAATCTGCCCGCCCGGCGTTAAGGGCTCTGCACTGGCTCCCGGTGAGGGACAGGGTGAAATTCAAGTCACTCTGCATCGCCCACAAAGTTTTGCACGGGGTAGGTCCACCTATTCTGGAGGAGATGGTCCAGCCCTACAAGGCCTCTCGTTCCCTTCGCTCTGACCACCAACACCTCCTTCAGGTTGGCAGGGTGAAAAAGGCAAGAACCGGTGGCAGAAGGTTTTCAATCAATGTGGCCTCCTTGTGGAACTCATTGCCTCTACAACTGCGCTCCGAAGCCAGTCTTCTCAGGTTCCGTAAACTTTTAAAAACTTTTTTGTTCTCCGTTTAATCCCTGTTTCCGTTTAGCACTGTTATGTTCTGATAAGCGCTGGGATGCCTATTGGTAACCAGGCGCTATACAAAACTCGGAATAATAATAATAATAATAATAAAAGATTTAGCGGTTTCTGTATCCTTTTTGATTGTCTGCAGGGCTTCTTTCACTTGCGGGCCAAACAGAAACTCTCCGTCATAAGGCATATCCAAGACCCTTGTTTGCACTTCTTGACGGAACGAAGTGGAGCGTAGCCAACCTTGCCTACGCAGGACAGCAGCACCTGCCAATTGCCTGAAGCCAGTTGAGGCCACTTCAACAGCGGAATCAATAATCTCAGCCGAGATCCTTTCACCTTCCTGCATGATCTTTTATGCTTCAGACTTAGAAGGTTCTGGAAGTTGGTCTATGTATGGCGAGATATCTGACCACATTTGCAGGTCATATCTGCCCAGTGTGAGAAGGTGGCCTGATATGCAGTGCTCACTATTCTAGTGAACACTATGTATTAGTCCAACAACCCTTATTGATGATTGGTTGTAAGTCAACCTTATAGACCAGCTATCCTAGTAGCGTGGATACGAGCAGTCTAAGGCTAAAGACTCGAGAGGGCGTGTTAAGCCAGCTGTTATACCATCACATATACCCCTTGAACACCAAGTGAAAGGACACCACACAAGTGTTATGAAAATAAACAGTGTATTCATTTGAATCACAACAGCCCTGTACTCTTTATGAGGACAGGGTACTAAGCACAAAACAAAACTCTTACGAAAATACTTAAGTTAGCACAGTATATACAAATGCCCGAGGGGCACGGAAAACCATATACTCTGAAAGTGGAATGCAAAATTACTAGCAGGTAAGTACAGTACTAATAGGCTTTGGAATCGCTAGGACTTGACTATAGAATCTTTAGATTACTTCTAGGAGGCCCAGGGGACTCGGGTGCAGAGTGTGCACTCTCACGCGTGATGCGGGACAAAGTCTATGGTAGCTAGATTTCACAGAGTTAGTGTTCTCGGGCGAACCCGACCTGGTAGGAGGAAAACGAAAGTGGATTCTAACCCTTGGATAGTGAGGCTATGCTGGGGCACCGAAATGCCGAAGTTACCTAGCCCAGGGGCTGCAGCTGCATAGGTCTCAAAAGACGTCGGGAATCCTCGTAGACGGACCAGGAGCCTGGAAGAAAGATGCTGGCAGGCGACCAGTGAAGAGAGTTTGAAGTGATCCAAGCCTGGATCTTGAAGATGGACGATACCTGAAAGCAGAGGGGACCAAGTTCGTGACTACTAGCCAGTAGTCAGGTGGCACCAGGAGGGCACCGGATGGTAGTCACCTCGACTAGGTGAGTGGGCGACGCTGGGCTCTGCAGATCTCACGGACCAGGAGGCGTTGTCGGCGACCAGGATGGAGGAGCGAGCTGTCCCACGATGGATGAAGCTGTCGGCGTCGCTGGACCCAGGATTGGGCAACAAAGCCTTGGCTAATTCAAGCCCACGCGGTGGACCTAAAATGGCGTCTTGAGTGGACCAGGAGGGTCCGGGGTGCTCCTCTTTTGGAAGGGAGCAAGGGCCAGTCTGGAGCAACCAGACCAGCAGCAGTGATGTCGTCGGGCGTTGTTAAGAAGGCCACAAGCCAGCGGGCTAGTAGACAAACAACGCGGTGAGCAGCAAAAAGCAGAAGGGCCCCACGCAGATCGTGGAGATGCTGGGAGGCTGAACTTCGGTGCTGGAGCTGCTCAGGGTCGGGGTTTCTCGGACCCCAAAGCACTCACCAGAGGATCCCTCGGCGGTCGTGCTGAAAAGATGTCATGCAGTCTTGAAGATGGCCAGTCCCTCGAGGTCTCGTCGCACCCACGGTTCTCAGCTTTGCTGTAGAGGTGAGTAGAGGTCAGAGGTGCCAGGGAAGCCGGTTCTCGTAGAGCTGGGCAGTCGGATTCCGGAGGAAGGACTTGCAGCAGACCGCAGTGTTTCTTAAGATGGTGCCTGCTGATGCAGGGTGACTACTCCTTAGTCACAAGGGAGAACCTTGAAGAAGAAATCTTGAAGTCCTTTCGCAGAAAGTCGTGTCTTGATTCCAAAGATGATCTAATTTGAACAGGGGGCCCGCTCCTATCTTTATACTAAGAAAAGGGGCTGACCCGGTGACTAGGTCCTGCCTATGGGTGGGACTAGGAAGGGGGGTGGTTACACCCCTCTCCCATGCCAGACTTTCCCCAGGCCAGGGGCTGGTGTGCCCCTGGAACTGGTTCTGACCGGCCTATGCGTAGTGAGCACCGGGGTGCCACTCAGCAGTCACCTTCCTGTAAAGCCCTGCCTACCCAGGATACACAAAACCCTGTCTGGGATGGTGCTAGCACCGCCCCGGACAGGAAACCCTTTGTCCAAGCTCTCCTCGCTGGAAGGACTCCCAGCAGCAGGAGGTCAGACTCGTGTCTGTGGTGGCAGCATCCATTTTGTGGAGCTGAGGCTTCGTTTAACTTTAACCGGGGTTCACAGTTACATACATGTCGTGTCCCTCTAGAAGGGTGGAATGCTAACCCCGTCGCCAGAATTGGCGAGGGGTTAGTATTCCAATTCGTATGACACCTTACTCAACATGTTTTGATAAAGCAATACCAAAGATAGCATTTAACCGCGAGGATTATAATGCACTTAAGAGTATATGGTATGCGATATAATGGAACAGCTATTAGGACTTGGTTCCGCAAGCTGCAAACGGGTTCAGCTCATGCCAGAGCACCATTTCACACGATTCCAAGCACTCTGCCTTCAGGATTGTCAAGGCCTGCCATAGGAGTGACTGATAGGAATCTGTGTGTCCATTTTTAGGGTTAGATATAGGTATACTATATCTACAGCAAAGGGTGATTACACGACTTTGCCCCAGCTGTCATGCAGCCAGTTGTGTCAGATTTAGGAGGCCAGCCAGGGGTGGCATAATACATGCTTCAGCCCCTGGTAGGCCCTGGGTACACCTATGCCCTGAGTTACAGGGTCTGATAAGGTGGCCCAGTTCCAATTGGTAAATGCACCTAGGGTACATGTCGTAATTTAGAGAGAGAACAGCCGGGCTGTGGGTCTGATTGGCAGGCCCACAGCCAGAGAAAGTCGTAAACCAGTGAAACAAAAGCAAAATATCTGGGTGATCATAGGATTGCAGTCCCTACTCTCCTACATGACCCCCCCCAAACTTTGGGACAATAAGCTAACCTTGACCAGGCGAGTCTTCTTGTTCTAAGTGGAAATATCTGGAGAGCCCATCGGCATTGCCATGATCAGTACCAGGTCTATGTTCCACTGTAAAGTCCATCCCCTGTAGGGAAATGGACCACCTAAGCAGTTTGGGGTTTTCACCCTTCATCTGATTTAGCCACAAGAGGGGCTTATGGTCGGTCTGAATCTTGAAGTGAGTGCCAAACAAGTATGACCTCAGCTTCTTCAGGGCCCAAACCACAGCAAAGGCCTCCCTCTCAATAGCTGACCAATTCTTCTCTCTGGGGGTCAGCCTTCTGCTTATAAAAGCAATGGGCTGGTCTTGACCATCAACATTCAGTTGAGATAGAACAGCTCCCACACCCAACTTAGAAGCATCTGTTTGGACAATGAATGGTTTGGAGTAGTCTGGACTCTTGAGGATAGGTGCTGTGCACATGGCCTGCTTTAGGTCATCGAATGCTTTTTGACAGCCTGCTGTCCACTGAACCTTTTTTGGCATTTTCTTACTTGTCAGTTCATTTAATGGAGTCACAATTGATCCATAGTTCCTGACAAACTTTCTGTAGTAACCAGTCAGGCCCAAGAAAGCTCGAACCTGAGTCTGGGTGGTTGGAGGAGCCCAGTCCCTGATTGACTGTATTTTGCTCTCCAGTGGTTGAACTTGGCCTCCAACTACAAGGTGGCCCAAGTACACAACCTGTGTCTGCCCTATCTGGCACTGTGTGGCCTTGATAGTGAGACCTGCTGCTTGCAGTGCCTCTAACACTTGCCTCAGGTGGACCAGGTGATCCTCCCAGGTGGAGCTAAAGACAGCAATATCATCTAGATATGCTGCACAGAGGTCATCCAGCCCAGTGAGAACATGATTCACCAACCTTTGGAAGGTGGCAGGTGCATTTTTCAGACCAAAGGGCATTACCACAAATTGATAATGCCCACCAGGGGTTGAAAATGCTGTCTTGGGCTTGGCATCCTCAGCTAACCTGATTTGCCAATACCCAGCTGTCAGGTCAAATGTACTTAAGTAGTTGGCAGAAGCCAATCTATCTATAAGTTCATCTGCCCTTGGTATTGGGTGGGCATCAGTCTTAGTGACTGCATTGAAACCCCTGTAGTCTACGCAAAACCTCATCTCTTTCTTACCACCCTGGGTGTGAGGCTTTGGCACTAGAACTACTGGACTAGCCCAAGGGCTATCTGAGGGTTCAATGACTCCCAACTCCAACATTTTCTGCACTTCAGTTTTGATGCAGTCTCTAACATGATCAGGCTGCCTGTAGATTTTACTCTTAACTGGCAAGCTGTCACCAGTGTCAACCTCATGGGTGCACCAATTGGTCTGACTGGGTGTTAGAGAGAACATATGTCTGAAAGACTGAAGAACCTGTTTACAGTCTTTCTGTTGATGTTCAGAGAGGCTGCCACAAAAGACAACACCATCCACTGATCCATCATCAGGATTCTGAGTGAGCAGGTCTGGGAGAGGGTCACTCTCTTCCTCCTGTCCCTCATCAATGGCCATGAGCAAGCTCATGTCCTTCCTGTCGACATATGCTTTGAGCCTGTTGACATGGAGTACCATGTGGAGGCTCCTGGGAGTTCCAAGGTCCACCAGGTAGGTGACCTCTCCCTTTTGCTCAAGAATTGTGTGGGGCCCAGACCATTTGTCTTTGAGTGCTGCTGGGGCCACTGGCTCCAACACCCACACCTTCTGTCCAGGCTGGTAAACAGTCAGGACAGCCTTTTGGTCATGCCAAGCTTTTTGAAGTTCTTGACTGGCCTTAAGGTTTTCAGATGCCTTCTCCATATACTCGGCCATCCTGGAGCGGAGACCAAGTACATAGTCCACTATGTTGGTTGCAGGCTTTTTGAGAGGTCTCTCCCATCCTTCCTTCACCAAACACAGGGGGCCTCTCACAGGATGCCCATACAAAAGTTCAAAAGGGCTGTAGCCAACCCCCTTTTGTGGGACCTCTCTGTAAGCAAACAGAAGGCAGGGTATCAGGACATCCCATCTACGCCTGAGCTTTTCAGGTAGTCCATGAATCATCCCTTTCAGGGTCCTGTTGAACCTTTCAACAAGCCCATTGCATTGTGGATGATAGGGTGTAGTGAACTTGTAGTTGACACCACATTCCTTCCACATAGCAGTTAAGTAGCTTGACATGAAGTTTGCACCTCTGTCAGAGACAACCTCCTTAGGGAAGCCCACTCTGGAGAACACTCCAACTAGGGCTCTTGCCACAACAGGTGCTGTAGTGGTCCTAAGGGGAATAGCTTCAGGATACCTGGTGGCATGATCCACTACCACCAGTATAAACTTGTGCCCTGATGCTGTCTGGGGTTCCATTGGACCAACAATGTCAATCCCCACTCTTTCAAAGGGCACCCCCACCACAGGCATTGGTATAAGGGGGGCCTTTGTTGTGCCACCTGACTTACCACTGGCTTGGCAAATGACACAGGAGCGACAAAACTCCTTGGTATCCTCATTCATGTGAGGCCAGTGAAAGTGTGAGACAAGCCTGTCCCAAGTCTTTGTCTGGCCTAAGTGACCTGCTAAGGGAATCTCATGGGCCAAGGTGAGAAGGAAACCTCTCTGAGTCAAGGGTACAACCAGCCTCCTGGTCATGCCAGGCTTGGGGTCTCTTGCCTCAGTGTACAGGAGTCCATCATCCCAGTATACCTTGTGGGTACCTGTGGCGTTCCCAGCAGCAGCCTGCTGTCTGAGGGGTTCAAGGGAAGGGCAGTCTAATTGTTCCTTCCCCAGGTCTTCTCTTGAGGGTCCCCCTGAGCCCAGGAATTCAACTTGATCAAGTTCGAACTCTTTAGGCTCAGTTTCCCTCAGTTCCTGTAGGTCAGCCTCCTCTGAGACTTGATCCTCAACCTGGGGCAAGGGGGAAGGCAATGCCTTAACCCTACTGCTCTTCTTCTTGGAAGGTGTCTGGCCCATTGTTCCAGGATCCAGCACCTGTTCAGTGGGGCATTTTCTGGCCTGTGACCTAGTCACAGCAAGCACATGTGCTGGCAAGCCTAACATCTCCATGTGAGTCCTCTGCTCCACTTCTGACCATTGTGATGACTCCAAATCATTGCCCAACAAACAATCCACTGGGAGGTCTGAACTAACAACAACCTTTTTCTGGCCATTTACCCCTCCCCAGGAGAAAGCAACAATTGCCATACTATGACTGGTAGTGACGTTGCTTGCATTGGTCACCAGGAAATCTGTACCTGGCATGATCTGTCCAGGGTCCACAAAGTTAGGTGTCACCATTGTGACACTGGCACCAGTATCCCTATAGGCCTAAGCCATTCTTTCATTGATTAAAGGTGTCTGTCTGTATTTGCCCAAAGTATTGGGACTGACATCAGGGGATATATCCACATCCCCTGTACAGACAAGGACAGCCTGAGTGAGTGTGCCAACTAAGTTGTCATACCCCTCAGAACCCAAGGTTAACCCAACTAAACCCTTGGGAGGTGCACTACCACTGCTGACTGTACTAGGGGGCACAGGTGCCTTAGGGGCTGCAGTGGCAGGAGTCTGCCCTCCTCCTTTCTTGGTGCACTCACTAAACCAGTGAGTTTTACTTTTACAGTATTGGCACCACCTTTTGGACTGGCCATCTTGATTCTTCTTTTTCTGGGGAGCCTGACCCCCACCCTCTTTTGGTTGTTGGGGACCTGTCGAAGACTTCTGGTCATTTTGTTCCCCCTTAGAATCTTTACCCTTCTGGTCTGCTTTCTTCTGACCACCCTGGTTCTGGCCCTGGTTTTGCTTAACTCTTGTTCTGACCCATCTGTCTGCCTTCTTTCCCAATTCTTGGGGAGAGGTCAGATCTGAGTCAACAAGATGCTGATGCAACAACTGGTTCTGACAATTGTTTAAAATTTGTTCTCTCATGATCAAATTGTACAATCCTGTATAATCAGTAACCTTACTGCCCAGCAACCAGCCCTCCAAAGCCTTAGTAGCACAATCTACAAAGTCAGACCAATCTTGAGACTGAGTTTTCTGGGTATCCCTGAAAAGCAACCTGTACTGCTCAGTGGTTAGGCCAAACCCATCAATCACTGTATTTTTCAAGACTTCGTAATTGTTAGCATCCTCAGCTCTAGTAGTGAGGAGCTTGTCTCTACCTTTACCTTCAAAGGAGAGCCACAAGATAGCTGCCCACTGACTCTGGGGGACACACTGTACAGTGCAGGCCCTCTCAAAAGCAGTAATCCATTTGTGGATATCATCCCCTTGTTTAAAGGGGGGCACTATCTTACTCAGGTGTCTTGTATCAAAACTCCTTTCCCTATTGCTAGGTATAATGCTGCCACCAGTGGGAGTTGTCCCACTCAATTCTTGCTCTCTAGCAAAGGCAAGTCTCTCTTTGGCCAGGGCAAGTTCTTCCCTTTCAATCCTCAGATTGACCTCCCTTTCTTTAGCTTCATACACTCTCCTCTGAGGGGATGTCATCCCTCTGTGAGAAGAGGTTCGAGAGCCATTGGTTCGAATGGATCTGTTAGAGCCTCTGGATAGAGACCTAACTCGTCCATTCCCAATGTTAAGCTGGCCTGAGAGGGGCCCCAGGGGTCTCCTAGTACCATCCTCATGCCTGCTTAAGTTGGACCTGGTTAGTCTACTGACTTCTACCTGTCCCTTTTCTGCCTCATCCCCAGATAACTCTAGATCCTCATCCTCCTCTTCACCTTCTGCAGAGAGATGGATAAGGTCAGGGTCATCTGTGGTTCCCTCTAGGGGAGGCATGTTCCCATCTGGATGAGAAGGGTCTGTGTTACCAGCCCTCCTAGCATCATAAGTCTCTAAGAGACCAATCAGAAAAGGAATTGTGGGGTTAGACCCCTGTTTTAGCTTCCTGGAGGTACACACTTGTCTCATCTCCTGGAAGCTAAGAGCAGCATATCTGGAAGTGACCTGTGGAAGGTCCACTGACACAAGGGGAGACTCAGAGTTTCCTCCTTTGTCTGACATGCTGATTCTAGTGTGGTGTAAGTGATGCACCTACCAACACTATATGTTTGCCTACTGATCCCTTGCTAAGAGTTGTAGCCAAGGTGTGCTAAGCCTTGAGGAGCTAACACAGCTGGTTCAGTAGAACTCAGAGTATTCTAAGCTAAGTTATATGTACCTGAAGTACTTATGTGATCTTTCACAAGATATTCTTAGGATACGTGTGGTAAAACAACAGCAAGCTCAAATCCCAACCGCTGCTCACCAATGTGAGAAGGTGGCCTGATATGCAGTGCTCACTATTCTAGTGAACACTATGTATCAGTCCAACAACCCTTATTGATGATTGGTTGTAAGTCAACCTTATAGACCAGCTATCCTAGTAGCGTGGATACGAGCAGTCTAAGGCTAAAGACTCGAGAGGGCGTGTTAAGCCAGCTGTTATACCATCACATATACCCCTTGAACACCAAGTGAAAGGACACCACACAAGTGTTATGAAAATAAACAGTGTATTCATTTGAATCACAACAGCCCTGTACTCTTTATGAGGACAGGGTACTAAGCACAAAACAAAACTCTTACGAAAATACTTAAGTTAGCACAGTATATACAAATGCCCGAGGGGCACGGAAAACCATATACTCTGAAAGTGGAATACGAAATTACTAGCAGGTAAGTACAGTACTAATAGGCTTTGGAATCGCTAGGACTTGACTATAGAATCTTTAGATTACTTCTAGGAGGCCCAGGGGACTCGGGTGCAGAGTGTGCACTCTCACGCGTGATGCGGGACAAAGTCTATGGTAGCTAGATTTCACAGAGTTAGTGTTCTCGGGCGAACCCGACCTGGTAGGAGGAAAACGAAAGTGGATTCTGACCCTTGGATAGTGAGGCTATGCTGGGGCACCGAAATGCCGAAGTTACCTAGCCCAGGGGCTGCAGCTGCATAGGTCTCAAAAGACGTCGGGAATCCTCGTAGATGGACCAGGAGCCTGGAAGAAAGATGCTGGCAGGCGACCAGTGAAGAGAGTTCGAAGTGATCCAAGCCTGGATCTTGAAGATGGACGATACCTGAAAGCAGAGGGGACCAAGTTCGTGACTACTAGCCAGTAGTCAGGTGGCACCAGGAGGGCACCGGATGGTAGTCACCTCGACTAGGTGAGTGGGCGACGCTGGGCTCTGCAGATCTCACGGACCAGGAGGCGTTGTCGGCGATCAGGATGGAGGAGCGAGCTGTCCCACGATGGATGAAGCTGTCGGCGTCGCTGGACCCAGAATTGGGCAACAAAGCCTTGGCTAATTCAAGCCCACGCGGTGGACCTAAAATGGCGTCTTGAGTGGACCAGGAGGGTCCGGGGTGCTCCTCTTTTGGAAGGGAGCAAGGGCCAGTCTGGAGCAACCGGACCAGCAGCAGTGATGTCATCGGGCGTCGTTAAGAAGGCCACAAGCCAGCGGGCTAGTAGCCAAACAACGCGGTGAGCAGCAAAAAGCAGAAGGGCCCCACGCAGATCGTGGAGATGCTGGGAGGCTGAACTTCGGTGCTGGAGCTGCTCAGGGTCGGGGCTTCTCGGACCCCAAAGCATTCACCAGAGGATCCCTCGGCGGTCGTGCTGAAAAGATGTCGTGCAGTCTTGAAGATGGCCGGTCCCTCGAGGTCTCGTCGCACCCACGGTTCTCAGCTTTGCTGTAGAGGTGAGTAGAGGTCAGAGGTGCCAGGGAAGCCGGTTCTCATCGAGCTGGGCAGTCGGATTCCGGATGAAAGGACTTGCAGCAGACCGCAGTGTTTCTTAAGATGGTGCCCGCTGATGCAGGGTGACTACTCCTTAGTCACAAGGGAGAATCTTGAAGAAGAAATCTTGGAGTCCTTTCGCAGAAAGCCGTGACTTGATTCCAAAGATGATCTAATTTGAACAGGGGGCCCGCTCCTATCTTTATACTAAGAAAAGGGGCTGACCCGGTGACTAGGTCCTGCCTATGGGTGGGACTAGGAAGGGGGGTGGTTACACCCCTCTCCCATGCCGGACTTTCCCCAGGCCAGGGACTGGTGTGCCCCTGGAAGTGGTTCTGACCGGCCTATGCGTAGTGAGCACCGGGGTGCCACTCAGCAGTCACCTTCCTGTAAAGCCCTGCCTACCCAGGATACACAAAACCCTGTCTGGGATGGTGCTAGCACCGCCCCGGACAGGAAACCCTTTGTCCAAGCTCTCCTCGCTGGAAGGACTCCCAGCAGCAGGAGGTCAGACTCGTGTCTGTGGTGGCAGCATCCATTTTGTGGAGCTGAGGCTTCGTTTAACTTTAACCGGGGTTCACAGTTACATACATGTCGTGTCCCTCTAGAAGGGTGGAATGCTAACCCCGTCGCCAGAATTGGCGAGGGGTTAGTATTCCAATTCGTATGACACCTTACTCAACATGTTTTGATAAAGCAATACCAAAGATAGCATTTAACCGCGAGGATTATAATGCACTTAAGAGTATATGGTATGCGATATAATGGAACAGCTATTAGGACTTGGTTCCGCAAGCTGCAAACGGGTTCAGCTCATGCCAGAGCACCATTTCACACGATTCCAAGCACTCTGCCTTCAGGATTGTCAAGGCCTGCCATAGGAGTGACTGATAGGAATCTGTGTGTCCATTTTTAGGGTTAGATATAGGTATACTATATCTACAGCAAAGGGTGATTACACGACTTTGCCCCAGCTGTCATGCAGCCAGTTGTGTCAGATTTAGGAGGCCAGCCAGGGGTGGCATAATACATGCTTCAGCCCCTGGTAGGCCCTGGGTACACCTATGCCCTGAGTTACAGGGTCTGATAAGGTGGCCCAGTTCCAATTGGTAAATGCACCTAGGGTACATGTCGTAATTTAGAGAGAGAACAGCCGGGCTGTGGGTCTGATTGGCAGGCCCACAGCCAGAGAAAGTCGTAAACCAGTGAAACAAAAGCAAAAAATCTGGGTGATCATAGGATTGCAGACCCTACTCTCCTACACCCAGGATGGCCAATGAGTTAGCAGCTCGGACCGTGGTAGCTGCCATAGTTGAAACACGCTTGCCAATGGCATCCAGGTGCCTACCGTCTCTATCAGGTGGAGCCGCAATTGGAGATGAAGGGTTCCTAGATCTCTTTTGTGCAGCTTGAACGATTACTGAATCCAGTTTCGGTTGTCCTATAAGGCAAGCAAGGGACTTCTCCGGAGCCTTATACTTTTTATCAATCCTTGGCAGGACCGGAGGAATGGAAGCCGGGTTAGACATGACTTTAATCCCCTCCTTCCAGATTAAATCTATAATAGGTATAGACTTCGCTTGTTTCCTTGGCTGGTCTTTAAAATCATATAGGAAGCATTCCTGTTCTGTATGCTCCATATGAATGTGGAAGCGTTTCGTGACCCGCTCCATTAAAAGGTGGAATCCACCCACGTCCACTGGAGGTGAATCTGAAGTAGCCGGTGGCGAAGGAGAAGGTGTTTGAACCTGGTAATCATCCCACTCCGACATCAATGACTCGTTATCGACTTCTCCTACTTCTGTTTCTTCTTCGTCTGAAGAACGTTGTTCGTCTGGCTGACTGGATGAAGCAGGTGGAGGAGACCTTGGAGGTCTGAGGTCAGTCAAATGCGTCTCAACCACAGGTGTAGGAGGTACGGAGCCTGTTGACTGCAATGGCGGAAAACGCCTGTAATAGTCATCCAGCATGCATTGAAGGTTGATGAGCAATGCTATTGGCACCTGAGCTGAAGGGACATTTGTCACCGTTGATGTCATTTGCTCAGGCGAATGCTGAACTTCTTGGTCGTCCTCTTGATATTTTATATTCAATTCGGAAGGACTTTTCGTCGTTCCAAATGTTTCCTCAATAACAGAATCCTCCTCACTGCCCTCAGAATCCAGTAGCTTGTCTGGAACCTGTAGAGGTATTTTTTGCGGTGAAATATGCAGAGGAGATAAAGGTTCCAAGGTTGAACCACGTCTCTGAAGTAAAGACGGTTTTGGCGTCGACAGGAAAGCCGTAGACACGGACCACACTTGCAAAGTGGTACAAGAAGATAGCTGTGGCGTCGACGGAGGTTCTACCAAAGGACTCGTCGACCTGGGTTTGGCGGTGGACGACAATGAGGTAGTCGTCGAAGGTACAGTTATCGTCGTCGACAATAATAGCTCCGTCGACGGTGGTGCCTTCATCGACTCGTCGACGATGGTGTTTTCGTCGATGGTGTGGCGTCTAACGGTGGCTTCTTCGTCGACGGGAGAACAAGCGTTGATGGTGTCCTCGACGGGCTCTTCTTTAGTTTAGCCGCCGACAATGGCAGAAGATGAAGACTCAGCCGTTGACGAGATAGGTCTAACAGTAACATAGACCATCGTCGGCGATGAAGACACAATCGACATAATCATCTCAGGCTTAGGAGAGGAAAAAGTTACCGTTGACGTAGACGTAGCGTCGACGGAGATCTTCGTCTAGTTTTCTCAGAAGATGTTTGAGGTAACTTCTTTGTGGATTTTCTCGGGGGCGTAGATTAACCACTTTTCTCCTTAACAGGGGGAGTAGCCTTAGATGTGGAAGGCCTCTCAGACCCCTTAGCAGGTTGTTGCTTCCTCGCAACCTTAGCCCCAGGAGAAGTTAAAAACTCATCAGCAGCTCTCTTCCTAGAGGCTGAAGTAGACCCAGAGGCAATACTGCCTACCTCAGAAGCAGGATAATCCAAATTCTTGAGCTTTTGTAGGCACAAAAGTTGGCGCCCCGCTCGTTCCCGGAGGGTCTTCCGAGGGAAGGTCCTACAGATCTTGCAGTCCTTCACTTGATGTTCAGGATACAGGCAGTAAATGCACTTCTTGTGGGGATCTTCTTTAAAAAGCCAGAGCTTACCACAAGAGTCACAAGGCCTGAATAGAGATTTCTTGGTAGACATCTTTAAAACACTAGATTCCAGAAGGAAATAGCAAAGTACTGAGCAGAGCTCAGGGAGACTCCCTTCACAAGACGTGCAGTAGAAAATCTAAGAGCCTGAACCTCTGGGGAGAACCTTCTGATGGGTGCTGTCACCTGATTGGCTGCAGTTTGATCTATACAAAATGACTAGGATAGTCATGAGTGTGGAAGTTTTTTCTCCTGTAGCTTGGGCTACTTTACTTCTTGGTTGGGAATTACTGGTTTTTACTATGATGTTATGGCATATTATTGCTATTTTATGTACCGTGGGACTCCCACTCCGACGACGGGGAATGATTCAGGCATGTGAATCTATGAAAGACACCCCTAATACTGGAGAAAATAAGTTACTTACCTGTAACTGTATTTCTCCAGTATTGGTATTTTTCATAGATGCACATGCTTGAAACATTCCCTGTCGTTGATGTGGTTTCCCATGGTACAATTAGAAAAGCAGTGTAATGTTAAATATAGCTTGGGAAGGCCATAAAGGCTGCACTTTAGTAGCATATCTCAGTTGTTTAAAAGAGACCAAACTTCAACCAATCAGATTGCAGCACTCTCTAGCAGCACTCTCTAGCAGCACTCTCTAGAACACTTCAATCCAAGGTTTCGGTCTCTCAGCTTTTCAGAGCTCGAGTATGAATATCTATTAGTAGTAAAGAGAAGGTGAGCCTCTCAGGGGAGGATGGTGGGTCACAGGTAAATCTATGATGGTGGGTCACAGGTAAATCTATGAGATATACCAATACTGGAGACCTACTATTACAGGTAACTTATTTTCTTCTACTGTATTGGATGTTTCATAGATTCCCCTGTATATATATATACATCTATATATATCTATAGATATATATATATACACACACACACACACAATGTTAAATGTGCACAATACATTAGCCGATGGCAGCATATCACTTAATTTGATGGCTCACCTTTACTGGAAGAGATGATGTAACACCGCCTGGCCCACTGCTGCATCACTGTGGAATCCAAGCAATAGTGCTGCATAAAGGTGTGTCTATTCTTCCAGGTCACTGCTCTGCAGATATCTTGGACAGACACCATCAAACAATGCTGTTGAAGTCGATATTTAGGTCTAGTAGAATGAGCTCGCACTTTAGCCTGTAATGGTGTGCCAGCTTTTTGATGACAAATTGTATGACCTTATTTATCATCTTGCTATGCCTTGTTTAGAGAGTGGATAACCCTTTCTAGGAGCACTGTATGCCACTAATAACTGACTGGATCTGGGGAATTGCTTTATTTTAAACATCTTGTGATATCCAAGGAATGTAACATGCTTTCTACTACATTAATGGGATCTGGATAGAATGTCTTTAGAACTACTGGTTAATTTAAATGGAAGTCTGATGGAACTTTTGGAATTGATTTTGGATTCATTCGCAGAATCACTCTATCGTTCCTGAACTGTGAAAAGGGTTCTTGAATGTGAATGCCTTTATTTCACCTACTCGTCTTGCAAATGTTAGTGCCAGCAGGAGTGCCACTTTCCACTAAATAAGTTTAATGTCCGCTTTGTGTATAGGCTCAAATGGGCTTTTCATTAGTTGAGACAGCACAGTATTTAGTTGCCAGAGCAGGAGATGTTGTCTCACTGGCGGGTAAACCGAAAACATACCTTTTTAGAAATTGTTTGATGAGCCTGCTAGTCCATAACTATGATAATGTCAATGATCTTCTGATGCTCCCATTTAAGACTAAGCCCTGTTTGTACAATCTGCTGTAGCTCTGGCCAGTATATCTCTACATTCCCCAGGGATATTCAGATGTGCAAACTCAGTGAATTTAGGAGCCAAGCTGACAAGTGCAAGGATCTCGGATCCGGATGAAGTACTTGGCCCTAGTTTATTGCAAGTAGAGACGGAAATGGTTGCAGTTGGATGTGCTGTCACTCTGATAGGAGAATTAGCTCTGTGAACCAATGTTGTCTTGGCCATCTCAGAGCTATAAGAATTAGCCTGCAGGGCTCAGTCTTCATCTTCCTGAAAATCCGTGCGAGGAGTTGGAGGAAAAGCATATGCAAAGATTCTGGACCATGCGATCGAAAACGCACTCCCCAACGATCCTAGTAGTGGATGTCATCTTGCGTAGAATCAGCATTTCTGATTCTGGGAGGGTGCAAATAGGCCCAGATTTGGCCTGCCACATTGGTGGAAAATTTCCACTAGGACTTCCTGATTGATCTCCCATTCATGGCAGGTTCTTCTAATTCTGCTCAACGTGTCTGCTATGAAATTTTGCTTCCCCGGCACATGCTCCACTTTCAGATTTATCTGGTGACTGATCAACCACTCCCAAATCCTTTGCACCTCTTGGGACAGTGCTTGAGATCTTGTGCCCCCTTGCTTGTTGACGTAGTGCATGGTGGTAGTGATGTCTGTGCGGACGAGCACTACAGACTTTTGTATCCTCTTCAGGAAGGCTCACAAGGCTAGGTGTACTCCCTTAAGTTCCAGAAGATTGATATGTAGAAGTAATAGAGACAGTTCCCATTGTTGGACTGAAAAAATGTGTTTGCCAAGTTCCCTATGCACTGTATGATTTAAGTTAGCATTCGCTGCACCATTTTGTATTTAGCCACCATTTTGAGCAATGATCAAAATGAACTTCTGTCTCACTCTTTGTCTGCCTCACCGAAAAGCGCTGTCAATGTGTCCTCTGTACGTGCATTTCTTCAAGGTTGAGTTTTGCTGTGCTATTGAATACACATTTTTCATTATTGCATACTTTTCCGACTAGATAGGACTGTTCCCACTGCTCAGAGCGGCGAGGGCAGGCAGAGTAACCTTGAATGCAAGATAATGTGTGCCCGGTCCCAGGATTGTAACTCATCCCTTTGTATCTCTTTTGTTCACCAGCTACCAGACTGGAAAATTCCAGTCTGGGGGTGTCTTTAGGGGTATTGGAAATGTACTTTATGCCTTACCATGTTGTCAGTACCTCTGCAGCAATCTAAGGAAGCTGGTCAGACCGGACTCCACTCGAGTGTACTTCTAATTGATATCTTTGGTTTGTATTCTCTACTGTCTGACCGACTCTTCATTTGTGAGGAAGGCTGAGAGGTGGTCGTAAGTGACACGGGTGGCCCTAATCGGGTCCCTTCCTTCACCATTTGCCGTTGACTTGCAAATCCTGGAGATGAGCTCACCAACCCTCTAAGGAAGCGTCTGTTGTGATTACCAACCGGGAAATTTGGGGTATGAATGTCAAGCCTGTGGAAAGATTCGCCTCTTGAGCCCACCAGGAAAGAGCTGTGCGTATTCCTGGGGTGACATGAACTATATCGTCGAAAGAGCATTGTGTTTGGGTCCATTGCTTGTCCAGTTCCTCTTGCAATGGTTGCAGAATTGTACTGAAGAGGAAAAACAACATTATCCCTAGCAGGAATTTGATAAGGTGAACTGAAAGTGACTTTTTTCCTTGAACTAAATGAGCCAAGTGCAGCAATCTTGTCTTTCTGGAGTTGGATATGGCTTGTTCTGCACTTTATCTAGTATCAAGAACATTATCCTTGTAGAGGGCTGAAGGGATGGTTTTTGCGGGTTTAACGTAAGGCCTAGTTTGCTGAAAAGGTGAAAGCATGCACAGCTTGACCTCTGTGCAGATTGGTGGGTAGGTGCCTTGACCAGCCTTCGTCAAGCTGCGGAAAGGCTTTGTGTTTCTCCTGTCTTAAGAATGCCACTACTAGAAGCTCTGACAGAAGGTTTCTTTAAAATCGTATAATAAAGCATCTCTGCTTGCTTATTTGTCATCGGAAGGTCAAACCTTCTATTCGCTCTCTCCAGGAGGTTATGGAAACCTCCTATATCTCTTCAGGGGGTGTATCCGTGCGTGGTGGCATTGAGGATATCTGAGTCGGAATGCAGTAATCATCCCACCGATTGTGGATAGCTCAAAGCTCCCCCTCTTGCTTTTCGTCATTTGAAGACAAGCTATCATGCACTGACACAATTCTAGACTGTGGCGTATGCCTTGTGGAGGCGGTGTTGGGATATTTCATGGCGTTTGTGGGGTGGAAAGCTGTACAGGAGGAGCTTTAGGAGGTGCTGTAACCTGGTGAGGTAGGTGGAAGCACAAATCGCTTGTGGTAATTGTTGTAAATAGGATGGTTATAGATGACAGGATACTTCTAGTTGATTACATGTAGATTTATTGTAGGACACAACTGAGTACACAACCTCGCCAGCTGACCAGACCATCAACTGACACTAGTAGAATTCTTAGGTGGAAGAAAGAACATACATAGGCATTGTGGTAGACAGAGCATGAGAGAACACTAAGAAAGGACTAAGACTACAGACAACCACATTACATGAAGAATCAATGTACAACACATCTCCCTCCTTTATAGAAAAGAAATGAAATAAAGCAAAAACAGAGATTACAACACCTACCCCATGTAGTACAAAAATGAGATACACAAATCTAATTAAGTACCACACGAGGTATCACCAACACGAACGGAAAACAATAAGATAGTAGACATTTTGTACTACACACTCCATCCCCCTCCCCTGGTGAAACCAAAACATGGTTTAGATGAGTGAAGATCAATGCAACAAAGAAAAGGTGTTTACGCCCACAACCTCCCCAAACATGGGTACACCAGAGGGTAGGTACACTTTCCACACTGACCCCCAAAACCAACAATAAGTTAAACAAACCAGGTAAAATTATATGAGGTCATTTAGATAGAGTACATCAGGGGTATTGACCCTTAAAACAAGAATGAGGCACTGGACGTCAGCACAACATAGGGTATACCATGGGTACTGACTGGCCCCACACCCTCCCGAAAGAAGGGTACACCATTGGGTAAAAAAAAAAAACAACGCCCTAGGAAAGTACAGCCACAACAGCTCTTCTTACACTTTCCACGATGACCCCCAAAACACACAGGTAGGTGTAGACACAAACCCTTGGGAGAAACACACCATACCCAAAGAAGGGTACACCATTGGGTAAAAGACACCGCCCTAGGAAAGTACAGCCACAACAGCTCTTCTTACACTTTCCACAATGACCCCCAAAACACACAAGTTCACACCCTGGAACTAAAACTACAACATACCCTACACAGGGTATACCATGGGTACCGAAAGGCCCCACACCCTCCTCAAAGAAGGGTACACCATTGGGTAAGAACACCGCCCTAGGAAAGTACAGCCACAACAGCTCTTCTTACACTTTCCACAACGACCCCCAAAACACACAAACTACAACATACCCTACATAGGGTATACCATGGGTACCAACAGGCCCCACACCCTCCTCAAAGAAGGGTACACCATTGGGTAAGAACACCGCCCTAGAAAAGTACAGCCACAACAGCTCTTCTTACACTTTCCACAACGACCCCCAAAACACACAAACTACAACATACCCTACATAGGGTATACCATGGGTACCAACAGGCCCCACACCCTCCTCAAAGAAGGGTACACCATTGGGTAAGAACACCGCCCTAGGAAAGTACAGCCACAACAGCTCTTCTTACACTTTCCACAACGACCCCAAAACACACAAACTACAACATACCCTACATAGGGTATACCATGGGTACCGACAGGCCCCACACCCTCCCCAAAGAAGGGTACACCATTGGGTAAAAGACACCGCCCTAGGAAAGTACAGCCACAACAGCTCTCAATACACTTTCCACAATGACACCCAAAACACACAAACTACAACATACCCTACATAGGGTATACCATGGGTACCGACAGGCCCCACACCCTCCCCAAAGAAGGGTACACCATTGGGTAAAAGACACCGCCCTAGGAAAGTACAGCCACAACAGCTCTCAATACACTTTCCACAATGACACCCAAAACACACAGTAGGTTAAACACACCAGGTAAGATTATATAAGCTCTCCTAGATAGAGTACATCAGGGGTATTGGCCCTTAAAACTAGAATAAGGCACTGAATGTCAAAACAACCTCTCCATGAAGAAAACAAAAGGAGAACAGACCCTTGAAACTGGATGAAGAGGGAAACGCTCATACAACCTGAAGTAATCACTAATATGAAACTGGTTCGAAGTTCGTTATAAGTAGCTCTATGTGGCTCCATGAAGGTTGTCCTCTACCATTATCAACAAGTCAACCCAACTATAGACACAAGTATCGTGACCTGCAGCAGGCAAGACCAATCAAGTTTCATAAGTAACATTGAAACTGTCATCGTGTACCTGGTGTTGATCTAGTACGAGCACTCTCATACCTCATTCATGCACCATTTACCAACGCACTTGGTGACTTAATCACATACAACACACAACCAAACAGGGGTGGCCACAAACAACATAACAACTCACACACAACATATGTTGTGGGAAAAACCCTAGTCCTGGTTCCTCTCAGAACCTTTCTGTCACAACTCTCTGTCGTGAATCTGGGACCTTAGACCTGGTACTTCTGTAAGCCTCACTGTCACAAAGTTCCTCAAGGTTCCGGGACTCAAAACCTTCTTCTAAATTCAACTGGAAACTTCTCAGTCACAATCGCTCAGACGCTCTATCCTCTCCTAGATTCATTGACTTGCTTCTGGACTCACTGTCCCATTTCTGATCTTTTTCTTAAAGTTTTGGAGTCACCACACTTACAGCAATTATCCTGTACATTCTCAGTCCTGAACATAGGTTTTAGACTCTACTTTATTCACCGACCCAGTTCAGAACTCACTGTTCCTGTTTCGGAGTCTCTAGACTCCACGCCACTATTCCGGACTCCTTCACTTCTCCTTGACACCGTTTGCCCTCTCCTGTTTAGATGCTAGAATCTTTGTCCTTTGATATACTTCGTCCTCTCCCAGTATCATAAGCAATGCAAAGAAATTCATTTTCCTTCCTGAAGCTTTCACTTCAAAAGATGGATTTGTCCATCCTTGTTGTAAATCTTGGAACCTTTGTCCCAGACTTTGCCTCCGTTGTGGACTTCTTGTCCAAACACTCACTTGGAACTTTTGTCCCTGTTGTGGACTTACCGTCCAGAGTCACACGTGGAACCTCTGTCCCCATTGTGAACTCACCGTCCCGAGACTCATCTGGAACCTCTGTCCCCATTGTGGACTTACCGTCCAGAGTCTCACGTGGGACCGCTGTCCTCGTAACCTATCGCCAAGACTCTCACCTGGGACCACTGTCCCCACTATGGACTTACCGTCCAGAGACTCACATGGGACCAGGACCTTTGTCCCCGTTGTGAACTTACTATCCAGAGTCTCACTTGGGACCTCTGTCCCCGATGTGGACCTTCCGTCGAGACTCTCACCTGGGACCTTTGTCCCGGTTGTGAACATTTTGTTCATCTTGCAAACTTGACTCTACTTGCAAGACCATTGTCCATGCTCTGTTTCCATACTTTGTTTTCTTTTTGGAGAACACTAAGAAAGGACTAAGACTACAGACAACCACATTACATGAAGAATCAATGTACAACAGTAATCCACCCGCATCATGTGTAGGTCCAAGGCCCATGCTCATGGGACACATACCTCCTGCTAATGTTGCTGCCGATATGGCTAGAATTGTTCCTGATAATTTAGGCCCGCTTGCTGAGGAGAGTAATACTCCTGGCCATAATACTCTTCGTCATCATCTTGCTGATATTTATCATGCAGCTCTAATGGGTTGCGTGCTACCACGCAATTATCATTATTATCCAGTTTGGCCAGCGCTGCTGATGGAATCGGTTTTGCCATTGATGAGGTAGAGACCAGTTTGACCGTCGAGAAAGTAGTTATCATCAGTGAACTGACCACAATTACTCTTGTTACAGTCGTCGCGGCCGTAGTCGTCTTCCACCGCATAGTAGACTATTTCTTCGCCGATGGTGTGCTCGTGCACGATTTCTCAATTGACCATGCCAAACTTGTGAGAAATCTGAAGGGAAGGTGTAGAAGGTTTAGATTTTGATTTCCCTGTTTTTTCTGAAGAAATATCATGTCTCTAATGGTTGTGAGAGTGCCTTTCGGAGGGACTGCACTCCTTGAAAGATCTATGGGGAGTCTTTTTAGAAGACTTCTCGGGAGGCTCAAGAAGTGACTGAACTTCTGACCTCTCCCTCTCTAAACTCTCCTGGAAGATAAGGAAGAACCATCAATGTCAGCCCCAGAAACAGGGTCTTCCTTGACTTTAAGCTTCTGGAGCCACAGCAATAACCTCCCCTCTATGTATTTTAGGGTTTTGAGGGAAAAGTATGGCAGATCGTACACTCCTTTACCTTGTAATATGGGTAAAGGCAGTAAAAGCAGTACTTCTGTTTGTCTTCTGAATGCAATCTCTTCTTCCCATAGGTTCCACATTGTCTAAAAATACCTTTTTTAGCCAGTCCTGACATTGTAGAATCAGATTCGAAGCAGATGGTAACTGGCAGTAGTAGGTAGATATATAATCTCTCTGAAGATTGAAAAGTACGTTTACTGAGTAGAGCTCAGGGGAGACACCCTCACACGACAAGTGACAGAAGCCTCTGAGGGGAGTGTTCTAGAGGATGCTGCAGCCTGATCGATTGAATTTGGTCTCTTTTGAATGATAGAAATGAATTACTAAAGCAAAGGCTTTATGGCCACTGCTTTTCTAATTGTACCATGGTACTCACACTTCCACAAAGGAAAAAAGTTCAAGCATATGAATCTATGAATAATCCAATATTGGAGAAAGTAGCACTAATGGTAACTCCACACACACTGGGACACTTTGAGGAAACTCTTTGAAAGGGCTCGCTTTCCCAATATCTGTGAGGTGCTATAAAACTGGCAACTCCAAAACCCAACAAACCAGCAAAAGAATGTTCCTCCTACTGCCTAATCTCCAAACTCATGGATTAAAATAGGAACAAAAATTATAGCAAATAAATTGGCAACAGACTGATAAGGGTAAGCAGTTGCATGTTCTTTAAGGATCAAAAGCACAAGTTACTTACCTTCGGTAACGATATATCTGTAAGAAACAGTAGTTAGTGTTAGAACCCTTACCTTAGAATATCCCCAGGCATCAGACTGGATCCGGAAAGTTTTGCGTAGCAGTACCCCTGCGCGTCGGTAGGCGTCATCTGCAGCTCCGCGTCCGGCGTCGTGGTCGCTGGGATGACGTCTGAGTACTTAGACGCCGCTCTCGCGCGCTGACATCAGTTCTTGTACATAGCTTTCCGCGCCAGGAACGCAGAGCCATGCCAGAGACCGACACTGGTGCCATAAAAACTAGGGCCCTCAAAGGGAAATACCTTAACCTTAGATATTGGTCCGCAGAATGGGGAGGACGGGTGGGGCGGTAAGGAATCGAACACCAACTACTGTTTCTTACAGATATATCGTTACCGAAGGTAAGTAACTTGTGTATCTGAAATAAACCGGTTAGTGTTAGATTCCTTCTTTTAAAAATATTTTGTATTGAATAATTTTCTCATTTTATGCAGACAGGAAACAAGCAGAGCAGCTTATGACATGTATTGCAAAAACAAACAGGGCAGCATATTATACATTTAATACAAGAAAAAAAGGATATGAAATATATATACATAATGTGGAATAATAAGAAACATATCAAAACAAAAAGCCCTAAAGTAAAAAAGAAAGAGAAGAGAAGTAAGAAAGCAATACCAAGTTTTACACTTTGCACCATTCCATTACAGGTGCCCACATTTTCATTCCCATTCTCTTTTTCCTGCTGCCCTTGGTCCTGTATATAGCCAGCTCTAAATTGTCAAGTAACCCCGCACGCCAAGTCTCAAAAGAGGGGGGTGGGGCATCACTAATCCATTCGCCCGTAATACAGGAGCGTGTGAGTGCCATACAAATGAACAAAAAATGTTTCCTCTCTTCAGGAGCTGCATCTGATGTTACCCCGATCAGTACCATTTCCCTAGTTATGCACACTGTCGACTGCAGCAAGATGGTCAAGAATTGTTCAATAGAGGAGAAAAATTCCTTCAATTTTGGACATGAGAAAAACATATGTGCGGCATCAGCTGCATGTTCCCCACATCTGCTGCAAGTTGTACCCACCGTTGTCCCCCACTTCGAGATCTTACCGGGGGTATAATAAAGATCAAATATTGCCATATAATGTTGTGATCGTGAACGTCCTGTGAGTAAGATTTCATTAACTAATCTGATTGATTCCTCCAACTCAGCTGAATCCCGGTCTAATTTTGCTGCCCGTTTACTCTGATATATCCCATATCATCCGAGCATGACGCCAACAGAATTTTGTAATATATTCCAATTGAGGTTTTCCTAAACATACAATCAATAATAGGGATTCTCTTTAGGTGTGATTCTAATTTATTAATATAGCTATGGATTTGCTAAGTACTTGAAGTAATCAGGACCAGATAAATTAAATTTTTCTTGAAGGTCAGGAAAGGAAAGAAGAGTTCCATCACTGATTATATCACCTAACCAGTGGATACCCTTCATTCGCCATCGATACATCACATGATCATAACAAATTGATGGTAGAATGCCTGATGTATTAAAAGGTGTATACAGCGTTACTTTTGGAAGTCCTAAATGCCGTTTAAATAATCTCCATGCCACATACGCTGATTTTAATATCTTGAATCTAGTTTTTTTTTTAAATAACTAGGCTCAATTATTTTAATCAGGCAACCCCTACAATCCGCTTCCAAAGCAAATTCATAGATAGAAGGCGAATGACTCGGAGATAGTCTTGCTTTTTCACCAATCACTAGAGGGGAAATGTATTGTAATACGGAGGCCAAATAGTAATACAAAAAATACGGTATGCCCCAGCCTCCTCTTTCTTTAGGCAATATCATTTTTTTATGCGCACGTCTATGTCGCTTGTAGCTCCATAAGAACCTTGCAGACATTCTATCTAACTGTTTAAAACAGCTAGAAGGAAATTCAAGCGGTAAAGCGCGGAACATATATAAAAACTTGGGGAGAACCACCATTTTTAAAACATTGGCCCGACCTGTTATGGAGATCTATTCTTTCCAACATTGAGTTCTTCTTTTTTAGAACCACGTTGACATTTAAATCCGGAATATTAGATAATGGGATTCCAATTTTAATACCTAAATATGTGGCCTCTGTCACCGTTGTTATTTGTGAAGGAGGAGGAAGGTATTGTGCTAAGTATAATGTTTGTGTTTTTGAAATGTTCAATTTATAGCCTGAAAAAGATCCAAACTTAGTTGCTAAATCTTCTATTATTGGGATTGTCCTATGGATATCTGTTGTTCCTACTACAATGTCATCAGCATATGCCAATACTCTAAAATTCATCCGGAACACTTGAACTGGTTCTATATTATCAGCGCTATTCAATTTATTTAGGAATACGTCAATATAAAGGGCAAATAATAACGGGGAACATGGGCACCCTTGCCGTGTTCCCCGAAGTATCGAAAAGGAGACAGACCCCTGCCCTGCTAGTTTAATGGATGCTGTTGGAGAGACATATAGTACTTTCAACGCCAAAATCAACTTTGGACCAAAACCCTTCTGACTCAACACATCCCAAAGGTACGGCCATGCTACCCTGTCGAATGCCTTTTCGGCATCCAACAGGGTAATTCCCATGGCCGTCTTGGTCGCCTGTGCCCAGTCCAAAAGAGCAATAAGCTGACGAATATGATCTGTAGTGTCCCTATTAGGGATGAATCCATGCTGAAAATTTGAAACAATAGATGGTATTAGGCCGGATATCCTAGAGGCTAGGATCTTCGAATAAATCTTGCTATCGGCATTGATTAAAGATATTGGTCTATAAGAAGCCGGTAGAGTAGGTGACTTATCTCTCTTCAGAAAGGCCATAATTATTGAATGTCTCCATGACTCTGGTGCTCTACCTTTCTGTGCTTCTAAAAATGTAAGCAGTAGATCTTGTTTCAAAATGTGTCGGAACATCCTGTAAAACTCTAATGGGATGCCATCAGGTCCCGTGGCCTTTCCTAGTGCGAGGGAGAGAATTGCAGCTTCCATTTCCTCCCAAGTTATATCTTTCTCAAGAGATAAAATCTGCTCTGCTGTTAGTTTAGTCATGGTTCTATTATCGTTAAAGTTCAAGAAGCTTTCTGATGAATAATTGGTTATTTCCTCCTTATATAATTTATTATAGTACTGTCTAAAGACCTCCAATATCTCATCTAGTTTTTCGAAGCTTTGTCCTGTCTGGTCCTGAATACATTTTATTAAATTGATAGCCTCCTTTTGACAATTTTTTTTAGCTAACATTCGACCTGTGTTTTCTCCCACCTCATAAACTTTCGCCTGATTGACGGCTATCTGTTCTGCTAGTTTCTTTGCAAAATTCTCATATAACCTTGATTTATGAATGGCTAAATCTGACATTATATCTTCTGTGTCTTGGGAAAGCCTCATAGCTGTTATAAGCTTAAGTTCACATTCCTGTAGCATCTTAAATTGTGCTGCCATATGATCACGGGATTGTCTTTTATTATTGATGGGATATGACAACGTCTCACCCCGTACCCCCGACTTAAACAGATCCCAAACCATTTGTGGTGAAGTGGACCCACAAATATATTCTAAAAAATCGTTAATCCATTTCCATATGTTCTATATAGCGCATGTCCGCCAATAATTTCCGTTCGAACGTCCATGAATTTCGTGCAGAAATGTCTATACCATCTGCCACCAATTCTATCATAATCGGGTTGTGATCCGATATTATTTTAGGATAGATATAATAGTTAAGGTCCGTAACAACTCTAGGAGTTATAAAAAAATAATCTAAATCGTACAAATTTCTGATGGGGAGCTGAAAAAACCGTGTATACAGGGGCACCCATACTTTTAGCATGACCGACATCTACCAGTCAGAATTCCCTAACCAATCCTCTCAAAGCTTCATAAACTTCGACTTTCCTGCCTGAATATCCTACATCGCTAGTTATGTCGAATTGTCCCTCCAGATGTATATTAAAGTCTTCGCATAATATAAGCGGGGCAGGCCATCCGGCAAGCTCGATACTGAGAAAATGTAATATTTCTGGATCGTCCAAGTTTGAGCCATAAATAGTACAAATAGTCCAAGACTTATCCCCTATCCAGAATTCCGCAATCACCCATCTTCCATAGGGATCAGTTTTTAACCGTTTGCAGCGGTCACTCCCCCTCTTCTTCAATATTGCTACTCCTCTAGTTGTAGAGCCTTGTCTAGTGCAACCTACCACCTCCATACCCAAGTCCATGAGCAGATGTCCATTACTCCACGGCAAATGGGTTTCTTGTAGACAAAGTATATCACATTTCAAGGCCTGTATAATTTGTGCCACCATTCCTCTTTTCTTTCTGTCGTTTAATCCACAGATGTTCCATTAACAAATCCTTAGCTTAACCATTATCAAAGGTCATATAATTTGACAAAAGTAATTCATAACATATTAAGTTTCCTCTAAGAATCACACTGCTAGTCTTCAAAATGCATATATATTTAATCATCATCTTAATACATCTGCTTATTAGTATAAATTCTGCTCTGCTCTTGTTCTTGTCTGCCCCCGCCCATCCTCAACCCACAACCCACCCTCACCCAACCAGAATCCCACCCACAAAAGGCAAAGGGACAGAATAGTCCCTCTATGTGATGGATAGAGAAGCATGGTGTGTCTCTATGTTCGCATCCAGTCCCCTGACGGCAAAAAAGAGAAAAAAAAGCAAGAGAAACAGAAAGTAGAAGCGATTGCCATAATCAGAGAAGAACATGACGTCCCTGGCTCCTACATTCCTATTCTATACATACCCAATTCCCCTGCGTTATATCATAAATAAGAAACAGCAAATTAACGAAGAACAAAGACAATTAGGAGGCCTCCCTGGATAATGAAAGCCTATTCCATCAGAGATAGAAAATACTGTATAGGGAATGGGTGTGTATGATTATATTTATAGCTGTATTAAACTATCTATCAATTACATAGAAGCCAGGTGCTTCTTAGCCCTACTATCAGACGTAAGAAGCTGGGTTTTCTCCTTATAGATGACCTTAAGCTTGGCAGGATTAAGCAGAAATGCCTGTGCCCCTTTGGCCTGAAAGAGAGGTATGAGATGGCGCAATTGCCATCTCTGCTGTACTGTCACCTGACAATAATCAGGTCTCACAAAAAATTCTATCCCTTTCCCCTTCCGCTTTCGATCAGGCCTAGCTGTTACATTCCTTACCTTAGAATAGATACCCCAGCAATACCAACCCCGGTGGTGGGTCTGCGGACCAAAATCACACCAGAAAGTCCTGGAGAACATAACGGCCGAAAAAGCCATCTCTCCGGACTTGGCTGTCCAGGCAGTAGTGTTTAGCAAACGTGTGCAGCGAGGCCAACGTAGCTGCCTGGCAGATGTCCTGAAAGGGGACTCCCGACCCAGGGCAGTAGTAGCCGCCGTGGCCCGAGTGAAATGGGCCCTCAGCCCAACAGGGGGCTCTTTTTTAGCCAATGAGTAACAGACCTTGATGCACAACACGATCCACCGAGAGATGGTCCGTTTGTGCACCGCCCGTCACTTCTTCGCGACCACGTAACCAACAAAGAGCTGGTCATCCACCCGGAACTGGCGTGTGTGATCAAGGTAGAAGGAGAGCGCACGTTTTTGGGTCCAGACGGTGGAGCCTCTCTTCCTCTTTTGAGGGATGCGGAGGTGGAAATAAGGTGAGCAAGGTGATGGACTGCCCGATGTGAAAGGTTGTAACCACCTTAGGCAGGAAAGAAGGATGCGTTCTTAAGACAACTTTGTTCGGATGGACAGAAAGGAAAGGAGTCTTAGAGGATAGAGCCTGGAGCTCACTCACTCTCCTGGCAGAGGTGATGGCAACCAGGAATGCAGTCTTGAGAGTCACAAGACGAATAGGGCAATTGTGAAGTGGCTCGAAAGGAGCGCACATCACATAGGTGAGAACAAGGTTTAAGTCCCACTGAGGCATCACGAAAGGAACAGGAGGAAACATGTGCGTGATACCCTTCAAGAATCTATTGACAGCAGGGGACTTGAAACGAGAGGGCTGAACAGGAAGCCTGAAGAAGGCAGAAATGGCAGAGAGGTAGCCCTTAAGAGTGCCCAGAGCAGAGCCCTGCTGGGCAAGAGAAAGAAGGAAGAGGAGAACCTCTGAAAGGGGGCAGAGAGAGGATCCAGAGGCTTTGCTGTGCAACATGCCACAAATATGTTCCGATTTTGTGGAGGGACGACTGGCTGCCAGAATCACATCACAGACTTCAGGAGGCAAGTCAAATGGCCTCAACTGCCACCGCTCAATCTCCACGCATGGAGGTGGAGGCTGGACAGGTTCGGGTGGAGGACCGTCCCCTGCTGCTGCGACAGAAGGTCCTCCTGAAAAGGCAGACGAATCGAGAGATCGACTGACATGCTGAGTAGCTCGGGATACCACTATCTTTGTGCCCAGTCCGGAGCCACAAGGATGACTTGGGCCCGGCCTCGCCTGATCTTCTTCAGCACTCTGGGCAGAAGTGGTATAGGTGGAAAGGCATACAACAGACCTCAGCTCCACTCGCGACGAAAAGTGTCGCCGAGCGAGTGCCGCCTTAGAAATTCCAACGCGCAGAACTGATGACATTGCACGTTCTCTTCGGTGGCGAATAGTTCCAACCAAGGATCTCCCCTCTGCTGAAAGAGACCTTGCGCCACGTCAGAGTTTAGACGCCATTCGTGATCAGTCATGCACTGGCGGCTGAGTTCGTCCACCCTGGCGTTCAGGGAATTTGCCAGATGTTGAACCACCAGAGTGACACCCTGGTATGTCAGCCATGTCCAGAGGCGCAGAGCCTCTTGACAAAGGGTCCACGATCCCACCCCGCCCTGTTTGTTGCAGTACCACATGGCGGTGGTGTGGTCCGTGAACACCTGCACTACACTTCCCCGGACAGAGGGAAAGAATGCTTTCAGTGCAAGTCGGATCTCCCGCTGCTCCAGAAGGTTGATGTGGAGCCGGGACTCCGCCAGAGACCAGAGTCCTCTGATCTCCCTCTCTCCCATGTGGCCTCCCCATCCCAGGAGAGATGCATCTGTCACTACTACGTGCGCCGGTTGGGGAAGGGAGAGAGATCTGCCACTGACCCAAAAGCGGTTCTTGAGCCACCACTGCAACTGCTTCGCAGTGCCCTCCGAGATCCGGACGCAATCGGACAGGTTGCCCTGATGCTATGCCCACTGAAACTTCAGGTCCCACTGCTGACCCCGGATCCGTCACCGAGCGTGAAGCACCAGAAGAATGTAGGAGGCCATCAGCCCCAGGAGCCGCAGCGTCAACCTGACCGAGTCTCGGGATAAAGGCTGAAAGTCCGGAATCAGAGCCTGAATATCCCGAACCCGCTGATCGGGGGGAAAAACCCGAAACTGCGCTGAGTCCAGAACCGCTCCGATGAAAAGGAGCTTCTGAGAGGGGCACAAGTGTGACTTCGGCACGTTGATGGAGAACCCCCGTGAGTGAAGGAGGTCGGGCGTGGTCTGGAGGTGGGAGACGACTGCTTGGGGCGAGCCCGCCTTCAACAACCAGTCGTCGAGATGGGGAAGACTGAACCCCCTAATCAGCGCAGATGAGCTGGGAAACCGCCATCACTTTAGTGAACACCCGTGGGGCACTGGTAAGGCCGAAGGGGAGCACGGTAAACTGAAAGTGCTCGTGGCCTACCGTGAACCGCAGGTAACGCCGGTGGGCCTGCAGGACGGGGATGTGGATATATGCGTCCTGCAAGTCCAGTCTTCTGGCTCCAGGGCAGCTAGGACTTGAGCCAAAGTCAGCATCTTGAACTTCTCCTTCCGGAGGAAGCCGTTGACGCTCCTTAGATCCAAGATAGGGCGTAGGCTCCCTTTGCCCTTCTTGGGTACCAGAAAGTAGTGGGAATAACAACCACGTCCTACTTCTGGCCCAGGAACGCGTTCGACGGCCCCCTTGGCCAAGAGGGCCATAACTTCCTCCTGCAGAAGTTGCAAGTGATCCCCCGACATGCGGTGGTACTGCAGTGGCATGGATGGAGGGATCGCATCGAAGGGGAGGGAGTAGCCCCTTTGGACGATTTGCATCACCCACCTGTCCGATGTGATAGAGCGCCAGTGGAGAAGGTGATGGCGAACCCTGCCCCCCACTGGCGTTGAATGGGCCCGAAAACTCGGACTAGGAGGATTTTGAGGCAGATGCGGGGGCAGGTGTGGACTGGCCTTGCCTGTGTCTCCCGGCACCGCCACGGCGGTTACCACATCCGCGACCGCGTTGAGGTGGGTTCTGCGGCCTGTGGTTAGTTGGACGTGAGGGGGCGCCCCTTCCTTGGCCATGAAAGGGGCGGAAGTCTGCTGGCGTTGGCCGAGGCCCAAGGACTTAGCCTTAGCCCTGGAGTCCTTAAAACGTTCCAGCGCGCTGTCCGCCTTGTCGCCAAAAAGGCGACGGCCATCAAAGGGCATGTCTATAAGGGATGCTTGTACATCGCCTGAACAGTTGGCGGACCTCAGCCAGGCGTGGCGGCGAACTGCCATCATCATTGCAATCGCCCTACCAAGCGAGTCTGTGATATACAGCCCACACCGGATGGAATATCGGGCTGCGTCCCTTCCCTCCACGAGGGCCTGGGTCAGCTTTGCCTGGACCTTCACCGGGCATTGCGGCAGCACTTCCGCAACCGTATCCCAACAAGAGTGGGAGTAACGGCCCAAAAGGCAGGCGGTGTTGACAGACCGCAACCCCAAACTCAGTGAGAACAGCTTCTTACCAAACTGGTCGTACCTCTTGGATTCCCGATCGGGACGGGCGGTCGGGAATCTGGTCTGGGAGGTTGCGGCTTGGATCACCAGGCTCTCAGGGGTGGGGTGAACGGACAGGAAATTGGGGTCGCCCGGAGCTGGGCGGTGGGGTCGGGCCCCGTTCCGATCCACAGGGAGGCCTGGGGAGGGCTTGGACCAGGTGCCCAACAGAACGTCAGTGAGGGCCTCGTTGAACGGCAGGAGTGGCTCCGAGGAGCTTGTCTGCGCTTTGAGTACCTCAGTGAGGAGGTTAGTCCTCACGGCTGCGACTGGGAGCTCAAGAGCCAAGGACTTGGCTGCCCGAGTCAACACCACGCTGTATGCAGCCCCCTCCTCCGTAGCCACGGAAGGAGGAGACACAAAACCAGGTCGGGCGAGGTGTCCAGGCCACTGGCCTCCCCAAGTTCGTCCGCCCAGTCCTGACTCAATTGGCACTGCAGTGCCAGAGGATCCTCAGGCCCTTCCCAATCCCCCTCGTCCTCCATCTCCTGAAAGTCAGAAAGAAAGGATGGAGCCGGATCTTCGGTGAAGGGCTCACCTATCGGCGTCAAAGACAGCGACGGGCGGCGCCGGTCCGACGCCGGATCCGGACCGGGGCGGGGATCGGGGATGACGACGCCCGAGGACGGCGCCGGGGGTGACACCCTTAGTGACGACGTCGGCGGAGGGGTCGTAAGGTCGACCGGCGTCGATACGAATCCAGGCCTGGATCCTGAGGAGCCCTGCGGCGTTGGGACCGAAGTCGCCGACGGCGCAGGGGCCGAAGCACCCGACGGCGCCGGGGCTGAGGCCCCCAGCCCGCTTGGGTTCCCAGGCGGGTCCGCGGGGCCCGAAGGCACCTCGACGGGGTACCGACGGAGGGAAGTGCGACCTCATGGCCATGAGGAAGGCGCTGATCTCCTCTGGCGTCACGTTCAGCCCAGGGACCGGCGGGTGTGGAGCTGGACGTGGCGCCTGCTGCTCCAGTGGAGCTGCGTGGGCGGTGTCGCCCGAACCCCCAGCCGCATCGCGTGAGCGTCGGGGGGAGTCAGAAGAGCGATGTCGCTTCTTTGACTTCTTGTGCCTCAGCTTACCTGAGGACTTCGAACCAGACGAGTGGTATCGACTCGCCGAGCTATGATGACTGTGGCCCCGCGACCGGTCCCTCGACCTCCACCTGGATTGGGACATTGAGCTGCGCGCGGCCGACTGCCGGATCTCAAGTCGCTTACGGGACTGCTCCCACCTAGCTTTCGATGTCAAGGCCCGGCAGTCGGGGCACGACTTGTCATCATAGTTGGCCCCGAGGCAACAAAGGCACCGACGGTGGGGGTCGGTAACCGACATCAGTCGGTTACAGTCATAACAGGGCTTGAACCCGGGCATCCCTATCAGCACCGGAGTCGATTAACGATTCGAGAAGATCCAAAACAGATCGAAAAAAAGTTTGTCAAAAAGTGACTAAGGAGTACTGCTCTTCCGGATCTGCGCTTGCTGGCGCGGAAAAAAGAAGAACTGACGTCAGCGCGTGAGGGCGGCGTCTAAGTACTCTGACGACGTCATCCCGGCGACCACGACGCCGGCGACGGACGCGGAGCCGCAGACGACGCCTACCGACGCGCAGGGGTACTGCTACGCAAAACTTCCTGGATCCAGTCTGACGCCTGGGGATATTTTAAGGTAAGGAATCTAACACTAACCTGTTTCTTTCCGATTGGCTTTATACAGGTTTGAATAACATGTCAATGTCCAAGATGGCTCCATATGGCCATTGCCAGACTGGACAAGCTTAATGAAACATGGGACTTAGTCCTGGTAGACTTTGAAAAGGTGCTTGATACAATACAATGCCATTGATATTTCAAGCCCTCCAAAAAGGATAGGTTACTTAACTGTAATCCTAGTTCTCTTCAAGGGGTATCCTTATCAATGTCATAAGCACTGAATATTCCATTCCATGCGCAGGGACCCCGGAAATGAAATAAAAAAAAAATATATATATATATATATATATATATATATGCGGGTTGGCTTCTTAGGTTGAAGGATTAACAGTGGGGACTCGAGGGGCATCTTTAACATCTTTTATTGGGACTTCTGCAACGTTGTGCACAGTACCGAGCTACCCGCACACATCTTGGACAATTCTGAGTATGACCCCTGGCAGCGCTTACCTGGGTATGAATGGTGCATCCTGGGCTTTTGAGTCCTGGATCGACCAAGGACCTGTGCAATCTAGTGAATTCACCTGCGGAGGGGCGGAGCGAACATTGCACCAATCGGCATGTAGCAAGGTACATTTACATGCAGAACGCCAGCAATTCCCGAAGACACACCACAGCGCTGACGAAGGCCTGATGAGGCCGAAATGCATTCGCCAAACTTGAGAAATAAAAGTATCGCCTCTAATCCCTTTGTGGCTTCTGCTTCTTTCGTTGGGAGAAGTTGTCCGGTATATGTTTCACGCGCTTTCCAGAGGCGCGCTACAGAGACCCATCCTTCACAAGTGGCCTGGAGGTTCTGGTTCCTGCTTCGTCTAGATGTTTGTTCTCCTTCAAGTAATTGAAAACGCCAGGCTCACCTACTAGCACGAGTGGAACTGTAACGGTGCAATGTGGTTATTAACCTCAGCTTGGGCAGGTTGGCTTCTTCCTGCCCGTGTTCGATTGAAACTCGAGCTTTAGGTTGAAGGATTAACAGTGGGGACTCGAGGGGCATCTTTAACATCTTTTATTGGGACTTCTGCAACGTTGTGCATAGTACCGAGCTACCCGCACACATCTTGGACAATTCAGAGTATGACCCCTGGCAGCACTTACCTGGGTATGAATGGTGCATCCTGGGTGTTTGAGTCCTGGATCGACCAAGGACCTGTGCAATCTAGTGAATTCACCTGCGGAGGGGCGGAGTGAACATTGCACCAATCGGCATGTAGCAAGGTACATTTACATGCAGAACGCCAGCAATTCCCGAAGACACACCACGGCGCTGACGAAGGCCTGATGAGGCCGAAATGCATTCGCCAAACTTGAGAAATAAAGGTGTCGCCTCTAATCCCCTTGTGGCTTCTGCTTCTTTCATTGGGAGGAGTTGTCCGATATATATATATATATATATATATATATATATACATACATATATCATTTTTTCACCTATCACTGCAGCCCCTATAAAAGAGGCTAAACAATATAGCAATAAATAACTGCTTTTGCATTCATATATTATAGAATATAGACCACAGGAGGGCAAGCATTACTTGAACTCTTTTTAATGAGTAGACTCAAAATAATCTGCATAGGAGCAAGCATTGTTAGCCTATACGCTGTATTGAAAACCAATAGCATTGAAAATGAAAGCAATTTTAACCCAAAAAACTGGCACTGTGCCTTAAGGCAGTCATGACCCCCAGCTTCCCATCATGCCACAGGGGTGACAGTTAGGTTAGTTGTTCTTTCTGGCACCTTCAGTCAGGACGCTAGAATTCACAGCTCTGACTTTTTGGACTTTTTGTCAAATAGTTCTCTACTTTTTTGTGGTTTTCTATTGATGAGGATCCGCAGGAAGAGAAATGAACTTTATTTCTTACCTACACCAAAATCCTGTGCAAACCCCTATGGGGCCAGGTCAGGATTAATGGGGTTGTCAGACCCCATTTGGTTGGATAGTGGGACAAACAGAGGTTACTGGTCCATGGTCGGGGTTGGGGCTATTTATCACCAATATCCCAGGATCCTTCCTACTATGTTTCTGGAAACTGGGCCAAGTAAGAACCCATGAGCACTTCACTCTGTGACAGTAGTAGCAAACTGTGACAGGTTTCTCAGGGAGGTAGTACGGGGGTCATAAAGCTTGGAACTCAATCACATAGCAACACAATCACTGATTGCTCCAATCAGAGATTACATTTTTTTAAAACTAAAGTACTTTAATACACTCAAAAATGAAATACTACAAACTATAATATGAAAGTATGAATATCCATTGGTGCAGGACGATTATACCCAGGGTTAAGGTACCCTTACCCTGACTAGGTGTAAAATATGGTATGGCAGACTACAAGCACAAACGCAGTACTGTCCTCTTTCAGAATTTGTGCGCTCCGTCTTACAGCCCTAGTCTTACAGCCCTAGTCAGAGTAAGTCAATCTCACAAGCTCTAGTACTTTTCACCTGCCAGATGTGGTCGGAGCCTGTAGTTCATGCCTGATCTCATTTACCTCTTCCAAGAAGAAGACACTCCAGCTGCAAGTTTGTCGCCACCCAGTCCTGTCTATGGAAACAGCATGTGTGAAGGCCGCTTCCTAGAGTCTGGCTAGCAGGAAGGCTACTGCATTACTGGCAATCTCTATTTCTTTACAGGCCCTCTCCCGCAAGCAGAGAGAATCGGGCAGACACAGAGGTCCTTGGGCCACGGAAGGCACTTCTAAGAGTAGCAGTGTAGTACGGATAGCACACAGAGATGGGACAGTGGCTTTGCTCACACAGATCCGGTCAGTTGTTCCAGTGGCGCATGCTGCTTTAGCCACACTTCATTACTTTGCAGGGGCACAGTCCACTTTGGGTAAAAATGTTCAAGGTCATAGTGAGCCCTTGCTCATGTAGACTGTGCCACAGTACAGGCCACCTGCAGAGTCACTATGGTACAGTCCGCTCAAGCTCATTTCAGTAGTGCCATAGTACAGCCACTTCAGAGTTACAGCGGGGTAATCTACTTCAGGCACTGTGGGAAAGTATTATTTGGGTTGACAAGTGTCCACCTCAAAGGATAAGGCCACCACCTGCTAGATGTCACCCAAATTAAATAAGATAGACATGTGCTCAATCCCTGGTAACGCGACACAGAGCAGTCAGGCTTTTATTTTAGTGACAATGTACTTTGAAAATGCAACCGAGGGATAATAATGAGGAAGTCTGAAATATTTTGTGCATAACTGTATGTAAATGCACAACTGCTGGTTTGTCAATTCTTCTCAATACTAATCAGCAGCAGTAGCGAGAAAAACAGGTTTCATACCGTCTGATGCTGCAATTTCATTACTAAGTTCTTCTGTTAAGGCTACTGTCTTCACAACATCTTGATCTTTGCTCCACAGAAATATTTCTCCGGAAGTAAGCGCTCCTGCCAACCAAGCACCTGAGAGAGAGCGAGACGATGGCAACAGTTAAAAAGGATTCTCGAAACATCAGTGCAGCATCATAACATTATATTGTGTAAATCTCTAACTTGACAAAAATATATACAAAATGCAGTGTCACTAAAATAAAGATAGGCATATATTTGAAATACATTTATTTTTTTTATAGTATGTAAATTGATTATCTAAGTACTCACTCCTCAAAAGAACTGGGTAAATGCAGTTTTAATTATCTGCGTAAGAGATATAAACTGACAAGCCCGTTTCACTGCTGCTCCATTGTATTGCCTCAGCTATACCTCGCTGACACCCCGCAACATCGCCCGGGTCAGGACTCTGAGAGCCACAGCACCTAGCGGCCGGCCGCCACCCACGTCATCACCAGTGCCAGGAGGCGCTTCAAAAAGCAATGCAGGCTCCCGCAGCGCGGGACATGTGTAATGTGGGTGGTTTGCCCCAAATAATGACAGGACACTTGTATTCAGTGGTTGCTTATTTAATGATAAAGTTTCCCTAAAGAGCGCCGAGCCAGTGCGCACTCGGTCTAATCTTTCGCGCCTCTGATTCCCCGATGCGCGCGCAGCCGCCAACATGGCCGCCGGCACGTCACGTAACAGCGTGACGTGCAACTACTAGAGCGCTACACCACATATCTCCCCTTTTTCCAAACAATGAAACGTTTAACTTACAGTCCGCTGTCCATGTCAAAGTCTCGAAACCTTGTCGGTATCACCACTGCTCTTCCCCTCCGGGTCAGTCTTACCGGGGTGGACGGAGTCTCCTTCTCTTGAGTCTCTACGTCACCCCTTCCACTTCTAAGCGCAGCCGCGCCCTCGTCTTGTCTCCTCATGTTTCTTTCCTTTGCAGCTCCCTGGCTGCCGTCATCAGCTCTCTCCTCATGTTGTTCTCCTCTTCTCTCATCCAACTCCACATCCGCTTGCTCCTGCTCTACATTGCTTTCCTCCATGTCTTCTAGTTCTGCTCCACCTTGGCTCCATCGTAAAACTTTGTTGCATCTTGCCATGCGATCTTGAGACCACACGTTTCCGTCGCTTAACAGAGCCGCTCTGTCATACACCTCCTTGACCTGCATAGGTTTACTGTACTTGCTGTCTCCCTTTCTTTGTAGCGTTGCCAACTTTACTCGCACCCACTCGCCTTTTTCCAATTCTGTCTTTTTTACATTTCTGCGGTTGTTGTAGTGTCTCGCATAGATGGCCTGTGCCTTTTCCAAATTGGCTTGCACCACTGCTGGAGACCATTTGCTCGTTATGGTTTTCTCCTTCCATACGCGGTTGTCCCGAGTGAATGGTTCACGACCCCTCAGTATTTGGAAGGGGCTATATCCTGTCCCTGTGGGGGTGATTCTGTACGCCCACACCATGTGCCATATCTCCTTTTCCCAGTCTTTGTTGCTGGAGATAGCGGCTTGCACTGACCCCATCACTACTCTATTAAATCGTTCTACCAGCCCATTTCCGGCCGGATGGTAGATAGAAGAATGTTTGGCTAGGATGCCATTCCTCTGCATTGCTCCATTTGTCAGAAGTGAATTAGGGTCCGTTATCACTCAGGATGGTCTTTGGGATACCCTCTCTCACGAAGGTGTCAGACAGGAACCTTATGATAGTCTCTGTGTCCATCGCCTCGTCCACTTTCACCTCTGGCCATTTCGAATATCTATCAATGAGGACCCACACATATTTCTGAACACCCTGTTCATCCAGAATCGGGCCCAGGATATCCACAGACAACTCTTCCCACAGATTCTGCGGGGGGTCAAATTTCCCTAATGCTGGGCGTAAAAGTTTGAGTGTCTTATCTGCTCCCTGGCACTGTAAGCAGTCTCTGACGTGTCTCTCAGCTCGTACGTCCATACCTGGCCACCAATAGTTTTGCTTGGTCCTCAACTTCATCTTACCAATCCCCAAGTGGCCTTCATGGAGCATGTTTAGTAGCTTGGGAATGATGTTTGCCGGGGGGATGACATTATCTCCCCTGTACACGAACACTCCTTGGTCGTCCATCGACAACTCTTCCCTGATCTCGTAGTATGGTTTTAGGTCCTCACTGGTCTGTCTCTTGTCCGGCCAGCCCTTCGTGATGTATAATTTCACCTCCTGTATGGTCTGGTCTTTGTCATAAGCTTCTTTCCACTCCTGATTGCTGATGACTCTCTCTTGGTCCTCCGTGAGTGCCACCAGCTCTTCCATCCCTGCTTGGTCTTCCTCATTCTGTTCCATGGCCGCTGCCCTGCTTAAGTAGTCTGCCACTCTGTTCCGGCTGCCTGGGATGTATTCTACATCGTATCTGAATTCTAGTAGTTTCAGGGTCATCTTCGAGATCCTGGGCGTAGCACTGGCATGTCCGCTGGATGTTAATACCTTCAGTAAGGGCTTGTGATCCGTTTTCAACTGGAACCGTGTGCCCCACAGGAATTGCCTGAACCTTGTCATTGCCCACACGACTGCCAGCATCTCTTTTTCTATGACGCTGTATTTCTTCTCCGTGTCGCTCAGTGTGCGGAATGCAAAGCTGAGTGTCTCCATCCTTCCTTGTCCACTGTCCTGCATCAGTACAGCACCCAGCCCCTTATCGCTGGCATCGGTTGTAAGCACCGTCTTTCCCTGAGGGTCGTATCCCTGGAGTGGTACTGCTCCTACCACCTCCCTTTTGATGACCTCGAATTCACCTTGGGCTTCCTCCGTCCAACGAAACACAGTACTTTCTCTTGTCAGCTGCCTCATGTGATTTGTTTTGGTGGCGAAGTGCTGCACAAATTTACTGTAGTATTCCGCCATACCCAAAAATGACCTGACCTCCTCTTTGTTGGTGGGTGGTGGCGCTTCACAAATTGCCTTTACATTCTCCGCTTTTGGAGTGACTCCTCGCACCCCAATCTCGTGCCCTAGGTAGGTCACCGACTCCATGCCTATCCGGCACTTGGCCCATTCTGCTGTGAGGCCCTTAACATCTAGGATCTTCAGTACTTTGTTGAGTTTCGCGTCGTGGTCTGGTTTGTCTCGCCCCATTACCAGGATGTTGTCCTGAAAATACTGGATGCCATCCATGTTTTTTAACAGTTGGTGCATCAGTTTCCGAAACACCGCAGCCGCTGAGGCCAATCCGAACGGCATGCGGCAGAACTGATAACACCCAAATGGAGTGATGAAGGATGTTAATTTCCTGCTCTCTGGGTGTAATGCAATTTGATGGTAAGCTGAGGTCAAGTCTATGGTGGAGTACCACTTGATTCCTCTGGTCTTGGCCAACATTTCTTCAATTCTAGGTAATGGGAACTTCTCCACCACAATGTTCTTTTTCAATTCGCGCAGGTCGACACATAGCCTGACTTTCCCGCTGGGTTTCATGACTACTACCAATGGTGCGAGCCACTCCGCGCACGTGATTGGTTCGATGATCCCCTTTTTTTCTAAGTCCTGTAGCTCTTCCTGTACTGCTTCTCTCACTGCTAGGGGTACATTTCTCACCTTATGGGCGACTGGTACGGCCTCCTCTTTCAGGACTATCTTGTGTGAGAATTTCTCCAGCCTTCCCACCGTGCCTCAGAATACTTTGGGGTACTCTCTCTTCCATTTGTCCAGATCTAGCCAGACTTCAAGTTCGGTGAGCAGTATCTGCTCTTTTCCACCTGGATCCAGTTTGATGCCCAAGTCGCCTTGGTCCAGCCATCCTAACACCGAAGGCCCCTTCTCCGATATGTATAGCTTGCAGAATGCAGAGCGGCCTCTGAACTCAAATTTTAAGGGTCTGAATCTGGCCATGGGAATGCGGTCCCCGTTATATGTGACTGGTCGGATGTCCAGTTTTTCCAATTCCGGGCCTAAATATGGCTTGAAAATTTCATTCCACACGGCTCTCTGGACGATGGTGTAGGGCGAGCCTGTATCTGCCACTACGCTTATCGGTACTCCCCTATAGTCATTTCTAGTACAGGTTTAGTCGTTCTTCTGCCATCCACACTTAACACTTGGTCGTATATGCAAAGTACGGTGACGACGTCCCCCTCTGTGCCTTCCTCTTAATCTTCACAATCTTTTTTTTAAAATAAATTTATTTTTATTGTTGCATCAGTAAGAATAGACAACGAGTTAGTCAGGAGCCGGCAGGGCGTCAACATTCCGCCTCTGTCCGTTGTTTGCGCAACTTTTTGGTTCCACAAGTCTTAGGTTGGCAAACATAACCACAACATGAACATAGTAACAACCCATCAAAAAGCAGCTTACACCCCCTTCCCCCCCCCCCACTCCACAGGACCCACCACGCTTCCTCCAAATCAAGGCTTTCTGTCATCCCCCTTACAATAGCGTGGTTAGTCGATCCTCACATGGCCCACACTGTAACTTCTAACAAGGCAGTTGAGTCCTGGACCCTCCCGTTTCCCAGTCCTCTCCCTCATTGGCCCCCCTCCAATCCATGATATTGCCTCCATTTTGCCCACACTCTCTGAACTTTTTGGGGCATCCCCTGGCTTTATAAGTCACTCTTTCTGCGGCCATATACAGGTCCAGGCCCCTCCTCCACTCCTCAATGTCTGGCCTTTCCGCCGCACCCCAATATTTTGCGATGTCCCTTTTCGCCACCACCAATGCTAGCACCAAGAAAATAAGCAGGGGGCGTGGCAGGTCCACCTCGGTTGTCATGCCCAATAACAGCAATTTGGGGTCGCGTGTCAAAGTCACTCCCAGGACCTCATCTAGCTCAGTGAATATGTGCCCCCAATATGTTTGTATAGTGTCACATGCCCATATCGTGTGGAAAAAATCTCCTCGTTGGTGGTGGCACCTAAGGCATGTCGGGTCTGTTATTCTCCCTATTTTAAGGAGGCGCACCCTGATCTTCACAATCTTGGTCTATGTATTTTACCATGCTTT
Organism: Lissotriton vulgaris; assembly: GCF_964263255.1. Classification (NCBI taxonomy): domain Eukaryota; kingdom Metazoa; phylum Chordata; class Amphibia; order Caudata; family Salamandridae; genus Lissotriton; species Lissotriton vulgaris. The sequence goes on from NC_141689.1 coordinate 339,533,720, forward strand.
TGGAAGATTTCCTGCGGCATACCTTCTCGTAATGGCCCACAATGCCACAGTACATACATTTGGCACGGAACGCTGGGCACTTCCTATCGTGCGCTTCGTGGGACCAGCTTCCACATCTGTAGCACGATTTCTTGCTGCTCCGCATCTGCTTTCCTGGTGGGCCCGGGTTGCCTTGCCATCTGTTGGGTCCCTTCGATGATGACCCTTTGTACTTGTAGTCTCTGCGGGGCTCTTCATCATCGACTTTGTTCACCATGGTGCTGGGCGCCGTCTCCTTCTTCGTCGCTTCTGCGCACCTGCGCGCCAATTCTGCCCTCTTGACTTTTACCATCACCTCCTTCAGCGTGGTTTCTCCGCTGGCCCACAGTGTGTCCTGTACTGCCGTGCTCGTGGTGTGCATCACTATCTGGTCTTTGATGAATTCTTCTTCGAAAGTGTCATATTTGCATGTGACCGCCAGTTTCTTCAGAGCCGCCACGTATTACTCTACCGACTCTCCTGGACGTTGTTTCCGTTGCTGGAAGTTGTATCTATCTACCGATACACACACTGCAGGCCTGCAGTGTTCGTTCAAATCGTCAATGGCATGGGCATACACATCATCATCTGTGCTTCCTCGTTGTTTGGGCACTAAACTCTTGTAAATTCTGAGTCCTTCTGGGCCTAGGTTAAGTAGTAGGATGCGCTTCTTCCACTTGCTGTTGAACTTTTCTTCATTTTCATCCTCAAGTACTTCTATGAAGTTGTCAATGTAGTCCCTCCAATCTTCCCACTTCATGAGTGGCTCTCCTGGTTTGGGCAGGAACTGCACTGGTGCTGTTGCATATCCCGCTTGCGTACTCATCTTCTCACTCTTGACCGTGGGTGACGTGCCGCTGTGGCTCCTGGGACTGCCTGGCGTGCTGTCCGACTCCTGTTTCTCGGCCGGTAATTGGGGACTTTCTGTGTTTGCCCCCTTGTTCTCTCCTGAGGTAGCCAGCGCTGTTACCTTGTCGCCGGTTGGCAGTGCTATGGGGTGCCCTTGTCACTGGCTCCACTTGGGTTCGTTCGCCCTTCCTCCCACGTGCTTGTCTTGTTCCCTTTAAGCTGGGGTGGGCTCTGCCGCGCTCTTTAGGGTGAGGAGCTGCGTGGGGTGGCTTACTTGTCCGTCCACGGCTGGTTGCTCCCCTTGGTTGCTTGGGTCGACTGCTCTGCTCCTTGTTCTGGATGCTTGAGTAACGGGTGCTTTTTCCCAAGGTGGTTTCCTTTGTCGTTTTTCTTAATATATTATTTCCTTTCATGTGCCTGTGTTCAGCATCCCACCCTCGTCGCCATTGTAATGTGGGTGGTTTGCCCCAAATAATGACAGGACACTTGTATTCAGTGATTGCTTATTTAATTATAAAGTTTCCCTAAAGAGCGCCGAGCCGGTGCGCACTCGGTCTAATCTTTCGCGCCTCTGATTCCCCAATGCGCGCGCAGCCGCTAACATGGCCGCCGGCACGTCACGTCACGGCGTGACGTGCAACTACTAGAGCGCTACACCACAACATGCGTATCATTGACCGGAGGAGGCTTGGCTGGGCTACCCCCCCCCCCCCCCCCCCCCCCCAACGCCTGGTATTTGGACATCTTACATCACTCACCTTCACAGATGGTAAAACAGAAGGTGAAATCAAACGACCCAGGGGCCGAAATCACCAACACGCCATACTCATTTCTCTTAAAAGCGGCGGATGTACTTTCAAAAGAGATTGAGATTACAGAATGGCGCCTCTCGCTTGAGGAGGTGAGATCCTGTTTGGGACTATCTGGACCTGGCTCTTTACTAACTAGCCCAACCCCCGCTGTACCTGTTGGGACTATACCTGCCTCTGACACTGCAGTAGAAGTCCAATCTCAAACTCAAGGCAGCCCTTCATCTGAACCGCCGGGCAAAAAGAGAAGGGGAGGGTGAAGAAGACCACTGCCCCTAAGATTGCGAGACCTTTTGATCGAAACACAGAGCACCCTTCCCAGTCCAGCCTGAGGGTTGCACCGCTAAAAACAGACGATCTATGCAGGAAGTTGGGACGTTCTTTCTCTCTACTTTTGCAACCCCTTTTAATAAGACTAGAAAAAATAGAGGAATCTGTGTCTCTGTTGTATAACAGTCTTTCAGTCTCTGGCGGGGGGTTGGGGGAGGAGGTGGGAAAGGCACATACAACTAGCTCTGATTACTGTAATCCTCAATTGTCTAGCGCAACTCATTTGCCCCCTCCCAATGATTTGGCTATGGATCTTGTACCAATACTAGCTATATCGAAGCCACCCACTGATAGTCATTACCCTGCTAAGAAAATTGACCTTTCTTCGAGGAGGTTGGAGCAGAGGTGTCTTTCTTAGCCTTCACATTCTTCAAATATGCGCCCTCCCCAGCGTACTTCCTCAACTTCATAGGCAACTTAGATTTATTAGGGGGCTGCTGCTGTTAACGCTCAATCATTTGCAAATAATGTTAGCCCAGGCAGCGCTAGTACAGGCACTCATCATAGGTGGTATACTATTAATCAACCATTTGCTAAAGCCAAGGTAGGTGTAGTTATAGATCTCCCTCCAGCAGACTGTCTCTTTGTTATAGTATTTGCAAATGTCCCAGAACTAAAACTGGACCAGCAAGAAACCACAGAGCAGCGAATCCATAAAGCCCAGCACTGGCTTTTTAAGCACACAGGGGACGGATTTAATCTGTATCAACATCTTTTTATGAATAGGAGAGGAAACTGGGTAGGAAGAGGCCCAAAAAATATAGGAGGGGATTGCATCACTATTAATTTCAACAATCAGTATATGGTAGGCAAACTCTTAAGAATACTGCCAAGCACCCCTCTCTCTACTCTGAAATGTGTGCACTTCCGCTGGGTTATTTTTACAAACCTTGTAGATCATTTCAACCTTCACATTATAGAGTAAACAATTCCCATCCACATTATCGTCCATCTAGTTTGTATCTCCCACAATCTACTTCATCTCTACCCCTTAGTAACAGATGCACTTTACTGGAGGATGCGGTTGAATGTAATTGACTTGCTGGTCGTTGTTTAACATCTAACGATCATTATGTAGTCTCACCTAATGGGATAGCTCCAATTCCCTCCTCCCTTCCAACTCCTCAATTAAATCCAAGCTCACGGCTAGATAGCCCAACTCTGTTCCAGTGTTCAATTCTCGCAGAGAACCCTTCGGAGTTCGCTGCAGCTATTTCCTGGAACATTACAGGTTATAATAAATAAAAAAAAGTCTAATTTGGATTGGCTATCCTTGCTGATGGGTTATGATATTTTGTGTTTTCAGGAGCCTTGGGAAATTGATCATATTTATTTTAATGGGTTTCGCTCATTTCATACACCAGCTATACCTTCAGCTGCTGGTCGCCCAAAGGGAGGCTTATTAGCATTACTTTCTAACACTCTTCCCTTAACGGTTAAAACATTTTGAACACGTCACCATATTATCACAATATCCTTTTTGAGGTCCATAAAGATAGATCTTGGATTCTCATACATTTTTATTATAATAATTTGGGGGTCAATCAAGCAATGATTCTGGACCCTTTGGGAAAAGATATCGCCAATCTGGAGAAAGCAAGTCATAAACCTTGTGACATAATCTGGCTAGGCGATTTTAACGTGCATCCTTGCAATAAAGTAAACTCAGCAGCAGGTGGGCTAGTAGATGAAAATGGGGATCCCTTTCCGCATTTCAGCCATAATGACTATGGTGAAGTCCTTAATAGGTAGCAAATCATAAACAACCTTGTAATGTTAAATACGTTGATACCATACCTGGACAGTTAAACTTCACTTTTTCTTCCCATTCCCACTTCTCAACTCGTCTAGGTTTTAGTTTCAGATCCCCTAAGGAAGTTCGTTATGCAATTTATGCTCAATTTGTATACTTTCAGTGATCATGCCGCAATCACGTTCCTCATTCCATCCTTACAAAAAAAGGAATCCTGCGTTACCCTCCCCATTAAACAGTGATTGCCAGGGAAAATGGGATCGTTTTGAAGTGGGAAAGAGTCGACTCTGAAGTTTGTTGGGAATGTAGTCTCCAAGCAGGCATCAGAGATAATGACCTGTCTAGATCCAGTGACTGATAACGTCATAATATCTGCCTTTGAGCAAATGTTATTAGAAATCAAAAGTAATTTACTACGCTCCATATCTAATGGGCATCATAAGGGTCTTGCCTGGTTCGAAGATGAATGTACAAAGTCACTTAAAAAGCTTCATCTGGCTTTAAAGAAAAAACCAAGAGACCAGAATTTGGTGAAGCCTCTACGCCAGTCATATAAAAAAAGCAAGGCTAACGAGGCTAAAACTTTAAAAAGAGGAAATGGTGGGAAAGACTACAAAGGGCGGCCATATTAAATAGTTCACAGGATTTCTGGTCACTGATCAATGCCTCTTTTCTTAAAGATGAAAGGATATTGATGACGGATACTCATGTGGAAAAAAAAAAAAAAAAAAAAACGGTCCGGTCCTCGGATGCTTGATTCCGTTCTGGGAAGGACATGGCTTTTGTAGTTCGGACTGGACTGTTCCCATGGGGCACAGGGTCAGAGCTGATTTGCATATCGCCATTGTCTAACCCAGGGTGGTGTGGAGTGCAAAAAAACTATGGATTTGGGCCCAGATCTTTGGACTGGGGTGAATGTGTGACATTGATCCACATTCTGTCCATCACCTGTTTTGTTTGTGGATACTCATGTGGACCGGGAGGCGTGGGTTTCACATTTTGAAGGACTGGTGGCTTTCAGGAGGTAACTGTTCAGTCCCCCTCTCTAGTACCATTTAAATCAGGACATACTCTTTACTCTGGAAGAAACAAGATATGCTGTTAACCAGTGTAAAAGATCGAAGGCACCTGGACCATTGACTTCTTTTAATATAATCAAGATATCTGTTCCCCGCTTCTTACGAATGTTTTTAACACAATTGCCCGAAAAGGTGCACCGTCTTCATGGAAGATGACTGTAAATCTACCCATTATCAAAAACGGGGGAAAAGCAGTACCAAAAAATTATAGGCCTGTATCTTTATTAGATTCAACTTCTAAACTAATGGGCCGGCTACTTTTAAACAGGGAACGAGGAAAAGAACGTAACAATCCCTTGCCAATACGGCTTCAGAAAAGGAAAGGGCACTGTGGACCAGTGTTTAACTGTAAACCTAATAATAGCCAAATACACGGGGGCTAAGAATGGTCATTTATACCTTGCCTTCATGGATCTGTCGGCAGATTTTGACTGTGTGGCACAGTCTAGGCTCTGGCAGATCATGGAGGCAATGGGAATGGAGACTCAGATCATCAATGTAATTTGTGACCTGTATGCTGGAGCCACAGCCTGTGTTCGGTTTGGCAAGGGAGGAGAGTGCACAGACACTTTAAAATCGCTGGGGCTGTGAGGCAGGGGTGCGTCTTTGCTCCCTTTTTTATTTGCCATATACACGAACACCGAAGAATCCACATTGCTAGGGTCTACCACTGACGTTCCTTTTATTAATTCTCTTCCAGTCCCGATACTTTTCTATGCTAAAGACGCTGTGATCCTTGCACGCACAGGAAATATGCTGCGTCGACTAATGGAGGTGTACGCAAAATTCATGAACAACCTGGACCTGAAAATTAACAATACATATGACATCCTAATTGAGATTATTTTTCAGAACACAGTGCATGAGAGTCGCAAGTTATAGTTAATGTAGTATGGCGAGTAAAGTGAGAACACTTTGTGCGAAGGTGCGCAACTTATAGTATTTGAAAGTGATGTGTTAAGTTAAAAAGTAAGTTATAAGTACGTATGTAGGTAGGTGGGCGATATTTAGTAAGGTGAAGGTGGTGTGTAAATGAAAGTTTTAACTATAACATTAGAATTTCAAATTTTTTTGTAGTTTAAGTACGGTTTGCATGATAAAAAAAATTTCCTAACTATAACTATAACTTCTCTGTAATCTTTGTGTTTTCATGGACTTTGTGTTTTTTATGAAAATGTGTTTTAAATCGTAGAACTGAGTGGCATCTTTTTTAAGGTATTGTTTAATTGGTGTGCCGTACAGTTACATAAAGGAGAGTGTTGTACAGTTGAGCATCATAGAGTTGAATATTATATAGGGAAATTGAGTGCAGTGTAGTAGAATGAAGTCGGGTAGAGTGGAAAAGAACAAGTTACTTACCTTCGGTAACAATATATCTGTAAAAGACATATGTTAGTTATAGATCCTCACCTTAGAATTACCCCTAGGCTTCAGACTGGATCCAGAGAAATTTTTTCGTAGCAGTAGCCTTCCGCGTCAATAGGTGGCGTCGGTCGACTCTACGTTCGTCGTTGGGGTTGTGATCGTCGGAATGACGTCGCGGTATCTACTTAAGACGCGGTTCCTGAACGCTGATGTCAGTTCTTTACAACACATTCCACGACAGAAGCGCAAAGCCATGCAAGAAACTGACCACTGGTGCACAAAACTAGGGCCCTGAAAGGGAGTCCCTTGCTCTATAAGTCAGTTTGCAGAACGGGGAGGATGGTTGAGGCGGTAAGGAATCTATAACTAATATATTTCTCTTACAGATATATCATTATCGAAGGTAAGTAACTTGTTCATCTGAAAGAGACTATTAGTTATAGATTCCTTACCTTAGAATAGATACCCCAGCAATACCAACCTTGGAGGTGAGTCTGCGAACCAAGTTCACACCAGGAACTCCTGGAGTAATGAACGGCCAAGGAAGTCTCTCCGGACGTGAGTATCCAGGCAATAATGTCTAGTGAATGTGTGCTGCGATGCCGATGTGGCTGCCTGGCAGATGTCATTGAGAGAGACTCTGCGACCCAAAGGAGTAGTGGCTGCTGTCACCCTGGTGAAGTGTGAGAGCAATCCTACTGGAGGTTCCTTCTTCGCCAAGGAATAGCATACTTTGATGCAAAGAACGACCCACCAAGAGATAGTCCGTTTCTGCACGGCCGAACCTTTTTGGTGCAGACATAGCCAACAAAGAGTTGATCGTCCACCCGGAATTGCTTTGTATGATCCAAATAAAAGGCGAGCGCACGTTTTGGATCCAGACTGTGGAGTCTGTCTTCCTCTTTAGCAGGATGCAGGGGCGGGAAGAAGGTGGGCAAAATGAGTCTGTCCTATGTGGTAAGAGGTTACCACTTTGGGGAGAAAAGAAGGCTGAGTTCTGAGGACAACTTTGTCCGGATGAACAGCAAGGAAAGGAGGCTTAGAAGAAAGAGCCTTAAGCTCACCCACCCTGCGAGTAGAGGTGATGGCAATCAAAAAGGCAGTTTTCAGAGTTAAAAGTCTGAGAGGACAATTATGTAATGGCTCGAAGGGAGCACACATCAGGTAAGTCAGAACCAGATTCAAGTCCCACTGGGGCATTCCAAAAGGAAGAAAGAGATGAGCACCAGTTTCGTTACATGAGGACACATTCCTTTTTTGTTGGCATGGGGAGATTAACCAGCTTCCTCAGCTTCGAGGTCAATCACTCTAGCAGTTAGACCACATCCTCTCCTGAGAGACTGAGTTCATCCGCCCTGGCAGAGTTGAAAGCCAGGTGTTGAACCATCAGGGACATGGCGTTCAGGGAACCTGCCAGGTGATAAACCATCAGGGACATGCCCTGATGTTCCAGCCATGTCCAGGGGTGAAAGGCCTCTTGACATAGGGTCCACGACCCAACCCGCCCTGTTTGTTGCAGTACTACATGGCGGAGGTGTTGTCCGTGAACACCTGCACTCCTCTTCCCTTGACAGAAGGAAGTAATGCCTTCAGTGCAAGACAAATCGCCCGGAGCTCCAGAAGGTTGAAGGTTGATGTGGAGATCGGACTCGGGCGGAGACCAGAGGCCACCCCATCCTAGGAGTGACGCATCTGTCACCACCGTGAACTCTGGTTGGAGAAGGGAGAGGAATCAATGCAGATGATGTGCAGTGCCCTCCGAGATCTGGAAGCAATCTGAAAGATTCCCCATATGCTGTGCCCACTGGAACTTCAGGTCCCAATGCAGAGCCCACATGTGCTACCTGGCATGATCCACCAGCAGGATGCAGGAGACTATGTGTCCCAGCAACCTCAGAGTCATTCTTACTGAAATCTGGGATAGAGGCTGAAACATCGGCATCCTAGGCCAAATATCCCAGACCCAGGAGGATAAGCCCGAAACTGCGCTATATCCAGAACTGCTCAGATGAAAAGGAACTTCTGTGAGGGTGTCAGGTGTGAATTAGGCACATTGATCGTGAACCCCAGGAGGTGCGCCGTAGTCTGGAGGTGGGAGACCACAGCCTGGAGCAAGCCCGCCTTTAACAGCGAGTCGTCGAGATAGGGGAAGACTGGAACCCCTGATCTGCGCAGATGAGCTGCGACCACCGCCATCACTTTCGTGAATACCTGAGGGGCGCTGGTAAGGCCAAAGGGGCACACGGTAAACTGAAAATGCTCATGGCCTACCATGAACCGTAGGTAGCGCCAGTGGGCAGGCAGAACGGGGATGTGAAAATAAGCATCCTGCAGGTCCAACCCAACCATCCAGTCTCCAGGGTTGAGGGCAGACAGAACCTTAGCCAATGTCAACATTTTGAACTTCACTGAATCAAATGAGGACCCCCTGAAACTGCTAGGAGTTCCTAGGACAGGGAAATAATTCTTATAATAACAACATTCCTAGGCAACAGGTGACCTGGCAAAAATCAGGTCCTACACATAAAGAATGACAAATACAGACTCAGTGTACTACCATGAAGCTGTTAAAAACAATGCATTTTATTTATACAAATTTTAAAAGAAGTTCAACACTTTCTTTCATAATATCAGAATAATGACATAACAGCCAATATAACAGTACATAGACTCACAATAAATTCACATACATTATATCACAGCAAGTTAAAAAACAGAAAGACATGCATATTGACATAGTATAGAACATGGGTGGCAGAAAAACAGAAATATACCTGAACATCGCTACATTTGATGTTAAGGTATATTTCTGGTTTTCAGCTCTTGTATTGTATCGTTACAGTTTATCCATTGTTTTACTAGCGATTATATATGGTTATTATATATTTTTTAGATTCTTCTCAAGTGAAAAATCATCATTGTACTCTACCTTTCATATATCATTGATTTGGTGGACCCAGGGTCTCTGCAAGGTAACCTATGTCAATGAAACAAGAGATCCATCAAACTTTCCAAAGTTTTATATCTTGATCTATTCACAGGTGTTTTTGATTTATTTTTATTTCCAGTTCCATTTTTAGTTCTATCAGCCCCTTAAGATCCTGGCACGTACCCAGTTTTTACCTGGTACCCAGGTAATCGTTATTTTCCATATAGGGTCCTCCAAGAGCACTTATGTTTTATGCACATTAGTAATCCTATTGGGATCTTTCTTTCTTTTTCCCTTTCCCTATAAGATTCACAGCATGAGCTTGAACTTTTTATTTCAACTATCAGATGGCAAGTCTTGGATCTTTTAGGTTTCTCTCTTACCTTCTCCTTGGTGTTTAGACGTATAATATTTGACATTTGTTGTCTCTTTTGGATTTTTCTGTAAATATGGAGCACTTCGAATGCATTTACAGTGTACAGTATATTATCAGTTACAGACTCAGTGTACTGCATTGTGGTATATGTTTGATGTGATGTTATTTGATTTTTAACATGCAGAAATTCAAGTGGCTTCTCCTGAAGAAGACGCGTGTCACGCCGAAACACGGGTAGAAAATAACACCTCTATCTACAAAGTCTAGCCACCCATGGCCTATACCATCTCAATATGCATTTTTTTCTGTTTTTTAACTTGCTGTGATATAATGTATGTGAATTTATTGTGAGTCTATGTACTGTTATATTGGTTGTCATGTCATTATTCTGATATTATGAAAGTAAGTGTTGAACTTCTTTTAAAATTTGTATAAATAAAATGCATTGTTTTTAACAGCTTCATGGTAGTCAAGTCAAAGTAAACAAAACGTTTTTTCGGCTGTACAGCCATAAAAGCACAGTTTATATTAAATTTCATAAAATATGGATGATAATTTTTACATAAGTGTTGAAGTCAAGTAGAATGTCCAAAGCGTCAGTGAATTTGATAAGGAATAGTGTAATACATTCTTTTTTTTTTTTTTTTAAATATATTTGTATTGCAGGAATTAGCCAAAGTTACATGACAGATCAGCAATATAGCTTCAGTGGAAAAGAAAGGCAACCGATCCCCCGTGAGGAAACATCTTGCATACACAGCCATTCAGCCCACAACCCGAGGGTCGGGCGGCGTTTGCCATCAAATCGCAAATGGGGATCCGGTATATTGCTGAGGCTGATCTGGATAAACGACGACCGTCATCTGCTTTTCTAAATCATCCTAAAAGAAACAAACCCCCCCCAACACCCACTCAACCAAACCCCTCCCCCGCCCAGTCCTGCCAATAGTGTGCGATATGTGCAAAAGGAGCTTATGGGAAGAAGCCTTAGGTAACTGCGTATAGATCAGTGTTATGGACTTTTAGCGGGACTCAGGGTGTGCTGCGTCATCACTCTCGGAATCGCTGGAAGTGCGGTAATCTCGCAGGGCCTGCACTATCGTTTCCCATTCTAACGCTGCTTCCAGCGCCCTCTCATTCTGCTGTCGCCTCGCCAGCTGGTATCGCAAGGTGCTCTCCCCCGTGGCCCACTTCAGGAGTTCATTGTGCCATTTAGCTCCCGTTGGACCAACTCTTGCCTTCCAATGCCTGGTTATCTCCCTTTTAGCGAGAATGAGCCCTAGGTCAATAAATTTACTTGAAATTTTATTTTTAGGGGTATGAGGGAACCAATGTAGGATCCCCACCGCTGCGTTGAACGTCAAGGTTCTCCCAGTGACCCCATTGAGGGTGTCCTCTATCAGGAGCCAGTAGGAGGACAGCGCTGGGCAGGACCACAGCATGTGAATAAGGTCAGCTACGGGCGCTCGGCATCTGGGGCAAGCTGCCGTGTCTATGGCGAAATATTGTTGGATTTTCGCCGGAGTCAGGTAGGCCCTGTGAAGTATATAGAAATGAACCAATTGAAACCGGGCGTGGCGCGTGCCTTTTCAGGCTCGACACATTAGTTGTGCCCACGTCGTTTCCGGTATATCCTTCCCTATGTCGGCTTCCCAACGGTTCCGCAGTGTAGTGAGCGGGGGCAGACCCTCAGTAATTAATCTGTTATATAAGCACGTGACTGCCTTGACCGTCCCCGAGGACATCATAACATATTGGCACACCGATGATGTTGGTGGCTCCTCCATGCCTCTTTTCCAGTGCGTCTGAATTGCCCTAATTAGAGCTGTATGGAGGAGGAAGTCGCCTCGGGGAACATCAAAACGGTCCAGAATCTCCTGGAAGGGCAGTAACACCCCATCTTCATAAAGATCTCCCACTAACTGCAACCCTGCATCTTCCCAATGCCTTAAGCGCGACCAGTCCCCACCGTGCGGCAAGGCCGTTAACATCCCCAATGGAATCTCCGGGGCATATGGGAGCTTCAGCTCCCCCCGGGCGTGGGCGCGATTCCAGCACAGCCGTACAGTCCGTTCCTCGAGCGTGAGGTCTTGCAGAGCTAAGCGCTGGCGTGGGGCAATGTAGGAAAGGACGTGTCTGGGCATTCCCCTGCCTCTCCCATCCTCCGGGCCTCGAAACTCTCTCGCTATCTCCTGAGTGAAGGTCTGCAACTGAGCCGCCAAATAGTATTTTTCAAAATCCGGCACCGCAAGGCCGCCTTCCGATTTCGGTCGCATCAGGGTCCTGAGCGCCACCCTTCGGCGGCCTGATCCCCAGAGGAACCCCACCACCATGGATCCCAAGAGCCGGAAGGTGGCCGGCGGAACCCAAATCGGGAGCGTTCTAAAAAAATAAATTAGCCGGGGTAGTGCCACCATTTTCAACAGTGCTACACGCCCAGCCACCGAAAGCGGAAGTGTAGCCCAGAAATCCACACTGCCTCGCAGCGCGCTAATACAGCGGGCTATATTGCCGTCTAAAAGATCGGCAGGGTCATGGTACACGTAAACCCCCAAATATTTGAGGCAGCTAGGTTCCCATCTAATCTCTCTAGTGGTATCTGGTCTGGGTTCCCCCTGCCGAACCGGAAATAGGCAAGTCTTGGCCCAATTTACCTTAAGGCCCGAAATCTCCCCGAAGGTTGTGAGAGCCACTTCAGCTCCGCCCAGCGCACTACCCGAGTTCTCAAGGAAGAGCAGGAGGTCATCGGCATACAGAGAGATGTATTGCTGTCCAGATAAGGTTCGCAGACCGCCGAAAGAAGCTCCGGTCCGGACCGATAACGCCAGTGGTTCTACGGCGAGCGCGAAGAGCAGTGGGGATAACGAGCATCCCTGCCTCGTGCCTCGTTCCACTGGGTATTGTTGAGACACCAGCGGACCCGCTCTCACCCTGGCCGACGCCGAGGCATAGTGCACCATGGTCCACCTAACAAATCCCTCTCCCAGACCGAAACGCAGCAGTACTCTGCGTAAGTAGTCCCATTCCAGGCTGTCAAAGGCCTTTTCTAGGTCAACCGAAAGGACCAAGGGGCATGGGGTCTCCGTGTGCGGTTCCTCCAGCAGGCGAAATAAACGACGAATATTCATGGTCGTATTGCGTCTAGGGATAAATCCTGCCTGGTCTTCATGTACCAAGGAACGCATGTGTCCCAGCAGTCTCGACGCCAGTATGCTGCTTAGGATCTTATAGTCGACCGTTAGCATTGATAACGGTCGATAGGACGCCGGGTCAGCGGGTTCCCTACCAGGTTTGAGGAGGGGGACTACCAAGGCCTCACACATCGAGCCGGGGAGGCGTCCCAAGCGTTTTGCTTCCTTGTAGACTACCAAAAGTCGGGGGGCCAATAGGTCCACGTAGGTGGAATAGAATTCGACCGGGAGCCCATCAAGGCCCGGGGTCTTGTTTCTCGCCATCCTCTTTATGGCACTTCGGATTTCCCCAAGTTCTATATCGGTGCCCAGGGCCTTCGCTACGTCAGGCTCCAGTGCGGGAATCTCTAAGGATTGTAAATAATCATCGATCAGGGTAGGATCACGGGTCAGTCTGCTACGGTACAGCCGTTCATAATAGCGCAAGTAACAATCAAGTATCTCCGGTTGGGTGTGCACCTCAAGTCCCGCCGCGGTGCGCATGGACACCGTCGGGGAGGTCCGGCGCAGGGGGTTGGCCAACCAAGCTAGTAGCGCGCCCGACTTATCCCCTTCCGTGAGCGATCTGGTGATATAGGTCTTATAATCGAAACATCGCAATCGTTCGACTTCCGCCGCCACTGCCGCTCTCGCCGTAGCAGTACGTTCCTGAAGTTCCGGGTGGCCGGGGCGGCGAAGCTCCATCTCGCGGAGCTTCCGGTCCGCGTTGGCCAAGTCATCGAGAATGACACGACGCATTCCCACTTTCTTGGATATACAGTAGCCCCTGATCATCACCTTGAAAGCATCCCACTCCGAGGCCCTCGACCCAGCAGTGCCTCCATTGGTCGCAAAATAGTCAGTAATTTTATCTTCTAGGTCCGCCTTGAAGACTATATCCTCTAATGCCTCGGGGCGCAGTTTCCAAGTAGGTACGCTGGGGACCCCGGGGAACCAACTGAAATCCACTAATAGGGGGTTGTGATCCGAGATGGTCCTGGCCAAATATTCAGATCGCACAGTCGCGGACATCAATTCCGTCGACCCCAGAAACCCATCTAATCTCACATGCAATTCGTGCATACCAGAAAAGTATGAATAATCTCTAATATAGGGGTGCTGCGCACGCCAAATATCCGTCAGCCCCCATTGCGCCTGCCAGTCCTTCCTGCCTTTAGCTACTTGTCGGACCGGGGAGTCCGGAAGGGGGAGGTGCGAACGATCAAGGTCGACATCCACCACCGAATTAAAATCTCCTCCCAGCAGGAGGGTCCCCGATAGGAAGTGGGCCAAGGAGCCCGACAACCCGGATAGGAAGGCGAGTTGGTCCACGTTAGGCGCGTAAAGGCAACAAATATTCAGTCCCCTACCTCCCAGTGTGCCAGAGATAGCCACGTAGCGACCCTCCGGATCCACCACAGATTTGGAAACCTGTAGGGGTAGCCCAGCTCTGACCCAGATCAGCACCCCTCTCGCATAAGCTGAGTATGTAGTGTAGTAAACCTGCCCTCTCCATCAACGCTGTAGCGCCGCCCCTTCCGCCTTGGTAAGATGTGTCTCCTGCAGCAGCCCTATCTGCACCCCTCTACGCACCAGATAAGCGTGAATTTTATGCAGTCTGGACATTGTGTGAAGGCCCCGCACATTCCAAGTGACGCATTTTACATTAGTGATCTCAGCCATTGTCCCAAAGTGTCGCAACCAGGTTCCCCCAACAACGCTCAGACATGGAACATTCAATATTCAGTGCGACACCAATGGCGGCCAACCCCCCCAACAACAAACTTCCCTTGGAAACCAACCCCCTCCCACCCACCCCAGAATAGGACCCAAATAGCGCCATCCAGTTCCCATCCAAACTGTACCCTCAGAAAACTCCCTTCCCCCGACTATTCCTGCGGTAGCCACCGCAGGTGTGCCTTAAGGGCCGAGTGCGGGTCGGGCGCCAGCAATGGGCCACCGAGTCTCGGGCTACCGAGACTAGACCGAGCCCTAAATCACAGGTATCAAGAAGAGCAAGGCCCCCCAACCCCATCGGCGATTCATGGATCAGCAGCAACTTCTACAACCACCACTCCTCCCGCGACCGTCCCCCGCCCAAATAGAATCAGCTCACCCGAGTTCATCCCTGTCCATCCAGCATACCCTCGGCCGAGTCCGGAGTAACCACTGGTAAATGAACACTATCAGTCTCCGAGTCCTCAATGTCTGAGTGAGCTCCCTCTCCGCCAGGTTCCGGTTCTTCGACAATGGGGCCGCTCTGGGAGTCAGATAAATTGGAAACCATTTCCAATACTCCTCGCCGTTCAGCCAAAGTCTCTGCCGTCGAGGGCTTGCCCGGTTTACCGCGTCGGCTCCGGAGTCTTTTGGAACGCCTTTGCTGTCCGGGTTCCGACTTCGTCTGGAAGGAGGATCCGAAGCCATCTTTGCCAGCCCTGTACAGCTCAAGCCAGGTGCAGACGTCCTCCGGAGTTTCAAAAAACTGAGTCGTGTCATCAAGGATGATGCGGAGTTTCGCAGGAAAGAGGAGAGAGTATTGTATACCCTCACTCCGCAGCTCACGTTTGACCGCTAGGAAGGAGGACCGCTTACGTTGGGTCTCATATGTATAGTCCGGAAAAATGTTCACCTGGCTGTTCTCTACTTGGTATGGGCCATTGTGTCTGGCGGCGTTGAGGAGCAGATCCCTGTCTCGGAAATGCAATAAACGCGCCACCATCGGGCGCGGGGAGCGGCCTTGTTGAGGAGGTCTGGCCGGTACTCTGTGTGCACGCTCCAGAGTATAGAAGGAGGATAGACCCTCCGGCGCCACCTCGGTTCGGAGCCAAGCTTCCAGATAGGCCACCATGTCACCATTCTCGATTTTTTCCGGTAGGCCCACTACGCGGATATTGTTCCTCCTATTACGCCCTTCAGCGTCCTCCGCCCGTCTTTCCAAATCACCGATCCGTGCCAGAGCATCCTTCATAGCAGCAGCCAGGGTCTTCTGTGCCGGTTCCAGGACCTTCACCGAGCTCTCAACCTCTTTGACTCTGTCCGAGAGCTTACCATGGTCCGCCCTGAGGAGGCCCAGACTCGTCGCAACCTGGGCAATGTCTTGTTGTAGGGCCGATCGCGTATCTGCGATCGCCGCCAGGATCCTGTCGAATTGTTGCTGTAGGTGAGGACCTCCAGAACTCTTCGGGTCAGTTCGATCGTCTTTATCCGGCGCCTCTGTGTCCGAGGCGGCCAGGGTGGTCCCTTTAGGTCCTCTTGGTTTCCCCATGGCAGACGTGCCCCGCGGAATAAAGCTCGGTAGGCAGGCGACCCACCGAGTATGGGCGTCGGCTGTTGTTCCCCCAGTAAGCTGCCGCGGAGGAGTGGGTCTTCGATCGTCCCCACCGCAGTGGCGCAGAGGTCTGCCACTACCTCGATCTCTCGGGGCGAACCACCGCTGAGGTCCCGGAGGCCACCAAGGGGGAAGTGGGGGCGATCACCACCAATCGACGGGGGTCCGCCGGTTCGGGTGGGGCCTCGGATTGCAGTCACCAATAGAGCCGGGACTCCCGCAGGGCCTTGTCGTAGTGTCGCCTATGAAGTGCCTCGGGGCCAAATGTTACAGGATCCCCACAGAGCACAGCCGATCGTCTTAGGTGGTTTCACTTTCCTGGCCAAGACCTCCGGTGCCGAAAAATCGACTAACAATCCTCCGGGGATGCCCACGGTGTCCGGACGCTCCCAGGCCGCCGGGTGGACGGCCGTCTTCCTGAGAGAAGAGGCGTGAAGAGGGCACGAGTAGAGCTGGCAGGCTCTTCCGGGCCTAGGGTCTCGGCTGGGTTATCGAGAAGGTCCGGGCGCCATCTTGAGCTCCGCTCTGCTCCCTCCGCAACTTCGCTTTTCAACCAGAACAAACGCTTTTCGGGTTCACCCAGGTGCCTCACCAAGTCGGCTTCAACTTGCTCTTCGAGTTGTGGGGGTCGGGGCGCCCCAAAACCCTCGGAATTCAGGATAAATGCTGGCTCGGTCTCGGAGCCGAGCTCTCAGGCGGCCATCGCCATCGGCGTCCAAACCACGCCCCCATAGTGTAATACATTCTTATTATAATATTGTCTTCCACCGGCTAACTACCCGACCCCCCAAAGTTGGCATACATAAGCAACAGAATAAGCAACAGAATAAGCAACAGAATAAGACAGGTCACCTTACTGGGGTATTATAAAACTGTTAAAAACTAGTTCCAGTTTTTTCCCCCCAAGTTAAAAGAATAAATTAAAAGAAAAACATTAAAATTGCTTACCAAAAACAAGAATATTGTTGCAGTTCTCTAAATGGTGCCAATTAAAACATAGGACAGTTACATAGTTAGCGGGCACAAAACATCTAATTAGAACCCCGCTCTTTCCCTTTTAAGATACCTTCACGTATACACCACATTGCAAATAGAAATTTCGAGGTGGCGACCACAAATAATGGCAGCGTTTCATAAGTACCCTAAAAACCTCTGCGTAGTTTCTAAGCCCCACATTCCTACAGAGTTGGAGGACCCACTTAGATCTAGGTCTACTGTAAGCAGGACAGAAAAGCATTACATGGATCTCTGTTCTTCAGAGGCAGAGCAACCAGGGCAGTCAGCTTTGGTTGCACCCTTCCATCTATTCGTAAATGCACGGAGCGGTAACGTACTGTGCCTAAATTGTAAATACAGTTTTTTTTACATATACGGTTGGATGCTATCCAGGGCCAGTTCTAGTTTGTACTGCTGCTTGACGTCAAGAAATCTTGAAGTCAGGCAGCAAGAGTTCGTACTCTGGGTCAGCAGGGCTAATTTGTGTTCTTTATATGCATGGGCTAGGAACTTTTTCAAGATACTGGGGCATGTTACTTCAGAAGTAGACCAGATATGTGCCCACCCCAAGGAGTTGCATGCATTCCTAACATAAGACAACCATGGTAATTTAGCTGCTCCCCGTATGGACATAACATCCCTCAGTTCCTCCCTGTAGGTAGCCAACTCAGGCGTGCTCCAAATGCGACACCAGAAGAGGAGGGGACGAGAGGCAATCATGTCGGGTATAGGGCCAATACCCAAGACCATCCTGAGTGGGGTTAGAGGCGTGCTTCTTAGAAGTCCCAGCAATTGCCTAATAAAAGTATTCTCTGGAACCGCCAGGGAATGAGATGAACAGTGCCCCCAGAGTTCAGCGCCATATATAAGGAAGCTCCCCTCGCTTGGGTTTTATACATTTCTGCCGGGGAGCCATCCACTTTTTGGGTGCAATTTTTGTAGACTTTCAATATACCACCCATTGACTGTGTTAATTTCAGGTTTGCCTTCTTAATTTGGGTACCCCAAACCATCTGGTAATTGAGTGTAATACCCAGATAATCAAATATGGACACTCTTTCGAGGGACCTACCCTCCATTTGGGGATGCGGGCAATTAGTGGTTTTAGCGTGGAAGACCATGTATTTAGTTTTCGGAACAATTATCTTCAGATTCCTCTTCCTGCAAAATCCACTAAACTCATCCAATACAAGCTGCATACCCATTGATGATTTAAACAGAAACAGCGTGTCGTCGGCGAACATTAAGGCCAGTATTTTACGGTGTGCTAACCTTGGTGAGTCTATGTCCTTTACTGCCAAGAGGGTCTCAATTAAGCCATTTAAAAAGAGGGAAACGAGGGTGGGCACTAACACGCATCCCTGCCTCACCCCTTTCTCCACAGGGAAAGGATCAGTCAATTCTCCTTTCTTGCCATATCTTACCTTCGCATAAGTGTCTACATGTAGGCGCTTTAATACTTGGCAAAGATAGACCGGAGCTCCCATGTCACGGAGAAGGCCCCATAACTGGTCACGTCGAACCGTATCAAAGGCGGACAAAGGTTAGATAAAAGCTACCCCCATCCAAAATTACTGTTTTCCAGTGGATTAACTGTAATCTGAAAATTGGTCGAGATTTTTGACATACATCCCGCTTGTAGCGGAGTCAAAATATTTATCTCGTCCATCCAAGACTGCAACCTCTCCAGAAGAACATGTGCAAATATCTTTTGTGACACATCAATTAGGCTTATCGGCCAATAACTTGCTCGGTCGAGTGGGGAACCTTTTTTAAAAATTGGAATAATTTCCACACCAACCCAAGTCGAAAGTAGTGCCATGCCCTGTATAATAGCGTTGAATAGTATCTGAAGATAAGGAGCCCACACCACCTGTGCAGTTCTGAACAGGTCACCTGTTCAGTTCTGAACAGGTCACCAGGGATTCTGTCCAGACCCAGGGCCTTATTAGGGAGTAGTTTGCCCAACGCCAAGGTAACTTCCAGGATTGAAGAAGGTGCTGGGTCCTCATTTAGGGGAATTTGATCTATATCTTCTGACCCATGTGCTGCAAATTCATCAAGTGGCATAGAATATAAGACTTTAAAATGTGATCTCCACACTTTTTCCCCGAGATTTGGTTAAATGGCTGAGTTGCCTTCAGATTGGCCAGTTTTTACCAGATTCCAAAACCCTCTCATGTCTCTGATGTCCAAAGCTATCTTGATAGCTTCCCATTTTTCTTTTTCCCAGGTTGCTTTAGCTTCAGTAATCGTGTTTTTATAGTGTGACCTGTCTGTTCTGGTACGTAGAGGGTCCTTATTCTTAACCCCTAGTACTAATGCACGTTTTGCTTCCCTGCATGCTTTATTAAACCAGGGATGCTTGGGTTTAAGATCGTGGTTATTATAATTACCAGGGTTATAAAAGAACTCTGCCAACTTTAAAATTATGTCCCGGTGATTCGTATTTATCAATGACAAGGACTCCTGGCCTTGGTGTTCTTCAGAGATACAGAAAGCATTTTCTAGATAAGGGATAGTTTGTGTATACAAGGAGGCCATTTTTTCATTAGATACAGCAAAACTCCCCCAGCGTACTCTTCTAGCCCCCCCTATTGCTATTAGGTTTGATGGGAGTAGTGTTGGCAAACCCTGGTCTCCCTTGAGTTCTGGGTATGCTATTTCAAGTACCAATGGGTTGTGGTCGCTTTCGCATCGAGGATGAACCACAAAGACCTTGATTCTAGACCAATTCTCAACATCTACCAAAATATAGTCAATTGTAGAGGCCTGCCCCGCTTGTTAAAGGTTGGGTTTCCCGGGCTGTCTGAAGGGAATCAACCATTACAGGCCCTTAAAGAATAGGTGAGGGTAAGTGAGGTCATTTGGAGAACAAGTGGGGGTCCACCCCCTTGTTGGATAGATATTACAGTCCGGGATTGACCACACAGAATCTTCTTCACTTGCAATCTTATCATTTAGGCCATCAAGAGGTTCATAATGACAATTGAAGTCCCCCCAACTATTGTATGGGCAGATTCCGGTAGAGTGAGAAGAAAAAGGGCCAATTAATCTAAGGTCTGTGAGGTTTGCCCCATCCTCACTGGGTGAGAATATACATTGATAACAGCCAACTTAATTGAATCATCAAAGGTAAGGAGATTAAACAAAATATCTAAAGATTCTGTGTCAAGGACTTTAATTGTGCAACCCAAATGGGTGGCAACCCAAATGCAGAGTCCCCCGAGGGTCTCACTCTAGGCCCCCGCAAACCTGGAGTACAATATGCAACATAACCTGTCCTGTATAGTGGTGCAGTGGACCATGTCTATTGAAAGAGACATAGCTCGTGGGTGTCAATGTATTCTCCCCAGTCAGGAAGATCCAGCTTGGAAGCAAGAGCTTCTATATTTCAAGACAAAACCCTTGTGTTCTGTAGGTCTTTTGTTTTTATCAATCAGTGTATGCAGGGATTCCAACTCCTGCTGTAGCACTTGGCAAGGTATCCTTTCGCATTCCTGCTCATTATCCATGGCCTCACCAGAAGTTTCTAACGGGGCGCCCGAACTTACACGGGCCGCTACTACCTCAGTGGTTTTCCTGAAAAAATGATCAAGGTAGTACACTATTTATGATTCTTTATGTGTAGGACCTGATTTTCGCCAGGTCAATTGTTGCCTAGGAATGTTATTATTATAAGAACATTTTGAACTTCTCCTTCCGGAGGAAGCAGTTGATGTTCCTGAGATCCAAGATAGGACGCAGGAGTTTGTCCTTCTTGGGCACCAGAAAGTAGTGGGCATAACAACTACAACCTACTTCTGGGGCAGGTATTCGCTCAATAGCTCCCTTGGCCAAGAAAGCCGTAACTTCCTGGCCGAGAAGGGCCTTGTGATCCTCTGCCGTGCGATGGAAATGCGGTGGCATGGATGGAGGGGTAGTCTTGAAGGGGAGGGAGTAGCCCCTCCGGACTATCTGCAAAACCAGTGGGGAAGGTGATGGCATATCCTGCCACCCACTGGCAACTGGTGACCCTGAAAGTTCAGACTAGGAGGGATTGGAGGCTGCTGCAGAGGGGGCACTGGTGGAATGGCCCGCCCGCTGGCCCACAGACCCAAGACGCTGGGTCCCAAGTCCCAGGCCACACACAGAGACTGGCCAGCTTGCACCAGCCTGTGGCTCTGGGAGGAAAGTGGCGGGGCACCCCTTCCATAACCATGAAAGGGGCGAAAAGCAGACTGCATGGGGTGAAATACAGTCACAAGGCCCAAGGACCTGGTCGTAGCCCTAGAATCCATGAAGCGCTCAAGCGCGTGGTCTGCCTTGTTGCCAAACAAGTGACGGCCATCAAAGGGCATGTCCAAAAGTGTAGATTGGATATCACCCGTGAAGCCAGTGGATCTCAGTCAGGCATAGCGTCTCAGGGCTTCCAACGTAGAAATAGTCCTGCCTAGCGAGTCGGCGGTGTCCAGTCCACAGCGAATGGCGAACTTTGCTGATCTCAATAAATCAATCAATCAGTGCATTTGTAGAGCACACTAAATACCCGTGTGGGTCCCAAGGTGCTGAGGGGAGGGGGGTGGGGGGGTGCTGCTACTGCACGAAGAGCCAGGTCTTGAGGAGTCTTCTGATGGTGAGTAGGTCTTGGGTCTGCCGGAGGTGGGTGGGGAGGGTGTTCCGGATCTTGGCGGCAAGGTAGGAGAAAGATCTGCCGCCGAAGGTCGTACGTTGGATGCGGGGGACGTGGCGAGGGTGAAGCCGGCGGAGCGGAGCTGGCGGGTGGGAGTGTAGAAGCTGAGTCTGCTGTTCAGGTAGGCTGGTCCGGCGTTGTGGAGAGCTTTGTGTGCGTGGGTGAGGAGCTTGAAGGTGATCCTCTTGTCGACGGGGAGCCAGTGTAGGTCTCTCCGGTGGGGGGTGATGTGGTTTTGGCGGGGGACGTTGAGGGTCAATCGAGCGGAGGCGTTTTGGATGCGTTGTAGTCGTTGTAGGTGTTTGGCGTAGAGTGCGTTGCCGTAGTCCAGCCTGCTGCTGACGAGGGCCTGTGTCACTGTTCTTCTAGTTTCGGTGGGGATCCACTTGTAGATCCTGCGGAGCATGTTGAGGGTGTTGAAGCAGGAGGAGGAGACGGCACTGACCTGCTTAGCCATGGAGAGGGAGGAGTCTAGGATGAATCCTAGGTTGCCTGCGTGGTCGGTCGGTGTCGGCGCTGTTCCCAGTGTGGTCGACCACGAGGAGCTGAGGGGGTGGGTCCGAGGATGAGGACCCCCGTCTTGTTCAGCTTCAGACGGCTGCTCCTCATCCAGTCGGCGATGGCCTTCATTCCCTCGTGGAGGTTGGTTTTGGCGGTGTGCGGTTCTTTGGTGAGGGAGAGGATGAGCTGGGTGTCGTCGGCGTGGGAGATGATGTTGAGGTCGTGTTGGCAGGCCACTTGTGCGAGGGGGGCCATGTAGACGTTGAACAGCGTTGGCCTGAGGGATGAGCCTTGGGGGGGACGCCGCAGATGATGTCAGTGGCTTCAGATCGGAAGAGGGGGAAGCGGACGCTCTGGGTTCTGCCGGAGAGGAAGGACGTGGTCCAGTCGAGGGCCTTCTCTTGGATCCCGGCTTCTTGGAGGCGTGTCTTTAGAGTGCGGTGGCAGACCGTGTCGAAGGAGGCTGACAGGTCCAGGAGGATGAGGGCTGAAGTTTCACTGTTGTCTAGTTGGCGCCTGATGTCGTCTGTGGCGGCGATGAGGGCTGTCTCGGTGCTATGGTTTTGTCTGAATCCGGACTGGGAGGGGTCTAGGATGTTGTTGTCTTCGAGGTGGCGGGCCAGTTGTATGTTGACTATTTTTTCGATGACGTTCGCCGGGAACGGGAGTAGGGAGATGGGCCGGACGTTTTTGAGGTCCTTAGGGTCCGCCTTGGGCTTCTTAAGGAGGGCGCTGATTTCGGCGTGTTTCCAGCTTTCCGGGAATCTCGCTGTTTCGATGGAGGAGTTGATGACCTTTCGTAGTTTAGGTGCGATGATTGCGTCTGCTTTGTTGAATACGTGGTGAGTGCACGGGTCTGACGGAGTTCCTGAGTGGATGGAGTTCATGATCTCGCGTGTTTCGTAGTTTTTGACATTGACCCAGGAGGTTAGTCGGATGGTGTGGGTGGTGCTCGCAGGGGGGTGGGTTCTGGAGTAGTCGGGTGGTTGTGGTGTTGAAGCCGTCGTGGATGTCAACGATCTTGCGGTGGAAGAAGGTGGCCAGCGAGTCGCACAGTTCTTGTGAGGGCGGGATGTCATTGGTGTTGGCACTGGGGTTGGAGAGTTCCTTCACGATGCTGAAGAGCTCTTTACTATCGTGTGCGTTGTTCTCCAGGCGGTTTGTGAAGGAGGATATCTTGGCTAGTCTGATGAGGTGGTGATGTCTGCAGGTGGCGTCCCTAGGGCTGCGTGGCTGTCCGGTGTGAGTTCGTGGAGCCATTTCTTCTCAAGTCTCCGGCATGCGCGTATGGAGGTCTGGAGCTTGTCGGTGAACCAGGTGGCTTTCATGCTGCTGTGACTGTTGGAGGGCTTCTTGAGTGGTGCGAGGATGTTGGCGCAGTCGTTGATCCATGTTCTGTCGTTGCGAGCGTCGGGGTCTGTGTTGTCAGTGGGTGGGTTCTAAGCGAGGGTGGTGGTCAGCTGATCTTTGGTGACTTTGCTCCAGCAGCGGCGGGGTAGCAGTTGGGTGCGGTGGTGCGTGGTTGGTTTCTTGAAGGTGAAGTGGATGCAGCAATGGTTGGTCCAGTGGAGTTCGGTGGTGTGATGGTAGGCGATGTGGGTGCTCGTGGAGAAGATGGGGTCCAGTGTGTGTCCGGCGGCGTGGGTGGGCGCAGTGACGAGCTGTCTGAGGCCGAGGTTGTCAAGGCTGTGGATCAGGGTGGCGGAGTTGTTGTTGTTCTCGAGGTGGAAGTTCGGGTCCCAGAGGAGAATTTAGTCCGTGGAGGCCAGTGTGTGGGTGCTGGCGAGCTCAGCGATGGAGTCGCTGAATTTTGCCCGGGGTTTGGGCAGTCTGTAGATGAGTGTTCCTCTGAGGGTGGTGTTGGGGTCGGTGTGGATCCGGAAGTGCAGGTGTTCGGCGGTGTTGAGGGTGTCGTCTGAGTGGGTGGAGACCTTGATGGAGGACTTGTGGACGATGGCTATTCCTCCTTCGTTTCCGTTGGCGCGGTCCTTGCGGGAGATCTTGTAGCCGTCAGGGATGGCTTTTGCGATGTTGGGCGCCGAGGAGTCGTTCCACCAGGTCCCGGTCAGGAAGGTGACGTCTGGGGTGTAGGAGTCGAGCAGGTCCCAGAGTTTGACGGCGTGTTTGCGAGCTGAGTGGGTGTTGAGGAGTATGCAGCGGAGGTGGTTGGGTCCGGTCCTGGGGTGTTTGGTGGTTCTGTCGCAGGTGAAGTTGCAGGTGTGGTAGGAGAAGGGTCCGTGGGTGCGCTTCGGGCGGCCTGGAAGCAGTGGTGGTCTCGGCCGGCGTGGAGGGTGCTAGCGTCGTAGCGGGGTCTGGTGGCGAGGCTGTAGCGTGTGCCAGGGGTTCTGGCACTGGGCGCGGTCCAGGCACGGCCGGGCGTAGACAAGCTTGCCTCTGGTGCGCCAGCGGCGCAGCTGCCACCATTTAAGGTGGGGAGGGAGGAGCAGCTGGGAGGCGGGTGCGGGGCGGCGAGTGGACGGCGAGGGGGCGGGCGGCAGGGGAGCAGCGGCGGGAAGGAGCGAGGGGTGCCGAAGGAAAAAAGGGGGGGGGAGGGGGGGAAATGTGGCAAAAATCGGGGGCAAAACGAAAAGGAGAGCAGAGACAGAACTGTACAGCAATTAAATTACACAATCACAGAATACAGGCAAAAATGGCATAAAAGCAAAGACACTTATCCCACTGGGGCAGCAGAAGGATTGAACTCACGGTGGAGCGGCAGCACAGGGAGGAGAGGCACAGGCACACAGGTGGAGCTGTGCGGCAGGACGAGAGAGTGCGTCCCGGGCCTCCTCTGGGCTCTGCGGCAGCACCTGCTAAACCGTATCCTACACAGAGTGGGTGTAACAGCCCAAGAGACATGCGGTGTTCAGCTACGCAGTCCTAAGCTGGCTAAAGAAATGCAAATGCTACTTACCAGTATGCATCTGTTCTTGGCATGTAGGGCTGCTGACATTCATATCTGTGCATAGATCGCCGCCTAGTGTTGGGTCCGGATGATTGCACATTGTTGTCCTGGAAGAGTCTTCGAAATATCACAAGATAGGTGGCTCCTCCCCTGGACTACAGTGCGCATGGGCATCGACTCCATCCCCAGATTGTTTTTAGCCATTGTGGCCAAGATGGAGTGAAACTCAGTGAATGATGACCATGCCATGAAAAGATATGTGAACACTGCAGCTGCTACAGGCGCCGATGAGGAGGGCGGGCGATATGAATGTCAGCAGCCCTACATGCCAAGAACAGATGCATACTGGTAAGTAGCATTTGCAGTTCGAGGCATGTGGGCTGCTGAATTCATATCTGTGCATAGAATATATAGCAGTCCCTCCATTAGCGGCGACCGCCCGTGCCAGCTGCAGCAGTTTGGAAAAGTGTCTTGAGAACAGCCTGCCCTACAGCTGCCTGCTGTTTGGAGTGCACGTCTACACAGTAATGCTTAGTAAATGTGTGTGTGGTAGACCATGTGGCTGCTCTACAAATGTCCTCTAAGGGAATGTTTCCAAGGAAAGCCATAGAGGCCCCCAACTTTCTGGTGGAGTGGGCTCTTGGTGGAATGGTGAGCGTGCGTTTTGCCTTTGCATAGCATATTTGAATACATTTCACGATCCACCTAGCAATACCAGCCTTGGAAATAGGGTTACCTTTGTGATGTGGCGCAAAGGCAACAAAAAGCTGCTTAGTCTTCCTAAAATCCTTGGTCCTATCAATGTAATACATCAGGGCCCGCTTAACGTCAAGGGTGTGGAGCATCTGCTCCGCCAGTGACTCTGGATTTTGAAAGAACACCGGCAACTCAATGGTTTGGTTGATGTGGAACTGAGACACATCCTTGGGTAGAAACTTAGGGTTAGTGCGTAGCACTACCCTGTTTGAATGAACTTGGAAGAAAGGCTCTTGGATTGTGAGGGCTTGCAGTGCACTAACCCTCCGTAGCGATGTAATCGCTACAAGGAAAGCCACTTTCCACGTCAAGAACTGAAGTTCGCAGGAATGTAGTGGGTCAAAGGGAGGACCCATCAGTCTTGTAAGAACCACATTGAGGTTCCATTCAGGAGCTGGTGGAGTCCGTGGCGGAATGACTCTTTTGAGGCCTTCCAGAAAAGCTTTGATGGCAGGCACCTTGAAAAGTGAAAGGTGCTGTCTATTTTGGAGGTATGCGGCCATTGCAGACAGGTGAATGCGAATGGCAGTATATGCCAGGTTACACCTGTATAGATGGAACAGGTAACAGATGATGTTCTGAATAGAAGCATCTAATGGATCAATGTTGTTGTTTGCGCAATAGATGACAAACTGTTTCCATTTTGCCGCATAACATGCTCTAGTAGTGGGCTTCCTAGCCTCCCGAATGATGTCCATGCAATTGGGAGGAAGATTGAGGTAGCCGAACTCTAGAACTTCAGGAGCCAGATCGCCAGGTTGAGCTGTTGCGGATCTGGGTGCTGAATGTCGCCATGGCTCTGAGTCAGAAGGCTGTGTGTGAGATGAAGCCTTTGATGCGGCACCACGGAAAGTTCCAGAAACGTGGTGTACCATGGTTGGCGAGCCCACGTTGGAGCAACTAGGATGAGGGTCATCGAGTGTTGCCTGAGCTTGCGCGCCACCAGCGGTATCAGAGGTGCTGGGGGAAAAGCGTACGCAAATCTGCCTGACCAGTTCATCCATATAGCATTGCCCTGCGATTGCGGGTGTGGGAATCTGGCGGCGAAGCTTTGGCATTTTGCGTTCTCCCTTGTGGCGAACAGGTCGATCTCTGGATGACCCCACCTGTGGAAGTACGGCTGGAGTACTGATGGATGTATCTCCCACTCGTGCATTTGATGGCTGTGCCTGCTGAGCAGGTCCGCCATTTGATTGTCCTTGCCTGGGAGATGTTCTGCCATGAGGAAAATGTTCCTCTGAATGGCCCACTTCCACATGCTCTGAGCCAGATGAGACAGCTGCAGAGCGTGAGTGCCCCCCTGTTTTTGAATGTAGTACATGGCCGTCATGTTGTCCGTCCGGATCAACACGACCTTGTTGCACAGATGTACTTTGAATGCCTTTAAGGCCATGAAGATCGCCATCAGTTCTAGTACATTGATGTGCATCTTCTTTTGCTGTAGTGTCCATAGTCCCTGCACAGTGTATTGGAGTACATGCGCTCCCCATCCCTGGAGAGAAGCGTCCGTCGTCAGGATAATCTGCGGCACAGGCTCTTGAAACGGTCGGCCCTTGCAAAGGTTTCGTGGATTCCACCAATGCAGAGAGTTGTATGCCCGACCGCTCACCAACACTAGGTCTTTCAACTGCCCGTGAGCCTGAGTCCACTGACGTGCTAAACACTCCTGAAGCGGACGCATATGTAGCCTCGCGTGTGGGACTATGGAGATGCAGGAGGCCATCATGCCTATCAACTGCATGAACACTCTTGCTGGAAGCGAGTGCTGATGTCTGAATCTTTGGATCAGCGACTGAATGCGGTTGACTCTCACTGAATTTGGCTGTGCTGTGGCCGCCAGAGTGTTTATGGTCGCCCCCAGATACTGCCGTATGTGGGCGGGCTGGAGATGGGATTTTGGGTAATTCAGTGAGAACCCCAGATCGTGCAGAAGGTGAATGGTGTGGGACACGTGGGCGGCGCACAGCTGGGCCGACTTCGCCTGAATGAGCCAGTCGTCCAGATAGGGGTAGACGTGGATGTTTTGACGTCTTAGATGCGCCGCCACCGTCGCCAGGCACTTTGTGAAAACCCTGGGCGCTGTGGTGACCCCAAAAGGCAAAACCTTGAACTGGTAGTGCTGGTTTTGAATGGTGAACCTGAGGTACTTTCTGTGAGAAGGATGCAATGGAATGTGGAAGTACGCATCCTTGAGGTCCAGAGTTGCTAGGAAGTCCCCTTGCTGAAGCAGTGGGAGAACCTGCTGCAGCGTGAGCATATGGAAATGTTCTGACAGAATGTAAAAGTTTAGAGGTCTGAGGTCTAGGATGGGCCTGAGGGATCCGTCCTTCTTTGGAATCAGAAAGTACAGGGAGTAAACTCCTGTACCTCTTTCTTGCAGGGGCACGAGCTCTATTGCTCCTTTTTGCAGCATGACGTTGACTTCCTGCTGCAACAAGTGCAAGTGCTCGCCGGACATAGGACGGCTCTTTGGGGGTATGTTGGGTGGAGTGGATGTGAGCTCCAGACAATAACCGTATTGGATAAGAGATCTGACCCACCTGTCCGTGGTGATGGACTTCCACATGGGCAGGAACTTCTGGAGTCTCCCCCCGACCGGTGTTGCGTGGTCGGGGGGCAGTGACAAGGCGTCACTGCTTGTTGGCGGTGGAGGACCTGGAGCTGTTATTTCCACGTCCTCTGCCTTTGACGTTGTTGCCACGGTATCCACCCCGACCCTTGTTGGTATAGGAAGGTTGGGTGTTGCTCTTGTAGAATTGCGTCGACTGTGACAGTTGACCCCTTGAGGTGCCTCTATTATTGGAGCGACGAAAAGAACCATCCCGAAACTGCTGGGACTGCAAGGCACCCATAGACTTCGCAGTGTCGGTGTCCTTTTTCATCTTCTCGAGGGTGGTATCAACCTCTGGGCCAAACACGTGGTCTGGGTTGACTGTTTGATTCAAGATGGTAGTTTGAATGTCTGGTTTGAAACCGGATATCCTGAGCCACGCATGTCTACGAAGTAGAACGCTAGTGTTAATTGCTCTTGAGTCGGTGTCAGCCACATCCAGAGCGCACTTAATTGAAGCATTGGTGATAAGCTTCCCCTCCTGTATCAACATTTCTGCTGCCTCCTTATATTGATCGGGTAAGTGCTGTAAAAGGGACTCTAGAGTGTCATAGTGTGCCCTGTCATAACGCGCCAGTAGCGCCTGTGTGTTGGATATGCGCCATATGTTGGCTGCCTGCGCAGCCACCCTTTTCCCCGAAGCCTCAAATACTTTTGATTCCTTGTCTGGGGGAGGAGCATCACCCGTAGTTTGTGAGTTGGCTCTTTTGCGTGCATTGGAGACAACCAGGGAATCCAGAGGCAACTGTCCTTTGATGTAAGTAGGATCAGTGGGCGCTGCCTTGTACTTTTTGTCGATACGTGGGTTGATGACTCTTGCTCGGGTGGGCTCCTTGAAGACTTCTGCCGCATGTTTCAACACCCCTTTCAGCATTGGCAAAGTTTTTACAGTTTTCTCAGCGACTGAAAAGGTGTCAAAGAGAAAGTCGACGTCTACAGGGTCAGCATGGAGATCGACGTCATGATTGGATGCTGCCCTTTCAATTAGAGCATTGAAAGCTGCCGAGTCTTCTGTTGGGGAAGTTTTGGCCGAAAAAAGCTGAGGCTCCTGCCCTGAATGTGGGTCCCCAGGATCGCCACCAGCAGACCATGGCTCAGTTACATCTTCTGGGTCCGAGTAGACTGGATAGGTATACTCCTCCTCGTTGTCGCCATCACCCTCCTCCACATTAGAATGAGTGGGTGAAAGTTCATGTGCTTGTGGTGATACAGGCTCCACAGTACCAGCAGGGTCCATCTTTTTCTTAAGTGGAATTTGAAAATGCTCCAATTGTGGTTCAGGGGTGATCTTCCTTTTAAGGAGAGAGAGCTTGCCTGTGTTGGCGTCGATGATCACTTCTCGACGCTCCTCTTCTGCCAGCGGTTGGTGCCGTGGGTTTGGAACCACTAACGATGTCTTCGGCGTCGAAGATGTCTTCACGGGCACTCCTGTCCCAGGTTTCGCTGTGAAAGTCTTCGGCGGCAACGTGAACAGAATCGGCGTTGGCGTCTTTGCCGGCTTTTGAAGAGGCTTGGGCGGCACAGGGTCCGTCGGCTCGACTGCTGCGGAGCCCTCCCTAATACGTTGCAGGGACTCCGTGACCTTTTTAGTGAAGGAGGCGGAGGGACGCACCGGCTCGAGAGAGTCGTCTGAAGCTGGTTTTGAGACGGTGACCAATGACGCAGTCTTCGGAGCCGACGCAGTCGCCCCCTTGTCCTTGCCGAGTGGAAGCGGGGCAGCGAGAGACTTGGGGTCGTCCTGCCGCTTCTTCGTGTCAAGAGTGGCCTTCTTATGGTCGGTGGCCTTCTTGGTATCGAGGCGACTCTTAAGTGCGTCGACCATCTTCGGCGCCGATGCAGCCGCGTCAGCCGTTTTAACCTTTGGCTTCGAGACCGTAGTCTTCGGGTCTGCCATTTTGGCGTGGCCCTTGAGGTCGACGGCCATCTTGGATTTCTTCGGCAGTCTTCGACCCGACCAGCGCGACTTGCGCTTTCGGTTTCGATACGTCTGGCGTCGAGACCGATGGTTTCACTTTCGGTTTTTGTACCGTGAGCGGTGCCGTATCAATGTCCGTGGCCGGGCCGGAAGGCGGAGCCGTGGGACGGGAATCAAGGCTTTGGGTAATGACCGAAAGCGATCCCTCGGCCTGGTCCTTAGAATGGTGGCTGGCCCCGGAGTCAGCTTGAGGAAGCTCCTCTTCCGAGCTATCCTCTACGGTGGCAAGGGCCCCGTCGTCGTCCCCTACCTCCTCGACGACATCATCAAATTCCTCGTCTTCCGCGTCGTAGCCTTCCTCGACCTCCGACGCCGGGTTAGACTCCGTGATATCCTGTATAGTGTCGTCGCCGACATCCTCCGTGTCGAAGATGTCTGCCGGAGGGGGTGCCGATCGCTGGGCCTGCAGTCGCGCAGCTCGGCGGAGCTTGAGTGTCTTCTTTGACCTGAACTTGGAGCAGGCCATACACTTGGCCTCGTCGTGGTCCGGCGACAAGCACTTATTGCACACCGGGTGCACGTCGATATGTGGGTACTTCGAGGCACACACCGGGCACCGTTTAAATGGACTTCGTTCCATGATGAAAGTAGGTTGGAGCGTCGTGTAGGCCCGTCCGCGCCGAAAGCACACGGAAGGGCAGAGTTGGTTCGGAGCCGATGAAACAAACGAACCCGAACGATAGACAATACCGACGCGAGTCCTAAAGACCTTTTGGTCTCGAGCAAAGTAAGTTAAACAACTATCGATTCCGACAGAGGGAACCGAAACATATCCGAACCCAATGGCGGAAAAAAACAATCTGGGGATGGAGTCGATGCCCATGCGCACTGTAGTCCAGGGGAGGAGCCACCTATCTCGTGATACTTCGAAGACTCTTCCAGGACAACAATGTGCAATCATCCGGACCCAACACTAGGCGGCGATCTATGCACAGATATGAATTCAGCAGCCCACATGCCTCGAACATATCTTCTTCCCAAGGTGTTCCAGCTTCCTGGATTCCCTATCTGGGGGAGCAGTAGGGAACGAGCCTTTGGAAGTAGAAGCTTGGTCTACCAAGCTCTCAGGGATAGGGTGTTGGGAGAGGAAAATGGGGTCGCCTGGAGCCGGGCTGTGGCATCGGGCAAGCATCCTATCCATAAGAGCTGGACTGTGCTTAGACCAAGTGCCCAGAAGGATGTCCAGGAGGGTCTCATTGAATGGCAGCAGGGGCTCCGAAGAGGCCACTGCCAGCTGAAGCACCTCAGTCAGGAGGTTAGTCCTGACTGCCAACGTAAAAAGCTCAAGGCCCAAGGCTTCAGCCGCCCTATGCAAAACCACAGCGTAGGAGGCTCCCTCCTCCGTAGCCACGGTAGGGGAGAAAGCATGCCAAGGTTTGGGGAGGTATCCAGACCACTGGCATCACCCAACTCCTCTCTCCAGTCCGGATCCTCAAGTTGGTCTGCAACATGGTCAATAGACCCCTCCCAGTCCTCCTCTCCCTCTCCCGGCTGCCACTGAGGGCGATAGGAAACACCAGGATAGAAAATTGGCACAAAAGTGCCGGTCGGCGCAGGTACCAGCATCAGCTCGGCTCCATATCTAGGTCGAGGTGGAGGCCAGAGTCGATGCCGGCTGGGGACCCAACCAGCTTCTGAGGCGACGGCAGTGTCATCAATGGATTCGGTGCCAGAGGAGGTGTCGTGAGGTCGACGGGTGCCGATCCGGATCCAGGCCTGGATCCTTGGGGGCTGTGCCGGGCCGAAGCCGCCGCTGGCAAAGGCCTAGAATCCCCCAACCAAGTCCACAGGGCCCGAAGGCGCCCTGGCAGAGTCGGGTTGCCCAAAGATGGAGTGGAGAGCTTCGTAAAATGTACGCAGTTGGGCAGGGGTCGCTCCGGATCCCGGAAAGGGGGGAAACTCTGAGCCGACCCAACAGGCTCCGCAGACGGAGCCGAAGGACGATGACCACCCGCATCCCTCGTCTCATTAGCCGATGGACGGGGAGAAGGCAAAGAGGGACAGTGCTTCTTCGCCTTCTTCTTGTACTTTGACTTACCCGAAGACGAAGACTTCGACGATGAGTGGTGGTGATGGCTCCACAACCGGTCCCGCGACCTGCCTCTCTACCAGGACCTCGAGTGGCGCGGAGCAGACTGCCGGGCCTCCAAAAGCTTTCGGGACTGCTTGCGCAAAGACTTTGGGCCATGGCCCAGCAGTCAGACCACGACTTCGGGTCGTAGTCGAGCTCCAGACACCAGAGGCACACTAGATGTGGGTCTGTCACCAACATCAGCTTGTGGCAGGAGCCACAAGGCTTGAAGCTGGTCCGCCGATGTGATATCCCTGTGCACCAGGGGTCAAACAACTCAAAAAGAAGTTGACAAAAAGTCGAAAAAACAGATATTCAAAAAGTGACTAGGGTACCGCTCTCTCTGGATCTGCGCTGGCTGGCGCGGAAGAGGAAAGAACGGACGTCAGAGCGCAGCGCCAACATCTAAGTAGATACTGCAACGTCATTCCGGCGATCACAACGCCAACGACAAACGCAGAGTCGACCGACGCCACCTACCAACTTGCAAGGGTACTGCTACGAAAAAAGTTCTCTGAATCCAGTCTGAGACCTGGGGGTAATTCTATGGTAAGGAATCTATACAGGCTGTGACTCAGTGGGATCGGAGCACAGTCTCAGTCAAGGTGGAAATGTAGCTGGCTCGGAATCAGATTACTATAGGTAACTGCTCCTCTTCCAGAACTGGCAGCACAATTGGTGTTAATGGAAGCAGGCCAGGCAGTGACACCAGCACCAAAGTCAGTACAGGTCACAAACTGCTTTTAAGCGGCACAGATAGCGCCAATGGGGAAACTGTCAGTGGAACCCCAACTGAAGGCATCTGCTTATTATTGGGGCTCAAAGGTGTGTCAGATGTAGCCAGAAGCAAGCTAAATATAAGCAGCATGGTCTCCCTAAACGCATCTACCTGCTGCAACATCGCCGATCAACCGGGAAATTCAGGTTGCATTAAGACCTATCTCGAATCGGCTCTTCAGGAGTTCACGAGCGAGACTGAGAGGTACGTAGATGACCTTGGGCCCTCTGAAGAGTTTGAGAGTGGTGGATAGGGATAGATTCCCGCTCCAACTTCTTATAGTTCTTTATGGAGTTACCCAAGGACTTTGACCCTGATGAAGATCTGCTGCATCAATGAGTTTGGGAGTGGGAACTGGACCTATTTTTCGGGTTAGACATGTCATGGCAGAGTCTTCTGATGATTAGCAACGTAAAGTTTCACCTCGTGTTCCCGTATAACCTTCAGGTTCATCTGGCCACAGTCATCGCAGGCCCTAGATTTGTACTTTGACACCGGACACTACAGGCATACATCGTGGGGGTCTGACAGACATTTATTTATAGATCAAACATAAAAAAGTGATGGTAGGATGCTTGTAATAAGTCTAGCCATTGGCAATCACTTGTGTGGCAATCCAACCAGTTGTTCTTTTGCCCATCATGCCACCTCCGATTAGACCCAACCACATGCAAATCAGTCTTGATCCAGCTCCAATGGGAACAGTTCAGCCTGAACTATCAAATCAAGCACTTTCAAAACCAGAACACAAGCAACCCAAGAGAAGTTTCGCATTGACTGAGTCTCTTCAGTGGGGTGTAGCTTGGTTCCAATGGCACAGCGAGCAAGGGATCCACGTCTGGACATTCCCTTGTTTATAGCGGTACATTAAACATACAAAAGGTGATGGGAGGATGCTAGCAATAAGTCTAACCACTGCCAATTGCCCAGGGTACTATTTCAACCCATCCTTCTTTCGACCACCATGCCGCCTCATATTAGACTGAACTATATGCAAACCAGTCTTGGTCCTGCTCCAGTGAGAACAGTCCAACCCCAACTACCAAGACAGGTCCTTTCTGAACCAGAACACAAGAAATCCAACTGATGAGCCCTAATAAGTGTCAGAAACAGGTCCTGGACTGCTTTGTTCTGGTTCATGGAGGTCCTGGACTCGCAGTTCGGGTTGGACTGTGTAGCAAGGTCAAGGCTGATTAGGTCTAAAATCTAAACTGAGGGGACTCAGGAAGTGGCCAGAGTAATGACTAGCCTCTAAGATGTCTTCAAGCATTCCATCCATCAATTTTTTGTTTACTTCAGATATTTTTTGTGACAGTTCCTACATGGTTGTAGTTGGGAGGGTTATTGCTCCCTTGCACACTAGTAAGAAGGATTTTTTTTTCATGAAAAATACTTATCAAAGACAAGAAGAGTGGAGTTCCGGAGCTGCGTCTGAAGGAGCAGAAAGAAAGTAAATAAGGTCAGTGCCTCTCGGTGAAGCTTATATGCGGCAAGCTTGTAATTTATGAAGCAGAAGACATTAGTGCGAAGCCGCCCAACACCACCTACTGGCAGTTAGGAGTACTGCTTTTGAGTTTCTGGATCTGGTTTGAAGCCTTTGGGAATATTCATATGGCAAGGAATCAGCGGTTAGAGTTATGCTTCATAATATCATACACACATAATGCCTCAAGGTTCCATCCTTGCACCTAAGCTCTTTCACTCTACATTAAACAATTGTAGGATCTGATAAAAGGTTTAGGTGTTATAATATATCAATATGTTGACAACACTCAGATATAGCAGAAAAATAATTGCCTTTAGGACATTCTCATTATAAAAACCTGTTAAGTAAAACTAAAATACTGGATGATTGCCAACTTCTTCAAACTAAATTCAGATAAAAGAGACTTCCTCCTACTGCAGAACCAAAAGTACTACAAACTAAACAATTAATGTCTACAGTACCCTCAATTAGCTGGCTTTAACCCACTCCTTTAACCAGAACTCTAATTACTGGGTATCTGAACAGATACTCCAATTTCATTATTGACATCATTATCAACCACCATATGGCTAAATCCGCATCTTCATCTCACAAAAAAACAAACTCATATTTACCTATTTTCAACGAACTTTCAACTGGTGGTTCAATCCTTGGTAATCTCCCAAATCAACTAAGGGAATACTGTTCGCTTTGGAGTCAAGAAATCCTATGTGGTCCCGATCAAAGCAGTTCTTCAGTCATTCACTTAATCTCGGACACACTCAAATTCAACCACATTAAAGTCTTGAGAGACTGGATTTCCATGGAGGCCGGAATCCAGATCAAATTGGCATGCCTAACCTTTAAAGATGTCCACTGCCCTCATTCAAACTATCTGCACTCTGCGAAAAGACATATCAAGTGGCAAAAACACCTCAGAAGCAGAGAAATTCTCAGACTTGAAGAAAAATCTGAGATCCCAACTAGCCATTTCACAATCCTTTTCTAGATCAGCTTCCACCCTATAAAAAAATGTTGCCCACAGATATGCATTGCCAAGATGAGGAACTACCATTCCAAAATAGGCTCTAAACTTATGTCTTCAGATGCTAATTTAATTAATTCCAAGATATCCCTCAAGTACTGCTTCAAAGTTGATCTCCTTGGGACACCGACCTCATGCATGCTGTTCTCTCTAAAGCACTCAGACATCTTGTGTAAGGAGTGCTGTAGTAAAATGTAGAATAAAATACACCTTTGACGCTCAGATTATTCAACACCTGGGTGAGGCTTCTCATTTGACGACAGTCACTGATGCCATTCTTGACAACTCAAGTTACATTATCTATGCATTTTTCCATTGCCTCAACAACAGCCCCTGTGATAACTACTGAACAGCGTTTAAGATTCTACACTAAAGAAAGATTGTTGCTCAAACACCTTTAGGTTTGCTGGCCACTTGCTTTTATTTGTAGTGGATTGTTCCCTGTAATCACTCAGAGGACAACTGTATTAAGTTTATATTTTTTGCACCCTCCATTCCAAAGTTATAAATGGGGTTATATTTCGATAATGAAACATGCCATCACCTCAGCAATCACGCCCACTAGCTGCTGCTACCTGTTCTGCTGTCTTATTATCCAATGTCTAAGTCGCAGCTTAACTCTAGAATAGCCCCACGCCCTTATTGTCATCATAGTCTCTTGTCTGATGCTCGCTTCACCAGGTCTTCTTCCTGGTCCTTCTTTGCATCATGGACTATTCCAGTTAACTGCTGCTTGCCTAAATCATTAGAGGTTTGTAATGCATTCAGTCAGTTTTTTTCCTCCAAGGAACTGGAGTTTTCTCTAGTCTGTTTTTAACCTCTTCTGCTCTAGTTATCAATCTGGGCTGAGAAAATGTAAGATGTAGTGGCAGGTCCTTTGCTAAAATAAGAGGGTCCCAACACCAGGCATGGTGCTTT
Source organism: Lissotriton vulgaris (assembly GCF_964263255.1). Lineage (NCBI taxonomy): Eukaryota > Metazoa > Chordata > Amphibia > Caudata > Salamandridae > Lissotriton > Lissotriton vulgaris. Next base: position 339,570,419 of record NC_141689.1, read on the forward strand.
GGTATGGTCTACCAATACATCTAATGAGAGTCATCTTCCCCTTGTTGCCCATCCGTAGGTATGTTGAGTCACACACCTTTAGAAGTTGGCTATTTTTCATAGACTTTTTCATAGCCTATTAGGAATTCAGAGGCACGTATTTGTCCACTTCCATTCCTTAACCTTCTCTTCGAGATGCTCCTGTTGCCATACAGGTATGTTTGTGTCACCTGCACACCAGTACCAAAACCCCACTGGGGAGCGGTCCCCTCAAGGTCCTCTTCCACACCCTCTTGTGTCACAGCATTGGACATACATTGGGCCATGCACCAAACATGCCATGTCACCTTCAGTAGATAACTTTCTGTCTCCATTTTTCTATCGCCGCATCCAGATTCAGAGCATTAGCAAAGACAACCACATATGGCGGGTGAGGGACTTGACTAGGTTCATGGGGCATCCTCCCTTCCGTCTCCCATAGCCTTTCTGCTGGAAATTTCGGGTAGGTCCTAGAAACACCTTCCGTCTTCCCTTCGTTTGGATGCAACGAAAAGGCTTCTTTATTTACGGTGGTAGTAGAAGAGCCCAAGAAATAGAGTATTACACATAATTAATCAGATGACAGTCAATCTATAAGCCTGACTAACTGCCCCAACCCTACCTACCTACAAACGCTTACCAAGTGAGCACGTAAGGAGATAAAAATATTCACTGCATTCTGCCTCACTTTTAAAAATACATAAGTATTTTTTCAAGGCATTAACACTCCTCATGGCCATTCACCTGTTTCTGAGGCAATTTGTTTTTATTTACAGAGAAATAAATCAATGAAGTGTCCCTTAAAAGTATCATTAAAATAATTTTCCATGCAGCCTAAGAACGTAGTAAAGTTACAATTACTATATAAACGTGCATCAGTGAATCCCTTTTAAGAGTTCACTGAGGCATTAACATGCAACCAGATAGTACCAGGTTCCCACTCAATTTCTATTTTTGGTCTACCATACAGCTACTAAGTCTATATGAACCAATTCAAATTTATGTCCGAGACAAACAGTTTCATTCTCAGTACCAGAATTAATTCATGAATATTTGATGACTAGGCTGATATAGCTAGCCATGAAAAGTCAAGAACTTTCCCAGTACATGGAAAGGTATGAACTAGTTAAATCCAACATATTCAAAATCTGCATAAACGAAGAGAAAGTGGCAATACTTAATCCTTAAACTGACAATCACTTAGAAGATTGAGTGACAAAATAAGTGATTTTATAAAGGAAAAAAATAAGTACTGCACCATTTCTGGAAGTTGCCAGCACTGCCACATATTTATTTTTCAGTAAAGGCTGAAGTCGTGCAACTTTCTTCTTAATCCTCCCAGAAACCAGGTTGATTTCGCTGAAGTTATTATCATCTAGCAAAAAAACGGATTCTTTTTCCTAAAAAAGAAAATGTTAAGAAGCAATTAACTTTATACAAATTTAAAAACAAAAACAAACATTGGAAATGCCAATATGTCTCACTTGAAAGGAATGTTGTATGGCAACGTGTAGCATATAAAAATAAATAGTATGTGAATAGATATATATTTGTGTGGAAGCAAAGAACTGTAAAATAATATTGGTGTAGATTAAAAAGGTCAGGTGATAGTTGCACTGTCAAGCCAGACCTAAAAGCCCATCTAGGTTAAGGACTTTCCTCCTCCCGCCTGTGTTGCTGCCAGGGAAACAACAACGTAAATTATCTAGTTATCTAAGACACTTTAATAGCATTACAATCTCATGTGTGGGCCCCAGAAAGTTCAAACTAAGGCTGCTAGATAAATAACCAAAATGATCACAGCTGTGCGGATGACAAGGACTTTTCTGTGGAGACACACAATTTCTACCCAATCAAAACGTAACCCTCCCTCGCTCACCACGTGTGAGCGGAGCTAAATCTCCTCTCTAGTAATGCTCACATAATTGCCTGGCAACATCTGCGCTGTTACGCCAGATAATTAAAAAAATATTTATAATTATCTCAATAAGGAGTAAGAAACTAACAACATAAGCTGAATTTGCCACTTTTGTAAATGAACGTTTTAAGTTTCTAAAAGACAGCGAGATGAGCATTATGGGTTACTTTCTATTATTTCCTTCTCTCTTTTAAATTAGTTTTATGTGAAATTTATGGAGGCCGGGAGGGGACTTTTATGTTAAACAGCTGAAAAATACTTATATTTTTCATGGAGTGAATTCACGGAGGCACATTGAGTCACTTGGGCCGTCCCAATGAAATGTCATGCCTACCTTATCTCATGGAGCGGAGGGAGGATTTCGAGTCAACAGCCAATAGCAAGGCTGCTAGGTCTCGGGCTTTCAGCTATGCAGTCTTTCTGCTAGGAAGCCACAGTTCGTTTCACTGAAGGCATGAAGAAAATGAATTCTTACATTAAAATGAAGGAATGTGTGACGATTCTTAGGATGCTCATATTTAAATGGGGCTAGGGGCGGGGCTAGGAACAAGACATGCTGATACCTTTTGACTTTAATACTAGTTGCAGCACATACCAAAACACATGTCAAATGCGTTTCTATAAATAAAACAGGTTAATTCATTACACAAAACGGCAGCCAAACGCGGTGCAGTTTTAACATTTCCTTGTTATATAATATTTGCAGCTTCCATACTGTGCACACACACAGAAAAAAACCTCAAGCAGACGTGCACACACAAAGCATTCCACACATTTTCCTTTAATATACCTCCCAACAGTGTGTCGAATCTCTCCCTTTCTCTCGCTTTTTTCCTCACACAAAAAAGCACTGGCAAACAGACAAACCTAAGCCACTTTTGCAAAAGAATTTAAGGATTAAAGCCATTTTAACCTTTCACCTTCCTTTGCTTTCTTAATTGCGCTGTCACCTGGCTGCCTCGATCCTGTGTTTGCAACACAGCAGGATGGTGAACACCGGATGTTATGCAAATGAGGTCCCGCTGAATAGGTCAGCGGGGGCTCAGCTCACCAGTCACGGCTACAGAAGTGCCTTGGCTGTCAGTCTGGTCACCAGCCCAAGCAGCCAATGCGCCTACCGTTTTTGAGTACCAGTACTCTCCTGGGCACTAGAGAAGTGCCGGTACTCAGAGTGCTAAAAATAAGAAGTGCCGGTACTCAGTACCGGTGAGTACCGGCCCATTTAAAGCACTGCAACTGATTAGCATGCTTATGGGTCAGGAACCTTTCGACTGCAAATACTTGATATAAAACAGCAAGTAGTATTTAATGAGCGGAGAAAGGGATTGATGGGTAAACTTTATCAACCAGCAATCCTGGATATGGTATTTGCAGGTGTACAAAAGAGAACCCAAGCTCTAGATTTGCACATTATGATTAATACGCGGACACAAACTCTACTGAGCTGGGGCAAGGAACCACAGTCCCCAGGCTCCTTCACTTCACCGCATCATTGGGTTGCGCCCGGATGCACATTTAGGCGGCTGCAGGTTCCCGTGGTGCCGGATGCACGCGGGCCGCGCCCGGGCCAATGGCAGGCCAGTCTGCTTGACAGAGGTTGGGCTGGGCCACCCCTCATTCGCACGAAGTCATCATGGGTAAGTGTAAACTTCCATCCAGCTCTGATCTGGATAAAAAAAAGCAAAAGGAACCACACAATTATGCATCTATTATATCATATTTAACAACTGTGGTAGGAACATTGTTGGGCGAGATTCAAAATGTAGAGGAGCAGTGAGACCTGAGGGCTGAGACATTAGCCTCAAACACCTTACCTCCTGTGGCTACACGGAATGTAATTTCGGGTGTGATAACTGACAGACATTGAGCAGGGTGCTCTCACACAGGACAAGCAGGGTGTTACCCCAATAAGTTCCTAGGATTTACCAGAAGGTTCAATGACCGCAGAGGAGGGTAGACCGGACGGGGACCTATCTTTACAGTCAGAAATGGCTCCAAAAAAAGGGGTAGTAAAGAGGCACAAAATTGGGCACTGTCACGGCCGAACTCTTAACTTAGAAGGAAACTGGAGGGTTTTTGGCCCATGACTATTTGCTGCATCTGTCAATGAGTACAGTTGTGGGTGACCTTATGCAGTCCCATTAGGAACCTCTTTTTGAAAAGCTCCGAGAGAAAGTAGTCACATGTGTCAATACTGTGTTAGAAGGGTTGACGGGAACACTGTCACAAATAGAGACACAAGTAGTGGAAATACGTTCCAGGGATGTGGATAACAATATTAATATTCTGCATGTTTGTCAAATATTACCCAAAGTAGACAAGTGGCGGCATATACGAGAGGGGAACGACATAGGACTTGACACCCCGGTATATCCAATCCTGATAAAGATCAATAAATAAAAAAATGTAGATGTCAGGCTGGCTGAAACCAATCCAAATTTTTGGAAGTGCATTCTCAATTAGAGAACCCACTCCACTCGGAACATAGTAAATCACCCATACACTGGATTGTCAATAGATTTAGGTTACATCTACCCCCTGAGGCTACTCTTTTGGTAGCAATACTAACAGGGGTATCCTTGCTCAAAGATAAGACCACTGAAACCACCGAAGAGCTCATTCGTAAAACGAAATTCTGGAGTAAAAAACTGTCTGATGGTGGGTTTAGGCGTCCTAGCATATTATTATGGACAGACAGGTGGGATGGGTAGCCTGGAGAACTAAACTCAAAGAGGGCGAGGGTGTATTATCATCAATTTTGAACAGATTGATGTAGCAGGCTGGTTGTTCCAAGAAGGCCGAAATCAAGGCCCAGGTGGCATTAAAGCACTCCCTCTTGGTTTTTTCTATCCCCTTGTAAAGGGAAGCCAAGCTAAAGATCCCAAAGGTATAAGGTCTCAAGTTTCTGGTTTAGCGGGAAGGTGGTCAGATTATGCATCCGGAAATAGCAATGGGCTCCCCCATTTGTTTGTCTCTTCTACCTTACCTACACTCCCTCTAAAATCAGTAGGGACAACTGGGGGGTAGGCAGATGATAATAGAATCAAAATTACAAACAGATTCTTTCCACTGAGTCAGCTGGATGCTAATGACCGACTCACAACCCTCCATCCCCACCCAAGACAGAGCATGGTTAATTTAAGAACCTCTATTCAATGCTCTACAAAAGGGGAGGTAGATAGAATATATAACTACCCTAAAGTTCTCAGTTGGAATATAGCGGGTTTAAGAGACAAAAGAGATGACTCAAGGTGGTCTGATATTTTAAGGGAGTATGATGTGGTTGGGCTAGAAGAGACTTGGGAAACTGATCATACTCTCTTGGTGGATGGATATACAACCTCCTCTGAACTGCCAAAGTCTTCCCCAGCTAGTAGAGCAAACGGTGGTTTATTAACCCTAATTTCCCTTAATGTTTTAGGAACCCACTGTAAACTGGATTCTCGTTCTTGTAATTGCCTAGTGGTCCAAATAACACCTAAAATGCACCGAAATTACTTATTGCTAATTTCTGTAATTCTTTTGAAAGAAACTTTGTGAATGAACATGTATGTAGGATGGGGATTTTAATACACATTTGTGTACAAGGAATGTCATGTCACTGATAATATCAGTCCCCAAATTGCTCAAACTTGCACTTTGAACACACACAGCTAGGAGGGTTCTTAAAGGAGATTTTGACAGATTTCGGCCTATCACATCCAAATATCATTAGAGGGGAGGTTGGTATTCCCTCCTTTAAGGAAAGGGGCTCGAATTCTATAATTGATTATATTTTCATCACCACAGACCTATTATCCAAATGTATATCCTATGCTGTCCAATGGTCACATTTTAACGATCATAACCCCATACATTTTATACTAGACAGAGGTACCAGGGTAATCCCAAAACTGGGGGAGGTCATTATTGGTCCAAGTGTATAGGTAAAGGATCAGGGCCGTAGACTCAAATAGAGTAAGGTAGTCCTGGAATATTTTATAAATTGTTTATTTGAAACAGTGGGGGAAGAGATTGAATTCTGTCTAGATGGCACTAAGAAGAGGTAGAAACCCTTATAGCCTATTAAAGGATTTGTAAACAGGTGGCTAGAGCTCTCTCACAACCAACAAGGAAAATCATGAAAGGAGGAGAGAGGTGGTTCGATCATAATAGCACTGTTGCCCACAAAAATCTATTCTTACCTTAAAGCAAAAACCCCAAGATAAAAGTTTAACTGCTGTACTTAGGAGTTAGTAACTGTACACTGGGCTGTAATACACCGGAGGAGAAGTGGTTAAGTCATTTTAAATATACATAATGGTGACCAGGATGACGAGGGAAGCCTAGGTGTCCGGTCTTCGAATGCAGATGTATATAGTTTGGTTTTTAATGCAGAGGAAGTAGGTGAGGCAATAGCACAAATGACAAGCAATAAAGCCCCCGGACCGGACGGTGTCCCGGCCGACCTTTTTAATTTAAATGTGTCACAGTGATCTAAAATATTAACGCATGTATTCAATATGGCTTGTCTGTATGGTCTGCCGAAGTCTTGGTCCCAGTCTACTATTATAACAATTTTTAAGAAGGGGAAGAGAGGAGACCCATGATTTTATAGCACTATATTGCTGATTGATTCAGCCGTTAAAGTATTAGGGAGAGTGATCCTCCGTAAATTAACAGATTGGCTGGAAGAGTCCAATGCACTATCAAACCTGTAGTATGGCTTCGGGAAATGCAGGGGTACTATGGGTCAGTGCCTAAACTTGCATTTGCTAGCTGGGAAATATACTATTGCCAAAAAGGGGACACTACATCTGGCCTTTATGGATCTGTCCTTGGCCTTTGACCGAGTAAACAGAACCAAACTATGAGTTTTACTACTTGAAATAGGAATGGACCGGAACATTGTCAACTTTCTGTCCGATTTGCATAGGGACCTTACCACCAAGGTGAGATAAGACCAAAGTGGTAATTACACACAGAGTGTTCGTATCTCAAGAGGAGTCAGACAGGGATGTATTTTAGCTCCCTTATTGTTTACTTTATATATTAATAATTTAGACTCTTGGGCTTCAGTGTCTCCTAAGTTCCTTTGCAGATTTTATGAGTTTGCTGGATTTAAGTGTTCATTTTTCTAAACCTCATACTATGATCATGGTCTTTAGACCCAACAAATTAAAAACGTATTACTGTGAAGGAAACGAAATATCAAGGGTGACCAGATTTTCGTATTTAAGGGTCTTGTTTGATGAAAGGAGCACATGGGCACCGCAAAAGAAAGCTAAAAGAAACGCTATGGTAAGATTAACAGTAGCAGTGCTGGATTTTGCACGCAGGTTGGGGGCTAAGTCGGTTCAATGCATGTTCTAAACATGCACAGAGCAAAATGTATTGCTATCTCTAACTATGGGTCTGACATTTGGGGTTATAAGGAGGCTAAGGATCTCCAAATAGTAGAGAATTTGGGGCCATATGTATCAAGAAGTCATTTTGCGATTCTCATATAGCGATTTTTTGTGAATCGCGATTTGAGAATCGCAAAATGCTATGTATGTAGGATTTGCAATAAATTTTGCGAATCCTACATATTCCTTAATTGCGATTATCAAATTGCGAATCGCAATTAAGGAATACTTTCCCATTCATTTCTATGGATCAGGAGGCCCATAGGAATTAATGGGAAGTTATTCTCAATTTGCGATTTGCAATTTGAGAATCGCAAATTGAGAATAATTTCAAGGGTGCAGGAGTGTCAAAAGGACACCCTGATGCACTCCTGAAATAAGCATGGGTGCACATGTGGAGCACATACATGCCCTATGGGCATGTACATGCTTCACATTGCACTTTGAAAAATGCAAAAAATGTGAATTTTTCAAAGAAATCACAAATTACCACCAACTTGAAGTTGGTGGTAATTTCAGATTCCTTAAGGACAAATTGCACTTTTTTGGTGCTTCTTAAATTGCATTTAAGGAATCGCAAAATTTGCGATTCCTTAAATGCAATCGCAAAATAAGGAATCGCAAATTTTGTGATTCCTTATTTTGCCTTAATACATACCATTTGGCAAAATTGCATTCGCTAACGCCGAAATTCTGCGAATTTCGGCGTTTGCGAAAGCAATTTTGCTTGATACATATGGCCCTATATTGCTTAGAAATTTGCTATCAGTCCTGCAATCAACACCTTCCTATATCATTCATCAGGAATTGGGCATTGGTTTTGTGTCAGATCTGATCGGAATGGCTCCGCTACTCAAAAGGATAATGATCTGGACTAATCCCGAATTAGAGATGAATCGCAAGATTGTTCAGGGCTGTTTATCCCTGGGTAGAGCAAGTAGTATTTCTTGGTTATGTTAGGTCAAGAAGTTAACAATGAAATTAGGGCGTCCAGAGTTGTTTGATTTTCCAAATAAAATGTCACAGGAGGATTTAATATGGGTCAGGAAACATTTTTTATGTATGATACAAGCTGAAAGAGAGGTCAGAGAGATGATGGAACCAAAGGTACGAGGCCATTTACTGATGAAAACAAACCCAGCAATAGAACCCTATTTAAACGAAGTAACAAAGCCTTACCACTGCTTCCTTTTAATAAGATTTAGATTTAACTATTGGCACTTTCTGCTGGCAGAACCACAAAGGTGGCAAAGGGTGGAATATTTGAGTCCCTGATCCTGTGATAATGTTTCCACCCAAGACATTTTACACTTTATCATGTTTTGCGACCACTATCTGCATACCCGCAAACATATTATTAGTACCTATTTTAAGGGGTAAAAGTTTTATGCAGATAAGGCCTGCTTTAGAATACTTACAGATGTTAAATAATGTAAGGGAAACATTTAACATTGCTAGTTTTTAGTTGCTGTGTTAAGAGAAAGGAAAAAGGGACCTCGTGATAAGAAATATTTTAACTCTTATAATTATAAGGAAATTAATGTATATTCTGACATTTGTGTATAAGATTAATTTTTAAAGGAATTGGTACAAGAGCCTTCTTTTATATCATAAAGATGGGGCTGTTTTTACTCTCATATTTTATGGTGAATAAGAATATTCTGAATTAATTTTGCTAATGATTTATTGTTGTTTTTATGAGATTTTTGTAGTGTACTTTTATGGTTTTATTTAACCGAATAAAGTGATTATGACTGACTGAATAAGCATTTTCTGAGAAATGCTGTAATTTAGGCTTACATTTTGAGGATTATGGCCTTCAGTGTATTATTTAAAAATCTGCATCATATATTAATGCAAATGAGTATTCAAAACGGTTACATTTAAACAGTGGAAACCAATGCCAGTACTCTAAAATTATCTGGACTTGTGACCTGGAAACTTACCTCTTCTAGCTTCAAAACCTTAAGCAATAGATACTTCTCCTCTAGCAAAATTAACAAAAATGCTAAGTCTGTCATTTTCTGGAGGTGGAGCCGGGCCTCGCAGCAAGATGGCCGCTCGATAGAGGGGGTCTGCTGGCTGAAACCACAATCCGGCATAATCCTTTTCCATCGGCCCCCTAAACTGCAACTCATCTCCTAATTGTCCTCAGGTGTTGTACCTCCCGCTGCATTGAACTGCGGACCCTGGGACACGGACAAAGCTTGTTCCTGCAAAGGTTGTGGCCTGGGATGACACGAGCGGCGCAGGGTCTTGAACTGCCTGCGGCCAGCTAGTGAGGAGTGTGACGGCCCCCAAAGCAGATGAAAAAGAGCGCGACCCACCCTAACTCATGTGGCTGGCACTGGCAACTGTCTCTTCCTGCAGTGGAGGCCCTGGGACTGCTGCTGCGGGTCCCGGACCGCGCCCGTATCGCTGGGAGGTACCGATTGCATGGGCCGCCCCTGGCCTGACGTGAAGCGAATGCGGGGTGGCTCTGAATCCTTGATCCTGGGCTGAGGCAGGCCCTGCATTGCTGCGCTGGGCAGCTGCGTTCCTAGCCAGTGCTGAATCCCGCTCCTGGGCACAGCAGGCGGGAAGAGAGGAGTGCTCCCTGGTGAGGCCTGCTTGACCCGCACTGTCTGCCTGCTGCTGGTTTTCTGCCACCTGTCCCCACAGTACTCATCTGGCCAGTGGCCTGGGTTGGTGGGGGGCATCGGCCTGCATCGTGGCAGACACTATGAGAGAGGGCTTGCTAGTGCTCCGTGACAGCTTAGGAGTGCACTGCCCGGTTGGAACTGTGTTGTCAGACATGCACCTGCCGAGGACCCAGCTGGTCCCTTGGGAACACTTGATTATTACCTGCAGCTGCTCACATATAATCCTGCTTAGTCGCAGCCCTTAAAAATAAATCTGTTTTATCTCGCAGTTAAAGTACAGGAACAGCTGGCAGCACTGCCTAAAGAACTTGCAGAGCAAAATCAAGAACTACTTATAGAAAGACAAACTCACACCAGATGGAAATGGAGTGGTCACAGGAGACAGCTACGACCCCTTTCACAGAAGATATCAGTTGCGATGACGATCTCAAAGAAATTCTTGTTGAAGTAAAAACCAGCCTACAGACCACTGATGCCTAGCTAGATCTCATAGCCAGTCGCCTCGACAGGATGAAAGAATGCGTCTATAAGCAAGATGACCGTCTTGACCACCTGGAAACTAGAGCCTCAGACTTGGATGACACCAATGCTACGACTAGTAAGCACCTCCTTAGGATGGATACAGTCCTTGATATGATAAAACCTAAAAACGAGGCTTTAGAGGCATGCTCGAGGTGCCATTTGCACATTATTGGTGTCCAAGAATCTACAGCCATTGACAATATGGAGGACTATGTTTCAACACTGCTAAAGGCCGTGTTCAGGGAGGCTTTATCCCCAGTCTTCATAGTTTAGAGTGCACTTGTCGTTCCCAATGCCAAGACCACCACCAGGGACGCCTGCCCATCCCATAATTGCACGCTGCTTACCCTTCAAAGATAGAGATACTGTTCTGCGACTCTTAAGAGAACAGAGCGAAACACAATACCAAGGCAATGTCATCTCATTTTACCCAGACTTTACAATTGCAGTCCAGGCTGCCCGCAGAGAATTCTTGCCTACCAAAAAACTTCTCCAAAAAGCAGAGATCAAATATGCCCTCGTGTCATGCATGAAGGAAGAGCAGACCATTTTACCAATGCGAAGGATGCCCTCAAGTTTGCTAGAAGCATTTCAACAAAATCACCAAGGGGGTCCTCACGAGGACAGGAAGAAGCATGCGAGGACGAAAATTACTGCTAGTGCTGTCACAAAAGTTCCTTGATGCACAGCTGCCCTCTCCACTCAGGGGATGCGGCGGCGGCTGGTCGGCGGTGTTACTGGTGCTGTACACGTTTGCACAGGTGTAACAACATACACAGGCCGATGGACAACTACTCGGTGCTATCCACCAAATTCGCTCTGCTCTTCTTCGTCCTCTAGGATGAGTCACATATGGGAAGTACTATGTTGGGAAATTGAAAGGGGTGGTGGGTGGGTGTGGGATTCTCAACCAAGTTCAGGGGTTGGAGTGGGTCGGTTTTTGTGGTATTATTTTAAACAATTTACTTTGTTTATGATGTGTTCACTTCCTGGCAGCATCTCTACACAGCAATACACCCTCCCCTGATCCCTACACATAGCCAACAGATAGGTAACTGTGCTTCCATCTCACATTGCTCCCCAGAATGCTGGGTTGGGCTAGCTCTAAACTTATGGCAGGCTCTACCTCTTTACTCTCTTACTCCGAACTCTGACCCTATCAGTCTACAAGTCAGAGATCAAGGCATCAAGCATTAGGTATCTGACATGGAACATACGAGGGCTTAATGACCCCAGAAAGGTTTGTCTCATACACACTTTCCTTACAAAGCATTATATAGATATTTGCTTCTTGCAAAAACTACACCTCACTTCCTCTACCTCCTCCAAATACATCTCTCCTGCTATTCTAATTATGCCAGTGGAACCACCATATTGATACACAGCAGCCTAACCCTAGAGTTACACGGATGGACGTTTTGTCTTTCTGGAGGGCTTCTTTCAGCAACAGCCAGTCATAGGGCTCAAACGATGACTGTCCAGAATTCTTTGCTGAGGTTTGGCGACAAATGGATCATTTAGGACCTGGTGCAGTAATATGAGGAAGAGACTTTGTCACACTCAACCCGAATCCAGACAGATCGAGCACGTCCCGCCGACCCCACCCTAAGGCAGCAGCGCAAATTCATACCCTAATGCAAGACTATGTTTTGGTTGACGTGTCATGTCGACCCACGGGGCCTAGTCAGTAATTAATTATTGGCTAATAATCTGTGATGTCCTAACGAACAAGTTACTTATCTTCGGTAACACTTTTTCTGGTAGATACAGTATCTGCCTGTGGATTCCTCACCTTGTGAATATCCCCTTGCGTCAGCAACATTCAGAAATTCTTTCGTAGCTTCGCGCCGACGTGGACGAAGTCATAAAGGCACGGCATCGCGCGCGACTCCGCTGACGTCACCAACACCATATTAGGCGCACGCCGGCGTGATGACATCAGTTCCGCCCTTTTTTCCGTGCCTTCGAGGCACACGGACGGACCGATGGCAGTAGATATAGGTATACACAGTATACACAGTACACAAATGTCAAGATAATACACACACAGTGTGAAGCCAATGCAGGAAAACATTTAAAATAAAACATTTCCTTTGATAATAATATATATATATATATATATATATATATATATATATATATATATATATATATATATATATATATATATATATATATATATATATATGTAATATATATATATATATATATATATATATATATATATATATATATACACATTACATTACAATTACTCAGGAATAGAAGAGTGGACAACGGGGAGGCAGGTGGGTCAGTGAGGAATCCACAGGCAGATACTGTATCTACCAGAAATGCGTTACCGAAGGTAAGTAACTTGTTCTTCTGAAAGATACATCTGCCAGTGGATTCCTCACCTTGTGAATAGATTCCCACAGCAGTCCCCAGTCCCGGAGGACGGTGTCCACTCTGCTATACCAAGAAATCTTGGAGGACAGAGCGCGCAAAGTGGCCGTCCCTCCTCACCTCGGAATCCAAGCAGTAATGCTTCTCGAAAGTGTGGAGGGAGGCCCAAGTCGCGGCTCTGCAAATGTCCTCTACAAGCACACCTCTAGAAAGAGCAGGGGTTGCAGACTTAGCTCTAGTAGAATGAGCCCTTATACCCTCTGGAGGTTCCTTACCCGCCAGGGAGTAGCAGATCTTGATGCATAAAATTATCCATCTTGAGAGCGTGCGCTTGTGCACAGCCTTCCCCTTCCTGCAGCCAGCAAATCCAACAAACAGCTGGTCATCCGACCTGAACTCTCTCGTCCTGTCCAGGTAAAAGCTCACCACCTTCTTAGGGTCCAGGCGGTGAAGTCTCTCCTCCTCCTTGGAAGGGTGAGGGGAGGATAAAAGGTCGGGAGGGTAACGGACTGCCCCAGGTGGAAAGGAGTTACCACCTTCGGCAGAAAAGCAGCCCTGGTCCTGAGAACCATTCGATCAGCATGAATGGATAAAAACGGGGGCTTTGAACTAAGAGCTTGAAGCTCACTTACCCTACTTGCCGAGGTAATTGCTACCAGAAAAACAGTCTTGAAAGACAAAAGCCTCAAGGGACACTTGTGTAACGGCTCAAAAGGCGAACCCATCAGAAAAGTAAGTACAAGGTTCAAGTCCCACTGAGGCACAATAAAAGGAGTAGGAGAAAATGTATTGGTAAGGCCTTAATGTACCGTAAAACGATAGGTGACTTAAACAAAGAGGGCTGGTCCGGCAAACAAAGGAAAGCCAATAAGGCCGACAAATAACCCTTAATAGTTGCCACCGCGAAACCCTGCTGGGCCAAGGAAAAAGCAAATTGAAGAATATTGGACAAACAAGCCATCAAAGGGTCAATGGACTTCTCCCCACACCAAGCAACAAACTTAGACCATCTATAGGAATAAATGGACTTAGTGGAGTCAAGCCTGGCTGACAAAATGACATCCACCACATCGTGTGGGAGAGAAAAGGAACTGAGGTTGCCCCGTTCAATCTCCAGGCATGAAGGTGTAAGGTCTGGAGGTGGGGGTGTGGAACCTGCCCCTCCATCTGGGAGAGGAGATCTGCCCTGTGAGGGAGACGGAGCGGCGAGCATGAGGAGAGGTGGAGAAGATCTGTGTACCACACCCTTCTTGGCCAATCCGGGGCGACCAATATAACTTGGGCCCGGTCTTGGCGAACCTTCCTCAGAACCCGAGGAATCAAAGGTATGGGAGGAAATGCGTAGAGGAGTTGCGAGTCCCAACTCATCTGAAACGCCTCCCCCAGTGCTCCTCGCATCGGAAACTGGAGACTGCAGAAAGACGGGCAGTGAGCATTCTCCCGCGTGGCAAACAGGTCCACCCGAGGGGTCCCCCACATCTGAAAGGCATAACGAACCACCTCCGGGTGAAGCCTCCACTCGTGGTCGCCTGAGAACTGCCGACTGAGACTGTCTGCACGTACGTTCAGAACTCCGGCCAGATGATTTGCCATCAAACAAATCTGATGGTCCTGAACCCAGGACCAGAGAGGCAGAGCCTCTCTGCAGAGACACCACGACCCTACTCCTCCCTGCTTGTTGACATACCACATCGCGGTCGTATTGTCCGTCAGGACTTGAACCGACTGACCGCGAAGGGGAGGGAGGAAGGCCTTTTGCGCTAAACATATGGCCCGTAATTCTAGAAGGTTGATGTGAAACAACCTTTCCTCTGGAGACCAAAGGCCCTTGACCTCCAGATCCCCCAGATGAGCACCCCACCCTAGAGTGGATGCATCCGTAATCACTGTGGCCATCGAGGGAGGCAGTTGAAAGGGCTTTCCTTGCGACAGATTGCCCTCCACCAAGACAGATCCGCCGCAGTTTCTCTGGAGATCCTGACTGACTCCCTTGGATCTCCGTTGTGCTGATACCACTGCCCGCGGAGGCACCACTGGAGTGCCCTCATGTGCCAGCGTGCATGGTTGACCAACAGAATGTAAGACGCCATCAGACCGAGCAGACGGAGGACCTTCAGGACTGGAACAACTGCTCCATTGTAGAATAAAGGAATCATTTCCTGTATGTCGCGAATCCTTTGAGGAGGAGGGAATGCATGGCATACAGTAGTGTCCAGTACTGCACCTATGAACAGGTTGCGCTGGGAGGGCACCAGGTGAGATTTGGGTACATTTATCGAAAAACTCAACCTGTGCAACAACGGAGTTGTCTCCTGCAGGTGATGGAGCACCTTTTCCGGCGACTCTGCTTCGATCAGCCAGTCGTCCAGATACGGGAATACAGGTATCCCCGACCTCCTGAGATGTGCTGCCACAACTGCCATCACCTTGGTGAAGACTCGAGGCGCAGTAGTAAGACCAAACGGAAGGACCGCAAACTGGTAGTGTTGCGACCCAACAGTGAAACGGAGATACTTTCTGTGCGACTTCAAGATGGGAATATGAAAATACGCATCCTGCAAATCGATTGACACCATCCAGTCTTCTTCCATCAGTGCCTGAAGAACCTGAGCAAGGGTGAGCATCTTGAACTTCTCCTGCTTCAGATACAAGTTCAAGATCCTGAGATCCAGGATTGGCCGAAGCCTGCCATCCTTTTTGGGGATCAGAAAATACCGGGAGTAGCATCCCTGACCCCTTTCCTGCTCCGGAACCACCTCTATCGCACCTTTTCTGAACAGCGCCAGGACTTCTTCCTGCAGGAGAAGCAGGTGGTCCTCCGAACAATAACCCTGGCAAGGAGGGTAATTTGGGGGAAACTCCCGAAAGGGAAGAGCATACCCATTCTCCAAGAGATTGAGAACCCAAAGATCCGATGTAATTAATTCCCAATCTCGTAGGAAATGGGCAAGCCGACCCCCCACTGGGCCCACATGATCCGGAATGGTGGATCTAGGGCTGCTTTGCTGCGTTGGCAGGGGGCTGTGTAGGGGAAGAGGAAGAAGAGGAGGCAGCGACTTGACGACCTCTGGGACGAGCTCTCTGTCTGCCCCTGTACGCCTTGTACAGTGTGTTTTGCTGCTTCTGCGGCTGCTGCTGAGTTGACTTGTAGGAACGAAAAGAAGATCTGCCAAACTCTCTAAAACGTTTCCCAAAAGGTGCCCCTGGTCTGAAGGCCAGACGACTTAGCCGTTGCCCTGCTGTCCTTAAAACGTTCTAAAGCAGCGTCTGCCTTTTTGCCAAACAAACCAGACCCGTCGAATGGTAGATCCATTAATGCAGACTGGACATCTGTTGAAAACTCAGACTATTTAAGCCATGCAGCTCTCCTCGTAGCCACCGAAGATCCCATGACTCTCGCCACAGATCCTGCTGTGTCCAAACCACTCTGTATCACCTGCCTTGCTGCAGCCTGAGTGTCCGAGATAACCTCCTGGAAGTCTTTTCTATCATCCTCCGGTATCTTTGGCACCAACTGTTTTACAGTATCCATCGGGGCGTGGATATAACGCCCCATCAGGCAGGTCGCGTTTGTGGACTTCAACGCCATGCTGGCGGAGGAGAAAACCTTTTTAGCAGGCAGATCCAGTTTCCTCGACTCCTTTTCTGCAGGAACCTGTGGAAAAGCTCCCGTTGATCTCTTGGAACAGGCAGCCTGCACCACCAAACTCTCAGGTAGAGGGTGTGTGGACAATAATTCCGAGTTATCTCCTGGCAACAGCCCTAGATACTGCAGGAGCTGACAAAGGTTTCTTCCAAACTTTTAAAATTGGCTCTGCTAGGGCATTATTAAATGGCAGCATTGGCTCAATCACAGAAGATGGTGAATGAAGGACCTCTGTGAGAATATTCGACAAACTCAGCAGTAGGCAGAGTAATGTTCAGTAAGTCTGCCGCCTTCCTCATCACGACATGGTAAGGAGCCATATCTTTAGAGGGTGCATCCGACACTGAGGCTATATCCCACTCAGGGGACAATTCCAGACCACTAGCCACCCTCAGGTCATCAAATGGGTCCTCAGACTCCTGCAGCTCACCCACTTCCATATCTTCCTCACAAAACCTTTCTTCCTCCATAAGCCTCTGGGCTTCATGCCTTGACCTGTGCCTCACATACGATGCCGACGGATCCACTGTCGACTCCGTCGGAGCCGGTGCCGGCGCCGATCCCGACGTCGGACGAGGTAGTTTCACACAAGGTCGTTCAGGGTTCGGCATCGGAGTTGATGGAATCGGCGTCGACGGAATCGGCATCGATGGCTTCGGAGTCGAAGGCCTCGCCGGCGTCGGGAAATGCCAATGCAGCGCTGGAGCCGGCATAAAGGGCGCAGGAGCATAGGTCTGGGGAGCACCCAGACTAAACGCCATCGGACCCGTGGGACCAGCAGGAGTCCCAGTGGGGAACATAGCCCTGGAGTATATTCCGAACATAGCATTCAGGAACTGCGTCGGATCCTAACCTGGAACCGGGAAGGCTGGGTATGAACCCTCGGGCCGCTCTTTAGGGCGCGGAGTCGATACGATGTCGACTTCCTCTTCGGGCTGGGACACCGGAGTAGACGGACTCGCAGGCAACGGAGCCTCTCCCTCACCAACCACATCCTCCTCACCTTCATCCTCCCGACCTGAAGGATGGGACGGAACCGGAGATGGATTCGGTATCTGCCTCGATGAACCTGGCGAATTCACATGCGACACTTCACCCTCGGCGTCCTGCTCTTCCGAAGCCGAAGACACCACTACCTTCTCAACCAGCTTCACCTGTGACTTCGGCTTTGAACCAGAGTCCTTCCTCGAGTGACGCCGGACTCATGGGTCCTCTTCTTATGCTTCTTCTTTGAAGATCTCGAAGCATGGGCCGAGGACAAGTCCGAGCGCGACCTCGAACGAGACCTTGACCTCGAACGCCGAGTTAGCGACCTCGAACTTCTCTTCTCCTTTCTGCTTTTAAGTTTCGCCACGAGAAGCTTGGTTTCTCTCTCCCGAAGGGCCTTAGGTGTCATCTTCTTGCAAGACGGGCAGTCTTCGACGTCATGGTCGGAGCTAAGACACCATACGCAGCATTCATGTGGATCCGTAATGGACATGGTTTTGCCACATTCCCCACAAGCTTTAAACCGGGTCTTCTTCGAAAACATGTCGAGAGAGAAGACAATGAAGCACAATTATATAACAAAGTAACAAGGTTACTGCAATAGCTACGGACGATCCCTAGAAAACCGTTAGCGTCGACGATGCAGAAAAAAGGGAACTGATGTCATCACGCCGGCGTGGGCCTAATATGGTGTCGGTGACATCAGCGGAGTCGCGCACTATGCCGTGCCTCTATGACGTCGTCCACGTCGGCGCGAAGCTACGAAAGAATTTTCGAATGTTGCAGACGCAAGGGGATATTCACAAGGTGAGGGATCCACTGGCAGATGTATCTATCAGAAATGGACTGACATTGTGACAACTCCCCTGTACATTTTCAGGCCGTTCACCTGTGCTTCTGGTGCTCTCCTTGCCATTGGCTTCTCTACGTGCCTAAAATTGGCGTCTGCCACCCGGCGTATTGCATGATCAAGCATTCTTGGCTAATATATCGCCATTGACTACTTTGCGATTAAAGAGGGCTGATTAGTTCGACGCAGGTCCTCTGGGCGGCATTTAAAGTTGTCTTTAGAGGGGTTTGCATCACAAAGCAAGCAGGAATCCTCAAAGCAATACGCGCAAGACTAGCCCAACTCTAATACAAATTCTGAAGATTCAAACTTGATTATTATAGCTCCCAAGGTTCCGCAACAATGGCACTTATACACGAAAATCTTTCTTGAATTTGAGGAGGAGGCAGAATGCGATGCTAGGGCGTATTAATACAAGGAAGGAGACTGAGCCACTGGCTAACATGTTCCGTCCACCCAGGGCCCAGGACTACAAGGTACAGCTGATGAAGGAGAATTCGGAAGGCAGGCATTCCATCTTCCATTCTTACTTTGATAACCACCTCCTATTCTAAATTAAACCAGACAAACTCTGCACTGTTTACTGAGGAATTGGATTCTTAATTTGACACCATAGATTATTTATGGCTTGACCATGTGCACCATTTATATTTAGACTCGCTTTTAACTGAGGAGGAGACTATACAGGTAATCTGTAGTCTTCCAAATGATAAGGCGCCTAGCTCAGATGGGCTCACTGCCTCTTTTTACAAAGAATATGCCACCTAACTGACCCCACACTTATTAAACATGTTCCAAGCCTCCCTGAAGGCTAAAGAACTACCACAGTCGCTTCAAGAAACCGTCATTGTCACTATACTCAAACCGGGAAAGCCTATGAACCAATGCAACTCATATAGGCCATGGTCCATGATAAATGTAGACAACAAAATACTGGCTAAACTCATAGCGAACGGTCTCCCCCCCTCCTTCCAGATATAGTCCAACGAGATCAATCTATTTTTATACCTGACTGATCCACTGCACACAACCGCCACACATTGTTTGTGGTCATGTACAGTGTGGACCCCAGTTAGGAGGCGATTGTTGCTCTTCTGGACGCCACTAAGGCGTTCGACTCTCTAGAATGGGCTTTCTTATCTACTCTGCTTTGATGCCTCAGGCTGAGCCCTCGATTTGTGAGTCTCATTCAACTACTGTACACCTCCCCTACTGCTAGATTACGAGTGAACGGGATATCAAAACCGTTCTCTGTAACACGGGGTACCCGGCAGGGATGCCCCCTAACCCCAAATGTATTTGCCATTGCCAAGGAGCCCCATAGCAGCACGCCTACACAAAAACAACGCTCACAGGGGGCTTAACTTTAGGATGAGAAGGAAAAATGATCTCCATGTACGTAGATGACATTTTGCTGTACATTTGACAACCCAAAGAAAATCTTGACCCCCACCATGTGGGAGATTATTCACTTTGGTGGCATATCGGGCATTAACATCTACTGAGCTAAATCCATCATCTTCCTCCTCACCAACAGTACGTCACAGTTTGTTTGAGTTTTCGTGGAAAGGCCTACCGAACCCGTGTTGTATCTGGGAGAGTTGCTTAGCCGCCAGGCAGATTAATTGTGGTGAGCTACCTATGGCAGAGCAATGTCCTGGCTTGAGGAGAGAATCCCAATGTGGACCTGACTTCCCCTATTATCTGGACAACTGGCAGTAGCTAAAATAGTGGTACTGCCCACATTTCTATATCTCTACCTGAACCTACAGTTACCACTTTCCGCATGATTTTTTCAACAGTTACAGTCGAACCCGATCTTACTAACATGGGATGATAACCCAGAATTAATACGGAAACGCAAACTCTTCCTCTGTGCCAGGGCAGTCTCAATGCACCTGATATGCCACTCTATGCATGTTGTGCTCGAGCCCAATATCTGCACCTTTGGTTATATCCTGTAAAATTTCAGCCCCATGTAGTGGCAGACACAGATCCGATCTCCCCAGACCCATTGTCCACTGCGTTATATCACATATACAAGCCCACTTGCGCAGGAACTGACACAGTGGACTGTTAGATGGGCATGAGACAGATTACGCCGAAGACCTAACTTACAGTGCATCTACACCCTCTCCATGCCCAATGCATGTAACCCTACGCTGCCAACATTGCAAGATAAAAGGGCGAGGTCGCGAGCGCACAGGCGGAATCTGTTCACATTCGCTGACCTGTATCCTGAAGAGCAATACCTTTCCTCATCTGCCCCAATGGACGATCCCCACCGAACTACAATGGATATTCTGTTATATCACCAAATTCACACTACATGCTGCAAGCGACGTGCTTCTTTCCGTGAGCCCCTGCCTACACTGCGTGCTTTGGAACACATGCTCACAAATGCTTCACACCGTAGGCTGGTCACACATCCCTACACTTTTATGCAAGATAAGGCACCCATATGTTTCCCCCAAGGAAAATGCTAAATAGATGCTCATCACTGCTCCTCCTCTAACCACTGAGCAATGGACCTATTGCTGTGAACAAACTGCTGCCCTATCGTCTAATTATAGATTGCGTCCCATTCAAGTTTCTCCATTGGGTTTATCATACGCCATTACAACTGCAGGATATGGGGTTGAGGGAGGAAGCGTGCTGCGAGAAATGCTTGACACCACAGGCCTCATTCTTACATCTAGCATGAGAATGCCTTGGAATAGCAAACTACTGGCAAGAAATACATTCCACTCTTCAACAGATCACCGGCCAATACTGTACCACACACCCCTGCTCAGTCTGCTGGGGTTTGTTAACGACCTACCACCAGCATACAGGCGCCTAACAGCTATACTTCGACTCCAAGCCAAAAGTCAACTAGCCAAACACTGGGGGAAGAAAGCAATACCCAGGGCTCCACTCTGGCTGCGGGACTCATTGCACTGTTGGGAACAACTGGAGCCTTAATGGGAGTTAATGCCCCCGGCGGCGCGGTCCAAGGACATTTGGAAACCCCTCTCAACATACCTCAGATTACGAGACAACCCGCCCTCTTAAATATACATTACATAACACCTACAACTGACCATTTGTCTCCACCACACCACAGGGGGAGAGATTTATATAGGGTCCCATGCCAACGATGAACCGCCTATTCCTCGTCCACAATACATGCGCTGCAGAACACACCTTCTGAGTACCACCCCCATAAGGCTGCTTTTTGAATGGAATGTATCCAGGTTTCGGAGTGATGATATTACTGTGTAGTCCACAATAGATACGCAATTATATGTTGTGATTATGAGGTTTCTAAATGTTGGCTATGTCTTCCTTTTTTCACTCCTCCTCCCCCAGTCCCTGACCTTTATCTCCCTACCTGCCTGTTGTTAAATGTTTAAAACTAATGGCATGTACTGTACTCTGCACCAAATACCAATAAAAAGAATTATAAAAAATAAAAAAAGTCTTTCATTTTCAAACTCTGATTGCTCAGACAACACCAGTGGGTATCATTTGCAGTGTGATAGAATGTCTCAAATCACACGCAGAGGAATTCTAGTTAATCGGAACACAAAACAACTACATGCTCACATCGAAAGAAGGGAGAGACCAGGCTTCGATTCAAAAAGACCTGTCTCAGCCAATCCAGGTATAGCATCATCACCGTTTATTTGTTTAAAGCATTACTTCTCTTTAGGGATATATTAATGAGAGAAGAAGAAAAAGGAAGAAAGAAGATGAGTTAGTAAAAGGAGAAGAGATAATGAAAAGAGAGAAGGCAAGAGTGGGGAGAGAATAGAAAAAATAATCTATAGAAAGAGGGCAAACACAAAAAGACGACTAGAGAAAAATTAGATTTAGATTTTGATCAGGGTTAAACACATTTGTATATCTTTTGTGATTTAAACCCTGACCTTTGTCCCCATCAAATACAAGGGAAGTTTCTTATCAAATTCTTATATTTGACTGAATCCAATGAATATTTTACTATCCCCACTTTCAAGTTAAGGATGGAAATAGAAATTATTGCATTTATTTGGAAACGAATGCCACAGAACAAAAAAAAATTCCAGAATATAAAATAACTCCAGGTTTACATAGTAATTTCACTGTTAATCTATTTTGTTGCATGTATACAACATTACTAATACTTCTGCATTGTAGGATCTTAATGACATTATAAGTGCTTGAATAATTTCCCGCTGGATGCATAGGCCTCAGGACATTATTTTTTATTGTTTTTCGTTTTTTCTTCCATGGAAATAACATTGCAGAATGTTTTTATCCATTATCTCATATATAATGGAAATCTATTAGAGGGTTAGATTTCTCCTGAATGGCTGAAATATTGCTTCAGATTGTCTGTTTTGAGTTGAATTGCAGTATGTGACATACAAAACCCAGTTAAAAAATTGTGTATATAAAAGGGCAGAAAAAAAGCTGTGTAATAGTCTTACAATAAAGATTGAAAATAATCCCTCGTCCCGCAACACATTGTACATGCAGTAGCTTCCTGGTTGTTTTTTCCAGTTCGTTAGGGAAGGATCTCTGAAATCTTAATTTTTCCTTTTGGCAATGTTTTTTTATCTCCATAGCACTGCTGCCTACTGTTGAGCGCTACAGGGAGGAAGAGGGCTGCAGAAGTGGCGGAAAAACTGGTGCCTCTATGGTCCTCAGCCTTGCTCTTCGTCTTGAGGTCACACCAGTCTCCCCTCCTCTTCATTGTCGACAATCGGCTTGCTGTTCGTCAAACATGCCAGCCTGCTACCCCAGATGTGTGGTGTAGGAAAGTAAGATCTTTCTGGCCTAGGTACCCCTACTTTGTGCCTGGTATCAGTGTGTTTTGACTGTAGTACACTGGGATCCTGCTAATCAGGACCCCAGTGTCTCAATTCATTGTAAGTACTTTATACATCCCACAATTGGTATACTGGTGTACCCATGTAAATCCCTAATATATGGTACTAAGGCACCTAGGGCAGGGGTCTCCTATGGGCTACAGCATGTATTGTGCCACCAAGGGTAGCCCATGCAAACTGTGTCTGTAGGTTTGCCATTGCAGCCTCTGTGAAATGGTGCATGCACCTTTGACTTCTGATATAATGTTTTCCTTATATCTGGGTCTTTGTTCTTAAAACCTATATGTCACCCCTAAGGTCGGCAGGGTGCATGGTTCTAAGTGTGAGGGTAACCCTGCATGAGCAGAGATACCCCTACAAACCCGGAGTTCATTCCCTGGCATTGTAAGTGCAGGGAAGCGATTTGAAGGTATGTAGTGGACACTGGCCAAGTCTAGATGTCCAGCTACATAATGACTTCACCGAACCCCATCATGTTTGGTATTAAACATGTTGGAATCATGCCACTACTCCGATTCCGGGGCTAGCTGCATAATCCCTTGTACTGAGGGGCTCTTTAGAGGTGCACCCCATGTCTACCCGTGTAGCCTTGAAGGGTCTGCGTGCAAGCCAGTGCTGCTGCCGACCCCAGACACTGTTCTCCTGCTGCTGTGCTTAACTCTGGCAGGGGAAGGCAGAACAAAGGATTTCCTGTAGAGGAGAGATGTAACCACCTCTCCTTTAGGAATAGGTGTCTTAGGCTGGGGTGTGGGTGCTTCTGAGCACCTCCAGACTGCTTTGAAGGGTGTTTTTTGTGCCCTCTTTGTATAAACGAGTTTGCCTCAGTCCAGAAGCCTTTGTCTCCCGCTCTGATGCGAAACTACAACAAGCATTTACAATGCAATGGTTTTGCCTTTGTTAAAGTTAGAGCGATTGGCATTGCTCTTGACATTATTTTTATTTATGTTTTTTTTTAACATAAATAAATGGCATTGTCATTTACAATGCCACTAGCTTTATCTCTCGCAAATGACACACACCAACACCCACAGAGCCCCCCCAACACACACAAACCCCCCCCCACACACACACCCACACAGAGCCCCCCCACACACAGCCACACAAAGCCCCCCACACACACCCACACAGAGCCCCCCCACACACACACCTTCTGGCCCATTATCTTTTCTCCTCATCAAAATAACTGCCACACCCCTTTCTTTGTTCTGAAAATGGTAGGTAGCAAGCCATTTCAAATCTCGGGGGCTGTGGCCTAAAGAGAACTTTCTGAGGGCATGGAAAGAACAGCAGTCTCCTTTTTCATGGATGAGCATCCCCTAGCTCGGTTCTTATGCTCCACCTGTCTTTTTTTGATACTTCCTCCATTCTTTCCATAGTGTCAACAGTGGGTCAATATGCTTTGTCCTTTCTTTCCATAGCATCATGGCCGCTGTTGGATTCGATACCAAGTACAATGCAACGGTTTTGCCTTTGACAAAGTTAGAGCTATTGGCACTTTAAATGACAAATTGTTTATTTATGTGTTAGTTTTGAAAACAGATAAATAAATGGCATGGTCATTTACAATGCCAATAGCTTAATCTTTTGCAAATGCGAGACCTATTGCATTTGCACCCACACCCCCACACACACACACAGCCACACGCACACAGAGCCACACACAGAGCCCACCCCCACACACACACAGCCCTACACACAAACAGCATCACACACACACACACACCCAATCACACACACACAGCATCACACACACACACACAGCAACACACACACACACAGCATCACACACACACACACAGCAACACACACACACACCGCAACACACACACAGCATCACACACACACACACACACACACAGCATCACACACACACACACACACAGCATCACACACACACACACACAGCAACACACACACAACACACACACAGCATCACACACACACACAGCATCACACACACACACAGCATCACACACACACACAGCATCACACACACACACAGCATCACACACACACACAGCATCACACACACACACAGCATCACACACACACAGCATCACACACACACACAGCTTCACACACACACACAGCATCACACACACACACACACAGCATCACACACACACACACAGCATCACACACACACACAGCATCACACACACACACACAGCATCACACACACAGCATCACACACACACACAGCATCACACACACACACAGCATCACAGGGGAGCAAAGAATTATGTGACAGTGGAGCAACGAATTATGTGACAGGGGATCACATACAACAACGTGAACCAGGTTAAGGAAGATGTCAGGAGCTAAGGCACATAACCCCAACTAGCCCTTCGGTTCTCAAAAACAGTATTCAGAGGCTCGGCACCTCTTCTCACAGAGTAAGCACTATCTGCACTCACTGTATCAGCTTCCTGGGTTTAGGGCATGACTCAAAGGCAACGGTGAGTTGTCAAACTCATGAAGGAGAGTCACATGGGGACAAATTCTGTAAGAGGGACAGATAAAAACAAACATGTGCCTCGAATCAGAACCGCACATTCGTCAAAGCCAGGATGGCAAACCCAGGTTCCCTAAAGGGATTATCATTATTTCATTTTCCCCGGGTATCCCTCAAGTCCTGAGCGCTACTTACCAAACAGTTCACCCAAACTCGCTGGTAATAGCTGGTTTCACCGTTCCACAATCACTAGTTATCAACTGGGAAATCTCAGAACTCAGCCCGCTGAGATCCGTGTACTTGTGTCGCATTCAGGAATCAAAATCTAAAACAACAAGCTTCAACTAATACAGAGACAGACTCGCATACAGTCCACAACAGAGTCAGTTACACTCAGACAGAAAGACAACCTCACAAACACCTGGAAGCATGGTTTGTGCACACAGCATAAGGAACAATGCAGCCCAACATGCTCGCAAGAATATATGAAGAAATTAAATGACACATGTAGCCAGACAAGAAGCGACAAACAAGATCAGTAGACCAGAGTACACCACAACTCGTTCACACGATAGACCCAAAATTGCCGCACACAATATATACATAAATTCTTGCGCACATTATAAGATAGGTAAAATAAGTATCCTGGTAAACGGACAACAGGCCAACCCGCACATCGCCAAGCACAACCTTGGGCTCAGGGAAAGACTTCATGTCAGGTACCGACAGAAAACGGCACAGAGACACGCGATCGGACAGGCACACAAAAACACGAAGAGGCAGACACACACTGGGGAAAGGCACAAAGTCAAGGAAAGACAGGCACAGAGAAACACCAACAAACGGACACAGAAATATAAAATCAAGCAGGCACAATCCACAAACTGGCACATAGAGACACATTCCGACAGTCATACAAATAAAAGGACAGGCACATAGAGACACTGCAACAGAATACACATACAGCAGCAAATACACAAAGAAGGACAAAGAACTGCTCGTATAGTTAGTTAACTCCTGGGAAGCCCATGATACTAATATAAGAACGGAGTGCCCTGCCTTCCCTTAGATTGTGGAGAACAGCAAGTGAATTTTTCGTTCAGTGATCTCAAAGACAGGAAGACCAAAAGAGAGAGGACATTGACCTACATCACACGAGGAGAATGAGCGTATTTTATCGAACGTGTTCATGCAGTATAAAAAAACATTTCCAAAACAGACCTCCACTGGTGGCAATCCCGGGCTCTGGTCTACTCTCCCAAGTGAGGAACAGCAGATACCGATCCATAACCTTGGCAAAAATTGCTCCACCTGCCAATGCTCAGGGAGAGAACAGCCGCCGCTCTATCCGAGCAGAGCTACAAAGCGCTGCAGCATCCGAAAAACCCGCTGCAACCCGACGCACTTCCGCCCAGCTGCGAGCAGCAACAGCGAGGTCGGACAACTTTTGTTTTGAAAAAATTCCGTATTGCAAGGAGCTTTTATCTTGTAACTTCTTATTTTACATTAAAAAAAATAACTATAAAATGCTTCGTCCCATTGTTCCATACCACCTCCCACCCCCGTTCCTCTTGCCAACCATACCTTCCCTTGGAAGCACAGGGCTCTATAAATCGCATGTTTTGCCCCACTTTCCAGTTCTCTTACCTGCGGAGTCCTGGGCAAGGGCTGCCCGCTGCTGCCGGGACTGGCAGGTCCATGGTGTCCTCTCTGCTGTGCGGCCCCCCAGCCTCCAGCTCCAGGTGGACCTCCATATTGCGGGGCCGGGGCTCCGTCAGGACCTTCGGGAGGGTAGCCGGGGTAAGCGCGGGCGGGCGGGGTCAGCAACTGGTTCAGAGTCGGGGTGGCGGTGGGAGAGCCCCCTAGGAAGCGCTGGGGGCCTCCAGGGTAGGGCTTAGCGCGAGGGTAGGGCGGGTAGGCCCGGCCTGGATAGGGAGGGTATGCCGGGTAGTAAGATTCTGGGGGCTCTCGGTAGGGCGCACCATAACCACCAGGCTGATAGGCTCCGGGGGGCTGGTGGGTCCGTTGCTTTCGGGGGCGGCCGGCTCTCCGCCGCCGGGAGGAGAGGCCTCTTCTTCGTCGGGGCCACTTTCCGGCCCGCTGTCTGCGGCCACCTCGCCCGGCTCCTCGGGTCCCCCGCTTGGCTTCAGCTCCGGGGGACTGCCGAGGCCTGAAGGGGGGGCTGCGGCCGAGGCCACCTGCGCGGCCATCAACGGGGACGGGAGACGCTGCGAGCAGGAGAGGGGGTGGGAACAACGGAGACCAGGGGGAGGGGAGTCTGCGGGGAGCGGGCCTGGCTGAGACAACAGGAAAGCACGGTCACCAGCGGGAGGGGGGCGGGAACGGGGACGGGAGACGCTGCGAGCAGGAGAGGGGGTGGGAACAACGGAGACCAGGGGGAGGGGAGTCTGCGGGGAGCGGGCCTGGCTGAGACAACAGGAAAGCACGGTCACCTGCGGGAGGGGGGGCGGGAACGGGGACGGGAGACGCTGCGAGCAGGAGAGGGGGTGGGAACAACGGAGACCAGGGGGAGGGGAGTCTGCGGGGAGCAGGCCTGGCTGAGACAACAGGAAAGCACGGTCACCAGCGGGAGGGGGGCGGGAACGGGGACGGGAGACGCTGCGAGCAGGAGAGGGGGTGGGAACAGCGGGAAATTAAAGCAAGCACTCACCTGGACTTCTTCCGGGTGCCTTCAATGCCGGACCGGATTCGGGGGCGTTCCCGGCTTTCGGCTGACGTCGCGTGACGTCGGCAAAAGCCAAAGAATCTCGGGA
Source organism: Lissotriton vulgaris (assembly GCF_964263255.1). Lineage (NCBI taxonomy): Eukaryota > Metazoa > Chordata > Amphibia > Caudata > Salamandridae > Lissotriton > Lissotriton vulgaris. Next base: position 339,598,859 of record NC_141689.1, read on the forward strand.
ACGCCCCCGTGTCTGGTCCGGCATTGACGGACAGGCCCCTCATCCAATGGCTAGGCTCCATTTATGGAGCCAGCCAATGAATGACGAGGGCCGACCCAAAGCCACACACAGTAAACATTAGTTTTCGCCTGCGCGAAAAAGCTGCGCAGAGCGCAGCTTTCGCCAGGCAAAACCTAAAAAGGAAAGGGGAGTGACCACCCCCCTGTCCAGCTCCTCCCCTGAGAGGTGCTAAGAGCTCGGCCAGGTGACCACTTGATTCTGCCATATTCAATCTTAAAATGGGCTGAGACCACCAAGTATGTTATGTTATGTTATTGAATTTATAGGAAGCGCACAAATACCAAATGGTGTCCTGGCGAAGCGATCGATCATTGCCCTCACCGCAGGAACAGCCAGGTCTTCAGGCCCCTTCTGAAGGCGAGCAGATTGTCAGCATTCCTCAGTGGAACGGCAACTCATTCCATGCCTTGGACGTGCAGGTGATAAAACTCCTCCCTCCCCAACCTGCTTTTTTAAAAATAGGCGTTTGAACAAGTTTAGCCCCCAAGGATCGTAGCGTCCTACTGGGGGTGTACCATTTGAGCCTTTGCCTCAGATGTTCGGGTCCGATCCCATTAAGGGCTTTAAAAGCTGTACACAGGGCCTTAAAGTGGACCCTTTGTTTTACCGGGAGTCAGTGCAACCGCGCCAGTTCTCCTCGAACTGAGACAAGTTTAGGTATACCAGACAGGAGTCTGGCCGCGGCATTTTGAACCATCTGAAGCCTATTAAGCTGTTGTTTCTGGGCATTCAGATAAATGCTGTTACAGTAGTCTAAACGTGCCATTACCAGGACTGTAACTACCGTCTTGAAATTGCATCCCTGACCTTCCCCCAATAGTTGGGTCACCGCAGAAGTAGTCCTATCCCTCTTTCTGGGTTACTTAAGGGCACCCCTGTGGGTGGGTCCTTCAATTCGTCTGGACTTTGTTATTATGTTATGTTATGTAATGTCTCTTTTATAGCGCACGGCTACCCCTAGGGGTGTCCCGGCGCTTTGGCAAAGAGAACTGAGGCAGAGAAAACACAACACAGCTACTCGCAGAGGTCACTAAGAATCATACAGAAAAAAGCCAAGTCTTCAGCTCCTTTCTAAAAGAGTAACTTTGTATTCAAGAACTGACTGGCTTCACCTGAAGATTTGTCTAAAGACTCTTCTGCTGCTGGATACTGGACTCCAGCTGCTGGACTGAACCATAAACCAAGACAAAGACTGCTCCTACTTCAACTTTGTATCAATGCTCGTTTAAGTTCTGCAACCTCCGTGGCTGTGCATCCTCCAGAGTTCCCCCTCGACTCTCCATGCATCAAGATAACAAGGAGGAATTTCCCTTGAAGGGAAGTTGTCACTCCCCTTCATCAGCAGGCACCTCGATCGACCGGCGTGTGGATCCTGCTGTCCCAAAGACACCTCAAGGCTCTACAACATAGGTGGTGGTTTGGTGGCTTTCCAGAGGCCTGAACTGTCTTCCCTGCAATTTGGGAGACTGCAGACCCTCTCCCGCCCACCGGAACCGCATCCCTGTGCACTGCGTTGTTTAGCCATTGCCAAGGCTTGTGGTCTCATGACTGAAGATCTTTGAGCTCCAAGAAGCTCCAGCCTCAGGCATCACATAGCTCCAAGAATGACTCTTCAATGTATCTGCAACGTGGGTCTCCAGCGCCTATGCACTGCTGAGGCCTTCCTGCGACTCTCTGTGTCTGCTGCCAGAGGGTCCTCCTGGGGTCTCCATTGATTCCTTCTGGCTCTCCCACTGGTTTAGTGCCGGCCCAACTTACGCCTGCTGGATGAGTCCCTCAGACCTTGCTGGTCTGCAACTAAGTATTTCATTGTGCAACACGTCTGTTGCGTTTGCCAAGACTTCTTGTTGGTCCTGCCAGCTACGGATCTTCCTGCATCTTGTCAACCGACGTGGGACAGCTCGTGTATGTCTCCTGTCCCTCTGCAGCGTTGCCTGGGCTCCACAGCTGCAGCTTCAAGACCTCCGTGCTACAGTAAAGGGCCCCCGACAAGGGCGGGCAGCGTGCTCCTGCTCCTCCTAGACACCTCCGGGTGGTTTGCCCTCTGGCCCCTCTTTTAGCAGGTACTCCTTGTCCGGAATTAATGTCTGGGTACCACCGACCTGGTCCATGAAACTCTGTAGCAGCTGGACATCCAAGGCTCCCCACTGAGATCAACGGGCAGTTTCGACACCACTTTGCACATGTGCACCCAGGATCCCTGGTGTAGGTATCCTGGTTCTCTGGGTATCCATGGGTGGGGGTATCCTTCAACCTCCCTGGTTCCAACGGGTTTCCTCTGGGTCCTCTGGGAAGGTTCCTGAAACAGTAAAACCCCAACCGCGACTTCCCCACGTTATCCTGTGGACACTGACCCAGGCTATCACCTCTGCACATGGGCATAAAGCAACTGGACTGTACAGTGCATCACCAATAGGTGTACACCATATAGTGAGCCAGCCTCCTACAGGGGAACTGTGTCTGTCTAGAGCATGCAGGCAGGGGTGTGGTGGAGGTGGTGGCAGCTCGGCAAGGGGAGTAGTAAGCCCTAGAAACATGGCAGCTTTGATGCAGCTCACAGCCCTCGCTCTCACGAGCTTCTAAGGTCTCTGTGCTAATGATTCAGGCATGTGAATCTATGAAAGACACCAATACTAGAGAACCACAGATTACAGGTAAGCAACTATTGTTCTTAGTTCTGAGTCAGATACAGTCCACATACTTCAAGTGTGCCATATGATGATGACTGCTATGAAAGGGACAACTCACTCCTCCCTCACTGTTCTGATGCTGGATTGTAAGGAGTAAACATCTCAATGCCCATTAGATTCCCCATGTTAGACTAATGTTCTGATTTGCTACCTCTGCCTCAAATTGTAAAGCGCTCTGATATCCTTCGGGATCAAGTTCGCGCTATATAAAACTTTATAAATAAAATAAATAAAATAAACCTGTTATGACTCGTTCACAAGCCAAACTAAAACAAGCACTGGAATTTCAATAGACTTGGTTGAGAGCATTTTCTCGCAAACATGTACAAAAATATAAAAGTAAATGAATGTTCCAGCAGTTAAGACACATCAGCCCTAGTACTGAAATTCACTCCTTTTCAAGCAACTGTGGACGTGAGCAGGCACATTTCAATCAATCACTTTTCCAGAGAACAAGCAGATGAAGTGGGGGGACCTATTATTTATTTATTTATTTGCGGGTTTGTAACGCGCTTGAATAAACTCCCGGAGGAGTATCTCTGCGCCTGGGAGCAAGGAAACAAAGACAGAGCAAAAGTAGCATCAGATGGATCTAGATCTGGTTTCTAAACAGCAGGGTTTTGAGCTGCCTTCTAAATTTGAGATGTACTGAACATTGTCTGAGAGACAGAGGGAGCTTGTTCCACAGTGATGGTCCAGTTACAGATAGAGCTTTGCCTCAGTGTCTGGCCTTTCTTGCACGGGCACCACCAAGAAAAGGTGGTTGCTGGATCTGAGAGATCGGGTAGGGACATATGGAATTAATTTGTTTTCCAGGTAGACGGGCCCTTTATGTATTAAACAGCATATTTTAAACTCTGTTCTCTGCCAGATTGAGAGCCAGTGTAATTGGTCCAGTAGAGGTTTGGACGCAGTTCTCGGAGGGACATTCAGGACCAGGCGGGCCGCCGTGTTCTGGATTACTTGGAGCTTGGCCAGCACTCCCTCGTTTGCAGAGAGTAGCAAGCCGTTACAGTAGTCGATCCGACTTAGAACAAGAGCCTGTACCAGAGTTCTCCTGAAGGAATCTGGGAGCAGGGGAAAAACTTTGCGCAACAGGCTGATAGTGTGGAAACATGAGCCTATGACATAGTTGCTGTGCTGTTTCAGCGAAAGTTCTTGATCTAAACGGATCCCCAGATTTTTAACGACCTGCTTTGGTTCAGGAACTGCTCCCAGGTCGTGTGGCCACCAATCAGGAATCTATAGCATTTTAGCCTCCCCGAACAGCATGACTTCTGTTTTGCTGACATTGCACTGAAGGCAGTTAGAGGAAATCAATTGTGCTACAGCCTTCATGCCTAATGAGAAGGAGTTCTTTACTTCAGTGGAGAGAGTTTTGAAAGGAAAGAGGAGCTGCGTGTCATCCGCATATGACACTGGGATGAAGCCATACGTGCGCATCACTCTTGCCAGGGGTGCCACGTAGATGTTAAAGAGGGTTGGGCTCAAACAAGAGCCCTGTGGCACCCCTTTCGAAATCTCTACCTCCACTGAGCGATATGCACCCATGGTGACACTCTGGGTGCGATTGGATAAGAAACCCCTTAGCCAGGCAAGGGCTTTGTCCTTTAGTCCAATGTTCTCCAACCGGTCAGTCAGGATGGTATGCGACACGGTGTCGAACACTGCTGACAGATCTAATAGTACCAGGATCACGGCGTAGCCCTTGTCCTGATACATATGCAAGTCGTCTGAAGGGTTGACTCCGTCCTGTGCTTCGGCCTGAACCCTTATTGAGAATAGTCCAACCCCCCTGCATGTTCAATGTAGTTTGACAGATGACGATTGACATGTTTTTCGGTCAGTTTCCCTAAGAATGGTAGCAGGGATATCGGTCCATGGTATGGCGGTTTTTTTCCTGATCGGTCTTACCAAGGCCCGTTTCCATCCCCTGGGGACGTCACCTGAGCTTAGTGAGAGATTCACGAGCCTCTGGATCACAGGGCATAATTCTTCAGCAAGCATGGGCATTATTCTAGCTGGAATCGTGTCATCCGGACTTCCACTCTTTATCTGTGAGGTTAAAGATAATACCTCCTCTGCAGTGATAGGGGGGAACATGTCAAGGGTGTGGGTGATAGAATTAGGTTCATCCTTAATCTGAGGGAGTGATTTGTCTGTACTAAATGCCATATTAGAATTAACAATTTTCTCATAAATTGTGTCTATTTTATTAGTGAAGAACTGGGAAATTTCATCACATAGCTGCTGTGATGCCAACTCAGAGCTTTCACACGCTACAGGTTTGACAAAAGATTGTAGGATTTGGTACAAAACCCTAGGAGAATTTCCTGCAGCTGTGACTTGGGACGCGATGTGTGTTTTGCGTGCTATGCGAATGGCTTTGTGATAAATTGATAGGGAGTCCCAGTAGCGGTTCTTGTCATCTGCCAAATGGGACGTTCTCCACCTCTTTTCAAGTTTTCTGGCGGCTTGTTTCAGTGTCCTTAAATGCTCTGAAAACCAGACTTCTTGTTTATGGGAGGGGCGTGGTTTGAACAGTTTCAGAGGGGCTATATCATTTATAGCTGCCTTCGAATTTCTTTAGAGCTGTTTCGATATTCTCTAAAGGAGTGATAGCGGGTTCTACAAACCTTTCTTTGAATGAAACTTGATTAATTTCGTGCCACTGCCTTCGTTTGCTGGGCAAAGGGCCCGGGCCTGAGGGGGTGGATTTAATGTGGGGAGTATGAAATTCAATGATAAAATGGTCAGTCCAATTTACTTGCATTGGGGGAAGGCAAGTGACCAAAGGAGAATTGGATAGGATCAAATCCAGGGTGTGACCTGCCTTGTGTGTGGGTCCGCAATTTCTTTGTATTAAGCCCAGTAAGGATAGGTCCGTCAGTAAAGATTGTGCCTCACTTCAATCTCCTAATTCACTGTGCACATTAAAATCCCCTACTAGTAAAAAGTCACTGTCATTATTCATATATGAGGCAAGTGTTTCAACCAGTATGTTAGAGAAGTTTGTGCACGGTCCAGGAGGACGGTACACCAAAGCTCCCATTCGGCTTCCCTTGGGTGTGAAGCTAATTTTAAAGATCAGCAATTCTAGTTCTGGTGTGCATAGATCCTCTAATATGGAAATATCAATTTCCTGTTTGTGAACAACCGCAATCCCTCCCCTATCTTTGTGGGGCGATCTAATCTAACTCATTTGTACCCAGTCGGGATTCCTAAGGTTATGGCAGGAACCGAGTGGGGTTTTAGCCATGTTTCTGTAAGGAAGCACAAATCAGGTTCTTTCGAAGAGATTAGATCCCATACCTCGGCTGTGTGTTTCGATAATGATCTAACGTTACAGAGCAGATTCTTGTTCCCTAAAGAAGCATTATCATTTTCATTACTGATAGGGTTAGGGTGGTACCTATTAATGCGACCAGTAAGGCCACCTTCCTCCTTAAGCGTGTTAAACTGGGTTCGGCAATGGCGGCAGGAAAAAGGCCCTTCTAGAAGAAAATTTTCTCTGCCTATACATCCCTGTAACGTTTTTTCCCGTAATTTTGTGAGTAGCTGAGGGGAATAGGATATCTGACTGGTAGAGTGAGCTCCCAGATTTGCAGATGTAGCCCCCATAGCCCCTGGCCCCGTCCAGTCGCGGACAGGTGCAGACGGGCTGGTCTTTGGCTCGTCTTAGGCGCAAGCTTAGGCGCCCCACTGCGCGCAACCGCTGCGCGCTAGTGCCGACGAGTGGCTAAATAGCCCTTTGAGCTGTAAGGCTAGAGCGCTAACCGCTCGACTGTCTAGGAGTGTCTGGGCGTGTCTGGCTCTTACCTGTCCCGCCCTCCGCTCTACGGTATAGGATACCGAGTCTGACCGGGGCAGGCAGGCTGAAACACGAGAACAGACTTCGGAAATTAGCCCCAATTCCTACTGCCCCATGATGCATATTGTGGTGAGAGGTCGCAAAATGTTAATAAAATGGTAATGGCAGTTAAAGACACTGCTGAATGGTGAGGGATGACCAAAAACCCCAGTATGTATGCAATTTATTATTATGATCGTCTAGGAAACATGAGGATGTTGAAACAGCTAAAGAAGTCTGTAGGTCAGACCGAAATATGGTATCAACAATATTCTGTGGGAGTTGCTTCTAAAGGAACTTAAGTAGGGTTTGAGGAACCATGCTTCTTTCCCATGGAACAGCCAGCCACAAACTTGCAAGTCAAGACGCAAGCCTTTACAACTGTCTCTCCATCTGCAATTTGAAAATTACTCCTCTTCAGGAATATACCTAAAGAACAAGTTACTTACCTTCGGTAACGCTTTTTCTGGTAGATACAGTATCTGCCTGTGGATTCCTCACCTTGTGAATATCCCCCTTGCGCCAGCAACGTTCGGAAAATTCTTCGTAGCACGCCGGCGTGGACGACGTCATAGGAGCACGGCACAGCGCGCGACTCCGTCTGACGTCACCGACTCCTCATAAGGCCCACGTCGGCGTGCTGACGTCAGTTCCGCCCTTTTTTCCGTGCCTTCGAGGCACCCGGACGGACCAACAAATAAACATATTTATGCAATGTACACAGTACACACAATTCAAAAACCGCACAAAAAGTGCATGGCAAAAGTATTAAACATTAGAAATATAAATACATAAATACATAAGTACATAAACCCAGGTATAGCAGAGTGGACAACGGGGAGGCGGGTGGGCATGTGAGGAATCCACAGGCAGATACTGTATCTACCAGAAAAAGCGTTACCGAAGGTAAGTAACTTGTTCTTCTGATAGATACATCTGCCTTGTGGATTCCTCACCTTGTGAATAGAGTCCCACAGCAGTCCCGACTCCCGGAGGAGGGTGTCCACTCCGCTATACCAGGAAATCTTGGAGGACAGAGCGCGCAAAGTGGCCGTCCCTCTTCACCTCAGCATCCAAGCAGTAGTGCTTCGCAAAGGTGTGGAGGGAGGCCCAAGTCGCAGCTCTGCAAATGTCCTCAACAGGAACACCTCTAGACAAAGCAGATGTTGCAGACTTTGCTCTAGTTGAATGAGCTCTAATACCCTCAGGAGGGTCCTTACCCGCCAGAGAGTAGCAAATCTTGATGCACAGGATAATCCACCTGGAAAGTGTGCGCTTGTGCACCGCTCTGCCCTTCTTGCAGCCAGCAAAACCCACGAAGAGCTGATCGTCAACACGATAGTCTTTAGTCCTATCAAGATAGAAACTAACTGCTCTATTTGGGTCCAAGCGATGAAGCCTCACCTCCTCCTTGGAAGGGTGTGGGGGAGGATAAAAGGTAGGAAGGGTAATGGACTGTCCTAGATGGAAGGGAGTAACCACCTTAGGCAGAAAAGCAGCCCTGGTCCTGAGAACCATTCTTTCAGCATGAATGGCCAAGAACGGGGGCTTGGAACTAAGAGTCTGAAGCTCACTTACCCTCCTTGCCGAGGTAATTGCAACCAAGAAGACCGTTTTAAAAGAAAGAAGCCTCATGGGACACTTGTGCAAGGGTTCAAACGGTGAACCCATCAAATAAGTCAACACAAGATTCAAGTCCCAATGAGGAACAACAAACGGAGAAGGAGGGAACTTATTAGTGAGACCCTTCAAAAATCTTAACACCACTGGAGACTTAAAAAGAGAGGGCTGATCCGGCAAACAGAGAAATGCCGACAAGGCTGAAAGATACCCCTTGACCGTGGCAACAGCAAAACCTTGCCATGCCAGAGAAAGAGCAAACTGCAAAATGTCAGACAAATGAGCCTTCAAAGGGTCAACATCCCTCTCCCTACACCAAGAGACAAACTTAGACCACCTATACGAATAGATGGACTTGGTGGAGTCACGCCTGGCAGAAAGAATGACATCCACCACATCGTGAGGGAGAGAAAAGGAATTCAAGTTGCCCCGTTCAATCTCCAGGCATGAAGGTGTAATGTCTGGAGGTGGGGGTGTAGAACTTGCCCCTCCATCTGGGAGAGGAGGTCTGCCCTGAGAGGAAGACGGAGCGGCAGGTGAGAGGAGAGGTGGAGAAGGTCCGAGTACCACACCCTTCTTGGCCAATCCGGGGCGACCAATATGACTTGGGCCCAGTCCTGACGAATCTTCCTCAGAACACGAGGAATCAAGGGTATGGGGGGGAAACGCGTAAAGGAGCTGATCTCCCCAACTCAACTGAAACGCGTCCCCCAAAGCTCCTTGCATTGGATACTGGAGACTGCAGAATGACAGGCAGTGAGCATTCTCGCAAGTGGCAAACAGATCCACCCGAGGAGTCCCCCACATCTGAAAGATGTCGCGAACAACCTCCGGGTGAAGCCCCCACTCGTGGTCGGCAGAGAACTGCCGACTGAGAATGTCTGCACGTACGTTCAGTACTCCGGCCAGATGATTTGCAATCAGACAAATCTGATGGTCCTGAACCCAGGACCAGAGACGCAGAGCCTCTCTGCAGAGACACTGCGACCCTACACCTCCCTGCTTGTTGATGTACCACATCGCGGTCGTATTGTCCGTAAGGACCTGAACCGACTGACCACGAAGGGAAGGGAGGAAGGCCTTGAGCGCCAGACGCATGGCCCGCAACTCTAGAAGGTTGATGTGAAGCAACCTTTCCTCCGGAGACCAAAGACCTTTGATCTCCAGATCCCCCAGATGAGCACCCCACCCGAGAGTGGATGCATCCGTTATCACTGTGGCAAACGAAGGCGGAAGAAGGAAAGGCTTTCCCTGAGACAGATTGCACTCCACCATGACAGATCCGCTGCTTTTTCTCTGGAGATCCTCACTGACTCCCCGAGATCTCCGTTGTGTTGATACCACTGCCTGCGGAGACACCACTGGAGTGCCCTCATGTGCCAGCGTGCATGGTTGACCAACAGAATGCAAGAAGCCATCAGACCGAGCAGGCGAAGGACCTTCAGGACTGGAACCGCTCCATTGTAGAATAAAGGAATCATTTCCTGTATGTCGCGAATCCTTTGAGGTGGAGGGAATGCACGACACACAGTAGTGTCCAGTACCGCACCTATGAACAGGTTGCGCTGGGAGGGCACCAGGTGAGGTTTGGGCACGTTTATCGAAAAACCCAATCTGTACAACAGCTGCGATGTCTCTTGCAGGTGATGGAGCACCTTCTCGGGCGACTCTGCCTTGATCAGCCAGTCGTCCAGATAGGGGAACACAGGAATCCCCGACCTTCTGAGATGCGCAGCCACCACTGCCATCCCCTTGGTGAAAACTCGAGGCGCAGTAGTAAGTCCAAACGGGAGGACCGCAAACTGGTAGTGCTGCGAACCCACCGTAAAACGGAGATACTTTCTGTGCGACTTCAGGGTTGGAATGTGAAAATACGCATCCTGCAAGTCGATCAACACCATCCAGTCTTCTTCCAACAGCGCTTGAAGAACCTACGCAAGAGTGAGCATTTTGAACTTCTCCTGCTTGAGGTAGAGATTCAAAATCCTGAGGTCCAGGATTGGTCGCAACCTGCCATCCTTCTTGGGAATCAGGAAATACCGGGAGTAGCACCCCTGACCCCTCTCCTGCTCCAGAACCACCTCTATCGCACCCTTTCTGAACAGTGCCAGGACTTCTTCCTACAGGAGAAGCAGGTGGTCCTCCGAACAATAACCTTGGCAAGGAGGGTAATTGGGAGGGAACTCCTGGAAAGGAAGTGCATACCCATTTTCTACGAGATTGAGAACCCAAAGATCTGACGTAACCGATTCCCAATCCCGTAGAAAGTGAGTAAGCCTCCCCCCTACCGGACCCGCATGTTCCAGAATGGCGGATCTAGGGCTGCTTTGTGTTGAGGGAGGGGTTTGATTATTAGAGGATGTGGAGGAGGAGGAGGCTTGGCGTCCACGAGCACAGCCCCTTTGTTTACCTCTGTATGTCTTATACAAAGGGTTCTGCCGCTGCTGCTGCTGGCCTTGGTTAAAGGAACGAAAAGTGGATCTGCCAAATCCCCTAAACTTCCTAGTAGCAGACCCCCTTGCCTGAAGGCCCAAAGACCTCGCCGTTGCCCGGCTGTCTTTGAACCTCTCCAGGGCCACATCCGCTTTCTTACCAAAGAGGCCTGTCCCGTCAAATGGCAAGTCCATTAAGGTAGACTGTACATCAGCCAAAAAATCTGAAGATTTAAGCCATGCGGCCCTTCTGGTAGCAACAGTAGAGCCCATAATCCTGGCAACAGAGTCCGCCGTGTCCATGCCACTCTGAAATACCATACGGGCTGCAGCCTGAGTATCGGAGACCACTTCATTAAAGTTCTTTCTATCATCTTCTGGAAGCTTAGATGACAATTGTTTCACAGAGTCCATCAATGCATGAACATATCTCCCTAACAGGCAAGTAGCATTCGTAGATTTTAGGGCCATGCTACTAGAGGAGAAAATCTTTTTCGCAGACTGGTCCAATTTTTTAGAGTCCTTGTCTGCCGGCACCTGAGGAAATGAACCTGCAGACCTGTTGGAACAAGCGGCATGCACCACCAGACTCTCCGGAGAAGGATGCGAAGAGAGAAATTCAGGGTCACCAGACGCCACCCTGTAACGTCTTGCCACCGACCTGGAAACCGCAGGTGCAGTCAAAGGCCTCTTCCAGACCTCTTTTATTGGCTCAGTTAAAGCGTCAGTGAAAGGAAGAGTAGGCTCTATTATAGAAGAAGGCGAATGCAAAACCTCCGTGAGGATGTTGGGCTTGTACTCAACAGAAGGTAAAGCCAGACCAAGCAAATCTGCAGTCTTCCTAATCACGACATGATAGGGAGCCACGTCCTTAGATGGAGCATCCGAAGCAGATGGCAAACCCCACTCAGGTGAAAGTTCCAGGCCACTAGCGTCATGGAGGTCCTCAAAACAATCCCCTTGTTCCAGAAGCTCTCCTTCTTCAATCTCAGAATCCTCGAATCCCTTTTCCTCCAAGAGGCGCTGTGCCCTGCGTCTCGACCATTCCATGCGAACCGAAGTCGACGGATCCGGTAAAGACTCCGACGGAGCCGGAACAGGCGTCGAACGAGGAGCCGGGACAGCTGAAGGACAGGATTCACGAAGCAGCGTGGCACCATGACCCGAATCACGAGGTTGTTCCGGAGCCGGCGAAGCCGCATGCGGAGTCGACGACCTCGGCGGCGCCGTACCGAGCCAAGGCGTCGGCATGAACGGCATAAATGGAGCCGGAGCGTAAGCCTGAGGTACGCCCAAATTAAAAGACAATGGACCCATGGGACCAACCGGTGCACCAGTGGGGTACATTGCCCTCGCATAAACACCAAACATGGCATTATGGAATTGCGAGGGGTCCTGCCTAGGGCCAGGAAAGGGAGGGTACGAACCCAACGGCCGCTCCGAAGGTGGCTGCTCCGACAAAGGCTCACCCAGGCCCTCTTGACTTTCAGGTTCCTCCACCGGAGTCGGAGCCCGAGGAACCTCCTCTTCTTCATGCTCCGAAGAATGGTGTGACTCCAGATCAGGTTCCTGCTCCTGAACCGGGGAACCTCCACGAGACTGCGTAGGAGATGGGGACACGAAGTCTTTATGATGCTTACGAGACTTCTTCTTCGAATCTGAAGACCCCTTGCCAGAGTGATGTCTTGAGTGATGCTTACTCCTCTTGTGCTTCTTCCTCGAGGAGCTCGAAGCATGACCCGAAGCCGACTTGGATCCGGACCTCGACCGCTCTCTGGATCTTGACCTCGCTCTGGACCTCGACCTCGAAGCCGACCTCGACTTCGATCGCGACTTTTGCTTCGACCTCGAACGCCTGGACGTCGACCTCGAAGACCTTCCAGCTTCTCTCTGTTTTACCTTTGCAAGTAGAAGCTTCACCTCCCGCTCTCGTAAAGCCTTGGGGTTCATCTTGAAGCAGGACCGACAGTTCTTAACATCATGGTCTGATCCAAGACACCACAGACAAGCGTCATGCGGATCGGTGATCGACATCATTCGAGCACACGAACCACACTGCTTGAACCCCGTCTTCCTCGATGACATCTTCGACGAAGAAGAAACACTCAAAAGAGAAACAGTTACACAAAATGGTAACAAGATACTCAAAGTATCGCAGAAGATCCCAGAAACCGTTAGCGTCGACGACGCGGAAAAAAGGGAACTGACGTCATCACGCCGACGTGGGCCTTATGAGGAGTCGGTGACGTCAAGACGGAGTCGGGCGCTGTGCCGTGCTCCTATGACGTCGTCCACGCCGGCGTGCTACGAAGAATTTTCCGAACGTTGCTGGCGCAAGGGGGATATTCACAAGGTGAGGAATCCACAGGCAGATGTATCTATCAGAAATTTGATTACTTCAAGACACCTCCCCTAATTAGGGGCCTCCTTTACCCTAATCATGCCTTGTACACTCGACTCACTGTAATTTCTCGACTGTGTAATATCTTTCATCCGTCAACTATGACGTGGCCTCTGGGCTAATAGTTTCCTTCAATTGCATTATTTGTTCAGTTGGCCTGCAATCTTGTGAGAGAATTAAGTATGTGTGTTCTTGCACCATGGATTTCCAGCAAACCAGGGACCTATGTAATCCCAGAGTCAATGTAGAGGTGTCATCTGTAGAGCAGCACGGTGATCAATGCTATTTGATAAAATCGTAGTAATCTCTGCATTAATCTAGAGTGCAATGACCATCACTATTGACAAAAAATGCTTTGCAACAGTTGTGGCTACGGAAAACAAACTGGAACACATGTAAAATGGCTTAAGAAACAAGATGAAGATCTTACCTGACCCAGCCAGCAAAATCGAGAACATGGTTTCTTTCGCTTGATGCTTCTAGAGATTAGGACCTCTAATTTTACTTCCATTTCTAATGATGTTCGGTGCTACATAAGATTCAAAGGCAATTTTCAATTTGGCTGTAAAAAAACAAAAAGAACAAATGGTGAAATACACTGATATACATAACAAAAATCATTGCAAAAGAATAAACAGTCTATCTTGTATCATTGACAAGTTTGAGCACTTCGGCAAATCCTTACTGTAAATTCTCTGTGGAGTTGTGAGAATTTCTTAACATTTTTTCAGATGATACTACTGAATGAGCAGTCTTTTCAGGAACTATCTATCACACTAAGAGATGGTGCTAGCGTTAAAGAAAGATGGGAGTAATGCAGCATAAAAGCTGATCATGCTTTACACGACACAAACCAAATCTTGACAATGAAAATACAGATTGGCACTTTGCACACGTCTAGAAAAACGACATTGAAACTGAGAAAAAGTTGATGTACATGCACCGTAAACGTGTGCTTGACTAGGTAGAAGCAGTAGGATTAATCTAATTGTAAATTCGAGATGTCTAGAATCTGATTTATTGACATTCTTAACAACAAGCATTTGCAATGCAATAGGTCTCGCATTATTTAAGTTTGAGCTATTAGTACTGTAAATGGCAATGTTTTTATTTATGCGCTATTTTAATTTTCTTTGCATAAAACGGTACATATAAAATATGTGTTGTAGAAAAGTCATTTATGCAGTATTTACATTTTCTTTGCATAAACACTTTTTCCAAAACAACATACTTGCAATTTAACAGCGAACAACAGGCTGACTCTATTTGGCCCCACCCCCTTTTGCGCCTATGGCCCCTGTCCTCACGCCCTTCCCAGTGGAACTCCGGCCAATTTGCGGTATCCCTTAGTAAATCTTTTCAATTTCTAGCCCACGAAAGGAGACCACAGTCACTTATGTGCCTGCGTCACCGTGGTGGATTCAAGACGCTTCCCACAGCGTCCAGTTCTTACTGGAAAGCCGCTGTTATTGGCGAGCTCGCACTGATCCTAAACAAAGTGGTATTCTCTGTGTAACTGGTCCCCCCGGCCAGGGCAGACTGAAGTGGCTCTAACCAGATTTCTACTGCTCCTTGCTCAGTAATTGCTGCTTCTACATGCCGGCTGCAAACCTGAAAACACCTGGAGATCTTTTCCGTCCGTCTGAATTTCTTGAATGAGTGTCCAGCGGCGCTAAATTTACCGGTTGTGTTTTTAATTTGCTACATTAAAATATTAATGAAGCACTCAACAAGAGGAACAATAAAAATACACCCTTTACATTTGTTAACACAGCCCACGCGGGCATGCATATGAAAGCAACATGAAGGCGATATTAAAATACAAAAACAATAGGAAACAAGGCGGAAGAGACGCGAGACGCCAGCGGCCAGTCGCGTGCACATCTCCTGTTGTTGTGTTGATTGCGAGAGTGCCGCCTCGCTGCCCGCGGCGACCCGGAAGCTCTTGGCCGGCCGGCCAATCCGCTCGCGGCCGACCGGAAGTCCCGCCTCCTGAGGTCCGTGAGACAGCCTGCCGGTGCATGGAGCGCCCTGCCGGTCCTGGGTAGCCCGGGTCCCCAAGAGGGGGCCGGGGAGAAGGAGGGGTGTGGCGCCTGTTGCGGGGCTCCTCTGACCTGAGGGAGCCCCGATTGAGAAGAGGAGACGCTCCGTGAGGAGCCCCGCCGGAAGAGCGCAGTCGGTGAGTGGGGCCCAGGGCTGATGTGAAGTCCGTGCGTGCCTGTGTGTTTACCTGTGGGGGAGGGGAGGGGGGGGGGTGTGCACGTGTGTGCGTGAGGGAATGTGTGTGCGCATGCGTGACTGTGTGTGATTGAGAGAATGCGAGGCAGGGGATAGTGTGCCTGTATGTGTGCCGTGTGCCTGCGTGTGCCTGCGTGTGCATGCGCGCGCCTGTGTGTGTGCGTGCGTGCATGCAGAGGGGTGGGGGCTGCCTGTGTCTGTGTGTGAGCAAGGGCTTTGCTCCGCGCAAGCGCAGCTCAGACGCGCTCTCCCGAGGTGAAATCTGACAATGTGGAAGCGCGCGTCTGATTGCTGTCCACTTTCCTAAATACGGGCAACATAAGTTGTCGAGCTGATGCATTCATGCTTCGCATGAATGCCACATCAGCTCGACCTAAAAACGTAATGAAACTTAATGATGAAGCTTAGCATTTGTAGTGACTTCATTGAATAGAGCCATTACAACCTGCACAGTGATGCAATTCATACATGCAATATGTTAGATGATTGAAACTTACAGAATAAGGGCCTAACATTATAAAAATAATGTATTCATAGAAGCTATTTTCAGGGCTCGAAAAACCATAAAAGTGTTACTAGACCTACAGGTCTAGTAACTTTAATAATCTACTCGACCTAACTGTAATACACTTGACCCGTGAACTGGTCTCAAATTGTGTGATCCTCTGCAAATATTTAGTCTTATGGAGCAGCCTTTTTCATTGCTATCACATATCACATGCCTTCAAATATGCAAGTTCACCATTTCTCCTGAACAAAAAAACCTTTTACTTACTAGTCTAAATGTTTGCTCCATGATAACAAGAATCGAGCCCATATATAGAGGGCACATGATTTCTGGTATGCCTCTTTTTTTTTTTTTTGAAGACCTTTATTGTTGAAAGGATAAGAAAATACAGTTGTACATGTCACATCGCCTGCAATCCGCAGGAATAGCCTTTGAAAAGGAAGAATAAAGAATATTCAAGAAAGCCATTGATTAGTGAACACAGCCTTTCTGCCGGCAACCCTGAGGTCCAGCGGCGCAGTCCAAGAGAAGAATGAAAAACATAGATGTAACATTAAACATGCTGTACAATGGCTATCTGGCCTGTGGTTTTTGTGTGTTTATTTTGGTTCTCAGTTTAAACATATCATCGCATTGTTAGCATCTGTATTACATGAGCCGCAAGTTAAGTCCACATTATAATACAATCAATAGGTGGCAACAGCTCCCAGGTAGGGTGTACGGGTATCTAGCATTCTGCGACTTGTCACGGCACGTAGGCCAGTTCTGTGATCAACAATATTGGACTTGGTCTGAAAACGTGACCGGTTAGTAAACAATAACAAGCATCAACGCGAAAATGAAGGAAGTAGGGAAGGGAGGGGAAAGAATGCGTATGTCTAGAGGCATGGTAGGTAAGGGGGTGGTAGCAGTTCCGGCGAAGGGTCATCGACCCTGGGGCGGGGCAAGGCGGAGTAATTTCTGGAGCTCGTGGGAGGTCTGGATGGAGGCTTACGTGTTACATCCCCAGATTATAGTTATCTGAGGGATTTTTCACTAAGGAAAGACATGGTGTAGAGCTGTCATGTGGGAGATATAGTGTGGAATGTCAGGCATGTCAGTCTGTCGACTGCAGTGGGTCGTGTACCGCAAACGGGTGGGGACGTATGCATAAAAGCAGTGTGGTGTTATGTGGGGTTGCTCAAGTTATTACCTGCTCCTGACATGCTTGTTGGAAGGATGCAAGGATATCGCCCCAGAGGTGCGCGATGGGGAATTTTCGAAGTCCAGCTATTTCCTCCCGGAGGAGCACCGTGCCTTCCGCCCGTGCCCAATTAATGAAGGATGTGTGCCAGTGTCGGGTGTGGGGGGGGGGAGGGGGCGCTGGCCTTCCAATGTTTGGTGAGTAAGCGTTTAGCTGTGATGAGGCCAATGTCCCAGAATCTTGTTTGCACTTTGTTGAGCTTCGTGCGCTTGTAAAGCCCCAAAATACAGGCTTCCCATGTTTTCGGTATTTGCTCATCAGTGCACTGCGTGAGTAGTGTCGTGACTTCATCCCAGTATGTCTGTATGATAGGGCAGTGCCAAAGCATGTGCAGGAGATCCGCTCCTATCAAAGAACATCTTTGGCAGGCAGTGTCAGTGACTGAGAAGTATCTGTTTATCTTGTCAGGGGTGAGGTAGGCCCGGTGTAAGATGTAGAATTGGATAAGTTTGAATCGGGGGTTGCGTGGGACATTAATCGGTCCAACTAGTATCATCGCCCACTCCTTGTCAGTCCAATCCCTCCCTCTATCTGTCGCACATTTTTCTCTGAGTGGTTGTGTGGAGGGCTGCGTGTGTAATAGTAGGCCCTGCGCTAGCCAATGTATAATGTGTGAGCCATTGCCCATAACATGTAAGTACTGTACAAAATGATGCATCGGCAATTCCTCCGACACATCGCCCCAGGAGGCAGTCAGTGCGTGTGTAGTAAAAACTGCCCGGCAGGGAGATCCGTGCTGGCGGCGAGATCGACAAAAGAGAGCAGTGCGCCATCTGCATAGAGATCACCCAGCGTTTCCACCCCTGCGCTTGTCCAGCTAGTCAATTGGGCCTCCGTCAGTGTCCCTGCCGTTCCAGGTGTGCCTAAGAGCGGGAGTATGGGTGCATAGGGCTTCGTGGCGCGAGTGAGCCGCAAGCAGCGCAGAAAACATTGTCGCGCCACCGCCAGATGTAATTGCGAGGGACAGGGGGTGTGAGTCATGGGGTGAAAGAGTGTGTGCATTTGCGTCTGGGTGCAGATAGTTGTGTCCGAGGCAGTGTCCCCCAGATTCTTTCCACAGAGCCATCCTGATACCCATTGCATTTGCGCTGCTAAATAGTATAGTTCCATGTTGGGGACCGCCAGGCCTCCCGATTCAGTAGTCATGTGTAGTTTGGTCAGCGCCACTCGGGGTCGGCCTGCATTCCAGATTAGGCCACGGATCAGGGTCTCCAGTTCCCGAAATATTTTGGTAGGCACATATGTCGGGATGTTGGCGAAGAAATATAGGAGTCTTGGCAGGACAATCATCTTGGTCAGCGCCACCCGGCTAGGCACATGCAGGGGTAGGGTCTTCCAGAAACCAACTTGGGCGCGGATGGAGGCAATCGCCCGTAGCAAGTTTCCCTCTAGGATGTCTGCTGGGGCCCGGTAAATATGTATTCCCAGATACCTAAACGTGGTGGGATACCACTGTAGCCTCTCCCCGCCGATGTGAATGTCGCTTTCAGGCGTGTCTGGACTAAAAGAACAGGCCCCCGATTTAGACCAATTGACCCGCAGCCCCGACATGCTTTCGAAGGTTTGAAAAATGTCCGTAAGGGATTCCATGATGGGGAATGGAAGAATGATCATCATATGACAATCAGACCATTTTCGAACGACCATTGATATCATAATGAAATGAAATTGAACTATAAAAAGTGACTTTCCAAGGATGAGGAAGGCTACCCCCTTTTCACTTTCCTTGCCTCCAATCTGCCTGCCAGACTTCTTCTTTTATGCTCTTGCCTTTCTACCCTTGCTGATGAATTTGCCTGCTGGAAGATTTTAGAGCAGTTTGGTGAGGGACCAGAACTGTCCTGATTTATGCTCCATCCCCCTTACCCATGCCCATGGACCTTCCTCTCGTGGACTTTAACTTGATCCCTTTGCCCATGCTAAGAGAACCTTTGTGAACCATCCTCCTGCCCTCTGTTAGTGGAAGAAATCTCTGACAATTAGGAACCATCCTTTAATTGATGTCTGTATTTAGCAATAGATTTACTTTGACTAAATGCGTGACTTTATATTTAGTGCTGCAAGATGTAGGACTGAGCTTCTTAAAATGTTACTTGTATGCATAGATTTTAGATCTTTATTACAATAACCAAATTATCTAAATATCCACTGAGTCTTTATTTGGTCTTGATGTTCTTTCCACAGAAACTGTGCCTATAATCAACTATTGATTTTTAGATGCCTCATAGAGTCATGGATAATTTTCAGAACGGCAGGTTCTTTTGCTCTTGTTCTGTGTAGCCACAGCAGAGCTCTTTATATGATTCTTGTCAGACTAAACTTCTTTAGGAGGTTGGATCTTCCAATTGTAATTACAGAATGGCAATAAGAGTTATATATTTGAACCTGATCGCCAATTTGCAAGTTGGCTACCAATTAATGGTCTTTATTCGGTGGCCGACAGTGGGGCAACCTGATTTCTCACCCCTCACTACGATAAAGATCCATCAGAGGACCATCGCCTCCGACGACAAATATTGAATAGGAGAAAAAAATATTAATACCCATATGGGCCAGTAGGAGTGTTGAGATTAAATATGAGTTTATTGCTTTCACTGCATCAAAACTTGGTAGCAGGGGCAAGAAGGCCGAATGGACGTAGATCGTCTCGGCTCCTGGTCCACGCGCTATTCCCGACGAGTTTTCTGCGGCTCGAAGTCTTGCCGGTGAGAAATTACATTGTTGGAGTGCAGCTGATGAGTGGCACTCGTTGAGCTCTGGTTTACTCCGTTCCTGCCTCTACAGCCTGAAAAAGAATCCAGTAGTGGACCGCCGGGGCTCCCTAAAATGGCACCCGCAACTTCGTGAGACTCGACTGGCCTCGTCCTGAACTGCGACGCGGAGGACCGTGAGACCAGGAGAGGTGATGACCAGGGCGCTGCTTGCCAAATTCAGGGTGCATGATCACACCAACAGTGAGTACTGATGACCCCCGGGGAGTAGTAAGTGGCTGCCGTATCGTCAGATTTCCCGATTGACAGTACAGGGATGGTGCCGAACATTTTAGCGATTGTGCGGGCTGTGGGAGAGATCGGAGCTGAATCCCCATAGGAGGTGTCCACAGAGAGCTCTGGTGATTGGACTTTGGTAGAGAGGGGAGAAAAATCTCCTACGTTAACCGCTACGAGCAACACGCCTGACTTTAAGATGGTGGTTCCACTTTGACGGCAGGAGGCGATTTGGCTCTCTCCGGGACCTGTGGCCGGTGCTCGTCCCGTGATCACAGGGCCCACAAAGCAGTGACACTGAAGCCAGCACACCGGGAAAACAATACCTGCATCATGGTCCCACAGCCCGACCCACCGCTGGCACACCTCGGATGCCTGCGGGCAGCACACCTGCTTTACAAAATGGTGCCTGTGTGTCCTGTACAGAGCATGGTGTGAAGGTCTGATCATCCATGCTGCAAACAGCCTGCCTCATGAGGGCTAATTGAATATGTACCGACCCCTGCTGCTCCGAGTTTCACCTCGCAGGTACCGGTCTCCCAACTATGGAGGTGCAATCCCTGAGACCCTCGACGGTTTGAAGAGGTGAAGTGTCGCCCGACAAGCAAGTGGTTGCCCTCTATGTGTGACGGCCCTATGCACTCACTGTGGCGCCAGGACCAAGCCAGCCTTTATTGATCATCCCACAGCCTGCTTCTATAGACCTACTCCCTCGAGCCCAAGACATCCCTCTGCCACCACAGCGGAGTCCTCCTGGGCCCGCCCATATGCCGCCAAAGAAGACGACCAGCAAAACACCCAACAAGGTTTTGAACTTTTTCGCACCGGCGGACAAGTGCCCCTCGCCGAACCCTGCGGAGGTAGCGGACAACATGGCCCTGACGAAAGACAATATTCTGAGCATGTTTAGGGACTTTAAGACAGAACTTCGGAAGGACCTCAGCCAAGACAAAGGCATCTATGGAGCAACTCCGATCCAATCTCATGGACAGACTGTCTTCTCTGCAACAAGATGTGGACTCGGTGGGCACAAGAGTGCTGGATCTGGAGAAGCATACTCAAGAATGTGAATCGCGTACCACCGAACTGAGTGACCCTCCACGATCAGCTTTTTCAAGCACAACTTAAAGCGGAGGATCTTGAGAACAGGGCCCGATGAGAAAATCTTTGAATACGGGATCTGGAAGAGAGAGCGGAGGGCCCTGACTTAGATGCCTTCCTTGAGGGGCTCTTCCTGAGTCCCCAAACCCTCAAAATCAAAATGGGCCGTGCTCATCGGGTGGGTGGACCGGCGAAAAGAAAGAAACGCCAGCGAGATGCGCTAGTCAAGTTTCATTCCTACAAAGTTTCATTCCTACAAAGTCATGGAAGCAGTGCTCATAGCAGCTAGGAAAAAGGGGAATGTTTCCTTCTAGGTCTGCTCATGCTCATCTATCAAGACCTGGCGCCTACCACTCTAGCTAGGAGACAGCTGTTCCGGGCTATCACCACGAAGCTCCGCGAAGACAAGATTCAATACAGATGGACCTACCCATTTGGACTGAGTTTCGAGCTTAACTACAAACAACGACATGTCGCTGACTTGAAAGAAGGGCTGGAGCTCCTGGGTCTACCTCCAGAGGACTCAGGCCCTGGCCAGACCACATCGCAAGGTAGCCCACCGGTCTCCTCTTGGATCGTCAACTCACGTAGGAACCGCAAATGATGAGAGAGAAATGCACCTTCTCAACCTGATCTTCGACTGGTCAAGGAGACCAAAGAGTCAAGGTGCCACATCGTACTTGGGAGACAACAATCGCCCATCTGTGGTCCGTTGATGGTGAGGGTACCCATTATCATTAACCCGAGAACACCTAACCAGCACTGCGGGACTTCCGTGGAGCAGCCTTTGGGGCCATCGCCCTGAACTGTTCAGTATACATGTGAGAGTATTGCTGATCTGACACACCGGTTGCACAGCGTGGTGAGGATCCTTGCCCTCGGACGAGGTAGGATTCATTCTGCATCCCAAAGCTGAAGTGACATTTAGGCTGTGGCCTTCTTCTGCTTTGACCTAGATTTATTCCCTTGTGAACCCCTGAGACCTAAAACCCTTGGTAGCCCCTGACTTTGAGGTCATGACGAACTTATATGGGCTGGTGAACTATCTCGATAAACGCTCCTGTAGACTGGGGACAGGGCACCACACTTTTGTAAGTCAATGTACAGCCCTGTTGATTACACTATAGCCGCACAAAGCATTATTCCATGTCCTGTTCGGATTGGGCATGGACTGGAACCTCGGTGGTACCGTCTCCCCGAGTTCTCCTTCCCACAGCAGGACACATGTTAGCAGTTACGCAATCGTAGTTTTTCTTATTTCAACAGGTTTTGTATTAGCCTTTATAAGGTACCACAGCGCACTATTCAGTACAACAATTGGTGAATGCCTCTGGCCAATATTACGAATTTTGCGGTCTATAACTCAATTCAGACATTGTTAGCTCAACAGACTGAATGAATCAAATGTAAGAGTATTGTGCATTACAATAAATCACAGTATTAGCGGAGAGTAAGTGTATAAATCTCTGGGGCAGGCTTCGTGGAGCTCCAGCTGTCTAGCAATAAAGGCTATGTCGCTATGGTGCAGAGCCATGAGTCCTTTTCCACTGAAGATGCCCTGACTGCGTGATGGCACCACTGTTGTAGCTGTTGACAATATACCATTTAACAAGACAAGAAAACAACCAGTAAGGAGGGAAGAGGGTCAGAGAGGGGGCAGTAGGGGAAGGGGAGATGGTGTGGCAGGGGGACGCGGTAGTAACTTAACACTTTTCCCATGACATCTCACATCGCTGGGGGGCGTGCTGCAGCTATGCAAGCTACTGTCTCTAGCGGTGCGTGGGGCAAAGCCAAAAGTGGCAGACTTGGTCAAAGTGTCGAGAGGTGCATAGTCCAAGTCGCAAAGAGTGCCTAAGGGTGATGTGCGGGGCGATCAGTCATTGGGGTCCAAAACCCCTCAGGATCTATAGGATGTACTGCATCATCAAAGAGGCGCAGTTCCCGCAGCCTTGGTGGCTGCAGCCTAGCATGTTCCAGACATCCCAAATGGTACACCAGCGGCTTCCACAGCTTCGTGAATTTGGTGTCTCGAAACTGTAGTCGCGCCGTTAGCAGCTCCATTGCCACTGTGTTCCACAGGCGGATGAACCACACGTTCGTAGAGGGTATTTCTGCTTTTTGCCAATAGAAGCCAATAGTCTGCTTAGCAGCGCCAAGCATATGGAGACTGGGGTGCCAATCCCAGCGAGTCATAGCGCGCAGGTTCACCAGCCTGAGGCCCAGAATGATTGTGAGCGGACTTTCAGGCAGCGGGTATCCTAGTACCTGCTTAATGTGGCTGAGTACTTCTTTCCAGTATGTGGCCAAGAGAGGGCACGACCACCAGATATGCACAAAATCACCCTGCGCATGGGTGCAGCGCCAACAGAGGGGTGATGTGTTGGGGAACCTTTTCCGAAGCCTATGGGGAGTATAGTACCATTGGGTCATTACCTTGTAGGCGGATTTCTGCTGGGGGATGCTATGGAACGTTTACGGGATATCGCGCCAAAGACGTGCCCACTGGGTGGGGGCAATGTCAGCATCAGATAACGCCCACTACTGCTGCTGGTATGGGTGAGGATGTAGGCGTTGTGAGTGTTGAAGGATTTGATATATGCAGGAGATTAACCCCTTGGAATTGTCGAATGTGCGTACCAGCTGTTCAAACGGCATAAAAGATCGTGTGGGCACCTGCAATAGTGAGGACCCCTGTATCCAGTGCCTGAATTGTATATATTGGTACCTCTCCTTCTCTGTTAACCGGAGTTCCTGCATGCATTGGGCAAGGGTTTTGAAGCTATCCCTAGGAAGAGGTCTCGTATCGTCCTACAGCCCTTGTCTGTCCAATGTGCAAAGTAAGGTGGGCGACAGGCAGAAGGAAATTGTGGGTTGCGAGCAATTGGAGTGTGTGGGGACAGAAAGGAAGTGAGCCCCACAGGACAACCAGTTTATCCCAGATCTCTAGTACCGTTTTGGTAGGGACTGCTAAGTAAGCGCTGAGGTGACGTGCCTCGCGAGGGAGCCATGCATGGTCTCAGACCGGGCCACAGGTAACTGCCCTGTCCATGTGAAACCATACCTTCTCGCTCTCCCAGGCAGTCCATTCCGGTATAAAGCGCAGGTGTGACGCCCAATAATATTCTATCAGGTTAGGGCATGCAAGTCCACCCTTATCGCGTGGGAGCATTAAGATTTTACTGGAAAATCGTGGATTCTCCCCCCCCCCCAATATGAAGGTAACTATTTCACGCTGCAGGCTCTGGATTTGGTGTTCAGGTATGGGCGTCGGCAGGGTCTGGAATAAGTATAGTATGTTTGGGAGAATGGACATTTTAACTGTATTAAGACAACCCAACCAGGAGAGCGGCAAAGATCTCCACGCCCGTAGGTCGGCTACAACGGCGTTCCTCTATTCCTGCCAATTAGCCTGAGACCAGGTAGCTAAATCAGGTTTCACGTTGAGCCCAAGATATCGAACAGAACTAGTCGCCCACTGATAAGGGACGAGGGCTTGAAGGGTCTCGATCTCGTCAGGCGGAATCGTTAGGTTGAGAGCCCATGACTCCGAATGATTGATTTTAAGCCCTGAGGCTTGCTCATACGACTGGAGCAGAGCATGCATTGCTGGCATCGAGCAGATCGGGTAAGTAAAAGTAAGAAGCATGTCGTCTGCGAAAAGGGCAATCTTGTGTTCGATACCCCCGAGAGTAAGGTTGTGAATGTCGGGTGACTGGCGAACCATGATAGCGAGTGTCTCTATTACAAGAGCAAACAATAGGGGTGACCAGGGGCATCCCTGTCTGCTACCCCTAAGGATAGAGATAGGTTGTGTAAGTTGTCCGTTAACTCACACCCTGGCAAGCGGCAAAAGGTCAGGGGTCATAATGAGCGCTATCATCCGAGGGTCCAGTCCTACTTTCTGCAAGACGGCGTTGAGGAACCCCCATCCCCCGATCAACCGCTTTTTCAGCGTCCAGTGACAGTAAGCAGGCGGGTATCTTCCAGTGCCTCGCCCTCCCAACAAGATGTGCAACCTGGAATACGTTATCTGCGCCTTGGCGTTGCTGAATAAAGTCCACCTGATCCGGTTCTATGAGGTTGGGTAAGTGCGTGCTAAGGCATTTGGCAAGAATTTTGGTGTAGAGTTTGAGATCTGTATTAAGCAGGGCAATGGGGCGAAAGGAAGAGCAGAGCATGAGCTCTTTCCCGTGCTTCGGGATGAGAGCTATTTCCGCCATCGCCATATCCGTGGAGGGCCCATTTGAATCGGTAAAGGAGTTGAAAAGGCGTATCAGGTACGATTGAAGTTGTGGTAGGAAAGCACGATAGAACGAGACTGGTAGTCCATCCCGGCCCAGCGTTTTGCCGAGGGGGAGCTCCTTAAGAGCACTAGCTAATTACTCTAAGCAGATGGGCTCCTCCAAGAGTTTGGAGTGGTACTCGTTCAGGGGGTCCCAGTCACAAGCGGTTAAAGCGACCGATATTTGACTCGGAGCAGGCGCGTCTCGCGCACAGAGACGCATAGTATTGTTGAAAAGCTTGAAGTTTAGCAGATTCCATTGTGGCCCATGACCCATCCTCTAGCTTTAGCTAAGCAATGTGTGCTTTGGCTGCGTGTGTCCTCAAACGGCGTGCCAAGACAGTCTCCACCGTCGTAGTAGCGCTGTCATAGCACAAGGAGAGCGTGCTCAGCCTTGTTAGTTCTGTGCGCCTCAAGTTGCCCCCTGAGTACAGCCAAATGTGCCTCTTAGCACAGCCAACGGGCGCTCCTGATCAAGTCGCTCAAGCGTTTTGATTTTGCATGGGAGCTTGTTCTCGTACAGGTGGGCCTCCCGCGTCCAAGCAATGGCAATAGATGTAAGGGTGCCGCAAATTGTTGCTTTGAACGCGTCCCATAAAACTGGAAGCGGCGACTCCGGGAGGGCATACGTTCCAAAATAGGACAAGATAGCGGCATGGAGCTCTGCCCTGTCCACCGGGTCTCTAAGAATGTGAGGAGGAAATCACCACCTAGTAGGTCTCTTTGGACGAGAAAAGTGTTCATGGATGAGTAGCTCTACATGTGATTGGTCAGAAATGGAGATATCAGATATGGTGGCTGAAAGTGTATCTTTGACCAGGGAGTGTGATACAAAGAGGTAGTCAATGCGTGAGTAAGAGCGATGTGTGTGGGATTAGTAAGAGTAGTCACAGGTCTCTGGGGAGTGATAACGCCAAATGTCTATAAGGCCCAGATCAGTGAGGCATTTCTTTGTTGCTGCCGACATGGTGCCCACCTCATGGAAGGCGCCCCGCTGCGATCTAGGCTTGCGTCCCACACTAAGTTGAGGTCTCCCCCTACTATTAGATTCAATTCCACATGTGCTACATGCTCTTGTAGGATCTCACGCAATAAAGTGTCCTGACCCTGGTTTGCTGCATTGATGTTGCAAAGGGTGAGCGTGCGTTGCCCCAGATTGAACACCACTTTAAGAAGTCTGCCATCAGTGCCACAGATCACCTTAGAGTCTCACTGTTGGATGCCCGCCCGGCAGAGGATGGCTACACCCGCTGTCCTAGTGGACGCTGAGGACCAAAACTGAAGAGGAAAGCGTGAGTGTGACATGCGCACTGTGTCAGCCCTGAGGAGTCGCTTGTTGGGGGAGTGGAGTCCCTTGACATTAAGGGATATAATCTTCAGGCAGTGTGCAGAGGTCTTATTCCCCGATCGTCAGGAGCAAGCGCTGTCTCAGGCAGGTGATCTGAGGGGCACAGCAACCCCTGAGGGCGCCTCCGAGTGTCAGAGCCGCCCCCCCCCGCCGGGTGGATGGATGGGGAAGGAAAGGAGGGGGAAAGAAATAAGAACGAACAATACAGATCAAATAGTTTAAGGGCCTACATGGCCAACAAAGCCTATTCCAGTTCATGGAGTAGCCAGGCTCACAGTCACAGGCTGTCCTGGAGATGTCACTCTCCCAGAAATAGAAGTGTGGGTCGGTCATCGCGCTGTGTAATAAATCAGTACTTCTGAAGCGCAGCCTAGGGCCACCGCCTCTTTAACATAGGCTAGGCGTGGAATGATGAAGTCTCTGGGGCGATGAAAAGGGCGATGCAGCGTCTGTAAAGGTGTGATCAGTGGTCCACCCCAAGGTAAAAGACGTACGTCTAGTAGATCTACAAGCACAGGGTTGAGCTATTTGGTGACAGATATTTGCGAGCCTGGGGGTGACGGGCCTCCCTCCAGAGATCTTATGTGTTGGATTATGTCCTGCTTTTCTTGTGATGAACTGCTGTGCTTTTTGGAGGATGGATGCCTGGCATGACGTACTGTGGTCCACTGCGGCTTCAAAGGAACTCTGGCCTTTGGAGGCATGCGTGTGGGACTCGCCGGGGGAGTATCAGGGATTTGAAGTAGCTGGGCCGCCTCTCTATATGATCTCAGCACACGACGTTTGGACTCCCACTGAAATATAAGGGCGAAGGGATGCCCCCATTGGAAGCGGATGTTAAGCTCCCGTAGCCTATCTGTGCTGTGATGGGTCGGAAGTCCCTCCGGCTTCGACGTGTCGTGGGGGCTAAATCTTGGAATAACTGAATGGGCGTGACCCTGCATAGGATCTCCGGTTTATCCCTAGCCGGCCTAAGGATGGCCTCCTTTTCGGTGAAAAAGTGAACCCGGGTCACGATATCAGGGACTACTACACCAGACACTTGGCGTCATCATCCCCTCTAATATTGTGGAGCAGTTCAGCCACGAAAGTCATTATGTCTTTATGGCTGAGCCTTGCATTCATACAGCGTTAAGTTAGCATGAGCTTATTAGAAGTTTAAACGCCATTTTACCTTTTGCTTTCTTTTGCACACGTCACACGTTAGCTATTGTTTAGAGTTAGGCTGAGTGTTTTGCTTCATATGAGAATACGGTTACTTGTTTTTCTACATTGCTAGACTTGCTTCATAAGCTTAGTCTGAACAGTGAGTGCCGCGGCCTTCAAGGTTATCTCAACACTGTAGCTGTTGTTCTAACTGATCCGCCCAAGTTCTAGCCATAACATATATGCAGCTGTGGCCAACTCAGACACTGACGCCTTTAACAATGCGCTCTGTAGGCACGATTGAACACACTTGGAGAACATTTGTATGCTGAGAGCTTGTGTAGAACTCAATGTGATTCACTCCTGCTAATCTTTGAGGTATGGGGTCGCCTATACAAGCCTAAGAGACCTTCTTTAGTTATAAAATAACCTACTAGCAAGGGAGGGTGAAATATAGGTGTATATTTAACCTGCTTCCACTTAGCATTATAACATGCTTTCTCCCTTTGTATTTTATGGAATAGTAACTATACTGACAATCTTATTTCTTATAATATGTCTGCTTGTATTAGCTAAGATGCTGCACCTGAGATCACGGCGTTAAAATAAATATTTTAAACTTGCACGTGTCTTCCTATACTCCCTGTTCTGGACTGGTATGAGAGTATAACGAAAGATTGTTCATGTTCCCCACCTTACCTGAGGTATCCAAAGTCGCATGTTCTGGGTTGTCTAATCATTGGTTACTTTACTATAGGACGAAGAGCTAATGAGACACTGATGCTATTCTGGTAGGGGATTTTGGGTACTAAGGTGAGTTTTTGGCACACCCTAATTCACTGAGGTCCTGAGTCTCTGTGCACCGTTCTGTGTCTGAGCAGAATCCCTGCAACAGGTGCCTGCTGCCCCAATCGGAATTCCCCACAGGCGTATGTTGTCCTCCTGCTTGATCTGCAGCTCGATATGCTGCTCTTCAAGGGTGCCCAGTCTCTGACATAGGTGTTCCTGGTCTTCCGTGGAGCGTCAAGAGTCTTCTCGAAGTCGTCTACTAGTCCACCCAACTCTCCTACGTCTTTCCTACGCTTTCCAGAGGTCTTTAACACAAGCCTGGACCTCAGTACTCAGAGACCCTATTTCAGATTTAAGTTCCTGCATGAAGAGGGTCATAAAAGATTGCGTAACCGGCTCTGAAGGGCCTCCGGCCGTAAGCGTCACGTCAGTTGCTGGGGCTGATCCTGGTTTGTTCCATAGGGCCATGACCGAAGGGTCTTTGGGGGTTGTTGCAGGCTGTTTCCCAGACTTAGAAGGGGTCATGTTCAGGGAGTGGTAGTTGCTTTTGCTGCAGATCGCGTAGGAGGTGTCGGCCCACCAACCGCTGTCAACTCTCAGCCATGTCAGAGTTCTCAGTCACAGGGCACTGG
Organism: Lissotriton vulgaris; assembly: GCF_964263255.1. NCBI lineage: Eukaryota > Metazoa > Chordata > Amphibia > Caudata > Salamandridae > Lissotriton > Lissotriton vulgaris. The sequence goes on from NC_141689.1 coordinate 339,628,186, forward strand.
GGACGATATCTGGATTGCAGCAGGGAAGCACTAGTCCCAGTGGTGCAGTGAGGAGGAGTGCTGTTCCAGGGGCCTAGCAGGAGTTACCAGCCTCCAGGGCGTGTAGGCCACGAGCAAAGTAGGGGGCCTGGCAAGCCGAACTGTGGTGTCGCCCCTCTATGGGCACAGGGACAATGAGGCCCGGAAACTCCCCCAGTTGAAAAGGAGGCATCTCCAGGGTGGGCTGCAACGCGGTGGCTGCTCTGACGTCAAGATAAGGAAAATGCAGGACTGCTGCCTCTCTGCCCCAGGGACCAGCTTAGCGAGCAATAGGAGTGACAGCACCCGTGAATCTGGTGGTGAAGGTGCGCAGAAACTGGCTGTGGCAGGGAAATGCAGCGCTGGGTTCCACCCTGTCTTAATAGGGCATATAAGCTGAAGCCCACACCCGCGGCCCAGCTCCCTTCTATGCTATAACAGGTCGCCAGTTCTCTCCAGAAGGAAAGGGTTGTACTGGGCTCTTCAAGTGGCTTACAGTCTCATCATTCGCCCAGAGGCTTCAGCCAGCGTCTCCCTGTGTTGGCTCACTACTGTAGGCCCAGGGCTCAGGTGGGGGTGCAGAAAGGTGCGCAAGGGTCCCCAGTTAAAGTCTCTGATAGTAGTGTCTGGTAGGGGGGTGCTTCGCCTAGGCGGCCGGCAGTGGACTGGCCCAGTCTGTGTGACGGTACGGGCAGCGGGGAGCAGTAGGGCAAGGGGCACCGATGCCGGAGCACGGGACAAACTCCAAGAAGGCAGCAGGGGGACGGGGTCCCAGACGGCCCAAGTCGCAAGGGGAGCCACCCAGTGGCTGTAACCGCACCCCTCACCCCCGTACATGTATGGGCTCTGCGCTTCTAGATCCGACTGCTAGCGGCTGTTCAGCACTTCCCAGGCGAGCTCCACAACCCTCTGACACAGTAAAATGGCGGCCGCACTCTCGCTGTCTGGCACCAATTTCTCCTTCTTCACACACCCGCAGACTGACTGTCAGTCTCGCAGATCAAGGTCCCCTCCTGCGTTTCCCCTTGCGTCTATGGTGGCCCCTCTTGCGGATCCCCACCTCGGCGTCCCGGAGGGCCTCTGATGCAATCCTGTGGAGGTAAAGCACCAAAATAGCGGGTATCTCTGTGACAGCGTATTACCGTCTGCCATCCTGCTCCTCCTCCCCTCCGGTCACCACTCGACGGTATAACGTATCCGCACTCCGAGGCCTTTTCCAATGTCCTTCTGGCTGCTCCTACTCTCTAACAACAATTACAGCCCGCGGGGCTTCGCTCCGACCTCCTCCAGATATTCTCGGCGCAGTCCCACTCCGGCCAGGCAACCCAGGTGACGGTTACCACTTGGGGTGCTTTGGTTGGCGCCCAAGCAGGGGCAGCCCCCGCTCAGTGGAGTAGGATCCCTACTGAGCCCCGATCCTGCCTCACGGGGCTGTGGGGCTTCTCCGCCGCTCACGTCACCCGAGGCGGCTGCTACAGGTGCGCGGGGTCCGGGCATCTAAAATGGCAGATGCGCCATCGGGTTCCAGGCTGCTCGCTTTCTTAAGCCGTTCTTCTGTCGTCCGACTCCACTACCTTGTTTCTCGCTTGGCAGTAAGTGCCCCAGGTTTTTCGCTAAGGGTATCTCCCCAGCTGGAAGGTTTTCGACACCGCTGCCTTGCTGAAAATTGCTTTAGACAGTGTCGGAGGCCCGGAGCGGAGATGGCATGCGTCTCACTCCATTAACAGCGAGACCACGCCCCCCCAACCTCAGTTTTCGATATTGTTCATTTGGTTTGCATTGGGGTTTGAAGGGAGGGTAGTAAGGGTAATGGTTGTGGCTTTTTAAAACTTTTCAATGGTGGTTTCTTTTGCACTAATATATTTACAGATAGCACTCAATTGTGGGTAAATTACTCCTGGGGATATCCTGGGGCTCATAGTGCGACGCAACAGCTAACACTAGCGGTGAGACAATGCTTTACCCTTTAACACAATGACGATCACCATTGGATCCTGGAACGTTAAGGGGCTTAACTCCCCTCAAAAGTGCCAAAAAGGTGTGGAAATATATCCTTGACCACATCTCGATATAGTAGCGCTGCAAGAGACACATGTAGCTAGAGCTGCGGACCCACGCTTCTGCCACAAACAGTACCCACTGATATATAGACCCTCTGCACCTGCGAAACATAGGGGGGTGGCACTCCTCTTTCGTTTTTCCACAAAATTTGAACCACTGATCGTCCAATCTGATAAAGATGACCGCTGGGTTATGGTTAAGGGTCATTTGATGGGCAAACTCTGTACATTCATAGCAGTATATGCACCTAACGCTGGGCAAACGGTTTTTTAAAAAACATTAATGGGAGGGGGTTCTGGACTTCGTGGAGGAACCAATGATGCTCATGGGCGATTTCAACCTGACCTGGCAGAAAGAGCTAGATAGAACTCACCCGCACCGCTCTGACATGGGCTCATTTTCCACTGACACTAAGCAGCACTTCCACGACCTGGGCCTCCTGGACGCTTGGCGTACTCTCTACTCCCATTCCCGGGATTACAAATTCTATTTCCATGTCCATCGCACATATTCCCGACTTAACTAAATTTTCATCAGCCAACCCTTACTGGGCGTGCTCCAAGACGCTAAAATATTCCCCCTCTCCATGTCGGATCATAGCTTGTTTTCAATATGCTTGGCCTGGCATAGCAATGTCACGACTACTCCCTGATGGTATTTTCCGACCTCTCTCACGTGGGATAAAGAATCCTGCACCACGCTGAGGGAAACCATTACAACATTTTTTTACATTAACAAACCGAAAGACACCTGGGATACGTTTAAAGCAGTCTTTCGAGGGAAATGCATTGCCCTTAACTCGGCACTGAACGCACAACGAACCAGTGAGAGGGAAGCACTGGAGAGAGAAGTAGCCTCTATCGAACATGCACATAAATTAAATCCCACAAGGGGAAACTCTTCGCAATCTGACTGCTATTTGGGGCAAACTTAGAGCTTTTTACAACAATAGGGCGGAATTCCTGCTCCTCAAACTCCGACACCTATCCTATTCACAAGGTAATACGTTTGGCAAGCACTTCAGGGGAGGAAGAGGCACTATCCATTTTAACGTGGAACGTTAATGGCCTCGGGTCGAAAGTCAAACGGGGCCTGGTGAACACATATCTAAAGAGGCTAGCGCCGGATATAGTCCTCCTACAGGAGACACACCTTAAAGGCGACAACTGTGCATTCATTGCGAGAGGGAGGCTCAGAGCTCTGGCACATGCAGGGTACACATCGGACTCGAGGGGAGTAGCTATTCTGGTTAAGAAGTCCACACCCTTCTGCGTTACACACACATGGAGCGACCCGCAGGGCACTTACGTAGGGGTCCAAGGGACGTGGAGGAGACAGCGATACACTATAGTGTCGGTCTATGCGCCGCCTAAGCTTCAATCACGTACATTGCAAGCGATCTCATCACTCCTCATCGACACGGCAGACACTATACAGATAGTGGGAGGTGACTTCAATGACGTGATGTCTGACGAACTGGACCGTACGGGGCAGGTACGTAGAGGAGGAACACAGACAGCTCTGGCACTAACGATGAACACACTGGGACTCACGGACTTATGGCGATGGCGACACCCCACACAACCCGCCTACTCCTTTTACTCAGGGGCACACAAAGTCTTCTCCAGACTAGACTATCTTTTTATGGCCAGGCAACACTTAACGGCGGCAGATGTAGTGGACTACAAGGCGAGGGGCATCTCTGACCACTCGCCCTTGTACGCGAAAGTGGGGGGGACGGGACGGAGGAAAGGGGCTGAATGGCGCCTGGCGGCATGGGACATCCAATCCCCAGACCTTGCTCGCGGAGTCAGGGCAGACATTAAAGTGTACATAGCTGAAAATGAGGGGTCCGTGGCTTCTAAGATAACCCTCTGGGAGGCGATGAAGCCAGTACTAAGAGACAGAATACAGGGTAGACTAAAAGAGGCGAGACGGAGTCAGCAGGAGGAAGTGGCAGCTCTGGAGGCCTCCATCCTAACACTGGAAGAGGACTATCAGGCATATAAGGGAGAGGGCACGTTGCGGCGCCTGCTGGATGCCCAACGGAATTATAGGGAAATGGTGTCAAATGAGGCAAAGACACAGTCACTGGTGACTCTACATCGTCAATACGATGTGGGGGATAAGTCGGGCAGGCTTTTGGCCTGGCTCAGCAGGAAGGAAAGAGATGCACGGTGGGTAGAGCGAATCAAAATGGGTGATGGTGCTGTGCGCTGCACCGACGCTGGGATAGCGGAGGCGTTCGCGACCCACTACGAACAATTCTACACAGCTAGAGACCTAGGAGACGTAGATGTGGCGCTACGATACTTGGAACAGACGGAGATGCCGACCCTATCTCCTGAATCCAGTGCGGCCCTGGATGCCGACATAACGCTTGAGGAAATTGCAGACGCCATAGCAAAACTAAAAACGGGCAAGACGCCGGGCCCCAACGGGTTCCCAGCGGAATTCTTCAAAAAAACATCAGACCTTCTGACGCGACACCTTAAAAATCTCCTTACTGAATCTTTCCGGCTGAAGGCTCTGCCACCAGACCTCGCGCTGGCCACCATTGTGCCGTTACACAAAGAAGGCAAACCTAAAGAGGACTGTGCTTCCTATCGCCCCATTTCCCTCCTTAATATCGAAGTGAAGGTGTTAGCGACCATCCTAGCAACACGCATGAGGGGGGTGATCTCAGACCTTGTCCATAGGGACCAATCAGGGTTTCTCCCGGACAGGGCGACGAGGCTAAACCTTAGGCGCACTCACAACTGGTTACAGGCGGTCAGGGGCAGGAGCGAGCCGCACTGGTTCCTCTCCCTTGACGCAGAAAAAGCTTTTGACGCAGTGCACTGGCCCTTCCTTATGGCAGTGCTCCAGAGGTTTGGCTTCGGTCCGGCAATCTGCGGGTGGATACGGCTCCTATACCAGGCCCCGAGAGCTCGAGTGAGAGTGAACGGGAAACTATCCCGCGAATTTAAGGTCGAACGGGGCACCCGACAGGGATGCCCGCTATCCCCCCTACTGTTCACGCTGACCATTGAAATCCTGGCCATCTACATCAGACGGAACCCCAACATCCACGGCTTCTCACTAGACACCCCGGGGGCGACACAGGAAAAGATATCACTCTACGCTGACGATGTGCTCCTATACATCACCAACCCCGACACAACAGTGCCGGAATTGTTCCGGGAACTGGGCAGATTTGGTGAGCGAGCTGGCCACACCATCAATTGGCACAAGTCGGTGCTATACGATCCACAAGGGAGAGAGCAATGGGGAAACGTCCCAGAACGCCTGGTCACGACCTCCACGGGCTTTCTGTACTTGGGGATATACATCACCCACGACGAGAAACTCTCCTTCTCCAAAAATGTTGACAGAATCGTGGGAGACGCGGTGGGTGACATGGACAGATGGAAACGGCTGCCGCTCACGCTCCTGGGCCGGGCAGCAATGTACAAAATGATCACCCTGCCTAAGTTCCTCTATGCACTCCAGAATGAATATTACCCACTCCCGCCGGATACGATACGGAAGATACATGCAGATCTTCGCACCTTCCTGTGGCTGGGAAAGCAGCCACGAATAGCCCTACAGACTCTACAGCGACATCAATACAGTGGGGGCATATCCCTACCGAATTTGGAGGCCTACTACTGGGCGGAACACCTGGCGCCCATAAACGACTGGATCCATGTCCCGGCGGACCACCCGACATATATCCTTGAACGACACACGCTATCGAACAGAAACATACTATACTATTTATATGGTGGGAAGATTGGGAAGTCACTGCTACCGGCGACATCACTCACACTTAAAGCGTGGCGGCAAGCAACCAAACGCATGGGCTGGGAGGGAAGGGTCACCAGACAAACACCGTTGTGGCACTGCCGGTGGCTCCCGGAACTTGGTAAGCTCCGGGGCTTCCAACGATGGGATGACATTGGCATGTCCCACATAGGCGACATGCTCTACAGGGGGGAATTGAAGGAATTCCAGGCTCTCAAGACGGAATTTGGGCTCCACCACTCACAACTATTCAAATATCTGCAATTGAGACACGCTTGGAGGGCACAAAAGATGCAACTCGCGGACATACCTGAATATGCGCCACTAGAGGGTAGACTACTCCAGGAGCACATATTGGGTAAAGCAGTCTCCCTCACATATAAAACCCTGACGAATAATATGCTGGGCGACCTAGGGAGACTGAGGGGAGTGTGGGAGGCAGAGGTGGGTGAAATGGAAGACATTGACTGGGAGATGGTCCTCATGCACCCCAGGGAGGTGTCGATCAAGTCCAGGCTCCGCCTCATCCAGCTTAACGTGTTACATAGGACATATTTTGATAGGGTGAAACTGCTCAGGATGGGGAAAATTACAGACGCTACATGCCTACGGTGCGGTAGCCAACAGGGGGACTTCTACCACACCCTATGGCAATGTACAAACATACAACACTACTGGTCAGACATCTTCACAGAGCTGGGGGAGATTTTGGGGGCAGAACTCACACAGGAGCCAAAGCTAGCCCTACTGGGCCTGACCACTGAGGTGGACCTGCCTCGTCCCCAGCTCATCTTTCTAGTTCTAGCGCTAGTAGTCGCCAAGAGAGACATAGCAAAATATTGGGGAGCAGCAGAATTGCCGACCCTTGAGGAGTGGAGACGGGGGCTTGACCTCTATATGGCAGCGGAGAGGGTGACCTATAAAGCGAGGGGATGTCCTAAAAAGTTCCGACGGGTGTGGGCCAAATGGAGGCAGTATCACGGCCTAGAGGGAGGGCAATGAGGGAAGGAGTTGGAGGAGAGAGGGGGACTGGAATGTGAACTGTGACATGCCAAGCCTTGTGTTGACTATGCTACCCACCGAGGAGGTATTGTTGGCGCATGAAACCCGGTGGGATACCAGAAATGCTGAAACAAGCGGATGCGGGGGGAGAGGGGGGGGACGCAGTGGGAATTGCAGTGGTCAGATTGGACTATGTGCGGGAATAATGACTGTTGAATACGACCCAAGGTGTGTTAAGTGGCTATACAGTTGACAAGTTGAAGGGGGGAGGGTGGGGCAGTTGCAGTTTTAGTGGGATTCACACCCAAAAACCACAAAAGCAGATGTTGACGGTGATATAGACTTTCTCTACCGGCGGAACTGGTGTGCCTTCCACATACACTCTACAAACGCCGCCCAACCTCCGGGGTGTGGGCTGAACGGCTGTGTGACGAAGTGTTCTCAAAGCATATTGCCTTTCCCGCACAGGGGACGGCTGAGAAATCGCATACCATGCTGGTCTATTCTGCAATAAAAAGAATTAAAAAAAAAAAAAAAGTTTGGCAAGCACCTAGCTAGATGACTCAAAGACATACCAGTACGGGAAAACCTAAGAGGTATCCAAGGGTTCAATGGGGAACTCACGCATAAAGACGAGGAAAAGATTGCGATTTTTGGCTCATTCTACAAAGCCCTTCACACTAGGGACCAGTTAGACTCAGGCACCAAACGAGACTATCTCCGGACACTGCACTTCCCACAGGTTTCTCCTGAATGGAATGACACACTTACTGCCCTCATTACCGCCAAAGAGGTACACGCGGTCATAAAAGCTTTCAAGCCCCACAAGGCCCTGGGACCGGATGGCTACACCGCCCCATTTTACAAAACATTTGCCCCCGACATCACTCAACATCTCACGCGGCTTTGTAACAAAATGGCAGAAGAGGGAGAGACTACCAAGTCAATGTCTGAGGCCATGATCTCCGTTAGACCTAAACCAGGGAAAGATCCTCACCTATACGCCTCATATCGGCCCATCGCCCTATTGAATCTCGACGTAAAGCTTTATTCCTCCATCCTGGCTAAACGACTGGATGATCTCATGCCCGACCTTATACATCCGGATCAATCTGGATTCATCAAGGGTCGACAAACACATGATAACACCCGCCGAATTGTACACCTAATAGAAAAGGCTAATTGACGTCATATCCCCGCTGTCTTGGTAGGTCTGGACGCTGAGAAGGCCTTTGACAGGGTAGATCGGACGTTCTTATTTAATACCCTCACGAGCTTTGGGTTTGCACCTAAATGTATTACTATGATCCGGGTTAATTATATCCAACCACGATCCAGGGTTCAAGTCAATGGAGTACAGTCAGCCTCCTTTTCCCACACCCAACAGGGGTGTCCCCTCTTACCCCTACTTTTTGCTCTTAGCATTGAACCCTTGGCAATGGCGGGCAGAGCTAATCCTGACATTCAAGGAATCCCCTTAAGTGTGGACTCACACAAGTTTTCCCTATTTGCGGACGATGTCCTCTTGTCGCTCTCCCGCTAAGTCCCTTCCCCCTTTACAATCAGAGCTTGAGCGATTTGAAGCAGTGGCAGGCTTCAGAATAAACCTTGGAAATTCGTACATCCTCAACCTCCCTCTTCCACAAGCGGAAATGAGCAAGCTTCAATCCCTTACTTCCCTTCAATGGACCACTTCCTCCATACAATATCTGGGGATTCAGTTAACACCTAGGATAGAGGAACTTTATACTGCCAACTTCCCCCCCATTCTTACTCTTGTTCAAATGGACCTTACGAAGTGGAAACCTCTCTTTCTTTTCAGGCTTGGCCGAATACACGCTGTCAAAATGACACTTCTTCCCAATCTCCTCTACTTATTCCAAGCCAGGCCCATAGAACTAGGAAGAGACTTTTTTCGTTGAGCTAAATCCATGATTCCTCAATTCATTTGGCAAGGGGGAGATGCGCCCGCTTTTCTTTTTCCTTATTGCGTCGTTCTTGGGCAGAGGGTGGAGTAGGTCTCCCAGACATAGCATTATACTATGAAGCAGCGCAGCTGAGGGTGCTGACCAAGTGGTCCACACGAGAATCCGATAAACATTGGTTACATATGGATCGTAATGTAGCAGGGAGGACTATTTGGGATTTAGCTTGGCTTCCCAAGAAAGACAGGCCCAAGAATGCATACATTAGTACTCCTACACGTACTACCCTGAAGGTGTGAGACTCGGTTACGGAGGACGATCGATGGACTTCTTTTCCCTCGCCATTTACACCAATTCATTTCAACCCAGCTTTCCTCCCAGGTTTATATGAGGGACCCTTTGACGCCTGGAGGGATGAAGGATACTTTGCCCTGACGCACCTATTTCATAACGCTGACCCCCTTACCTTTGACAACTGCAAACGGGACTATAGCTTAGAGAACACAGAACAATACCACAACACTCAGCTACTGCACTGGGTTCTCACTCCACAAGTACAAGAAGCAGCCACCCGTCCCCTTACAAGATTTGAATCCTTCCTCTCCAAAGCCACCACTATGAAAGGGGTGATCTCGTTCATATATTACTTCCTACTTACTGCCACACTCTCCCCACGTCCAAGATATAGGTCTATGTGTGAGGGAATTTACAGCAAAGTATTTCAGAGGAGGAATGGTCACATTTATGGACTGACATCACAAGCTTCAACCACTCTGTAGAACTTCGGGAAGCTCAACTTAAGACCATGATGGACTGGGATCTCCATCCATTCAGGCACAAACAGATCTTTCCCAACACTTCTGATAGATGCTGGAGGGGCTGCGTGCTCTTGGGCGACTTCCAGCTTATTTGGTGGGACTGGCCAACTATACACCCCTTTTGGGAAGAAATACTTGCACACATCAAGGACTTGCTGGGATACCCAATCCCGACCACCATGTCTGGGATCCTCTTGGGGCTCCGCGATCCTGACCTGGAACATCAGACTCGAGCAGACAATGCAATCATGTGGCTCTGTAAAGGAGAGGCTAAAGTGACCTTAGCAGCCGCCTGGTAGCAGAGGGAACCCCTGGCGATTTCCCTTTGGCACTCTCGGTTGTGGAAGTTACTCAGCCTAGAAAGAATGTCTGATATTTTTCGGGATAACTACAAGAATTTTGAATTCAAATGGGGATCGTTAGTTACCTTCCTCTCAAGGGGGCTTTCAATGGCCGTCTGCCCTCCGTCTGTCAGAGCACTACATCTCTTTCAATTTTGATTTAACTGCTACTATCCTATGTTGAGTGTACCAGTTTAATCTTGGCGCCACCATTGTCTGGGAGGTAGGAGGGGTGATGGAATTTTTGTTATTCTTTACCTGGGTGTTGTTTTTATATGACATCATTGTACTTCATATGGCACCTTCCGGTTGGAAGAATTTGATAAAACACCATCACAAAAGAAAGATGGGACACCCAATTAAAGTTGTTTGGTCTATATGATGAACACAGTGGATTGGCCTAAGACCCACCTTTGTTAGAAACTGTACCTTTTATTTTAACATTCACTAAGAGATTGGGGCCGGGACACTATTGAGACGCTGTGTTATTATGTGCACCCTTTGTCTCGTTGATATCTCCAATGATCACTGCAATGAGTGAAGTGATGGTAAAAAACTTACGATGTACTTGCAAAATTTTCAATAAACACAAATTTGACCAAAAAAACTTGGTAGCAGAGGATGGTTTGTCTAGTGACATGACGGATTTAGGGTGTCCAAAATAGATTTTCTAATCCAGTTCTAAAAGCTCAAAATCCTATGATTCAGCAGAAGGATTGCTGGAGTAATTGACATATTTTGATGACTTGTGGCTGCAAAGGAGTGTGAGTATTAAAAGGGATGCACATTGTGATTGCTTGTGCTTAGATAGTGGTGTTTTAAAATGGCTGTGTAATGATATGAAAAGTTGAAAAAGTTGTGTGCACCAAAAAACTTGAAGTTGTCATCGGGTCTGTTTGTGGCCTAAGATCCCAGGCTTTATACCTATGGGTGGTCTTAGTGTAGAAGACACTAAGGGCTAGATGTAAGTAAATCATTTTTACCAATTCTAAAATACCGAATTTTACCGATTCGTTATTTTAGAATCGGTAAATCTGATGTAGGTAATTATTCGGTATTTTTTACCGAATCGAAAGATTCGGTGAAAACCGAATCGATATTTACCGATTCGGTATTTGCCATTGATTCCTATGGGCCTGGAGGCCCATAGGAATGAATGTCAATTACCAAAATCGGTAATTACCGATTCGGTAAATACCAAATAATTCAAGGGTGGCAGGGTGTCACTTTGACACCCTGTTGCACCCCTGATTAGTGCTTGTGTGCCATGTGGCACTCATACATGCCCTAAGGGCATGTATGTGCCCTTAGGGCATGTATGTGTGCCACATGGCACAGGTGTACATGCACAGATTTGCATATACACAGGTATTAGTTATATCAAAATACAGATTCGGTAATTGTACCGATTCAGTAAAATTCCCGATTCTGTATTTTGAGATGCCCTACATCTCAGTATCCAAATACCGGTCGGTAACGGCCGAACATTGGTATTTTCGTCCGTTACCTACCGGTATTTGGATACCTACATCTGGCCCTAAGTAAGTTGTCTCTGTGATGTGGTATTTGTTGTGAGAAGGCATCCACAAAATCTTATGGAAAGGGACCTCCTTTTGAGTGCTAGTGGTGAACGATTGGTATATTTGATCTCAGGTGCACAGATACTAACTATCAATCAAGGGTGAAATCCCACTGTTCAAGATTTCATTTGAAGTGAATGAGGACATAGGTATAGAAATAAGATTATGTTGTATTTTGAGTGAGAGACATCTTTCCTTTAGTGGACCAGACACTTATGTTGAAAACGCTTGTATATTGTCTAGTGTATTTGCTTCGAAAACACGTCAAAGAAAAGCGCAAAGGAGGGTGAGCTGCTGCAAGGAGCGAGATTGATGTTACAGTGCATTGCGCTGTGATCGGTCAGTTGGTGTAAAGCTGCGCTGAGATTGATTGACTACGTCATAGAAAGTTGTGCTGGTATAGGTTGAGATTGCTGAACAAGAAAATTGTGGGAGAATTTAATTTCCTGATTTTATGAAAAACATTTATGAAATACGAAATTGAATAAAAATTAAGTTTTTGAAAGCTTTAAGGAAACTAATACAAGGAGATGTGACCATACCAGTTAGAATAGGGGAAGTCGTATCACCTGAGGGCAGGCCAGGATACATCATATTGATGGATGAAGGATTACATCCATTTCTTTGGCTTAAACATTGGCACAAAATTACAGAGAAATAAGAGGTTCTACGGTTTCCTCGTTATGTGGCATTTAATTTCAGAATCATTGAGAATTTGAGGAGGAGATTATACGAAATGAGCCGACCTCCTAGACCAATTCAGTTTGAACTTGGAAACACCTAGCATATCAAAAAGAGAAAGAAAAGTATCAGGGAGGATATAGAAGAACCATAGATCAGTATGCAGAAGCTAGATGAGATGCACAACAGAGTACGGAGAGCAGATGTTATTCAGGGACAAGAATGAAAAGAGAAAAAGAAACACAGACAGAAAAGAGTGAAGCTGAAACAGAAGAAGGAAATAGTGACATAGATGACGATGTTTTAAATGACTTATTGTTGAATCACCCACCACCATATAATGAATCTCAGAGTGAGAATATGACAAAAAGAAATATAGCTGAGATTCTAAATGCCCCTGTTATTCCTCAAGTGCCAAAATAAACTACACTGGTTTCTCCTGTAAGAGGGGGGACAGAAATTCTAGCTCCATTGAACCCATTTGAATTGAAAGCTCCAGGTGCTTTAACCGTTGCTTTTACTATTGGTCCTGGGTCACAGGTAAACACTGCACATATTCTCATTATACCTGCAGGAGTAAGTATTGCACATGGTAATCCATTAGATTTGACAACGAGATCTTTGCTTCAGACACCAATGGTTCTGATTCGAAGTAATATTAATGGTACTAACATCCAGGTTCCATTTAAATCAGACATCATTTGAGCCTAGAAGCAGAAAGGTTCAGAGGTTGCCATCTTTTTTCAGAATAAGTGAACCTCCTGAAATAAGTTTGCATGCTACTGAAATGACTGCACCAATGGGAATTTCGGTACCTGATACATCCTCATTAAATATGCAACCTGGAACAGGTTGAGATTTGGCTAATTGAGATTTGCATTGAAATGCTTCAAAAGAAACATCTAGATTTACTCCAAAAGAACCAGATGATTGGCTTAGAGGGTTTAGTGACCCAATTAATAATCAAAGTTCTGAAACTGTTTCTGTACCAGTAAAGGGAAAAACATTAGATGTAGCCAAGCTAAAAGTAGAGTTAGAAGAAAACTTTCTGGGAAACTCTTATTCCAACTCGATTAGATACCCACCAGGAGGAGGAACTATTGTTCTTTAGTTAGGAAATTACCAGACAAGCTAGACAGACACATGAGAAGCTAGCTGAATTGGCTCAGAGATATGAAATTGATGTTCAGAGATCAAAGGTTTTGCAAAAGATATACAGATTAGACTTCAGCAACACATATTACGTTAACATTAGGCAAGCTGGAATGAAATTACAGGTTAAGGAACTAATAATACTGATCAAGCAATTGAGCTAAAGAACGAAACCAGAAGGTAGATAGTCTAAAAAGAAGGAAACACAGAGAGTTAGGATGCAGACACCTCCAGTTGTAATCGACGGAGGAGTAGGAGACATACAGATTCTTCCTATGAGGGAGGTACTTGGTGGAAGGTACGTTCATGCACCATGAATCAGACATGATATTCTGTCATTCACAATTGAATTCCCAAAATTGAGAGATAATCCAGTGGAATGGTACAGGTGGATTGAAAGGTTTGTGGAAATGTCAAAAGTCCTGTCGATAGATTTGAATACCCTGTTTGACATTGTGGTTCCTGGAGACTTGTTGACCGAGTGTAAACTTTCTGGAGATTGGCCTGAAACAGAAGCAGAGAGGGATCCTAGAACAGGTGGCCCATCTCCAGTGGTACTGAAGAAATATCAACAAGTAACTACTTTCCTGACAACCAAAATTTCTCATTTAAAAATCAATTGGCTAAAAATTGCAGAACAACCCCAGAACCTCAAGAATCAATGCATGCTTTTTATGAGAGATTGATACAGGTTTTCAGACAGTACAGTGAAACAGAAAATGTGGCAGAAAAATATATGGGCCATTTTGTTTACAGATTAGTGAATGGTTTGAGACCAGAGCTTGCATCCATGATTCATAAGCATTGAGATTTTTCGTTATGCAAAGTACTTTGAAGATAAATTAGAGATAGAGTACAAAAATCTGAAAGAAAAATGAATGATAGCACAGATGAAAACAGTACAAAGAGGTCAGAATCCTTTAGGTTTTGACAATGCAGTTCCAGCACAGGGAGGATTTAATATGGTTCCTGTAAAGCAGGGTGTTAACGGTTTTCAGCAGGAAACTTTCCAGTCACAAGGTAAAGGTCATGGTATTCCAGTTGATTCTAGAACAGGGGTTGATTTGTCAGCTTTTGAGAAAACAAATCCTTGTCATGTGTGCGGAAAATATGGGCAATGGAAAAGCGAGTGTAAATTTAATGTAAACAATTCTGGGAATCAGATACAGAATGGAGGGTATGCACAGTTTCAGGGAAATAGCATGCTCCAGACTCAAAAGACACAAAGACAGAGAGTTCCAAATCCTAATACATCACAATCAATGCAGATACCTCAAACTCTGATGCCTCAACAGAATGTTCAGGTACAAAGATACAATATGAATCAGAATCAGCAGATGAATAGAAACTCTCTCTCAAACCAAAATGCGTCACAACAGTATTTGATTCAGTCAGATGATTCTGACCAGCACCCGTCAGCCTGATGGTGCCTGAGGGAGGAGGAGGGCTACGTGCTTGGCGCAGCCTTAGAGGTAGACCAGAGTGGTCCATATGTGGATGAAGAGGTAAACGGGAATCATGTCTCATTCCTCGTTGACACTGGTACTATCCATTCTACTGTTAGAACAGCAGAGGTTCCTAACCTGCCCCTCTCGGGAGGAAGTATCCAAGTTGGAGGAGTTTCAAATAAAAAGTTGTTCATACCAATTTCAGAACCAGTTCCTGTTAAAATAGGGTCCTTTGAGGATCAACATTGATTTTTGGTGTGTGATTCAAGTCTAGTGAATCTGCTTGGATGAGATCTACAGTGTAATGAAATTGTTCGATTTATGGCACTCCAAAAGGTACTGAATTTCACACCCTGAAGGGAGAAGGACGCATTTGAGATCTGTTCAGTCCTCTGTGGTCTCAGTATTTGTCGCCAATCTCTGCTCCACCAGGTCCTAGGACTGCGCTCCCGTCATTGCACGGTTGTTACGTCCGGGCTTACCGCGTTGCGGAACCTGTCTCCATCCCTCGAGCCATTCCTGTGCTTCCTCTGGAGTGCTGAAAAACCAGGTTTTGCCCTCGGCCTCCACTCTCAACTTTGCGTGGAACATCATCAAATATTTAAGTTCCAGATTTCTAAGATCTTGTTTTATACCGGTGAAGCTCTGACGCTGCTTAGCCACCGCCGCCGTGTAGTCCGGGAAGAAGGATATCGTGCTCTGCTGGTATCGGATCGGAGGGGCCGCCCTCGCCGTCTGGAGGATGAGGTCTCGGTCAAGAAAGTAAAAAATGCGTGCCAGTATGGGTCGGGTAGGGGTGCCCGGTCTAGATCTTCCCCTGGGAACACGATGGGCCAGAGTAACTGAGAAGTAGTTGGAGAGTACTCTGGGTTGTAGGTGGTTCTTGATCAGGTCTTTCACAAATAGGTCCACTGAAGGCCCCATATTCCCTCCGGCACTCCTATTATTCGCACGTTATTTCGACGAGAGCGGCCTTCATAGTCATCAAGTTTCGCCGCCATGACCTTGTTGTCTGCTTCTAGCCGTTTCACTTGTATGGTTGTGTCTGTATCCAGCTTGGTTGTTGTTGTCTTAATCTCCGTCACATGGGAGCTGAGATTCCTAAAATCTGCACGTATTAGTGAGAGCTCAGCGGTGACAGAGTCTATGCGAGACTCCAGTGACGTGTGAACTTTATTGACAGTATCCATTATGTCCTGTAAAGTGACCTCTTTGTCATGGGCCCGTTAGGCCCCGCCGCCTCCGCGTCTGCTTGGTCTTGCTGATTTGGGTCAGGTTTGGAGTAGGCGTATTTTTTCAGTTTGTTCTGGTGGGTCACTCTTTGGCCTCGGCACCCCCATTCTTTCCTGACCTGTCGCAGTGGTCGATGATTGTCAGCTGCCTGCTGGTGGTACTCACCGCCGCCTGCCCGTGCTTCTCAAGGTGCATGCCGCCTGTCGGGTTTCCCCTCAACTGGGCATTATCACAGCATCGGTGTCCAAGAAGCACAAGGGTATGCTGAGTAAAGCTTTTATGCACCGCAATTTTCTGGGCCCCCATTGCCTAGCTCCCACAGCCGTTCGTGTACTAGGCACCTGGTGGGAAGGGTGTAGCCCCAGTATCTCCGCAGGGTGCTCTTGAATGGTGCCAGCCCAGCTTCTCTAATGGGCTAATTATTAGGCAGGGGTCTTTCCCTTCTCGTTGCCACAGGACTGACCAGTAAAACTGCATGCTGATTCAGGCAGTCTTATGGGTCCCCATATTGTGAGCGCTGGCCTGTAGTGTTCATCGCGGGCCTCTCTGCGAGCCACTGCGCCCCCGCCTTACCTCTGACAAAACACCTCCTCTCCGATGGCTGACTCAGTATTCGTGTATGAAACCAACAGTAGAGGACCCATAAACCACGTTGGGATGGGTGTATCATGTGAGTAAAAACAGTTCCCAACAGGTATTATGCGGAGACAATTTTGAAAGCGTATGCAATATGCATTACAAAGAAAGGAAAGCCAAGGAGTCAAGGAATTTTCAGAGAAGGTAGTCTTATTTTCATGAGTGATAAGAAAAAAACTTTCAAGGGTCAATACAGTTAAAGCAGAACTGTACAGAGTGGATCTTGTGACAACCCAGTGACACTTGGTGCAGGTGCTATATACAATCAGTGACAAGTGAGTGTGCAAGTGTTTAAAAACAACAGCAAAGGCGACGCATTAATCAAGATTTAAACATCAGATGATGGCCCCAACAGAGACAAGTAACCATAACTTGAAACAAAATTATTAGTATGGGAGCACAAGACGTGAGATGCGTCGTGAAATTCAAGCTGTCTAGTCGACGGCGTTTCGATCCCCGTTGTTCGGGATCCTCATCAGGACGGGGTTGTCGATGAGAACAGTGACTTAAGCTCTTGTAGGAAGACGTGGTTGAATTCCTGGTTATAGACTCGATCGTCCAAGGCTACTGAATGATTCTTCCGTCTGGGCAGCGAGTGGTACTGGCGGGACCTGACTGAATCAGGGGTGTGGGCCGTAACCGGGGGTCTGCTGTCACAGCGGGTTGCAGGCAGTGAATGCGCTAGCTATCCGCAGTCTCAGACTAATAATTTTGTTTCAAGTTATGGTTACTTGTCTCTGTTGGGGCCATCATCTGATGTTTAAATCTTGATTAATGCGTCGCCTTTGCTGTTGTTTTTAAACACTTGCACACTCACTTGTCACTGATTGTATATAGCACCTGCACCAAGTGTCACTGGGTTGTCACAAGATCCACTCTGTACAGTGCTGCTTTAACTGTATTGACCCTTGAAAGTTTTTTTCTTATCACTCATGAAAATAAGACTACCTTCTCTGAAAATTCCTTGACTCCTTGGCTTTCCTTTCTTTGTAATGCATATTGCATACGCTTTCAAAATTGTCTCGGCATAATGACTCAGTATTCGAGCGGCCCTCCAGGCCCTGCATTCATGTGTGTCTCACCTCCTGCGTGGGCCTCCTCAGGGACGCTGGCCCGCTCCTAAATAATGTATGCAGCGGGACCCCGGGTTTGGATTTCTCGTGCCCCCCGCCGTTGAGCTGGACCCTGAAGGTGCTGTTCTGGAGTCGTAGAGGGGCACCCCAGAGTCAGGGCGGAGTACAACTCGCAGTGCGCCATACTCTTTTGCGCTGCTGCATCTTAGTCGCTGGACGTGCCCGCAGGGCCGAGCGCGCACTTGAGGTCCCGGTTTTTCACACGGCTGCAGGCCGCGTCCGTTGTTTGCGGCAAAGGCGACGCCAGCCAGCGATTTACGGCACCACAGTCGGATCGTTCGGTGCAGCAGGGGATCCGACGCTGCTGGCAGTGCTCTCCGCTGAGTTGCAGGCACTGATGGGTGAGCAGATAATCAATCTGGCTTCTGAGGGTCCGGAGCTCTCTTGGACAACGGCCATCTTTATCGACTGCCGGCCATGCCCCCCCCACGGTTCTCTCTTTTAATGTTAATGACCTGAAAAATAAACGTAAGGCTCAGGCAATTGAAGGTTGGCTTAGAAGGCAAAACCTGGATGGATAAGTTACTTACCTGTAATCCTAGTTCTCTTCCAGGGGTATCCTCATCAAAGTCATAAGCACTGAATATTCCCGCCCATGTGCGGGACCCCGGAAACAATATAAAAATATATATGTAAAAAACACATATATCTCGCTCCACATATATGTATGTACATATATTATTTTTCTCACAACAATGCAGCTCCATAACTGAGGGTAAAATCAATGTAAACACATATACATGCACTGCAATTATTTAGGAAGCAAAAGTAAAGAAAACACATTAGGTCAAATAATCTTTGAACTTTGTGTTTTAATGAGTAAACCACTCATAAACCCTGAAAATTGTTCGTAAATAGACATTGTTAGCCCTCAGGCTGCATTGTAAAAAGAATAGCATAGAAAATGAAACCATTTTAAACAAAAACTGGCACTGTGCCTTTAAGGCAGCCATGAACCCAGGCTTCCCATCATGCCTCAGGGGTGACAGTTAGGTCAGTTGTTCTTTGCATAACCCTGAAGACAGGGCTCAACTACAAGATTGAAAACAGTACCAAATCTCATTTACCTGGGGAGGCGGGTGGGTTGCTTATGATTTTGATGAGGATACCCCTGGAAGAGAACTAGGATTACAGGTAAGTAACTTATCCTTCTTTTCCAGGGGATCCTCATCAATAGTCATAAGCACTGAATAGAATAGCAAGCCCATCAACCACCTGCAGGTAAATGAGAAGTACATGACCCAACCAAATCATAACAGCCAAATCCTCAGCTGTTAAACAGATTCCTCAGGGGGGCCTGGCCCACCTGGGTATCTGCTCTCGTGTCAGAATCTAGACAGTAATGTCTGGTAAATGTATGGACAGACCTCCAGGTCGCCGCTTTACAAATTTCAGACAGGGGCACATCATGCAGGTAAGCTGCCGTGGCTGCTCTACCTCTAGTGGAATGCGCCTTAGGAGTACCCCCCAGAGGCTTCTGCGCCAATTGGTAAGCAAGCTTGATACACGAAACGATCCACCTGGAGATAGAACGTTTCGACGCTGCATGACCAGTTCTGATCGATCCGTTGTTAACAAACAATTGATCAGAGTGTCGAATAGACTTGGACCTGTCCAGATAGAACTTTAAAACCCTTTTCAGGTCCAAAGAGTGTAACGCCCTCTCAGCTGGAGTAGAGGGATTAGGAAAGAAAGTGGGTAAAGAGATAGACTGATTGACATGAAAATCTGATACCACTTTCGGCAGGAAAGAAGGGTGCGTTCTGAGCACCACTGTTTAAATGAAACACTGTAAACGGTTCTTTAGTACAGAGAGCCTGAATTTCGCTCACCTTACGGGCTGACGTAATCGCTACCAAAAAAGCCGCTTTCCAGGAAATATGCTGTAAAGTAGCTTTATGAATGGGCTCAAAAGGAGGGCCCATCAATTTTGATAGTACTAGGTTCAGCTCCCAGGGCGGAGAAGGAGGCCGTACAGGAGGGTACACCTTTTTCAGACCTCGCAGGAAATCTTTTACTGCTGGAAGCTGAAAAAAAGAAGTCTGTGAAGGTGATCGCCTATAAGCTGTTATAGCGGCTAAATGCACCTTAATTGAGTTAAACTTCAAACCTGCTTTAGTCAGGTACAACAAGTATGGGAGAACTGCTTCTTCCTGACTCTTCACCGGATTGTGACCATTCTGCATGCACCACATATAGAATCTCTTCCACTTGCATGCATAAGAATGTCTTGTGGAAGGACGTCGTGCTTCTTTCAGAATGGACATGCAGTCCTGTGGCAGTCCTAGATGGCCGTACTGAATGACCTCAGGAGCCATGCTGCCAAGTTCAGTGACGTAAGGTTGGGATGGTGA
The DNA here is from genome assembly GCF_964263255.1 of Lissotriton vulgaris. NCBI lineage: Eukaryota > Metazoa > Chordata > Amphibia > Caudata > Salamandridae > Lissotriton > Lissotriton vulgaris. The sequence continues at coordinate 339,648,354 of NC_141689.1, forward strand.
ATCCTCCCATTCATCTTCGATAACAGGTCCTGCCTGCATGGAAGCCTCTTGTGAGGAGACACTGACAGGTGAAGTAGGTCCGTGTACCACCATTGCCTCGGCCAGTCGGGGGCAATCAGGATCATTGTTGTGCACGAGTGGTTCAGCTTGCTCACCACCTTCGGGATCAGCGGAAGGGGTGGAATGGCGTACACAAACTGCCCTGACCAGTTGATCAAAAGAGCATTCCCTCTCGTTCCTGGTCGATAGAACCTGGAGGCGAAGCTTGGGCATTTGGTGTTTACGTCGTCCGCGAAGAGATCTATGGAAGGACGACCCCATGACTGGAAAATGTCATCTAGCACTTCGTCGTTGAGAACCCAGTCTTCTTTGTCTTCGAAGTGCCGACTTAGAGCGTCCGCCCTCACGTTCTGCTCTCCTGGGAGGTGGACTGCCTGAACAGAAAACTTGCGAGCCAGAAGCCAATGCCAGATGCGCTGAGCTTCCAGAGACAGAGTCCTTGAGCGTGTTCCTCCCTGCTTGTTAAAATAGTACATCGTGGTGGTGTTGTCCGTCTGTACTAGAACCATTTTCTCCTGAAGCGAGGGAAGGAACGCTTTGAGAGCCAGGTGAACCGCTCTCAATTCCAGCAAGTTGATGTGATAAGTGCTTTCTTTGGAAGACTGCAGACCCTGCACTTGTAGAGGACCCATGTGCGCCCCCCCATCCTTGTAACGATGCGTCTGTGATGATCGTTTGTGTAGGAGGAGGTTGATGGAAGAGAACTCCCACCTGCATGTTCTGTCTCTTCGTCCACCACTGGAGGGAAGATTGAGCTACCTCCGACAAAGTGATCCGATCGTCCCATCGATCTGAGTGTTGGTCCCATTTGTCCTCCAGATCCTGCTGAAGTGGATGCATCCGAAGTCTGGCGTTCGGTACTAGGAAGATGCAGGAAGCCATCGACCCCAAGAGTGAGGCTATGTTCCGCACTTTCTGAGACCTGTGGAGAAGAATTTGCTGGCACTTGAGCGCTATCGAAAACTGTCTCTCCTCCGAAGGAAACACTTTTCCTACTTCGGAGTCTAGCAGAGCTCCTAGGAAGTGGATCTTCTGAGTGGGTTGAGAGACAGACTTGCTGTAGTTGACATGCAGTCCTAGACGCTGACAAAGTTCTATGCATGTCTGGAATTGATTCCTTACATTGCCTGGAGTTGGACCTTTCAACAGCCAATCGTCTAAGTATGGGTATACGAAGACTCCCCTGCGGCGTAGAGCTGCCGCCACCACTGCGACACACTTCGTGAACACCCTGGGGGCCAACTTCAACCCAAACGGAAGGACTTTGAACTTGTAGTGGGAGGTCCCCACCCGGAATCGAAGGAATCTCCTGTGATCGGGCCGTATTGGTATATAGAAGTACGCATCTTGAAGGTCCATCGAACACATCCAATCCCCCTTTCTGAGATGTGGATATATTTGGTGAAGCGCCAACATGCGAAACTTTTCTTTTCGTACATACAGATTTAGTGTTCTTAAGTCCAGAATGGGCCTGTATTCTTCCTTTTGGCCCTTTTTTCTGACCAGAAAATACCTCGAGTACACTCCTTTCCCCCTTTGGGACACCGGAACTCTCTCAATGGCTTCTTTTTCGAGGAGTGTCGCTACTTCCGTTTTTAACCTTTGTAGCTGGTGGCTTGATGTGGACATCGGGGAAACGGGTGGAGGTAGACGATGGAAACGAAGACAGTACCCATTCTGCAGCGTAGACAACACCCATTGATCTTTTGTAATGGCCTGCCACTCTGTCCTGTGATGCACAATGCTTCCCCCCACTGGAGTGGGTAACGGCGCTGGGGGAAGTGAAGACTCATTGCTTCTGCTGAGATTTATTGAAGTTGTTGCCTTGGCGCTGATTTCCATTTCCTTTGTAATTGCCCTTGCCTTTGTATTGTGACTTTTGTTGGCCCTGCTGGTTCTGGCCTTTCTGCCAGTGAGGGGTTTGAACCCTCTGCTTCGAAGAACCCTTGTTGTTCGAACGGAGCTTCTTCCGGAATTCCTTTTTCTTCTCAAGCCCCACGGCTTTGAGGGTGTCTAACTCGGTCTTCATCCGTTGCATCTCCTCATCAGCACTCGCTCCAAAAAGAGACGTGCCTGAAAAAGGAAGGTTTAGGATTCTGGCTTGAGCCTCTGGTTTCAATGCTGTGAGGCGTAACCAAGAGGATCTCCTTGCTGTGATTCCATGCACATAGCCATGCGCAGCCAGCGTTGCCCCATCTGCCGCCGCTCCTATAATCTGATTGGAGACTTGACCGCCCTCCATCAGAACCTCCTCAAAGTCCTTTCTATCTTCCTGAGGAAGTTTTGCCGAAAACCTCTGAAGTGAGTCCCACAGAGCTCTATCATACCTGCCGAGCAGCGCTTCCGCATTGGAGACTTTGAGGAAAGAGGCTGAGGTGTTACAAACTCTTCTCCCCCATGAGTCCTGCAACTTGCTATCCTTATCCGGAGGTACCGTGGATGAGGAAGCTACCGCATTGGATTTTCTAGCTGCCGCAATGATTACTGAATCTGGCGGGGGGTCAGCTTTGAGGAACAGAGGATCCTCCTCCGGAGGACGATACTTCTTGAGAATCCTCGCTGGAACAGTCTTCACCGTTGCCGGAGTGAGGAAGACTTAATTCACTGGTTCCATTATACCCGGGACCAAAGGCAACAACGGTTTGGGTGCCGTTCTGTGTTGCAGGGTTTCAAATATGACAGTCGTCTTGATTTGCGGAGCTGTCATCGGTACTCCCAGCTTCAGGGCTCTCCTGCCCAAGATATCTTGGAACGAGAAAATATCTTCAGTTGGAGATATCCTCGAGCGTGGACTGCTTGTTAGGGTCGGAGAGTACGCTCTGTGAGATCGGGTTCTCGAAGAACTTGAAGAGCTACGTGTCCTCCTGGACCTAGATCTTCTGCTTGAACGCGTTCTAGAACGAGATCGCTCTCTGTGACGAGAAGTTTTTCTCTTACTTGAGTGCCTAGAACGAGACCGTTCCCTGCGGGATAGAGGTTGGTCTCGATACCGTCTTAGCCGATCTGCCGTCTCCTTGTCCTTTGCCCAGTGGTGAAGAGGTCTATTACACCTTGGGGAAAGATGAATAGTAGGAGATTTGTGGATGGGATCCTTCACTGGTGACCGTGGAGGTTGATCCGTTTGATCCTGTTGCGATCTTGCAGGGGATTTGGACCTCTCCCTATCCGATGCGCAGCTTTGTACATCCGAGTCTCTGCCACTCCGAGATGATGAGGAGGATGAGGAAAGACTCACTAGAGATTTAGAGGAAGACCTCGACCGAGATCTCTCTTCTGTGATCCTTCTTCTCTTGGCAGGAGGATCCTGCACTGGAGATTGTTCCACCTCCGCAGCCGATGCTGAACCTGGAGAACCCAACTGCGGTCCTAGGACGTGAGCCTGGCCCAATGAGTCACTTTCCTTGTCCTGAATCACCTGTTTCAAAGGTGACCTCTCCTTTGATCTTGCAGGAGAAGTGTTCTCTGGCTGCGAAGCGCTCCGTTCCCTGGATCTTTGCTGATCCATCGACGGTGGACGTACCGACGCCGAGCGGCGAGCAGGTAGACGCTCTCTCGACGTCGACCGTGATTTTTCCAACGTCGACCTCGGGTGGCGATGACTGTCCTTCGACGTGGAGCAACTCGCCGTTGAAGGTTGTCTGCTCGACGTCGACGGAGGCTGTTTCGACGCCGAACGCCGTTGTTTTGTCGGCGACTGGGCGTGCCTCGAGTCCGAATGCCGCTTCGACGTCGAACGCTCTTGACCAGGCGACCGATGATGTGTTGACAGAGGCTCCCTCGACGTCGAACGACCATGGCTAGTCGTCGACGGAGGATGACTCGACATCGAACGCCGATGGCCCGGCGTCGACGGAGAATGCCTCGACGTCGTAGCATGACGATGCTTCTTCAACGTCAGGTGGCTCGCCGTCGAGCTCTTCTGCTTCGACGGTGACCTATCCCTCGACGCTGACTGTAGCGGAGGTACCTTAGATGTAGACGCTGAAGACATCTTCTTCGTCGCCGTCGACTGCTTCTCCAACGCCGATCCCGACGTCGAATGTGAACCAGTCGGGGCTTCTCTCGACGTCGACCGCGCCTTCCGACTTTTCTGCTTCTTGGGAGATCTTCCTCTCTCAGAAAGCCCATAAACTCGAATTCTCTCACGGTCTTTAAGAGTCCTGGAAGTTAAAACCTGGCAGTGTTCACAGGTTTTAGAGGAATGAGATTCTGGTAGGCACAGGATACACACTGAATGAGTGTCAGTCTTGGCCATCTTCCTTCCACACGAAGGACATTTGTCAAAGAGAGAAGGCATCTTTGACAGGAAAAACACCTTTTTTAAGCCTAAAAAAGGTTTAGGTAACACCCTATGTCTAAAAGACGTCGAGTGAAAGCAAAATTAGTAGATTTATAGGAATATTTTTTGACAGAAAGTCAAAAAGAAAGGAGCTGTTTCACCAGGGTCCTGACTGAAGGAGCCGGAAAGAACAACTGACCTAACTGTCACCCCTGAGGCATGATGGGAAGCCTGGGGTCATGGCTGCCTTAAAGGCACGGTGCCAGTTTTTGTTGAAAATGGTTTCATTTTCTATGCTATTGTTTTTACAATGCAGCCTGAGGGCTAACAATGTCTATTTACAAGCAATTTTCAGGGTTTATGAGTGGTTTACTCATTAAAACACAAAGTTCAAAGATTATTTGACCTAATGTGTTTTCTTTACTTTTGCTTCCTAAATAATTGCAGTGCATGTATGTGTTTACATTGTTTTTACCCTCAGTTATGGAGCTGCATTGTTGTGAGAAAAATAATATATGTACATACATATATGTGGAGCGAGATATATGTGTTTTTTACATATATATTTTTATATTGTTTCCGGGGTCCCGCACATGGGCAGGAATTTTCAGTGCTTATGACTATTGATGAGGATCCCCTGGAAGAGAAGCTATTTTTCTACAGGAAACCCATTTCTGGGCCGCATCTAATGCGAGTAAAATCTTCCAGAAATGGGCTGGCTTTAAATGTTCAGCGAACGCAAGATGTGAACAGAAAGGAGTAGGGATTTATACAGGGAAACATGTACACTTCCAAGTAAAAAACACCCAGTCAGATCCGGGGGCAGATGGGTTCTGGTACATGGTACTCTAAATCAGTCAGATCTCACTCTAGCCACAATATACGCCCCAGTTTTGGATAATCCTCAACCCCTGCTACAGCTGAAGCAGGCACTCTTGTGTATTCCCGGCCCTATCATATGGGGGGATGATTTTAACTTCCTTCAGTTGATTCCTCTAAGAAGGCTGGTAAGCAAAATAAGCCCCAGGTAGCTATTGCCTTGGCTAGCTGTAAAAAGTCTTTGGATTTGATCGATCAATGGCGCTGTCAAACAGGACTTCTCATGCTTTTCCGCGATGATACGGCTTCCAGGATAGATTTATTTCTGGTTTCACACTGCCTTAGGGTTAATACATACGATCATATTCCAAATGCGTTCTCAGACCATGCTTTAATTAAGATGGAAATAGTGGGAGCAGGATTACGGGCAAAAACGCTAATGAGATGGCATTTCAATAAACTGAACTTGGAAAATGAGAGCTGGTGCATGGAAATAGCCAACACGATCAATACTTTCTTTTTCAACAACACAGACTCAGCACCAATAAATATAGTATGGGATGCATTTAAGGCCACCTTAAGGGGGATAATTACATCAAAAGAAATCCCGCAACATAAGGCTAAAAAGGAAGAAAGATAAAAAATTGAGGCACAATATGAGCAGGCAAATAATGAGCACGTGAAGTATAGGAGATTTAAAACTAAACAGAAGTTATAACAAGCGAAATCGCAGATGCAGGAGGGATCTACTAATTCGGACTTATTTTCAAAAGGCATATGAGGAGAGGGAGTAGACAGGGAAGCTACTTGCATGGCAGGCAACGGAGAAACAGGTAAAAAATTGAATTTAAAGTATTCAGGAGGAGGTATCTAAAACACAATTAACAGACACTAAAAATATTGGGGATGCCTTTCTGACACACTATAGGGGAATTTATCAGTCAGATCTACAAACATCGCCAGAACTCATTACAGGTTTCCTTGATAAACTGCCGATCCCTTCACTGCATGGTGATATTAGAAAATCACTACTCAAGGAATTTTCTATTGAGGAAGTTGAATAGGTGATTGGTTCGTTAGCCAACTGTAAAGCGACCGGGGAGAACGGCTTGCCGGCAGACTTGTATAAAAGATTAGCCCCAACTCTTAATATACAAATTTTAAAATGAGCTAATCATCTATTGAAAGGAAGAGAGCCTCCGGCTTCTTTTCACACAGCAGTAGTAGTCAGAGTCTTGAAGAAACATAACGATAGAGAAAATGTCAATTCTTATAGGCTTATTAGTCTTCTTTATGTTGACTATAAGATTTTTACAAAACTTCTCACAAAAAGGCTTAATAGAATTGTGGGTTCTCTTAGTCATGCAGACCAATGTGGATTTGTTGCAGGGAGACAGCTTTCGACTAATACGAAGTTTTTAATAGAAGCCCTGGATTACTTTCATAAGAACAGTATTGAAGCTCATGTGTGGGTTTTAGACGCTGAGAAAACCTTTGATTTAGTATACTGGGACTGTCTTTTTATTATTCTTGAAAAATTCGGATTCCCAGAAGGTTTAATACAATTAATAAGAAAACGTTGTAAAGGCTCAATGGTGCAAATATTAATTAATTAAATAAATGTAGGTTCTTGTTGAATAAATCAGGGTACAAGAAAAGGCTGTCCCCTTTCCCCTATTGTATTTGCCCTTTTTATTGAACCTTTGGCAATAGCTATCAGACAAGAAACTTACATACCACACCCTGCAAGGCATGACTAATATAGAACTCTACGCTGACGATATTGTTCTTTTTTTAAACTCTAAGGACCAAACCCAAGAAGAGATCCTAGGGATCTTCGCGGAATTCCTAGCAAAAGGTGGATACAAAAAAAATTTAAGCTAAAACAGAAATTATTTTATGCAGCTGTTCCGTGGATACTCTACTGCCCAATTTCAGGCCAACATGCAACTTACGCCCGAAGAGATATTAAGGGATATATGTGACAGAAAAGGTAGAGGAGCTGTTTCAGCTGAATTATATGCCCCTGATACAAAACGTTAAGCACCTTTTAACACAATGGAATCAACTACCATTATCAATTTTAGGATGAGTGGCACATATCCGAATGTCAATTTTACCACTGTTTAATTTCTTATTCGCAGCAGCTCCGTGCACTTTACAAATGTCTTTTCTTAAGGAGATAACTAGTTTGTTTTCATCTTTTCTATGGGCCAATAAGACACAAAGATTAGCACTAGGCTCTTAAAATTTTTCAACAGAAGAGGGAGGACTGTCGCCCCCAAACAGAAGAGAATACTATTTTGCAAATTTCGCACACAACACAGATTTTATACCCAACTGGACATCTGGGAAATAGATAATTTTTTATGAATAAAATGTTAATAGAATATAGAATTAAGGACCGCAAAAGAATAGTTAAGGATCCGAAGACACTGCAGTACATAGTACTCCATTGGATTCTTAAACTAAGAGCTCAATTGTTTGTTTTCTGTAGGACTCCGAGAATAAATGACACAACAAATCTGTCTGATCTCTATAAGGGGAGGCTAAATTACTACAGCACGGTGCATTGAGAAAGTGGGAGGAACATGAATAAAGGCAAGTTAAAGACTTCCTCAACCGAGACTCCTGGAAAAAGCGGCTAGAGATAGAAATCAGACTCCTCCATTCTAAGGCTTAAATGGTCATACATCAAAATAAAGCATTTTCTAGAAACTATAGATGCAGGAACTTTAACATCAAGTTCAGGAACAATTGAAGCTCTAGAAAACCCTGAAAAGCGGTCAGGAAGTGCTTGGATAAAAATCTTTAGTGATAATACATCGGTTTCTATATATGGGAAAATGCATAATAAATGGCTTACAAAAGAAGATATGCAGATACCAAGAACAACTTGGAGGAGAATCAACAGACTTAATGCCACAGTAATTAAAAGAGCTAACTTTAAAAGAATGCAATTTTATTCAAAATGGTTGCCCTATAGAGCCTCTGCATTTCTACATAGTATATATCCCCAAGTAGAGGACAGATGTTTTCGATGCCCAAAAATAGGAGGAGGCACATGGTCATATATCGTTTGGGATTGCCCCAAATGAAAATCAATAGGAAGAAATTGAAAAATATCTTAGAAGTACCATTGGCAAATCTATAGCTATTGATAGTTATATTGCAGTTTTGGGATGCTCTCCAAATCTAACATTGAATAATATGCAAGAAGAATGTCTATATATAACTGCCCTAGTGGCAAGATCCTTAATCTTACAAAATTGGCGAAGAAAAAATGTACCTTCGTTCCAAGCATGGAGAGCAAAACTGTGTAAAGTCAAAGAACTAGAAAGGCGTCATGCACCAAGAACAGGATCTCTTAGGAAGTTTTAGAAACATTAGGGACCTATAAGAAATTAATATATTAAAAAATAAAAAAAAGATTTGGGTAATAGAATTGCTTTTTAAGCAACCATATAACATATGGTCTAAAAAAGTAATTTGATATAGATGTATGTGTTTACTTGTTTAATTCCATCTCATATTGAATGTATGCACATGACACTTTATACTTGTTTATTGTAGAATAGGAAACTGTTCAATATCCGTATATAGATATATATAGATATATATCAAGCCTATTGGCGAAACATGTAGCGTTACCTTGGATTAAAACTTTTTTTCAAAGATCCTAACCCCTGAGTGCGCGCTTGCTTTGAAGCAAACTGTGGAATTTTGATTAATTTCGACGGCTTGGGTTCGCCGTCTCTTCGTGCCACCTGATAAGAGCCGATCCTGGCAGGACCCTCCTGGCAGTATAAAGATATATATATAAGGACCCCAAAAGAATAGTTAAGGATCCGAAGACAGTGCAGTACTGCGATGTTGTCGTTATTTTCACGATTCCAAGCCCAAGATGAAGGGCGGGTTACGCCCGAAACGCGTTGGTTAATATTAATGGAGAGTAGCGCGCAGCAACTTACCTGTGGTTGGAGCGATCCTGAGTGTGTCATCCAGCTTAGGGGCAAACTTTGTTCGATAAATTAGTGACCAGCCCTTGGTCACGGATTGGTACCACTGCTTGGTTCCCGGGGGTTCGTGAGCTGTTAGATTGTTCAGCCGCACGAAGCAGGTGATTCCAGTGTGGCAGTGTGACAGCTGTAACAAGGGAAGCCCGCCTCAGGGACCATGCGGGTCCGTTTGCTGTTTGATCTACAGTTTGAACGGAACAGGAGATGCCCGAAGTATTGCACATGGAGGTGGACTGAACGCGTATATCCCTAATTGATTGTTTCACGAATGTGACTGTGACGACGCCCATGTGGGTGAACCATTCCGCACTACCAGTCCCAGAATGCATTGGGAGGCATGCAGATGAAATAAATGAGGGATGTTACTGTTACTGCGATGTTGTCGTCATTTTCACGATTCCAAGCCCAAGATGAAGGGCGGGTTACGCCCGAAACGCGTTGGCTAATATTAATGGAGAGTAGCGCGCAGCAACTTACCTGTGGTTGGAGCGATCCTGAGTGTGTCATCCAGCTTAGGGGCAAACTTTGTTTGATATATATATATATATATACTGGCAGCCCGCCCCAGCGTTGCCTGGGGCAGAAAGGGGCTGGGAGCAGTACACCTGCTCCCGCCCCGACCCCCTCCCGCACCGACTCCCTCCGGCCTGACTCACTCCCGCCCCCCTCCCGCCCCGACTCACTCCCGCCCTGACTCACTCGCGCCCCCCTCCCGCGCCCCCCTCCCGCCCCGACTCACTCGCGATCCGACAATTTCCTTTACTGCTGCCTCCTTCTTGCCTCCCCCTGCATCAAACAGTCTCGCACTGAACTTTCCCTTTCCTTACCTGTGCCGCCGCTCCTCACTGCACAGCCACTCGTCACTGCACCGCCACTCTTCCTTCGTCGTCATGACGCACGTCGCGTCGCGGTCATCACGCACGTCGCGTCGCGGTCATCACGCACGTCGCGTCGCGGCCAGCGCTAGGTCCCAGCCGGCGCTACTTTCAGGGGACTACTTTGTTTACAAACTTAATTTTTTTAAATTTACTTTTTTTTTAAATTTATATAGCCGATGTCCATCTACACACCCTGACATTTTCATAGATGTATCGGGTGTGTAGATTGGCGCTGTGGTTCCCGAGTTTACCTGGCCAAAAGGTGCAAGTTCTCTCTTTATAATAGTAGTATTGATTACCCTTATGATTGTCTGCTCGCTTTTCAGTGGAACACCTGATACACTGTATGTAACAATGTGTCAAGATGATTTCTCCACTAGGGAGGGGAGAATTGTTTTCCATCTGACCCCACTTTTTTTTCCAGAACTTTTACTTTGTTGCCACAACTTGGATTAAATTATAATAATAAAGTAATTAACTGTTGTGAGTTACTTTTTTGAAAGGAAAAAAGTGTTTCCGCCCGGTCTCGAACCGGGGACCTTTCGCGTGTTAGGCAAACGTACTAACCACTACACTACGGAAACCCATTGGAGGTGCCGTGGGGCACCTTTACATCCAATGAGCAGAGAGCACTGAAGGCAGCTGGAGAGACGCAGAGATATGGAAGCTTCTTTATAATTCTCTCTCTGAATGCATAGTACTCAATGCTGCACAAGCATCGCCTCTCACTGAATGCACAGTACTCAATGCTGCACAAGCATCGCCTCTCACTCAATGCATAGTACTCAATGTTGCACAAGCATCGCCTCTCACTCAATGCACAGTACTCAATGCTGCATAAGCATCGCCTCTCACGGAATGCACAGTACTCAATGCTGCACAAGCATCGCCTCTCACTGAACGCGTAGAACTCAAGGGTGCACAAGCATCGCCTCTCACTGAATGCATAGTACTCAATGCTGCACAAGCATCGCCTCTCACTGAATGCACAGTACTCAATGCTGCACAAGCATCGCCTCTCATTGAATGCACAGTACTCAATGCTGCACAAGCATCGCCTCTCACTGAATGCACAGTACTCAATGCTGCACAAGCATCGCCTCTCACTGAATGCCCTTCACCGTGGGCTGCAGTAAGAGATCTCTCACTTAATGCACATTTCACTGATCGCTGCACAGGTCAGCAGACTCTCACTGACTGCATGTCACTGAAAACATCAGAGCACGTGAGCTCTCAATGGATGCTCATGCCTGAACCCTGCACAGCTGAAATATCCGTCAGTGAATATGTGCGAGTGAAGGCTGCACAGCCATGACCTCTCTCACTGAATCCAGATCACTGACCTATACTACTATTATAAAGAGAGAACTTGCACCTTTTGGCCAGGTAAACTCGGGAACCACAGCGCCAATCTACACACCCGATACATCTATGAAAATGTCAGGGTGTGTAGATGGACATAGGCTATATAAATAAAAATAAAAAAGTAAATTAAAAAAAATAAGTTTGTAAACAAAGTAGTCCCCTGAAAGTAGCGCCGGCCGGGCAGGGAGCGCCTGTGCACCTTCCTTTTTCAGCCCCCGATGACCACAAAGGTGCAGCTGTGAGTGTGTGAATGTTGGATGAAGGCGCTATTTATATTCATATTCATCCTACCGATGCTTTTACAGAAAATCCCCAAAACAGCAAAGTATCATATAGAAGTTTCAAAACTGTTTTTCAGACTACAACCTAAGGAAACGGACAACATAAAGACGCACTTACAAGAAGAATCCGAGGCCTGGGTGACAGGGAAAGGTCCAAGGATCTCCCTTCAGTGAGAGACCTCAGCTGTGCAGCGTTCAGTGATCTGCATTTAGTGAGAGCTACACACGTGCACAGGGAGCTCTTATCTGTGCATCCGTCACTGGTGTTCAGTGAGATTCCTATTAGATGTGAGTGTAGTCACTCAGCTGCGCAGGGTCAGTGATCTGGATTCAGTGAGAGAGGTCATGGCTGTGCAGCCTTCACTCGCACATATTCACTGACGGATATTTCAGCTGTGCAGGGTTCAGGCATGAGCATCCATTGAGAGCTCACGTGCTCTGATGTTTTCAGTGACATGCAGTCAGTGAGAGTCTGCTGACCTGTGCAGCGATCAGTGAAATGTGCATTAAGTGAGAGATCTCTTACTGCAGCCCACGGTGAAGGGCATTCAGTGAGAGGCGATGCTTGTGCAGCATTGAGTACTGTGCATTCAGTGAGAGGCGATGCTTGTGCAGCATTGAGTACTGTGCATTCAATGAGAGGCGATGCTTGTGCAGCATTGAGTACTGTGCATTCAGTGAGAGGCGATGCTTGTGCAGCATTGAGTACTATGCATTCAGTGAGAGGCGATGCTTGTGCACCCTTGAGTTCTACGCGTTCAGTGAGAGGCGATGCTTGTGCAGCATTGAGTACTGTGCATTCCGTGAGAGGCGATGCTTATGCAGCATTGAGTACTGTGCATTGAGTGAGAGGCGATGCTTGTGCAACATTGAGTACTATGCATTGAGTGAGAGGCGATGCTTGTGCAGCATTGAGTACTGTGCATTCAGTGAGAGGCGATGCTTGTGCAGCATTGAGTACTATGCATTCAGAGAGAGAATTATAAAGAAGCTTCCATTCTCTGCGTCTCTCCAGCTGCCTTCAGTGCTCTCTGCTCATTGGATGTAAAGGTGCCCCACGGCACCTCCAATGGGTTTCCGTAGTGTAGTGGTTAGTACGTTTGCCTAACACGCGAAAGGTCCCCGGTTCGAGACCGGGCGGAAACACTTTTTTCCTTTCAAAAAAGTAACTCACAACTGTTAATTACTTTATTATTATAATTTAATCCAAGTTGTGGCAACAAAGTAAAAGTTCTGGAAAAAAAAGTGGGGTCAGATGGAAAACAATTCTCCCCTCCCTAGTGGAGAAATCATCTTGACACATTGTTACATACAGTGTATCAGGTGTTCCACTGAAAAGCGAGCAGACAATCATAAGGGTAATCTATACTACTATTATAAAGAGAGAACTTGCACCTTTTGGCCAGGTAAACTCGGGAACCACAGCGCCAATCTACACACCCGATACATCTATGAAAATGTCAGGGTGTGTAGATGGACATCGGCTATATAAATTTAAAAAAAAAGTACATTTTAAAAAATTAAGTTTGTAAACAAAGTAGTCCCCTGAAAGTAGCGCCGGCTGGGACCTAGCGCTGGCCGCGACGCGACGTGCGTGATGACCGCGACGCGACGTGCGTGATGACCGCGACGTGCGTCATGACGACGAAGGAAGAGTGGCGGTGCAGTGACGAGTGGCTGTGCAGTGAGGAGCGGCGGCACAGGTAAGGAAAGGGAAAGTTCAGTGCGAGACTGTTTGATGCAGGGGGAGGCAAGAAGGAGGCAGCAGTAAAGGAAATTGTCGGATCGCGAGTGAGTCGGGGCGGGAGGGGGGCGCGGGAGGGGGGCGCGAGTGAGTCAGGGCGGGAGTGAGTCGGGGCGGGAGGGGGGCGGGAGTGAGTCAGGCGGGAGGGAGTCGGTGCGGGAGGGGGTCGGGGCGGGAGCAGGTGTACTGCTCCCAGCCCCTTTCTGCCCCAGGCAACGCTGGGGCGGGCTGCTAGTATATATATATATATATATATATATATATATATCAAACAGTACTCTTGACCGCTTTCGAAGCGGCAACTCAGCAGGCGCAGACCTCTTCTCAGTTCAATTAATCAAACGCCATCACACCATCAGATAAAGGCAGTGGAAAATTTAATTGCAAAAGTGCAGAGCAAGTGCTCTATATATAACCTGTGGTTTTTAAGTATGCTAAGTCTACTGTTTATAGAAGAATGTACCCAAGTACTCTTGAAAGGTCACTAAATGTTATCTATATTGAGCACGTATGCACACTGCACTTTATTTTTTTTTCTATGTATAAGTATCTATATTGTACCATGATCCGAACTCTCAATAAAAAAATTAAAAATCCGCTGAACCCCATTAGCCGCAACTAACTCCACCTACGTGCCTTCTATGGGAAAGACTCTTGACAAAAAAGTCAAAAGCAATTGGAGCACTCATCTCCTCCACAAAGTCATAGTAGATTCATTTGGAAAAATAATCCACCATAACAATCATGTAATGCAAATCTTCCTGCAAAGCATTCATGGGTCCCACAATATTCAAAGCTAATTTTTCCCAAAGCCTTCTGGGGAAAAAGTACTGGCAAAGATGTGTCCTTCAGCTTCTAATGTATATTAAAAAACAAAACACATTCCTTACAAGTCTCCATCAATAGTGTCAACATCCTTGTCCATGGCTGGCCACCAAAAGGAATGCCTAAGAACCTTCTTAGTGAAAAAAAACCTTAGAAGGACAGCATGTGCCAATGAAACAGTCCTTGATCTTAAACTCACAGGTGGAATAAACTTGTCCGCCCTTAACAATACACCTGATTCAACCGACAACTCATCTGTTCCATGAACAAAATTCAACAGTTCTCCTTTAAGATGTTTGACTGGGGGCCAATCATTCTGCACAAGGTCCAAAACTTTCTTTATATTCATATCCTGATTGCATCCTAAAAACTATTCTTTCACTAATGATACTATGACATTGTTCAACAACATCAACACCTGCCACCACCCAATAATCTTCAAACAAATCCACATCCGTATCAACTTCCAAAGGCAACCTGCATAAACAATCCATTTCGGGGAATATATATTGTACTTCAAAATAATATTCCTGTAGTTTTGCTAATTTTCTTAAAATCCTGGATTACGCATTGCCTTTTCCTCCAATAAATAGGTTAACGGCCTAAGATCAGTATGAAAAACAAAGTGCTTTCCCCATCCATACATTTTGAATTTTTTAATAACCCATGCACAGACTAATGTCTCTTTCAATTGTGCTATACCTCCCCTCCATATCCTTAAGGGTTTTAGATGCAAAATCAATTGTATGTTCCAATTCATTCATCTTCCAACATAACGCAGCACCCACTCTACAGCACGGCACCAACTATAATGATACACTCTAACCCACACATAAAAGTTTTCAACGCCTGGACATACATCAAAATAGTTTTTTGTGTTAAGGTAAATTTGCACTTCTTTGTCACCCCAAAGAAATGTCTCTTTTGTTCTCCTCAGCATTCGCTTAAGTGGTTCCATAATGGTGACATAAACATCCACAAATCTGGAATAGTAATCACTACGGCCAATAAATGATCTTAATTCATTGTTGTCCTTGGGACTATGTGCATTCCTCAGAGCTTTCAGGATGCCAGATTTAGGTTTGATGCCCTCCGAAGTAATCCTACGGCCTAAATAATCAATTGCCTCAGTCACAAAATCTACACTAGCCCAATGAGACAATCATACCAAGTACTCGTTAATACTTTATCCATCACTAGCAGCCCGCCCCAGCGTTGCCTGGGGCAGAAAGGGGCTGGGGGCAGTACACCCGCTCCCGCCCCGACCCCCTCCCGCACCGACTCCCTCCCGCCCGACTCATTATCGCCCCCCTCCCGCCGGACTCACTCCCGCCCTGACTCATTCGCGCCCCCCTCCTGCCCCGACTCACTCGCGCTCCGACATTTTCCTTTACTGCTGCCTCCTTCTTGCCTCCCCCTGCATCAAACAGTCTCACACTGAACTTTCCCTTTCCTTACCTGTGCCGCCGCTCCTCACTGCACAGCCACTCGTCACTGCACCGCCACTCCTACTTCGTCGTCATCACGCACGTCGCATCGCGGTCATCACGCACGTCGCATCGCGGTCATCACGCGCGTCGCGGCCAGCGCTAGGTCCCGGCCGGCGCTACTTTCAGGGGACTACTTTGTTTACAAACTTAATTTTTTTTAATTTACTTTTTTTTTTATTTATATAGCCTATGTCCATCTACACACCCTGACATTTTCATAGATGTATCGGGTGTGTAGATTGGCGCTGTGGTTCCTGAGTTTACCTGGCCAAAAGGTGCAAGTTCTCTCTTTATAATAGTAGTATAGATTACCCTTATGATTGTCTGCTCGCTTTTCAGTGGAACACCTGATACACTGTATGTAACAATGTGTCAAGATGATTTCTCCACTAGGGAGGGGAGAATTGTTTTCCATCTGACCCCACTTTTTTCCAGAACTTTTACTTTGTTGCCACAACTTGGATTAAATTATAATAATAAAGTAATTAACTGTTGTGAGTTACTTTTTTGAAAGGAAAAAAGTGTTTCCGCCCGGTCTCGAACCGGGGACCTTTCGCGTGTTAGGCAAACGTACTAACCACTACACTACGGAAACCCATTGGAGGTGCCGTGGGGCACCTTTACATCCAATGAGCAGAGAGCACTGAAGGCAGCTGGAGAGACGCAGAGATATGGCAGCTTCTCTATAATTCTCTCTCTGAATGCATAGTACTCAATGCTGCACAAGCATCGCCTCTCACTCAATGCACAGTACTCAATGCTGCACAAGCATCGCCTCTCACTCAATGCATAGTACTCAATGCTGCACAAGCATCGCCTCTCACTGAATGCACAGTACTCAATGCTGCACAAGCATCGCCTCTCACGGAATGCACAGTACTCAATGCTGCACAAGCATCGCCTCTCACTGAACGCGTAGAACTCAAGGGTGCACAAGCATCGCCTCTCACTGAATGCATAGTACTCAATGCTGCACAAGCATCGCCTCTCACTGAATGCACAGTACTCAATGCTGCACAAGCATCGCCTCTCACTGAATGCACAGTACTCAATGCTGCACAAGCATCGTCTCTCACTGAATGCACAGTACTCAATGCTGCACAAGCATCGCCTTCACCGTGGGCTGCAGTAAGAGATCTCTCACTCAATGCACATTTCACTGATCGCTGCACAGGTCAGCAGACTCTCACTGACTGCATGTCACTGAAAACATCAGAGCACGTGAGCTCTCAATGGATGCTCATGCCTGAACCTGCACAGCTGAAATATCCGTCAGTGAATATGTGCGAGTGAAGGCTGCACAGCCATGACCTCTCTCACTGAATCCAGATCACTGACCCTGCGCAGCTGAGTGACTACACTCACATCTAATAGGAATCTCACTGAACACCAGTGACCGATGCACAGATAAGAGCTCCCTGTGCACGTGTGTAGCTCTCACTGAATGCAGATCACTGAACGCTGCACAGCTGAGGTCTCTCACTGAAGGGAGATCCTTGGACCTTTCCCGGTCACCCAGGCCTCGGATTCTTCTTGTAAGTGCGTCTTTATGTTGTCCGTTTCCTTAGGTTGTAGTCTGAAAAACAGTTTTGTAACTTCTATATGATACTTTCCTGTTTTGGGGATTTTCTGTAAAAGCATCGGTAGGATGAATATGAATATAAATAGCGCCTTCATCCAACATTCACACACTCGCAGCTGCACCTTTGTGGTCATCGGGGGCTGAAAAAGGAAGGTGCACAGGCGCTCCCTGCCCGGCCGGCGCTACTTTCAGGGGACTACTTTGTTTACAAACTTAATTTTTTTAATTTACTTTTTTTATTTTTATTTATATAGCCTATGTCCATCTACACACCCTGACATTTTCATAGATGTATCGGGTGTGTAGATTGGCGCTGTGGTTCCCGAGTTTACCTGGTCAAAAGGTGCAAGTTCTCTCTTTATAATAGTAGTATAGATTGTGTTACGTTACTGACTGGACAAAAAGGAGAAAGTCATCCTGAAAGGTTATGACTCCTGTGACATCCTTGAACAAACAATATATAGGTTTCTGGAATACACTAGCCGCTGAGGCTAGCCCGAATGGCAGGCTCAGATATTTAAAATCACCAAATGGAGTTATGAACTTATTGAGTGGTTGTGAATTCTTCTCCCAAAGGCACTTGATCATTAGCCACCCTCAGGTCAATAATAATGAAATACCTTGCATCACCAATAATGGTCAACAATTCATGCATGTTAGGCATAGGTCGACTAAACCTGCTTAATTGTCTTAAATCTGTCCATAGTCTAATTTCCCCCCTTTTTTCTTGGCAATGACAATAGTACTGATCCACTCTGAAGCATTAACTGGTTCTATGATCTTGCACTCAAAACAATTCTTTGGGATGTTTCTCCCAATTACCTCTCACACACAAAGACATACATCTGACTTTATGAGCTACAAGAATAGCACCCGCCATCAAAATTATCTCATGCTCAAATCCTTTCACAGTACAAATTTAATTGTGCAATACCTCTGGCTATTGTTTAAGAATAGCATTCAAATCATTTGACTCACAATCAACCAACATGACTGGTGACCATGTTCCCAGTCTTAAAGTAATGCCCAATATACCCTGATCCACCAGCCCATGATATTGCGACCAATTTACAGCCACATACACCTTTGTGACAATGAATCTTCCAGAAATATGAAGGGAATCTTTGAAAAAAAAACAGTCTCAATCTCAGAATCCCCATACACCAGTGCATAATTATCTGGTTTCTGCAACATTACATCGGACTATAAATTCTTGAAAGTAACTTCAGAAATCATGGTAACCGGTGAACCAGAGTGAGCCATATTTCTTAATTCCAAATCACCAGTCCGTACTTCACAAAAATGCCCTTTCTTACTAGCTGTTACACCTCTTTCACTTACGAAGTTGACATTCAGAACATTAGCTAATTTCTCCCTCAGTACTTGTTAATCACTTTCCTGTACACTGCTAACTTTCACAGACAAATGGCTTAGCTTTGCACACCCGCATAAAATGCACAATTTTTCTACACTTAATATAGTTTTTTTTCCTTTAGCAGGGCAATTGACATAGTTACGGATGTGTGTAGCAGACCCACACCTGTAACAAACAATGGAACGTCCTGACCAGGATTTTTTTTTACTTTGCGGTTAACATTTTTTTTTAATGCACAAACATTCACATACGTTTTTATCACCCCATATCATTTTCACCGATTCCACAAACCGCCCTATCCTTTTGGCAATCTTAATAGTTTCATCCATTGAAGAATTTGTACAATGCTCTTGCATTTTCTTGGAAGCACAGTTCAGGACTCGTTGACCTGTTATATACTGGTCCACTTACTTAACAAAACAGCATGAAATTGATAAAATCCTTAATGATGCTACATACTGATCAGTTGTCTCAGATAAGAAGTGTTTCCTCAAAACAATTGAAAGGTTCCAAAACAATACTTGCTTTCTCTGAAAAATTAAGTGAAAGACGTTTCTTGTCTCAATGTACACATTTAAATTAGCTGTTTAACTGTTTTTGCCCTTCTGCCCCAGACGTTTAATTAACAAAGCTGCCTTTCTGACCGGTGTATAATTGATAGCATCAATAGCAATCAGACCATTTAAAATACACAAAACCAATGTTTCAATTTCTGTACAGATTTTCCTGGATTAGTTACTGTTAGTTATTATACAAGAAGACAGCCAGCAGAAGTTACTGTTAAATTTAATAAATTAACAACTTTACCAATTCGCAAATAATTACAATTTTAAGTCTACGGTCTTCTCATTTCTGTACTCAAAGCGCTAAAACTCCTCCACATGGTCAGGCTACACAGCAACAGTCACAATGCACTCCCAACTTCGCTTGACTATGATGAAATGCGATCAAAGATGCCTACCAGTGATCACGTTCTGAAGTCACGAAGCAATTTTATCCAACAACTAGACCACCTAGTGTTACCTCCTTTTGACATACAATCAAAGATGGCTGCCGGTAACCCCGTGCTGACATCAGTACGCAGTTCCATTCAACAACTAGACGACCTGGTATTACCTCCTGTTGATTGCAACTTTGGCATCACAGCGTGGAACTAGACCGATCCCAAGAGAAGTTGTCTTCAAATATGGTTCTGTGCATGTGCCATGACATACATCCAACTAATGAGGGGAGCCACAAAACTAAGTCTAAAGCAGCATTTCTATTCCCCTATCCTGCAGCACACAAGGATATCCTTCATCTTTGCTTGAAGCATTCAGAAACATGCATCACAAGAATCCATTGACTTTTTGGAGGATCGCAATACCAAATCAACAGATGGGCTCCACAACAATTTTATAGTCTTGTCGTCAATATATGGTGGTAAGGTTTTGCATATGAAGTATGATACCAGCGCAATAATGTAGATATATTACGTTTATTTATCCATTACAAAGAGCCCACCTCCAAGCATCTTCTTATACCAGAATCAGATCCTCAACTGCCGACCAGGAAGATCTGATTCTAGAACGAGAAACCCAGCCCTTAACATTCTATCACTTACATTCACAATACAACACCAACCTCACACTCGTTATCTACAAGTTTCATTATGTAATGTAATGTAATGTAATGTAATGGGGTATTATAGAGCGCACTTCTGCCCTGAGGCCTCGTAGCGCTTAGGACGGGTGGGGAGAAGCAACTGTCAGAATGTGCACGTTAATGGAAAAGAAGGGTCTTCAGCCGTTTGCGGAACTTGAGTAGATCTGATTCACTGCGTAGGGTGAGGGGCAAAGAGTTCCAGCGAGAGGCCGCATTCCAAGAAAACGAGCGCCCCCCCCCACCTTGCTCGTGTGACTTTGCGAATTACTGCCACGCAGGTACCCCCAGATCGTAAGGCTCTTGGTGGATGGTAAGGAGAGACTAGGGAACAGACTAATGCTGGACCAGTGCGCCAGATGGCTTTGTGGGCTATGCACATCGCCTTGAATTCGATCCGAGCCTGCAGTGGCAGCCAATGGAGTGTTTTCAAGGCGGCTGACCCTGAATGTCTACGAGAAAGTCCGAGCAGTAGGCGAGCTGCAGAATTCTGAGTAACCTGCAGTTTTTTGATGGTACTCGCCGGAGCGCCTAAGTACAAGGAATTCCCATAGTCAAGGCGGGACAAGATGATAGCCTGCACCATGATCCTCCGGGCATGGAAGGGGAGGAGCGGCAAGATTTTTCTCAGCCTATACAGCTTATACCTTGGTGCACCCATGTTCATCAAACGAAAAATACAACTCATTCAAAATGTTGCTGCAATGCTTCTTCTCCACCTTCACCAAAGAGAATGCATGACTCCAGTTCTGCAATTGCTCCACTGGCTTCCTATAGCAAGCTGGTCAATTTTTAAGACACGCTTCATTGTTCACATATTCTCCCAAGGAAAAGGACAGCTATACTTTAAATTAAGTTAAATTCAAGAAATACAAACAAAACAGAACACTGCGCTCAAGGCTTGCACCACTTATCATACCATCTGACCAGAAGAAATCCATGAGAGGCACTGCTTTCTCAGCACAAGCCAGCAAATCACTAGTGTCTGAACTGGGGTGGCAGAGTGGGCTAAAGAACGGTGATGGATTAAACCCAGATCTTTTGACTGGGTGTGAGTGTTTGATTGATTCAGATGCTCCGTCCATCACCACCCCCTTTTGTACAGCAAATCACTATCAACCAACATTAGAAGTACCCAGGAACATATATAACTCTAAAGACAGTTTAAAACATGGGGGGGCGCTAGAGAGCCTGAGGCAAGATGGCAGCAACTTAGTGCTGCTCTAACGGTCAGGCACAGATATCCGGCTTTATTCCATCCATCCTCGCTGCAAAGCGCTCACAAATGGTGTGAGCAAGGTTGGAGCGGCACAGTGCCACTAACAAATTGGGAAAAGAATCTCCAAGACTTTCCTGGAGGAGCTAGCTGCAGCTTCAGAGGCTGCAGGCAAAGCTAGGGCGCGAAGGCAGGCCCGGCCTTAAAACACAGTTAGCAAAGAGGTGGTGCAAGCCCTGCCGTGTTGAGTGGTGCACGCCAGCAGCCAGTAAGGTCCGGGCCAGGAAGCGGCAGAAACTAAGGGGCAGGCCTGCCTGCAGACTCCGCGCCACACAACGACGAGCGGAGTCCTAAAGGCGCAGGTGTACCTGCCTAGAGGCCGAGAAGTGGGGACTGTGGGGGGCCTGTAATCGAGGAGAGCGGCGGCAGCTGCTCGTAGAGGTGCGGAGTTGAGGATCCGCTCAGGGACCGGACTTGATTGTGGGAAGCATATAAGGCAGGCTTCACGCAACGGAGTGAGGGACAAAGTCTAACGGGCGCTCGGAGGATCGGGCCTGCTTGTGTGCATGCGGCCTACTGCGGTACTGTGGGGTGTGATATAGGCCGTGTGTCAGCTACTTGAAGTTGGACTGCGTCATCTACGAAACCCCTACGGTCCTGAGAGAGACGGTTTGCGGTCGGGACTGAGACTGGGCAGAACAATTGCGGCACAGTGAGGACTGTTGTGGACTATGGGGCCTACCTGTGGAAAACAGTATTGGCGAGGGCTGGGCCACTGGTGTATAGAGCCGGACTGAACCTGGAAGGCGGACACTGCGCCTGGGAGTGCAATGTGGCCGAATGGACTGCATGCCGTCACTAAGCTTATAAGGGCAGCGGTAATCTGGGCACAGGGTTGGAAATTGAAATACTAGCAACTCTGGCAAGAATAACACAAGAAAAGGCATTTGAACGGATAGATAAACCGCCATCTGCGGGGCAGCACATTAAAGTGCAGAGTAGTGGATCTAGCGCCTGAGGGATCGGTGGCAAGTACGCCTGTCAGCATGGGGAAAGCGGACAAATCTCAGCCGTGCCTCACCTTTGGGGCAAGGAGAGCCGCAAAAACGGCACAGGGAGAGCAAAAAGACTCAGACCAAGAATCCGAGGTTCACGGAGTCACGGCCTTAGAACTAACACTACCAGCAATGCAGCAGAGCCTCAACTCCATTGACAGCAAAATAGACTTACTAAATTTGCGTATTGACAGTATCACCAAAAAACTTGATAAGCAAGCCAACAAAATTACAGAGGCAGAACAAACAAACAATCTCGTCAGTTGAGGATACGCTACAAGCAAGACAAGTATATTCTCAGATATGGAGAAACTCCTGCAGGTCATCCTACCAAATAACGAGGATCTGGATGCGCTCCCGAGGCACAGCAATATACACATTGTAGGGGTGCCGGAATCTGCCAATACTGGTAACTATTTGTGGAGCAGATGTTCAAGGAACTATTTCGGCATGATGAATTCTCACCTATAATGGTGGTTGAGCACGCTCACCGATCGTTGATGGCAAAGCCCTCGCCAGGGCCAACGCCAAGGCCCCTCATAGCCAAAACACAGATTTACGGGTACCGGAATACAGTCCTACGCCTGGCAAGAGAGAGGCAAAAACTGAACTATCAGGGATACCAGGTAGCAATTTACTCAGATTTCACTGGGTCTGTGCAGGTCGCACTGAGGGAGTACCAGAATGTCAAGAAGCAGATTCAGAAGGAAGGAATTTCATAACCCATGTTGTACCCAGCCCAGCTGCGGATTGAACACGGAGGGTTACAGAAAATAGGCCCAACCCGAGGGCTGCCCAAGAGTTCTTACGATCCATAATGAGAAAGAAGCGTGATTACGGATCAAGAAATTTAGAATGCTGTTGGCAGTCAGCAAATATTCATATAAGAGGCGCAGATGAGAACGGGACAGTGCTTCGACCTGGGACTTTACTGAAAGTCAAAGTGGTTTGAATGGCGCGTATCCGGGCGTCTGGACCTCCTCCAACACTGGAGGGAGTTGGGGCTCCTGGCAGCCCTCCCAGCAGGAGATCCCACAGAGACTGATAAGTACTTTCTAACATTTAATAGTTCACTTACAAGCAGGGCAATAGAGGCAGTGTCTTTAGCATGTTTGTAATGCTGAAGTGGGTGGGGATGCGGAGGGAGAACGCAGTTTAATTGTTTGAAGTACGGCATCGTACAGAAATTACACAACAGTTGTTCGCAGGAGGTAACACGCAGGCTCGAGAGGCTTACACACTGGTCAGATGGCAAAAACAAATGAATCTGGTAAAATTAAACTAGCATGTATGACGTGGAATGTCCGAGGGCTAAACAACCCCAAGAAAACACAAGTACTGGTGTATCTCACCACGCATGATATACAAATTGCGTTTCTACAAGAAACTCACTTAACAAGAAACACAGAGGCACGGGTGGGTGCAGGCTGGGTGTGTGGCTTTTGTCCTCGTACTCCTCATATACACGGGGGTTCTCACGCTTGTGAGGAGAGGAACGTCATTCAGGTTACTTTATTCTGCCACGGATGTCTCCAGGCAATATGCAATACTACTGGTCAATGTATAGAGACCAAATGTGGATGATCCAGCTTTCCACACAGAAATACTAAATGACCTGCGTCCACTATCACAATCAGAGATAATATGGGGGTGGAGGGGTGACTTGAACACACATTTGAAACCAAGCAGGGACAAATTGAAACCTCACGGGGGACAGAATACCAAGGCAGCGAGAATTCTAAGAGATGGGATGGGAGAAATGGGTTTGGTGGACCCCTGGAGGATTCGCTACCCAGACCGTCAGGAGGGCACACATGCCTTGCCAGCGTGCGGTTCCTGGTCCAGACTGGATTACTGGCTGGTGACTAGAAGCCTCCACATTACGGGAAGCATTTAAGGTTACTATACAGGGGTTTGCAGAAGTACGAAAGCAGGCATATTGAAGGATATCCACACACAGCTGCAACACACTGATCAAACTCTGTCCTATTTAGAATTAGAATAGGATGTAGAACTGAACCAGGCCACATTAGCTGACATACGGGAGCGGATCACAGAATACAACGAGCTAGCCCAAACAGAAGCGCGTTACCTATCAAAAATACATGTAGCCAAGCCTTACAGAGAAGGTGGCAGGCCAGGTCACATTCTTGTGGCTAAAATAGAGAGCAGCAAAAGAAATCAGCCCATCATACAGCTAACAGACGCTGCAGGGAATAGTTACTAGGATCCACAGGGATAACCTCTCACTTCAAGAATTTTTATGAGTGCCCTGTATGCTTCTCGCAGGAAGTTCCAACCAGAAGAGTTAGACAACTTCTTATCTGATATAGAGCTTCCATGGCAGTTTGAGGGGCAAAGGGAATATCTAACCCAGCCTATTAGAGAAGAGGAGGTAGAAGGGGCCATACAATCGCTCACAAACCGAAAATCGGCAGGTCCAGATGAACTGGGAGGCGAGTTTTCTAAAACATTCAGAGATTTGCTGGTACCGCACATGTTAGAAATATATCAGGAGCGTATGACAAGGGCATTCTCCCGGCTACATTGCATGAGGTCTTGATAATAACTTTGCTTAAACAAGACAAACCTCCAGCAAGATGTGAATCTTACAGACCGCTATCCCTTATCAATACGGTTGCTAAAATATTAGCCTGTATACTAGCCAACAGACTCCAACCCCTGATTGTCCATATGCTACACCCAGACCAGTCATGGTTCATTCCAACAAGGTCTACTACTCATAAACTACAAACGCTTTTTGTACTCTTTCACCAGCTCAACCCAGAGCTCAGGGAGGTGGCAGTTATGATGGACGCTGCTAAAGCATTTGACTCCATAGAATGGAGCTATATGCTTCAGATACTCCGACATATGGGTCTCCCGGGAACCTTTCTAAAGTGGCTAGGCCTGTTATATAAATCCCCAAAGGTGAGAATGCGAATAGAGGGGTACACCTTGGAACCACTAGACATAGGCAGAGGCACGAGGCAAGACTGCCCTTTGTCTCCGCTACTGTTTTCTTTAATGATTTGAACTATTAGCATGCATTATAAGGCAGAGGCACTGAGACTTGGCGCTGTGGGTTTCAGCAAAGGCCGCTTAGCATCTCATTGTATGCAGACGATATGGTATTGTTAGAACTCTCTATTTGGCAATGGTATACACCTTTGTTCAAATAGGGACCCTTGCGTCTGAGTCAGGGATATGGGATTACACTACTGGATAACCCCTGCTCACCCCCTTGGTAGCTTGGCACGAGCAGACAGGCTTATCTCAGAGGCAGTGTGTTAAGCATTTGTGAAGACATACAGTAATACAGTGAAAACGCTACAGGGGTTGTATAAAAATAAGTATTCTTCATATAGACTTATCACAAGACCACAAACAACAAAAATCCACAATACTGTAATTACAATTAATACTTCACGATGTCGGGGAGGTGCAGTGTTGTTGGCGTATTGCAGCGTTGGTTCCTTGCTTCGGGGGAAGGTGATGTGTCGATGTCCTGGATGCTTGCGCAAGCAGGGGAGGCGTCAGTTCCTGACCAGAGAGGAGGTGACGTTACGATGGCGCCGAAACCACAGTTCCTTGCGATGCCACGGCGTCAATGAGTTCTTGGCCACCTTCATCGAAGATCGGCTCCGCAATGATGTCGGCTTCGGAGTCAATACCACACTGCAGCAGGCGTTGGTCAACGTGTACAAGTCGGAGCACCGCTCATGACTTCGATGCAGATTGCGGCAACGTTTGCTGGCGTTCGTGTTGCAGATTCCTTCTGTAGCGACTGAAACAGCAAGTTCCAGAAGTAGGCCAACAGAAGGAGTGAAGTCTGGTATCCCTGGGTCTTCAGTCAGGAGGCAAGCTCAATCCAAGCCCTTGGAGAAATATTCTGCAAGATGATGGGAGTTCTGTAAAAGTTCCTTTTCCTTTCCTCCGCAACGAAGACACCACTGCAGGCCGACCCAACAACAGCACACTGGCAGAGGGGCAGTCTAAACTCCGGCAGCTTCCTTTGGTTCTTCTTCTCTGCAAAGGTTTGTCTTGTGATCCCAGAAGTGATCTAAAGTCCTGGGGTCTGGGCCCCAATATTTATACGGCCAGATCCTTTCTCCTCTGAAGGCAGAAGGTCCTGTACTTAGTCCAAACCAGTTTTGTGCAGTCTTGAAGCACTTGGTTTACATGACTCCTTCTTTCCTTTGGCAGGGAGGGCCAGAGTCATCAGGCACACCACAGGAGGTGGAGCCAGCATTGTGGAAGGCAGACACAGTCCTATTCAGGACCAGGGGCTACTCCTCCCACCACTTTACATGCAGATAGGTTTACTCAGCCCTGTGCTGACTCACCCTGTCTCCTGGAGCCACCCCAGCCCCTGTCACTCACAAAACCAGACACACAATACATAACTTATAAGAGGCAGGGGGCGGAGCTTGGCTCACGACTAAAATGGCCACTTGAGCCTTGAGCTTCACAGCAAGGAGCAATAATCCAGAAAATATCCCCCCTCACACCACCGTAATCATTGAAGAGGACAGCTCCACTGCAGTCGGAAAGTCGGCGCATTGTGGGCAGACGACCCCGGACATCCCAGCCCCTCCCTGGCTGAAGTTACAGACTCCGTCTGCCCCGGAAAAGTAAAGTCGCTGATCCCCGCGAAAAAAATAGAGCGGGAACCCAGGAGGAACAAGTTGGCCTCGGTTGCAAAGAAGGCGGAGGCAAGGTTTGACTGGGAGGCGGATCCTCCATTTTGTGAGCAGCCGGGAGGGCATTAGATGCCGGCCATTAAGAGGGCTGTTGTGGGGTGCGCACCCTGGGACTGCACCGTGCAATGGGTAAGCGGGCACTTATGGAGGAGAGGAGGAGCGGTACGCCATACAAGGGCAGGAACCAAGCGACTCTTAGCAGCCTGCAGCACAACTCTAAGCTTGGCACAGAGGAAAACGGAGCAGTGGGGGCCCCACGCTACTAAGACACTGGCTCTGCAAAAACTGGCAGACTGCGAGAACATGCAGGAGACGTAAGTCGATCAGGGCTGACAGCTGGTGAGCATTCCATTGTCACAGATGTGCTGGCTGAACCAAGACACTGAGCAGGGTGAGAGTCTTGAGGACCTTGGGGGGGCAGCGCTGACTGGAACACATGTTCGGGGACTACTACTACAAAGAGTGGGAAAAGAGCATTCAGGTACAGCTATGCTTCGGCGGTGGATCCTGAGGACCGAGCTGAGCTGAGTAAGGCAAGGGTGAGAGACTTGGCGGGGGCTCCTGCCGGTAGTCTGATTTCCTACACGAGCAGCGACACGCCAAGACGACAGAACATTATTTTTCCAGGCCCCTACAGGGTTGGCGTGCAGGGCATGGAGTGGCACAGAGTGATTCACATGATTATCCGTGTTGTACAAATCTGCAGCAGCAGGTGAAGAGGTCCGGCCGAGCAGCCTCAGGGCTGGAGGAGGCCTGGTTCTAGACGTGAGACAGGCAACGCCAGATTGCGCACCCTGTGGCCGAGTTGCTGGACGACACAGCGGTTCTCTCTTAGGAAACACCCTCGACATTGGGGGTCCTACGGCCTGCAACTTAAGGGGGGTCCTGCGGTCGAGCCCCTGACTGCTGGCGCCAGGAGGGGTCTTCAGTACCGGCCTCAGCATAGCTGCGCCACATAAGAGAAGACTCGATAGGATTCGATGGGACACCTACACTTAGCCCACTGTCACAGCCACTTGTATTTAGTCTTGATAAATTCACTGCAGCATGTTCATGTTCATTTTTGCTTTCCCCTAACACGCCGGATAACATTGTGGGTATTGATATGCTTAAACTTTTCCGTGCTACAATATGTTGTTCCCCAGAAGGTGTGTGTGTTATTTTAAATGATAACTATCCAATGGTTGAGAGGTCTTGTCTCATTAACGAGGATGTTGCTCTGGCATCGTTACCTAGTACTTTGTGGGCTACATCAGAAACTGATGTGGGACAAATAGTTATTCCACCAGAACATATTCAAGTGAAGGAAGGTGCTTCGTTAATATCGTAAATATCTCAGGAACCACAGTTCCGGAGTAGATTGAAAACCTGGCTGTTCATTAGCCCCTAGTAGCCATCACCCTACTTTTAGCCTGCCGTCTGCAGCGCCGGGACACCCCAGTTGGGGGTAGCCGTGCGCTTTACAAGCTTCAAAATAAATAAATAAATAAATAAGGCGAAGAAGCATTAATACATATTGTTCAGTCTTTTATCAGAGTGGGGGTTGTGGAAAAAGTTCCTTATAACATTTGTAATAGCCCTATTCTTCCTATTTTGAAAAAAGACACTGACACTTAAATTTATAGATTCATCATTGACTTACGAGAAGTCAACAAAATTGTAGTGCCCCAATAGACGGTTGTTTCTGACATCACAACACTTCTTACTATGGTTCCTCCTACTGCAACTACATTTAGTGTCATTGATTTGAAAAATGTATTTTTCTCAATACCTATTTATCCCGACAGCCCCTTTTTGTCCAGCTTCACTTTGAATAATCGATCCTTCAGATTCTGTAGAGCTCCACAAGGGTATACAGAGAGTCCTAGCATTTATAGCCAGGCATTGAAAAGACAGCTTGAATCCTTTCCTGTACCAAAAAGGTGGCACTTATTCAATATGTTGATGACATCTTGTTGGCTGCCGATACCCCTGAACAGTGTGAAGAAGGTACACTGTCATTGCTCTCATTCCTTGCTTC
The DNA here is from genome assembly GCF_964263255.1 of Lissotriton vulgaris. Taxonomy (NCBI): domain Eukaryota; kingdom Metazoa; phylum Chordata; class Amphibia; order Caudata; family Salamandridae; genus Lissotriton; species Lissotriton vulgaris. Next base: position 339,677,706 of record NC_141689.1, read on the forward strand.
TTATCATCATAAAGTTTCTCAGAAGAAATTGCAATATTGTAGACAGCAGGTTACCTATTTAGGTCACCTCCTGTCTATAGAGGGACTTGTACTCACACCAGACCGCATTCAAACTATCTTGGACATGCCTGTGCCCTGTACTCAGAAGGATGTTTGTGCACTGATTGGCCTTACTTCTTTCTGTAGGCAGTGGATACCTAGTTTTTCTCACATTATTAAACCCTTGTTGGCCCTTTTAACTAAAGACACTCCAATGCCTCTTCCATGGACTACTGAATGCCAGAATGCTCTTCAACAGTTACGTCACGCTCTTTGTTCTGCACCAGTATTAGGAACTCCAGACCACACTAAGGCCTTTACACTCTATGTACACAAGAAGGACGTTTGTGCTCTCCCAGTTTTAGTACAGACACACAGTGATAAGAAGCGTCCTTGTGCATATTTCTCAGCTGTCCTTGATCCAGTTGCTCTTGCCCTGCCTGGTTGTTTTCGAGAAGTGGCAGCGACAGCTGTGTTCATACATCAAAGTGAGGGAATAGTCTTGTCACATAGATTGCTTGTGCTAGTACCCCATTCAGTTGATGCTCTGTTAACCTCATCAATGCGGCGCGAATTCCGCCGCAGTGCTGAACATTCCTATCGATCTACTTGTTAACATCTACACCAATAGCGGATATGCTTTTGGGGTTACCATGATTTTAGGCAACTCTGGAAGGAAAGAGGCTTTCTTACTTCACATGGGACCAAATTGTGCATTGGGAATTAGTACATAATCTCCTTAATGCCTTGACATATCCTAAGAAAGTGGCAGTTGTTAATTGTAGTGCACACAAGAAAGTGACTGATAAAATAGGAAATGCCTTAGCAGATTACACAGCGTGTGAGACTGCAATGCAACAAAGTACTATATCTATGTTTGTTGTTAAGTCACAGGCTGAACGTTGGCATGATGCCAGACAAGAGGTGCTGGACATGCAACAATCTGCCTCGGTCGATGAATTAGACCAATGGTCCAAGGAGAGAGCATTGGACGATGAAGGCTGTTGGAGGAATAAAGAAATAACCAAATGGATGTTACCCTCAGCCTATTTACATCCTATGATTTACATGGCACATGGGCCAGCACATGTTGGAGCATCCTCAATAGCAAAGCAACTTATGCAAGTTTGGGATCATCCAGAGATTATCGGTACAGCTAAGAAGCTAGTCCAGTCCTGTCTGGTTTGTCTTCAGTATAATCCTGGAAAGGGAACACAAACTCCAGCAGGAGGGTTTGCAATACCTACTGCACCTTTTGAGGTTCTGCAAATTGATTATATACAGCTTGAACCAGGGGTGTGGAATTTAATAAAATATCTACTTGTCCATGGGGCAGGTTGCTTCATAAATCTACTTGTCCTGTAACAAAATCCACATGTCCCTTTGGTTCCATGTAGTGCAGCAACAAATTATGCATTATATACGAGCTCTGATATAGTCTCTCTTGATTATGCCAGGGCTCCTACCATGGTAGTGTTTGAATACTTGCAGTCCTCTTATGTTGCCACGTTTCCGCAGATCTACATATTGGGGTTAAAGGTAGCGGTCAGCAATAGTTCCAGGGTTAGAAAGCCCTTTTGAATCTGTGCAAACCTACTAACATGCATGTTGTAAGGGTTTTCAACAACTCCTCTCTAATCTTTTCCCATACTGACAAATGTTGGAAATTTACTCCTGACAATGACAGATGTAAACCTTCTTCCAGAGTTGGGAAAAAAGTGGTTGGAGGGAAAGTGAACTACAAACACTTAGATTTCCACATGAGCAAATCTACACCTGCATATTTGCTCATGCTAAAATGCAGTTCACAAATATTTTCTAGGAGTACTATTTCTTGATCTACTTCTGTAAATGTTTGGGAATTCACGAAAGCCATATAGCTGCACTTAATGCAAGGACAAATACCATGGGTGCCCTTTTGAGACTTTCTTTAATAATTGGGCCCCTAATTTGGTCTGGTATTGACCATGACCGTTTGCTTTTATTAAAAGTCTGTCTCTCTCTCTGTATTGGCTGGCTTCACTGTGAGTGACCGCATTCTGCTTTTTCAGATGGAGCATATCGGCACACAAAGTAATTTTGTTCAGTGCGAGTAACTACTGTGGCAGTGTGTGCTTTTTGAGACCAAAAACAATTTTTGCTTTTGCCAATGTTTGTTACAATGGTGAGGGCCCTGCAGCTCCCACACCAATAAAGGTTTACAAAAACCATGCCAAAACAAGTCACACATTGACAAAACTAAAAAGCTGCCCACCAATTTCAGACCTACTGGCTTTGCCAATGCTTGTTTATTTTTGTTTCCCATAATATTATTGGAACTGGTTACACTGATTCTCCATTATGAATATTTTTGGGAAATACTAGCATGCATCAAAAACATGCTACTAAATGATGCTGCAAAGAAATGGTACCAGACATTTTACAGTAGTTTAGCTAAATGTTTTTTTCCTGCTTTTATTTTTTTTATGAACATTTTATTTTGAAAGCAAAGTATCATCAATCTTGCTTTCAAGTTTCTTCAAATATTTGCATCAAATCAGAGAGCATTCTGGGAGGATTATACATAGACTAATATTGCTAAACCTTAAAAACATGTGTGCACGTTTTTATACTGGAAGCACTTTCAGTAGTGCAGTTAGTGCTTACAAGATTTACTTTGAAAGCTCACCCTAATAATAAAGGTTTTCAATTAATGAACCATAAATACAAGTTTGAACAGTGTAAACATATGAATAAAAAGATTACCTTAACTGCAGACTGTGCCCTTCCCTGATCCATCTTATGGTACTGCAAACTGGCAGCTAAAGGGTTTGCGCAGCAGGGGTGGGCCTACTTGTCCAAAGGACAAAATACACATGAAAACCTGTTGCCTTTGACCCTAAACAATATGTCCTGCGCGTCGGGCTATAGGAATTCCACATCCCTGCTGAACGCTGTAATAATCGGAAGTATTTTCTGGTAGTGGTGTGTGCCTTCAGTAAATGGGTGGAGGCATTTTATAGGGCAAGTTGTTGAGTATCTCATGAAAGGGTTGGGAATCAAGCAGAAGTTTCATGCTGCTTTTTACCCACAATCAGCAGGACCAGTGGAAGGTTTCAACTCTACCCTCAAACTAAAACTGGTCAAAATACAAGTTTCCACATCTTTGAAATGGCCTGATGCCCTGTCATTAGCTTTACTATCTATCTATCAGATCAGTACCACATACACGATCTGGCCTCACACCGTATGAGGTGGTTTTTGGGAGGCCAATGAATATTTGGGGGATTCCTAAGCCACGCCCTATACATGATGTACCCCATGTATTGATGAATGACTACTTGTCTCAGTTGACTGACAGTTTGTCTTATATTTATCAACAGGTTCGGGAGACTCTTCCAGACAGGTCACAAGGTGAGGGCCACTGCTTGCGCCCTGGTGACTTTGTTGTCACAAAGTCCTACCAGAGAGCCGGCTCCCTAGCACCCAGATGGCGAGGCCCTGAGCAGGTGCTCTTGGCTACCAGGACTGAGGTTCGAGTGAGAACTGGGTACACGCGACACACTGTAGGAAGGTGTTGCAGGAACTAGTGAGCCCAGCTGTGTTGGCAGATCACCACGACATCCTGGACACCGAGAAAGGACAAGCTACATCACCTGAAGGACCTGAAGAAGTCTTCCTGGACCACATGATTCCTGGTGCATCTCGATATCAGCTGCGACCCCAGACGAAAGAAGCAAACTGCTGCAAGAGTTTGTGATTGAAAGAGTATTTTCAATATTGGACTCACTTTGATTGTTGTTCTCATTGCTATAATAACATGGGTTGTAGAGGAAGTAGCTCCTGCTCGAAAACTACTGACTGCTACAACTCCTGTCCCCATTGTACACCACCATTTCACTCTTCCTTATCACGAGCAGAAGCATAGACTGTCTTATCTCAACAATACGTTCATTCAAATGTTGCATCAGACCCATAATGCTACAAACATTACCAACTGTTGGGTGTGTGGAATGATGCCATCTCACAGGCCACTGAAGTCATCTGCGGTGTACCCCAAGGGTCCTCACTCAGCCCCACCCTCTTCAACGTATACATGAGCCCCCTCGCGGCCATCGCACGCCAACACAACCTCAACATCATCTCCTACGCCGACGACACTCAACTGATCCTATCACTCACCAAAGACCCGAACACGGCCAAAACCAACCTGCACGAAGGAATGAAAGAAGTAGCCGAATGGATGAAGCACAGCCGTCTAAAACTGAACTCAGACAAAACAGAAGTCCTCATCCTAGGCACCTCCCCCTCCGCCTGGGATGACTCTTGGTGGCCAGAGGCCCTTGGAACAGCACCTATCCCGACGGACCACGCACGCAACCTGGGCGTCATCCTGGACTCCTCACTCTCGATGAACAGACAAGTCAACGCCGTTTCTTCATCTTGCTTCAACATTCTTCGCATGCTCAAGAAAACATTCCGCTGGATCCCCACCAAAACTAGAAAAACAGTCACTCATGCTCTGGTCACGAGCCGACTGGACTACGGAAACACCCTCTACGCCGGTACCACCGCAAAAATCCAGAAAAAACTCCAACGCATCCAGAACGCTTCAGCCAGGCTCATATTAGACATACCGCGTAAAGAACACATCTCTGGCCACCTGAAAAACCTCCACTGGCTCCCCGTCAATAAGAGAATTACTTTCCGGCTCCTAACCCACGCACACAAAGCACTCTACGAAATCGGACCCGAATGCCTCAACACACGACTGTCCTTCTACACCCCCTCCCGCCAGCTACGATCTTCCAACCAAGCCCTTGCCACTGTACCTCGCATCAACAAAACCACCATGGGAGGCAGATCCTTCTCCTACCTGGCAGCTAAAACCTGGAACTCACTTCCCACTCATCTTCGCCTTACTCAGAACCACCTAGCATTCAGAAAGCAACTTAAAACGTGGATATTTGACAAGTAATTCCCCTCCCTTCTTCAAGCGCCTTGAGACCCTCTGGGTATGTAGCGCGCTATACAAATTTATTGACTTGACTTGACTTCATTGTTTTGCCGTTTTCACACTATGGCTCCTGTAGTGCCTGGTTTGCATTGTTGTGGGCCTCTGAAGTAGCTAACATTACTTATAGCTAACATTACTTATGCTGATGTAGGAAGACTAAACTTTCGGTTAAATAGAGCCTGTTAACCTGATGAGGAAGGAGATCCACAAGCTTAAGGAACTGTAGGGAAATGGAGGAGTATCGTTGGGGAAATTCCTCTGTGCGCTATGTTTTCCCTAACACTCGAACTATCAAGGGTAATGGACCTCCTGTTATAGCTATTACTAGAGCTTGAGCAGACCTTTGTGTGAGCAGTATTGGCAGTATCCCTGTGGGAAAAAGTGACTGTAGTATAACATTGAACATTTCTGGAATAAACAATGGTAGTTTTTTGTCCTCACATAACACCTATTTCATTTGTGGAAATAAAGGTTATTACCACCTACCTAATGGGAGATCAGGTAGTGGCTTTGTGTCCTTTTTGGCTACCACCTGTGTTTTTGGCACCTTCAATATACCATAAAGACTATAAACTGTTCAGCGACATTTCTAAGAACTGATTCAAGAGGACAATAAACAATGATGAGGTGGATCAAACTGATACTGCACTGCAGCAGTACGTTGACTTTAATTTGAACTATTCTTCTTTGTTGGTGCGGCCTTACACAGCAGAAAAATAAGGCGCTTGACATGTGTTGTGGAGGCTGCAAACCAATCAGATAGCTATGGCACTTGGAAATATCACAGAAGAACTACAAATTGCGAGAATTGTGGGGCTCCAAAATAGGATGGTCCTTGATGTAATTCTGGCTGACCGTGGTGGAGCATGCCTCATCATTGGGAGTAGCTGCTGTGTGTATATCTCTGACCACGCCCCTAAAGTTTTTGAAGCAATTTCCAAGCTGCACAAAATAGCCACTGAAATCCATCAGGATTCAGGGACATGGACTTTGAATGGATGGCTATGGACTATGTTTACTGTATGGGGCTGGAAATTATTGTCAGCCCTATGTATATTTACTGCGATTCTTTTAGTTTTTTGCTTATGCATACAATGTGGCCCAATGCTTTTATTCCCTTTGTATTTCTACTTGTACACCGACTAAACGAAATGTCACAAATGTAAAAGCTAGCTTGCCAATGGACCAAGAAATTACTGAATTAATGATGTGCACAAAGTTTTCCGTACTCCCTCAAAAGTATAGGAAGATGTCTTCAGCATATGCTAAAAGGGCCGTCTGTGGAAATCGCAAATAATCTCTGTTAGCATAAGCTGAAACCATCTTGTTTATGGCATCCATTTTGTCAGCTATGTAATTCTTCCATTCTCTGCAGCTCGTCTTTTTCCCTGCCTGTGCTGTCTATTTTAGTTAACTCCCTGACTCAGCTAAAAGTAATATGCATGCTAAAGAGTTTGTACCTGCCAGAACACCTGGTCTCAGACTCAACTGTCAATCTCTTAGTGCTGCCATAAGCACTCCTGCCCCCCCTCCCATTTTGCTAACTAAGTGATTTCCCATTTGCCCATATTGTCACCATATATGTTGTACACAACAAGAACCATCCTATATGCTGATGGGAAAAGGGTAACTATTATATATTTATCCAACTGCCACATGGGACTCACTTGTGTGGAGCTTTACACATAAACATCATAAAGCCTTGTATTATTTTCAAATAAATTCTGTTTCACAAATTAATTGCAAGAATAAATTACAGGAGGAAACCTGAATGTTGGGAATACTGAAAAGAAACTCCTGGACTCCCAAATGAATGACAATATAGAATTGCAAAATTCAGCACGTATACACATACAAGTGTGAACATTAAAGTGTGAACAAGTGAATAGAATAGGGCAGGCGATGCACTGCTCACATTTAAATACAAACAAGACATATAATACACTGTACTATTCCCAATTATATTGTTGTTTCATTCAAAGTTCTTGAACCAAATGGGAAAGTATGTCAACGTTTCGACCACTAACTCACTTATGAGGTCTCCTCAGGACTTCGTTGTTTCCCATTCACACCTTCCACTAATGTGAGGTTATCTGCTTAGCTTTGCTAAACAATCAAATAATATTCAGAGTCCAAAGGCTCTTTTCAGGAGCAGTCTCGGTAGTCCACACCTCCATATATGTGCTGTCTCTATGCCATACATTACAAATATAAACATGGGGTCCAGATGGAATGGTCACCACTACTGGAAAATAGCAAAGGGCAAAAATGCTCCCTCCCGCTGACAAAGCGTGAACGAGAGCTTTATTGGCGGTAGGGAGTATTTTTGCCCCTTATATGACAGTTATAGCTCACAATAATATCAAGACCATAATATGCAGTGATCAGTAGCAAATTGTAACTTATACTTGTTAAATGTACATAAGACATGTCGGCTATGAGAGCTGTCCATCACCAGTACTGTACATTCAAAAACCAAAAATCACGAAATAAACAGGTATGGAATAACTGAAGATATCTATCACACATTGCTGGTAAATTTTGAGGACTTTAATATCATCCACCACTACAGGTCTCAAATATCTATACAATCTGACTGCTTCCTTACATTTCGCAAAGACACTCAGATATGGCATGATAATAAAAATGCTCAACCCAACAGATCTCTCCCTCCTACCATGCCAGTTCAATCTGAGATTTTGTGAACAGTTGTTATCTTGAACAATCCAGTGCAGTAACCAGCTAAGCAGAAAATATCAAAAGAAATACCACAAGGAGACCTGCTGAGCTGTTCAAATCTTCCAGTATACTGAAAAGCATTAAACTGCATGTCTGTCTCTCACACTTCATCATCCACCACACTGCTACACGCCAAGTCCATAACACAATAACCGCACCTAGGGCTTAAAGTGGGATGGAAACAAGGGGGTGGGTCTCTGAATGGTGCGTGGCCAATGTAATTAAGGGTGTGATTTAAAGATTGTAAGCAGAAAAATGTGTGCTTAGCACAGTGTGCCGCCCGACTTGTATTTTGCTGTTTCTGTCATTGCATCCTGATATGCGATGCAACTAGTAACATCATATCTACAACAAGTAAGGACTATTGGCTTTGTCAATGGTTGTTGGTTGCATAAGATAAATAAGCAGCAACTATGGCTTGAATATAAGATTGAAAAAGCTTCCACTTAAAGATCTGGTGACACCAGGACAATGTTACAGCTCCTGAGTTTCAAAAGGAAGGGAAATCCAGAGAGAAAATTACTCTCTTTAAAGGATTTCCCATCCCTTACAACGCTCACCTGGCATGACGTCATGCCGTAACTTCTCCACTAGTGAGAAGTGTGACCACGCACACATCGATGTGCTTGCTGTCACTGCAGTCCGGAAAAAAACAGAACGCCAGTGCCAGGGCACAAAACAGAGCCCGATAGAGACCCGTTTCAAGGCCCCCTTTAAAAAAACTACCAGTGCTCAGAACGGATGGAAACGGGCCAACTTAAAGCCCTAACCGCACCTTGTGATCATCACACACGACATGAAAAGACTTCCCAAATGAGATCAAAACAAAGACAACATCCTTCCAACCACTCACCCTGCACTGTGTAACGTGCTATCCATGTAGGCAAGTACTTCAGCGCCCCACATAGGGGACGAAAGTGCTATATAAATGCTGCAATACAGCCTGTGGTCTAGGTTCATTAAAAAAATATGGGAACTGTGATGCTACATGCAAGGGCACGGGGTGAGACAGTGGGGGCATAATCTGAAACCAAAATATTCTGTCACTTTTTTCAGTCTTTCACCTTCCAGTAACTAAATATAAAATAAGGCACAGCTTAGATGAAACTTAAATGCAAGTTATGTTAATCAGTGGGAAATGCACTGTACATTATGAAACCTCTAGTTAACGCACTGCACCAAATCCTGGATGGTGCAGTGGAGAATAGTGACTTGTGTAGGTTTAGTGATAAAAGGCCCCAGTCTGTGACAGAAAGCCCTGTGTACATTAAGTGATTATTTTAAACTTGCAATACACACAGTATAAGATAGACTACTACAGAATGCGCAAAGGGTTTAAGATAAAAAGTGTTTCCAAAATATAGATTTTTTGCAGGCTGTACCTAGTTTTTTTTCTTTTTTTATAACGGTCTTTTAAAAGCATACACACACTTTACAACTTAGCTGGAAGCTCTCTTACAATACCCCTTGAAAAGAATAAACACCCCGCGGTCTAGGGAGCCTCTCTCTGCGCCCGCGAGGCTCCCCGTGGGAAAGGGACACTCCAAGCCTCTCATAGTCCACTGAAATTTCTTATGGTCCAGGTAGACTAGCTCTGAGGCACCTTACCCTGGAATCAAAGTAGATGCCGCACTGGAAGGAGTCCTCGATGTACAGCAGGCCATGCCCATCCCCCACTAGGTTAAAATCGACGATCACCAGGAGAAGAACCTTAATAATACCGAGCAAACTCGAGTACTAACTACTCAGGTTCAGCAGCCTCACACTCGTGGCTGTTTTTTTAATTTTTATTTAATGCGATTTTATATAGCGCGAACTTTACCCGAAGGTGTCAGAGCGCTTTACATAAGAAACTGTTGCACAACATAAGGACTAAGGATTACATGTGTTACATAAAAGATACAAACAGAAAAAATTGCACATGTACAAGATGTAAAGTCACACAAGGAAGAGATACACAACGAAAGAAAACTTGCAAATGTACAAATAGTAAAGTCACTCAAGGAAGAGATATGAATGGATATACTCTAAGAGTCACATAGGAATGGTAGAGAGTACAAAGGTCTACTGCATATACTAGTGATTAGGGTTATCTCTATAAACATAAGGAAAGGATACGAATGGATATACTCTAAGAGTCACATAGGAATGGTAGAGAGTAGATATTTACCAATATCCGTCTCTCTGCCCGGCGGACACATTTCTCATCAGGCATGCAAACAGGTGAGAGTTGCCCATATTGTAATAAGCATGTCTAATTTATATCAAATTCTTTCTTTACAGAAAGGAAGGACTTTATCGCACTGCAGACGGACTACGGACTTCCCAGCCCAGCAGATGACAAGTTTAAATGGTGTTCATGCGATCAGATTTACACATACCTTCCCCTTTGTAAACCGTTCATCGTCGCTTTTAAAAACTCATTGCATTTCAATGGGGGGGGCGCCAAAGTTCCAAAAATGCCGGTATCACTTCCACTTAAATAAGTATCACTCTTACGATGCACAGTCAAGTATATTCTTTGGAGCAGCACATCAAAAGTTTACGAGGCTGCCCGTCGTTTCTGAGAGTACGGTGCCCACCTGTGGACTACTAACATGGACCATCAGTGCATTCAATTTCACATCATTCATCTTTAACTGATCTTGTAACGGCTGTCATGTTTTCGTTCCGTAATTGTAGCACTTCCGGGTTGCATAGCAACCAATCCTACGGCTGAACATATCCTGGGTGCCGGTTATAAATGAGCGCTCTAGGACGTGAGAATTACTGTCCCTCAACCAATCCCAGTGCGCCATACATCTGTGGTGTGATGGCCTCACATGCCTCTGTTCGGGCTGTGCAGTGCAGCTCGTAAGACGGATGCTGCTGTTCACGTGGAAGGGAGTGGGTCTTAACTGGAGCTCCTACTTTGACGGGGTCTAACACCCTATCTATTTCGGGCGGGGAATTGCCAGATTAGGCTGGAGAGGAGGATGGAGGAAAGGCAAGGAAATGACGGTCAATACAGCAAGAGCTGCGCGCGGTATTGTCTTGTATTACAACAGCTATTAGAGGTGGGCAAGCTAACCAATTAAGAAGGGATCGCCGAGCCAACGGCCTGAATTGGCTCTAAGCCTGTGCTCCAGGCGAGCCCCGTAAACAGATAGCATGTAAATCATAGATCAAAAACCGCGTGACTATACGATACATACTCTTCGAAATTGAAAAAAGTGTATTTCTTTAACATTCAAAACCTTTTCACCTTAATACATGAGCTTGTATCCTTGCATGGAGATATTTTTAAACATTAACTTAGAGGCGTTCCAGCCCCCTCTGACGTAATGCCATTATGGAACTGAGGTTCGAGCCAGTTGTCGAGTGCACTCGATATGGACCCTAAGTTATTAATTGAGATGGAGCACCAATCAAGGCTATTAAATCAAACTCGTGTTTTTAGTACAGTTCACTTCTTGAACTCCACTATTTGAAGGTGCCCATATTGATATCCAAGAAAAAACAGACTCAGTGAAACAAATATGTTGCCAAGAATCACGCAGTTTGGTCAAGTAGAGAGGACAGGACTCTTCCTTAGTTTTCTGTTTTCCCATTGAGCAGTTTCGCCACTCGATGGTCCTCTTTCTCTCGTTTTTATCATCAAAAGTGTATACTTTGTTCCTGTTTACCAAACTCCTCTTTTCTTCTGTGTTTTTTTAAGGAAATTCGATTCAAGCAGCAATGCACAAAAAATGAAAAACCGATTGTGTTATTAAATAGTTCAGCCGGGAAGAACAGCTAAATGCACTAGGTCTGAGGACATCAAGTTTGAGCTTTTTTTTTTTAAATTAACTTTTTATTTCTCAAATCACAGTTATCATTATCGAGCACAATACATATCGATTTGAAGGTACAGTATAATTTACACTCACGTGTTTACACATTGTAGGCATCTAGCAGTTGGACAGATTCAATCTTTTGCAAATTGCCATATCGTCTGTTGGTGACTTGCAAATCTCACCCCTGAACACATTCCAAGTCTCCCACTTTCGATCCCACTTTTTGGGGTAACCTCGCATCTTGTATACCTCCTTTTCTGCTATCATGCAGCGATCCATTTCTGCCACCCATCTAATCGTTAAAGGCTGTACACTGGAACCCCAAGACATTGGTATAGCCCTCTTTACCAATAGGTATCGCAATGCCACCCATTGTTGTTCAAGATCAGTGGCCTCCCGTATGTTGAGAAGCCCCAACCCTGGCGTCAAATTAATGTCTTTACCTATCGTGTCCCTTATCTTCTTGGTTGCACTGTCCCATCAGGGACGTATCTCGGGGCATTCCCAGAGGACATGGTAAAAAGTGCCATCTTGACCGCAGCGTCTGAGGCATAACGCGCCTGCAGTGCAGCCAATCTTGCGGCTCCGCGTTGAGGGGAAGAGGGCACATCGCATCCTCCAAAATCATTGCTGAATGTAGCATGAGAAAATACCCCCAACAACACGCATAAGGCTCATGAGGCCTTTTGGTCAATATCATGAAGTCTTCTTTATACGCATAATGAGCGTAAACCGACCACGATACTGAACTAGGTACATTACACCTATAGTTCACCCCCCCTTTTTTGTATTATACACTTTAACATTTACATTTCATGTGAGTAAGGTGGGGACCGTTGTGCATTTCCCGTCCTGAAGAAGGAGTTTCTGACTCCGAAACATGTCCATGTAGACGCACTAACGAGGTTGATGTACATAATTATACACTAACAACCTCCCACTGCACCCCTTTTAATGATACCAGCCAGGGGTTTAATTAAAGTTTATTTTTTCACCCCATGAGCCAGGTATTTTTTAATTTTCACTACCCCACTACTCGCATTAATTAGAACCCCCCCAGACATAGTCCACTGATGGTGCTCCCACGTAGTCATCGGTCGCAGCACGCTGCATCCCGTAGAGGTTTGTGAAGACCCCGATGATGAAGCATGACACCAAGGGTCCTGTTGGTGTGTGAGGGGTATTTAAACAACACTGTGTGCTCCCCACCAAAGTAGGGACCAGCACCCCCACTGTCCGAGTGGTTTCCAATTTGTTTATACAATATACTCGAGGAGACAGAATCCACTTTTTCTCTCCCTCCCTCCTTTGTTATGTATTTGACAATAGATGCTAGCCTTTAGTCCAGGGGTAGAACACCCTGTTCCAAGCTCTCGTAATGCATATTCTTAAGGTGTGGAGCTATTTTTAGGGCCATGCCTTTGAGGATTTCAATTGGGATCCCATTAGGCCCCATTGCCTTCCCAGAATTAATGGCAAATATGGCTTTGCAAATTTCTTCTGTAGTTATGTCAGCATCTAAGGCTTCTCTGTCACTGTCTGAGATGGTGGGAAGGGGTATTTCCTCCAAAAGCTGGTGTGAGTCGTTGGTGGAGGTGGTAGTTTTGGAAGAGTGTTTCGCTTCTAGGTGGTCTGCAAATGCGTCTGCCACCTCCTGTGGGTCAGTCACACTGCGTCCTGTCGTCGAGTGAAAGTTCTGTGACCCACCTGGCCCCCTGATCACGCCGCTCTAACCACACTAGTATTTTCCCGGCTTGTTCACCCAATTCATACACTCTGTGGCGTGTGCGGAGGAGTCTAGTCTGAGTTTTTTCCAGAGCGAGAGCGTTATATTCCAGTTGTTTATTTCGAAAATCCAAGCCGTAGTTTCGGAGGGCGAGGTGTTATGTGCTGTTTCAAGGTGGAGCAAGTCACTTTCTAATTGGGTCAGTTGAGCATTTTGGTTCCTAATGTATCCGATTTTTAATGCTAGTGCCCACCCTTTAATCACTGTATTGTAAGCCTCCCAAATGGTGCTGAGTCCACAGAGCCAACATGCTCATTAAAATAATAGTCTGTGTGTTCTGCCAGGTTGTCTTTAATATCTGGAATTGTCAAGAGCCATGGATTAATGATTATGGGACCTTGGTCACGTTTTCGATGTAAAGTAAGGTCAGTCATGAGGGGAGAATGATCTGATATACCTCCCGGGAGGCCGCAGGGGTGTCGGAACAGGTCTGTGTCCATTAGTGATGTGAGAAGATAGTCAATGCAAGACAAGCTGTTATGCGCATTCAAGTAATGTGTAAAATATGCAGTGGTGGGGTTTAATGTTCGCCAAATGTCAGTGATACCCATCGCTTGGGCAAAATCCGCCATGTGCGTAGTTCGTCGGTGTGATGGTCTTTGGGGGTGCCTGTCCAATGTCTCGTCCATCACCATATTGAAGTCACCTCCTAATATAAATGTACCCTGGGGGAGATCTACAAGAATTTTGCCCAGGTCTTGTAGTGCAGCTCTACCCTGTGATGGTGGAAGATAAACTGAGATTACATTAAGGGGTCTGCCCTCCCACATCACCTCTAGCACAACAAATCTACCCTGCGGATCACTCCACACCCGTATGGGTGTAAGGGCGAGAGTTTTACATAGGAATATACCTGTGCCTCTAGATCCTGACGTGAATCTTGCGTGGACCAGAAGCGTGTATCCCAATCTGTTAAGAGCCTAGCAACTATTACCTACTAAGTGTGTTTCTTGGAGCAGCACTAGATCTGGAAGTTGCCATTTAAGGTACTGTAAAACTATTCCTCTTTTTATCTTACTCTCTAACCCATTAACGATCCACGTCATTATGGATAGCTTCATGTCTCTCGTCTCTGTCATGTTGGGCAGTGGTGGAGAGTCAAGGGGATAAATAGTGCGGATAATCTTGTTGCAAATAGCCCCTCACATCCAGAGGGGTAATCGGACATATCAACACTAACAGGGTTTATTTATTTATTTATTTAAAGTTTTATATAGCGCAAACAAGATCTTTGCAGATATCAGAGCGCTTTACAGAAACAAAGGATAGGGGCAACAAGAGGGTGATTTAACAAACTATAGGAAGCAATATAATAGTCAGTAGTAAGTGCGTGGCAAAGTAGGATAGCAATCATGTAAAAAATATAATACCAATAAACAATCAGGTAACCAATGATGCAAAAGCTGTGCAATGTCTTTGATCCAGCAACAATAGAGTTCAGGTGAACTTAGCCATAAGGATGGCTTTTACCTCTTTCTTAAAAAATGCAGTGGAAGGGATAAGCCTGGTTTCAGGAGGGAGTGCATTCCAGATCCTGGGTGCCATTCCTGAGAAGGAGCGTTTGTATGTTTTTTCCTTCCGGAATCTGCGCGGTTTCAGGAGGAGATTGTTTGTGCTTCTATTGGATCTCAAGCCTCCTGATATAGTCAGCTTTTGAGCGAGGTAGTTGGGTGACTTGTGGTGAACGGCCAGGTGTGTCATACAGGCAATTTTCAGCTGTATTCTGGCTTCAAAAGGCAGCCAGTTCAGGGATTTTAAGTCAGGGGATATATGCGAATGTTTTCTTGAGCCAGTGATAAGTCTCGCGGCAGAGTTCAAAGAGGCTCTTAGGGGTGCGGTTGTTGATAGGGGGAGTCCGCTGAGAGCCACAATTCCGTAGTCTATGCGAGGGATGACTAGGGCTTGTACAGCAGTTTGGAAGTGCTTAGCTGGGAGGAAGGGTTTAAGTTTCCTCAAAGTGTTGATTTGGAAATTAGCTCCTTTAGTTGCTTTGCTAATGTGCTGCTGCATGTTGAGATTGGCGTCAAGTGTGATGCCTAAGGATCTTGCGGAGTCCACGATGGTGGGTTGGACATTGAGTGCAGTTAGGTGATTGAGCCAGGTTTGGGTGGTGGCGATTTTCGCAGGAGGTGAGATCAGAAGGAACTCAGTTTTTAGAGCATTTAGTTTGAGGTGCTTGTCGGCCAACCATGATTGGGTGTTTCTTAGTGTGGAGTTCAGAAGTTTGAGGTCTTCCGGGGATTGTAGCTTGAGGTAAAGTTGAATGTCATCGGCGTACATATGGAAGTGTACATTCGATGCTTGAAGCAAGGTGGTGAGTGGTTCCATGACGAGGATGAACAATGTGGGGGATAGGGAAGATCCTTGTGGGACGCCTAAAGTTACAGGCACAGATGAGGACAACACGTTGTTGATCTTGAACTTCTGAGACCGGTTATGTAGGAAGGAAGTGAACCATTTGAGAACAGTCCCGGATAAACCCATTCTGGTGTTTAACAACTCCAGTAGATTCTCATGTTTGACAGTGTCAAATGCTGAGGAGAGATCAAGAAGGATGAGGAGGCAGGAATCGTTGCGTTCAAGGATTTGGAGGGCATCATCGATAATGTGCGTCAGCCGTCTCCTTACTGTGTTTTGCTCGGAAGCCTGATTGATGAGGGTTGAGGAGGTCAAACTGATCAATGTGTTTTGTCAGTTGGAGTTGTACGCATTTTTCCAGCAGTTTGGCCAAGGTGGGGATGTTGGTGATAGGGCGGTAATTGTTTAGGTCGGCCGGGTCAGCTGTAGGTTTCTTGAGTATAGGAGTGACTTGCCCTACCTTGAGGGAGTCTGGGATGAGTCCTTGTTGAAGGGAACTGTTAATGATTTTAGTCCAGAGTGGGAGGAGCAGGGGGGTGAAGTCTTTTACAGCATTAGCAGGTAGGGGGTCTGTGAGGTGATTAGAGAGCTTCAAGGTGCCAAGCAGTTTGTGAATTGTTTCTTCAGAGTAGGTGTCGAAGGACGTCCATGACGCGTTATTTTTAGGTTGAGTGGTGGTCATGTTGATGGGGCTGGAGTATCGGCTTACATCATTGAGGAGGTCACTTCTTATATTGTCGGTCTTTAGCTTAAAGAAAGCAGAGAAGTCTTCACAGTGTGGTGTATCACTTGTTATGCTGTTTGATTGTAAAGGTTGCATCTTGGTTTGAGTTTTGACTAGTTCGAACAGTTTTCTTGGTCGGTTTTTTGCTTGGGCCAGCTGGTGACTAAAGAAGTCAGATTTCGAACGCTTGATTTTCCTAAATTAGGCATTTCTTATTCTTAAGCGTTTTAAGGTGCAGTGCTGAGGGGTCAGATCTCCAGGTGCGCTCTGCCATTCGCAGAGCACGCCTGTCCTCATTGAGTCTACCACAGGGGTCTCCAACCTTTTCTGTAGCGAGAGCTACTTTTGATCCTTGAAAATCATCGTGAGCTACTAAAGGCCGAGTAATGTGCAGATTATTTCTAAAGTCCCCCACACACCCAGCTTCACTAACTAGGGATGAAGAGATGCTTATTAGTGTCTGCAATGCACAATATGAAACCAGAGAGCTTATATTAGTCCCGGTTTTCCTCTTCAACACATTGTGTGCACCTGACCTCTGCTGTAACCAGCGAAGAAGACTACAATCATAAGAAACCAAACAGACCTGCAGTGCTGTTCACAGCTGCCAGCGTACTAAAAACCATGAACTTCACATCTGCCTCTCACACCTTCTCAACCACCAAACTATTATGTTCCATAACTCTGAAAATTGCACCTCGGTAGTCATCAAGCAAAACATGGAAACACTTACCACATGAATCACAAATTAAAAAAATAACACCTTTCTAACCACACAGCCTACCTACATGGATTATGTAGGTAAGAGCTCCAGTCCCCTACATAAGGGTAGTAAGCATATGACGATATAAATGCTGCAATACAATGATTTTATTACATAATGCCCTGTTCTAAATTCTCACAAGCTCGGACCTTTAAATGCCTGAGTTCAGGGTGTGCGCTGTACAAAAATGTCCCAAACCAGACTATGCATTTGCTCCATGTAATAATTACTTACGCCACAAGTATGGTGCACATGAATTGTCACTTAGTTATTATTAAGATAGCATTGTCATCAAGGATGGTGGGAGTACATCATTTCATGCTCAAAAGCTATTACTTCTAATAATGCCTCTCAATGTAGTGATATGATTTAATGTTCAAGTGAAATGCTCCTGCAAGTAGGAATAATAAACGCAGTGATTTTTAAAAAGACTCCATCATATTTTTGTACAACTTTTATGTCACTATTTACATTATTTGCAAGTCTTCGCTCATGGAAGGTATGGGCCACAGGTCCTTCACTTGGCCCATGCTCAGCTTTCCATGTTATTTATTGGCCTCATTTACAACAGAAAAATATGGCCTCTGCCGGGGTGAGCTACTTGTTTAAATGGGATCAATTTAAAGTGAAGTGTCAAGCCTTTTATGCTCATTGTGTCAAAAAATTAACACTTCATTTAATTTTTCTCCCTTTGTCATTAACTTAAGGCACCATTTTACATGGATTTTTTTTTTAAATAAAGTACTTCTTGAACTTGGAAGCTCTTCATGAGCCCAAACTGGATCAGGAACCTAATTTTACATTTCTCCCATAATTTCATTAACATTTAGTGAATAGACACGTACAATTATGGTCCTGGTTCCGGTTTGTGGCCAGCAATAATGTGCAAGGTACACTTTTTCTTTAAAATTAAAGGCTGCCTATGAAATGGTGCTTAATTGTAATAATGAAATCAAAACAGTGTTTCAAATGGATTAAAAAATAATAATATATCAATTGTAAGCTTTCCATTGCATTATACACCCACAACTGCATTACAATGCAAATCGCATTTTAAACCAGACAAAGAATAGCCATTATCCAAGGACTACTCCACACATGAGCAGTAATGGCTATCAAAAAAGAAACTTCCCAATTACTCGACATAATGATGTAATCTTAGTCATCGCCACGTTTGGAAAGATGTCGAGCACAGACTGCTCCATCTATGACAGATTATATGCAGTAGCAGATGCAGTTGCTGGTATTGAAAGATTTGTCTCCAAACGTATTTAGAAGTTGACAAACGATATTTAGTGATTTGAAACTAAAGTTATTGATTAAATTCAATGCGCATCTATTCTACCCAGAAAAATGGTATCATATAAGCCCACCTCAAGTGTTTTTTTGGCATACAAGATTTCTGAGTATTGGAAACGGCTCATGTTTCAAATGCCAGAAAAAAGCAATTCACACACTCATTTGGAAAAAAAAAGTTTCTCTTGTTCACTGACCTGATGCAGGTCCAATTGTTCCTAATGTGTGAAGTGATGCAGCTCCCACGCTGCTGTATGCAGAGACAATTGTGCCTGCAAGGCTCCCGTTCCCGCCTCCAAGTCGAAGTAGGGTCAAAGCACGATGCAGGCAGCATAAGGCAGGCCTCGTGGTTCTCGTGGGCTGGCGGACACTGCTCATGCTGGGCCTGCATCAGCCACTTAACCCCGCCCCAGATAGGCTCCATTAGCCAGCAGGAGCAGTAGGTTTCTGTGACGGCGGTCATATTTAAGAGGGCGGGAAAAGCCCAAAATACAATCAAAGCGTTTCAAATATAAAACGTTCTCTTGTCCACAGACCTGATGCAGGTCCATTGTTCCTAATGTGGGAAGTGCTGCAGCTCCCACGCTGCGGTATGCAGAGACAATTGTGCCTGCAAGGCTCCCGTTCACGCCTCAAAGTCAGGTACGGTCAAATCACGATGCAGGAAGCATAAGGCAGGCCTCGTAGTACTTGTGGGATGGCTGACACTGCTCATGCCGGGCCTGCGCCAGCCACTTAACCCCGCCCTAGACAGGCTCCGTTAGCCAGCAGGAGCAGCAGGTTCCTTTGACGGAGGACACAATTAAGGGGGCTGAAAAAGCCTAAAATATAAACATAACAACGACGATAGGATACTAAATTGAAAGTCAGGTCGCGAGCTACTGACAGGGTGTCAACGAGCTACCAGTAGCTCGCGATCGACTGGTTGGAGACCCCTGGTCTACCATCATACCATGGGTTCGAGTTCTTGGTGGGGACTCTTCAGTTGTAGGGGGGCGGCTTCGTTGATTATTGAGGTCATAGAGTCGAGGTAGAGGTCGGTCAGAGATTGAACATCAGAAGCGCCCGAGGGGGTGGAGGAGGAGACTGCAGGTGTGGGAAGGCAAGGAGATGGGGTTAAGATTCTTGATGTCCCTTTTCCAGATCTTGGTTTTGGTGGGTTGAGCCGGGTTAAGTTTAACTTTTTCGTTGATGAAGAATGTGATAATGTGGTGGTCTGAACAGTCACAGGGTTGGATTGCCCCCAGTTGGATAGAGTCCTCTTTGGCGATGATAAGGTCAAGGATAGAGCCTTTGTCGTATGTCGGGCTGTTGCAGATTTGGGTGAGGTCAAGCGCATTAAGGAAAGTTTTGAGACTATTCACCACTGCGTCTTTCTGGTCGTTCCAGTGGAGGTTGAAGTCACCCAGGTAGATTTGAGTGATCTGCCGACCGGCGTTGGATGATATCGTGTCCATAAGCTGTTGGGTTAAGGTGAGGTTGTCCCCGGGTGGGTGGTAGATGACATGTAAAGAGCATGCAGGTTTGCCCTCGCTGGTGATAGAGGCAGATGAGTTCACAGGAGGTGAGGGAGGGGGAGGTGACTTTAGTAACTGCGAGGTTGCTCCTAAAAATGCATGCGATTCCCCCGCCCGTCTTGCCGGTCCTGTCAAGTCTAATGATGGGATAGTTGGGGGGGACTAGTATGTCCATTATAGGTGTTGAGGCTTCAGTTAGCCACGTTTCAGTCAGAATGGCTAGGTCAAGGCCCATTGATATGATGAGATCCGCGATGTCGGAGGAGTGTCTCGGGGCCGATCTGCAGTTGAGTAGGATGCATTTGAGTCTGGGGTAAGTAGGGTGGTCGAGTGTTCTAGAGAAAGGCGGACTTTTCTGAGATTATTGGGGACGGAACTTCTGTTGCTTAGTGTGGGGGGCCTAAGGGGATTTGTGAGAATCGTGGGTATGGGGAGGTGTGTGGTGGTTGTGTGGTCTAAGTGGCCTGGGTCATATGAGCGGAGGAGGGTGAATAAGTCGCGGTCAGAAAGGGAGTTGAGGGCGCGACGGGGACGGCAGGTGTGATTGCGGGCGGGGATAGAGGGCCAATGCGGGGAGTATTGAGTGACAGGGTCTGTGTGGAGGGTGGGGGACTTGTGCGAGGGAGTGGTGGTGGGTAGGGGGTGTCTGGGGGTGTGTGAAAAGAAGTTCTTGGATGGTGTGGAGATCTTCTTTGACTTGTATGAGGGTGGATATAATCATGTCCAGAGTTGGATTGGGGATGGGAGCCATGGGCGAATGGTTGAGTACAGAACTGGAGTGGGAACTGGAGCGGGGGGAGAGGGATGTGCTAGCGTCAGTGCAGGGCTCTGCGGTAATAGTAAGTGGGGTGGCATTCGATGGGTGAGAGAATTTGTGGGTAAGGGGTGTGGATGAAGTAGGGGGGAGGTTGGTAGCATAGGCGAGGACGATGGAGGGAGGCGGCGCAGGTGAGTTGAGGGATGATTGCAGGCTGGAGATGGGGGGGGGGGGTGCCAGTGAGATAGTGGGGGCTGAGAACGGGGGGGAGAGAGGAGGGGTTGAGGTAAGGGAGGTGATGTGTTCTGTGAGTCTAGTTGGGGGAGTGAGAGTGGGGGGAGATGGTCCTGCCGCGGGGCGGGGGAGATAGGTTCAGGGCGGTGGTGGGTTCTGCGAGACTCGTAGAAGATGTGAAGTGGGGGGTAGGGAGGGTGGGGGTATGGAGGATGTATGAAGGAGAGTGATCTTCGCCAGTGGATGAGGGGTGTGGAGAAGTAACATCGGGTGGGTGACTGACTACCGCACTGGGGGGAGGGGAGCGGTGTGTGTCGTTCAGTTGTTGTGATAGGTTAGGCATGTTAGATTGACGATTGGAAGTTGAGGGTGTTGTGTAGTCTGAGGTGTTAGGAGTGGAGGTCCGCCGGTTGGAGATATGTTCTATCAAGGTGGGGAACAGGTTGTCGAGTAGGTCAAGGTTCCTATCTGTGGATTGGAATAGAATGCAGAACATTGCCATACATTCACCCCCAGCACAGAGATCTGGGCCCAAATCCACTTTTTTTGTTCACCATGCCATCCCAGCCTGGACCCAGCCACACGCAAATCCATCTTGACCCTGCACCCAATGGGAAAAGTCCAGTCCGAACTGCCAGGCCAGGTTCTCATTGGACGCAGGTTCAAGACTTATCTGCACATGGATGGGTCCAAACTGGGGTGGTGTGGCGATCAAAAAAGGATTAAACCCAGATCCTTGTGACGGGTGTCAAAGTTTGCATCATCCAGCATCCCGTCCATCAATGGTTTCTGTTGAAATAATGCATGCATACATGCCAGGAGACTGGGAAGCAATCCAAACTTGGTTCCTCCACCCAACAACTTTGGAAAGGCCTGGACACAAGAATGGAATTGGATAACAGACTTACAGCTGTACTGAAAAACATCTCATTATCCATCAGGACCGCCTCAATGCTGCTCCAATTTAGGAAAGCGTTGGAGACTCAGCTATTTAAAGAACACTTCACAACTGTTAACAACTCAGTTTCCTCTTCCATTACTCGCCAACTTTAAGTTTCCCTGAGACCATGAACAAGCTCCACAGCCTTTTGGCAAAGTTAGCGCTATAGAAATACTATGCATACTCACCTTTGGCATAGCATCACATCGACATAAGGATTAAACTGGATAACTGCCTCCCAGCCATAAGATATGCATTATTATAAGTGCCAGCAGCCATTCAGCACCTGAAGACCAGCACCCTGCCTGAGACGAAAGACTAACCATGGTGGGCCAACTCATCACAGACGTGGGAAAGAAACAATATCAGCCCTACCTCGAACCACAAGACCGAATAGTCTTTCGGACTGCCTTCCAAGACTTAAACATCCCACAATTATAATTTAGTAGATTACGCCAAATCTTACTTGACCCATCATTACAGCGCTGATAAGAGATCTGCCAGGTACACCATCGGGGAAGATCTGTCTCAGTGCGCCTTTGGTGTCCTAAATCATGATTTTCTTTTGAACATTAAAATTAGATGCCAATGTAATGGCGATTGAAGAGGGAAGAGCCCAGTTCCGAATCCCCAGCAGGAATAACTATGACTCTATTAACCTATTCTCAGTTGTAGTTTCCTTTACCTCCCAGTGGTCCGGCCGGTAACTGTCTCTATAGTGCTAGACTCTGCATAGAGAAGTCTATAGAGCGAGGCCAAACAAGGTTCTATCATGGCGGCTAGCGTGATAGTGAGAAATGGCAAAGCAAACAAACGCAATTCCAGATGGGGTAGTTCCTGGAGAATAAAAACCCCATTAAGATGGCGTAAGGTGGTGCTGTCTTTTCTAGGTATCATTAACCTCCTCACCGAATTTGACAAACCAGCACCCGCTTCAAACAATGCAACAAGCAACAACGATTCAGATCATGATATAGGCCCTAGTTCACCCTCCGAAGCAGAAGAAGACACAATAGTAGACCTCAGCGAAACCGTCGAGTTTGTGGCCTCCTTAGCCAAGAATAACATTGTTACAACCAACTTTGAAAATCTACCTGATGTGTACGAGGTCAGCAAAGAATTAACAACAAAGAAAAGTGACTGCACAAAAAAGTCACATATTGGAAATACCCAAACGAAAAGTATAAATGTGACTTGTGTGGAGATATATTGGGAACTTTTAAAGAATTGAGAAAGCATGTCTCCAAAAACCATTATGGCTTCTATCTCAAAACGTATTGCTCAAAATGTGACAATATTGCATGCCATTATGCCAAATGTAAAGGAGGACCTCAAAAGGAGAGCTGCCATTCCTGTGCAGCTTCTGTAACCTCAGATTCGGATCAAAGATTGGAGTTTCACAACATGCTCGGCATGCACATTCAAGAGCGCAAAATGAGGCTAGACTAGCAGATCTAGCAAGTAGCAAACCATCAAAATTATGGTCACATTAAGAAGTACTGCTATTAGCAGAATTGGAAAAAGTGTATGAGAACAAGAGAAACATTAACGCGCTGATGGTTCTGTACTTTGACAATCAAAACAGAAAACAAATTGCACAAAAAAGAAGAGATAGAAGGGATAAGAGCAAAAAAATCGACAAAGGATGTACTGCAAGCATCCAATATCTCTGAGAATGACTCCTGCGATGAACCAGAGATTTCAGTGGAAGTAACAACGGAAAGGTACAGAGACTTTATCAATCTGAAACGAGCGTCAGAAATAAAAAAACTTTGATGAACTGAATGAAAGAATCACAGAAGTCGAGAGGTACACCAAAGAGATCCAGCATCATCAGCATCATGATACTGCTATGGATCTGAAGAATTAGATAGTGACTTATATCTCATAAAACACCAATGATATAAGTCCTGTACCAGCAAATCGTACCGAACCAACGAGCGAACCCAATATTGAGCCTATGAACCCTGACACAGTACAAAACAAGATAGCAAAGAAAGATAAGAAAACCAGAAGGCTCAATCGGACACACAAGAAAAATTATGCAAAGGGCAGCTACAAAGAATATCAGGCAATGTTTAAAAAGGACAAAAAGAAAATTGCCAGGATAATCACTGATGGGGCAGAAGAGGTCACTTGTCAAATCAGTGCTGATGAAATCTTCCAATATTATAAAGACATACTTGAAAAAGAAAACAAGAAAAATCCCGAATTCATCCCAATTGATCGGATAGCGGATGAATGGGAAATTGGAAGACTGTGTAAGGAAATTACACTGCTCGAAATAACCAAAGCCTTCGATGAATCAGATTTAAAGAAAGCAGTTGGGCCTGACAAGATTGGTCTGAATGACTTGAATAACATGCATAACAAGCAACCAAGACTGCTGTCCAGATTCTTAACGTCTTGGTTATCAATGATAAGAGTACCAGAAAGTATTAAAAAGTACCGGTCGATATTGATACCTAAGAACGTACCAATTAGCGAACTTTAAAAAATCAGTAATCGGAGGCCAATTACCATTGGTACGGCATTCATGAAGTTGTTCACGAAAATATTAACCAAAGTACTCACATCTTTCATTGAACTGGATACGACACAAAGAGGCTTTATGACTGTTCTGTAGAACATCATAAACGGGGCACGAAAGAACAAAAGTTTCTTAGCAGTGGTACTCATAGATATCTCAAAAGCCTTGGACTCTGTCAGCCATGGTCACATTTTACAGAGTCTTGAAAGGCACAGAGTTCCATCATACATCAGAGACATAATAAAAGACTTATATACTGACTCAACAACATTTTTCAAGGGAAAAAACAATGAAGCAACTCCAGAAATAACAATGAAATTGGGAGTTAAGCAAGGTGACTCTTTATCCCCACTGTTGTTTAACATTGCCATGGATCCTTTGATTTGTGATCTTCAGAAAGATGGCAAGGGCTTCACATTCGGTACCGATGGTGTCATTGAGCAAATCACTGCTCTTGCCTTTGCCCATGACATCGCAATACTCAGCATTACCTGGGAAGGAATGAGTACAAATCTGAAAATCATTGAAATATTCAGTAAAACAACAGGCTTAAAGCCTAATGTGAAAAAACACATGGATTTTATATTAGTCATCATAAAGATAAGATCCTGGTCAACAACTGTAAACCATGGGAATTTGAAAAACAAAATATTGAAAACATTCATCCAGGAGAAAGTGAGAGATATCTCGGATTGAACTTCGACGCACACACCGGCTATTCAAACAACAACAAAATTAATGAGGTTCTTGTTGACTGGGCTCAAAAACTCAACAATTTACCACTTAAGCCCACACTGGAAATAAAAATGTTGTCAATATTTGATCCCTAAACTGTCATTTAAACTGGAAATGACAGGAACTGAGGCTAAAACCTTAAACATTCTGGATCAAACAATAAAAAAAGTATGTCAAACATTTCCTACACCTACCTGCATACACATGTGATGGTCTCCTGTATTCGAAAAATTCCTATGGGGGCCTCAGTATACCAAAGTTATGTACAATTGGTCTAAACAAAATCAATAGTTTATTGTATCTCAGGGAAGCTCCAGATCTGTACATAGCTTATTCATTCATGTATGCAGGAGTAATCAATGAAAAAATTGATAACATCAAAACACACAAACTCAACATTGCAGACAGTAGATTTTTTTGGTAGCAACATATGATTGGAGGAAAGAGGAATTTGAGAAATGGGCAAATCTCACTGTCCAAGGTGATGGTATAAAATATTTATCAAGTAATCCAACCTTAGGGGAGGAGCCAAGATGGCGACCGGGACGGACGTGTAAGCTCCAGGCTCCGCGAGCCGTCCGATCCTGCACCGAAATCCTGTCACTAATCCTGACCGTACCTTGTCTAAATGGAGACACGCGAGCGCTGAGGTCACCGGTGTTCTTTTTGGACCTCTGCCGACTGTTTATACGGTGAACTCGCACCGTTTGCCGACCCCCGATGCCGACCCGGGACCTGGAGCCGATCGCCGCCATTGGACGCGGCTGGGCGCGTCAGCCTGACACGCTGGTACGACACTGGCTGGGACAGGAGCGCTGCTGATCGCGGAGACGGGCTGCATCGCCCCTTCCGAAGCGGTAAGGCTCCTTGCTGGGTCGCCCTGCCTACGAGAGAAACGGGAACCCAACCCACAGCGATTTCCCCCGATGAGCTGCCTGAGGACTGAACGGAGTCCATCTTGGGGTGCCTGCTCTACCGCTGCTCGTCCGCACCGCTGGTTGGAGAGAAAGCTCTCGTTCTGCCCTGCTCTGGACCCGCGTGCCGCCAGTTTGTTGGTGGCTCCCACTCTTCTTGCTCTCGCCTGCGTAGTCGCCCCCCTCTCTTCACTGCTAGCTTGCTGCTGGGGTAGCCATGACGCCCCCTCCCATGTAGAAGGAAGATGGCGGTCTCTTTGTCCTCAACGAGCAGGATCCTGCCTACATGTGAACTTGGGGAAGCGCCTGTTCAGTATGAGTCAGCCGGCAATACAGAGAGAACCGACCTGCGGCGACATCCTGGCTGCCCTGTTAGATTTGCGGGCGACAAGCCTGTATATTGGAGCAAAAGATAGTGGGAGCTGCCTTGTGCCTGACACAACTACGTTCGACTGGCCCCCTGCTGCCGCTGACTACCCCTGTCCAGGAGGCAGTGTTACACCGCGAGAATGTGGAGATACGGACAGACCTTGGGTGTGAAGCTGACTGTTTCACTTTTGACGAGGATACTGTTGCGAAGTCACCCTCCGCTTTGCTGCCTGATACTGTTGCTACTGACTCGACACTATGGCATTCCCCAGAGACTTTCCGGGCGCTGGTCCCCCTCCCTGCCTTTGCCACCGTGATTCTTTCTCTGTGTTCGCGGAGTGTGTGTCATCTTGCGCCAGGGAGGGCGCCCCGCCACCTGGGCACTGATACTGTTGTCGACTGGGGGCGCTCATTTCCTCCTCCTCTTCGTCTTCCTTGTTGGAGGAGGCCATTTTGCTTCTTTGTCCGGCCGGAGGGGAGTGTACAGCGGTGGACATGCCTGGAGGTATTTCGGCGCTCTGGTCAGGGCTGAGGATGTTCCACACGTTGACTTGCCGTATTGACTGGTGATGACCTGGCCTGGAACGTTTTTTGCTATGTTTAGTGCGCTGGGGGGGTGCTCTTTTTCTTTCAAGGTCGCAGTTATAAAACCCTATTGTCTGTCACCGTAGCCAAGATGTCGGTTCTGGGCGGGATGGGGGGTCCGGAGGTAGACCACTTTATTCTTATTTGATGCGATGTCTCCCAATTTCGGTGTTACGTCTGGCGTAGAAACCATTGAAGTGCTTGTGAGTCCGGGAAGCTTGATAATTGCGGGCTCCTCCCCACCTTCTTAATTTTTGGGAGTTATAGATTAGTCTACATACTCCCTATATCTCAAGGATAACACTTTTTCTTTTCTTCTGCTTCTCTTCTAAATTTCGGGTTTATTGGGCGACAGACACACTGCTGGGGGGGGGGTAGGCCGTAGCCTCTGCATGCGTGTAGGGTGGGGGGATGGGGGATTTTTATTTTCTGTTTTGGTTTCTATGGTGCCTTATTTATTTGGTGTTCGTCCTCTTTCTCTATGTTTCTTGGGTCCATGTCAGGTTAGGATGGGGGGGTGGCGGTGAATTCTGTGTCCTTTCCTGGTTCTGCTACCTCTTCGGGGTGATTACGCCGCCATCCCGCCTGGGGGTCCTAGCTTCTTGGGTACTTGGATCTTTTAGACACACTGTCGATGAGGTTAGACCTCACCTGCTTGGGCCTTTTTCTTTCCTTATTGTTTTTGTAAATTTATATTGTCGGACTTTAATAGTTGCATATGAAAAAAACCTTTAAAATTAACCTTCATAACTCCTGAGACACGATACCACGTTGCTTTACAGTGTAACTTTCGATGTTTGATATGGTCCGTATGTGATATTGTGTCATCGTAATGTATGCTATGACGCATCAGCAGTTTTCGTGGCCGGCCGTGTGGTTGTAGGCCCGTATTTGTACTTCTGATATTGCGTAATAAAGGTTTTCAAAAATTAAAAAAAAAAAAAAAGTAATCCAACCTTAAATTTCAGGATCGGCAAGCACCAGAAAAAGATAGAAAATCAATATATAGCTGTGCTGATGTTGAGAGCAAATGTTTTGTATACTAGAGACACCATCACTAGGGGAAGATATTGTACATTTGCTACTTGTAGATACTGCAAAGATGTGTGCGAAACAATTTCACATATTTCAGGTGCATGTCCTAAAACCAAGGACATAAGGATAACAAGCATTTACAATGCAATGGTCTCGGCATTATTAAAGGTAGAGCTATTGGCATTGCTCATGACATTTCTTTTTTTTAAAAATCATAAATAAATGGCATTATCATTAACATTACCAATAGCTTGCATATGCGAGACCTATTGCATTAGTACCCACACACAGAATAAGTAGTAGAGTGAGTAGTTGATAGTGAGTAGGAGAGAGTTATTAGGAAAGCGAGTATTAGAGAGCGAGCAGTACAAAGTGAAAGAGTGAGTATTAAATAGTGAGAGAGTGAGAAGTAAATAGTCCTAGAGCCACACACATTTACATGCACAGCCACACCCTTACATATACAAAGTGTATTTTTAGTTTCAGTAGTAAAGAGTGAGTAGTATAGAGTGACTAATTATGAGTGAGTAATGTTGAGTAGTAGAGTGTATGTGTGTGTGTGAGAGAGAAAGTGTGAGTGTGAGAGAGAGTGAGAGAGAGAGAGTGTGTGTGAGAGAGTGTGTGTGAGAGTGTGTTTGTGTGTGTGTGAGAGCGAGTGTGTGAGAGAGAGTGTGTGTGTGAGAGAGTGTGTGTGTGTGTGTGTGTGTGTGTGTGTGTGTGAGAGAGAGAGAGAGAGTGTGTGTGTGTGTGAGAGAGTGTGTGTGTGTGTGAGAGAGAGTGTGTGTGTGTGTGTGAGAGAGTGTGAGAGAGAGAGTGGGAGAGAGACAGGAAGGTGCACTGGCCTACAAAGGCCTGGCAAACTTGTAATGTTTTGAAAGTGTGCTCCTATAGGGTTTGGGCATAAGCCATTAAGGTTGGGCGTGGCTTTTGAGAGTTGACTTTGTCAAAGCAGCTCAGGAACTACAGTTAACAACCCCAACAGAACCACCAAAAGTACCCGATGCTGCCTCCCATCAAAGCTGAAAACACTGCACTGAGTTACAACAGTGCAGAGCTACCACCCATGACCTGGAAAGCTACCTGTAAGGTGTTCCAAATCACATGGCTGTTCATCGTGCAAAAATGTCTCATCACCCGATGTGACCGTGTGAAGAGTGTCAATACCATGTAGCACCCAACAGCACCGTCTGAGCAGGATGCTGTGTACACATCAGCTGAAAAACGGAATCTTCAAATATATAATTTTTTGGCCATTAACTCCGGTACATAAATATATTATCTAACATGTGGAAATGTCATGTTTTGTGCATGCCAACTAACCATTGTTAAAATGCAAAGGGTCTGCTTCCATTCTAATTGCAACATCGAACAAAAACACATTTTGTGGTCAGAAAAACCACCTGCAAGCAAGTACAATGTGTAATGGTATACTGTGTCTCTAATGGAGCGTGCAGCATGGCAGGACAAACAAATCACAAGTGCCCAGGACATTGAGCACCAACACCCCATAAAATGTATATAGGAGAGTCAGACTCGCAAATTCTTTCATCGTGTCTCAAACCCTGCCCTGCACCTTAGCATATGGTACATGTGCTTCCCAGGTAAATAAACTCTCCACTGCCTGGGTCCAACCCTGCGCAAGGCCTCGAACATTCCTTTTTTCTACCAAACTGTAACTTTGCCCCCGAAGGCATAGCGGCAGCATAGCATGGCTAATGAACCCACGAACCACTGGCATCAAGATGACAATTAGGCAATCAACGTCTTTAATTTCATAGTTTCATCTAACATGCTCTTTTTTGCCTTATGCACAGTGTTCTGGTGAAACTTAGGCCTTGCGTGTGACAAACAAAAAAAAAACGAATAAATAAGGAAATAGTTCAAACACAACACATTCTGGTGCTTCCTGATTAATCCATGACACTGGTCATTAGCTATACCGAGCGGAGGGATAAAAACACTTTCAGTATGACACATTAACCAGGCTGTTTGCAAGAGAATAAAATGTCACCTAAGGACCTTACAGGGGGCAATAATCTGAGCCCCACCTAAATAAATATAGTGTTACGCGCAGTCGTGCATGCAGTTTCTGTGGAAACCATGCAAAATAAAACAACAGGATTCAGCCTACTGCAAACACTGAAGCGTATGCTAGATAGCTTTCAACAACACTTCACTTGTGGATTCCTGTCTGCTGGGCTCAAGCGCGTTTTTCTGATTATTTCAGCACCCCCAGCCAAATCAAAACCCAGAAACGATAAACTGTGATTAATGGCAGAAACTGCTCCCACATGTGTTCTTATTATGTCTTGTTGGCCATCGTAGTGGGGAAAGCGTGGGGATTGCTAGGTGAGTGCTGTGATCCACTCTTCCGACCCCACCCCCGCCGCCTTGCTCCAAGCCGTGCCGTTGCTGGCCAGCACGCCCAGAGCCCTGCGGGGTGAGGCCACCATGGGGGAACTACTGCCGTGGTGCAGCGTGGGGCAGGCGGGTATAGGGGGGGCTGGCCGGAACCCTAGCCCAAACGCCAAGGCCAATGGCTGGCAATTCACTCTTGGCACCCTGGCCCTAGCAGGTAGCGCTACCGGTCTAAAGAGTACATTGGCCCGGTTGCAGTCATTTTGCTCTGGAAGGGGCCGCCGAACGCGAGTGGCGGATGTTTTGGGGGAATGCCACCCGTCTCACACACGCAGGTGAGGGATGTGCGTCATTGATCTGACCCTCACGCAGGCCACCCCAAGGCAGAGATACATAGTGAACCTCACGGGGATTGGGCCGGGGTCACCTGCCTTTGTAGCGCGTTGCAGTTAGCTTCCCCGGGGCCCCGTTAGCGAGACTAGGTTGCAACGCCTCCACACACCCGGACCACACAGCCCCTGAGGTTTCTTCTCCTCGCTTTACCCTCCAGCCCATCTGGGTCCTCCTTGACCGGGCTCGTGCGGTGGCAGACTCACGGCGCACCCACGCGGTGTGATGTGCGGGTATGCTTTCACCGGCTCCGGGAGGGGGGGTTGGTTGGCGTGGCTGCCTAGGGGTGTAAAGGCACACCGCACGCTGTTGGTGTTCGAGTGAGGGAAGAGTCTAGGGCTCCCCGAGCACCATCCTTCCCGAACGCGGGCTGAAGGCAGGCATATGGATCCGATCTGTAGGGGTGGGAGCGGGGTCAAGAGAAGGCGCGCGGGATTGCAAGCACGGGGGCGTCAGCCATGGGGGGGGGGGCAGAGATTTACAGCGGTTTAGATTACAAGCTTCTGAGAATACAACGGCCGACCTAATCAGCGGGAGGAGGGTGGAAACAAACACGGACAGCTGGAGGAGGGCGGGAAAAAGACACGGCAGGGAAAGAATACAACGGCCGACCTAATCAGCGGGAGGAGGGCGGAAACAGAGATGGACAGCGGGAGGGGGGCGGGAAAAAGACAGCGGGAAACGAGGACAGCAGCCTACCTCATCTTAAGGAGACTTAAAATGGCGGCTACAAGCTTTTGACATTTTTCGGAATTGGGGGCGTGTTTTGCTGTTCTGAGTGACGGACAATGTCACTGTCTACAGAACAGCAAAAATGACGCCCCCAAATCCGAAAAAGACGGGGCTTCTTTGGAGGGACGGCTCTCTCCTCCAATGGCTGGCCTCCTTTTAGGAAGCCAGCCAATGGTGGAGAGACAGAGCAGGGAGGCGGGTTCTGAAGCCCCACTAGAGGACATTAATTCTCCGGACCGGAAGCTGCTTCGCAGCTTAACGGTCCCTCGACCTAAAAAGGCATAACAAAGTGTTGGAATTGCTCATTGATAGAGCAAAAAGGTGTGGGTGGATGACATACAGGGAACCTCATGTTAAAAATAGCAAGGGTGAACTGAGAAAAACAGATGTAGTGTTCACCAAAAATGGTACTGCTTTAGTGATTGATGTTTCAATACATTATGAAAACTCACAGAATTCCCTTGAATTAGCGTTCGAGAGTAAAGTTAAATACTATAAGGATCTATCACAGCAAATCAAAGATCTTACAAAATGTAACACTGTAAAAATTCATGGCTTTATTGTTGGGGTATTTGGCCTCAATGTAATGATGTTGCTCTGGCTGATCTTGGTCTGCAAATGCCGTTCCCATTCACGAAGAATGTTTGCCCGACTACTTTAATGGACACTCTTAAAACGTGCTAAACGACAGCTTTAGCCTAAAAGACCCTCTCTAGTAGGAATACTATGTAGATTGCAATGAGCATGGGTGCCTTGCAGAATGTCACATGCACGGCCATAAAAAGTTTGATATGTTTTATCAGACATGGCAGGGAGCGACTCAAACGTGTTGCATTACATTCGAACCATACGGTATCAGTGAATGTTAGGAATATCACTTGTGCCTTCGACAACTACCACCCCATATGTTATTGGGCCCCAGCCCAACACTGATGGATGTCATACCTAGCCTAAGTACAGCCGTGAATAGACCGTGACGGGGTACAACTACTGTTCACTCTAATCACATGAGTTCCTACTTGCTGCAATCATGCAGAGCAGAAGATAAGCTGCATACATACAGGGGCATGACCTGCTTAAATTCAGGCAGTGAACAGGCTGCATTTATTAAAGAAGGGCTTGGTCACTACAAACTCCTGTCGCTGGCTACAGACAGGTAGGGAGTCAATTACACTCTGGTAACTTGCCACAAAAATGCAGTGGGATTCACTTGCTGCTGGCATGCAAGGGGTCGCTTGCAACTAACATGCTGCAGTCAATGGTTTCAGGCGTCCCTGACTGCAGACTTGTGGGGTGTAGCATTGGAGGATGACAGGCAGGTGTGATTGGCTACATATATCTTGCAGAGAGGCTCTAGACGTGCATGCAGTGAAATATATGTGCTACAAGCATGTTTGGAATGTCTGTGGCTGCAGGTATGATAGGGGAGTAAGTCACTGGCTTAACAATGGTAGGCACTGCTGGAGCTCCTGCAAGCGGAAGGCGAAGGAATAGGCGGTGGAGCTGGGCTCCTGTCCTGAGACCAAGACACTGCACAGTGACAGTGGAGTCTTTCTAGAAGCTACACAAACATAACAGGGGTATGTACAAGAGCATGGGGTATAACCTATAACATCCATGCACACTAGTTTATATGGGACAGAAGAACATTTAAATGGCTAGTTAATAGCAACATGTTTTTGCTGCTATAGTTTAAATGCACACAAGGACATTTATTAATTTTGCAATAAAAATAGTTATGACTGTTCCAGTAAAATGCTTTAAAAAGAACAGTCAGAAGCAATGGCAAACCAAACAAAAAAATGGACATTAAAACATGATCCTGTGGGCCCTCTAATTCTGTCCTTCAACGGATATAGAACCAGAGGAGACAATCTTTGGGGTTGAAGAAGTGAGTGATAATATCAAATACATAAGATACATGCCAATGCTTATGTGCTTTTCCGGTTATATTTTGCACCTGTAATTTTGTCAGGTAATGTATTTCAGTGTTTAATGTAATCCTTTGCTCAGCGAGTTAAGGCTATGAATGAGTGCTATGGAGTTTCCCTTTGATTATACTAACCTTGCAAAAAATGTTTGTTGTTTTCACCTTTTCAAAGATTAAGTATATATCATTTAATTTATTTACCCAAGCTTTCGCTATTTGTTGTTGATTCATTTAGAATAGTCTAATGTTGTCCTCTATACATCTATACTCTCTGCCATTGTGGTCACCAAATTAAATATTTAGAGCGATGAAGTTCTGTTCACTCATCACTAACACTCCCGTCGCTTAGTTCTGCTTTAGGTTATCCATACATTCGTTTTTTGCTAATTATGCCTCTGATGAAGACTCCTTTCCTCCAGATCTACTATGTTTACTAATCCACTCAGTGTTTGTTGATGTGGAATATAATCAGATGTTTTAGTCTCCTTTTTTGTTTTGTTTTTATATTTGTATTGACTTATTCATGTACATAAAGATATTCGCCACAATCCACATCTTCTCCAAAGATAATTCAGGGGCTATGTCCTCGCAGTAAGAAACCATCACAACTGCAGACCCTAGCCAGTCTAAGGGCCAAGACATTGGTGAACACTGCTTTATACAAGTACCAAGTAACATAACATTGATGTTATCCATAGTATTGGTATTGCTTTTTCCAAATCCTTGCTTATCTATATTTATTTGGCAGTTTTAAGTTTCCCTTATATATGCATCAGGCCATTACTTTATGCTTCCAGCCCTTGAACTAATCAGCTGCTCTTGCTAAAGAGGTGGTCTAGCAGGCGCCTTCCAGAGGAACGAGTATTGACCCGATTCTAGTTCTTTCTATTCCAATAGGAGCACAGAGGAAAAAAGAGACTACGGGTCGCCCTCCACTCAAAAGTCATAAACACACAAAACCCGGTCTCTAAAGCAAATTATTTATAAATGAAGCGTATATATCGCCTCTATTTTATATTCTGCAAAAAACTCCTTTTCTTTAATTAAAATTGGCAGACACACTTTTATCACAATTACTTTATTATTCACTAAGTGTGATCTGTCAAATTAAAAAATAGGTTGGATGCTATCCTTGCATACCAATACCAAATGCCAACATGTTTCTTTGCCACTAAATTTTTGGCAAGTTCTTCGGAGCCAGACACTTCGTCACAGCACCAGTGTTGGACACACCATTCTTGTAGACTGTCCATTGAAAAAGTGCAGAAAAACACTATGTTAAAAACACAACTGTTCACCCACTGAAAAGTCCATACTCTGAGGTTCAAAACGTAATAGTTACCCTCAATCAGCTTATGTCTCTCATACCAGCTTGTGAGGTAAACTTGTAGTGTAACGAACTCCTCATGCGAGTCCTCCTTTATGATTGACCCTTCAGTCGTTTTGTCAATCTAAACCCATGCCCCAAAAAAATTGTGATAAAAGTGTGACTGCCAATTTTAATCACTTTTTGTCACAACGTGGAGTACGATTATTTATCACTCTACTGCACCAACACAGTTTATTGCTTTATTTCTTTGTTTAGACACTTTTCCTTTGGGACAGAAATGACCGCCTATGATAAGAATAGGGGGCCTATCTGGTGAGTACCTACCACTTACCCCGTTGGTGGTGCGCCCGAGAGGGATAATTTTGTCCCTCTCACTTTTTTTCACAATAATTCTGGTGTACTGAATGAATTGAGAATTGTGTAAGCTAGTTTTCAGTCACCATTCACTTTCTTGAGGACTGTCTGTTGAAAAAAGGTTTTAAAAAATAAAAAGCAATAAGTGTTGCACACTACCACATATGAATTAAAGAAGAGGAGTTTTTTGAAGAATATAAAATAGAAGCAATATATACACTTACATTTATAAATAATTTGCCTTAGAGACCGGGTTTTGTGTGTTTATAACTTTTGAGTTGAGGGCGACCCGTAGTCTTTTCCCTCTGTGCTCCTATTTGAATAGATGGTTAGTACGGCGGCTCAGCCGTGAGAGCTTTTTTGAAGTTTTATCCGAAAACACACTGTTATTGCATACTGTTCTCTCCCCATCCTTTCCGAGGGACTTTTTAAATTCTGTGTCTAAAGGTTCAGTCCACCTTGCTGTCCTCCATTCTGAGAACAATATAGAACAATTAAATGGATAAAAATTGTCTAGCGTTCACTGATGAACAAATTGCAGCTATTTTAGTAGGTCCTTTGCTCTTTCCCATGCCCTCCTGTTAAGTAGTACTTCAGCAAGGGAGGAATGGGAGAAATTGAGCACTTTAAAGAAGAAACAGGTTATGATTGCCCTCCATGGGGCGCTTATGACAGAATATTACAGAGCAGGAACTGCCGCAGCTAGCCTACTTGTAAGGATCGAACTACAAATCTTATTGGATGATAGTAAATTTAGGCTAGACTGGAGCTTCATAGCCAAGAAATGTACACAAGATTGGATAATACTAATTATAAGCACCGCCAAGAGGTTAAGTAAAGAACTGCTAAAAGAGATTTTGGAACTAGAGGAAAGCATAAACAAGATACCACCCTTACTGATATCAAAGATCACCTGGAGAGAATCCAAGAAGATTTGAGTGACTACAGAAATTATATGATCAATCAAAAAATAAAAGGATTACAACGTAACCTTGAGAGATACACCCACGAGTGGGCATTCCCTTATGTAAACAATGGGCATTATCAATCAGGACCTGAGCAGCAGAATACAGGAGGACGTCAAAGGGGGAGAGGAGGGAGACAACAGATCAGACGTACCCCTAACAATTGGACCTTTGACAACGCCTCCAGCGAAGAAGAAGAAGAGGGCCCACAAGAAAACAGGGTGAGGTTCAATCAACAAGATCGTAGTAACGCGGATTTGGGTGTGCTCCTTAGGTCTTTTTTAGGACGATGTCACGTCTGAGGCAGGATGACTAACCTTGATATTCAGAAGCAGCAGGAGCGATGACGTTGCCTACTTCCTTCCTCCCTAGGAACAGTCCCCCGACGAGTCACACATATAAAACTCCTCTAGGGAAACCCCTCCCAGGGAAGGGGAAAAAATGGAGAAAATAAAGAAAACAGGCTGGCAGCCAGAAACCATCTACAGCTGGCGAAGACGTGTGGAAAGTCTGTCTTTGCTTGCTTTGTAAGTATTCTGCAGGGATACACAAAAAGACACGAGTAAATACACACCCCCTCCCTTCTTTAACAAACAATAGAATAAGGGTTAAGGAGATTCCAAATATACTCACTAGTCTAGACTGCCACAATCATCCCAGAAAAGTAATGATGAAAGAAAAGAAAAGAATAAACAAATAGAATCCAGAATGTCTTTTGCTCCAATGAGAAAGCAGAATCCTTAGCCTTACATTCGCGTTTTCAAAGCTAATGTGCTTTCTCTATGGAAGTCTCAAGTTCAATTAGCCTGTCAATGATCTCCGGGGTACACTACTTGTGCAGGAATGTCTTGTAGGTCAAACCACCAAAATGAAAGTCCTGATTTGAATCCTCGCTTTCAACAAAATAGGTTGCGTTAAGGAAGTCAATTTCCAACAGGATTAACTGACTCGCGGAAGCGGCCGCTTCCGCGAAGGTACCGGTGGACGCTCTACACAAAAGCGTTCAATTATTTCTTCTAGCGTTCGAACGCTTTCGCTGCGCTCACATACCCCTGTTCCTTGAAACGCCGACTCGGCTTTCTCTGCCACGGCTTTGATTCTCCAGCGCGGCTCCTCCACAACCTGCAGCGCGGCTCCAGGTCAAAGGGCAGAAACACGCCGTGCACTGGAACAGACTGCAACACGGCGTCACTCGATTTCAATTCTTAATTACTTCAATAATCCCCAAGGCGAGGCAAGGGGTCTCAGAAGACTTCTGTAATCCTCGGAATACCAAATAGGCAGGCAACAAAAAGTGACAAGCACCGGAAGAATGAGGACAGAAAACAGATATAGAAATTCACGCAACACAAACAACAGACTACTCTCTTGGCACTCTGGGAGATGTAGTTCTCAGTATAAGGCTTGAAACGTGACAGAACCCCCTCTCTAAGACCGACGTCTCGGCGGTCCACCAGGCTTTAAAGGGAACTGAGCGTGAAAACGTCTCAAAAGGCCAGGACAGTGGAGGTTGGAACGAGGTTCCCAGGAACGTTCCTCATGCCCATACCCTTTCCAATCAATCAAGTATTGAAGCACACCTCTCACTTTCCTTGAATCAAGCACAGCTCTCACTTCATACTCCACATCCCCATCGATCTTTACAGGTTGTGGTCTCTTCATTTCTCGAGTGCCTAACAAATACGGCTTCAAGAGGGATACATGGAACACCGGGTGTATGTGCCAAGTTGAGGGGAGACGCAATTTCATAGCCACTGGATTGATTACAGCAAGAATGGAATACGGGCCAACATATTTGGGCTGCAATCTTGTATTTCCTTTCAATTTCAGGTACCTCGTACTCAGCCATACCTTGTCCCCTATCGTGTACTCAGGCGCAGGAGATCTTTTTCTATCCGCCTGCTTTTTATCATGGTCCCTGGTGCCGCCAACTGCTCTCCAGTCTCCTGTGCTATAGCTGTAAGATGAGCACGGTGCTCCTGTATAGAAGGAAGGGAGGATAGGCCAGGATGTTCGAAAGGCAGAAAATTGGGATGAAAACCATTAATACAAAAGAAAGGCGAACATCCCAAAGAAGTATGAGTAGCGCTATTGTAGGCAAACTCTGCCATCCACAACAACGTTCTCCACTCCTCACTGTGTTGCATAGTAAAGCACCTTAGATATTGTTCGAGTGTTTGATTTAACCTTTCTGTTTTCCCGTCTGTCTGAGGGTGATAGCTTGTCGACAAACGGGCATCAATATCTAAGATGTCACACAACGCCTTCCAAAACTTAGAGGTCAACTGAGTACCCCTGTCTGTAATAAGAACAGAAGGCACCCCGTGTAACCTAACCACGTTTTGCAGGAAAACTAAGGCCAACTCTGCTGAGGTAGGTAATTTAGTCAATGCTATAAAATGACCCATTTTGGTTAAATGGTCTATGAGCACTATGATGGTGTTGTTGCCGTGACTGAGAGGCATCTCCACAATAAAATCCATAGAGACTGTATGCCATGGTGCTGGAGGGATCGGTATAGGACGTAACAGACCACTGCTTCTTTGATGGAGAGCCTTCGCCTGGGTGCAAACTGGACACTTAGCTACATAGTCTGTAATGTCCTTTTTCATAGACTCCCACCAGAAATACCTAAGGACGGTTTGCAGGGTTTTCTGAACGCCCATGTGTCCTCCTAGAGTCGAATCATGAGTCCATTCCAGAACTTGGTTTTGTAATTCTGGTGTGAACACGTACAACAGCTTATCCCTGAAAAGGAGTCCTTTTCGAATTGTTCTTTGAAGTGGTTCAACATCAATCCATGATTGCACATCCATTTGTTTGACTTTCTCTTCCACGTGCTTCAGGAAATCCTGAGAACTTGTGATAGCTGAAACCGATGGGGGAAAGAAGACTTCTTGAAGAATTGCAGGGGGTTCCTCAAGAGGAGGAGGTTGATCTCTCACTGCTGATTCAGGTCTTGACAGTGCATCAGCTTTCCCATTTTGTGGACCAGGACGATATTTGATCACAAAATCAAAATCCGAGAAGAACAACGACCATCTTAATTGGCGTGGTGCTAATGCTCGTGCACTTTTCAAGAAAAGGAGATTCCGATGATCAGTGAATATTTCCACTGTATGTCTAGCCCCCATAAGATGGTGTCTCCATTCCTCACAAGCTCTCTTGATGGCTAGTAACTCCTTATCCGTAATGCTATAATTTATCTCACAGGGGGATAGCTTACGAGAATAATAAGCCACCGGATGTAATTGACCAGTATCTGGATTTCTCTGTGACAAAATACCTCCGATAGCATAGTAGGAGGCGTCCGTCTCCATGATAAAGGGTTGACTAGCATCTGGATGTCGGAGGATAGGAGCAGTAACAAAACAGTTCTTTAGAGTACTGAAGGCTTCTTCCGCTACATCAGACCACTTAAAGGTAGCTCCTTTTTTCAGCAGATGGGTCAATGGTTGGATGACCCTGGAGAAGTCTTTGATGAATCTTCTGTAAAAGTTTGCAAACCCTAGAAAACTCTGCAAAGCTTTTACATTCGAAGGGGATTCCCACTGGATAATGGCTTGCGTTTTCTTTGTATCCATCTGTATACCATTCGGGCCGATGACATAACCCAGGAACTCCACTTCTCCTGTATGAAAGAAACACTTTTCCAGCTTGGCATACAGTTCATGTTGTCGTAGGCATTCCAATACTTCCGTCACATGCTGGACATGTTCTTCTTCCGTAGATGAGTATATCAATATGTCATCTATGGAAACAATACATGACACATCCAATAAACCTCGCAAAACATCGTCCATAAAGTATTGGAATGCCGCAGGGGCATTGCAGAGGCCAAACGGCATCACTTGGTATTCGTAAAGCCCATATCTAGTCCGGAAGGCCGCCTTCCACTCATCTCCACTTCGAACACGCACCAAGTGGTAGGCCCCCTCAAATCCAGCTTGGTAAAGATTCTAGCCTCTTTTAGCTGGTCCAACAAGACTGGTATCAAAGGCAATGGGTATCTGTTCTTCCTGGTTACCCTGTTTATCGCTCTATAGTCTATGCAAGTTCTTAAGCCTCCTTCCTTCTTAGGAATAAAGAAGAGAGGCGACGAAGCAGGAGACGTAGATGGACGGATGAATCCGGATTCCAACAATTTCTTTAGGTATTGTTGTAGATATATGTTTTCAGCTTCCGTGAGAGCGTAAACCCTACTACACGGTATATTAGCGCCGGGTTCCAACT
The DNA here is from genome assembly GCF_964263255.1 of Lissotriton vulgaris. Lineage (NCBI taxonomy): Eukaryota > Metazoa > Chordata > Amphibia > Caudata > Salamandridae > Lissotriton > Lissotriton vulgaris. Next base: position 339,718,130 of record NC_141689.1, read on the forward strand.
CGATGACGCAATCATAATCCAGATGTGGGGGTAGTTTACTGGCTTCTCTTTCGCTGAAGACTTCTTGGTATCTTTGATACACCTCTGGAAGGGTGGTGATGGCGTTAACTCCCAACTCTTTTCCTCCGGAAGCCAACGTGCTAGCAGGGGTTTCCAGTTGAACTTCTTCATGAAAATGTCTTGCCATGCAATGTTCGGCACAATAAACCGAATTCAAAGTAATGGAACGAGCAGCCCACTTCACTAGCGGGTCGTGTTGGGTTAACCATGGCATACCCAAGATTAACCGAAACTGAGGAGCATCAATTAGATCAAAGGCTATGCGTTCATAATGTTCATGTCCTACTTGCATCAACAATAGACAGGTATGATAACACACTAGTCCTGATGTCAAATCTGATCCGTCAACAGCCTTCACCGCTTCAGGTACTTCTTTTTCGATGCAAGGAACCCCCAGCCTCCTAGCATATTGAACATCAATAAAGTTACCCGTTGCTCCGGAATCAAGCATGGCATGTACCATGACTGGTATATTCCCATTCCATGTAAGGGTAACACACAAATTCATATGGGGCACAGCAGGTTGCATGGTATTGGCGATTGCATGAGAGACCTCTTTTACTCCATCAAAGCTCAAACCAAAGGCCTCTGGTTTGTTTGAGCTTTCTCGTTTCCCGACTCCGAAGTGGGATAGTCAACCGCAGGTATATTCCTGATACTCTTTGTTTTAGCCTTGCAGTCTCTGATGAAATGACCAGGCTTTCCGCAATACATACACAGTTTTTGGTTACGTCGACGCGTTCTTTCTTCGGTACTCAACGGGCCTCTAACTCCCCCAATTTGCATGGGTTCCGTGGTATCTGTTGAAGAAGCACCCTCCGACGCCGCTCTAGGTTTAGAGACAGGAAACCTCCATTCATAGCGATGCTTGTCGCCTTTCCTTTCTTGTAGACGATGATCCAACTGTATAGTCAAGTCTATCAATTCTTCACAACAAGTGGGCATGGTCACCACCTGAGCCAGCACATCCTTCAGTTCCCCTCTCAATCCTTGATAAAACAAGGAAACTCGTTTGGCAGATAGCCAATCAGTCTCGACAACAAGACGATTAAAATGGGTAATGTACGTTAACAAATCTAGTGACCCTTGTTTTAGCGTTATAAGTTCTCTATCCAAGGACAACATATGCGCCTTGCGATCAAACAACTTACGCATTTCTTCACAGAAATCATCAAATCTAGCTAGTACAGGATCGTTTTTCTCAATGAGAGGGAATGACCAGCTTGCAGCGTTGCCACCTAAATAGGACAACATAAAAGCGGTCTTTGAATGGTCATCCGGAAATACTGTGGGTTTGCACATAAAATGCAACTTACACTGCCCCAGGAAGGTGCTAAATTTCTTAGGATCCCCTAAGAATCTTTCAGGCGGTGCCAAAGGTAACTGAACAGATTGTATAACCTGAATGGTAGAGGGACCCTGCCCTCCAGGAGCTAAGTGAGAAGCTGTTTGAACAGGGGGGGGGGGGTAAAGTAGCCTCTCTGATATACTGCTTTCCTACAGTTCTAGCCTGGGCCAATCCTTCGACATCACGTCTGAGAGCCCCCATCTCAGTACGCATATCATGGTTCTCCCCTCTCACTGCGTCTACTTCTACCCGTAAAGCAGACAGGGAGTCTAGCAAAGTTTGCAAGACTGTATTGGTATCCATCGCTCGGGCCGCAAGAAAACGTGGGCTTGTCACTCTGTCACGTCTGAGGCAGGATGACTAACCTTGATATTCAGAAGCAGCAGGAGCGATGACGTTGCCTACTTCCTTCCTCCCTAGGAACAGTCCCCCCGACGAGTCACACATATAAAACTCCTCTAGGGAAACCCCTCCCAGGGAAGGGGAAAAAATGGAGAAAATAAAGAAAACAGGCTGGCAGCCAGAAACCATCTACAGCTGGCGAAGACGTGTGGAAAGTCTGTCTTTGCTTGCTTTGTAAGTATTCTGCAGGGATACACAAAAACACACGAGTAAATACACACCCCCTCCCTTCTTTAACAAACAATAGAATAAGGGTTAAGGAGATTCCAAATATACTCACTAGTCTAGACTGCCACAATCATCCCAGAAAAGTAATGATGAAAGAAAAGAAAAGAATAAAGAAATAGAATCCAGAATGTCTTTTGCTCCAATGAGAAAGCAGAATCCTTAGCCTTACATTCGCGTTTTCAAAGCTAATGTGCTTTCTCTATGGAAGTCTCAAGTTCAATTAGCCTGTCAATGATCTCCGGGATACACTACTTGTGCAGGAATGTCTTGTAGGTCAAATCACCAAAATGAAAGTCCTTATTTGAATCCACGCTTTCAACAAAATAAGTTGCGTTAGGAAGTCAATTTCCAACAGGATTAACTGACTCGCGGAAGCGGCCGCTTCCGCGAAGGTACCGGTGGACGCTCTACACAAAAGCGTTCAATTATTTCTTCTAGCGTTCGAACGATTTCGCTGCGCTCACATACCCCTGTTCCTTGAAACGCCGACTCGGCTTTCTCTGCCACGGCTTTGATTCTCCAGCGCGGCTCCTCCACAACCTGCAGCGCGGCTCCAGGTCAAAGGGCAGAAACACGCCGTGCAGCGGAACAGACTGCAACACGGCGTCACTCGATTTCAATTCTTAATTACTTCAATAATCCCCAAGGCGAGGCAAGGGGTCTCAGAAGACTTCTGTAATCCTCGGAATACCAAATAGGCAGGCAACAAAAAGTGACAAGCACCGGAAGAATGAGGACAGAAAACAGATATAGAAATTCACGCAACACAAACAACAGACTACTCTCTTGGCACTCTGGGAGATGTAGTTCTCAGTATAAGGCTTGAAACGTGACAGACGAGGATAGAGGACCAACAGAGGGGGAGGGCAGACAGGAAGAGGCCTAGGGAGGGGCAACCAGCCTCCACAATGGCAATCCTTCTCCCCCAGAGTAACCCACAGTCCGGGGCGGAATCAGACGTGAGCAGTATTGTGGTCAATCTATCTGACCACATTCTGACTGCCAGTGAAGAAAGGGTTCTAAATAAGGGGCTTGGGTTTTTTCCTACACCTACACACGACTCATTTAAATGTAGGGTGGAATTTCATGAGACCATGTGTAGGATCAAACTGAAAACGTTTTTGGCCAATAAACCACAAGAGAGTCCTAGAGTCTTTGGCACCACTCTAAAGAAACCATCATCATTCTGTCCTCCGGAGACCTCAGTGGGTCCTGAAGTGGCAGTGTTTGAAACCAAAGTATTGCAAGATATTGCCAGTTTTAAACAAAAGATAATAGATCAAAGTACAAAAACATGACCAAGTAAGACTGGAATGCAGTGAAGAGTTTACAAGGCAACCACTCGACTATAAAGTCAGCAGATAAGGGTGGGGCAGTGGTTGTCTTGAACTCTAAGGATTATGATGCTGAGGTTATGAGACTGTTGGAGGTACGTACCAACTATCAGCCCCTCAGTTGTGATCCGGTACAAGAACTTCTAAAGACTATACGGGAGATGGTGGGCAGAGCTAAAGAAAATAAATGGATCACGGTGAAGGATGCAGAGTTCTTGGTCAATGAAAATTCCAGGACTCCTGCCTTCTATATACTTCCCAAAATTCACAAGCCCACACGCCCCCCTACTGGACGACCTATAGTGTTGGGTATTCAACCTGTTTTAGAACCCCTGTCACAATACGCTGATATTTTTCTCCGTGAATCAGTCATTAACCAACAATCATTCATAAAAGACACCACAGAGGTTTTGAACATCTGTGATGGCATGCAATTTGATCAAGAACATGAATTCTTTGTCACGATCAAAATAGAATCACTCTATACTTGTATCCCCCAGGACGCCAAGCTGGTGGCAGCAGCTCGCGCATTGGGGGAACAAGAGTGGTTCTATGACGCTCCTCAATCGTTTATGATGCAATGCGTCGAATTAGCCCTAACTAGGAACTACTTTAGTTACAAAGACAAACTGTACCTCCAAACAACAGGCACATCTATGGGTGCTACTATGGCACCCAGTCTGGCATGCATCTATGTCGGACAGTTTGAAGAGCACGTCGTCTAGAATGCCACCAATCCCTTCCAGATGAATTTACGCCTCTGGACGAGGTATATAGACGACGTGCTCTGCATTTGTTCAATAACTGAAGAGGTTCTTTTGGAATTTCTCAACCTGCTTAACCCACAGGATTCCAGCTTGAGATTCACATGGTCCTACAGCCATAATACCGCTATATATCTGGACCTAGTTATAGAAGCCAAGGAAGAGGCAATTACCACACGTGTTCATCAAAAGCCAACGGACAGAAACTCATTATTACTCTATGCCTCATACCACCCTAGAGCATTGAGGGATAACCTTCCGGTAGGGCAGTTCTTGCGTTATAGAAGGAACTGTTCATCAACTGAAGCCTATATGGAACAATCTCAGGGATTAACAACAAAGTTACAGCAGAGGAATTATCCGTCAAGAATAATTAAACAAGCCAAGAAAAGAGCCCTCAGCACCCCACGTAGTGTCCTCTTAGAGAAGAATGTGAAAGAAAAGGATGACTGTGTCCCGTAGGCATGACTTTTGATCCGGTAGCAACCAGGATCAGACAGTCTATTCGCAAGCACTAGTCTCTTTTATCAAACAAGGACTTTAAGATGCCACCCCCAGGTTTGCCTTTAAGAGATCTAGCAATTTGAAGGACAAACTGGTCCATACTCATGTTCCCTCTGTAGTGAAAACGAATGAGACTACCATTCCAAAGGGGCACTTCTCTTGTGGATCCTGTCCGGTTTGTCCTTTAACTAAGAAAACTACGAGCGAAATTCTAAAATCAGGGAGGGAGTGGTTTCTTAACCATTTCAGTAACTGCAATACCACTAATGTGGTATACAGATTACTTTGTGAATGTGGCCTTCAATATTATAGGGCTCACATCTCGAAAGATTAAGACCATGATGCAAGAACATCTGAGCACCATAAAGGCAAGAAAACTGACAACCAAATTAGTACAACACTGCCATACAGCGAAACATAGTTTTAACTGGGTAGTCCTTGAGAAAGTACTGGGCAACCCACAAAATGTTAAAAAGGTCCTCCTTTCAAAAGAAGCACGATGGATTTATCAAGAAAGAAGAGATCAACAGGGGCTTAATGAAGTCATTGAGTGCAATAGGGTTGGCTAATTTACCTTGCATGCTACTATCTTCCTGTTTTGAATTCAAAGCCTTTGGTATCAGTGATGGTGCTTCTGTGAGTGTCTCTCTACTCTGCCTTTCAATGTGGTTGTGTCTTTTGTGGGAACAGATGGAAAATGATCTCTATTGTGGAACCTTATTGATAAAGTCTCAATGAAGTTATAAAAAACAGCCATAATACAATGCTATGGTGTTCCTTATCCAGTTCCTAAAGTTGAGCCCGATAGATATTTTTTATGCACATGTATAAAATGCTTCACGAGCATTGTTTGTTAGCCACATCGCTCTGTTTGTCTAATAAAGTTGCCTTTATTTGAACTTACACTCTCATAAGCAACTTTTCTCCTGATTTTATTGTAACAACGCAATAAGTGTGAGCATTCATGCCCCCAGGTTTGAAGATCGCGCTCATATATACCATGTATATACCGTAGTTTTGGTCTCCAATTATCTGAAACGGGACGATAACTGTTTACTTTCTGAGAAAAATAGAACTTCCCCACTCTAAGATGGCGGCCGCGCACAACACACCGGTGACGTCATCCCGTGACCGCCCTTCGAAGAGTTTTAAAGAGGCGGCAGCAAGATGCAGGAGGAGACGTTGTGCTCCGTGAGGCCTCAGCCAGTGAGGAGTGGGGTGGTCGGGAATGTCTGAGAGTGCCGATGCTCCTAGATGTTTTGACATTGGTTTGGGGTAACGCTTAAAGATATCTGATCAAACAGGGTGGTCGCGCAGTTGTTGTGCATAATGCCCCGAGATTGAGAGCCCGGTACTTGCATTGAAACTAGATGTAGAAGGAGTTGGTACGAGTGTTTTGCCTGCTTTTGCTTCCTTTTGTTGGGCTTGTGGTGACCGATGAACAATGCATTTTCTCGCGGCAATTGGTTGAATGCTAGTCTTTCATAACATTAGAATACATTAAGGGATCGCAAGACCTTAAGCTTAGACTAATGTTCATGATTACATAGTTACATTGAGACTGTTGGTGCAACAATATGCAGTATGTGCAAGTTCCAACATGTTTTTTGAAAAACTCTTATTCCCTTTTTTTGGGGCATGGGTTTAGATTGACAAAACGACTGAAGGGTCAATCATTAAGGAGGACTCACATGAGGAGTTTGTTACACTACAAGTTTTCCTCACAAGCTGGTATGAGAGACATAATGTTAATGTTAATGTTAAAAGACATTTATTTAGCGCACTGTCACCATGAGTTTCCTGGCGCTGATGGGATATTAAGATTGGATAGTAGGAGATTAGTGAGGGTGGGAGAATAGCAGAGTTTTTAAGGATTTCCTAAAAGAAAGAAGGGAGCAAGAAGTCCTGAGTGAAAATGGGAGAGAGTTCCACAGCTTAGGGGCCAAGTGAGAGAAGCTGCGACCACCAGATCTAGTGAGTTTGAAGCGGGGGACGACTAAAAGCTGGAGGTGGGTGGACCTCAGGGTGCGAGAAGGGCAGTAAGGAGTGATCAGGGACTTCAGGAAAGCAGGGGAGGGACCGGTGAGAGCCTTGAAGACCAGGCAGTGGACCTTGAAAGCAATTCTCTCATTGACTGGTAACCAGTGGAGATGATGTAATAAAGGTTGGGCCGACTGCCATCTGGGGATTTTGAATGCAAGTCTGGCGGCCTGGCTCTGAACAATCTGTAGCCTGGACAACTGGGATTTGGGGAGGCCATGATATATAGAGTTGGAGAAATCCAGGCGGGACATCACCAGGGCTATTAAGACTTGTAGCAAGGCTTCGGGAGTCAGGAGGTGGGCGACTTTCCGTATCCTGTATAGCTGGAACATACAGGAGGATGTTACCGCGCTCACCTGGGCCTTGAGAGTGAGCCCAGAGTCAATGATGACCCCGAGACTCTTTACACAGCCAGCAGGGGATGGAGGTGTACCAAGCTCAATAGGCCAATACTGGGGGCCCCAATAGGGGGCACTTCTCCCAGGGAGGAGAAGCTCAGTTTTGCCAGGGTTGAGCTTGAGTTGGTTTTGGTTCATCCAGTGCTGGATGTGTGTCATGGCCGCCTGAAAGTTGGTAACAGCGTCAGGGGAGGTGAGGGGGAAAATAATTTGCAAATCATCCGCGTAATTAAACACGGTGACATCCCACCTGCCTAAGGAGGGGTTGAAGGTACAAATTAAAAAGAAGGGGGGACAAGGAAGATCCCTGAGGGACCCCGCAAGATGACGAGACGCTAGTGGCGCTGAAAGGACCCAAGCTAACTGCCTGAGATCTTCCCTCTAAAAAAGACTTAACCCAGGACAAGGCAGGCCCACAGACTCCGGCGGATTCGACACAGTGGAGTAAGATGTTGTGGTCCACCGTGTCGAATGCCGCCGATAAGTCAAGTAGGACTAATGCCTGGGGAAGTCCTCTGTCGGCGTTGCATCTGAGGTTATCCAACACGGCCAGAATCACAGCCTCTGAAGAATGGGCTGGTCTGAAGCCGGCCTGGTTGGTTTCCAGGAAGTTGGATTCCTCGATGAATTGTGAGAGGCAAGTAGTGACATGTGCCTCCAAGATCTTAGACAGGTAAGGCAAGAGGGAGATGGGCCGATAGTTAGCGAGAACCACTGGGTCTGCGCCAGGTTTCTTTAACAGAGGCACCAGTACGGCCTCCTTAAATGACCTGGGGACTGTGCCTGAGTTGAGGGAAGAATTAAGTAAAGGTAGGATACAGTGTGGAAGGGTGTGGCAAATGTCGCGGAGCACAGAGGGGGGACAACAGTCTTTAGGTGAACCAGATTTCACACGGGTGGACAGCTTGGCAAGGGAATCCGGGTCAAGTGTAGGGAATCGGGATCAGGTAGAGGTATTGACGGGGGGTTACTGCTGTGGCTGAAGAGGGGGAGTGAGGAATGGAATTTTTAATTGTGGTGATCTTGTCAATAAAAAAAGAATTTAAGGCATTGCATGACTCTGCAGAGGGAGGCAAGTTCGGAAGTGTCCTGGCGTCAGATGTTAATTCGCCAAGGACTTTGAAAATCTCTTTAGATTTGTTGGAAGCTGTTAGGATTCTCTCAGAGACGAAAGCGGACTTGGTTGTAATGATGGCTTTTTTATAAACTTTCCGTGCGGAAACGTACGCTTCCCTATCGACGCTAAGATAATTACGCCTCCATCTTCGCTCCAGTTGGCGCAACTCGAGATGTTGTTGTTTCAAGGCTGAATTGTACCATTTATGGGAGTTACTATGGCGTGTTCGAGGGAAGCAGGACAGGGGTGCAAATTGGTCGCTAGCCGTTGTGAGCCAATGGGTGATATTAGCGTCCATGATGTTAACATCTGGGATGTCGGTAGTTAGAGGCTGGGTCTCCGCAAGGGAGGAAAGGAAGGCAGATGAATCAAGGGCCTTCCATTTCCGAGCAGTCCCTCCCTCCAGAGGGGGAGGCCTGACCAGACCTTTTACAGAGATGGAAGACTCGATCAGTAAATGATCGGACCAGACACAAGGGGAAATAATTGGACAGGAAAGCGACACCCCCTGTGTCCAGATGTGGTCCAGGATATGACCCCCGGTGTGGGTAGGGGAGGTAACGTGCTGAGTCAAATTGAGGCTGAGGAGCGCCTCGAACAATTCAGTGGCATGAGGGCCAGCGTCAGCATGATTGAACCAATAATTAAAGTCTCCGAACATAGCAATGCGGGCTGAGGAAGTCATCAAGGCAGAGAGCTGCTCACAGAGAGCGGCAGGGAACAGGGGCATGAGGGTAGGGGGCGGTATAGAACAATAAGGGTCAAAGCGCCAACTTCGGTTGCCAGGCTGATGACGAGATTCTCGGCATCAGGAAGGCAAAGTGAGGAGGACGTGATAAAAGGCAAATCTTTGCGTATGACTGCCGCCACCCCACCTCCACGGCGACCTGTGGGCCGATTGGCGTTCAGCATGTAATAATTAGGGGGTAGAGCAGCCAAAATGTCAGGAAGGGAGAGATCAGACAGCCAGGTCTCAGTGAGCAGCAGAATATCCGGATTCTTGGCTGTCAACAGAAGGAAGATATCGGCATGGTGTTGAGAGAGGGACCGTGTATTGAGATATAAAATACGGATGCAGGTCTCGGGCGGGGTGGGGACAGACGCAGATACCCAGATGAGTCTGGGAGAGGGCAAGTCGGCCGAGATGCCAAGAGACACCAGACGATCCCAGGTTGTGGATAGAAGAGCACAAGGGGGATGCTGGAGGCTTCTGAGTGAAGCTGGGGAGTAAGTAATGGAATGGGCGGCATCACAGGGCCCAGGGCCCGTCTGGCCGCGGACGGGCGCAGACGAGCTGGACTTTGGCGCGCTGACGGCGTGCCCGCTGCGCCCGTCCGCTGCGCTCCCTGTAAAGGGGCGCCATTTTATAGGGCTGAGGTCTTGAGGGGCCGAGCGCTGCACCGCTCACCTACTCACCCTCCTCACCCAAGATGGCGGCCAACTGCGAGTCCCGGCAGGAATTAATCTCCTGCGAGGGACGAGTAGTGGCGAGAGGACAGCGGACAGCAAATGCGGCGATTAGTACTGCCCAGCGCGCAGTAGGGGTAATACCTGCACAACAAAAAAGTTATTGACAAAACACAAGCTTTAAAATGTGAATAAAATGCGCGGAGGGCGCAGAGCACAGCGCGAGTCAGGCGAGTGGCTAAGATCCCACTGACCAGCTCAAAATATCCAATCAATTGGGGGCTAAAGCACAATGATTTTTATAGGGCTGAGGTCGTGAGGGGCCGAGCGCTGCACCGCTCACCTACTCACCCTCCTCACCCAAGATGGCGGCCAACTGCGAGTCCCGGCAGGAATTAATCTCCTGCGAGGGACGAGTAGTGGCGAGAGGACAGCGGACAGCAAATGCGGCAATTAGTACTGCCCAGCGCGCAGTAGGGGTAATACCTGCACAACAAAAAAGTTATTGACAAAACACAAGCTTTAAAATGTGAATAAAATGCGCGGAGGGGGCAGAGCACAGCGCGAGTCAGGTGAGTGGCTAAGATCCCACTGACCAGCTCAAAATATCCAAGCTGATTGAGGGTAACTATTATGTTTTTAACCTCAGAATATGGACTTTTCAGGGGGTGAACAGTTTTTAACATAGTGTTTTTCTGCACTTTTTCAATTGACAGTCTACAAGAATGGTGTGTCCAACACAAGTGCTCTGACAAAGTGTCTGGCCCTGAAGAACTTGCCAAAAATGTTGTTGCAAAGAAACATGTTGGCATTTGGTATTGGTATGCAAGGATAGCAACCAGCCTATTTTTTAATTTGACAGATCACACTTAGTGAATAATAAAGTAATTGTGATAAAAGTGTGTCTGCCAATTTTAATCACTTTTTGTCACAATGTGGAGTGCGATTATTTATCACTCTACTGCACCAACAAGGTTTATTGCTTTATTTCTTTGTTTGGACACTTTTCCATTGGGACAAAAATGACTGCCTATGATGAGAATAGGGGGCCTATCTGAGGAGTACCTACTAGTTACCCCGTTGGTGGTGCGCCCGTGAGGGGTAATTTTGTCCCTCTCACTTTTTTTCACAATTATTCTGGTGTAAAAAATGAATTGAGAATTGTGTAAGCTTGTTTTCAGTCACCATTCACTTTCTTGAGGACTGTCTGTGGAAAAAAGGTTTTAAAAAATAAAAGGCAATAAGTGTTGCACACTACCACATATGAATTAAAGAAGAGGAGTTTTTTGCAGAATATAAAATAGAAGCGATATATACACTTCACTTATAAATAATATAGCACTATCACACATAAATATAATGTTGTATATGTCTAGTTTTGCATCCTCAGAAAGCATGCAACTTCAAAAAAGCTGTCTCTGTATCATCATGAAAATTTACTGTAGCGTAAACCTGATTAGTGCCCGTAGGAAAGTAGGATCTGCTTTCATGGTTTCCCCCACTTTTTGCTGGTGTTATTCAGTGTTATGACTATTCTGACTAGGATCCTGCTAATCAGGACCCCAGCCACTGTACTTTTTCCCTAAATTTGACAGTAGTAGGTACTTTGGTACCTTCCCAATTGGCTGCTGGTGTACCCATGTAAGACCCTAGTATATTGTACTAAGGTACCCAGGGCATAGGTAAACTAGGGGTCTACCATGGGCTGCAGCCTGTATTATGCCACCCCTGAGAGACCACTCCAACTGTGACTACAGGCCTGCCAGTGCAAAATGTGTAAGTTGGTGCTAGCACCACTTACGTCAGATATAAGATTCCTTATATCGGAGGTCACTCCACTTAAAACCTATAAGTCACCTCTAAAGCAGGCCTTTCAATCCTGAAGGCAGGGTGCTACGCTGTAAGTGTGAGGGTGCCCTGCATGAGCAGGGCACCCCCTACAAACCCCGGAATCGATGCTCCAGGCTTTGTAAGTGCAATCAGCCATTTTGATACATAGAGTGGCCATGCATCATTACGCGATGGCTAACTATATATTGGCTGTGCCAAACCTGGGCATGTTTGGTATCAAACATGTTGGAATAATACCTTAACACTGTTAACAGTGTTGGAGGTATGATTCCATGCACTGGGAGACGTGGGCTCCTCTGGGAAGCCCCCAGTACTCTCAGTAACAGTCTTCCACGGTCTGCCAGCAAGCTAGTGCTGCTGCTGACCCCAGACAGGATTCTGCCCTTCAGCTGCTGAGTTGAGCAGGGGTAGGTAGAACCCTTGACGCTTGCCTGCACCACCAGACTACTTTGAAGGGCACATTTGGTGCCCTCCTTGCATACTATAGTTTCAGCCAGTTCAGGGAGCCCTTGGCTCCCGCTCTGGCGGAAAACTGAACAAAGGACTTTGGAGTATCTTCCCCTCTGTCCAGTCCCTCCTCTGTGAAGGACCCTTAAATCGTTCCAACCCTTTCCCTAGGGTACTTATGGGCTTACCTGCTGTGGCTCTTCAGATTAGTCACTGGATAAGATTCAAATCCAAAACCACTTCAACTTCGACCTTATGGGCACCTGGACTTCGCCTGGAACCGAGATAGCACCAAGGAAGACTCCTGCTGCTCCTGGTCTTGCTGTTCTGCAAGTCTTCTATGCTGCATGTGCTTCTTCCAGGTTCTTATTCAAGCATGAGGGCATCAAAGACACCTGAAGGAATCTCCCTTTAAGTGAATGAGTCACTCCTCTGCCATCTGCAGGCACCGCAACAAAGCGGACAAGTCTGCTGGTCCTGACGTCCCGTTGACTTGGAAAGGCTCAGCAACAAAGGTGGTGGTTCTGCAACTCCCTCAAGGCCTGACCTGTCCTCTCAGCAAGTTTGAGGCCAGTATCCCTCGTCTGAACCGCTGGAACAGAACCCCTGTCCACTGCATCGACTTGCCGTTGCCAAGGCTTGTTGGATCTGAACTCCAGAGATCCTCGGGCTACAAGAAGATCCAGCCTGCAGCATCTCTTCCTGTCAAGTTCTTCGTCCTCACCACATCTTCTGCACCATGGGCCTGCATCTTTGGTGAACTGCTTGAGGTCCTCTTGCGACTCCTGTGCCTTCGACCTTCTTTGGCCTCAGTGGGTTCCCTGCTTGCTGGGGGCCTGCTCTGACTCTCCTGCAACTGGTGAGTCCCTTGGACCTTGTTGGTCCCAACGTTGCTCCTTTTTAGTTTACCACATCTGTGGCTGCTCCCAAGGCTTGTTGGTGCTCCCGCTGGACACACCGACCCCTCTGGTACTCGACTTCCGAAGTGTGACAGCTAGTGAACGGCTCCTGGTCTTCCACAGCGTCGCCTGGTCCTCACTGCTGCAGTGACAAGGCCACCGTCATCACTCAGCATCTTCCGCCATCGGTGGTCAGTACTCTTCCGTGCTTCTTGGTCATCTTCGAGTGGCACAGACTCTGTTCCCTCTGCTTGCTGGTTCTTCTCTTCAAGAATCCTTCCTTGGTTTCCACCCGACTCTTTCACCTTGGTTGCCAGCGGCATCCTTCCTGTAGTCCTCCAGTATAGGCTACAGTGGTTTCTGATTTCACTTTGCACCTATGCACCCGGCTTCTCTAGCGTTAGTATCCCGGTTCCTGGGGTATCCACAGGTAGGGTGACTCTCCAACCTTCTGTCTTCCACAGGGTTTTTAGGGTCCTTCTTGAAAACTGCAACTGTGACTTTCCCATTGACTTGCATTGAGTATGCAGCTGTGTTTCCACTCTGCACACAGCCTCCGTGGAATTCCTGGGTACGTACCTTGGGTGGTTCCTTGTGTGCCCAGCTCTTCTGAGTCTCTTGGTCCAAGTCCCGACTTTAATTGCAGTTCGCATTCCACTTCTTTAGTATATGGTTTGGTCTCCCCCTGGAAACCACTGTGTATTTGTGCTTACCTACCCATTTACAATTGAAGTATTGTGTGTATTGTATTGATATCTCCGGGTAGGAGATATACTAATGCGTTAGTGAGTGTGTATAATAAATAGACCTAGTTTTATAACTACACTGTGTGGTTCTTTTTCGTTTAACCTTCACCATATGATTAGTTTTGGTAAAAACAAGCTGCTTAACACTCCTGGATTAAGCCTGAGGCTGCTCTCCACAGCTACTACTTATAGAGCCTTCTATGGTTGTCTAAGACATCTTAAATCACCATACAGGTTACCTGGATTAGTGAAAGATGCATCACTTTAATAAGTTGCACCATATACTAAGCCAGCCTTCCACAGAGCCTGTCCTTTTTTCTTGTAAATTGAGTTCCCCTTAGTTTCCATTTTCTACATGCTTACTCTCACCAAGCACAGCCTACTTGAAGTCACATCCATGTTTGCCTTAATCTCCATTATATTATTTCTGCCAATTGCCTACACCTCATTTCAAATATTACAAACCCTCATTTAAAAGTTGCACCCTGGACTTATGTTGGTTTCTATGGGATTGTTACATTGTTATAAGTTTGTTCTTTCTTTTCAGGTATTTTCAGTTTTTCAAGATCTCTGATGCAACATCTCAGACTTCTTAGCTGGGCTATGGGCTGCCATAGGCAGACTGTCCCTATCTTTGGGGGTCACCAAGTGTCTTGTATTCACCATACCACTTTCCCCTATGATTAAGATTCACTCTTGGAATGTTAACAGTCTCTAAGAATGTATAAAGAGATCTGCTGTGCTGCGTTAAAACAAGCAATGACAGATGTGGTCCTATGGCAGGAAACGAACCTGCTGGGCACCCAGCTGCGCCTTCCTTGGTCAATTTGACTACGACAGAGTTTTTTACTCAGGCTTCACTATAGCCTCAAGAGGAGTCGCCCTCCTGTTGCACAAGTCCCTTCGACTAAAAGCAATCAAAGAACATGAGGATCCCTAGGGGAGGTATGTGGGGGTTGAAGGATGTATGGCTGCCCGACATTCTAATTTTCTCTTTTGTAATGGTCCCCCCCAGCTGCTGCAATGCACCTAACAGACACTCCAATCCCTAATAGAGACCTCCCCCCCAGGACTACCCTTGTGGGAGGGGATTTTAATGCAGTTCCGGATCCCAAGCTGGACATTTCAGCGGCCTCTCGCCCCAGCCGATTGACACGTTCAGCATGTTTAGGGGCCTGTGCTGCCTCCATATGCCACTGCAAGGCATGCCGTTCATGACACCCATCACTACAGTCATAAACACATCCATCTGCAGCCCACAATACAGAATCAAGGATTGACCTGCTGTGGATGCCCGCAACTGATCTATCACTGTAGTCTATCCGGATTCTTCCGTGTGGTATATTCAATAATGCCCCCCTCCTTACTGAGCGGGGTGCACAACCGCAGACTCAGCACCCAATCTGAAGATTCAGCTTGTGGCATCTAACGGACCCCAAGTATACCTTTTTCCTAAAGTAGGAGCTGCAAGCCTTTTTCGAACTAATGAGGACTCTGTATCCTCTGCAAAAATGCTGTGGGCATCAAGCAAGCCCACCATGAGGGGGCTACTTAAAGGTTATGAGAGACGATGAGAATCTCTACAATAAGCGCAGGAGACAGATCTAGAGGTCCAACTTCTTAGTTTAGAGTGCTGGATCTAAAGCTCTGGCACAGAAAATGCAAATCGCCTTCTGGCCATAATGCGGTCCAAGCTGTGATGGGTTTCCCTTGAAGTAGTTTTGGAAAGCCTCAACCCAAAGGGTCTATGAGTAAATGTATGTATACTTGTAAAGCGCACTATCACCTTTCAGGCATCCTGGCGCTGTATACCGCTGTGGAACCCTTCCTGGCTTTCCCTGTGAGATGCCCCCTACTGAGCACCCCCAAGGTGAAGCCAGACATCCCAGCGCTTCCGGGGCCGTTGTGGAGATTAAGCAAGCTATTGCCCAGAGTTGCAGAGTGGGACCCATGATTAGAGTAGGCACTGAGGCAAGAGTTATCGAGTCTGTGGACATTGAGCCCAAGACCCAGTCCAGGGACAAAGTCCAGAAAGCTGCTTTATTGGCTGGCGACCCGTAATATCTCCACTAGAATAGTGCCTGTCGTCCAAGACTTTGCTGGCAATCTCCAGGAAGATCTGCTGGTGATCGCTCAGGTCTTTGAAGCATTCTATTGAAACCTCTATGCAATGTGACCCACACCTCTATCGGAGACAGAGAGACCCAGTCTCTGGGCATTCTGCTGCCCTCGATCCTGTGTTCCCTGGCTCATGAATTAACCAACCTTTACCCGAGGAAGAGGTTGGCCAAGCCAAATTCAGACTCAAATCGGGGAAAACCTCTGGCCCAGACGGCTTCTCCATTGAATACTATAAAAGATACCCCGCCGGCTGGCTTACCTTCTATGCAGAGGTGTTACGACGGGGTTGTCCCCCCTACCCCGACCTAGACTGTTCCACTATCTTTGTTATCCCTAAGGAGGGCCTTCCTATAGACTGGTGCTTCTCCTAGCAACCTATCTCGCTATTAACTCATCTTAGTGAATTTTCCTTATCCAATATTTCACTACCCCAAGGGTGGTTCCACTCTCCAACCTCCAGACTCACATCCTTTCTATGGCCTGTAAGCACCATTGGGTGGCATTGAGCTTGGCGCGGAAATCTCCTTTCGACTGTGGTCTTGGGGTGTCAGACATCTATGGGTACTATCTAACGGCGCAACTGATGCCCATCAATGAATGGTTTGTGGGAGGCTGGGATAACTGCCTTTTGCTTGCAACTTCACCTACTGGGCTTTAAGGGGCTTCTTGACTTGCTTTATGAGGGCCGAATGCCCCAATGACACCATCCTGCACCTAAGTGGCGGTACGCTTTATTTGGTGGAACCGCTGCCTGACGGGATTCACCCGCCCCCTCCTTCCCTCTGGCAAGGCACATGGCTTCAACAGCTCTCCAACCTTGAAGGCTTTGCCCAATGGGACCAGCTAGGAATTACGTATGTGGGAGATGTCCAGCAAAGAGGGGGGGGGGGGGGTAACCTGATGTCCTTTCAAAAATTGAGATCATTATGCCCTGTCCCACACACAGTTCTTCTGTTTCCTTCAGCTGCTGACCCACGTCCCCCCTGATGCTCAGCTGCCCGACTACAATTCCCATTGAGGACAAAATCTCACGGGACACCTGGATGGTTCCTTGATTATCAAAGCTCCTGATGGCTTCGCCTTCCTTAGACAGAAGGTGGAGGGGCAGGGCGAGCTGGATGATGATGACTGCAGAGAGGCTGCCCCTCCGGGACCAGATCAGCTACCTACACGTGACATATTGTTCCCCACGTTGCATGCAAAGGATATCCCTAACCGCTCAGGCTAGAAGCACACACTGAGCTCTCTCTGCTGCCGACTTCTATCAGGTGGTATGGAACAGCCTGGAGTTGCGCTCCTTCTGGAATGGGGTAGTTAGGGAGATCTCATCGGTTTCTGGGGCGCTCGACTGACCTGGGCCCTCGGACAGCACTGCTGGGGCAATCGGAGGAGCTGGGGGGACCACGTACCGAGAGGATCTTTATACGGGTGGCCTGTCTGGTAGCCAAGAGAGATGTTGTGCTGTGGAGGCAACTTACATCTACAGTGATCCAGCTGAGGAGTAAGGGGTTTGTTTGGTGTGCACAACAGAAAAAACTAATGATCTATGTAGCACATGGCTGTACTCTTAAACATGATAGTATGGGAGACTGCTTTTTTAAATAACTGTCATGTATTGCTGTAACCCAGAATGGTTATGCTATTAACAATTGTATCGCTTTGGATGTTGCTTGGTTTGTAAATACGATAAAAATGGATATATATATATATATATATATATCACCCTGAAACCTAACCATACCTAATCTCATGTAGGTCATTTATTAATACCACCAACCATTAACATACCCCCCATCCAAAGAGCACACCTACCTCTTATTAATGTATTCACCATATAGAAATTGGTTTAAATGCATACAAGGTTTCTTCAAGAGCACAACTTCAATCCCAACTACAAACAATACCTACTGAAAAAAACTCTAACCTTAGGTTCCGAAGCAGCATCCTCCCCAATATATAGTGCTTCAATGCCTCATCAGACATATGAAGTGCTACATAAATGCAGTCACAATGCTATATACAACCCTCCAGGCCCACACTAATACAATAACACTCAGCGGTCAGACAGACAGTGTATTGTAGTTCATAAAAACTGCATACACTGCTTGACACAAACACAAAAAAACTGTTAAGGCCATGCCTATTACCCAGCAAAAGTCAACAATAATAAACCAACCATTACCAATTGAAAAGGTATGGAATAACTGAAGAGATCTTCAACATATTGCTAGCCAAAAGAGTACTTTAATTTGCTCCACTACTGCAAGCCCCAACATACTACATAATTATTGTGACCACTTCTTGACATGTCACGATGACAATCAGATATGGGATATTAATAAACTCCATCCCAGCAGATCTCTCCACCATTATTTCCTCCAACCTGGGCCTGCTCAGGACCATAAACTGTAAACAGAATAGATATCCTAAAGCAGTAACCAGCTAAGTGAGGTATGATTATGAGTAATACCATAAGAGGGCCTGCAGAGTTGTGTAAAGCTATAAGTTTACTGAAAACCATGAACTGTGCACCTCTCTCTCACTTCATCCATCACACTCCTAGTCACTGGGTCCCATAAGACAAAAACTACAACGGGGAGGTCATCATGCACAACATGGAACACTTCCCATGAGCTAAACAAAACACCCCACTACAAACCTACATGGTGTAGCCTGCTATCCGTTCAGACAATTGCTACAGCGCCCCAGCATTCTTGATCAATTCCACAGATAGGCACAGCGACATAACAATAGTCAAAGGAGATTGTCACAAAAAAGCTGCAACTAAATACACCATAAAGTCAGATGCCACACAAGTTAGGAACACAAAGCTAATCAGGGCCTAGTACACTTTGTGATCACGCACTCCCCATGCCAGACATCTGAACACAGTCACCACTGGCCACACTGTGTCTACACAGGTCAAGACTCACTAGTAGTAACCATAGGCCATTAATTTATGAGCCTAAAGGAAACAACCAAAATTCCTCACCATATATGGTACGCCGGAAACATTTTATTACCTGTTGTAATATTGTATATTAAGAAACCTCAAACTTCCTACACTAGATGGGGCGGTCGACGGGCACTCTGCCTTGTTGGGGGGTGGAAAGTTGTAATTCCACTGGTAGGGGGGCAGGGAAGGGGGTAATGGGAGGGGGGATAGTTGGGTTGTTAATTGTTATGGTTCTTTTAACGCAGAGCATTCAGAGTAAGAAGCTTTCATCAGAAACAGATTCTACGATACTCACGTTGACCAGCTGGGAACAATGGAGTGGGTGGAGGGAACGTCATCGTTTGGCAAACGACGAAATAAGACGCACACACTGTGCCGTCGTTGTGGTTCAAAGGCGTACCATCTTCAGAAATGTACCTGTGGCAAGTGCGGATATCGTGGCAAGTGCGGATATCCCGCCAAGCGCAAGAGAAAGTGTAAGTAAATCACTGATCGGGACTATATAAATGTCGGTTTAATATTAGCAGCGTGCGTGTTGGTCTTATCAGAACTCTTGAGCAAAATCTAACAATGTGTAGCAGTTAAAGAAATTGCAATTATTTGGTATTGGCTGTTCGTAATCTTTTAAACATTTTAGTACGTTGAGGTTGCTGTACATTAGACAAAATTAGATGGACTACTCTCTTTTAGCATGCCACTCACCTTGCTCATCACGGTTTGGTCCACTTGTTTTTAATACATGCCTATTATACACACATACAGAAATGCTTCACACTGTTCTGGTTGTTTGGTGTCACATGCGAATTACTGTGGAATACGTGACCTGTTGTGAAATGCTCTTTTTGTCTCCCACTTTAGGCAATTGCAGCACAACACAGGTATTATTTTTGACCCTTTACACTGATTGGAAAAAGTCTTCTAGCTAGGTAAAGGCACCATGTAGATAGTTAACAAATCACAAACCTTTTTGTTTATTTTTCTTGGTCCTGAGGAATCGCTTGTCAGAGGACAAACAGCGGGAAACATGTCGACCGATTGATACACCCTGTAGTCTAGTCTCGCACTAGGGGACATTAATTCCCTAAGAGCCAATTCTATCTCTCCATTTTTAATTTGGAATAAGGGACCGCTAGAATAAACCTGATCCTGGTACCCTTTACTCCAATTTTAACTTCTTCACCACGTCTACATACTACTGGCCCCTCACCCACACTTCACCCATACGGCAGTTGGAAAAAGATCTCCGCCAAAGAGCCCCTCTTTGAGGTGTTGCCCGTTGGGTATTGCACCGCCGACCCAACGAGGAGCATTGCCGATGATGAAGCATGACACCTGCAAGGGTGTGTGAGGCCATTATATCCAACACAGTGGATACCCACGCGTTCATCCACGACATAAAGTAGTCACCAACATCCAACCTTCACTCGATTTAGGAACAGCCTGGTACTTCTTGTGTTTCATACCTATTTGGGCGAACACCTAGCTGGACCTACCACTCCCTCCTTGAGTGGGAAACTCGCCTCCACTAATTTTCATTCCCCTCTTTGAAAATATAAGATTCTGCAAGAGACCCACTTACGCCCTGACAGGCCCACACTGCACTATAGGGGATTCTTGAATAATGT
This sequence comes from Lissotriton vulgaris, assembly GCF_964263255.1. NCBI lineage: Eukaryota > Metazoa > Chordata > Amphibia > Caudata > Salamandridae > Lissotriton > Lissotriton vulgaris. The sequence goes on from NC_141689.1 coordinate 339,738,380, forward strand.
CCATGCTGCGGGATTTACCTCACACGCTAGAGCGATCCTCACGTGGATTAATACAAAGTCATCACTGAAGTTTATCCCAATAGCTACGGATAGGGAGGGGCGGTACACAATTACAAAATGCACTGGGAAGAACATGGAATTCTATATAGTGAACACATATGGGCCTAACTACGATCACCCTGATTTTTACACTGACCTGGTGGCAAGAGTACGGTAAAGCTGTGACGGACAGGTCCTCTGGGGGGGGGATTTTAATATGACAAGAGAGCGTCTCCTGGACTGATCGGACGGTCCCCGAGAGGGGTGCATATTGATTGGCCACCTCTCTGATGAAGAGGGCCCGCTGACCTTTGAGAGCCTTCGTTCCAATATGACTATGCCTGAATCCGTGCGCTACCGCTTCCAAGAGGTGCGACATTGGGTCATGCACCCTTCAGTACGACCTAATGCCCAGAGACCCCTCAACTCCTCCGAGAATTGGTTGCTTACCAAAACCTCGAACACAAACCTCAAATACAAGCCTCATTACTGAGCTCTACAACCTCCTACACCCTTAGGAACTGACGTCTAAATCCCCAGGGCAAAGGCAGTGGGAGTTAGAACTGGGACGTACACTTACTCAGAGTGAGTGGGATGATATATTCCAATGCTGGCGACACATATCCCGCAATGTTCCTAGCATCAAAAAGGCAACCAAGATTGCCACTTATTGATAACTCACACCTCCCAAATTACACAAAAGCCATCCAGATCGCAACCCTGACTGCTGGCGAAATTGCAGGTCCCTAGGCACATTAACACATCTGTTGTGGGATTGCCCCATCCTTGCACCTTTCTGGACGCAGATCCTCAATGACATAGAAAAAACACTTTGATACACAATTGCCTCGTTTTCCAGCATATGTCATCTTAGGCCTATCCAGCACACTTATATTTCAACTTAAATTGCACAAAGGTAGACAAATCGGCTTAGCATTGGGAGCGGCATTGCAAAACGTACTATCCCATTGGGGCACGGACTGCACCCCTACTTACCAGAGGTGGCTATATAAAATATGGCATGTGTTGGGTATGGAACGCATATCCTTCGTACTACAGGGAAACAGATCTACCTTTACAGATCTATGGCGCCCATTCCTTTCCTTACTGAGCACGGAGCTACGGGAGCTCACCTGTCCCCAGGTACTTATGTCTTCTACGGCTCACAGAGCACCCTTCTGAAACAGCCTAGAGCCACGTTGATGAGTCTGAACCAGAGCCGCAAGGGTACCAGGTTTCCCTTCCTTTGCCAACACAGGGTCACCCGGGGTCAAAGGGATGGGGAAGGAATGGGAGGGGAGTGAGGAGGGAGGGTTGGGATTTAAGATTGAGATTTCAAAGTTTTTACAAAATACTTCCATTCATATGACTTGTCAACATATGCTTTGGTTTAATATATTCAATAAAAAGATTTAAACCTAAAAAATACATCCTCTCATAGCATTTTCACATGGTAACCCTTCAGGGTGTCATTCCTCTTCTCCAGCAAGTTGACTTTATGGCCGCACTTGACCTAAAGGATGCCTAGTTTCTCATACCAATACAACCAGCTCATCACTCGTATCTTTGTGGTCAGTGGAAGGCATTACCAGTTCAAAGTGTTCTTCTTTGGGGTCACTACTGCTACTCAGGTGTTCATCAAGTGCCTTGCCATGATGGCTGCTCACCTGCATAGACAGACAATACAAAAATTACTCCTGTAACCATAAATAAAACATTACTAATATCACAGTAGTCCTTTTTATTGACTCCAGGCTTCATTCACTTATATTCTCTTTTGTTTTTTCAATTTTTTTTCCCCATTTTATAAATTCAAACATACACGTCTGAATCTTTTTCAATATTCACAAAAACAGTGTGAAAGGAACAATATTTACATGACGTACGTACATTTAGTCAATCACTGTACGGCCCCGTACCCGGAGAATCTGTAACTCGAAAAGGACGGACCTCCGCGTCCCATTGAAGAAAACGAAAAGGCTGATGGAAGTAAAGCCCTAAGAAGCATCTTGAACTGATGAGCCCCAGTGTTCCTTCACAACTGCACCCATGCTATCGCTAGCACATTAAGAAAACTACAATTAGAAACATGTGTCTTACATGAACCCTGTCCTGCCCTGATGAAGACCTTCTTCCAACACATCGGTCTGGTCCCAACATGAAGGTCGAAACTCTTTGGCTTTTCTTTCTTTGAGGCCAAGAGCAACTAAAAGGAAGGATAACCTACTGAACAGTAGACTTTCTGAGCTTCATTGCACAAGCTCAGATATAGAGTTTTAGAATAGGACTCTGACCTCTCCAGGACCCCAAAACTTGAAAATATTGAGGAAATATACACAACAGGTCCGATACCAGACATAAGTATGTAGGACGTGAAGTCCACGTGGAAACGTTTGTAGGTTTAAAAATAGACCAAAATGCACAATAACGTTTGATGTCTCTGTTTGTGAAAAGAGTATTAGTGATTGACTAAATGTACATACATCATGTAAATATTGTTCCTTTGACACTGTTTTTGTGAATATTGAAAAAGATTCAGAGTTGTATGTTTGAATTTATAATATGGAAAAAAAATAATTAAAAAAACAAAAGAGAATATAAGTGATTGAAGCCCGGAGTCAATAAAAAGGACTACTTTGAAAGAATTGAAAAAGCCGCCTGCTCTAGCAAAGAAACTTTTACCATCCTGAAAGAACTCCTCAAGGTCCCCGACCCCGGTCCAAGAAACCCCCCAGACCCCAAAGCAGACCAGGAAAAATGCCATCAGCTAGCCAGCTTTTTCCAAGAAAAGATCCAAAAAATCCTCGACTCCATCCCTTCTACAAATCTGAGCGAGATTGACGATCCCCCCGACACTCCGATCTCCCCCCGCCTATCCTCCTGGGGGCAAATAACCACGAAGAAGTCGAGAATACGCTAAAAACCATCAAAAGCGGATCTCCCAGGGACCCCGCCCCGCTACGGACCCTCAAGGAAGTAGCTCCCATCATCATCCCCCCCCTCACCCATCTGATCAACGCGTCTTTACAACAAGGAGTCGTCCCCCCTAGTTGGAAAGCGGCAGTTGTTAAAGCGCTTCTAAAGAAACCCTCCTTGGATCCTGCGGAATTGGCCAACTACAGACCAATATCCCTCCTCCCCGGGACCAGCAAGATTGCTGAGAAACTGGTGAACAAGAAACTATCTCAGTTTCTTGAATCCAATAACCTGTTAAAAAACTTGCAGACAGGTTTTCGTCCAGGGCAGGGCACTGACATCGCCCTCCTGGCGGCGGTGGAGGAGGCCAGAGCACTCTTAGACGAAGGAGGATCAGTGGCAGTGATCCTCCTCGACCTGAGCGCGGCCTTCGACACCGTCAACCACCAACTCCTGATCAAACGGCTCAAGAGGGTAGGAGTGGAAGGCACTGCTCTATCCTGGCTTTCTTCCTTTCTGGCCCAACGTTCCTTCCAGATATGGGAGAATAACACCCGCTCCTCCGAAACACCCCTCCAATGTGGGGTGCCTCAGGGCTCCTCCCTGAGCCCCACATTGTTTAACATCTACATGTCCCCATTGGAGGAGGTCGTCACCCCGTTCGGAGTGAGCATCATCAGTTATGCGGATGACACACAACTAGTTGTCTCCCTATCCCACCCTAGTCAAAAACCTGCGGACTTATTCAACTGCTTGACGCAGATACAAGGGTGGATGAACAGCTCAGCCTTAAAACTGAATGGTTCAAAGACGGACACTCTCCTTCTGGGTCAGAAAGGACTCACCTTCCCCCAGAACATCTGGCCACCCTGTCTGGGCCCCCCCCCAGACCCAAAACAGGAAGTAAAAAGCCTGGGTGTATGGATCGAAACCGACCTTTCATTCACCACTCAAGCAAAAAAAGTAGCCGGTACTTGTTTCGGGCTACTGAAATCAATGAGAAAGATCCTGCCCCTACTTCCACTCACTTCGCAAAGACTTCTCATCCAAGGCCTTATTCTTTCCAGGCTCGACTATAGCAACTCAATCTATTTGGGCGCGCCCGAAGCAACTCTGAACAAACTACAGAGAATCCAAAATGCGGCTGCCCGGATCCTCACTAACACCCCTGCCAGAGCCTCAGCCAAACCTGCACTGAAGCTCCTTCACTGGCTCCCAGTGAGGGAACGAGTGATATTCAAAGCCTTATGCCTGGCGCATAAACTACTGCAGAATCAAGGCCCCCCTATTCTTAGGAAATTCATAAGACCATACAAAGCCGCAAGATCCCTCCGATCGGACAAGGAGTCCCTTATCATCCTTCCCAGATTCAAGAAAGCTCGCACGGGTGGAAGACGCTTCTCGGTCCACACCGCACGCCTCTGGAATGCTCTCCCCCGAGACCTGAGAACAGAACCTAACTACTTACGTTTCAGGAAACGGCTGAAAACTCACCTGTTCCCTTAACTTAACTATCTCCCCACCTGAACCTGTCGTCCCCCCCCCCTTTGCCCCCGGACCCACAGATGTAGGGATCTTCAGCGCTGGGATACCTCAGGGTGACTACGCGCTCTATAAATTTTTTTAATAATAATACTGTGGTATTAGTAATGTTTTATTTATCGTTACAGAGGTAATTTTTGTATTGTTAGTACGTAATTGATTCCAGCCTCTGTATTCCTGAATTGAATCACTCCCCCACTTTGGTAACACACCTGCACAGACAAGGCATCCACATTTTCCCATATCTGGACGATTGGCTTATCAAAAGTACCACCCGACAGAAGTGCTGCAAACACACAGAGGCCACAATACACTTGATTCATCACTTAGGGTTTACCATCAATGCCACAAAATCCCACCTCCAAGCCCTGCAGATCCAGCCCCCCGGAGGGGATATTCTCAATTTGAATGTAGGCATAGCTTTCCAAATCCTGCCAGGATCCAGTCCTTTGAGGTACTGCGTCCCTTCTTTCAACCAAATCAACAACTTACAGTCAGACCAGTAATGCACCTCCTGGGAATGAGGGGCTCCTGCACTGCCATAGTACCTCATACCAGGCTACACATGCATCTGTTGCAGTAATGTTTAGCGCAACAGTGGTCTCAGGCAGAGGGTTATTGGGAAGATCTAGTGTTGATCGGCCCCCACACTCATTGCTCTCTGCATTGGGGTAAACCAACAACCTACTTGTGACCCTTGACCTTGCCAGGTAGGTTGCTTCCCCCCCCGCTGCAGCTCCACCAGCTCTTGTTCCCTGTGCCCTTGGCTTGTTACAAACCAAAGACCTTCTAAGCTTCAGGAGACAACCAAGACCTGGTTGTTCGACCAGTAGCTTCAGCACCCCCCTTCCTTTCTACCCTTAGCGCCTTGAAACCCTTGCGTGTATGTAGTGCGCTTTACAAATTATATGATTGATTGATTGACCTACTACAAGGCTGGCCTTTCCTCAACCTAGAGCTGCAGTGGATTGTTACAACGGACACCTCTGTGCGGGGTGGGGTGCACACTTGCAGGATCTGACTGAACAAGGTCAGTGGGGAACCAAGTACCAGGAGCTCTAAATCTACTACCTGAAACTTCTAGCCATTCACCTAGCATCAAAGGCTTTCCTACCTAACCTGATAGGCAAGGTTGTTCTTGTCTGGATGGACAATATGACAGCCATGTATTACCTTCAAAAACAGAGGAGTGGGACATTCTCCACAGCTTTGTCAGCTATCCCAGACCTTAGTTTTGGGCTTTCTGCCACAAAATCAGTTTGTTAGCGGAGTAACTTCCAGGATGGAGAATGATTTTGCCAACCTCAGCAGGATCTGGCAACACTCGAGTGGGAACTCCATCTGCAAGTCCTCCTCTGTTACATTTATAGATGGGGGTTCCCACTGATAGACCTGTTCTCTACAGCAGAATACATCAGATACTCAAACTTTTCCTCCAGGTTCCAATGCACAGTTCAACGGCAATGCCCTATGGGCGAACTTGCTAGGGATATTTGCCTATGCTTTTCCTTCTCTCCCTCTTCTTCGATTTGTGGTTTCAAGGCTTCAGCAGGTGTTCCTGTCCCGCATCCTGGTAACACCCTCATGGGCACTGGTACATGACTCTGCTCGAATTCTCACTGGTTCTGCACAAGAGGCTCCCCAACAAGCTGGACCTTCTCACGCAGAATGATTGAGAATTCAGACTCCCAGGTCCCTCAACCTTGCAATCTGGCTCCTCGGGTCATAGAATTTGGATACCTTAATCTTCCACCAAAGCATAAGCATTCTCAAGGAAGTGCGCAGACCTACCACCCATGCCTGCTACGCTGCCCAAGTAGAAGAGATTTGTCTGTTACTGTCATTCAAAAGAAACCGACCCATTCAAAGCCACAGTACAAGACATTGTCTGTTACTTACTTCACTTGCAAGTTTTTGGGCTGGCCTTCACCTCCATTCTATTACATCTAGCTGCCCTGGCTGCCTACCTTCAGAATAGGCAACTTATCTTTCACTTCAGGATACCTGTCATTAAAGCTTTCATGGAGGGTCTCAAACGGGTGATTCCTCCCCGGCTCCCACTGGTACCCTCTTGGAATCTCAATATTATACTTACACGACTCAATGGGTTCTCCTTTTGAGCACTCCACACCTGCCCCCTTCAGTTACTTTCTTGGAAGGGGGCATTTTTAGTTGCGTTCACCTCACTTAGACGTGTCAGTAAGCGTCAGGCATTAACCCTGGAAGAACGTATTTTTCAGGTACACAGGTATGACTATCCTCCACTTCAAACCTAAGCAACTGTTTTTGGCATGTAGTTCTGTAAATTTGTGTGCGTCCACCCTCCTCCCCAGACGCCTGTGGTCGTTGCAGTGCCGTCTTACTTTCTCTTTTCCCTCTTATGCACGGACATCTTTTTATATATCGCTTTACTTCACATTTTATCCTCACTCGCCATGCGGGAAAACAATCTAGCAATGGAGTCGATCACCATGCACATTTTTGCCAAGTTATCCCAGTACCTTGTGACTCGAAATACTTTTTTGAAGATAAACAACTTGAACACATCCAGGCCCAACAGTAAATGGCAGGAATATGCACAGCATGTGAATCTACAGTACCACATGCTACTAACAGATGCTTAAAGGATAAGTACATTTTCCTTCCTCTTTATTGTCTTACATAGTCATTTTGTAACTACTCCTTACCATGAAAGGATAGTTGAGCTTGCATGGTATTATTCAAGAACTGATTCCAAGGAGAATTAACAACTGGACCCAACACTACCATGTCTGGAAGTGAGGAAAACACTCTTTCTTATTCCTCATCCTTCCTTGATAGTGCCGCTGCTTTCCATTGTCTACCATGGCCAGTACATATTTCATAATGGAAAATGGAGAACAGTAACCAACGGGCATGCCTGGCATCATCACACTTCAAAGATGTTTTGATGGAGTAAGTTCTTATGATCCATCCAAAATTTAAAACATTTTAGCAGCTCTTTTTTAATAGTGCTGCCAGTGGGTAAATGCCTCCTTATTGGCTAACAATTCTGTCATATATGGTGTAGTTATGTTCGGTATTGGTGAGTATATGAGAATAAATTGTTATCAGATGAAGTTCTTTCTTTTTAGGATCTCTTTTTGACAGGACTGCAACAATGGATACGTACAAAGTGTCTATCTGCATAATAAAAGGAAAACTGCATATCAGGCTGGCAGAGGACAGGCTCAGCGGTAAAGGCTCCTTTTAATTTATCAAAAGTAGTCTTTTGCTCTATCTATCTGTCTATCTAGGGATTTGTAGAGTGCAACAGCTACTCGTTGAGTGTTCAGGTGCTATTTGTAAGAGCTGATGCTTTCGTGTAGTTCCTATATAACCTATACAGGATCTGCAAGTTCGGATAACATAAACTGTGGGTTTGGTGGCAGACTGGTTCCGAGCACCCCCACCGGATATGTTAGGCTGTTTGCATTAACTAGCTCACAGTGCCACTAGAATCTTCTCTTATTGGGGAGAGAATAGTTTCTGGCAACCTCAGAACATGACAACCCTGATCCCTCAGGATGGTGGAAATAATATACTACTTTTCGCTCAGTCACTCGTGCTCACTTCGTTTGTCTCAGAGATACACAGAATAAACAGTCTGGGTGTTTCAATAAGAATTTATTGAACAGTTGTTATTCTAATGTAGAATAGATTTGCTGTAAAAACCATTAAACAGTAGCAGAGATATATAATGAGCAGTACTACAAAAGTAAAGGGATGGTACAGTTCTACCATCTTGCAGTAATCATGAATATATACAAGTACATAAAACACATGATAAGAAAGTGCGTACAATATCTCCCTAACTAGATGTACCTAGAATCGTTGTAGGTGTTATGCGCTATGCCAAGAATCACTCTAAGGTCTAGTCAACCCCATTACCTGAGTAAGGAGAGAATATGGGACCCCGTCCTGGTCTTGAGTTAGACACCCTGCGAAGGATTTTAGACCACTGCTAGCTGGATCCTCTGCATGCAGTAACTTCAGCGTCTCTGGTCAGTGTGTCAGCCAGGAAGTCACGGTCTCCTCTGTCTGTCTAAGCAAGACATGATGTATATATACCCACAGGTCTCCTATGGGGGTCCTACCTTGCTGTGGTACTGTGTCGGCCTAAAGGACGACGTCGGGTTTGAACTTTAACATAGATATTAAACAGATGTTCATCCTTTTGTGAGTCCTGCTGTGCTTCCAAGAATCCTCATGCACAATGTATGAGTATCGAACCTGGGAAAAACCTACGTTCTGAATGCAGTGTTGTATCTAGGTAAAAGGTCAGTCCCTATGAACAGTTATGTATGAAATGTAGGGAGGGATATAGGTGAAAGGTTGAGGGTTACATGCGCCTATATAGGGTACCTATATGGAATATAACAATCCTGAGTGTCCTGGAGTTTAGAATCAAAACCAAAAAGCCAAGTTTTAAGAAGGTGCTTGAAGACCAATATATCATCTGTAACGTGAAGCTGTTGTGGGAGGGTGTTCCAGTCTTTAGTAGCCAGGTAGGAAAAGGTGCAGCCGTCCAACTTTTTCCTTCTAAATTTGGGGACTAATACCAGCAGGAAACTAGAAGAAGCTAGTGGTCTTGGTGGGTGCAAAGGGATGATTCTCTTGGACAGGTATTGAGGGCTAAAGTGGTAAAAGGCTTTCGCCTTTAATCCTTACCTCTTCCTTAATGGGAAGCCAGTGAAGTTCTTTTAGGAACGGTTGGATGCGGGTCCTCCTAGAAAGTCTCAGCAGAAACAGTGCTGCAGCATTCTGTACCAGCTGCAGTCTACTCAGTAGGCCCAAATAAAGGGCATTGGTGTAATCTAGCCTTGAAGTGATCACTGGTTTTGTTACTATAGCGGGAGATGGTAGGGAAACTTTTTATACTTTTTAGTAATCAAAACAGGAGGCAACTATACTGGCTACATTTTTTTCTCGAAGTTTTATATAGCGCAAACTTGCCCCGAAATCAGGTTCGGGTCAACTGGTACACGAGCACCAGTTGTGTTACATAAAGACACAGTCTTTTTTGTTAGGCATGGGGAGATTAAGTGATTTGCCCATGTTGAGCGTCGTTGCCGAGACTCAAACCTGGTTCCCCAGATTTGAGGTCCTCTGCCCTAACCGTTAGGCTACATCCTCTCCCACGAGGTGCAAGTGGCAGAGTTATCAAATTTCACTACCAGATTGTGGGCCACTGGAGAAGGGGGTGGTGAAGGCAGGACTCCATTAGGCCAGATGTTATTATTCCAATCTGGGTGTGGAATCCCAAAGAGCAATATTTCGATTTTACTGGCATTGCATTGCAAGTTGCTGGCGCTCATCAGAGAAACACTGCAGAAATGCAAATCTTTGAAATTGCTCAGCGCATTTGTTTTTTTTTATGTAGAGTGAGAAGCAGTTGGGTATCATCCGCGTACAGAACTATTTGTACGCAATAGGACTCTACAAGGGTCACCAGTGGGGTCACATAAAGAATGAAGAGTGTGGGACTCAATGCAGAGCCGAAAAATCCAGAGTCTTCAGTTCTGAAGTGAGTGGAGCCATCCATACAGATTGATGTCTGCCTGCAAGAAAGGAATGAACAGAACCAGGCCAGTGCAGGGCCACTCACACGGATGTCGGCTAGACGCTGTAATAATACAGGGTGCAAGGCAGTGCTGATAGCTGCGGATAGATCGAGGAGAATCGGGACCACCTGATCCACTGGCAGCTTAATAGTGTCAGCAACCTTCAGCAAAGTGGTCTCAGTGCTAAATCCACAGAAAGAAGCCTGACTGGCAGAGGAGAATCCGATTATTCCCTCTAAAAAGCCAGAGAATTGCTAATTAATATGTTTCTCCAATATCTTGACGAAAACCGACAGCAAACAAATGGGTCTGAAGTTAGACAGATTGGATTGTTCAGCTGACAGCTTTTTTAGGAGAGAAATTAATTTTGCCTGTTTCCAACATCCAGGAACAATGGCAGTCTGTAAAGACCGATTTGACAGTTGGTTTAGGGTGGGGTTTATTACTGCGCAGTTGGAAACGAGAAGTTGGAGGGGGGACACTGATCATCTGGAGACCCGGATTTGGATGCACTGAGGGCCTGAGCAGATTCCTCCATCGAAATTGGAGCAAACTCTTGCAAGGAGGGGTCACTAGGTGTCGGTGAGGCCTCCTGCCGTACCATAGTCTCACTGTTGACTCTGGAGTTGGGGAACAGCAACTGAGAGTCTACAATTGTTTTTATTTTTTTATCGGTTTGTAAATCGTTTTGACAATTTTGAATAGGTCATTCTGTTTGTTATGGGAGGAAGTCTGATTGGGTTTCTTGGTGGTATTTATTTAAGGCATGTGTTATAACTTGATTTCCTATAATGCAACCCATCCCCTGCCGCTCAGCCGTATGAATGTGATGTTTGAGTAGAATGTCAGAATGCCTGATGAGGTAGTGGAATGCTGGAGAGCCTGTGGAGTGGAGAAAGAGTGAGTTGGAGTGTGTGGACTGAGCAGCAAGGATGCTGCTCTTGGTGGGGCTCAATATATGAACTACCATCCTGTAACCAAGGTTAATAAACCTGTTACATACAACCTTCAACATCCTTCCTCTGAACTTCTTTTGGATTACATCAATGGCAACGAAGGTAGGATTCATATACAATAATTTGTCCTTGGGAAGGTATTTATGCCTCCAACTTCTTTTGAGTCTTTTACAAAGTTTGCGAAGGTCTTTGAGCTACTCATTGAACCAGGATGCCGACTGTTGTTTGGCCACCAAGGTGGTACCTCTATGTTTGAAAGGAGCAATGGTGCTGTCTGTGAAAGCCAGGAATTAACCAACTGGGCATCCACGTCAGTATCCCCACTCATACATGGGGGTGCTTACAGGCGAGCTACTGAACTCAGCGGGAGAGACTGTGGCCCAGTTCTGCAAACTCGAGGTCTGGGTTTATTATCGGACACCAGAACTTGATCATTAGAGAAAATGGTGTCTAATGTATGACCTGCTACATGGGTTGACTGGGTCACGAATTGCTGCATGTCCCATGAGAACATGTTATCTAAGAGAAGTTGCCATTGTGGGTCAGGGGGTAAATCCACATGTAAGGTGAGGTCTCCTAAAATCATACAATTTTAATATGTTATCATGTATTTAGATAGGAATTCATCCAGGGAAGATAGAAATACTCTCACAGGGCTGCGAGCACGATATACCAACGCCCCAGCTAGGGATATGTTTGCAGAAAGTGTGATGCAAAAACCCATTGATTCTGCCCTTTGAAGCTCCTTTGAGTCAAAAGTGTGTCTGTATACAATAGCAACGCCATCCCCTCTTTTGCCTACTCTGTTGCAGTGTAACATGGAATGCCCAGCCAAGACGGCAGTTGCAATATCCGGTGCTGAGCTGTCAGACATCCATGGTTCAGAGAGAAAGAACACACTATCCTCTCTTAGTATGTCATGGATGTGTTAGGCGTTTTTGTGTAGCGAGCGTATATTGCAGAGTGAGGCGCACATCCCAGGCCCCTTTATAAAGTGTTTTGGGGCAACAGGAAGGCAAAGGTATTAATATGCGATGAGTATTAATGCCTGGTAGGGCAGCGGCGCTATGGTGGCAGATAGAAGCTAAAGTCCGGCCAGGTGACTCAGACCTACCTGGACAAAGTGGCTCCTGCCTTAGGGAAAGAAATTAAGCCGAGGTGCAAGTAAAACACTCACCGGTCTTAGAGAAACGGGCAGCATGGATGGCGCTGAACATGGAGAATCGCGCTGACGGGCTTGCCAGTTGAGCACCCGCTGCGCGTGTCCACCCACCAGCCTGCTGTATGTGAAGTGCAGGCATCCGAATATGGCCTAGAAATTAGACCGCTGACTGACCTAGAAAGGTGGCCAGAGTGGTAGTTTGAAGTGTTCAAGCCCCCTCCTCCCTCTTCAAGAATAAAGTGCAAACTGTTAGCTCAAAATGAACTAATGGGACTTTGTTTGGTAAATTTAATCGGGCAGTTTCAATCAACATATATTACAAAAGGTTAAAAAGCATAAAAAGGAGCTTTTTGCACATTACAGTCCACGTCAGCAAGTATCAGAAGCCCACTAACATGGATATCCCATCTTTGTAATATCAACCATGGGTTTGTGGAAGAAAGGTTTTGAATACTGTCTATAGAAGTTGGCAAACCAATAAATATTTGAATTTCCTTAACATTCTGAGGTTGGAGGGGGCGTGGCTTGGCAAGCAAAGATTCCAGTGGCACTCTTAGAGTGCTCCCAGCCCCTTTAGGATCTGTCTCTATCCTGTACCACATCCAGCGGCATCCGCCCAACTGGGGCACTTCCTGCTTTGAGGCCCCTCACTTTGCAGCAACCCGTCGATGAACAAACACTCACGGCAGGCAGGAGAGCTGGCATCGGCAACCTAATGATCCACCCCGAGCAAGTCAAGATGGCGGCGGGCCGGCTCCTTACCCGGAGGCCGACTATGTGACTCTGGTGACGGGCATCCTACTGCGGAGGAGTGCGAGGGAGACCCTGCAGTCTGGCTTATTGCCCCAGAGGCGTGTCGCTCCCTTTTTGCGAGATTGTCCTGAGCAGTTCTGGGAGCTCGGGGGAGCAGCGGTGCCTGGGATGGTGGCCTGCCTCAGAGAGGGCCTGGTGGTGCTACCGAAGTTGTATGAGGTGGTGGGGAGTCCAGAGGAAGCGGATGAACTCCACACTGCCTTTTAACTCAGCAACGATCCTTGGCTGCCCCGACAAGCAAGCGTGATGGGAAATCTTCTCTCTTCTCCCCTTCACCCCCAGGCCAGCCGGACTATCGCGGGAGCTGCCTACCCTGCGCTCTGTGGAGACCGACCCGGCCCGCATCCGGCCTCTGGGACTGGCAAACATTGGGCCCGGTGTGGCAGCCCGCAGTCGTGGCGGGCGGACGAGCCTCCCAACGGAGTTCCAGGTGAGCAAGAGGTGCCTGGGGAGGGAATACGTGCCGCCGCACTGCCCCGGAGACTGGGTCGAGCATTGACCTCTGTGAACCTTGTAGAAGCAGTCAGCCTGCGATCGGCTCCCACTTAGACTCTGAGGGTGCTGCCCGACCCGCAGTTGGAGGGCCCAAACCCCATGTCATAGATGCTGGAGTGGCTTGAAACCTTCGCCCTCTGGATGCCCTTGTTCCTTTGGGTGGGCTGTGTCTCTCAGCCTGCGATCAGCAAAACTCGGCTGTTGGGCCTTGGCGTGTTGCCTGATGCAGTCTCGGTGGGCGGGTGCCTGGAGTGATTGGGGGCCCATGCTGGTTCCCCCCGACAGCATCAGGATTCAGGGGGGTGAGTGCTTGCAATTCGGATCCCTCACCTGCCTGTAGGAGAGGCCCTCCTCTCCCCCACCGCACGAAGGGAACAAAGCTGGGATAGCGGCTTCTCTCGTATCCGCATTGGCTGACGGAAGACACCAGAGCGGTGCTGCACCCGGGAGGGATGTGCGACAGTGTGAGGTGGACGGAGGCTACATCGGACTGCACTCGGCTGGTTCCCCCCTGGAGGTGGTAGATGAGCGTGATGCCAGGCACGGCCCAGAGGGGGACTTCTCCCTTATCCAGTGCGTTTGAGCGCCCACAAGTTCCAGTGCACCACTAAAGGAGTTTCACCGGTTCCCCCCCACCAGACGCGGGGGTTCCAGCACTTGAGTCTCCTCAGTCTTTGAATCCGAAGCAGGACGGAGGACCTGAGCGGATAGACACAGTGACCCAGGCACCCTCGCCTACACAGCCTGCTGAGGCCTGCCTGGGACAGTGAGTATTTGGGCTGTGTAATCTCGTTGAGTTCTGACAAGAGCAGTTTTAGGAAGGGGATCCAGACTTACTGAAAGGAGACAGTGGAGTTGTTCAGAGTGACTGAAATGTTCTCCATACCAAAAATATACCAGAGCCTGTGCAGCCTTCCCGTGTGGGTGGGTGAAGCAGAAGATCCCCAATGAGACAATATGTTTTGTAGCGCTGCCCCAATGCCATCCCCATTTGTCGTCCCCTCATGCTCTTAAGCGGATATGTGAGGGGCTTAGGAAGACCTAGGACAACGTAAACAGGGAGCCTCAGGATCTTTGTCTATAGTCTAGTTTGTCTATTGTGTCGAGAATCGTGCTCCAGTAGGAAGAGAGCCTCGGGTAGTCACACAATATGTGTAGGAGCGTCCCCTCATTGCAACAGCCTTGCCAGCAAGCGGGGCTCCTCTGCGGGTTGCCTCTGTGGAGACGCACAGGTGTTAGGTACCTATAGGTGGCAATTTTCATGGCAGTTTCTATGCTAGCAACAATCCTGGCTGTGTGTTTGGCCCTGTAATAGATGCCGTCCCAGTCCTTCTGAGTGAGGTCGTCCCCTAATTCTCTCCCCCATCTCCACTGGCTCAGTGTAGAATGTGGGCGCGGGCTGTGTCTGAGCATGTCATACATTTCGGAGATCAGGCCCTTGTCAGTAAGCTTAGTGATGAGCCATTTCTCATATTTAGTCAGTTGATGTCCACCCTCATCCCCGGCTGGAGTACCCAATGTCGTAATTGCAGGTAACGTAAGCGTTCCGTTTCAGGAATCCCGTACTCCTGCTTCATCTGGGGGAATGAAATGACACCTGAGAGGTCGAAGAGATGGCCCACAGAGCGGGACAAAGTGTCTCGCCAGGCCGCGTATGCTTTGTCGGACCAGACAGGTGTGAACTCAGTGTACCCGAAGTACGAGTTACTTACCTTCGGTATTGATGTATCTGGTAGAGATGATTCTAGCAGCAGATTCCTTCATGTAGAATTATCCCCAGGCACGAGACTGGATCCGGAAACTTTTTGCCACAACATCCCTGCGCGCCGGGGTAGGGGCGGCACCATGCATACGTCCCGTCAGCGAGGCCACATAAGTCCCACCCCGGCGCGCCTACGTCAGTTTCCTTCGGAAAACTTTTCCGCGCCACAAAGCGGAGCCATCAGACAAAACTGTGGGAGTATGGGAACAGTGGGCAAAAGAGGAGAAACATTGGAAAGGAATGGTGACTAACAACACCATAAGGAGCAGTGTCAACACTGCAGTACCCAAAGGCAGGGAAAGAAGAAAGAACAGGGCAGAGCCCTGATCAGCCACCCTGCCAGTATGCAGACAGTTCCCCTCCCCCTCGGAGACAAGGAACATATGCAAAATGTCATGACAACATGTAGGAGGACTACAACCTCCATCAAGAAACAAGGAAAGGGAGCCAGTACAAAGACAAACAGAAACAACAACCTTCAAGCAACCCCAGCACATAGGGCAACCAGACCCCCCAAAAAACAAAGGCAAAGGCATGGCCAGATGACCCCAACCCAGAGGGTAGCAGAGGGGCCAGGACCCTTAGTAACAAGGGGAAGGGAGGGGAGGGAAGAGATTGAAGGCAAGCTCCCCAATCCTGGAGCAACCAGAGCAAAGGGGCATAGGAGTACCCATAAACCCAGCCTCCAACGAACCAAAGAGGAGTAAGAAACAGGAACAAGACAGAGCAGCCCGTCAAAGAGTGAAAGAATGCACTCACAGAAGACATAGCCACCCACCAGGAGGCGAGTGCCGAAGATCAACCCAAGGGTCCACGCAGAACGGGGAGGAAGGGCGGGCCGGGAAGGAATCTGCGGCTAGAATCGTCTCTACCAGATACATCATTACCGAAGGTAAGTAACTCGTACATCTGATAAAGACTACTAGCCGCAGATTCCTTCACGTAGAATAGATACCCTAGCAATACCCACGGGGAAGGAGGGTCTGCGAAAGGAGCCCACCAGCCTGGACATAACAGAGGATCCCACAGGGGAGCAGATCAACGGACAAGGCGAAGAACCTCGTCCCTCCCAGGCAAGAGAAACCCTTAGCAGCAGAACACCACCGACCCCAAAAGTAATGTAGTAAGAGAAGAAAGAAGTCTGAAGGAGCCCGTACACTCACAACAGAGGAACCAAGGGCAAGGCCAGAGGGGCCGAAGCACCCCATTCCTTTACAAGGCAACAGAGCTTCCATCCAATGCCAGGACAAGGAAGAGGAAGAAGAAAACCCTAGAGAGCCCAAGGAAATGAGGGAAAAGAGAGCGAGCCCACCCTAGACGGAAGGCAACAGACCAGACAGAGCGGCACTGACAGTAAGAAGCCACCAGAAGCAAGTAGAACAGCCCGGGCTCCAAGAAGACCAGGCAAGGGAGAAACACAGACTCATCCCAGCTCACAGGACAGGAGCAGGAAGGTGAGGAAATGCCCAGACCCACCACTATGAAGGGTCCGTGCACACGACCTATAGAAGCAATAGCAACATACATAAACACCATGGAGAGCAGGGGCCCGAAGGCGACCAGAACTCCCTAGCAGAGTGCAAGCTATAAAACAGCTACCACTATCCCATCTAGGATAAGTTAAGTCCCAAGACATGGGAACCCTCTTTGGAAGAAACTTCCGCAGCAGAGGAAAAAACAAAAGAGCCGCGGAGAAAAAAAAACAGCTGAAGGCTTGTCAAGCAGCCCAAGAGAAAACAGAAGGCCTAATCTGAGGGCCAAGTCAGTGCAAACAACTCCAGCAAAAACACACAGTCAATAAAGGGGCCGTCCAGCAGCCATAAACGCCACAGTCCCAGCAAGGAGGACTCAAGAGACCATAAAACACACCCCACCGCATGGGCAACCGGCCCAAAAGAAGGTCCAGAACTAGTTCAACTCAGCAGTCACTGAGGAGGGAAAGGAGGAGGAGGAGGATAAGGCGGAGGAGGAGGAGGACGGATCCCTGCCAAGAACCTTTGGATGGTGGAGTCTGCCGTGGCATGGAATAACAGGGTGCCATCAAATGGAATATCAATCAGCCGTTCCCAAACCTTTTCAGGGAACACGCTGTCCCGAAGCCAAGCATGGCGATGGAGGGCGCCTAAGGAAGCCATGGCCCGGCCCAGCACCTCTGAGATGTCCAGAGCGGAGCGGAGAATAAACGCCGCTAGCTTCCGGCCATCCAACGCATGATGCCGTAAGTCCACCTGAACAGTCTCTTGTGAAGCTGTGGAACCCAAGGACTCAGCCGAGAGTCAACAGTGGCGGCAGGCAGGGGAAAGCAGTCCGCAAAAGTGGACTTGAGGCAGAGGGGTGGAGGGAAAGACACGCCGGGTCACGCGGCATCGGAAGGTGCTGGTGCAGAAGGTGTTGAGGTACCGGATCCCCTGAGGCGGGGCACCTCCAAGCCCCCATCAGGGAAGAAAGGAGTGAACCCTCAAAGGGAAGCAATAGCTCCCTCCCACCAGAGCCCTGGTGGAGAACCTCCAAGAGATGGTCTGCCGGAAAATGAGCAACCGGGTCACCCATGCGCAGAATGGCCACAGTCGTGGACACTGCATGAGCAAAGTCCGCACCCACCTCCGTAGGGCGCTGCGGTGGAGAAAGTAGCTCCTCTGTGGGCGACGGCTGTAAACTAAGGTGGCCGTCTTCGATGCCAAGCAGGGCGGGCAAAGGCCAGACCTGGAAGTCAGAAAGAACCGAAGAGTGGGGGACCTGTCGCTCCTCCGGCGAACACCTTGGCCTCGGAAATGGCGGGGAGCCGCCCTTCGATGACACAGGTGAAAAAGCCACCACACCCTGGCCTGCCTCCAGGGATGATGATACCAGTAGGCACCCAACTTCCGGAGAAGAGGGAGCGTCTAAAGACGAATCCGCAACCCGACGCCTGTCTGGAGCCGTAGAGTCTGCCGCCTGAGGCAGGACGTCAACACCATCCAGCACCAAAGGGGACGCCGAATAGGGCTCCTCCAAGCCACACCGCGCCGGAGACCGGAGTGGAGCCGATGTGGCCAAAGGTCAGCGCCGGAACGACGCCGACTCAACCTCCGCCAAGGCAGCCGCCTGCGTGGAGGAATGAGAGGGACCAGGGGAGTGACACAAAGCCCTCCGCCAGCCTCAGCCCAGAATGTGACGGAGGTGGCCCGGCAACTCAAACAGCGGCGCTAGGACCGATTCAACCTCCGACTCCCCCTCCGACGAGGCAGCCGCCTGCGTGGAGGGACGAGAGGGGCCCGGAGGAGGACGAGGGGGTCCCCGTTCAGCCTCGACCCAGAGCGGGACAAGGAGGGTCCACCGACTCCTGTGGCACCACCCGGTCCAGCAGGCGCCGGCGCCATGGCGGCTTGAGCTCAGCCATGGACAAGGCCGCCGCCTGTCCAGAGGGCCGAGCGGGGCTCGGGATGCAACCCAAGGGCCGAGCAGGGCTCGGGGATGCAACCCGAACCCCAGCAACCTCCCGTGACACCACAGGGACTCCCGCGGGACTGTTTGCAGCGATGCTCTTGCGACATCGGAGAAGGACGAGGATGCCGATGACGGCCTTTTCTGAAACCAGCTGCCGAGGCTGACCGAAGGGATGAAGCCAACCTTGAGAGACACGCCGAGAGTAGTTTCATCCGGTGCTCCCGCCGCGACTTCGGCTTCAACTGTTGGCACGCCTCACAATCAGTGGTGCCATGATCTTCCCCTAAACACCACATACAAATGAGGTGAGGTTACTTCGCCGACATAAGACGCCCACACGATGTGCAAGACTTGAAGCCCGAAGTCATTCGCACACTGTTCCCCAAAAAATATCACACTGAGAAAAAGGGGGGCCCAAATAGGCCCGAACAGAGACCCGATCCGCGTTGCACACGGAAAAGGAAAAAACGGACATAGGTGTGCCGGGGTGGGACTTATGTGACCTCGCTGACGTCACGTACGCGGACGACGCCTGGGCAGAGTAGTATGGTGCCGCCCCTCCACCGGCACACAGGGATGCTTTGGCAAAAAGTTTCTGGATCTAGTCTCATGCCTGGGGATAATTCTACGTGTAGGAATCTGGGGCTAGTAGTCTCTATCAGATTAGAGGAGTAAGGGGGGACAGGAAGGTCGTAAGTTTCCTGGAGACTGCTACCCCATCCCAAACAGATATCACCGATTTGGTGATGGGAGATCTCATCAGGCTGCATGGGTGCTGAGCTTTTTTTAAGAAGGGAACCTTCCAAAGGGGGACACCTGCTAGTGCTCGGTCTTGGAAGAGCCACCGTTTTTCGGATTCCGGCCGTGCCCATTCTACTAGGTACCTCAACTGGGCCGCCTTGTAATAACTGAGTAGGTCGGGTATCCCCAGTCCTCCGTGCTTGGGCTGCATATATCCTAAGGTCTTGCTCATTTGGGGTCTTGCCCCAGCCCATATGAACTTGTTGATGTCTAGCTGCAGCGAAGCAGTCGCCTCAGGTGGAGGCAACGCCGGTAAGGTCTGAAACGGGAAGAGTGCTTTGGGCAGTAGCGACATTTTGACCGCTGCAATCTTGCCAAGCAGGGAGAGCTGATGTTTGCTCCAGGCGCCCACTTGCTAGCTTGGAGTAGTTCAGTTGAACCTGTTATGTATCATTTTAGGACCCTATTGTAAGTTTCCCATTTCATGCCCTTATATAGGTATAAATCACCATATCCTTATATAGGCATAGAAATCATAACCATATTTAGGCATAGCTCATGCAGTCCAAATACGGCAGGGCTACTTCCACTAGTTCCAAAAATCCACAACGATTTCTTGGAAAACTCAGCTTCAGCAGCCGGGGACTTCCCCTTGCTTGAATATTGATTTGTGCAAGAACTCATGGAGTTTTCAAAGAACTGAGACTCTTTGATGACGTTATTATGTCCAACTGTACGTCAAACTCGGCACCTTCAAGGTATAAATATGCCCACACTCGCCCAAGCAAACACACGGTGGTTTGGAGCAGTTCGACTATCTACTTGCCCGACCCGCTCTGCTACAGCAAGTGCCGAAGGAAGGCGACCCTCCAGCAGACGCACTGAGAGAGACGCTGTCTTTTCTCCTGCCGATAAATCCAGCTCCAGTGTTTCCAGGCTACCCTTGCGGGTTGCTGGGAAATCGAGTTCCGAGATTGACCTTCTCCATTCTAAACTAAGGTACGGAGCTGATTAGACCCGTAGATAAATCTTAGGCAGATTCTTGGCAAAAGAATACTACATTAATGCTACACCTCACTTACTTCCTCCCTCGCACTAAGTTTAGGTTAGGTACACCGGGGTAGGCATATTTTAGAAGCACCAGTTGAGTACTTTTAGCCTCTGTTATTTATGTATGTATTTATATATGGTTTAGGAACCATACAATGCTCTTACAGTATTATTTTGTTCTACTATTTATACTGTATGCATTATATTTTACAAACAGTTTTACGATTGTAGCAGTTCATTTCTTATGCTTGAGAAAGAAGACTGTTCAATAAAACCTTTTATTGAAAAGGCCCGTCTTTCTACTTTCTATGCACCTCTAGTGAAACGAAGCATGCACGATTGACTGAGTGAAATATCTATCCATTGTTTCCACAACTCTGAAGATACGTTTTATCTTGGGGAAACAAAGTTGTCATGTTTATGCGGTTGTCAGAGACTAATCCCTTCTTGTGAATTCGAGAAAGTTTCTAGTGACATCTGAGCTAGCTGGCACACACAATTAAGTCTAGTATATTCAATAGAGACCTAGTTGACCTCAGTCCTACGTCTAATCTATAGGATATATTATTCCAATGCGCAGAGCCTATTGGGAATATAGGAACTACACTACAAACCTTTTGACGCACAGTCGCCACTAGGTCTAGTCCCAAGTAAGGTATAGAGTTCACTATGCGGATGCCGGACAGGTAATCGTCCTGCGAGTGGGTTGGCGATGATGCTGGATTTAGGCTTAAGATGAGCGATTTCCCCACGTTGATTCTGAAGCGGAATGTCGGAGGGATGGTCGGAAGCAGAAGCGAGGAGGCCGTATGGGGTCAATAATGAGAGATTTTATTAAGGAAAAAAGAACAATGGCTGGACAAGATATAGTCCAGGCAAATCAAAGTTCAATTGTTTAGAAACATCTATAGTAACCAAGTAGGCCTAAAAAGGCCCTGAGGTCTCTCTTGTTTTTGGGG
Organism: Lissotriton vulgaris; assembly: GCF_964263255.1. Lineage (NCBI taxonomy): Eukaryota > Metazoa > Chordata > Amphibia > Caudata > Salamandridae > Lissotriton > Lissotriton vulgaris. The sequence goes on from NC_141689.1 coordinate 339,759,823, forward strand.
AAAGGAAATTGAGCTATTGCTGTGACTTTTTCTTCCTGGGGTCTCACGCAGCCTCCTCCTAACAGTATTTGACTGATTTAGCAGCCAAGTGACTTTTGGCTGGGTTAATGGCTAACCCTGCGTCCCTTAAGGATTGGATGACCTGGGTTAGATGGTGTAGGTGTTCTTCCCAGGTATTGCTGTAAATGATGATGTCATCTAAGTAAGCGCCAGCATAATTTTGGTCGGGTTGTAGGATTTTATTCATCAGCTGCTGGAACGTTGTGGGGGCGCCATGTAATCCAAAAGGGAGTACCTTAAAATGGTACAACCCTCGGGGAGTGCAAAAAGCGTTTTTTTACCTATCCTGAAACCTCAACGGTACTTGCCAGTACCCTTTACATAGATCAAGGGTACTAACGTATTGGGCTTTTCCTAGCTTTTCCACCATTTCATCAACTCTAGGGAGGGGATAAGCATCAAACTGGGATATCTTATTTACCTCCCTAAAGTCGATACAGAAACGTATAGACCCATCTGGTTTGGGCACTAGTACCACAGGTGAACACCATTCACTTTTGGAGGGTTCTATGATGCCCATCTGTAACATTTGATGGATTTCCTGGTCAATGACCTCTCTCCTGGCTTCTGGTATACGGTAAGGTTTCAACCGTATCGTTTTCCCGGTAGGTGTGTGGATCTCATGTTCCTCTAAGGTGGTTTTACCAGGGGTCAGGGAAAACACTTCTTGGAGTGGGAATAATGTTTCCCTCAGCTCTTGTTTTAGTGTTTCCGCCAGGTCTGGGTTTATGCTCTGTTCTGTCAAGGGTTTAGGTGGTTGTGCCAACAATACAAGGGGGACTCCTTCCCACTTCTTAATAGATTTATGTGACAGATCTGAGTGGCGTTGCCCTGGGGATCCATTTCTAACTTATAGGTAACAGGTGTGATCTTATCTACAACCTTATAGGGACCTTGCCACTGACTGAGCAGTTTATGCTCAGAAGAAGGACATAATAACAGGACCTGATCGCCTATGTCTAAGGTCCTCTCCTTAGTAGTTTTGTCATACTGTTTCTTTTGGGCTGTTTGCGCCTGCTCTAGGTTATTGCGTACAATATCTCGTACCTGAATCAGATGGGATTTAAGGCCAACCACATAGTCCAGTAGAGGTTTGGAGGTATCCCTTTCCTCTTCCCATTCCTCCCTGGCCATATCCAGAAGGGTGTGGTGGTCTTCCATATAACAATTCAAAAGGAGAATATCCCAAGCTCTTCTGTTTGCTACACCTAATAGCAAAAAGAGCTAGAGGAAGCATATCCTCCCATTTGCGAGCCTCGAGGTTCAACAACTTCCTTAAGGTGGTTTTCAGAGTGAAGTTGTAACGTTACACCAGCCCGTCCGTTTGAGGATGGTAGGTGGCGGTACGTATCTGTTTGATGTGTAACTGTTGACACACTTCTTTCATGAGCCTCGAGGTAAAGGGAGTGCCTTGATCTGTCAATATTTCTCTTTGAAATCCAACTCGGGCAAAGATATTGATCATGGCTTTGGCGATCTGAGTAGTATTAAGTTGCCACAGCCTGTGGAAATCTTGTGGCATAATCTACTAACACGAGTACATAGCGACACCCAGTACGAGAGGGTAGAAGGGGACCTATGATATCCATGCCCACCCTTGAGAACGGAATATCAATTATGGGTAGTTGTCTTAATGGTACCCGGGGTGGAATAGAGTGACTGGTCTTTTCGCATACAGCACACTCTCTACAGTACTTTCAAACCTGATGATAGATACCTGGCCAGTAAAACCTCTCTAGTATAGTTTTCTCGGTTTTCTCCGCACCAAAATGACCCCCTAGTAAGTGGCTATGGGTGAGGTATAAAACTTTTTCACGAAAGGGTACTGGAATTAGAAGTTGGGAGGGAAGCGTTTTCGCACTTTTTCGGTATAACAACCCTTTGTGCTTGAAAAATTGGGGTCCTACTTGGAGGGGGTCTTCCTGTTTGTGGGCTTGTTTCCATGCTTCTTGTAGGGTGCTATCCTCCCTTTGGGCGGAGCGAAAGTTCCGGTCGTGTTCCCATATAGATGGGTCAGGGTTGGTCTTAAGAACAGCCCTTCCTTGTTTTTTTTCTCTTCGTCTTTGTTGTTTACTTTTTCTGTCTTTTCCTGGTTCCCACTCAGGATGGGGTTCTGAAAAGAAGAGGGCCGTCTCTCCACTCTTTATTCTCTAGTTCGGGATCTACCAACAGGCTGTTGATGTGAGGATCATCTGTTCCCAGGATCACGGGTTCCGGTAGATGGGGAAGAAGTCCAACTCTCATTTTTACTGGACTTTGGGCTGGCTGGTGCTGTATATTAACCTCAGTCATGGAATATACTTTACTGTTGCCATGAATATATTGTATATTCACCATACCTGTGATAATGGGGGTTCACCCAGGGACGACTTGAGGCCTCATAAGGGTCTGTTTACTTCCGGTACCTACCTATGCTTCCCGGGGTTCCCCGTTTACCACTAATTGTCGGTGGAACACTCGTGATTCGCTGTCTGGACCGGTATACAGAACCCTTGTATATCCAACCTCCATAGGTTTTTCTTTTTGTGGACACACTCTTGCTATATGTCCAAATGCGCCACAATGGAAACATTGAGGTCCCAAGGGCGCGACGGGTCTAGGTATGGCGGGTAAGGGGTTCGGTATCATAGCTATAGTTTCTGTTTTCTTGGCATATAAGGATGGACGGTTTGGCCTAACAGATGAATGGCTCGGCTGCTTACAACAGCCCTCATCTTTTCCTTTCTGTAACTTTTGTGCCCTAAAGTAGGCTGCTGCGATCTCGACGGCTTTGTCTAGGGACAAATCTGTATGTTGACGCACCCATCTTTGTATCGGAGGATGCAAAGAAGTAAGGAATTGCTCAAGGTATATTTTCTCTAGGATGGCTTCTTTGGAGACAACTAATGGTTTTAACCACCTAGAAGCAGCATCTTTTATGCAGTAGCAAAGGGCCCGAGGGTTTTTCTGAGGGCCTTCCTTAATGTGACGGAGACGCATTCAGTATGTCTCTTCATCTATGCCCATTCTTTCCAGGATGCATCACTTGATGTCAGGGTATGGGGTGGTTCCCAAAGGGTTTGCGGCTTGATAAGCTGCTTGTAGGTCTCCACTCAGAAGGGGTCCGAGGTATTGTCCCCATCAATTTCCGGCCATTGGGCAGCTCGGGCCATCCTCTCAAAATTGGCAAGAAAAAAATCAGGGTCCTCCCCTTGAACATACTTCTGTACTACCACTGAGGGTGGGGCAGTGTAACCCCGGGGCTGTCCGATTGTCTCTGCCAGTTTTCCCATTGTGGCTTCTTGGGTCTGTCCCTGACTAGTAATGGTCTTATGCAGGGCTTCTCAATCAGATTCTGCAGTTTCCAAAAAACGGGCCATTATTTTCTCTAGGTGGTATTGTCCCTCCGCCATCTTTTTGACTACGCCTCCATTTCCTCCGATCCCACTTCTGACACCAAACGTCGGAGGGATGGTCGGAATCAGAAGTGAGGAGGCCGTATGGGGTCAATAATGAGAGATTTTATTAAGGAAAAAAACACTGGCTGGACAAGATATAGTCTGGGCAAATCAAAGTTCACCTGTTTAGAAAGGAGGTCTGCTGATCAGCTATGGCCAGGGGTCTTTTAGGAGCTTTCTCAGGGTCTTGGTAGGACTTGCTGGTCCCTCTCTTCTGGGCAGTCACAAAACCTATTACGGGTTTCCGCCTTCTTCCTGGGCAGTCACAAAACCTATTACAGGTTTTTGCCGCCATGCTGCGATCTCGGAGTAGGCTCAAAAAACAAAATAAAGCAGCGGTCAAAACCTGGTCTTTCTCTACAACAGTGTACCGTCACCAAACCACGTGAAGGGGTGCTTAATTGTGGTCTTAGTCTTGGGCATCGGCAGGGTGATTAGAAGATCTCGGGGAAAGTGTCAAGGAAGGTAGGCATAAGGGTGAGCGTGCACAGGGGTTTAAAACCAAACGAGTCACTTTGTAGGCTTTAAAAAAAACTCTACTCTCCTGAGTTGTGGCGGCTTCCGCGTCCTCGGGGATCCACCACTCTTCCGTCCACGTCTCAGGGCTCTCCCCTGTTTCTCCCGCTCCGGTGCCCACGTTGCTCCTCTACAACTCCTGGGTCCTTCGGCACTCTTCTTCCACCTGCTGTTCCGGAGCCTTCCCTTTTCTGCCTCCCTTGACCTTCGACCGCGTCTCCAGATTGGTCGAGGAAGTCTCCGATCGTGCCTTCTCGCTGCCAGACTTCGTCTGGGTTACTTCCGGCGTTCTGTGGGAGGGAAGAGTCGCTATTAGCTGTGCCAGCCCTGGGGTTTCATAGTCTTGGTTATGGTAAGGAATCCAGTCTGTAGGTTGTGGGGCTTTTTCATCGCTGAGGGGAATGCGCACCCCGTCTCCCTCACACGAACACTTTGCCAAAGGCGTCCAGTTCGGCTAGGAAGGCTGGAAGCGAGACCCCCGGTTCCGTCAGCGCCGCTATCACATTGTCCGCGTAAAGGCTGATCGGATGCGTTTCGCCCCCGAATGGAATCCCCTTAATAGTGGGATTATCCCTGACCCAATGCTCAAAAGGTTCGATATACAAGGCGAAGAGCAAGGGGGAGGGGGGCATCCCTGCCGGGTTCTCCTCTGGATCACGAATGGTCGAGAGGATGTGCCATTTACTCAGGTGGAAGCTGTAGGGCTGTTGTAGCAGAATCCCATCCACTCCCGGAATTTCTCCCCCATTCCAAATTTAGTCAGCGTGTGACCAATCGACTCGGTCAAACGCTTTTTCAGCGTCCACCGTCAGTAGGAGCGCATTAATTTGCGTTTGGTGGGCTTTGTCTATGAGATGGAGTATCCTCTCTCTGTTGTCCCCACATTGGTGAGATTGAATAAACCCGGCTTGGTTCGGCTCTATCAAGGTGAGCATATAGGGGCCCAGTCGCGTAGTGAGTATTCCTGTGAATATCTTAAAATCTACGCTAAGTACCGAAATTGGGCGGTACAAGCCAAATTGCAGCCTATCCTTACCGGGCTTTGGCAGGACCACTATAGCTGCCCCAAGCATCGTGTTTGGGATTGGGTTATCCTTTCAAAGGAGTTGAACAACCGTACTAGAAGCGGAGCCAAGATATGACAGAATTTATTTATAGTAGGTCCAGGATAATTGAGCAACTTGAGGCGCGAGATTGCAGTGATTACTCCCTCAATCCGAATGGGGGCGTTGAGCGTCGCCGCCTGGTCTGGGGTGAGCGTGGACATGGTGATCGATTGAAGGTAGTCTAGGGAGTCTTGGTCCAAAGAAGCGTCAGCAGTATATAGTTTCCGGTAGAAGTCCCGGAAGGTCTGGGCTATGTCGTGGTCCCATGTTATTTCCTCCTGTCTGTCTCCCCGCAGGGAGGACACCTGGGCCCATTGCCTCTGGGCCCTAAGCCTATTGGCCAGGAGGCGGCCCGTACGATCACCGTCAACGTAATATAAGTGTTTTACTCTGGCCGCTGCTTATTACACCCTGTCTAGGTCAATCCCAGCCAACTGAGCCCTTGCAGCCTTGAGTTGCCTCCACACCCTAGGCGCCCCAGTCCAGCTAAGGACCCTTTTAAGTTCCTGAACTTGAGCGGACAGGGCTGCTCTCCACTCCTTGCGTTCTTTGTTGTCGGCCGCTGCTATAGCTATCAACTCTCACGGCACCACAGTCCTCAATGCTTCCCACAGAGTCGTTGTTGCTATGTCTGGGGTATAGTTGAGGGCCAGACAGTCCCAGATATATTCAGTGAGTTGTTGCTGCACTATTTACCTGTGGAGCATGGTTACCTTAAGTTTCCAGCAGCCCATCTGGCGGGGGCCCAATGTTAACATTATGTTCACTGTCAGTGCGTCATGGTCTGATAGGGCGGCTGGTTCGATGCTCACTGCTTTCACCACCCCACCGATCTTCCTTGTTCCCAGAAAATAGTCTAAGCATGTATATGATTTAAGGGTGTGAGAGAAAAAGGTGTATTGGGAGGAAGTCGGGTGAGCCTTCCTCCAAAGGTCCCCTAAACCCATCTCCCGCAGCCAATCATTCCCGCCTTGTGACATTTTCCCCCTTTGGAAGCAAGAGGTTCCGAATCTATCCTTGCTCGAGTCCATTACCAAGTTTAGATCCCCCCTATCAGAGTCATGCGGTTCTGGGGAGCCATCGCATCTGTTAAAGCTGTTTTGAGGAAGCCCTCCTGCCCTGAGTTTGGGGCATACATAGAGCCTATCCCCAAAAGTTGGGGCCAAATTGTACAGTGTAGCCCAGGAATCTCCCCTTTAATTCTGCCCCTTTCTCCTTCACCACCCCCTCACAGCGATGGGATATTAGTATGGCTACCCCTGCTTTCTTATCCCCTGTGGAGGAGAAGTATTGGTGGGGAAACGCTCGCAACCGCATACGGAGGTGGTCCTTTGCCAGAAGGTGGGTCTCCTGCAGGAGACATATGTCGGGCTCCGCATGCTCCAGGTAAGACAGAATAGCTCGCCTTTTAACAGGTTTGCTGAGCCCTTTAACGTTAAGCGTTAGTTTCTTCAGTTCTTTAGTGACCATGATCAATGGTGACAGTGAAAGCTAGTGAATCCCCTAAGGCGTGCGTTCCACCCCTATGGGGCAACTCTCTCCCCCGGCGTATGGAAGGTGAGTGTACAGAAGCTAATGCCTTGAACATCCAGGAACTTGTGCATAGAACAGCATGTAAACCGGACACCCTCCCCCCCCCACCACAACCCCAACATGCAAACAACCTCCCCCCCTCTGTGAACCAAGGGTCAGCTTCGAAAAAGTCCTCCTTCCTTCCCCTCCCTAACCCCAACCTTAAACCCCCTTGAGTCCCATATCGTCCAGGGCTCCCTGACCCAGTGTGCGAGTCCATGGTGGTGTCCAAGGATAGAGGCATAGTGTGGCCATTCGTCCCGGTCCCCCAACCCCCTGACCGGCGAGTCTACCCCCTTCCCAGCTGCTCATTAACCTCTTATCTGACCCTCATTCATTTGAAGAATCGCTATGTGAGGGTGACCCTTTGGAGAGTGTCTCCAGCACCACCTGTCTTTTCATCACCATAGCCGACGGGTCTGGTTTCAGTGCCTCCCAGTCATCTTCTGCCATTGCTCCCTGGGAGGCTTGCTCTGTGAAGACGCTCCTTCCTCCGACTGTGGAAACTCGATGCCCAGGATCCGGCAAGTGTCCCGCAGCGAGTGAGGCTGGTGTAGTTTTCCCTACCACTTAAAGATGAGCCGGAAGGGATGTCCCATGAGTATAGCACCCCCTGACTCCGTAGATGCGCCGTGGCCACCTGAAAGTCTCTCGCTTCTGAAGTGTAATCAGGGCCAAGTCTTGGTATAGGGCAACCTGGTGATCCTGGTATGCAAGAGGGTGTTTATCTCTGACTGCGCGCAGTATACGCTCTTTCAGTTGAAAGTCCGGTAGGTGGGCGAGGATGTCAGGTGGGCGTGCCAGCGCTCTTCGCCGGAGTCCCACTCGATGAGCCCTATAGATATGAATTTTCAAAGTCCTCAGGCACTCCCAGAACTTTTCTAAAGAGGCCCTGAAGGTAGAGTGTGACGTCTGGCCCCTCCGTCTGAGATGGCACTCCCTTAACCCGTATGTTATTCCGACGTGAACGATTCTCCATGTCTTTGGGATGTGATTGGAGATTGATCTGCTGCTCCTTGAGCAGGAGAACCTCTTGCTGTGGGTGTTCTATTTCCTCAGCCCTAGCTTGATCCTGATCTTCGAGCGAGGTCACGCGTTCACCCACAGCATCGACATCCTTCCGCACCTCTCTGATCTCTCGTGCAACGTCACTCTACAGTGTGCGGAAATCTTCGCGGAGGGTGTCTCCAGAAAAGCGTGGGTAACCAGGGCATCCTAGGGATCGCCGTCTGGCCTTGTGTGCGCTAGTGAGGAAACTCTCTCATCCCCCCGTCAGGCTGCGGGGGCCTAGCCAGCATGTCCTTAAGGGTCCTGTCCTTCTTCCCTCAGCCTGCTGCCATGTTCGTTGCTGGATCGTCCACCCCGCAGGGGCTGCCGTTGGTGGGGCATTGGCTCAGGCTGTGGTACCACCCTACTCTGCCTCGTGGCCGACTCGGAGGCTGACCACTCTCTGGGCTTTGCTTGCTGGGCCCCTCGGTGTGCACCTCCACACTTCGCTCTGCCGCCCACTGGGTTTACTCCATGAGGCACCTCCGGGCCCTGGTCCACCGCTGTCCCCAGTCCCAGGCCACCAGTGCCGGCCTGACTTGGATCCAGACCTCCAGCCCTCAACTTGTGCATCTCTGGGCCTAGTCGTGTGTCTCTGGGCCATCCAGCTACAGCCCGCTGAAGTGTATCTTCCCCTGCACCTAGCTCAGGCTCCGGAAGCCACCCCGGGTGGGGATCTCCAATTCTCACCGCTGCAACCCAAGGCCTCAGTGCAACACTCCTGACACCCAGTACCTGCTCAGGCCGTGAGTCCAAGTTACTCCTCCTCAGCGGGCAGCCTCCAGGCTTCCCTGGCACCGCTCCGCTCCCAAGGACACAGGCGGGCTGGCCGCCGTCTTGAGGGCTCTCTCTGCCTCTCTGTCTACTTCCAGCGGGATGCTAGTGCCATGCAGCACCTGCCGGCCGATGTCATACTCATCCCGTCAGCCGCCGCCAAAGGAGGCCCTCTGCTGCTGCCACCGCCTTGGCCTTTAATCTTGTGGGCTACCACCCGCTCTCCAGGCTCCGCGCCGCCAGGCAGGGTCCCTGCTGCTTTGCAAACAGGCTCTCGCAGCCCCTCCGGGATCGGGCTCCTCTCCTGCTTCAATCAGCACCCCCGACAGCAGCAGCAGGCCTGATCACTTGGCCGATCGCGGGACCGCCGCCATTTTGCAATAGCCAGCCTTGGGCCGGACCGAGGCTCTATGACCTCCGTAGGCTGATGCTAGCTGCCCCCAGGGTCTTTCAGGTCTGCCCAGTCGTGTGCCCCCAAATACGCTCACCTGAGGGGCAGATCTCACCTGGATGGCTGGAATGGCGCTCACGAGTGGGGAGACGATTGGGACACGTCTCACCCGTTTGCCATCTTGGCCACGCCCCCAAGAATTCAGAATTTTAAAGATTGCAACGCCATCCTGCAGGAAGCACACTCCCGGCTAGAGCTGTTCCATAACGGGGTCAAAATTATGATCTTCCTGGATTTCACCAAAGAAGTGCAAGCCCAAAGAAGATCATACACTCAGATGAAGCATAAACTACATGCCCTTAACCTGCAATACAGGCTTCTCTTTCCGACCCGCCTCAAGGTGATATTCCAGAACAAGACACACTTCTTTGACACACCGGAGGCCGCTTGGAACTGGCTGACTGAGGAGTGCCCACTCCACCCGCTGACAGGTAACCCCCATCCGCGAGTTGCTTCGAGGGCGGGCACCTGGGTGAGACGCACAGGGCATTGTAGAAGATGCAATGTCCATGGGGCAACCTCCACCTCGCCTGCAGGTTCCCCCGGGAGAAAAACAGATTGTTGAGATCGCAGGAACCAGCGTCCTCCCGAGAGAACGTTGAGAGACCTGACTCGACAACTGTGTGGTGCTCTCTAGACTCTCCAAGGCCAAGCTCTGCAGACACCGACCTTTTACGCAGCTCCCATATCTGATCTTAAGCACTATGGGCGTTATCTGGATGGTTGTGAACCCTTAATCGTAATGGGGCGAATGCATCCACCCACACTATGGTACCTTAAGCTATTCTTTCTTGCACTCTTAGTCTCTGTTTATTGGGCGACAGATGCTTCAGTTGGGTAAGTATGGGGAGGGGGTTGGTTGGGACTGGGGGTGGGGACTGTTCTCCCTGCTTCTGAGTTGGTTTCTGTTAATCTGTTTCTCTGCAACACCTTACACAATGCTAATGATCTTTCCCTGTTCAGTCTAAATAGCACTGTTAAGTGACCTCAGCCGCCCACAAGGCTCTGCCCACCCCAGACATCTGGCCCTGTATGTCACCACTCTACTGTAATGAGGCAACCTTATAACGGGGATAGGCCCCTTAGAGTCCTCTCATGGAACGCTAACAAACTCTTAGATAAAATTAAACGGACAGCAATTTTAAAATATGCACAGCGGACCCGCCCAGATGTCCTTTTATTGGAGGAGACACACCTGATGTGAAATAGCTGCCCCCTTTTAGCGTGCTAGGGATTCAACAGGGTGTTGAACTCAGGGTTTACTTGAGGGGTTCGCGGTACGTCGATTCTTCTGAGACGTTCCCTTCCCTTCACACCGGCACATACAGTAAGTGACCCTTTGGGCCGTTTTGTCATCCTCACAGGTACCCTTGACGATGCTCCCATCAACCTGATGTCAATTTACGCCCCACCGGCAAACCTACACTCCACTCTCCACGTAACAGTAGTGGCAATATCCTCCCTCCCTTATGGCCTGACGGTGATCGGCGGGGACTTCAATGCCATCCCCATGCCCGTTAAAGATGCCACTGGCTCACCGTCCTCCCATAGGAAAGCAGAGGCCAAGCATCTAGGAGACTGGTCCTCCACACTGGGCCTCTGCGAAGTTTGGCGAACGTGGCACCCTACAGCAATGCAGTACACGCACCTATCGGCCATACATAATACCCACTCCCGCACGACCTAATTTTCATGCCAGCCCCAGATTGTAGGTTGGTTAAAGAGATCCAAATCCTGGCGCGAGGCGTATCAGATCATTCCCCACTCCTGCTGCAGATAGGGGCTCCCACTTGGTCCCCCGCCCTATATGGAGGTTGAACGCATTGTTCCTTCAGGACCCTGAATATAAACGTGCAATTGAAGGAGAGCTAAAGCAATACTTTCACAACAACAAGGGCACTGTCCAACTCCAGGGTACACTTTGGGAGGCGGGTATGGCCACAATCCGTGGGTACGCCAAGGGGTTCCTAAAGGCATAGACGGCGGACCCAAGACTATCATCTCCCCCAACTTGAGGCCATAGCCCTCCACCTAGAAATGGTGGTAGTCACGATGAACGCAGAAGCAGATCGCCGGTAACTTCACGTCGTACAGAAAGAGATTAGGACTATTTCCCTCGAATCTGCCAAAATGCTCTGGCGGTCTTCGGTGGCCCGAGTTTATGGTTGGGGAGACAAGAATGGTAAATTGCTTCCTTGGCTCTCTACTCACTCCGTGGCCAACCGGATAGTCCCTGAGATTCGAGACCCCCGGGGGTAGGTCTCACGCACCCCCGCAGATATTGCGCAGGCCTTTGTGAACTATTTTGCCGGGCTGTACACAGCAGACCGCCTACTTAACTCAACCACTGGCTCCTTCTTTCTGCAGTGTCCCCCTTCCACAGCTCCCAGAGAGAGATGTTAAGGCCTTGGAAGAATCCATTACTCCAGAGGAGATCGAAGAAGAGATCTCTGCATTGGCCACCCACAAGACCCCTGGCCCGGATAGGCTGCCAGCGGAATACTAAGCAGCGTTCTGGGAGATTTTAATCCCAAGGCTCTATACCCTGTTTGAGGAGGTGATGGATAAAGGCACCTTTCTCCCTGTCACAGACACCACCACTATCGTGGTTATACCTATATTGAACCCCCCCAGCCACATGCTCCAACTACCACCCCGTTTTCTTGCTTAATACCGAAATTAAAATCTACTCTACTATTCTCGCTACCCGTCTGAAGCAGGTGATCTGTACCCTCATACACCCTGATCAATGGGGCTTCATACGCTCTGTAGCACACAGCATTGCCTGAAACGCCTCCAAGTGGCCCTTGCTCACCTCCATCTTCTCACGCCGTATTTAGCCTTTGTGCTACTTGACTTTGAAAAGGCCTTCGATACAGTTGAGTGGAGCTACTTGGGGAGTGTACGGGAGGGAGGGGTTTGGTCCTCATTACCGGAAACTGGTGGGAGTCCTGTACTCCAACCCGTCTGTCAGGGTTACTAGAGAATGGGGCCTTGTCAGACGCCTATCCCATCAGGAGGGGAACCAGCCAGAGATGTCCCTTCTCTCCTCTCCTGTTTGCTCTAGCGATAGATCCTCTGGCCTGTATCATATAGGCAGATGAGCAGGTACTGGGAAGCCGCTAGCATAGTTCCCACGAAGACCTGATCGCCCTGTAGCGGGCGATGTCCTGCTTTTTTTGGCTGATCTGGACCACTCAGGACCATGATGCCTTCAGAAAATCCAATATTTTGGGGGAGCGTCGGTTTGCATCTTAACCTGGCCAAATCCAATTTGGTGCCCCTCCACGCCTCACGGGAGTGTGTGGGTTGGCAAATGAACATTCCCCTACGGAAACTCACCTTTAAATACCTTGGACTAAGGGTGGGCCTTTTCCCGGAGCTGACTTGGACCCTCAACATCAGCCTGCTACTCTAACATACCAAAGACGATCTCCGTCGGTGGCAATCTCTTCTGCTCAACCCCCTCGGCAGGATTGCCCTGTTCAAAATGATGGCTCTGCCCTGTCTCCTGTACGTACCCCAGAATCTTCCCCTCCACATCCCTCGCAGCTGGTTCAGAAGACTAGATGGTGTGCTCACGACCTTCCTCTGGGGTGGCTCGAGGTTGCGCCTGGCTCTTCCACATTGTCAACGACCCCCATACGACGGGGAATGGAACTAACAAACCCCTCCCTGTACTACCTGGCCACCCGCCTCCTGGTGATCCATGACTGGTTCAATAGTGGATGTTCGGAGCCTGCCTATTGGCTAGAACTGGAGAGCATCGGATTCACGCAGATCCAGGCCATGCTGTATGGGTCTACAAATTCTCACACTTTGCGGGTGGTCAGCCAGATGACTTTCCTAGCATGGCGATCAGCTCTATGGCACACTCAATGGGACTGCGGGATTACACTACAGACACCCCTTTGGCACGGCACATGGCTGTGGGAGTTTGGTGAACTAGCAGGTTTCCACAAATGGGATCTCATCACTCGCTTGGGGAACGACTAGACGGGCGGACACTTGTCCTCCTTCCAAGGGCTGCAGCAAACATATTCCTTACAACCCACCCAATTTTACAAATACCTCCAACTGCACCATGCCTTGAGCGCCTACATCCCTGATCGTGCCGAAGTCCCGGAGTTTAGCCCTATGGAAGCTAAGCTCCTCATGGGGGGACCTGTGGAAGGGGGGATATCCCAAATTTACAGTTCACCGATAAACAAAACCCCATCCACTCTAGAACCCCTTAGGATCAGAAGGGAACAGCTAGTTGGTTCATTGGAGGAGGAAGACTGGAGAGATGGCCCCCAGCGTATTAACCATGTCAGCCAGGCTCCGTCTCATTCAAATTTACTATCTTCACTGTGCATATCTTACTCACGTGAGGCTTCACAGAGCGGGCTTCCTCCTATCCCCTAAATACCTGCGTTGTGGGGCGGAGTCAGCTGACTTCTATCATATGGTCTGGTCCTGCACTATCCTTTCCAGCTATTCGGGGTCGATTATTGCGGAACTGAGTGGCATACTGGGTTGGACTGTCCCCCTTAGTCCTCTTGCCCTTCTCTTGGGAATGGTGGATGGGCTGGATGGTTTCCGTAATGATAAGCTATTCCTGGGGATTGCCACATTGGTGGTCAAGAGGGACATTGCTAAGGCCTGGAAAGACCTGGCGGCTCCCTCTCTTGCTAAATGGCGCAAGGGGGTGGACTGGTGTGCTGTTCAAGAAATATCTGTTTACGAGGCGCGGCCAAACACAGACGCATACGGGACAAATAGTTGAACTTACTGGACTGAATGGCCAAGGACATTGGTTGGGAGGGATGGGGAACATGTTCGATTCTATCCATTCCTAAACTAAACGGGGAAAATTCTATGATTATGCCGAAATGTCTAACATGTCACAGTGTCGATTTGTTTTGTTTGTTGACTACAAAATAGGTTATCAAAAAATATTCTGAGTTTGATTAATTAATTTATGGATATATATTTGAAAATAGACATTTAGGAAACGGTTAAAAAGGTGGACCTATATTATACAATAATAATGTGTGCCCAGAAAGTTGAATATTATTCCAAAATATATTCTTGTATTGGAAAAAATCTGATATGTATAATTTTTTATATATAAATATATTATTTATATTTTATATAACATTGTTGCTCATGGACAAACAGACAATAAAATGCATACAGAATCCAATGTATAAACTACTAGCAGCCCGTTCCGACGTTGTCCGGGTATTAATTGCTGCCGGCCAGTAGTATATTGTTTTGTAGGATTTCGTTTTGATAGCATTTCCTATCTGTGACAGGCCTGTGAAACACTCCGATTCACAGTGCACTGCTGATGCACTTAAGAATGCGCGTTCAGTAGTGTGTGAACTCGAGTTTCCCTACTTTATTTTTCCTTGCAATATTATATAGCCCGAACTCGACAACATGGCATGAGCATAATTTACATTACAGAAGAACACATTCATTTGTGATAGGCACGGGGAGACAAAGCGATTTGTCTGGAATCGCAGGATGCTGAGCTGAGCCGAGATACGAACGTAGCTCACCAGGTCTAAAGTTTGGAATTCTAGAACTTGTGGCGGGAGGTGTCTAAAAGTGTAAGTCGGTGCTAGCCATCAATTAGAGAGAGACCTGTGCATTTTTCAAATGGGTGGTGAAAAAATATGAGTATGTTGCTGGAGAGGTGGGCCGCCGTGCCACCAATGTACTTACCGGGGGAGGGTAAATACTTTCATTACGAAAGTACCATGACTCCGCAATGCCATTATAACCCATGGCATTACATTTTATATGCTTTTACCACACATACATTTACAACGAAATTCGTTGTAAATGCATGAATGGTAAAAGCGTGTGTTTTAAAAATGTTTGGATATGTAAGTATGGGTATAGGGGTATATGTTTTGGGGTACTGAGGTATATGTTTTGGGGTGTTTGGGTATTTTAAGGGTTCAGATATAGTTTTGGGTTATGGGGTACAGGGGTAGTTTTAGGGTTTAGGGATAGGTATGGGTTTTGGGGTACAGGTGTATTTTGAGGGTTCAGGGCTAGGTTTGAGGTTTGGGGCATAGGGGTATTTTTAGGGTTAGGGGTAGGTTTGGGTTTTGGGGTACAGGGGTATTTTTAGGGTTCAGGGCTAGGTTTGGGTTTTGGGGTACAGGGGTATCTTTAGGGTTCAGGGGTAGGTTTGGGGCTACAGGGGTATTTTAAGGGTTCAGGGCTAGGTTTGGGTTTTGGGGTACAGGGGTATTTTAGGGTTCAGGGGTAGGTTTGGGTTTTGGTGTACAGTGGTATGTTTAGGGTTCAGGCTAGGTTTGGGTTTTGGGGTACAGGGGTATTTTTAGGGTTCAGGGGTAGGTTTGGGTTTTGAGGTACAGGGTTATTTATAGGGTTCAGGGCTAGGTTTGGGGGTACAGAGTTATTTTTAGGGTTCAGGGCTAGGTTTGGGGGTACAGGGGTATTTTTAGGTTTCAGGGGTAGGTTTGGGTTTTGGGGTACAGGGGTATTTTAGGGTTCAGGGGTAGGTTTGGGTTTTGGGGTACAGGGGTATTTTTAGGGTTCTGGGGTAGGTTTGGGTTTTGAGGTACAGGGTTATTTATAGGGTTCAGGGCTAGGTTTGGGTTTTGGGGTACAGGGGTATTTTTAGGATTTAGGGATAGGTTTGGGTTTTGGGGTACAGGGTATATTTATAGGGTTAGTTTTTAAGGGTGTTGGGGTATTTTAAGGAGTAAGGGTGGATTATGATTATGGGGTGCAGGGGTATTTAAAGGGAGCAGGGTGGGATTAGCACACGATATGAGACATGGCATGAAGGGCGGAACGTACCACACGCCCCCAGCGTTTGTCACGCCCCCAGCACACGCCCATAGCACAACGCAGACACGCCCACAAGGGACTACTTTGCTGGCACGGTTCTTTTACCGTTTAAATGTATATGGTGGGCGTCTGCATAGCCTATGTCCTTCTGCTGCAACTGCCCTTTCCAACGCTGTATTGGGTGTTGTGATGGATGCTGTGATTCCTGAGATTACCCGCCTCAAAGGTTTGGGCTCTCTCTTTATTATATTAGTATAGATAATCAATTGGGTAACAAATGGTAAATTTGATACAAAAGTTATACCAACTAGATGGTTATGAATGACATGCTCAAAATCAAGATAAGATACAACATTTCAAATGTGTTAAACAGATGTCCAGAAGAGGAAATGGCTATCATAATATGATCAAAAGAAAAAATGGCTAACATAATTAGAATCGACGCGCTTTTCGGCAGGACGCCTTCTTCAGGGAGCCATAAGTCTTTAATGAATGGTCGAAATAATAGAAAAAGTAATTGCTTGAATATGTTGGTCCGGCAATTCGGATCAAGACCTACTTAGATACATTCACGGAAGAACTGTCGTGACGATATATAAATGTTTCAAATCCACGTCATAGAAGAGAGCCTTGAATCTAGCTTTGTGTCCCCTATTGCTAATATTTCGACCATTCATTTAAGACTTATGGCTACCTGACCTTGTGCTTGCTGGACTATGCAGAGCCACAATCAATGAACACATTAATACAAGGATCAGCATGGCAAACAGTCCCTTGCCCTTCCCTACCCCACCCTCCTCTCACTTCCAGGCTAGAATGTAGAGTCTACGGTGTCCGCATGTAGGCTAGGGGAGCTTGATGGGTGATTGTGAATGTGCAAATATCTAGAGCACGTGAGCTCACGAAAATCTTGTGTAGGGTAAGGATAAGAAATGGTGCCATAATTCCCTGAATATCGACCTCTGACCCACTAGCGAAAGCGTTATCTTCGCCATACCCAAAATATACCAAAGCCTGTGGAGCAAGCCGGTATGGGAGCCAGCCGGTATGGGAAGGTATCTGCTGGGTGCCCTAGTGTGGGCCAAGTATTATGTATGCAGGAAATCGTAGTAGCTGGGTGTTGAGGTGGGAGTCTATTTCATCGAGCACTTGAGACCTGTAATGCTGAATGAGCGGGCATTCCCATAGAATATATACTAAGGTTCCAGGTTGTCCGCAGCTACGCCAGCAATCTGCACTATACGAGGGAATTGCCTTGTGTTTCCGTACCGGAGCATATTACCAGTACGTGACAATTTTTGTGAGGGTTTCAGTAAGAGCCACATTAGTGGCAGTGTGCCTGGCTCTGTGATATATTCCCTCCCATTCTTTGCTGCTCAGCTGCCTACCCAGATCCCTTTCCCACCAGTCCCAGCCCGCATTGTATATATGCTTATTCCTTGAGTTCAGGAGTGCATACAATTCATAAATCAGCTTCTTGTCCGAAGTCTTAGTTAGAAGCCATTATTCATATTGGGTGAGGTGTCTCTTAGCACTAGGCTTATTTTGTGGGTGTAGTGTCCAGTTTCGTACCTGAAGGTATTGTAGGCGTTTTGACTCAGGGGTGCCATAGTCCATGCAGACCTGATGGAACAAGAAGATCCCCTCCTCATCGAATAGGTGGCCCATGAAGTGGCACTCTGAAAGCCGCCACTTTGCAACATTTGTGTTTCCCATTCCGTGGATGAAGTTGGGGTTGTCGAGTAATGGAGTCAGTGGAAAGGGAAATGTGGTCAGGCCATATTGAGTGCTAGTCTGATACCATGCTACCATTGTTGGCTGAGAATGGGGGATAGGTAAAGGTTTCACAGCCTATGGGGTTTCTTCAGGAAGGGAACATTTCGCAGAGATGTGCTGGTAACTGCTCTATCTTGAAATAACCAATGTTTCTCTGATTCGGCATGGCGCCATTCCACCAGGTAGCGCAACTGTGCTGCCTGGCAGTAAAACTGAAGATCAGGCATTCCTAGGCCTCCTTCACCTGGGGAGAGGAAGCTGTTGGTTTTCTTCATGCGGGGTTTCCGTCCCTGCAATATAAATTTTGAAAGTTCTAACTGTAGCTTATGGATCATACCTGTGGGTGGCTGCAGGGGGAGAGTCTGGAAAAGGTACAAAATCTTTGGGAGGATTGTCATTTTAATTGTGGCTATCCTACCTTGCCAAGAGATTTGGTAGTGCTTCCACAATTGCAGATGAGCGCGGATTTGCCTGTGCAGTTTGTGGTAATTATTGTCTGCTGTGTCCTGCGTGGTTTATGCCAAATTGATCGCAAGGTAGGGTACATGGCCTGTCGACTATTGGATGGTATGTTGGTCCACCATTTGGGGAGAGAGGGAGAGGTTAAGTGCCAATGATTTCTGGACATTGACCTTAAAGCCAGACTCTATGCCAAATATCTCCAGCTCCCTTAGGAAAGATGGAAATCTGTGTCCGAGTTATTGAAAGTCACAAGGACATCGTCTGCATAGAGACTTATAGTGTGTTGGTCGCTCCCGAAGGGCACCCTGGTGATATCAGGATGGTCCCTGACTCTCTGAGCTAGTCGTTCCATATAGAGGGCGAACTCCTGTCGTGTTGCCTCTATCTATTGGGAAGGATGCAGAAGTGTAACCATTAACCGTCGCCGTGGAGAGGTGATAACAGTTTAGAATCCATGTCTGCATTCTCTCAACGAGGCCAAAATGTGTGAGGACGTGTTCTAGATAGGGCCAGTGGACTTTGTTGAAGACCTTTTTGACGTCTATTGCTAATATCATGTAGTTGCCTGGCGCCCGCAATGCTTTCTCGATATTGTGAAACACACGTTTAGTGTTGTCGCTCGTCTGTCTTTGGGTAATGAAGCCCGCTTGATATGGGTCGATCAGTGAGGGCAAAAGTGGGTTCAGCCTGTTGGCCAGGATGACCCTAAATAATTTCAAGTCTATGTTTATAAGGGATATTGATCAGTAGGAGCTACAGTCCGATTTGTCTTTACCAGGCTTGGGGATCACAGTTATTGAGGCTGTAAGCATCAATGCCGGGATTGACCCTGGCTCTGCGAACATGTTAAAGAGCCTTGTCAGGAGGAGCGCTACTAAGGGACAGAAGGTCAAATAGAAGGCTGATATGAAGCCATCTGGGCCTGGAGATTTCACCGGCTTTAGTCGAGAATTTGCTGAGATAACTTCCTCGAGGCAAATCTCTCCATCTTATTGCTCGGTTTGTTCTGGGGTTAGCGAGGTCATCGTGCTCTTGTAAATATAGTCCGCTATCAGAAATGTCTACATGTTGGGGTGAGTATAAGTCTGAGTAAAAGTCCGAAAAGTATTAACAATATCTTTATTGTTCATATCAAGATCCCCTGCATGTGTGTGTATCGATTGGGTCTCCTGATTCTGCCGTTGGACTCGCAGTTTGTGGGCTGGGAGCCGACCACATTTGTCCCCTCCTACAAGGAAAGAATGATGCAGCCAAAGGGCTGCATATTCTACCCGGTCTAATGATTGCAGCGTGGATAGCTGGCGCCATATTCTTGGGGCCCCAGTGCATTGATGTATGCACTTGGGTTCTTTAATCTGCTGAGAAAGGTCTTCCATTTTCTCTTTCCGTGTTTTGTTATCTGCTGCTGAGATCGCGATGAATTTTCCCGAAATTACTGTTTCAAGCTCTTCCCATAATGTTGCTGTGCGCACCTCGGGGACGTCGTTATGAGATAGATAGTCTTCAATAGATTGTCGGATCTGTGCCACCACCACAGGACGTTGCAGCAGTGTGTCTCGTAGGCACCATTGTAGTGAGGGGTGTTTTCGCCGCATGGTCAGAGTGCCGCTGTGAGGATCTCTTTCTCTGTTGTGAGTGTGTGCATGTCTTTTGTGCCTAGGAAATAGTCCAATCTAGCGTATGTTTTGCGGTATTGTTGCTTTGAGTAGCCTAAACCCCTTACTCCACGAATGCATGTGTCACTGGTTCCTCCTGTGAGCATGCCCTTAAGGGAACGGTCTTTCTTTTATTTTTTTTAAACATATTTTATTGAGTTTTTATGGTACTGCTTGGGCTGTTGCCCGACATATACCAATTTAAGACATGATAATGGCAAAGTAGCAAGCTTGGAAACATCATTGGCTTTTTGCATATATAACAACAACAAAAACAAGAACTTGGCGCAGACATTTCCACACCACCAACATTTAAGAGCATATTTTAGTATCTGTGTACGCCACAATGAGGAATACAATATGCAGTGTGCCATGGCCCGGTACGTCCGATGAAGACTGATCATCAAGGGGTTTGAGAGGGAAGGGGGGAAGGTCTATACCCCAATATGTAGCCCATCTAGACCAACTTTTTCTATGCTTCTGAGGGCAGTCCCGGGCCTGGAAGACCACCATCTCAACACCCATGCATTTGTCTAATTCATTTTGCCATTTCTCTATTGTTGGGGGGAAGACCGCTTCCACAGCTGAGCAATATTGCGCTTGGCAATGGTGAGGGCAAGGAAGAGTAGGTGTTGTTTGTATCGATTTCCCCCTATGTTGTCAGTGCTATGGAGTAGGAACAGTGTAGGGTCGTGTGGGAGAGCCCAGGACAGCACCTCTTTTAGACAAGCCGAGACTTTACACCAGAAGGGCTCTATAGCAGTACAGCTCCATACTGTGTGGAAAAACGTCCCCTCCTCCTTTTCGCAACGTAAGCACTGGGGGGATGCAGTAACCCGATCTTAAACGCGATGGACATATTTAAATTGAATGAGATGGTATCTAGAGGACACTGCAGCACCCCGGGGACTAGCTATAGCCTCAGCCCAGTCATCGTCAATCAGGTCTGGGATATCGTCTTGCCACGCCTTTCTGGTCCTGTGTAGGGTCGTAGTGTAATGTATTGTCAGTGTCTGGTACATCTGTCGAATTTTGTGGGCACCCAAATTGCCCATGAGGAGGCGACCCTCTAGAGTGTGAAACTCTGGAAGGTTGTCCAAGGTAAGAAGCATGGGGGCGAGAGCATGATGCAATTGGAGGTATTTGTAAAACTGGGTTTATGGAGTTGAAATTCTTCCTGCAAATGTTGGAAGGACTTTAGGGTAGTGCCCTGCATAACGTCCCCAAGTGTGGATATGCCGACTAGGTGCCACTGGGGAAACCCCTTTAATGTTGCCACCTGCCGCAAGTACGTACCATGCCACAGGGGTGTTGCCTGAGTCAGACGCCCAATCCGCCAAACGGTGTAGCGCCAGAGCCGAATCGTTGTTCTGCTAGCATGGGGTAGTAAATCGAGGCTCTGTGCACTGTAAAATAACCGGAGAAGGGGAACTCCCTCCATGGCTGCATGTTCTAGAGCAAACGCCATATCTGTAGGTGTATTGTACCACCATTTGGTAAAGACCAATAGGTGAGAAGCCGCATAATATGAATACACGTCTGCCACAGCAATGCCACCACAGTAGGTAGATTGAGCCCAAATCTGCAGTGCCACTTTAACAGCCCTCCCACCCCACAGGAATTTATTGTGTATGGTGTTTATTTACGCGAACCATGAGCGCGGTATATGATACAGGAAGTTTTGTATGTGACAAAGCACTCTGGGGAGAGAGACCATTTTAAAAATCGCTGATTGCCCATACAGCGAAAGAGGTAGAGATGCCCATATTGTTGTCTCGTCCCGGAAGCCAGCAAGAAGTGGATTAATGTTGTGCGCCCATGCGATCTTTGGACAAGGAGAAATAAATATACCCAGGTTTTGGAATCCCTCTGTCGCGTGTGTTAACTGAGCTCCCCATGTATTTCTACCCTGATGACCACATACGGGAAACAACATAGACTTGGAAGGGGTGGTATGAAGCCCGGAGGTCTGGCCGAAGACTCTGAGGTTCTGTAGGATACGTGGTTTCGAAATCAATGGATCGGCCATGAAGAATAGGACGTTGTCCACATATAGCGCAATGTGGTCGGGTTGTGCCCTCGGCCATTCAAAGCCTCAAAGCACTGGATCCCGTCGAACCCATACCACCAGGGCAAATAAGAATGGAGACAGGGGCCACCCTGCCGTGTGCCGCGACTGATGGGAAAAAAGGTCAAAAGATGACCAGCAACACGCCCTGAGGCCATTGGTTCCATATAGAGTAGGGGAATGTAAGCCAGGAAGCGCGGGCCAAAATTAACCGCCTCCAAAAGCTGGAAGAGATACTCCCAGCTAAGAGAATCAAAAGCCATATCCATATCG
Source organism: Lissotriton vulgaris (assembly GCF_964263255.1). NCBI lineage: Eukaryota > Metazoa > Chordata > Amphibia > Caudata > Salamandridae > Lissotriton > Lissotriton vulgaris. Next base: position 339,781,839 of record NC_141689.1, read on the forward strand.
GCAGGGAGTATGGCTGCAGGATGGCCCAGCTCGGGGGCCAATGCCATGGCATTATGGACCCGGCGAATGTTATGGTGAGTGGCTCAGTGTGGCATAAAGCCAGATTGGTCTAGATGGATCAAATCCTGGATACAGGTCCGCAGGCGATCAGCTAGTACTTTTCCTAATAGTTTGGATTCAAAATTAATTAGGGAAATAGGACGGCATGAGGATGGGTCTTTCGGTGGCCGGCCAGGCTTTAAGAAGAGAATGATCTCAGCCTGCTGCCAGTCTCAGGGTAATATTTGCCGTTCAAGGGCATCATGCATGGTCTCTAATAGGCGTGGACCTAGTGTGGACATATATGATCAGGGGAGCTCCATGGGAAACCCATTGTGGCCGGGGGCCGGCCAATGCCACCGTTAAGTCATCAACTGTAATGGGAGCATCAAGTTGGTCTCTCATCTGATCCGTTAGTCTCAGGGGGGAGGGGATATCCCAGAGGAACTCTGAGACAAGGGCCTCTGAGAGCTGTTCCTTCCGAGTGTGTAGTGTGGAGAAATAGCTTGCAAATTCTGCAACAACCTCCGCAGGAGAAGTGAGTAAGACACCATCCATAACACAAATGATTGGGACAGTGGCTGGGGACCTCTCGGTTTGGCACAGTCTATGCAACATTCTGCTTGATTGGCTCCCCCACTGGTATATTCGGTGTTGTGACGCTAACCAGATTTCTTTCGCCTCATTCATTAGATGTTGTTGTAGCTGTTGCTGTGTGAGGAACAGATTTCGCTGAAGGGTGGGACTGGGATTGGGTATATATCGTGTTTCTAAAGATGTATTTTGGGCCTCCATCTCGGCATACTTGGTGGAGTGCTTACGTTTTTCATTTGCTAGATAACTATTATCCACCCACCGGATTGTGGGTTTAAAGGCTTCCCAAAAGGGTTTTTTTGGATGAGACCAAGCCGACGTTAATGTCTATATACTCTTGGATTGCCATGCCCAGACACTCATAGTAATCTGGGTCTCGAAGATGCCATGGAGACATTCACCACCTAAAGGGAGGCTTTTGAAATTGTAGGAGAAGTTTCATCTTGACCGAGGAGAGACCTTGGAAAACTTGTAGATATGGCTTTGTGGTGTAAACATATAATCCAGTCGTGACATGGCTCCGTGAACCGTGGGCATGTATGTGTAGCCTATCTTGGCGTGGTGATATTCGCGCCATATGTCAGACCACCCCAGTGTACCAGCAAGTAGGGATAATTTAGATTCAGGGGTGAGAGGGCTCACACGGAATCCCCGCCTTCCAACGAGCGGTGACATGATATCGTTCCAGTCCACTCCCAGGAGAGTTAGGCTATCCGGAAGTTCACTCCACAAACGGGTGATGTTGTCGACAAACGTGGTCCCCAGAGGTGGGGGCACGTAAATGCTACCAAGGTTAATTTGTTCACCATAGAGTCTACCCGACAGGAGAACATACCTACTCCCAGAATCTACCCACTGTTTGGTATGGATGAAGGGAACGTGGCGGTTGATGAGGAAGCTGTCCCTTGGGAACCCCTGTGAAACCAGCATGGTATACTAACTGATACCCAAACCTGGCCAGGCAGGGTGCTTTATTGCCCAATAAATGAGTCTCCTGTAGGAGAAGAATGTCTGCTCTCTACCGCTTAGCCCAGGGGTCTCCAAACCGGTCCTGGAGGGCCGGATCCATGCCAGATTTTTGGGATATCCCCATTGAGATACATGTAGTTATTTTAAAAATCTGGCATGGATCCGGCCCTTCAGGACTGGTTTGGAGACCCCTGGCTTAGCCTGTTGGAGGATAGCACCCAGTTTGATTTTGTTGAGCAGCCCCCGGACATTCCAAGTTACCACTGTCAGGTTGCCCAATTGGGAGGCAGTCGCATGAGTAGCCATGTGTCGTTTGTAGGTATATCATTGGTGACAGGCCTAGTGAAAGATGGGTTGTGTGTCTGTGCATGTAGAAAAACTAAACTCATTATAACTCTGAACCCCGAAATCACCCCAATCTCTCCTCGTCCATGCCTACTTGGTGCAGAATAAGCGCAGCAGTTCCAAATGATGAACAGTCGGTAGGGACCAAATTGCCACGGTTAAGACTTTAGAGTGTTCAGGATGCCCGCTCAGGGCTGGAGGAACGATGGTCAGATCCTGAGCAATGTCTCCGCCTCAATTTTGTCCTGCATGGTCTATTTTGTTGAGAGCCTCTGGAGTAGTCGGATTCCAGTGGCAGCGGGGAGTGAGGCTTCAGGTGAGTTCTCTCCTCAGTCCAGGGGAAGACAGCTTCAGGCTTGTCAAAAAAACAAGTCTTAAGAGTTATATACAGCATTTAACCTGGCGGGATGGAGCAGCATGTAGGAAATATTGAGATCTCACAGTCTCCTTTTTGATGCTGTGAAGGACTGCCTTTGCTGTGGCACTAGACTCATGTAGTCCGGGAAAATCATTATCAGCCTGGAGTCGAAGAAGAGTTTGTCCTTTTGCAATCTAGCGAACTGCAAAATTGTGTCTCCGTCTGCATAGTTAAGTAACTTACCAATGACTGGCCACTGGTGTCTTTCTCATAAGTGCCCGATGGGCCCTCTCAACCACAAAGCACTGGAATATCATATCAGCCAGTAGGAGATCTTTGAGCCACTGTGCGAGGAAGCGGTTCATGGAACTACCTTCGCACCCCTACGGAAAGCCCACGAAACAAAGGTTATTACGCCTGGCGCCGCCTTCAGCGTCTTCTATCTGGGAGGCCAGCTCCTGCGAGATCACTGTCAGCTTATTGACATGCTGCTGTAGGTTTGTCACATTATACTCCACGGAGGACACCTGTGTCTCTGCTTCGGTGATGCGGTCCACTGCTTTTCTAAAGTCCTGGAGCAGGAATGAGACTTCCGAACCCACTGCACCAATCTTTGCGTCCAGCTTATCCCTGGCCTCTGTAATGAGCAAAGAGGGCTGCATTGTCTGGTAAGGGACCAGGCATGGAGCCTCCTGTCGCCGTAGTATATTGGTCCAAGGAGCCTTGTTTTGAGCTCGTGGCGCTAGGCTTGTCTTTCCCCATAGCCACGCCACCGATTGGTCACTCCAATAAAAAGTATGCACTGGATCGCGGAAGTCTTGTGTTGACATCTAGGCCCAGGTATGGCCCACCTCGTTCAAGAGTAGTGCTTTGTTGTTGGAGTGGTTAAGGCAGCCTGAAAGGTTCTGGTGATTTATTATTGGGCCTTCTTTACCTCTGCTACAGCTAGGGTGTATTCGGACTCCGGCTATGTTTCGGCTCCTTCTCATCCCTCACACGGTTAGATGCTACTCCTCTGTCTGTGGGTTTCAGCTAAGGGGGCCCCTTCACCTCTCCTTGTTTGACACTCTACCCCAGACCGTTGTTCCTGCTCCTCCCTTCTAATGCGCCCTCGGTGATGCCAGCGCTGCTTCATATCTCAGGTTTGAAGCTGCTTTCCATGAAATGTGGGAACGTGTGCGGTGCGCCAGTGTGCGAGTATATTCTGCATTGCTGAGCCCAGCGCAATTGCTGTCAAGCGACCCCTGCGGGAACACAGCGGATACGTTAAGGGGTTCGGTAGCCCCAACAAGACATATGATGGGAAACGTGGGATCTCCGTGTCAAAGTGTGCATCCACCTCATCTAATATCTGCTTCCAATACCCTTGGATCTGCACGCAATCCCAGAGCACATGTACCAACGTGCCCACCTGCCCGCAGCCTCGCCTGCACCTTGCATCTCTAGTGTGATCCATTTCATGGAGACGCTTGGGGGTATAGTACCAGTAGGTCGTGATTTTAGTGAGGGTATCTATGAGCACCATGTGGTATGCAGAATGCCGTGCCCGGTAATATATTACCTCCCAGTCTTTGTGGGTAAGTGTCCTGCCTAGCTGCCTCTCCCAGCGTGCCCTACCAGCACTATAGGTGTGTATATATTTGCCCTGTAGCATCTTATAGCGATCCAATATTAGTTTTTTATCTGATTTGCGCGTGATTAACCAATGTTCATAGAATGTGAGACGTCTATCCGCTATCGAGTGTACTTTCTCACTAAGCGCCCAGTGTCGTGCCTGCAAGTATATAAGTCTCTCCGTCTCTGGCAGCCTGAAATCTTGCCGAAACTGGGAGAAGGGAATTATGCCTTCCGCTGTGTACAGATGAAAAAGGACTCGGCACCCCGCAGGTCTCCATTTCGCGTAGGCCACCGAATCCGTCCCCGGGGTGAAGTCAGGATTATCCATGATAGGGGTGAGAGGAGACGGAAAGGAGGTGAGTTCATGGCTGACATTAGTCTGGTCCCATACTTCCAGAGGAACCCTCGTAATGTATGAGGCGTATAGATTAGGGGGTCTATGCTGTTTACAGAGCAAGGGAATTTCTTGCAGGGGTCTACCAGCCACTGCCTGGTCCTGAAACAACCAGTGCATTTCAGACTCCCAACTACTCAATTCCACCAAGAGGCGTAATTGAGCAGCCTGAAAATACGCCAACAAGTCTGGTATTCCAATTCCTCCTTTTTCAGTAGGCAGCATCGCCAGCCGTAGCTTCAGAAGCGGTTTCCTCCCGTTCCATATGAACTGAGCCAAGTCAGACTGTGTCTGCTTTATCCATCCCAGGGGTGGCCGGAGGTGAATGGTGCGAAAAAGGTATAAGATCTGAGGAAGAACAGTCATCTTGACTGCTGCGACTTTGCCCAGCCAAGACAACGGGTAGTGTTTCCACCTCCCCAACTCCAGCCGAATCTTTTGTCTCAACTGAGTGTAGTTGATATTAACAGTATCTAGCAAGGAGGGGGCCAGCTGAATCCCCAAATAGGGAACTGTTTCCGCCGCCCACTGGATGGGAAATGAGCCTTGCAACAGAGCCCGAGTGGATTTCTCTAGGGACAAATCGAGGGCCACCGACTTGCTCATATTAACCTTGAACTCGGCAACACGACCGAATAGTTCCAGATCCGCCAAACACGCTGGTAGAGAGTCCGCCGGTTGAAATAGCGAGATCAAGACATCATCTGCATATAAGCTGATTGTGTGGACATAACCTTCGAATTTGATCCACGTTACTCGTGGGTTAAGCCTCAATTTCTGCGCCAATGGTTCCATGTAGATGGCGAAGAGTAGGGGCGACAATGGGCATCCCTGCCTCGTGCCTCTCTCAATAACAAACCGGGGGGATGTATGGCCATTGACTCGCACCGTGGCCGTCGAGAATTTGTAGCAATTCATTACAAAGGTACGGAACTTCGACCCCAAGCCCACCTTCTCCAGCACCTTTTCTAGATAGGGCCAATGGACCCTATCGAACGCCTTCTCGGCGACGATAGCCAACATCATATATTCCCCTTCCTTGCGTGTAGCCTTCTCAATAAGGTAAAGGGCCCGTTTAGTTTTGTCAGAGGTCTGCTGCTCTGGGATGAACCCGGCTTGGTCTGGGTCAACAAGGCCTCCCATATGGGGAACTAGACGGGCAGCCAGGAGATCTACATTAAGTGCTGACTGTACCAGGGTGTAAATGGTCAGCGTATCTTCAGGAGTTGCCAAAAATATCTGTATGAAGAAATATGAAGCAGTGACAAATCCTCCATTCTCCATTGTGCACACCTTAGGTCTGACTTCTAAGGAGGAGCATACTTGTTTCTCATCAAACTAGGGCACTGACATGAAATAGTAAGGATTTCCACAGTTCAAAGATAGGTTATTCTTTCTGTGCTGTTCCTTTTCTTCCAGTGAAAGGACAGGGAGCATACCAAGTGTGATGTGATTTACTGCTCTTCTCTCTTCAGTCTCAGTCATTGAGTGTCCACGAGTAACATTAAATCAGTCAGGGCAGAGAAATTGGTCGGTCGATAAAACAGATACAGAAAGGCATCTTTCCACTTTTCTCTCAAGCTATGATAAAAGGCATCCACTGCAGCTTCATCAGTCCATGCGGCCTGAGGCGTGAAATGTTGGAAAGGACTGATATATGAAACCAAATCTTGAGTTCCTTGTGTCAAGTGAGTAGGCTGGTCTGGGCTTATTGCACTGCATGTCGTTTTGCAAAAGTTCCCCCAAAAATTTTCATGAACAAATCATCATTTTTAAATCAAGGGCTGTTATTTGAAGGTGTAGCTGAAGCTGAAACTTCTTTGGAGTTTATTACAAAATGTTGTGGTTGCAATAGGAAGTGTAATCAACAATGAGCTACAAAATTAAGAAACTTTCAAGGATAACCAGAGTGCTACTTTTTTGGAGGTAGGAGATGTCTGCCCTCTGGCTATCCAGGGTGATGGATTTTCTCCAAAGTAAATGATGCAGACTTGGAGTGAAATCAGTACTGGTATTCGTGCTAGTGTTGCTCAGATAGGTTATGGGTAGTTGATTAATGTGAAGCAGAAAGTGCATCCTTGGTTAGTGGTTACAAGACCCGACTGTATTTTAGTAATAGCTTGAACCATCTTGGCAAGCAGATTGTTAGAGTCCATTCTGGGTTTGTTGGCTTGGTAAATTGTCAAGCTTGAGGTTGTAGTATGGATCTCCAGACGTGCTGAGTCTCACTCCTAAACAGAGGAAGCTGTGGAAAATGGGGAATGGGAGAAGAAACACTGGGGCTCATGCCTTTGTTAAATGGTGGTGGTAAAACGTGGATTGGATGGTTGTCAATATGTAAAGGATAAGCTGGAGACCTGATGATTTAGAATATGTGCTCTGGAGAGAAATATTAAGTAGCCAAGAAATAGTATTAACTTAAGCAGGTACAAGGACGTATAATACATAGGAGAGTATTCTGTTTACCCTGCTCTGCAACTAATGTTGCAGTGATAAGACCAAGCTCTGGCCTGTATACTAGCGCTTATCCCCAGGCTGCTTGGAACCATGTTTGTCTGTGATCATACTGGAATCATGTTTCAGTACTGTGATCGGAAACAGCACAGACCAGCACAAGTGATGAACAGGAGATAGTAGGCAAATCACAAGGGAGGGTGTAGGGGGAGGGGAGAAAACTTAGAACAAAAAATGTGAAGACTTTAAGCTGAGTGTTGCCAATGCAACCACACGATTTTCCCAAGCACACCACTAAATATCCATTGATGCTCTACCACCATTACATCGAAGCAAACCTCACTCTCCGAAGTGATTTGATTTGATTTGATTTGATTTGGACTTGTAGAGCGCATGGCTGCCCTGGAGCGTCCCAGCGCTAATCCTAATCTGAACCTGGTGAACTCAAGCGAGAAGCAAGGTTTAGGGGATGATAGGGAACAAAAAGGTTTTGAGTGCTCTTCTAAATTTCAGGTGATCCGGTTCCATTCGAAGTTCTCTAGGAAGGGCATTCCATTTGTTTGACACATTCAGTGAGAACCGTCGGCCTCCTGTTCGTGCTTTCCTCACTCGTGGAACAATGGCCAGATTTTCTCCATCTGAGCGAAGGGCCCTGGTCGACTTGTAAGGTCGGATCAGTCCTCTCAAGGCCGGAGGGCCTTTACCCTGCAGAGTCTTATGTGCGATGCAGAGAGACTTAAAAGAGATCCGCTCTTGGATGGGGAGCCAGTGCAGGGCTTTCAGCAATGGTTTGGCTGAGGCCCGTCTCGGCGCCCCCATCAGCAGCCTGGCTGCGGCATTCTGAGCTCGCTGAAGAGTATTGATAGTAGCATGAGGGGCTGCGAGGAAAAGGGAGTTACCATAATCCAGTTTGGACAGAATCAAACCCTGGATTAGCAGCTTTCTAGATTGAACCGGAAGGAGAGGGAGGACCTTCCGGGCTGCCCGAAGCAGGCCGAAGCAGCCTCCAACCACTTTCTGCGCATGGGTCTTGAAGGTCAGTTGGGGTTCGAACCAAATCCCTAGGCTTTTAATTTGCTGCTTGGGGGGTGGGAGATCTCCCATACAGGCAGGCCACATCTCAGGGGGCAGAGAGGTGAATTGATTGCCTAAGAGCATGATCTCCGTCTTAGATCCATTTAGTTTAAGTTTCGAACTGGACATCCAGGAGGAAATGGCTGTAAGACAGTCTGGGAGATCGACCGGGCTGCCCCCATGTTGTGACAGCGAGACGACAAGCTGGGTGTCGTCAGCATAGCTTATGGATTTAACCCCGAATGGGGCTATCACCTTCTCCAACGGGGCCATGTAGACATTAAACAGTGTGGGGCTGAGGGAGGAGCCCTGCGGCCCCCCACACTGAAGAGGGAAGGCCTCCGACATGGACCCATTTTCCCAGATCCTGAAGGATCTCTCCTCCAGGTAGGACTGCAACCATTTAAGGGCTGATCCTGTAATGCCCAGCAGGGCCAGGCGTTGGGCCAAGACTGCATGATCAACAGTATCGAATGCAGCACTCAGATCCAGGAGGATCAGAGCTACTGATCCCCCTGAATCCAAGATGCATCTTACCTCTTCAGTCACCGCCAAAAGGGCGGTGTCTGTGCCCTGACCCGGGCGAAAACCAGTCTGAGAGTCACTGAGGAGATGGTTAGCCTCTAGGTACTCTGAGATCTGCCTGTTCACCACTTTTTCGGCCACTTTGCTCAGTCCAGGTAGGAGCGAGATCGGGCGAAAGTTGGCCAGATCGGAGATGTCTAATCCTGGTTTCTTTAAAAGCGTTTTAACTCTGGCCTGTTTCCAACTCGGGGGCACTATGCCCGAGGATAGTGACGAGTTAAGTAGCTCAGTGGCTACGGGGGCAATGATGTTTAAAGTTTGCTTAAGAATGTGCATCGGGACTGGGTCTGAGGGAGAGCCGCTTTTAATAGCGGAAAAGATATTACAGAAGTCTTCTGTGGATATAAGACTGAAAGCCTCAAGTTGAGGACGAGTAGGGTCAGGAGAGGGGGTCTCGGTGAGTTCAGTGGCAGAGGATTGAGGAAGGCTATCTAGAATTTTCCGAATTTTGGTATCGAAAAATTCTGCTAACTGATTGCATCTCAGTACTGGGTCATTCTGGACCAGGGAGGGAGCTGGGACTTTAAGAAGCAGGTTCACAATTTTAAATGTTTCTCTGGAAGAATTAGAAGAGAGACAAATTTTTTCTTCAAAATAGGCAGCTTTGGATTTTTGCCGTCCTAGTTTGTAAAGTTTTAGGGCTGCTTTATATGCAGTTTTGTGAATAGGTGCCCAGTCTTTGCGCCAAGCACGCTCTGCTCTTTTGCAATCTTTCCTGAGTTCTCTTAGTCTCTAAGTCCCACCACTGCGGTAGTTAGTGGTCTAGCTGTTCTAATTATCCATTGTCTTGTCTTCCATAGTTGGCCATCTTGTCTATAGCCAGTGACTGAAATTTATTCGAGGGGCCATGCCATATTATTTATTCTGGACCATGAGTTTTGATGACAGTCCTCACAGCGGGGAAAATGGAGCAGGAGTGAGTTGCTGGAGCTCAGGGCTGTGCTCTGGATGTCACAACTACCTAACAATAGAACCCATTCGATGGTGCCATGTCACAGTAGTGGCACCACTAACTCTTAGTAGAGCCCTGTTGTCCGTTTGAAGTTCTGCACTTCACAATCCTGCATTGGAGCCGGGTAACTACAAAGTCATCTGACGTCTGCCATCTTGAATCACCGGTGCAGAGAAGGATTAGAGATTGGAGCGTGTGCATCTTGATTGTGGAAGAGTGAATGCAGTCCCAGTGGCAGCTCAAAAAACAAAGAGTCCAGAATAGGCAATGTTGGCACAGAAATCGTAGGTGCGAGGTCTGGCTGGGAGGTGAGGAGAATTGGGCCAGCCTGTGGTATGGTACATAGATGTGGCTGAGCCAAGACCTGGCGCACACACACCCCTCAAAGAGGTGTCACGAGGCTGCACACCTGGGGCACCGTAGAGGCCTCAGGATAGGAGTGAAATGACGAGGCCTAACGCAGAGGCGCAACTGTTCGGCTTAGGTCCTAGATCCAATTAGAGTTGCTGTGATGCTAAAACCAATAAAAGCTGGTCAGGTACCCGATTAGGGACTTCCAGTACTAACAGCTAGGCTTGGACTTAATTGATTGGAGAATGTCTGTGTGTAGATAAATAGCTCATCTGAAGCCAGTGTAGTTCTGCTCCAGGAATCAAAGAAGCTGTAACGTGCGATGATATCATCCTCGACTGGTGACTTGTATTGCACGTGAAGTGAACATCAAATGAGCTAGAACCGGATGAAGCCTTGAAATCTAGTAAAACAAGTTGAAGCACAGGATATCCCAAACTGACAATTGCAATGAAGACAATGAAATGTGACCAGAAGTGAAGGAAGGCTCAGTGAATTAATATCTCAGGTGCCAGGGCTCTCTCTAGGGGCATCTGGATCTTGTTAAAATTGAGAGGGCCCCCTTGGTATGTGATACAGAGCAAACCAATAAGGTTAATCATAATAATTCTACATACATGACTAACAAACGGAGCAGAAGGGAAGGGCATCTAAGATCATGCAGCTCGTCCCTGGAACAGGAAGTCAACCCAACGCAAAACACTTCATCTCACAAGAATTCCTGCATCATTTCCTGCAAGAGGTAGGACCCATTAGGTCGATCTGAAACCTTGACTGTAGGACCTAAAAGGATACGTTACTTACCTGTAATCCTAGTTCTCTTCCAGGGGTATCCTCATCAAAGTAATAAGCACTTGAATATTTCCGCTCATGTGCAGGGACCCCGGAAAATATATTTAAGAATATGTGTGAAAACATATATTTAGGACCTATTATCCATAGGAAATCCGCAATATTCTATTTGGAATAACTTTGGCGCCGATTGACGAATCTGCGCAAATTTTTCCAAACTTTGGCCAGCTCCGGTCCGCTCCTATCCTGAACGTTTCACGATGATTCATCAAGTGGGGACCCAGAAAAAAGGGGGGGGTCCAAAACACGTTTTCCCCATGCAATTGCCCATAGGACCTTTAGCCTCAGCTACAGATCGAACTTGGCAAAGAGGTAGTCCTTGGTTCAGACTCATGCCTTTTGCTTATTTGGTGTAAATCCGTTCAGTAGTTCCTGAGAAAATTACAATTAAAAGTACATATATATCTATGGACGCGGACCCTAAGCGCAGCCTGCACGCACCCTGCCGTGCACCAGCTGTATGCTAATTGGCTGTCAACAGTCAAAATCAGGAAGTGTTGGCAACCATCTTGTGCCTCGGTAGAACCGAGGCACAAGAAACCCAAAATAAACGCCGCAAAACGCAAAAAGGGGGCAGGGTAGACACACCCTGACCCCCTATGCCTGCTCAGGGGGTCCCACAAATCGTGGGATGCGTGTAGGATCCACGCATCCTAGCGTTATAAAAAAAAAAAGAAACGCGGTCTCCCGCGGAAAATATGGTAATTTGCCCCCGGGGGAGGTCCCAATCTGCCCCACACTGCCCCTGGGACCTCCACCCCCCGGGGCTCTTTCTTAATATATGCGGGGGCTCTCAGGCCCCACCCCCGCAGCCCCGGGGACCGCCACATCCCAGGGCTTGTTTCCAATGTGTGGGGTGGCTCACAGACCCCCCAGCCCCAGCATTGAATGGGGGGGGGCGCTGAAGCCCCCCTAGCCCCGGGGGCCGTCACCCCGGCACTCTAATTTAATATATGCAGGGGGCTCACGGGGCCCGCCATACCCCGGGGCTTCTATCAAATGGGTGGGGGCTCTCAGGCCCCCCCAGCCCCTGGGACCACCACCCCCTGGGGCTTCTATCAAATGGGTGGGGGGGCTCTCAGTCCCCCCCAGCCCCGGGGACCGCCACCCCTGGGGCTAATTCAAATTAGGTATGGGGGGCTCTGAGGCCCCCCCAGCCCCGGGGACCGCCACCCCTGGAGCTCTAATTTATTATATGCGGGGGTTCACGGGCCCCTCGCAGCCCCAGGGACCGCCATCCGCAGGGATTTTATCAAATGGGTGGGGGGCTCTCAGGACCCCCAGCCCTGGGGACCGCCTCCCCCTGGGGCTTAGTAAAATTGGGTGGGAGGGCTCTCAGGCCCCCCTAGCCCCGGGGACTGCCACCCCCGGGGCTTCTTACAAATGTGGGAGGGGGCCACATGGCCCTCCTCCTGGAGCCCTTGATGGCCTTGGGGACCGCCACCCCCAGGGCTGGCTCCTGCAGTGTTCTGGGGTGCCCACCCCCGGGATACTGCTGTTTGCAATGGCAGGGCGGGAGCCTTGCGGCTCCCACCCTGCCATTGCAAACTGCTTTGCTTCATTGAAGCAAGAGCAGGGAAACCTGCTCTCGCTTCAATGAAGCAATGCAGATTGCTTTTCCATATGGGAAGCAGCATGTTCGCTGCTCCCTATTTGGAAAAGCAATGACGGCTCCCGCAGGAGGCGTGAGGCCGCGGGACCGTGGGGGGATTGCACGGTCACCAACGGTGAGCGCCTGTCCCAGGGGATGGGGTCCCCGGGGCTACCAGTGGCCCGGGAGGGGGTCCACGCGGCCTCCCTGCCCATTAACAAAAAAAACATTAAAAAAAAAAGCCCGGCCCCGGGGGATGGGGTCCCCGGGGCCTAGAAGTGGCCTGTGGTGGGGGACTATGCAGCCCCCTCCATAAAAAAAATACAAAAAAAATAAAATACAATTAATTGGCCATGCCCTGGTGACCGGAATTGGTCACGGGAGGGGGTTTCCCATTAAAAAATTTAAAAAATGTATATTTGGGGGTCAGGCCCTGGGGGATGGGGTCCCCAGGGCCCAAAAAAAGTAGAAGGAAGTGGGGCCACACAGACCCCCTTTCAAATTGTTTTTTTTTTTTTAAAGACGCAATCGTCCCTAGGCCCCGCCCCCTCACAAACACACTCTGCAAAGGCGCCCTGTGGCGCGTTTTAAATTGGGGAATTAATTCCCCTTCAATACTGGGGGTCCCTAGGGGCAAACTACCCCACCAGGTACCTCCTGTAAGGGTGCACAGGGCTGCGTTGCAGAGAGGTGCTCCAGGTCACGCCCCTTTTTACACCTCTCTACAACACAGCCTTGTGGCGCTTACTGGAGGTACCTTGTGGGCTAGTTAGACCCCAGGGACCCCCAGGATTCAAAGGGACTTAATTCCCCAACTTAAAACGCGCCACGGGGCACGTTTGCACAGTGGTGAAGGGAGGGGGCGGGCCTGAGTTCACATGTGGGCAAACACGCCCTGTGGCGTGGTTTAAGTTGGGGAATTAATTCCATGTCAATACAAAGGGTCCATGGAGGCCAACTAGCTCACCAGGTACCTCTAGTAAGTGCACGGAGCTGCGTTGCAGAGTGTTGTAAAAAGGGGCGTGGCCTCTGAACACCTCTCTGGAACGCAGCCCCCTGGCGCATACTGGAGGTACCTGGTGGGCTAGTTGGCCCCCAGGGGACCTCAGGATTCAAGGGGACTTAATCCCGCAACTTAAAACGCGCCACAGGGCGTGTTTGCACACATGTCACCTCAGGCCCGCCCCCTTCCTTCACCATTGCACAAATATTCCTCTAAATCAGCCGAACTACGAATTCCGATTTACTCACCTGTTATCAGGAGAGAACCCAGTGTGGCATCTTTTAGCCCAGGACTGACCCTGAAAAGTAATTCTAAGCGTACTTACCAGTAACTTGTATTTCCTTGCATAGGAATCCATTGTGTGGTTTTCAGCAGAAAAGTTTCTAAGTGTTGATTTTTGAAACGTACAAATATTCCTCTAAAATCAGCTGAACTACGAATTCCGATTTACTCATCTGATATCAGGAGAGACGTCAGTGCTGCATCTTTGAGCCCAGTACTGATCATGAAAAGTACTTCTAACCGTACTTACCAATTACTTGAATTTCCTTCCGTAGGAATCCATTGTGTTCACCAGAAAGTTTTCTAAGTGTCTATTTTCACAAACTAAAAATATTCCTTAAAAATTGCCTGAATGAATTAAACGCATTCTTTCGACTGTTTACAGGAGATGCACCCGTGCTGGATCCAGGATCCACCACTGGGTAAGGAAAAGTAACGTTAACACTACTTACCTGATAAGTGGATAACATTGGTGGTTCTATGTGAAAAAGTTTCAAAGTGTCAACTTTTAAAATACAAGAATATTCCTTAAAAATCACTTCTGTAACCAAAACGCTTTTACTCAACTGTTTACAGGAGATGTCCCAGGTCTGATCTAGGATCCAGTCCTGAGGTTAGAAAAGTAATCCAAAAAGTAACTAATTGCATTTAACTAGAAATTCACATTGACCTCAATGTTGCATTGTGTCTGAAATTGTGTTGCGCATTACAACAACTGTAGCTACTGAACTTAAAAGTCTATTACTTTTTTGCAAAGTATTTAAACTAAAGTAATTCATTCTGAGAAAGTATTAATTGTAATGTAATGTACAATGTAATTATAATTTAATTTAAAAAATAAAATATCTAAAAATAAATTGTTTAAAAAAATGTAGAAAATCAGTATAACAAAATAAAAATAACAATTAATACATTTAAAAATTGTCATTTAAAAAACCTTTGAAATTCACTGAAAAAAACCATAGGTTTCTGTAGTGTCAAGGAAGGTTAACAGACACAGGAAGCTTGAGTATAGCTTTATTCAGCTCAAGAGCAGCACAGCGACAGGAACAAAGTGCAGCATCCAACTGACCAACTGTCAGCATTCCGCTCCCAGCCTCAGAACTCCCAACACTCAGGGTTCCAACTACCAGTGCCAAAGAGGCACAAACACAGAATACTACATTTTCAGACAAGTTATAGTTAGGAATTACCATTTAAAAAACCTTAGAAATTCACTGAAAAAAACATAGATTTTAGGAGTGTTATATTTAGTTGGACATTTCACTCGTACAAAACCATTGAAATTCCCCGGTTATAGTTAGTTGTACTAACTATAACTTGCGCGCCCGCAATCCACTGCTGATGATGTCACATATTACATCATTCATGACATGGTCAGTAACATCACTGATGACATCTCAAATGACATCACTGATGACATCACTGATGACATCATCCACGTGACAATCTGATACATCTTATCATACACTAGTATAACTTTTCAACACTCATTATAAAATATGAAGTACCATTTTTGAAACCATTGACACACCAATACAAGTTTCTAAAAACCCACTCAGTGATTCCTACATCTACACACACATCTAAACACTTACCTATAGATTCACTCATACATGCTAACAAAGATCAATAGAACCCTATTAAATATACGTATACACCTACATCAACATTACACACCAGCACACATCCTATTCACTTATGCAAACAATTGATCATACTTATATTTACTAAGCTACACACTTACACAAACAACACTTTATTCCTGTAGATAGTAACTCATACTTAGTGTGTTATAAAATCACTATTACAAGTATACAGTTATCCATACGTCACTCATACAATCACTGAGACTTATGTATACTTATTTATATACAACAACTGTCACATACACTGCCTTTTGTATTTCTAGTTTGCTGGACATGTATCATTGAGAAATATATTTACTCATCACCACACCCATAAAGAGATTCACTCACCCAAACAACTGTTTCCACATACAGTCTTAACCTCAAATACCTACTAAATCAACTATTTACACATCTTTGGACAGTCATACACCTCCCACCCAACCACACACACATTCATTCACTATCCCATACAAATACTCACTTAACTGATTCATTCACTATCCCATATATTTGGTGAGACACTTTAAATTCGTGACTTAGACAGTCAATCACATTGCTACTAAATCCTCCATTCAGACACTTATACATCCATTCAGTCTTCAGGGCAGATTGCTATATATATATATATATATATATATATATTCTGCATTCCGCCGTCTCACCTAGCTCTGGAGTAACAACCAGCCAGGGTAAGTACCACTCGGACACGGACCAGTAAAGTTTCCTTTCTTCTTTATTTATTTAGTGCAGAAAAATTCCATGACGTTTCGGCTCCACGAGCCTTGTTCACATGACAATGTTTGTTTGTCGGTGTCCACCTTTTAAAGTGCCAGTGATAATTACATTGATTTCACGTGGGAATGTTTAAAGCATGGGCATAGAGAACATACTCTGTTGGGGTTTTCGATCAACTTATCAAATTATATATATAATACTTATTTAAATATCAAACCAAACCACACTCACTGGATGATGTCATCAGTGATGTCATTTGAGATGTCATCAGTGATGTCATCAGTGATGTCACTGACCATGTCATGAATGATGTAATATGTGACATCAGTAGCAGTGGATTGCAGGCGCGCAAGTTATAGTTAGTACAACTAACTATAATGGGGGAATTACAATGGTTTTGTACGAGTGAAATGTCCAACTAACTATAACACCCCTAAAAAGTATGTTTTTTTCAGTGAATTTCCAAGGTTTTTTAAATGGTAATTCTATGTCAGGAGCGGAGGCTTCTGATTAGGCTGTCACTTTCTCGTTTATTCTACTCCAGCAGCCATTAAAAGGTATCAACATTATTAAACAAAACCACATTTCCCATGAGCATCAGGGAAAATGGAAACAGAAAATGTCCCGTTCGCTGACCAATCCCCGGCCAGGGCTCCTCATATCTTCCTCTCCTGGCGCTCTATCCTCCTCTTTCTTCGCTGCTCCAGCAGCAGACAGATGAGTGCCTTTGTTATTTTTACCTTTCTGACTGAATTTGTTTGGTTACGTTTAAATGCATAGGATGTGCAGTCTACCGCGTTACGGGCTTTTATGAAGTGACTGCGTGTTGTATGCCGCGGGGGGGCGATCTCCGCTCCTTACGCGGTAGTGTTTCCTCTGGGCTCTGTGAGCGGGCGGCCTCCCGCGGCTAGGGGACCGCGCGTCCTGCGCTGCCGCTCTGAGGAGCTTGACCCCCGCAGGGCGCGAGTCGTTGAGTACGCTTCGTGGCTTGCGTCGGTGAAGCGGCTCAACGGTCTTGCGCACCACGGGGGAAGACCGGCGGGATTGCTTTGTGTTTTGGCAGCGCTAAGGCTATATTTAATAATCAGAGCCCCTGCCTGGAGCCTGAACACCCGCGTCGCGGGTAAGGTGTTTTGGTGCAGTTTGGAACCGGCCCAGGCAGGCTTTCTTCGTGCCTCATAGCAGAGGCTGCTTGGTCCCAGTAGCTCATTTGAACTGAACCCGCTGCGGTGGGAAGATACATTTCTCAGGGCCCTGTCCCATAATTAACCCCTAAGAAACTCGAAGCCTTGCTGTTGCGCAGGGGCAAAATGGAGTATGACGAATATTATAAGGAGGAGGAGGAGCAGCAGGTCATATATTTGCCGGTGGATGACCACTTCTGCCAGGTTATGGACTCCTCCCTTTTGAAAGCAGTGACGCGGGTGGTGGCACCCCTAGAAAAGAAAATTGATCAACTTCAGGCACAGTGCCAACCCCTTGGGCAAGGGGCAGACCTTTTGGGGCAAAAGGACCCCATACCTCCAAGCCAAGTATCGCCGAGTACCACAGAACCCAAGAGGAAGCGTTCTACAGACGCGGGGGTAGACTCCGACGCATTTTCGCGCTTAAAGAAGGCCTTTCTGGAACCTAAAACCACTGATGCCCCTTCGACCTCAAAGGAGGTTCCGACTGTGGATTTGGGGGGAGATCAAGATGATGCAGCCACAGTCGACCCGGACGAGTCTCCCCAAACCTCGGATGGAGATGGGGAACCAGACCATCAATCCTGACGAGCTGCTCCACCCACGTCCTTCACACTGGGTTCCCGCTCTCAAGGTGGCAGCTTATATGGCGGCCAGACTGTGTAAGCCCCTGGACCAGGAGGTACGTAGTTGTCTTCGGGCCGAGTGCCCGCGCCCCTCCTTGGAGTGTAAAGTTACGGTTACCCCGGAAATTGACCCCAAGACATGGCTGAGGACGCCAAAGCCTCGAGATCCCTGATTTCCCCGGAGACCCTTTCCGGTTGGGCGCAAAGGGCGATTATTTTTCTGGGGAATGCGAATGTGGCCATTTCTACAGAAAGGAGAAGATCTATCCTCATCAAAATAGATCCGAAGTTGGGGGAACTGGCTACATCTGAGGCTGGTCCGATGGCGGAGGGAAACCTCTTCGGAGACCCGTTCGTCAAGGAACTGGGTAAATTTGTAAATACATTTAACTCCCTCGACAAGGCACAGACGTCTGTGAAACGGATCTTCACCCCTCGTGTTTTTGGGGCAGCCAGCCGAGGAAGGGGCCGCTCGTCTGGCAGACCCTATAACAGAGGTTCCTACAAGCAAGGTGAATCTCACAGGGGTCAATACCAAGATCCCGACAAGTTCGGAAACTTCTACCAGACAAGAGGTTACCCTCGCCGCCGTGGTGGAAGAGGAAGAGGAGACGGCGGCTACAACAATCACAGAGGTGAGAATCCAGAATGTGAAGGGTCTGAAAGTGGGGGCAGACTCAGATTTTTTCTTCAGGCATGGTCTTCAATTACCTCAGACGCTTGGGTCTTACAGACCCTCGGAGGGTTTCATATAGAATACTCAGGACTCCCCAGGCAGTCCGTTCTTCCCAGACCCATCGGCTTCACGCCGGACCAAGTTTCTCTGATAGACAAGGAGGTCGCAGACCTTCTTCAGAAAGGGGCCATTGTACAAACAGAGTTGCACCCGAGGGGTTTCATCAGCAACCTTTTTCTTGTAGAGAAACAGGACGGCGGCTATCGCCCAGTGATAAATCTCAAGGAGTTCAATGGCTGGCTCATCTACCGCCATTTCAAGATGGAAGGTATCCATCTCCTGAGAGATCTCCTTCAGGAGGGGGACTGGATGGTCTGGCTGGACCTGAAAGATTCCTACCTCACGATTCCCATCTTCGCTCCCCACAGGGGTTTTCTGCAATTTCAGTGGGGTCAACGGATTTACGAGTTCGTCTCCCTTCCTTTTGGACTATCGTCCACTCCGTGGTGCTTTACCAAGGTGCTAAAGCCGGTGGTGGAGCACTTGCGCACGGAAGGCATCCGTCTTTTAATATATCTGGACGATATGCTCCTCCTGAATCAATGCCCCCGAATGTTGTTGGCTCAACTTCAAAGAGCGGTCAGTCTTTTGGAGTCTTTGGGGTTCATAATCAACCAGGACAAATCGGATCTCGTCCCGGCACGACAAATGCAGTTCCTGGGGTTTTTGATAGACTCAGTGGAATCCACCTTGTCCCTGCATTCTTGGAAACTATCCAAGATCAGGCACGAGTTGAGACGTACTCTGGCACGTCCGACGATCCTGTTACGACACCTGGCCAGAGTGGTTGGCCTCTTATCGTCGTCCATTCAGGCGATATTTCCGGGGCCCCTTCATTACCGGGCCCTTCAACGTCTCAAGGCTCTGCGCCTTCGCAAGGGTCTTACCTACTCCCAGGTCGTTCCCCTCACGGAAGAGGCGAGGACGGAGCTTCAATGGTGGATCGAACACATGGACGCTTGGAACGGGCGGGCCATCTTAGGTTCAAAACCGGATTTGGTGATAGAATTTGATGCCAGCGGCCTGGGATGGGGGGCGCGCTGCGGCGCTGTTTCTACAGGCGGAGTATGGTCGTCTGCAGAAAAAGGCCTTCACATCAACTGTCCGGAGTTGATGGTAGGTTCTTTTGCGGTGAGGTGTTGGACGAAAGACAGAATTCAGTGCTGTGTCCTCTTGAAGATGGACAATGTGGCGGCAGTGCGCTATATCAATCACCTGGGAGGAACCAGGTCCAGGGTTTTGTCCGACCTGGCCCGGACTCTATGGGAGTACTGCCTGTCCAACGAGATATCCCTGTTGGCGGAACACCTTCCAGGCTCCGCCAACCGAGTGGCGGATTGGCGGTCTCGTCACTGGAGGGACACCAGCCTTTGGCAACTTCGCCCAGACGTGTTCGAGGCGATCAGGGACAGGTGGGGTCCGTTTTCAGTGGACCTTTTTGCTTCACGACTGGACGCCCAGCTGAGACGCTACTTCAGTTGGCGCCCGGACCCGGAAGCAGCAGCGACAGATGTGTTTTTGCAGGACTGGAGCACAGAGAGGGGTTATGCGTTCTCCCCCTTTGCGATGATCATGAGAGTGTCAACTCAGATGAAGAGACAGCAGGCGGATCTGGTGTTGATCACCCCGATCTGGAGATCGCAAGCCTGGTTTCCGGCTCTGATGGAACTTTCCTGGGATTTTTCAATTTCTCTACCCCGCGTTCCAGATCTCCTCAGGAATCCTCAAGGGGATCCTCACCACCTCATGTCCACAGGCAGCATGTGTCTGATGGCCTGGCGGGTTACAGGCAACGCTGGCAAATCCCGGGACTTTCAGAGGACGCTGCCGCATTGTTGGCCAAATCCTGGGCAGATAGTACCAACAAGAGATACTGATCTGCATGGTCTAGGTGGAGTGGTTGGTGTCTGCGATTACAGATTGATCCAATGGGGGCAGACATTGTCCACGTCCTTAACTTCTTAGCCTCCCTAGCGAAGGAAGGCCTGGCATACAGATCAATCAATACCTTTAGATAGGCCATCTCAGCTGGACAATCACCCGATAAGGGAACACCCTCTGGTTTGCAAATTGCTGCGGGGGATTAGGTTATCAGATCCTCCGGAACCTCGCTACTCAGTTTTGTGGGATGTCAATAAAGTTCTTAACTTATTTCAAAGTTGGCCGTCCAATAAGTACCTGTCAAGAAAACAGATTTCGGCTAAGTTGGCAATGTTGTTATGTCTGATTTCGTGTCGCAGGGTCTCGGATGTGAGGGCCTTGGACCTTACAGGTCGCATTTTGTCCCCGGATGGGGTGACCTTCCATATTTCCAGGAGTACCAAGAGCGATTCTCGATCTATCTCGTATCCTGCATTCCCAGATGTCCCAAAGTTATGTGTGGTTAGGGCACTAAAGGCCTATGAAGTGGCAACAATTGATATACTCCCACAGGGTGTCAAACAGTTGTTCATTGCTCTTACTAAACCACACGGGGCGGTTTCATCCCCTACTATCGCGAGGTGGGTGCGCTGGGTTATGCAGGAAGCTGGCATAGATATTTCCCAGTTTGGAGCCCATTTGGTGAGGGGGGCAATGGCGTCTAAGGCCTTTTCCCTGGGGGCTCGTCTGGAAGACATTCTGAAAGCAGCAGACTGGTCTTCCGACTCCACCTTCAAAAGATTTTACTTTAAGCCAGTCGTGTCTCTGGCTTCCTTGGTGGTAGACAAGCTTTGAACTAGCCTAATCAGAAGCCTCCGCTCCTGACATAGAATGAAAAATGTCCTAACTAACATACAGGAAAGTTTCAATTCTATTAAGGAGGCGGAGGCGAGGATTAGCCCATCCTATCTTCATTCGAACCCTCCCAGAATTGCTACGTTGGGTCGGTAAGTAAAATCTTTATGATTCAGCTTAACATAAATGCGGTGTTAGCTGTGATATTCTTATGTCAAATTGGCTTGCTCATTGATGTTATGATTTCTTACATTGATTGACTTTCACACTGATGTTGCTTATGTAGTGAGAAGTTCACTTCCTGGTGCCTTACTTAATCTGCTTGTACCTTAGGTTCAGAAGCGGGCTAGCAGGAGTAACGGACGAAGGATTGTGGCGGATTCGCAGGAAGAAAGAGGAGGATAGAGCGCCAGGAGAGGAAGATATGAGGAGCCCTGGCCGGGGATTGGTCAGCGAACGGGACATTTTCTGTTTCCATTTTCCCTGATGCTCATGGGAAATGTGGTTTTGTTTAATAATGTTGATACCTTTTAATGGCTGCTGGAGTAGAATAAACGAGAAAGTGACAGTCTAATCCTCGCCTCCGCCTCCTTAATAGAATTGAAACTTTCCTGTACGTTAGCTAGGAAATTTTTCATTCCAAACGATAACTTGTCTGAAACCTATGTTTTTTTCAGTGAATATATATATATATATATAAAAAAAACATATATATATATATATATATATATATTGTTTTTTTTAATTATTAATAGTTTTTTTATTAACAATCAATGCAGCCTTTCATACAACACAGGCTGAGCAACGCTGTAAATTTTTTCTTTGTACACATACAAAAATAAAGCAGGAAAACAAAGGACATTCGAACAGCTTTTAATGCACAGTAGAAACCATAACCCTGCAAAGAGAAAAGCAGACATTGTCAGCTAATAGGCTGCTTTGTAATTCCAATAGTATAGAAAGCTGAAAAGCTAACCCAGAGAAACACAAAGAAACTGGCACTGTGCCTTTAAGGCAGCCATGACCCCTAGCTTTCCGTCATGCCTCAGGGGTGACAGTTAGATCAGTTGTTCTTTGCAGAGACCCGGAGGTCAGGGCACACAGAGATGACACTTTTTGGATCATTTGCCCAGGGAGGCAGGAGGATTCCATATGACTTTGATGAGGATACCCTGGAAGAGAACTAGGATTACAGGTAAGTAACTTATCCTTGTCTTCCAGGGGATCCTCATCAATAGTCGTAAGCACTTGAATCAAGTAGCAAGCCCACCCCTTCTTCCTGTGGGCAAATGAGAATCATAAAACATGCAGAACACATCCAAGAATACAAATTCCAACATACTTAGCATTGGAATACATTTTTCAAGGAGGCTTGGCCTACTTGGGAATCTGTTCTGGAGTCAGAATCGAGACAATAGTGTCTCCTGAACGTGTGTACCGATTTCCAAGTTCCTGCCTTGCAAATCTCGGCCATCGGTACATTAAGTAGAAAAGCTATTGTAGCTGCTTTTGTCCTAGTGGAGTGAGCTTTGGGAGAAACCAGTAGGGGTCTGTTTGCCAATTTCTATGCCAGCTTAATGCAGGACACTATCCATCTGGAAAATGAACTCTTGGAGGCTGTGAAACCTGTCCTGATGGCACCATAGTTTAGAAACAATTGATCAGACTTTCTAATAGACTTTGTATTATCTATATAGAATTTGAGAACCCTTTTAAAGTCTATAGAATGAAGAGACTTTTCTGCTGGCGTAGCAGGATTGGGAAAGAAAGAGGGTAGAGAAAGTGTTTGATTGACATGGAAGTCAGACACCCCCTTCGGCAGGAAAGCGGGGTGAGTCCTCAAAAACCACTTTGTTGCGGTGGAAAACCGTGTACGGCTCTTTTGAACAAAGTGCTTGGATTTTGCTTACTCTACGTGCTGATGTAATAGCCACTAAAAAAGCGACTTTCCATGTAAGGTGCTGCAGGGTGGCGTATGAATTGGTACAAAGGAGGACCCATCAGTTTTGACAGAACCAGATTCAACTCCCAAGGAAGTCAAACAGGGAGGAAAACATTCTTTAAACCCTGAAGGAAATCCTTGACCACCTGTAGCTGAAAGAAAGAAGATTGGTCAGGTAACTTTCTGTAGGCTGTAATGGCTACCACGTGAAATTCTATGGAGGTATACTTTAAACCTGTTGTGACTAAATGTATAAGATAAGGCAAGATTACCTTCTCTTGCCCACTGGTAGGATGAAAACCATTACGCATTCACCACAAGTAATATCTCTTCCATTTAAAAGAGTAAGAGTTTCTTGTGGATGGTCTTTTTGACTCCCTCAAAATGTTCATACAGTCCAGTCCAAAGGGAGATTTAGGTAGCCGTATTGCAGGACTTCAGGACCCATGCTGCCAAGTTCAGTGAGGGAAAGTTGGGATGAAGGATCTTCCTGTTCTTTTTCGTAAGAAGGTCTGGTCTGCACGGAATCTTTCTGTGTGGACACATTGAAAGCTGCAACAGGTCCGTATACCACAATTGACATGGCCAGTCCAGTGGCTATTAGGATCATTTTCACCCTGGACGAATGAACTTGGTTACCACCTTTGGAATAAGAGGAAGGAGCGGGAAAGCGTACGCAAATGTTCTGTACAAGTTGACCAAAAGGGCATTCCCTCTCAATTCTGGTCAGTAAAATCTTGACGCAAAGGCGTGGCATTTTTTGTTTAGTTCGTCTGCAAAGAGGTCGCTGGATGGATGACCCCATTGATGAAAAATGTCCACCACCATTTTGTTATATAGCACCCAGTCTTGCTGCTCTTCGAAGTGCCACCTGCAAGTTCTGTTCTCCTGGCAGATGGACTGCTGTGATTAAGAGATGTCTGGCCAGAAGCCAGTGCCAAATTGCCTGAGATTCCAGGGACAGTGGGCGAGAGTGAGTTCCACCCTGTTTGTTTAGGTAATACATGGTGGTTGTGTTGTCCATTTGTATTAATATCGACTTGGACTGAATCAATGGATGGAACGCTTTGAGAGCTAGATGAACTGCCCACAGTTCCAGCATGTTTATATGATAGGTTTGTTCTTTGCTCGACCACTTGCCCTGAGTCTGTAGACAATCCATGTGTGCTCCCCATGCTTGAAGTGAGGCATCCATGATCAAGGATTGTGTTGGAAGAGGTTGATGGAAAGGGACTCCCACTAGGAGATTTTTCAGAAGAGTCCACCAGAGAATGGACGTTCTTGCTGATTGGTAAAGAAGACTCCGATCCTCCCAACGTCCTGAGGATTGGTCCCATTTGTCCTCCAAATCCTGCTGTAGAGGTCTCATTCTCAACCTGGAGTTGGGGACGAGAAAAGTGCAAGTTGCCATTGACCCTAGAAGAGATGCCACTTGTTGAACTGATGGTTGATGCACTTAAAGGAGGAGATTGCATTTTCATTTGATTGATAACAGTATCTTCTCTGAAGGAAACACTTTTCCTGCACTGGAGGCCAGGGTAGCCCCTAGGTAATGAATTCTCTGAGTGGGCTGATGGACTGATTTCTCCATATTTACATGAAGGCCCAAGCGGCGCAGTAAGTTCAGGCAGATACAGTAGGGGTTTGTCACTATTTGGGGAGACAAACCTTTCAGTAGCCAGCCGTCTAGATATGGATATACAAACAGTTCTTGGCGATGTAAAGCTGCAGCTACTACTGCCATGCATTTTGTGAATACTTGCGGTGCAGATTTCAGGCCGAACGGCAGCACTCTGTACTGTCAAAGTCAAGTCAAGTCAAGAGATTTATATAGCGCGCTACGTACCCATAGGGTCTCAAGGCGCTAGAGAAGGGATGGGGAATTACTTGTCCAATATCCAAGTTTTAAGTTGTTTTCTGAATGCTAGGTGGTTTTGAGTAAGGCGAAGGTGAGTGGGAAGTGAGTTCCAGGTTTTAGCTGCCAGGTAGGAGAAGGATCTCCCTCCCATGGTGGTTTTGTTGATGCGAGGTACAGTGGCAAGGGCTTGGTTGGAGGATCGTAGCTGGCGGGAAGGGGTGTAGAATGACAGTCGTGTGTTGAGGCATTCGGGTCCAAGTTCGTAGAGTGCTTTGTGTGCGTGGGTTAGGAGGCGGAAGGTAATCCTCTTATTTACGGGGAGCCAGTGGAGGTTTTTCAGGTGACCAGAGATTTGTTCTTTACGCGGGATGTCTAGTATGAGCCTGGCTGAAGCGTTCTGGATGCGTTGGAGTTTTTTCTGGAGTTTTGCGGTGGTACCGGCGTATAGTGTGTTTCCGTAGTCCAGGCGGCTCGTAACCAGTGCGTGGGTGATCGTTTTTTTTTAGTTTCGTGGGGATCCAGCTAAATGTTTTTTTGAGCATGCGAAGAATGTTGAAGCAAGATGATGAAACGGCGTTGACTTGTCTGGTCATCGAGAGTGAGGAGTCCAAGATGACGCCCAGGTTCCGTGCGTGGTCCGTCGGGATGGGTGCTTTTCCAAGGGCTTCTGGCCACCAAGAGTCATCCCAGGCGGAGGGGGAGGTGCCTAGGAGGAGGACTTCTGTTTTGTCTGAGTTCAGTTTCAGACGGCTGTGCTTCATCCACTCGGCTACTTCTTTCATTCCTTCGTGTAAGTTGGTTTTGGCGGTGTTAGGGTCTTTGGTGAGTGATAGGATCAGTTGAGTGTCATCAGCGTGGGAGATGATGTTGAGATTGTGTTGGCGAGCGATGGTGGCAAGGGGGCTCATGTATACGTTGAAGAGGGTGGGGCTGAGTGACGATCCTTGTGGCACGCCGCAGATGACTTCCGAGGCCTCTGACTTGAATGGTGGGAGGCGGACTCTCTGGGTTCTTCCGGTGAGGAACGAGGTGATCCATTCCAGTGCTTTTCCTTGGATTCCTACGTTTCTGAGGCGCTGTAGAAGGGTGCTATGGCAGACTGTGTCGAAGGCAGCGGAGAGGTCGAGGAGGATGAGGGCGACTGTGTCTCCATTGTCCAGTAAGGTTCGAATGTCGTCTGTTGCTGCGATAAGTGCGGTCTCAGTGCTGTGTTTGGCTCGGAAGCCGGACTGTGAGGGGTCGAGGGATTTGTTGGTTTCGAGGAAGGAGGCGAGTTGGATGTTGACAGCTTTCTCGATGACTTTGGCCGGGAATGGAAGAAGCGAGATGGGGCGGTAGTTTTTGAGTTCGGTGGGGTCAGTTGTGGGTTTTTTCAGAAGGGCGCTGAGTTCTGCGTGTTTCCAGCTTTCCGGGAAGGTGGTGGTGTTGAGGGAGTGGTTGATGACATCTCGGAGGTATGGTGCTATGATGGAGTCTGCTTTGTTGAAGATGTGGTGAGGGCATGGGTCAGTTGGGGATCCTGAGTGGATGGAGTTCATCAGGCGGATGGTGTCCTCGGTGGAGATTGCGTTCCAGTCATTAAGGATGTTCAAGGGGGATGAAGGTCCTGCAGAGGGTTGGGTTGGTTGGTCTTCGGGTCGGTTGTCGAAGCTGTTGTGGATGTCTGCGATTTTGTTGTGGAAGAAGGAAGCTAGGGAGTCGCAGAGGGCTTGAGAGGGAGTGATGTCGTTGGAGTTGGCTGATGGGTTGGTAAATTCTTTGACGATGTTGAATAATTCCTTGCTGTTGTGGGCGTTGTTATCTAGACGGTCTTTGAATGCGGCTTTCTTGGCAGACCGTATTAGTTGGTGGTGTATGCGGGTGGCGTTTTTGAAGGCGTCCCTGGTGCTGGTGTTTGGGTCTTTTTTCCAGGCCTTCTCAAGGGAGCGACAGTGTTTCTTCGATTTCTTAAGATCATCGTTGAACCAGGAGGCGTTTTTGCTGCCTGGTTTGCTTTGACGTTTTTTCAACGGTGCTAGGATGTCGGCGCTGTTGGATATCCATTGGGTGAGGTTAATGGCTGCTTGGTCGGGGTTTGAGGAGTGGACAGGGGGGTTTTGAAGAAGCGATGAGGAGATCTGGTTGATGGTGATTTTGTTCCAGTTTCTTCGCATGGTGGGTTGAGGATGGTTGTGGATTGTGGTCTTATTGTATGTGAAGTGAACGCAGCTGTGGTCCGTCCAGTGAAGAGCTGTGGTGTGACTGAAGGAGACATGTTTGCTGGAAGTGAAGATAGGGTTGAGTGTGTGACCTGCAATGTGGGTGGGGGTAGTGACCAGTTGTTTGAGTCCGAGGTTGGCAAGATTGTCCAGAAGGGTGGTGGCGCTGCTGTCGTTGTTCTTTTCCAGGTGAAAGTTGAGGTCTCCCAGTAGAATGTAGTCCTCGGAGGGGAGGGCGTGTGGGGTGATAAAGTCAGTGATGTCGTCACTGAATTGTGCACGGGGTCCTGGAGGCCGGTAGAGGAGGGTGCCTCTGAGTGTGGTCTTGGGGTCGGTGTGGATCTGGAAGTGGAGGTGTTCGGCGCTGGCAAGGTTGACGTCAGAGCTGGTTGAGATGCGGATGGAGTTCTTATGGACGATAGCGATGCCTCCTCCTGTTTGCTCGATGCGGTCCTTACGGATGATCTTGTATCCTTCCGGGATGGCAATGGTGATGTCTGGGGCTGAAGAGGCATTCATCCATGTTTCTGTTAGGAAGGCGACGTCCGGTGAGATGGTGTCGAGTAGATTCCAGAGGTCGATGGCGTGTCTGTGGACCGAGCGGGTGTTGAGCAGGATGCATTTTAGGTGGTTGGTGTCAGGTCTCTGATTGGTGTTGGTGGATGAGGAGCAGGTTTTGGTGCCGTCGAACTTGCAGGAGTTGCAAGAGTAGGGTCCATGGGTGAGTCCGGGAGCGGCTTGGACGCAGTTGGGGGAGCGGCCGGGGTTAAGGGCTAGGAGGGTGGTGGCATCGTAAGTAATGCGGGAGGGCTGGGCAATGCGAGGGCCAGGGGGTCTGGCGCTGGGCGCTGGGCGCGGTCCCGGCGCGGACGGGCTTACCTTTGGCGCACCTTCAGCGCGACTGGGGCGCGATCGCTGCGCGTGAACGCTGCACGGAAGCTCATCTGTCATATATGGATAGTGGAAAGGGGGAGGGGCGAGGGCGGCTCAGCTGTGGAGGGACCTCTCAGCACAGGAGCGATGAGGGGATCACAGCGCTTCCAGGTACGGGAGCGCTCTATATAGACAGTGGGAGGGCGGCTCAGCTGGGAGGCGGGGCGGGCTCACGAGGACGAGGACAACAACAATATAAACAAAATGGCAGCGGGGGGAGGGCAGAGCAATGCGCCGGGGGTAATCGCGTTCTAAAGTAAAGTGATTGCAGCGGAAGCAAAGCGAAGCAGCGCCCAGGGCAGTACACAACAAATAATCTTTTGGGTGGAATGCAGATTGAAAAGCAGCACAACGATACCAGGTCTCGGAAAGAGACTGTGGAGCGACCTCTCAGCACAGGAGCGATGAGGGGATCACAGCGCTTCCAGGTACGGGAGCGCTGTATATAGACAGTGGGAGGGCGGCTCAGCTGGGAGGCGGGGCGGGCTCACGAGGACGAGGACAACAACAATATAAACAAAATGGCAGCGGGGGGAGGGCAGAGCACAGCGCCGGGGGTAATCGCGTTCTAAAGTAAAGTGATTGCAGCGGAAGCAAAGCGAAGCAGCGCCCAGGGCAGTACACAACAAATAAACTTTTGGGTGGAATGCAGATTGAAAAGCAGCACAACGATACCAGGTCTCGGAAAGAGACTGTGGAGCGACCTCTCAGCACAGGAGCGATGAGGGGATCACAGCGCTTCCAGGTACGGCAGCACTGTATATAGACAGTGGGAGGGCGGCTCAGCTGGGAGGCGGGGCGGGCTCACGAGGAGGAGGACAACAACAATATAAACAAAATGGCAGCGGGGGGAGGGCAGAGCACAGCGCCGGGGGTAATCGCGTTCTAAAGTAAAGTGATTGCAGCGGAAGCAAAGCGAAGCAGCGCCCAGGGCAGTACACAACAAATAAACTTTTGGGTGGAATGCAGATTGAAAAGCAGCACAACGATACCAGGTCTCGGAAAGAGACTGTGGAGCGACCTCTCAGCACAGGAGCGATGAGGGGATCACAGCGCTTCCAGGTACGGGAGCGCTGTATATAGACAGTGGGAGGGCGGCTCAGCTGGGAGGCGGGGCGGGCTCACGAGGACGAGGACAACAACAATATAAACAAAATGGCAGCGGGGGGAGGGCAGAGCACAGCGCCGGGGGTAATCGCGTTCTAAAGTAAAGTGATTGCAGCGGAAGCAAAGCGAAGCAGCGCCCAGGGCAGTACACAACAAATAAACTTTTGGGTGGAATGCAGATTGAAAAGCAGCACAACGATACCAGGTCTCGGAAAGAGACTGTGGAGCGACCTCTCAGCACAGGAGCGATTTGGAGCCCACCATGAAGTGCAGGAACTTCCGGTGTTGTAGTGCCATCAGGACGTGGAAGTACGCATCTTGGAGGTCTATCGAACACATCCAATCCCCTTCCTGAAAATGTGGGTATATTTGAAGAAGCGCCAACATATGACATTTTTCCTTCTGGATTACCTTGTTGAGTGAGCAAAGATCCATAATAGGCCTGAAACTTTGCTTGTGATCCTTCTTTGGAACTAGGAAGTATCTGGAGTATACCCCTTTCCCCGTAGTGATGGAGGAACCTCTTCTATGGCCAATTTCTGTAGAGGGATTGAAACCACCAGACACAACAATTTTAGTTGCTGAAGATTTGTCTTTACTGGAGGAATGCTCTTTGGGGGTGCACAGAAACATAGTGCATACCCATTCTTTAGTATATTTACCACCCATTGATCTTTGGTTATGTTGCGCCACTCTTCTACATGTCCAGAGATACTCCCTCCACTGGAGTGGGCAACGGCGTCAGAGGAAGCGGAAACTCATTGTTTGCCGGTGTTTTTGGCTGTTGTAGAGGATTGTTGTGCTCCTCTACTTCTGGAGGGTCTACGTCCTTGATAATGGGATTTGGATTGATGGTACTGCCTCTGGGACCATTGAGGGATTTGAACCCTCTGATGAGAGGCTTTGCGATTGTAAGCCCTGTACCGACGCTTGAACTCTTTCTACTCTAAGCCTACGGCTTTAAGCGTGTCTAGCTCAGTCTTCGATTCAGGCCATCTCCTCATCGGTGTGGGAGCCAAAAAGAGAATTACCAGAGAAAGGCAGGTTCATGATGCGTTGCTGGGCTTCCGGTTTTAAAGCCACAAGACGCAACCAGGAAGATGTCCTTGCGCATATCCCATGCAAATATGAATGTGCAGCTAGAGAAGCCCCATCAGCTCCTGCACTGATCATTTGATTGGCCACTAGTGCCCCTTCTTGGAGAATCTCCACAAAGTCCTGGCGATCCTCTTTTGGTAGTTTTTCTTTAAAATGTTCTAGTGAGTTCCACAATGCTCTATCATAGCGGCCCAACAGGGCTGCAGCACTAGACACTTTTAAAGAAGTCGCTGCAGAACTGCATGCTTTTTTACCCCGAGAATCCTGGGCCTCTACTCTCCTTGTCCAGAGAAACTGATGATGAAGAGGAGACTGCATGAGTTTTCTTCGCTGCTGCGATAATAACCGAATCCGGTGGAGGATCTGACCATAAAAATAAGGGATCCTGTTCTGCTGGTTTATTATTTTTTTTTTTAGACTTCTCACAGGAGCTGTCTTTATAGGTGCTGGGGTAAGAAAAATGTCCATGACTAGTTGAAAGAGACCAGGCACCAGTGGTAGTAAAGGTCTAGACCAGACCTTTGGTGTAGAGTTTCAAATATAACTGATGTGGATGCTTGAGGCGTGGACATCTCTATATTAAGTTTCTGCGCTCCTCTTCAGAGGACATCATGGTAAGTATTGATGTCATCGACAGGTGACACTCTGGAGGGAGGACTGTCCGTGAGAGTAGGAGAATAATCCCTCTTGGAGGAGTTGGTCGAGGAGGATGTCCAAGAAGGGGATCTTCGTCTTTTATGATGACCATGATAAGATCTACATGGAGGTGACTTGCTATGGCGATCTCTGGGTGGAGTGGTAGGTGACCAGTCAACAGCTTGAACCAACAGTGCCAGAGGAGATCTATGTAGAGGACTTGAATAGGCCATAGGTTGCTGCACCTGTGCTGAAGGTTCTTTCTGCCAATGATGGATTGAAAGAAGCCACCTGGAGGAAAGGTGAACAGAAGGAAATTTGTGTCCTTGCGCTTGTGAAGCCGTGATCTGCAGTGATTTCTGTACCTGCCGCTCTGGAACCGGAGAAGATGAGCTTCTCGACGTCGAGATCACATGTGGAGAACCTGCAGCTGAAACTTAAGGCTCCAAGAAGTCTTTAGAAGTGGAACGGTGTCTTGAGGAATGATGCAACTTCGATGATAAATGCCTCGACGTCAAGAGGCTATGCGCCACTAGGACCATTGAGTCCTTTGAAGGAGATCTTGGTTTCGACGCTGACCATGCAGATTCTTTCTGTCTCGACATCGACTGGTGCTCCGTCGATGGAGATTTACGTTTTGATGCTGGAAGATGAATATCCCTCAGAGTACCACGACTCGGCGTCGAACGAGAAGGAAGTGACAGAGAACTCCTTCTCAACGTCGAACCCTTCGACCTCACGGATCTCGTTCGCAACGTTGAGCATCTCGTGAACCCCAACGGAGAAGTTTGTCTCGAACTGAGAGGTCTTCTCGACGTCATTGGGGATCTTTGCCTCGACGTTAATCGTCGTCTTGAATACTTCAACTGAGGTTTCGACAACAAATCCTTTGCAGATCTGGGCCTCAACGTTGACCGCCGTCTGGTTGAGGTCAACAGAGGTAATCATCTCGACGCCGAACGGCGTACCGACGGTGACAATGGAAAATGATGTCTTGACGCCGAACACCATACCGACGGCACCGATGGAGAGAGATGCCTCGATGTTGGGCGGTCCCGCACCAACGGAGATAGACTTCGCGAGGTCGATCGTTGCCGGGTTGACGACGGCGGCGGATTAAACGATTACGTACCTCTATATTTGGTCTTCTTTGATGACGACCAATGTTCTCTCGAAGCGAGCTCACCTTCGATGGTCTTTTCGTCGACGTTTCCTTCGCCGGTGAAGGGCATTTCTGAGTGAGAAGAAATGCTGAACTCTCTGAAAAAAAGCTAAGAAATACTCCAACAGGAATGTCGAAGTAATAATGTTATGATGAAAAAACACTAGTTAATTTCTGACAAAAAGTAAAAAATGTGAGAGCGGATTAACCAGGGCCCTGACTTAAGGAGCCGGAAAGAACAACTGACCTAACTGTCACCCCTGAGGCATGATGGGAAGCTAGGGGTCATGGCTGCCTTAAAGGCACAGTGTCAGTTTCTTTGTGTTTCTCTGGGTTAGCTTTTCAGCTTTCTATACCATTAGAATCACAATGCAGCCTATTAGCTGACAATGCCTGTTTTTCTCTTTGCAGGGTTATTGTTTTTACTGTGCATTAAAAGCTGTTCAAATGTCCTTTGTTTACCTGCTTTATTTTTGTATGTGTACAAAGAAAAATTTTACAGCGTTGCTCAGCCTGTGTTGTATGAAAGGCTGCATGGATTGTTTTTAACAAAAAAAAGATGTTTTAATGTACATATATATATATATATAGAGCTATATATATGTTTTCACATACATTTTTATATATTTTCTAGGGTCCCCGCGCTTTGCGGGGAATATTTAAGTGCTTATGACTATTGATGAGGATCCCCTGGAAGAGAACAAGACATTAGCTCGCTGGGTGACAGTAGGTGGCATTAAAACAACTGAATGCACAATCAGAAGATCATCCTCCTCTTGAGAAAAGAAATGCTGATGCTAGAAGTAAATATGAGGAACTACTGAAAAACAGGAAGATCTTGAAAATAGATCTCGAAATAATATATGGGTAAGTGGCCTAGCATGAGGTGCTGAAAGGTCAGACATTCAAGAATCTATTAGCTGACTCCTCAGCACAATAAGGCGTCACCTGAATGACCCTCCCATTAGCTCACACATAGAGATAGATTAAACTCAGTGAACCACAAAAAAGAATTTCTCAGTCATGCTGACCAAGGTCCATTACTTTGCAGAAAAAGAGGAAATAATGGAGAGGGTGAGGACATAAGATAAAGTGAGCTACGATGAACACAGACTGCTGTTTTTTCCAGGCCTGGAATTGGTGATTCCTACATGCAGGAGAGAACTTAATGAGGTCACAGAATACTAATGCACTGAATTCGGCAACCTCCTTTTTCCCCATCTTCAATTTTGAAATGGAAAGACATTATTTGATCGCTGAATGAGGCAAACTGTTCTTGACAGTCTTGTGTACCCATGTCAAGGAGGGTTGGCTGCAAAAACAGGTAGGTCACCCCCACCTGCTCGTACTGAGGAAGCTAGGAAAATGACGATTCAATAGATGCAAAACCTGACCAAACCAGAGTCTGGAGACCCGTGCTGACATTCCTGAAAAAGAGACAATGGCAGAAGACACACACAATGACTGAAAAGGTGACTATGCATTTAGTCATAATCCCTTTAGATGCCCTCACACCAATATATTGTTAATAAACTACAGCCTACTTAGGGACGGGAAACAACCATTACAACGCACTACCTTTACAACACGGGTGTTACAACGCAACTTCATTTACATTGCATGCCATTACAACGCAGGCATTACAGCGCATGTCACTACAACGCATGCCATTACATTGCAAACCTGTATGACATATGCCAAGGTAAGTAATGGTTTGTTTTAGTTTTAGGGTGGGTATGGGTTTGGGGGTACATGGGAATAGTCATTTTTACCCCTACACTATCCAACACTTACCCGACTGTTGCACTCACTGGAGTGGAAATAGTAATTTTACCCCTACACTATCCAAAACTTACCTCACTGTTACCCTAAAAGTATTTTGCGTTGTAATGGTATGCGTGGTAATGGTATGCGTTGGTAATGGAATGCGTTGTAAATGTCGTTTCTAAACATGCGTTGTGATGGTATATTGCGATGTAAAAAACACGTTGTAAAAGCATGCATTGTAAATGTTTGCGTTGTAACGTGTCCTATTCCTTAGGGACTAGTGTGAAAAGATATTAAAGAAGATCTGGAACTTTATGGCAGACAATGCTAATGCAAAAATGCCCATGGCGACCCTCTTGGTCATACGGAAAGCAGTCTTCAGAGGGCTGTTTATATAAGCAGCCTCCAGATTTATACGGTTAAGCGAACAGAACACTCCTAAAAATGCAGCTATGTTAATTAGAATAAATGCATTAAAACACAGAAATTGTTAAAACCAGAAGGGACATTTTGGCTGTGCGAAATCACGTAAAAGTCTTAGATCTTGAATGAGCGAAATATATTTTATGTTGAATGAAACAAAAATACAATTTCAAAAGAGACTTAACCCACTCATTCTATAAATAAAAATCTCCTTGCATTCACTCAAGAGAAAAATATCTTTTTGTAAAAGTACTCCCACCAACTAGTGTTTTAGTGACAAGCTTCATAATTAAGTTTACACTGATATATGCTGTATCTGGTGTGTTTATTACCTCGACCTACAAGGGAGCACTGAAATGTTGAGTGGGGATCAATAGGATAAATTTGCCTGTTGGTTGAACCAAATCTGTAACTTTAATGAGGGTCTATTTGGCAAGGTTATAAACAGTAGGTGATGCTTACAACTTCAAATCATGCTAGCGTTAATCCTCTACATGTTTCTGCCACATTAGGTGCCAGAATGCTGGTATTGTGGCTTTCCTCAGGACCCAAACTAAATCCCAAAAGTTCCCACGTTCTGCGAGGGAAGGCACTTTTCAGTTTCTCCAGTGAAATATAGACATCTCGGACCCAGGTTGGTTCTGCGCCCTCTTTCTGAAAATAAGAATATTACCAAAACTACTTTATCTTCCCACTCTGCAATGATTCCCAAGACAATTCCAGTCTCTAGTTACTAATTTTGTATGGGCAGGCAAAAAGCCAAGGGTGAAACGCACGGTCCTGTACTTACATGGGAACCATGTCAGGTTGACAAAAAAAAACAGGAACTGGGAACTTTACTTGTCACCGATCACTAAGATCATATTGGGGAGCTGGGATAAAACCGCTGTTCCCAAAAGTTTCAACACATTTCTATTCTCATTCACACCCATTTGCACCAACTCAGAATTTACTGAAGGATGTGGGAGAGCAGTTCAAAACATGGCAGAAGGAAAAGTGCCCAACAGTGGGCTTATTGTTTTAAAAGAGGAAACATCAAATCTTTTGAAGATCTCACAAGAGAATATGGGTTAACAGAACGTGAAGAGTTTAGGAACCTTCTCATATGCAACTTAGTGGTAGAGCCAGAAATGAAAGATGGACGTTTTAGGGAACTTACAACCTTTGAAAGGCTGATATTGAACTTGAATCACAGAAAAAACACTGGGCTGATTTATCAATGGTTCAGGCAACGCAGCATGACACCTTGCTGCGCTACAATGTGTGAAACGGATTGCGCAGGAATGCACCATATTTAACATTATATGGCACATTCCTGTCCTGTCCTGCCCTTGTGCACAAGCTGCTGCCTAGCGCCAACACAGGCACTCTTGCACCATAGTGCAAGAGTGCCAGCATTGCTAATAGGATTGTTTTTGTGCAGGAAGGGACATCTTCCTGCATAAAAAGAATCCTTTGAGGCTTTTTCCTCTTCCTATGTGTGCTGCAATGTAGCACACCTATCAGAGGAAGAAACAAGGAGAAATAAAGATATTTCTCCTCGTTATGCCCCCCTCCGAATGCACAGCATTATGATGCATTTCCCAGGTTTGCCAGTCTAGGTAAATCCACCACGCGATGCCTCCCTGGGGGAGAGTAGCGCAAAGCAGTGACTTGTGTGATTTCAGATTTGCACGCATGGCTTGGTAAATATTCTAGATTTTGCGTTGCCTTTGCGCTACCTTGTGTACTACAAGGGCAACCTTAAATTTTGATAAATATTCCCCCAGATTTCTTCCATATATAAACTTTTGATCACTAGCCAGCACTTAGAGAAAACAGCGGTCAAAAAAAATGGAAGAGATAGGATACTGAAGGAAGAAAAATAACATTGCATACACACCATAGAACACTAAGTGAAACAAAACACCACAGGGAGGGATCATTTATGTGAAACTGTCCTGTAAAAGGTATTTATCTAAAAATCATTTATTGAAACTCAGTACGTCCAACCAAGTCTGTGGGTATGATTCAGGAACTTGTATAATTTTTATTTAACACTTTTTATGAAAAATCTTTTTCTATGAAATGTTGTTTCAAGCTTTTAAAAGTGTAGTCCCCATTGTCCATGCTTCTTTCAAATCTCTATGTATTAGCTAACTTTTATTAACATATACTTATAATTCATTCATCTTAAACACCTATGTTAAGTTCCTATTCAAATAATTACCTTTAATTCTATTAAGTTTTAAGGAAGACTAATATGGGGAATCAATATTGGTATTTTCAGTATCATTGGAACTTCTATCTATATGACCACTTCTTTTTCTTTATTCGGTCACACTCCACATCCAATAGTTTTATATCCGAGCTAATGCAATGAAAAAACTCCAAGATTGAAAGAAATGTTTTTTACTGTCCGTAGATGTATATAGGTACTTAGTAATTCATCTCCCAGTTAAACGCAACTTTATTGATATTGTGAGAAACTCGCCCAAAAAAAAACATGAATTGAAAAATATTCTCTGCAAATTCATTGTCATGAAGCGTCACAGTGCTCACAAATCTTTAATCTCCCATGTAAGTGGTATCCACAAATTTTAAATAAAAAAAACGGTGTCAGTATATCAACTGAGTGAAACTGACATGAGAATGTTCGGGCTGCTTAAGGTATATATTTTCATTAAAGACTCCATGTTATTAAATTACATGAACGCATCAGGAGATCAGGTGTACCTGAAATTAATTTAGTATCAGTGCATCTGGATAGTGTGAGGCATATTTTGTTTCCCAATTTACACCACCCCTGGAATCCCGCCAAGCTTTCGAACCAATGTGGTCTCCCTCAGAATTACTAATAAGATGGCAAATAGGACCGCCTAAACAGCAGGTAACAACATAAATGGAGGGAAGAAAGACTATTTTCTGCTCCCCTGTGAGATAGTGCTGGTGTCAATAGAAGAACTGTGTCGAATCACAATTACTAAAGACTCTGGGTAGATAGTTCAGAACCCTAAGAGGTGGCACGGTGGTTATGCCTCTGGGAGGGCTGTTGCAGACAATTTTAGCCCTTTGGAGTTAAGGCGTTCCAACGTGGCAGGGTTGGATTTCTAGAATATGGGATTTTGTGTACTCTGGAGTGCAAAGAGAAGACGTGAAATAAATTGGAGGCCCCTTCTCACCTACCTAGCTAAAGACTTTAGAGAGCTAAAATGTTCAAATATTTCAAAGTATTGCACTCATTCCAATCTGAACATTCAGAGTGTAAAACACAATGTAATATTTTACTGTCAAAGGCCTATATGTAGGTATTTGACCCACTATAAGAGGAATTTTCAAGTAAAGCTTTAATCAGACTTAATAGCGTGGGCCGGGTAGGGTAAGACTTGGGGTCCAATAGAGAGTTTTTATTAGCTATGGATTTACTTTTTTCCTCACTGGCCTTTGGTTGTAGGTGATGGTATGTGTAAGTGATAATATAAAGCCAAATAAAAAGTGTTAAACTTAAATCCTCCCTCGGATCATGATAAAAAAAGCAGCAGCTGTCCCTTCATCACCCCAGACTCTCCTCATCGTGAATTGCTTGAACTGATTGGTCTAAGGAACAGATTATGGTTACCTTCCATCAAGGTGAATAGGTTGGTGTTAGCAGTCTGTACAGTTTGCTGTGTTTTTCAAGATCCCTTTCAAGGGTGTCATGAACACATTATAATTGGCTAACTATGTACTCTTCTTCATTATTCAAGGTGTTGCCCACACCAAGGAAGTAAGAAAGGAATAAGGTACCTTTGGCGGTATCATTGAGTGTTGAAGTAGAGAAAGAAAATGTAGATGACAGCGGGGAATAAAGGGTGAAAACTGGGAAAGAGTGCTGGAGTATATTGAAGGAGGTGCTAAGGAGAAAAAATGCCCTCCAGGTCCTGCAGGAGGAAAAAGTCCATGGGATGATTTCCTCCAGGACTGTTAAAAAAGGCTCCAAGGTAAGTCAAAAGCTGTAGTGGTGTGGACTGTGAACATGGAAAGTGTTGACATCTGAGTAATACAATTTAAAAGGAATGCACATTCTTGGCTGGCACTAATGAGGTCTGCCTGTATCATGGCAATAACCTGAGCCATTTCTTGAAGCAAATTCCCAGCAGAGTTAATGTCTGATCTAGGGCCTGGCAAAGTGTCAAGCTTCAAGTTGAGATTTTGAGTTACTGCAAATCCTGGCCTTCCCTGCGCCTCTCCATAAGTGCTAAAAGCTCACACCTCATTAGAGAAAGTGTGTAGGAACATAAAATACAGGAAAGACACTTTAGTGCTTACAGTTGCAGGATGGCATTGTTAACCCCTGGGTCCAATTAATATCTGCTTTCATATTGGTAAAATGCCTGCAACAGGTCTGGTGGGTGAAATGCATGGGATGGTAGGCATCTGAATATTAGAACCAGACAGACGTAGACATGACAGGTGGTTAGCAAATCAGCTAATGGTTCTCCATGGCAGATGAAACAAGACATTGACCAGGATATCTGAACGAATCCCCATGATAACAAAGAATAGGTAATCAGAGCTTAATTTGAGTGGATGGTTGCTGGTGGGTGACACCAGCACTGGTTTTTAGGCACTGGTACTTATTTTTCCTCTTTAGACTTTTGCCAAGAGCAAGAGAGGAAAAAACACACTAAGGGGAAGGAGGAAGAGAAATCCTGGAAAAGCCATCACAAAGGCATAGGTGACTATCCACCTCAAGGAATTACACAACCCCGGTCAGGGAGAACCCTCAAAGTCAGTAAATTAACCTGAGCTCAACTTAACTTGCAATCACAATGTGTAACGTATTTATGCAGTACCAAAACAGTGACAAAGATAAAATGTAATACAATAAAAATCTCAAACTGAATTAGAAAAATTGAGTTAAATTTAATAATCAAAATGACCAGAATTCAATAAAGGATACTGGGAATATGATTTTTTAAAAGTTTTAAGTAGGAATAGCACCAAGAAGCATAAAGTGCCAATGATACTGAATGGTCACAGTAGACAGGAACCTAAGCGCAATTTGTTTCTGACCACTATGGAGTGTGGGTGGGATACACCAACCTGGTTACCTTCTGACTTTATTTAAGACCCAATTCACCACAGCAGCAGTACCCTTCTAAAGAATTTCAGGACATTAAGGGAGGCACTTGGAGACTCACGGGGTCAGGTAGAGGCAAATAGTAGGGGTCCAATCAGGTCCAACTTCCACTGATCAGCATGGCAATTGTAGAAAAGCCCTCTTGTAGCTTATTGTGTCCCTTTAGCTTTAACAGTAGATTAGCCTTATTACCTCACTCCAGTGTTGTATGTAAAACCCAGAAGACTTGACAAGCAGGTTTTGACACTATAAGGTCAAAAAGTATATTCACGACAAACCCTACCCTCCGCCCAACCACACTCTACATATTCTGAGAAGTTCAAAGGAGGAGTCACCTCTGCCCTTTATATCAGCATATTGCTTGTTACCGGGAGGCAATTCAGGCCTCTTCACATGCTAATTCGTGGCTGGCTTATGTGGGAGAGAAAATGCAAATTTAGGTCCCAATTAGGATGTCGGGCGGACTTCAGTCCGCTCACCACCCTAGCGGCGCTGGGACTAGCCGCCAGTGGTGCGGCGGTCCCGCACTGCCAATTAGCATGTGACCGCCACCCTGGTGGTCGCATTCCGCATATTCAACATTGTGGCGGGCAGTGCTGTAAGCAGCAACCGCCACAATGTTGAAAATGCATGTTTGCATTGGCATGCACAATGTGAAAGGCACCACACGATGCCTGCCACCTTGTCAATGCCAATGCCAAGTGCAGCCCCCACCACATAGGGGCCCGCAACGGGCCCCCAAAGTAAACTCTGCATGCCTTTCCATGGCAGAGTCCCCGCCATGGAAAGGCATTCCATCGCCCTCATCATAATATGGATGGCGGTGCCTGCAAGACACCAGCACCATATTATGGGCCTTTCCCTCCCTGTAGGTAATCGTGACGATTGCCTACCGGCGGAAAAGCGGCAGACGGTCTTTCCGTCCGCCGCAGTACCCTCCGCCATGATAATATGGCGGGGGTAAATGGCAGTCCGGCGTGGTGTTTTGGCGGGCGGATCACCACTGACGGTCAGACTGTGGCGATCTGCCCGCCATGTTAATAGGCCCCGTAAATCTCCAGGAACTTCAGGCAGGGAAAAGAGTAACTTTCTAAAAAATTATTGTTACCAAATATTTATTGAAAACTTGCCTCCACCATTGAATTTGATTTTTATAACTATTGAAAGATAGTAGTTTCATTATTTAGATAGTCCCATTTCTGTGATACAGTATTAGGGTTTTAATCTGTAATCTAGTTTTTTATATAGGTCAGCTAGGCCTGCCACAGTAAAAAATAGCTTTTGGGTGTTAGTCACTCTAAGGGCATGTCAACATTAAATTTACACATGTCCTACTTTTAAATATCATGCATGCTATCCTGTGTGCAACAAGGCCTACATAGGGGTGACTTATGTGAGGTTTTGACCTGTTGAAAGGGTTTATTTTGACAAGTTGAATTGCAATTTTGACAATACTACAATCAGGCTACACTGGTAGGCCTGAAGCCATGTTTGCATTGCCACTGTAGTGGATGACACAATAGCAGCTGCAGTCCAATAGTGGCAGGTAACGTCCTGGCCCTGGGTACATCTTTTACCATTTACAAGGGGCTTATAGGAAGGTTAAACATACCAATTAGGAATATGCCAATTTGACCATATTTAAAGGGGGTGTACAGGACCTTTACTACTGATTACCAAGTGCATAGAAATCTCAAACCAACAAAAATACAGGGTCCAGCAAAGGATGAAAAAATCTGGGGTGACCATGCAGAAAAGGCAGATTTCTTACAGCCCCGCAATGCTTTGGACATGCACCAACCATCATTACTTGCTGTGTGCTAGGGTGTGGAGTAAATCCTCTGCTCAGAGATCCCAGCATCAACCACTACTAAAGTGGTCTCGATATTTGAGGTGCTATTGGAATTTGTTTTTCTGGACTCTTGGAATCTGGATTCCAGCTCTTCAAAAGATGTATCATAAAAGATGTGAGTTGAAGTCATGCCATGGGTACTAGCAACAAACTCAATGGAATATTTCCTTGTAAAATTAGCCACAGGCAAGCTGAAGCCTGGTGGTGAGATAACTATTGAAATAGCACCAGCATCAGTTTCTCTGCTTTTATCTGTCTTGAAGTGTGCTTCTATGAAGACCCTGTCTTGTACTGGATCCATCTTGTATTTTGGAAGGTTTATATCAAGATAATGCTTCTGGAAACACTGCTTGCAAGTCCTTCAAAGTCTGTTTGACGGAGCACATAGCAACCAGTCATCCAGATATGAGAATATATTCCATTTATGAAGATGTAGACATGTTATCAAATGTGCTACCATTTTCATGAACAATCAGCACAT
The DNA here is from genome assembly GCF_964263255.1 of Lissotriton vulgaris. Taxonomy (NCBI): domain Eukaryota; kingdom Metazoa; phylum Chordata; class Amphibia; order Caudata; family Salamandridae; genus Lissotriton; species Lissotriton vulgaris. The sequence goes on from NC_141689.1 coordinate 339,823,484, forward strand.
ATCTGATGCCAAAAAGCTGTACCTGGAATATAAAAGAAACTTCTCATCGCACAGAATCTTTGATAACCCCTTGATGCCTAAATATCAAGGTATGTGTCCATTAGGTGCAATGTGATGATAGATGCACCTTTTGGAGTCAAAGGAATTATCTTTTGTAGCGTTTCCATCTTGAATGTAATCTTTCAGAGCCATCTGTTGACATTCTACAGATCTAATACTAATCTGAAATCTTCAGAGCTCTTGGTCACTAGAAGGATGATCCAGTAAGTTTCCCAATCATCTGTCAGTTGCTCCTTTGCTATAAGAGCTTGGATTGTGGCAAGCATTGTCTTCATCTTGACAGGATTGTGTGAAAAGGGCATAAGAGGGATATGAACTCTATCTGGTAACTTTCCCTGTTTACCTTCAGGACTTCCGCATCTGACGTAGTTGCGTCCCAGACCTTCTTGAATTGCCTTATCCAATCTCCCACAAGCCATTTAGACAATAGGATAGTCAGATAGTTGTATGGTTTCTATTATTCCTAATATGTTGTCTCCTAAGGAAAGAAGATTGTGTTGAGCTATTCTTGATATTTGTCAAAAAGGTAACTTAGAGGATGTCTGTGCTGAAGAATCCAAGTTTCTGATGATTGTCGAAATGTGGAAAAGTATATCTTCGCTTTATAACCAAGATGAAGCTATTCTTTTAGTTTGGCACCACACAATTTGCTCAATCAAATGGCATTTGAAGTGCTGTTGACTTCAGTGCTGAACCACTTCTTGACATAAAAATGTCTTCTAGTGACCAGTTCCACCCTCTGCCTGAGCTGCAGCCCAGACAGTATCCATGGAGATGTTGGAGAGAAATTCCATCTTTCTCCATAGTCTCCAGCAAAATCGAAATTTGCCTCCTTCCTAAATTGTCTTGAATAAGCACTTGATGTAGGAGATAAGAAATCGACTATTGTAAAACCCATTGATCCCAGCCTTCATTGCTAGTTGAGGTGTAGCACAATTCTTAAAAACTACTTTAATCTTCTTATCTGTTTCCTGGTCTTTCAGAATGTTTTTTCCAGCCTTAGAAGTGCGCCCCACCATACCTGCTACTAAAATGTACCCAGCCACTGATGCTGGGATGGACTTATACATGTCTTTGATGCATTACAGCTTTGACATGAATCTGGGAACATTGATTTTATCATGATATTTCCATTCACAACTGACTACATACAATAATATGAGGGAGTAATATCCGACCCTTCCTCTCCTAAATCTGGCCCAGAAGAGAGGATATCATAAATGTCTTGATGAGGCACTGAAGAAGTGAAAGACTACAGCAGGCATGATTGTATAATAGAGTATTGAATACAAAAATAATGTGATACAAAAATATTGTTGCAAAAATATTAGTAACCCTCAATACATACTTTTTTAAACCCCTATTCACACAACAGAAGCAATATCTGAAATATTACCTATTGGGGGTATGGCTTAGCCGGCTGCAAGATTGCCGCACTCTGAGTGAGCTCTGCCGGCCAAGTCGTTTTTTCGCCATAATCCTGCGGACATCGTTGGAGCCGGATCCCTGCTCCACGCCATCTTGACTCTCTCTACCCAGGGGCACAGATTGCTCCTCCTCCCAGCGCTCGCGGCCGCCGCCTCTCTGAGATCCGCTGCTGAGACCACACGCCATGAGGGGACTATTTGCCGGCGAGGGACTGGCGCCCCGTTTTTAGCAGCTGTGGCGCTGCAGTCTTGTGGCCTCACCGCCTTGGCCTCTCGAGGACAGGATCGCCTCTTCAGGGCCAGCCTGCTAACCTGCCTCTCCTGCCCCAGTGAGTCTTGCTGCTGCGGGGCCTTCCTGCGGCAGGGTTAGGGGCACACGCGCCATACCGCGGGCCCTGGGCCTTTCTTCAGTTGGGCGCGATCTATCGCTACTAGCGCCCACTGCCTTCTCTCGCTCTACTGAGGCCCAGCGACACCCTCCCCGCTGCTGCTGCCCCCGTGGGAGTGGACTCCCAGCCGCTCTTTGGAGCTCCCGTGGTGACACACCAGACCTGTCAGGTTGGCATTTCTTCCCCCCGGAGCAGTAGAACACACTTTAAGGCCTCACTGCCACACGTTCCAGTGCTCTCGGGCCTCTTACCTTACCCGTCCTGGACAGGAGGCCTCTTCGCCACCCCGGGGCCCTGTGTTGTACCAGCTCTGCGGTGGGCTCTGGCAATTGCAGCTACTCGCTGATTGGCTGTACTCTCCTGCACGGCCACACATTGCCTCCTGCCCAGCCAGGCTTCACACGTTGGGCACTGTGATAGTGGCCTGGTCTGTGCACTTAGCCTGCAGCTGCCACACGAATCTCCAACACCGCTTCGACTGCCTCCGCATGCCCGGGGGGCCCTGGACTGTCAAGGCTATCCTGCTGGCCCTGTTTTTGGTGACCTGGACTCTGTCAACTGGTCCCCGCCTCTCTCCATCCTCCTTCACAGGGCCTCCATTGACTGCGCTGCCTCATTCCTCTCCTGCAGTCGCAACCTTTTTCTGCCTCCTTTAGCCTCACCTCGAGCAGCTGCCACGATCTCTTCCCCCTTTAGGTGGCCTCTGCCAACGTACCTGGGCCAAAACATGGGGAAAGCTGACCCCAAACAACCTAAGCTTGCCTTTGACCAACGTCGACAAACAGGGGCTGTCACCGAGGCGAGCGAGCCTACCACCCAGACTAACGCCAGCCCAGCTAGGGAGGATGACTTGAAGGCCATTATGTTGGGTGTTAAGTCTGCGGTTACAGGTATTGCCACCCAACTGGGTCAGCTATTTGCCCGGCTGGACACAGTGGAGGCTCAGGTTGACTTGCATGATACACGCATGACCCAGGTGGAGGCGAGAATTTCTGACGCTGAGGACGCCGCGGCGTAGGCCCACCCTCAGATCCTTCAGATGGACAAGATTCTCGAGCTTATTAAAAACAAAAACGACAATTTAGAGGAGAGCTCTCTCTGGAGCAACCTCCGCATCAGGGGTGTGCCTGAATCCACCAACATCACCAAAATGGAGGACTTTGTGGAGCAACTTGTCTGTTATCTCTTTGGGGAGGTCCTATCCCCCTTCTTCGTCTTTCAGTGAGCCCACCACTCTCTTGGCCCTCGACCTGCTCCTGGACTGTCGACCCGCCTCATCCTCGCCAAGCTGTTGAATTTCAGAGACCGAGAGTCTATCCTCTGTGCGGCCAGGGAGAAGGGGAAAATTCCCCACAGGGGAACTCTCTGGCTTTCTTTCCCGACTACACGATGGCGGATCAGGTCACCCGTCGCTAATTCCTGCCAGCCAAGCGAATACTCCAAAAGCACGACATCTCTTACTCCATGGCATACCCCGCTAAATCTTCACGGAGCCGCAAGCTGCACTCGCCTTTGCGAACAAACTCGACCGGGCCCAGCGCTCTTTCCCGCCCAACTCCCGGGCCTGCAGTGCTGGTGATATGAGTGAAAATGACTGACTTTTGCCTCCTGTTATTGTATTAATGTCCACGGTGCCTACTCATGTTGGGCGGCCTCCTATGGCCACGCTCTATTCCGTCTCATGTTCTGCATGCGTCTCTCCCCCCTATTGATGTGCTTTCGCTCCCTGTCCGAAGGGCCCGGGGGCTTGCTAGTGGCCACTGAGGGGTTCCCACTGCTCCTGAGGTATTGATCGCCTCTGCTCTTTCCCCCACTTACCAACACCCGACAGCTGCCTTTTTCAGGTTCCCCGCTGCAGTACTTGCTAATGCACACTGTGCCCACGTATCTTAGGTGCGCCGGATGCCCCCCTCTGATTATGACTAATGTCCGCTCCCTCCATGGCTTGGCCACCCTGTCTCTGTGGCATGCGTAACCATGCCTCCCTGGGATAATTCCCTTCCTGGTCTCAGATTTTCCCCTTCCCAGTTGAGGGTCCCTTAGGTGAGTCGGTTTGTTTCCTCAGCCTAATTGAGGGGTTGGTGTGGGTGGTGGGTGTTTTGGGCTTTCTGGACTGTTGCCTACTACTGAGGCTTTGTTTTTGGTTTTGCCTTTGGTTCATTTCTTCACCACAACTTCAGTTGCACAGCGCTCCTTATTGCACTTCTCTACCCAACTGTACGAGGTCCCATCGCACTTCGGTTTCCGCTCGTTATTCACTCCACTGGCATGGAGCTATGACAGATACCACGCTCTGGACCTGGAACGTCCGCGGTCTTAACGACCACGGCAAAGTTCGCTTGGTCCATGCCCACCTTATTCGGCATAAGGTTGACATTTGTTTCCTACAGGAGATCCATCTGTTGCTTGCCACCTCTTCCAGACTCCTCTCCAGGCATTGGGGTGAAATACACTCCTTCTTCTACTCCAACTATTCCCGTGGGGTGTCTATCCTGCTGCGTGGAGGGCTTCCCTGGCAAACTTCCCAGGCGATTATTGACCTTGAGGGGCGCTTTGTTATCCTGCGCAGCACCATTCTGGCCCAACCATTGATCCTAGCTGCGCTATACGGTCCTAATTCTGATGACCTGGACTTCTTTGCACAGGTTTGGCACCACATTTCTTCACTGGGCCCTGCTGCGCTTCTTTGGGGGGTGATTTTAACATTACATTGTCGGCCACGCTGGACCGATCTGGACCACACACTCCTTGTGAGAAGTTGGCCTGGCATATGCTGTCCACTATTCTATTGGGCACCTTGCACCAGTCCAAACGACCCTATTGATGATAGGTTTAAGACAACCTTTATTGAAAGCTATCCTAGTGGTGGCTATGGAGAGCAGCCTTCAGGCTAAGTCTTGAAGGAATGTAAAGCAGCTTGGTTTACCAAATTATAACCTCTTGAATGTCTAAATGAAAAGAGAACCACACAAGGTGTATATATAAAATATATGTATTTATTTCTAAACACTCTCTAGCAATCCCTTTATGAGATTACAGAGCAAAGTACACAGTTTCAATGCATTAGAACTTCAGTAAATAGCACAATATTGATTGAGCCCTAGGGGCGTACCAAACTATATATTAAGAAAATGGGATAAGAACCACAACTTGACTAGACACAAGGCCTAGAGCCTGCAGAATTGATGGGACCACAAGGAACCACCCAAGGTAGTGACACAGGGGACCCACGGGGTGCGTGCAGTGTGAGAACACAGCAGCGAGAGGCCGTTAGCTTCTAAGGGTAAAGATTAGGGACACTTAGGAGAGGACTTTGAGAAACCCCTTTTGACTTAAGGGGTTCCAGGGCCAACACCCATGGGAGCACCGGAGTACTGAAGTTACCTCACCCAGGGAAGCCGGTGCATAGGTGTCTTTTGGTGTCGGGAATCATCGTTGATTTCATTGACGATCTACTGCAAAGTGCTGCTGCCGTCAAAGTGGAAATTGTCCGGTGTGATCCAAACCTGGATCGAAGAAGAGATAGACCTGACAGCAGAGGAGACAGAGTCTGGGTCACTTGCCAGTGACCAGGGGCACAAAAGACGAATTCCCACCGATGTCAGGTGATTCAGGTGTGAAGAGGTGAAGCTTGACTCTGCAGCCACGAGGACCAGGAGGTGTTGACGATGACTAGGAGCTGGATTCGAGCTGTCCCACGAAGGATGTCGAGTGCTGCAGTGTTAGTGCCCGGATTGGACTCAACAAGCCTTGGCAACAGCAACCCACGCAGGAAGAGAAAAGATGCTTCGGTGCGGACCAGCAAGTTCCGGGGGACTTACCAAGTGGTGGAGAGCCAGGGGACGTCTGGAGAACCAGGGATGCCCAAGGAAAATAAAAGTTGCCTTCTCAGGGACCCACCAGTCAACAGACCAGGGATTGCGAAGGTACCTCGAGCGAAAACACAAAGAGCCGGCCCATGGAACACTCGTGGAGTGTAGGCCAGCAATCTTCTGTGAAAAAGGGTTCCGGATCCACGGTACTCACGATGGCTGCGCATCTCAGCTTTGCTGGGGACTCAGGTCGGCCTCGGAGAAGTCTGGAAATCCACCTCCTGGGCTGCAATTACTTTGCAGTCCATCGGGAGCTTCGGAGATGCAGACCGGTCAGATGCGTCTTTGGTGCCTGCCAAGCACTCCGTTACTCCAAGGGAGATTTTTCAGTCATCCAGCATTGGGTAGATCATCGAAGTTCCAGGATTCAGTATCAGAGTTTCGTCCAGGTGTAATCTGAAGTCCTGTAGTCAGGGGTTCCTTTCTTATACTCAAGGAAGGGGTTGGACATACTCTGGGGGCCTACCTATGGGAGGGTTTGGAAAGAGGGGTGGCTACACCCATTTCCTTTGTCCAGTTTCGCGCCAGATCAGAGGCTGGTAGCCCCTGCAACCGGTTTGAACTGGGCTATGCACAGGGACACCAAATGTGCCCCCAGTGCAGACTTCAAAGCACTCTTGGAGTGCACCCACCCAGTCCCAATACACTAAAGCCTGTCTGGGAGGTGGTGACACCTCCCTGTGACAGGAAACCTTTTGTCCAGGCCTCCCCTGCCGGAGTTTCGTCCAGCAGCAGGAGGCCAGACTTGTGTCTGTGACTACAGCATCCATTTTGGGATGCCAGGGCTCTTTTAAACTGGTACTGGGTATACCTGTGTGCACATGTCTCTCCCTCTAGAAGAGTGGAATTCTACCCCGCCGCCAGAACTGGCGGGGGGTAGGATTCCAAATTGTTTGACACCAGACACAACATGTTTCCGTGCAGCCATTCCAAAGTTAGCATTTACTGCAAGGTTATAATGCACTTAAGAGTTTATGGTCTGACTGCATCACAGAACAGCCTCAGAGAATAGATTCTGAAAGCTGCAGAGGGGGCCTGCTCATGCATGGGCACCCTCTCACACAAAACCCAGCACCCTGCCTTTAGGATTGATAAGGCCTGCCATACGGGTGACTGATAGGTTTATATGTGTAGTGATATAAGGTAGCTATAGGAAACCTATATCTGAGTAAGGGGTGCATACATCTCCTTACACAGTCAGCAGTAGCAGACCTGAGGTGTCATTTCGGAAGGTTTTCCAGGGGTGGCATAATACATGCTTCAGCCCCTGGTAGGCCTCTGGGGTACCTCTGCCCTTAATACCTAAGGTACCATATACTAGGGACTCATAAGGGTACCCCAGTAACTAAACTGGAGTGTACCTAAAGTAATTGCAATCAATTTAGAGAGGAAGCAGCTAGGCTGGGGTCCTGGATAGCAGTGCCCCAGCCAGACTAAAGTCGAAAAACAGTGAAACACCAGCATAAAATGGGGGTAAATATAAGAAGCAGATCCTACTCTCCTACACTCCCCATCCGTGCGCAGCTTCATTATTGCACTCCATTGTCATCGACAACTCACTGTTTGATGCGTGGCGACACACCCACCCCGAGGCATGCAAAGGCACTTGCATGACAGGCTCCCGCGGCTGTTGGTCCCGCTTGGACCTCTGCATCGCCTCCCCGGACGCCTTTGCGTGGCTCACCTCTGTTGAGCATATGGCTCTTGAGAAATTGGAGGCGGAGATTAAGGCTCTGGACTCCTCACATTCACTAGATCCTAACCCTGACACGCTCGCGCAGATCCGGGGTAAACTCCCAACTTTACAGATGAGGCCAACAGAGAGCTCGCATTTCTGGGCAGGGAGGCGAGGGCGCGCCGCTTCGGCAAGGGGGACCATCCTGGCAAGACTCTTGCCAACCTCCTCCGATCGCCCCACGCGGGATTCTATATTACTGCTCACCGGGATGGAGGCCGGGACAGAAATACTTTCCCGAGGAGTTCAAGGCTCGCTTCACCGCATTTTACTCTCAACTTCATACAACCTGGACCTTGCCACCGTGCAACATACTCAATCACTATTTTGACACCCTTCAGCTCCTCTGGCTTGAAAATTCCCACCGGGAATTCCTGGATGAGCCTTTCTCCAAAAAAGAAATCCTTGCTGCTATTAATGGTCTGCCCGGTGACAAGGCCCCCGGCTCGGACGGCTTGCCCGCATCCTTCTATAAGGCCTTCGCGCCCCTCCTGGTCCCGCACCTCACTGCCATGTATAACAAATCGTTTGAAAGTGGGCAATTTCCTCTCTCGCTCCGTGAGGCAATGCTCACGCTACTCCTGAAACAAGACAAACCCTCGGAGCTCCGCGATTCTTATCGTCCCCTCGCTTTAATTAATACGGATAACAAGATCTTTGCCAAATTACTTGCCTACCGCCTCCTCCCCCTCATGCCACTCATCGCTCTCCCGGACCAGTCCGACATCATTCCCGGCCACGCGACATCCCATAACCTCCGGACCATCTTTTCCGTCCTTCATCAAATCAATCCCACGCTCCCAGGGGTGGCCCCCCTACTGGACGACACCAAAGCCTTTGATACACTCGAGTGGCCCTTTCTCTTTTACCTCCTCCCCGCTTAGGTTTTAGCCCAGTTTTTCTGCGCAAAGTCCAGCTTCTTTATACCCTCCCCACAGCCAGCCTTCGGATCAATGGCCAGATCTCTGAGCCTATCCCTTTTGCGAGGGGCACCAGGCAGGTGCCCGCTCTCACCCATGCTTTTCGCCATCACCATGGAGCCCCTGGCTGCCAGGCTCCGACAACATCACACCCAGAGGGGACTCGGTTACGCGGCTCGTGCTCTGGTCATTTCCATGTATGCGGACGACGTCACACTCTATGTACGCAACCCTCAGGAGAATCTCAGCCCAACGGTCCCCGAGGTGATAAGGTTCCGGGGCTTCTCTGGCATCCAGGTCAACGGGGGTAAGTCTGTTATTTTCCCCCTTACAGATGCTATGGTCCCCTTTACTCCGGACTACCCTTTCGTATGGGCGTCGGGTCCGACTAGATACTTAGGCATTTGGCTTTGTAGGGATGTGGATGAACTCTGGAGGGCCAACTTCAGCCGTCCGTGCTGTGGACCGGCTCGAGTCCAAGATTCCTCTCTGGCGACAACTGCCCCTGTCCCTGGCGGGCCGTATAGCCATAGCCAAGATGGTGGTGCTTCCGAAGTTTTTGCATTTATTTGTAAATATTCCCATCCCTCTTACGGCGCAATTCTTTTGCAGACTGCGCTCACTAATAATCATTTTGGTCTCGGCTGGTCAACAGCCTAGAATTGCATATAATATCCTCACCCACCCGGTGTTGCATGGCAGTCTTGGTGCCCCCGATTTTAAATTACACACCCTTAGCGTCCTGGCCAGTTTCCTCCATTTTTGGCTCCACCCAACTCCTTTTCAGCTGCATGTCGCAGTGGAGGCTGACCTCACTGTCCCCTGGCCACTCCCAACTGCTCTATTCGCCGCGGCAAAACTTCAATGCGCCGAGGTCGACGCGGTTGAAACTTTACGATGGGTTTGGGACGGGCTCTGGAAACACTCCGGCTCTAGCATGCTCTCTGCAAATGCCATGCCTTTCGCACATCACCTGGAATTCCCACCCCCCCTACAGTCTGCCAGGATGGTCAAACACCGACCTATTGGGGGCTCTCCACGGTGTCGGACCTCTACCCTGGAGACGTTTTCTTCACCCTTGCTGCCGATTCTGGCCCCATGGACACTCTGCTCTACTATCAACTAAGGGCTATCTGCAGGAAGCTTCATCCCACATTTCCTCAGCCTCCCTCCCTCGATGGCCGCCCTGAACCTTCTCTACAAATCCCCCTCCTCCTCCCCCTCCCCCCGAAAGCTGGTCACCAAGATTTACGCCCTTGCTCTTGCGGAATCTCTCATCTCAACTGACCACGCGCATGGCGTGGAGTGAGGAGCTGGGCACCGAACTCTCTTCTCCGAAGGAAATGCTTTTGAATTTGCTGTGTCTAGAGTAGAGCCCAAGTACTCTATCCTCTGCTTTGGATAGAGGACAGACTTTTTGAAATTGACGCACAGGCCGAACTGGTTTAATTGTTGAATGCAGCATCCCAGATGCTCCTGCAACAGACTTTTGAGTAACCAATCATCTAGGTAAGGAAAGGCGAAGATCTTTTTCTTTCTCAGGAAATCCACTACCACCGCCATGCATTTTGAGAAGGTGCGAGGAGCCGACTTTAGCCCAAAAGGCAGGACCTTGAATTGGAAATGGTTTGATTGTATCTTGAATAGAAGAAACTTCTGGTGCTTTTGACAGATTTGGATGTGAAAATAAGCATGCTGAAGATCTATGGTACACATCCAGTCTCCTCGATGAATGTGTGGAATGATTTGGTGTAATGCCAACATTCTGAATTTCTCACTAAGAACACATTTTTTTAAGAGTCTGAGATCTAGTATAGGCCTGAACTCCTTCTTTGGACCTTTCTTTGGGACCAGAAAGTAACAGGAATAGATTCCCTACCGATGTTGATACCAGGGAAACTCTTCAATGGCCTGTTTTCGCAGAAGGATAGATACCTCTTCTCGAAGCATAATTATGCGATGTACTGTACTTCTCCGAGGAAGTACCGATGCTGGAGGTGACTTGAATCTGACTGAGCACCCATTCTTCACAATATTGAGTACCCATTTGTCCTGTGTTATCTTGGTCTATTCATCCAAATGAAATTTTACACTTCCCCCCCATCGGAGCGGGTGACAGAGCTGGGGGAAGAAAGCACTCACTGCTTAGCCTGTTGTTTTGCTGCAGGGGTTGCTTGTCTTGAGCCTCCTCTTCCTTTACCAGGTCACCACTGGTGGTAATGAGATCTGGCCTGATGTTGCTGCGCAGACCAATGAGGGGTGTGAACCCTCTGCTGGTATTGACGATTGCATGGTCGATATCAACGTTTGAAATCCTTTGTTTTTTCTAACCCCACCGACTTCAGGGTATCCAGTTCGGATTTCATTCTTGACATTTCATCATCAGCATGAGAGCCAAAGAGTGAGATTCCATTAAAGGGAAGGTTGAGAATCCTGTGCTGGGCCTCTGGTTTCAAACCCGTAAATATTAGCAAGGAGGATCGACGAGCACAGAGTCCATGAGAATATCCATGGGCAGCGAGGTCTGAGGCATCTGCGGCCGAGCTTATGACTTGATTAGCCATGAGCCCTCCTTCTTGTAGCATTTCTCGAAAATCCTTACCAAAATCCAGACGGTCCTCCTTATATCCCAAGTTTGCAGTGGGCCTGCTTCACAGTTATGGATAGATCCAACCTCATATGAGAAAGCATTGAAGGTTAAAAACAAGATACCAGAAAGATAGTCACAGGATTTCTAAACAAAAGATTAGAGCTCTACAAAAAGTTGGCTTCTCAACTTGAAAAGGAATAAGGCGTTAAGTGTAAAGAGCTGCCCGGCTCATAAAGCTACCATGGATTGCAGCAAACAGATGGTATAATTCCATTTCATATAGTGACAAGGCTTAAGGATGGTGAGCTGACAAATTACAAAGTCTTATTTATAGCAGGTATACGCTGCAGCTGCAGTTTAGGACTTAAAAGTCGAATTTACCTGGCAATTCGCAGTGCTTCCAGGTAAGGGATAATCTTAAATGAAGCGTCTGTGGCAAACAGGGTCAATATTCTAACGGAAACAGACAAAGGATACATTGAAAGATTCCTTCACTAAAAATTTAGAAATGTATAAAAAGGGAAAATATTTAGAATGTCCCCTTTGTGCGAATACCTTCATGTGCCCACTATGGTGTATACTTACCCTGAGTTGTGCTATACAGGGTCTGTTTTGTAGAGGAGCTTGCTGTAATGTGCTCCTAAGAATTGAAAAATGTGAAAGAAAAGAGGATTTACCCCCAGATTCATCATGGTCATGTTTTGCGAGTCCTTAATAGCGAATATTAAGGATTCGCTATTAAAGACTTGCAAAACGGGATGCATGTAGAAATTGCAATATTTTATGCGATTTCTACTGCTTCTTTATTTGCGATTCGCTAATTGCGAATCGCAAATAAGGAATGGCTTTCCCATTCTTTCCTATGGGCCTAAAGCAATTTCAAGGGTGCCAGGGGTGTCCAAAGGACACCCTGTAGCACCCCTGAAATGGTAATGTACACTGGTGTTGCGCACACACATGTCCAAAGGACATGTGTGTGTGTAACATACAACTTAGAAAAAATGCTATTTACCACGTAGTTAGACTTCGCGGTAAATAGCGGCCCCAGATTGCGAATTCGCAATTTTCGAATGGTTCATGAATTGCATTTAAGGAGTCTCAAATTAAGATTCCTTAAATGCAATTAATCGCAATTTAGCGATTTCTAGAATTGCGATTTTTGCATTTGGGATGATGAATCCCAAATGCAAAAATAGCGCTCGCAAAGGGCCAGATTCTTAGAATCTGGCCCTTTGCGAGACGATTTCGGCTTGATGACTCTACCTGATAATGTACTCAAGATCCCATGTAATGAAAACGAAAAAGTTTGTTACAATCACTTTGTATTGCTTTGGAAGCATTTGGGACTCTTACCTACAAGTTGTTGGATAATTCTGCGGGGAGCTCGCAAAAGGCAGGATTCTTATGTATTTCAAAATGGGAGTGTGCACCGCATATTGGGTATCTGAACCGATTTGCGGGTATCTTTGCGCAACCACTAAAGTCTCCCTGTTGGTACCGTTACTTAGAAATCCAAACCAATTACAAAGCACCTAATTGCAGTGCATGCTAGCGTATCGGTAGCATATCGTTCCGGGGTAACTGGGGTCTGCAGGGCTTAAATAGGCAAGAGAACTATTGGTACGATCTTAATTAGAAAACCGTCAGGTATGTAATAGGGTGGCCACAAAGGGCTGGACTAGGTATTTATGATCGAAATAGTGTCGGCTATTTTGGAATGGTCTAATACGGTGAACAAAAGAAAATCGAACCTAATCAGTCTTGTAGAGATACTTGTATACCGTGATACTAATGAGGCAGATGTAGAATATATTTTTAGATTAATGTACTACCAAAAGATTCACTGCAATCCTGGAAATATATTGAAAGTTGAGTAGATCTATCGACCACTAAATAATGGCGGCCAAGCTTCAAAATAACTTTATTGAACCCTAAACTATATACACAGCCATGGTTATAGGAAAATCCCTTAAGTGTTTAAATGTGACGGAGAGGTGGTAATTTCTCAAGTATCAGTAATGCCAAAAAAACTGTTGGCATTTAATAGAAAACAGGTGGTACATCCTAATTTCTAATGAGGACATACATTGTCAGTATTAGCTAGATGTTAATGCGTAATGCATACGACCAGATATTCCTCAAGATGGTAAATGGTAAATGAATATGTACACAATTCAGATATGTAAATGTGGATTTCCTAGGGTTAAAGTTTAAGTTTATATTCAGGGCTTTGTAATAGCAGTATATATCGATGTTATCATGCTATGCAATAAGTCTATAGGCATGCCACACTACCAACACCTATGCATAGGACCATTAACTCACTTTTGTTTGCATTCCAAGGCAGGTAATGGGCATGGTTATCAGTACAGTAGAGCCAGAGTTGCTTGTGCCCTCAGCCTGCGCTGCACCTGATGAATATTGAAATTGTTTCAGCATTTCATCTATCAATCGTTCTTTTTGCATTTATCGCCCTTAGCGAGAAGGGTATGCCCAGACATGCGTCACATGCTCACCATGCCACTGGAGTCAAGCTAGCCTGACTGATGAGGGGGTAATACCCTGAAACTGGTCCCAGGATGCTTGTTTCCGGTACAGTGAGGACCTAGCCTGGCAGTTCGGGCTGGACTGTTCCCATGGGGAGCAGGGTCAAGACTGATTTGCATATGGCTGGATCTAAACTGGAATGTCATGGTGTGAAATAAAAAACTATGGATTTAGGCGCAGAACTCTGTACTTATGTGAATGTTTGAAATTATTTCAACATTCCGTCCCTCAATTGTTCTTTTTGCATCTCCTGCAGTTTATCATGCTTCTCATTCAGAATTATTGTTGTGAGTGCTTCCTTGGTGCCTGACTTTCTGTCCTCTCTTCCTAGGAGCAGAGGGGATTGTCAATGTCATGAGGAGAGAGCGAGGCACCATGCAGGCACTGTCAAACTCATTGCTTATCATAAGGAAGACAAGATTACTGAAAAGGAGGAGAAAGAAAACAGATCAGGGGAAAGGCCTAATAGGAAAAGAAAGTCATAGAAGGAAGTGAGTGGGGTGCCAAAAGGAATAGCGAGAACGAAAGAAAGCAATATAGGGGAAAGCAAAAAGGTCAGAAAGTGAGATAGAGTAGGCATCACGAGAAGCAAAAAAAGAGAAGACGACATATACAAATTAAAAAGAACAAAAGTGGTTGAAAATGGTGCAAAAACAAATGAAGGGGAGAAAAGACAGCGAGAGAAAAATGTTGAAGGGGATAGGAAAGGCTAAATAGAAAGTAAAACATGAGAAGAGGAAGGAAGAAAATATGGAGGTGAGGGCGAAGGAGAGGGGAGGTTCGAATGCAGAGAGAAATGCCAGAAAAACCAATGTCATGTGGGTAAGATTTAAGGGGTGGGAATAAAACGAGAGGATGGAATAAGACACAAATGGAAGAGATGAAAGTTTGTATACAGGCCCAGCTTTAGCTGGTGGGCACGTTGAGCCAGGCCCATCCAAACATGATCCATGGCCCTCCCAATCACGGTGAAAAATGCTCTGTGTCCTCAGCCGAACGTTGTGGTGTTTTACCAGTTCCTGTTTCTTGGTACTGGAGTTGTGCGATTGTGCCAGAGTCTGTGCCTCTGAGGAAACCCAATCACACGGCTCATTTTGGAGGGATGGGCTTTATCTCCACCCACTAGTGACGGCACATTAGAGGGATGGGGAGGGAAATAAATCCTGTCCTCTTTTCGACCCGGGAGATATGGATTTTCAGCTGCTCTGTTTTTTTCGGCCATGGGGCAACTTTTACTGTTATTTGGGGGCTCCATCCTGCTCCACATGCTACTCTGGGCCTCACCTTTTCTCTCCAGCCGTTGAGGACAGAAATGAAGCATGCAATAGCCTGGCACCTTTCCTGACCATGCAGCTGCTGTTTTAGAAGATCATGCATGGTGTGTGGGTCAGGCTGGCGCCGTTCCCACAGAAAAATGCTGACCATTTGTTCACGTTTTTGAGATTCTGCAAAGACTTGGACGTGATCCATAAATAAAACTTAATATAAACTAATTTGCTTTCATTTTAAACATTCTCTTTCTGGTTTTGTTTACTTTAATTATCAATCAGGTCATATGCGGAACTGTAAACATTTTAAATTGCATTTGTCTTATATTTACTATTTTAAGTAAGGACGGGGGAAAAAATACCAACCTTAGGTGATGTTACTAATTTTTGTACTAGCTGGGACACTACAATTCCACCGAGGCTTGCAAAAACAGGCTGTAGGAGAGTAGGGTCTGCAATCCTATGATCACCCAGATTTTTTGCTTTTGTTTCACTGGTTTACGACTTTCTCTGGCTGTGGGCCTGCCAATCAGACCCACAGCCTGGCTGTTCTCTCTCTAAATTACCACATGTACCCTAGGTGCATTTACCAATTGGTACTGGGCCACCTTATCAGACCCTGTAACTCAGGGCATAGGTGTACCCAGGGCTGCCAGGGGCTGCAGCATGTATTATGCCACCCCTGGCTGGCCTTCTAAATTTGACACAACTGGCTGCATGACAGCTGGGGCAAAGTCGTGTAATCACCCTTTGCTGTAGGTGTAGTATACCTATACCTAACCCTAAAATGGACACACAGATTCCTATCAGTCACTCCTATGGCAGGCCTTGACAATCCTGGAGGCAGAGTGCTTGGAATCGTGTGAGATGGTGCTCTGGCATGAGCTGAGCCTGTCTGCAGCTTGCGGAACCAAGTCCTAATAGCTGTTCCATGATATCGCATACCATATACTCTTAAGTGCATTATAATCCTCGCGGTTAAATGCTATCTTTGGTATGGCTTTATCAAAACATGTCGAGTAAGGTGTCATACGAATTGGAATACTAACCCCTCGCCAATTCTGGCGACGGGGTTAGCATTCCACCCTTCTAGAGGGACACGACATGTATGTAACTGTGAACCCCGGTTAAAGTTAACTGAAGCCTCAGCTCCACAAAATGGATGCTGCCACCACAGACACGAGTCTGACCCCCTGCAGCTGGGAGTCCTTCCAGCGAGGGGAGCCTGGACAAAGGGTTTCCTGTCAGGGGCGGTGCTAGCACCGTCCCAGACATGGTTTTGTGTATCCTGGGTAGGCAGGGCTTTTCAGGAAGGTGACTGCTGAGTGGCACCCCGGTGCTCACTACGCATAGGCCGGTCTGAACCAGTTCCAGGGGCACACCAGCCCCTGGCCTGGGGAAGTCCGGCATGGCAGGGGGTGTAACCACCCCCCTCCTAGTCCCACCCATAGGCAGGACCTAGTCACCGGGTCAGCCCCCTTTTTTAGTATAAAGATGGGAGCGGGCCCCCTGTTCAAATTAGATCATCTTTGGAATCAAGACACGACTTTCTTCGAAAGGACTTCAAGATTTCCTTCTTCAAGATTCTCCCTTGTGGCTAAGGAGTAGTCACCCTGCATCAAGCGGGCACCATCCTAAGAACACTGCGGTCTGCTGCAAGTCCTTCATCACGAATCCGACGACCCAGCTCGACGAGACCCGGCTTCCCTGGCACCTCTGACCTCTACTCACCTCTACAGCAAAGCTGAGAACTGTGAGTGCGACGAGACCTCGAGGGACCGACGTTCGCCAAGACTGCACGACTTCTTTGCAACAAGCCCACCGAGTCTTCCACTGGTGAGTGCTTTGGGGTCCGAGAAGCCCCAACCCTGCGCAGCTCCAGCACCCAAGATCAGCCTCCCTGCATCTCCACGATCTGCGTGGGGCCCTTCTGCTGTTTGCTGTACACCGCGTTGTTTGGCTACTAGCCGGCTGGCTTGTGGCCTTCTGAACGACGCCCGACGACATCACTGCTGCTGGTCTGGTTGCTCCAGACTGGCCCTTGCTTCCTTCTTCAAGAGAGGCACCCCGGACCCTCCTGGTCCACTCCAGACGCCATTTTAGGTCCACCGCGTGGGCTTGAATTTGCCAAGGCTTTGTTGCCCAATCCTGGGTCCAGCGACGCCGACAGCTTCTATCTTCGTGGGACAGCTCGCTCCTCCATCCTGGTCGCCGACAACGCCTCCTGGTCCGTGAGATCTCCGAGCACAGCGTCACCCACTCACCTTGTCGAGGTGGCTACCATCTGGTGCCCTCTTGGTGCCCACTGACTACTGGCTAGTAGTCACGAACTTGGTCCCCTCTGCTTTCAGGTGTCATCTTCCATCGATCCAGGCTTGGATCCACCGAACTTTCTTCACTGGTCGCCTGCCAGCAACTTCTTTCTTCCAGGCTCCTGGTCCGGCAACGAGGATTCCCGACGTCTTTTGAGTCCTATGCAGCTGCAGCCCCTGGGCTAGGTAACTTCGGCATTTCGGTGCCCCAGCATAGCCTCACTATCCAAGGGTCAGAATCCACTTTCGTTTTCCTCCTACCAGGTCGGGTTCGCCCGAGAACACTAACTTTGCAATTCCTAGCCACCATAGTCTTTGTCCCGCATCACGCGTGAGAGTGCACACTCTGCACCCGAGTCCCCTGGGTCTCCTAGAAGTAATCTAACGATTCTATAGTCAAGTCCTAGCGATTCCAAAGGCTATTAGTACTGTACTTACCTGCTAGTAATTTCGCATTCCACTTTCAGAGTATATGGTTTTCCGTGCCCCTCGGGCATTTGTATATACTGTGCTAACTTAAGTATTTTTGTAAGAGTTTTGGTTTGTGCTTAGTACCCTGTCCTCATAAAGAGTACAGGGCTGTTGTGATTCTTAATAAATAACTGTTTATTTTCATAACACTTGTGTGGTGTCCTTTCACTTGGTGTTCAAGGGGTATATGTGTGGTATAACAGCTGGCTTAACACGCCCTCTCGAGTCTTTAGCCTTAGACTGCTCGTATCCACGCTACTAGGATAGCTGGTCTATAAGGTTGACTTACAACCAATCATCAATAAGGGCTGCTGGACTGATACATAGTGTTCACTAGAATAGTGAGCACTGCATATCAGGCCACCTTCTCACATTGGTGAGCAGCGGTTGGGATTTGAGCTTGCTGTTGTTTTACCACACGTATCCTAAGAATATCTTGTTGAAAGATCACATAAGTACTGTTAGTACATATAACTAAGCTTAGAATACTCTGAGTTCTACTGAACCAGCTGTTGCAGCTCCTCAAGGCCTAGCACACCTTGGCTGCAACTCTTAGCAAGGGATCAGTAGGTAACACATAGTGTAGGTAGGTGCATCACTTACACCACACTAGAAACAGTATGTCGGACAAAGGAGGAAACTCTGAGTCTCCCCTTGTGTCAGTTGACCCTCCACAGGTCATCCCTTCAAGATATACTGTGCTTAGCTTCCATGAGTTACGACAAGTGTGTACCTCTAGGAAGATTAAGCAGGGGTCTAACCCCACCACCTCCTTTCTGATTGGTCTCCTAGAGACCTATGATGCCAGAAAGGCTGAGAGACTTCTTAGCCCTTCTAATCCAGATGGAGGCATGCCTCCCCTTGAGGGAACCAGAGGAGACCCTGACCTAATCCACCTCTCCATTGAGAATGAAAATGGGGAGGAGGATGAGGATGAGGATCCCTCTGGGGATGAGGCAGACAAGGGACAGGTAGAAGTCAGCAGACTAACCAGGTCCAACTTAAGCAAACATGACAGTGGTACTGGGGGACCCCTGGGGCCACTATCAGGTCAGCTTAACATTGGGAATGGACGAGCTAGGTCTCTATCCAGAGGCTCTGGCAGATTCCTTCAAACCAATGGCTCTCAACACTCCTCTCAGAAGGGGATGACATCTCCTCAGAGGAGAGTGTATGAAGCTAAAGAAAGGGCAGCTAATCTGAGGATTGAAAGGGAAGAACTTGCCCTGGCCAAAGAGAGGCTTGCCTTTGCTAGAGAGCAACAGTTGCTGCCCCACTGGTGGCAGCATTATACCTAGCAATAGGGAAAGGAGTTTTGATACAAAGCACCTTGGTAAGATAGTGCCCCCCTTTAAACAAGGGGATGACATCCACAAATGGATTACTGCTCTGGAGAGGGCCTGCACTGTGCAGGGTGTTCCCCAGAGTCAGTGGGCAGCTATCTTGTGGCTCTCCTTTGAAGGCAAAGGTAGAGATAAGCTCCTCACTACAAGGGTGGAGGATGCTAACAATTACCAAGTCTTGAAAAACACACTGGTTGAAGGGTTTGGCCTAACCACTGAGCAGTACAGGGTGCTGTTCAGGGATACCCAGAAAACTCAGTCTCAAGATTGGGCTGACTTTGTAGATTGTGCCACTAAGGCTTTTGAGGGCTGGTTGCTGGGCAGTAAGGTTACTGATTATAAAGGATTGTACAATTTGATGATGAGAGAACAAATTTTAAACAATTGTCAGAACCAGTTGTTGCATCAGCATCTTGTTGACTCAGATCTGACCTCTCCCCAAGAATTGGGAAAGAAGGCAGACAGATGGGTTAGAACAAGAGTTAAACAGAACCAGGGCCAGAATCAAGGTGGTCAGAAGAAAGCAGACCAGAAGGGTAAAGATTCTAAGGGGGAACAAAATGACCAGAAGTCTTCGACAGGTCCCCAACAACCCAAAGAGGGTGGGGGCCAGGCTCCCCAAAAGAAGAAAGAAGGCCAATCTAAAAGGTGGTGCCAATACTGCAAAAGTAAAACTCACTGGTTTAGTGAGTGCACCAAGAAAGGAGGAGGGCAGACTCCTGCCACGGCAGCCCCTAAGGCACCTGTGCCGCCTAGTACAGTCAGCAGTGGTAGTGCACCTCCCAAGGGTTTAGTAGGGTTAACCCTGGGTTCTGAGGGGTGTGACAACTTAGTTGGTACACTCACTCAGGCTGTCCTTGTCAGTACAGGGGATATGGATATGTCCCCTGACATAAGTCCCAATACTTTGGGCAAATACAGACAGACACCTTTCATTAATGGAAAAATGGCTCAGGCCTATAGGGACACTTGTGCCAGTGTCACAATGGTGACACCTAACTTTGTGGACCCTGGACAGATCATGCCAGGTACAGAATTCCTGGTGACCAATGCAAGCAATGTCACTAACAATCACAGTATGGCAATTGTAGCTTTCTCCTGGGGAGGGGTAACTGGCCAAAAGAAGGTTGTAGTTAGTTCAGACCTCCCAGTGGATTGTTTGTTGGGCAATGATTTGGAGTCATCACAATGGTCAGAAGTGGAGCAGAGGACTCACATGGAAATGTTAGGCTTGCCAGCACATGTGTTTGCTGTGACCAGGTCACAGGTCAGGAAATGCCCCACTGAACAGGTGCTGGATCCTGGAACAATGGACCAGACACCTTCCAAGAAGAAGAGCAGTAGGGTTAAGGCTGTGCCTTCCCCCTTGCCCCAGGTTGTGGATCAAGTCTCAGAGGAGGCTGACCTACAGGAATTGAGGGAAACTGAGCCTAGAGAGTTTGAACTTGATCAAGTTGAATTCTTGGGTTCAGGGGGACCCTCAAGGGAAGACCTGGGGAAGGACCAGTTAGACTGCCCTTCTCTTGAACCCCTCAGACAGCAGGCTGCTGCTGAGGCTGCTGGGAACGCCACAGGTACCCACAAGGTATACTGGGAAGATGGACTCCTGTACACTGAGTCAAGAGACCCCAAGCCTGGCATGACCAGGAGGCTGGTTGTACCCTTGTCTCAGAGAGGTTTCCTACTTACCTTGGCCCATGAGATTCCCTTAGCAGGTCACTTAGGCCAGACAAAGACTTGGGACAGGCTTGTCTCACACTTTCACTGGCCTCACATGAATGAGGATACCAAGGAGTTTTGTCGCTCCTGTGTCACTTGCCAAGCCAGTGGTAAGTCAGGTGGCACAACAAAGGCCCCCCTTATACCAATGCCTGTGGTGGGGGTGCCCTTTGAAAGAGTGGGGATTGACATTGTTGGTCCAATGGAACCCCAGACAGCATCAGGGCACAAGTTTATACTGGTGGTAGTGGATCATGCCACCAGGTATCCTGAAGCTATTCCACTTAGGACCACTACAGCACCTGTAGTGGCAAAGGCCCTAGTTGGAGTGTTCTCCAGAGTGGGCTTCCCTAAGGAGGTTGTCTCTGTCAGAGGTGCAAACTTCATGTCAAGCTACTTAACTGCTATGTGGAAGGAATGTGGTGTCAATTACAAATTCACTACACCCTATCATCCACAATGCAATGGGCTTGTTGAAAGGTTCAACAGGACCCTAAAAGGGATGATTCATGGACTACCTGAAAAGCTCAGGCGAAGATGGGATGTCCTGATTCCCTGCCTTCTGTTTGCTTACAGAGAGGTCCCACAAAAGGGGGTTGGCTATAGCCCTTTTGAACTTTTGTATGGGCATCCTGTGAGAGGCCCCCTGTGTTTGGTGAAGGAAGGATGGGAGAGACCTCTCAAAAAGCCTGCAACCAACATAGTGGACTATGTACTTGGTCTCCGCTCCAGGATGGCTGAGTACATGGAGAAGGCATCTGAAAACCTTAAGGCCAGTCAAGAACTTCAAAAAGCTTGGCATGACCAAAAGGCTGTCCTGACTGTTTACCAGCCTGGACAGAAGGTGTGGGTGTTGGAGCCAGTGGCCCCAGCAGCACTCAAAGACAAATGGTCTGGGCCCTACACAATTCTTGAGCAAAAGGGAGAGGTCACCTACCTGGTGGACCTTGGAACTCCCAGGAGCCCCCACAGGGTACTCCATGTCAACAGGCTCAAAGCATATGTCGACAGGAAGAACATGAGCTTGCTCATGGCCATAGATGAGGGACAGGAGGAAGAGAGTGACCCTCTCCCAGACCTGCTCACTCAGAATCCTGATGATGGGTCAGTAGATGGTGTTGTCTTTTGTGGCAGCCTCTCTGAGCATCAACAGAAAGACTGTAAACAGGCTCTTCAGTCTTTCAGACATATGTTCTCTCTGACACCCAGTCAGACCAATTGGTGCACCCATGAGGTTGACACTGGTGACAGCCTGCCAGTAAAGAGTAAAATCTACAGGCAGCCTGATCATGTTAGAGACTGCATAAAAACTGAAGTGCAGAAAATGTTGGAGTTGGGAGTCATTGAACCCTCAGATAGCCCTTGGGCTAGTCCTGTAGTTCTAGTGCCAAAGCCTCACACCCAAGATGGTAAGAGAGAGATGAGGTTTTGCGTAGACTACAGGGGTCTCAATGCAGTCACTAAGACTGATGCCCACCCAATACCAAGGGCAGATGAACTTATAGATAGATTGGCTTCTGCCAACTACTTAAGTACATTTGACTTAACAGCTGGGTATTGGCAAATCAGGTTAGCTGAGGATGCTAAGCCCAAGACAGCATTTTCAACCCCTGGTGGGCATTATCAATTTGTGGTAATGCTCTTTGGTCTGAAAAATGCACCTGCCACCTTCCAAAGGTTGGTGAATCAAGTCCTTACTGGGCTGGATGACTTCTGTGCAGCATATCTAGATGATATTGCTGTCTTTAGCTCCACCTGGGAGGATCACCTGGTCCACCTGAGGAAAGTGTTAGAGGCTCTGCAAGCAGCAGGCCTCACTATCAAGGCCACCAAGTGCCAGATAGGGCAGACACAGGTTGTATACCTGGGCCACCTTGTAGGTGGAGGCCAGGTTCAGCCACTGGAGAGCAAAATACAGTCAATCAGGGACTGGGCTCCTCCAACCACCCAGACTCAGGTTCAAGCTTTCTTGGGCCTGACTGGATACTACAGAAAGTTTGTCAGGAACTATGGTTCAATTGTGACACCATTAAATGAACTGACAAGTAAGAAAATGCCAAAAAAGGTTCAGTGGACAGCAGGCTGTCAAAAAGCATTCGATGACCTAAAGCAGGCCATGTGCACAGCACCTATCCTTAAGAGTCCAGACTACTCCAAACCATTCATTGTCCAAACAGATGCTTCTGAGTTGGGTGTGGGAGCTGTTCTTTCTCAACTGAATTTTGATGGTCAAGACCAGCCCATTGCTTTTATAAGTAGACGGCTGACCCCCAGAGAGAAGAATTGGTCAGCTATTGAGAGGGAGGCCTTTGCTGTGGTTTGGGCCCTGAAGAAGCTGAGGCCATACTTGTTTGGCACTCACTTCAAGATTCAGACCGACCATAAGCCCCTCTTGTGGCTAAATCAGATGAAGGGTGAAAACCCCAAACTGCTTAGGTGGTCCATTTCCCTACAGGGGATGGACTTTACAGTGGAACATAGACCTGGTACTGATCATGGCAATGCCGATGGGCTCTCCAGATATTTCCACTTAGAACAAGAAGACTCACCTGGTCAAGGTTAGCTTATTGTCCCAAAGTTTGGGGGGGGGGGGTCATGTAGGAGAGTAGGGTCTGCAATCCTATGATCACCCAGATTTTTTGCTTTTGTTTCACTGGTTTACGACTTTCTCTGGCTGTGGGCCTGCCAATCAGACCCACAGCCTGGCTGTTCTCTCTCTAAATTACCACATGTACCCTAGGTGCATTTACCAATTGGTACTGGGCCACCTTATCAGACCCTGTAACTCAGGGCATAGGTGTACCCAGGGCTGCCAGGGGCTGCAGCATGTATTATGCCACCGCTGGCTGGCCTTCTAAATTTGACACAACTGGCTGCATGACAGCTGGGGCAAAGTCGTGTAATCACCCTTTGCTGTAGGTGTAGTATACCTATACCTAACCCTAAAATGGACACACAGATTCCTATCAGTCACTCCTATGGCAGGCCTTGACAATCCTGGAGGCAGAGTGCTTGGAATCGTGTGAGATGGTGCTCTGGCATGAGCTGAGCCTGTCTGCAGCTTGCGGAACCAAGTCCTAATAGCTGTTCCATGATATCGCATACCATATACTCTTAAGTGCATTATAATCCTCGCGGTTAAATGCTATCTTTGGTATGGCTTTATCAAAACATGTCGAGTAAGGTGTCATACGAATTGGAATACTAACCCCTCGCCAATTCTGGCGACGGGGTTAGCATTCCACCCTTCTAGAGGGACACGACATGTATGTAACTGTGAACCCCGGTTAAAGTTAACTGAAGCCTCAGCTCCACAAAATGGATGCTGCCACCACAGACACGAGTCTGACCCCCTGCAGCTGGGAGTCCTTCCAGCGAGGGGAGCCTGGACAAAGGGTTTCCTGTCAGGGGCGGTGCTAGCACCGTCCCAGACATGGTTTTGTGTATCCTGGGTAGGCAGGGCTTTTCAGGAAGGTGACTGCTGAGTGGCACCCCGGTGCTCACTACGCATAGGCCGGTCTGAACCAGTTCCAGGGGCACACCAGCCCCTGGCCTGGGGAAGTCCGGCATGGCAGAGGGGTGTAACCACCCCCCTCCTAGTCCCACCCATAGGCAGGACCTAGTCACCGGGTCAGCCCCCTTTTTTAGTATAAAGATGGGAGCGGGCCCCCTGTTCAAATTAGATCATCTTTGGAATCAAGACACGACTTTCTTCGAAAGGACTTCAAGATTTCCTTCTTCAAGATTCTCCCTTGTGGCTAAGGAGTAGTCACCCTGCATCAAGCGGGCACCATCCTAAGAACACTGCGGTCTGCTGCAAGTCCTTCATCACGAATCCGACGACCCAGCTCGACGAGACCCGGCTTCCCTGGCACCTCTGACCTCTACTCACCTCTACAGCAAAGCTGAGAACTGTGAGTGCGACGAGACCTCGAGGGACCGACGATCGCCAAGACTGCACGACTTGTTTGCAACAAGCCCACCGAGTCTTCCACTGGTGAGTGCTTTGGGGTCCGAGAAGCCCCAACCCTGCGCAGCTCCAGCACCCAAGATCAGCCTCCCTGCATCTCCACGATCTGCGTGGGGCCCTTCTGCTGTTTGCTGTACACCGCGTTGTTTGGCTACTAGCCGGCTGGCTTGTGGCCTTCTGAACGATGCCCGACGACATCACTGCTGCTGGTCTGGTTGCTCCAGACTGGCCCTTGCTTCCTTCTTCAAGAGAGGCACCCCGGACCCTCCTGGTCCACTCCAGACGCCATTTTAGGTCCACCGCGTGGGCTTGAATTTGCCAAGGCTTTGTTGCCCAATCCTGGGTCCAGCGACGCCGACAGCTTCTATCTTCGTGGGACAGCTCGCTCCTCCATCCTGGTCGCCGACAACGCCTCCTGGTCCGTGAGATCTCCGAGCACAGCGTCACCCACTCACCTTGTCGAGGTGGCTACCATCCGGTGCCCTCCTGGTGCCCACTGACTACTGGCTAGTAGTCACGAACTTGGTCCCCTCTGCTTTCAGGTGTCATCTTCCATCGATCCAGGCTTGGATCCACCGAACTTTCTTCACTGGTCGCCTGCCAGCAACTTCTTTCTTCCAGGCTCCTGGTCCGGCAACGAGGATTCCCGACGTCTTTTGAGTCCTATGCAGCTGCAGCCCCTGGGCTAGGTAACTTCGGCATTTCGGTGCCCCAGCATAGCCTCACTATCCAAGGGTCAGAATCCACTTTCGTTTTCCTCCTACCAGGTCGGGTTCGCCCGAGAACACTAACTTTGCAATTCCTAGCCACCATAGACTTTGTCCCGCATCACGCGTGAGAGTGCACACTCTGCACCCGAGTCCCCTGGGTCTCCTAGAAGTAATCTAACGATTCTATAGTCAAGTCCTAGCGATTCCAAAGGCTATTAGTACTGTACTTACCTGCTAGTAATTTCGCATTCCACTTTCAGAGTATATGGTTTTCCGTGCCCCTCGGGCATTTGTATATACTGTGCTAACTTAAGTATTTTTGTAAGAGTTTTGGTTTGTGCTTAGTACCCTGTCCTCATAAAGAGTACAGGGCTGTTGTGATTCTTAATAAATAACTGTTTATTTTCATAACACTTGTGTGGTGTCCTTTCACTTGGTGTTCAAGGGGTATATGTGTGGTATAACAGCTGGCTTAACACGCCCTCTCGAGTCTTTAGCCTTAGACTGCTCGTATCCACGCTACTAGGATAGCTGGTCTATAAGGTTGACTTACAACCAATCATCAATAAGGGCTGCTGGACTGATACATAGTGTTCACTAGAATAGTGAGCACTGCATATCAGGCCACCTTCTCACACAGGCTATTTGGCAACCCTATGTGAGGAATGTAACACCTCCAAATGTTTTAATATTGTGATACAGTTTATAGACGGCGAGTCAGTGATCTATTTTAGAGGGCTTGGATACTTTGGGTGGAATCTAGGGATGTTGGGGTGAAGATAGGACAGCAGGATCAGACTGGTCTATAGGGCAACCAAGTAGTGCCTAATGGGCTAGCCTGACAGATCAATGTGTGGGACAGTTTTTTTTAGCAGTTTGTGGACCTATTTTACAGTATGGTGGGCTGGTTTTTACTACTGATTTCCCCTATATTACCACAAATATAGCCTGCAGTAAACACACGTCTGTGCAAAATACCCATACACTGTGTCTTTACAAGTTCAAAACTGGCCTGATTTGCAAATGTGGGCCACATTTTTTAAGTATCTGGTTAGCTAGGAGGGCTACTTTCATTTTAGTGCCTGGGTCGTTTTTTTTGTCCCCGTCCAACCCTGTAGGAAAGGTACTCTGGTAAGCAGGAAACAAGAGATACCAGGGTGCAGTAGGTGCAGTGGCACTGGGCCCCAGAGGCAAGAGGGGGACACAGATCCCTGATTATTGCAGTATTTCACAGTTCAAACAGGGGACTCATTTTCTTTCTTGCACTAGGGCCATGACACACTGGTTAGGGCACTAATAGATACCAGGGATGAAGACTCGTGGAAGTGAGTCTTTACGTTTTTTTCCAAGTTTATAAATATAGCCGAACATTGTAACTTCTTCCTCAACTATTGGAGGCTTCGTGATGTGAGAACACAATGCCCCAATCTCAGAATTGCAGTGGGATCGGCAGACTGGTGTGGTGGGATCGCCTGGACCCTGATGGAGCCAGATAATTCACAGTGTTATAACATAAAATAATGGGGTCAATCTGCAAAATGCGATGAGAGGGCCCTGAGCCTCCCGTATCTCACAGATATTCATTCACCTTGGGTTGAATGGGGCCTTCTGAAGGGCTGAGGGGACCCATAAAGGATTTCCTCCACCACAGGTGCTGCAGATGCCTGGTTACACCCTTAAACATTTTTTACTAAGCTATGAACAGCATATAAATATGCAGAATTAAGGTTCTCTGGGACACAGCTCTTAAATTTAAACTACAAAATGAAAATTGGAGTTTATGAATGAAAAGTTTGACACGTTGTCATAAGTAGGACAGCTTTTTTGGACTCTGATTGGCGGGAATGCACCGATCATTCAACATAGCATCACTGATCCTTATTTGTACGTAATTCTATACTGGAGAGGTTGCTCATATCTGGAAGAAAAAGCTTAGCTCCTTATTAGGGGCTTATGGTTTGATCCCCTGTGGTAAGTGTCAACCAACTCTTGTGAAAGAGGCACACCCCTAAAGTTAATATAGGCTGGCCAGTGAGCCAGTTGCATGCCTGGTGCTTGTGGTGATGTGTTGCCTTTTGCTCTACTCCACAGCCAGCATCACTACAAAGATTGGTGTAGTTGCACTAATAAAGGAGAGATAACCCCAAAGTGAGCTAGCATGAATCGGATGGCTGGGTGCTACGCCGCCCGCACCCAGATTCCATCTATCTGGGATGAAAGGTGGCATCTTATTGAGGGCCCTTCTTTTGGTAATTATGATTAAATAACATTCTGAAACGTATGCGATATGAGAAAGGAGCTTTTTAGGGGTAGACTGTAGCTATTCTGAGTTCACCCACTTCTTTTGGACCCTTAACATTTGATCTTGAGGATTTTCTTCTGCACATTTTCACTTTGCAGATTTCTGTTATATTAACATATTCTTGCTGTCCTTCCTTACTCCTTTTACTCAGTTGTCTGATATTGTAGAAACGTTGTTTTAACACTTCGACATAATATGGAGTCCCCTCCTATGCAAAGGACAAGAGGATTGCATCATGGAGAGTTGAAGATTTCAGTCCCTATTACAACAATTCTGTTTAGGTCTCATTCCATTTAGGAAGTTTTTTCTATGCAAATCTGGAGCTACCAGTAGAAGTCGCCGCTGTGTAGGTGGACAGCTTCCCTCCAAGTAACCATGGACATTGTTTCCAGTCCTACACTTTAAACTCACAAATCATTGACATTCTCAGGTGTTCGGCAAGGAAAGTAGAAGCTGTAAGGATAGTCGGCGGTCCCAGACAGCTATGCGAAAAAACCCAAGGATCAGTAAGTATGAGGGCTTGTCTAATCTCGAAACTAGAGCAGAGGCTCTTGAGAGCGATTTGGTTGACACCCGAGCACAGACAACAGTGCATGAGGCACAGCTGGTCGACATACCGTGGAAGTTGGAGGACCAAGAAAACCGACAGCGCCGCAACAATCTTCTGATTCTTGGAGTTCCGGGGAGCAAGGAGGGGTCAGACGCCCAGTCATATATGGTAGACATGTTGGATAAGGCATTCCCTGACTTGGAAGGCTAGAACTGGACATTGGAAGTAGAGAGGGCACACCAGGTGCCTTTTAACTTAAGGCAACCAGTCAGACCAGATATGAAGCCCTGCGATATTCTTGTCTATTTTGGCAACTTTCTCCTGCAGCAAACCATTTATGAAAAGGATAGGCCAGAATCAAAGCGAGTAGGGGAGATTTTTTCATTTTTGTCAGGTCGGATTTATGCCATTTTACAGTTGAGAGACGTTGGCGTTTACGCCAGATGATCAAACCCTTTCAAGATAACTCCGGCCCGCCTTAAAGTGATACAGGGGGATCAAATCTGGTTTTTTTTTACCTCAGAGATTAAGGCCAAAGAATACTTAGAGGGATGGGGGTCAAAACTTTAAATAGATTCGAGTAGTGTAGTGGCAGGTATGGAATATGGAACTACTAGCAAAGGATATGATATTCCTTATCTACTGTCCTGTTGGATGTATTCCCTCTTTTTTCTTTTTCTATCTGTCACTTTTGCCTTTTTCTTTGCAATGCCGCCATGAGAATAGTGATTGGAATATCGTCGTGGAGCAGCACTCATCACCACAGACTGAGATCAGTCTGGCTGCCCTTCAGCTGGGGGTAGGGAGGGAAGGGGTGGAGGGCTCACTGTGTAGGGGGAAGGGTGAGAGTAGGCAGGGCTGGGTAGGGATTCACTGGGTGTTGGGCACGGAGAAGGGGTGGGGGAAAAATTGGACATGTGAAAGATTCAATTAGGAAATACAACTGAGAGTATAAAGGATGGCAATTTCTTGTATTACGTGAATGGGTAAAATAAGTATATGCTCAATTAATGTGGAGGGCTTACATGATAAGATGAAATGCATAAGGGTAGCAGAGGCTCTAAGAACACAGGAAGCTGACATAATTTACCAACAAGAAGGACATATCCATTGGGGAAGGCGAGATACTCTGACGATTAAAGGCTCTACCCTGGCAGTGTGCCCTACATAAACCTCCACCATAAGGGTGCTAGCTAATCACATAAGTAACAGCATTGTCCCTGTAAAACGAGTCTTAGAGGATAAATGGGGAAGGTGGGTCAGTGTGTCGTTACCCTTAGGGCTGACA
Source organism: Lissotriton vulgaris (assembly GCF_964263255.1). Lineage (NCBI taxonomy): Eukaryota > Metazoa > Chordata > Amphibia > Caudata > Salamandridae > Lissotriton > Lissotriton vulgaris. The sequence goes on from NC_141689.1 coordinate 339,852,957, forward strand.
GTTTGCACTATATATGGGTCAAACCAGGATGACCCAAAGATATTCAATGACTTAGAAGTCGAGTTGGCATCCTGGCTGGGCCCGTTAGTAGTCTGTAAAGATCTGAATGTAAATCAGGAGGCGAGTAGAGACAAAATACATAAATATTATGGAAGGAAACCACAAGTGTATAAGGCCCCACCAGCCCTAAAAGCTAGCCACAATCTAGTTGATGTATGGGCCACCAAACACCCTACTGACCCAGGGTATACATATTTCTCATGCCCTCATAAAAGTATGTCAGGCTAGATTCCTTTTTGGTTTCATCCTCTACGGCAGAAGGAAATAAGACAATACCCAAATAACTGTCCAATCACAATCTGTTAATCATAAATTTAGTAACGCAAGCTGGAGTTCAAGTCCGATCCAAGTTGACATTGAACAGAAAATTACTTACAAATAATCTGTATATCCAAACCCATCAGGCAGTGGGTGGTAGAGTACTTTTAGGCAAACCGATATAGCTCATCACATGGCATGATTTGGGATAGTTTCAAGGCTGGCCTACTGGGGGAAACAATAGCTTTGTAGAAAAGACCAGGAAACAAGAAAGAGATTAAATTAATTGTTTGATTAAAAGGTTGGTGGCATTAGAAAAGGAGCAGACCATAGTAATCAAACAAAATCAAGAAGTGGCTAAATTAGCATTACGGCAAAAAGCAGTGGTCGCTAAAGCTGAAATTAGCAGATACTACAGTAGGAAGCGTGTTGCAGGATTTCAAACACATAATAATAAGCACTACAAATAAGGAATAGTCGGTGGGCAAACTGCGAGCGCTCCGCACAAGACCGAAGTCTGCTAGGAATAATATCCCTTGGGTCAAAGGACAGGATGGACGGCATGTCACAAATCTAACAGATATTATTAAAGTTTTTAAAAGATTCGATCAGGATCCATACCGGGATGACAATCTTAATCCTATACCTCCTGATGAGATTGAAAGAACCACGGGGGACCAATGAAGGGTTGAAAAGGAGACAAGACAAGAGTTGGAAAGGGATATAACAATCGAGGAGGTTTTACATGCTTTACATTCTATGGCCTCAGGGAAAGCGGCAGGCCCTGATAGAATTCCTCTGGAGCTCTACAAGGTAAACTTTACACAAAAGTAAGGAGGAGGAGGATAGCATCTTTCTTTGACCTCCTCAAGGTAAGTATGAACACACAGAAAAGAAGTAAGGTTCCTGTAGTCGCAATTTTTATTTATTATCAATCTCCAATGAAGGTATGACAAAGCATATTACTGTGTTAAAAAACTGCTCTCCCCACAACGAATTTTGGCATGCTTCATCATAGGGCTGCTGCAACGCCTCAGCACAGACCAACGCTTGAGGCGGAGCAATAGGGTGGGGGAGACAATACAAACAAATAGAAAAGGAAATTAAGGATCCAAAGAAGGTGCAGATAATACGTCTAAAACGAACTAATTGATATCCTAATAATAATTGTATTCCTGGATTTCCTTGTCATGATTGAAAAGGTAATTCATACCCTGGGATGGTGGTGAAGTGAGTGTATTATGCACCCTTCATCCCTCCGTTCTGCATAATGGTCGACATGTTTCGGCCAGAATCCGTGTCTTTGTCGGTTTTCATCAGGACTTTTGGATCGCTATGCTAGATTCCCTTTCTGCCAATGTACCCCTAGTATATCGGGATACTTAAGGTTACTCCACCTGTATTAAGTCATATGGTCCAGTACATACACTCCTATTTAGGATCTTTAAATGGCGAGAATAAAAATAAAAGTGAAGAGGGTTTGTGTCTAAATGAACAAACGAACAAAACAGTGATGAAAGTGACTAAGTGCTATATATGCTACCTTTATTATTTTATAAACCTTTTTGGTGTGATGTGGTCGTATTCAACATTTAACGACACCACTAGTGAGGGAACACTGCCCTTAATGTGCTTGTGAATTCACAGATAAAGGTATCAATATTGCAAGCACTATGTGCCTATGTTGTAACATAAATGGACACACCTACTCATAAAAACATATTGGTAATCATGCCCCCAACAGTACTCATGCCAAAAACCTATAATCATAGGTGCTTTGGTTTCACTCTGTAAATCGCTAGATTTGGCACGAGGGAACAGGGCAACCCCCTGTAGTCACACACTAGTTGGAGAAATTATAGTTAGATAGGTACCGTTAGTATAAGGCAAATGCTTCGGTTATAACATGTCTCACTCAGTGCAATAGGGCTCTATGATAGCAACCCTCCCATGGGTCTGGTGTAGACCATATGAAAAGCCAACCAGCCTGTTATAAATGTCTTGTTCTCAGGCTACTTCCATTAACAGAATGGCCATCAGCAAAGCCCCCATTCACCTTAAGTAGTGAAGGGTGGTGCGCCACCACTATTTTGGTCATTCCTGGTGACGTGTAGGTCCCCGGCTCCAAGCCTCGCCAGCCCTTCTATGCCGGCCAACTTCCTGTCACGTGTGCCGCATCACCAGGGGCGTGTGCGAGTGATGTAGGGCATCAACGTCTGGTGCCATTGCGCCCGAGCGTGTCAGCGCTCCGGAACACTACAAAGTTGACTATCCCATGTTGAATAACACAGGTCGTGGTGCGATGATTACTTTACGGGTGTAACACACTAAGATAACTTGTTAGTGCGAGTAGGGAGAAGATATTTGATTTATAAGTCAATTGGCTACTGTGTCAATGAAAGCGATTATTGCCACACAGCTCTACGTAAATGGAGCTTAATTGATGCCAATGAGTACTATACCTCATAAATTCAATAAATCCCTCCATATCTTAATGAGGGAGCTCCTTCATGTTACTGTGGATGTCATCCCCAGATGTTAGGGGGTGACAGCCAAGAGGATAGCTGCTTATTCAAATACAAACAAGTGAGCAGGGATTGTAAGCAAGCATAGTTCTGGCTACATATAAGAGAAAGCTAGAGGAGACACATAAGGAAATTGGAGAATATAAAGATTATCTGACACCCAGAAAGAACAGAAAGCAGAGGAGATCCGAATTTCCGCCCTAAATCAAACTTCACTCCTCTTAGTTCCACTCTCCCTCTTGAAGTCATCGCCCTTGAAAGGGCAGCGATTCACGAGGTGGAAGAACTGGCCAGGTCACACATTCAACCCTTCAGGAACCTCACTAGGGAAGAGAAAGGGGCTCTTGACCAACTTAAAAACAACCAAGATGTGGTCATAAAGCTTGCAGACAAGGGAGGGGCCATTGTGATTCAAACAAGGATAGCATACGACCAGGAATGCTTGAGATTACTCGGTGACAAAAGGAACTACAGGGTCCTCCTCAGAGATCCAACACCGGAATTGCGAAGGGAGATCACTGCTGTGGTGGGAGAGGCGATCAACAACGACTGGATCTAAGAACATGAGGCACATTTTCTGCAGCAGAAAGATCCAATAGCACCTTATTTTTTATACATTCCCCAAGGTGCACAAAGCTAGGAGACCTCCTCCAGGGAGACCGATCGTCGCAGGCATTGGAACCTTTGTCACAATTGTGATTTTTTTCTTCAAACCTCTGGTCCAAAGTAGAGCAGCATACCTAAAAGACACTACGATGTCCTCACTCTACTAAAAGACACGGACTTTAACCCTGAAGAGGAAAACCTGGTGGGCTTGGATATTGAATCCCTGTACACCAATATCCCCCAAATAGAAACTCTGAGGGTAATTGAGGAGATATTGTTTGATCAGGACTGGCAGTACTGCATCCCTAGACCTTTCATAATCCACCTGGCTGAGATATCACTCACAAATAACTTTTTTGAGTACAAGGGTACATATTACCTACAGACACATGGGACATACATGAGTGGCTCCTTCACGCCGAGCCTAGCAGGCCTGTATCTCTCTGTGTTTGAAGGAAAGTATATCTTCGAAGTAGAGAGCCCATGGACCCAAAACATCCGGATATAGAGACGCTTTATTGATGACGTCATTCTCATCTGGAAAGGTAACGAACAATTGATTGAAAACTTTCTGCAATGGCTTAATATCCAGAATACCTTCTTACATTTTACCTCCACCACACCAAGGAATGTCTACCCTTTTTGGACCTTGAAATCATCCCACGTGGAGGTAAACTGACTACTAGGGTGTATGACAACTCTACTGATAAGATCGGGCTTTTGCTCTTCAACAGTTTCCACCCTAAATCCTTGTAGGAGAATCTCCCTGTGGGACAATTTCTGCTCTTGTGCAAAAACTGCTCAGAACTCGAAGCCTTTAAAGAGGAGGCAGTTTTGTTGTCAGGGAAACTGGAAAAGAGGAGGTACCCTACCAGAGTGGTACGGCGAGCCCAGAAAAGATCCCAGACCTGCCATAGGGAAGCCCTGTTGCAGAAGGTAGAAAGACCAGAGAACAAAAACGAAATCAGGGTTACTACATTCAATACAGCCTCTACCCAGATTAAACGTATTATTCTGAAACACTGGCATATATTCAACTCCAATGGCCTTCAACTGGACAAACCAGTATTCTATTTTAGAAGAAGCTCTAATATCAGGGATCATCTGGTCTACACAAGACACTGCCTTACACCTCAAGCGGAACAGGGAGGACCTTGGGAGTTCCCTCCTGTCACAGGGCACACTAGATGTGGCTCATATGACGCTTGAAGACTTACTGCTAACACCAAAAGTGCCCCTGTGGATTGATCTATGTAGGAATGACATCAAGGAAAGTGAAAGTAAGAATAATTGAGCATAGGAGTAACATCCGCTGTGTTAGGACTACTACACGCCTCACAACACACTATGCTGTGATGGGACACACAGTGGAGGATCTATACTGGACAGTATTGGACAAACCCTACATCCCAACAGACTAGAGGGATCCCAGCTGTACCTTGTTCATACACGAACAGAAATGGGTCTATAGGCTACGTAGCCAAGAAATAGGCCTTAATGATGACATCCCATGGACAAGTCTGGGTAGGCTATGATACAAGGGGAAGAAATATGCCAACAGGTGCTGAGGGCATAAGGTGGCACTGTGGAGAGTAGGTACGATTGATTTCCAATGCAGTGGCATAACTGTAATTACCAGGCTACACATGGAAACAGTAATATTACTTTACACCCATGGGTACTAGGCAACCGCATTCACATCCAGGGTTACTAGGCAACCGCAAACACATCACCTGATAAGCCAATGATGGGTGGATGTGGTTTACTTATCACAATATCATGAGGGTTTGAATAACGACCCCCACACTCCTGTGTTTGTCTACCATATGGACACAGTGATGACAGAATCCTCGCACTCGTTTTTTGATATGAATTTCTTGAAATTCGAGTCTTTTGTAGCAATGTATGTAGGTGCTAGATGAGATCTCCCTTCTGGGTCATGGGAGTGTGATAAGCAACTAATGGTAGCGTTGCTCCAGCAGGGAGCAACGTCCTCATCAAGCACTCAAGAAGAATGTTCCTTAGGACTGTGTTAGTGTCTTTTCAATAAAGTTTTATTCAGATAGTTTGTATCAAAGATTAAATCATATATTCTTTCATTATTGTCATCATCTTTATAAATCAAAGTAAAGCGCCCAATGCATTTCGGGCTTTTAGCCCTTCTTCAGGGGCATAGTATTCTGTTGAGGAAAAACACACTTGTAGTGTAATCATGTAAACACAATAATAATAATATATAAGCACATTATTTTCATCAAAGTCTCTTTCATGGAAAGTTCCTTATATCCCTTCAAAACGTGATGTGTATGTTTGACAGTCTCTGTAAACCTATCACTTAAGCAAAACATTAGAACTGGTATAACATGAAACGTGTGCTAGGCAGTAATCCAATTGTGTGACTTTGTCATGCTACATGCGCTGTTGTGCGTTAGTTTTATCACCAATATGTCAATTTCAGTTACCTTCGTCGTCACGTGAAAGTGTCTGAATGTCGTTGAGTCGGGTACCCAAAAAGTGTAAAAAACCTGTGATGTACACATAAGCACACTTTAGCCACGTTGCTCGAAACGAAAAGAGTGTAAGGAAGTTAATTAAATAGACTTACATACCGATATCGGTATCCGGCGTTTACGCTTTGCAAAATGCTTTTTAAAAGCCTTTTGTTACTGTTCATACGAGACTTTTCCTAGAACGTAAGGTATGCAGATGGTTACGAGTCGGCAATGCATGGCAACATAAGCTTGTGGCCATAATATTCTTTACACTTAGCGGAGCTTACCGGCAGGGTAACGCGGGTACAGGAAGGTGGAAGTCGTCGGGTCCCGAAGCGATCCGGGTGGCGGTATCAGTACACAGCTTTCGAGAGACTGCTGTATTTAACCCGGAAGATCCTGTGAACAGGCCGGGCCTGGTGAAACATCGACATAGACGTAGGACTAAGTTCACGTCAAAGGATTCCCACACCAAATATGGCGGAGCTGAACAAAGGAGCGCTATGTTAAAATCGCGTCTATTATGAAAGTTGATGAAGTAATAGGTCGGTTTCAGAGAGATATAGGAAATGAATGTAAATGTGCAATTCTACTGTCCAAGAAAACAGTTAACAAAAACATTAATGGTCAAACAATTAAATAGTGTATGACAGTCATCCAGTATGCAGCAATGGTGTTATCACAAATATTTAGCGTCATACTTTACTAGTACTAAACATCATCATTATTAAATAAAGCAATTTAGGTCCATACGGTCGTTGAGACCTTTTGGTTGGCAAGTGTTCAAATAGGATATCCAGAATACTTCTCTACGCAAAAGGTGTTGTGAGTTGTCTCTGCCTGGTAGAATAGGAACAGATTCCAGAATCAAAAAACGTAGTTGGCTTGGGGTGTGATTGTTATTGTTGAAGTGGCTTGCCAGAGGCGACTTGAGATTCTTGGTTCTGATGCTGCTCTTGTGTTCAATTATACGCGTTTTAATTTTTCTCTCAGTCTTTCCAACATATGCCAAGCCGCACGGGCATTTGATGAGGTAGACAACATTTTTGCTGTCGCATGTAGCAGTCACTCGTAGAGGAATGGTGGTACCTTTACTTGGGTGTTTCATCTCCTTACCCTTAATTATGGCATTGCAGTTTCCACAATTTAAGCAGGGGATGGTTCCTTTGAATGAGTCTTGTGGTTCCAAAATTTTTTTGTTTAGCACTTCTTTTATATTTCTTGATCTTTGGTATGCAAACCTCGGTGGGTGTTGAAAAATATTATTAAAATCATCCTCTGTCGATAGTAAAGGCCAATTTTTCAATATTATTCGTTTTATTCTGAAGCTTTCAGTTGAATACTTGGAAACGAAGACCATTCTATCTTTTGTGGGTGATTTGGGTTTAGGTTGCAACAAAGTCTGTCGGTCGAGTTTGCTCCTTTTTAGTGATGCTTGTTCAAGAATCTCTCGGGGGTATCCTCGCTCACTGAATTTCTCAATACAGATTTTGGTGTTTTTTTGCAATGAATCCTCAGTGGAGGAAATCCTTTTAATTCTCAGTAGTTGGGAGTACGGCAAGTGTCTCTTGAGAGACGGTTGGTGGAAACTGTGAAAATGCAACAGATTGTTGCGATCTGTGGCTTTTGTGAAAACGCTGGTGTCCAGTTCTTTTTCATTCTTGGTGATTAATACGTCCAGGAACGATATTTATTCAGTTTGTATGTTGTGTGTAAATTTGATTCGGTACATAAACAAATTTGCATATGACGGTGGGTAATTGTGCCGCACCGTCATATGCAAATTTGTTTATGTACAGGTTTGAGTTGGACAATATTCTAAATAAAAAATGCTGGACTGACAATCTTTTACTGTATAGGAGATATATCGATGATATATTCATCCTCTGGAAAGGCACACAATCTGAGCTGTTGCAAGCTATAGAAGGTTTAAATGATGTAAATGACCGAATCAAATTTACACACAACATACAAACTGAACAAATATCGTTCCTGGACGTATTAATCACCAAGAATGAAAAAAAACTGGACACCAGCGTTTTCACAAAAGCCACAGATCGCAACAATCTGTTGCATTTTCACAGTTTCCACCAACCGTCTCTCAAGAGACACTTGCCGTACTCCCAACTACTGAGAATTAAAAGGATTTCCTCCACTGAGGATTCATTGCAAAAAAACACCAAAATCTGTATTGAGAAATTCAGTGAGCGAGGATACCCCCGAGAGATTCTTGAACAAGCATCACTAAAAATGAGCAAACTCGACCGACAGACTTTGTTGCAACCTAAACCCAAATCACCCACAAAAGATAGAATGGTCTTCGTTTCCAAGTATTCAACTGAAAGCTTCAGAATAAAACGAATAATATTGAAAAATTGGCCTTTACTATCGACAGAGGATGATTTTAATAATATTTTTCAACACCCACCGAGGTTTGCATACCAAAGATCAAGAAATATAAAAGAAGTGCTAAACAAAAAAATTTTGGAACCACAAGACTCATTCAAAGGAACCATCCCCTGCTTAAATTGTGGAAACTGCAATGCCATAATTAAGGGTAAGGAGAGGAAACACCCAAGTAAAGGTACCACCATTCCTCTACGAGTGACTGCTACATGCAACAGCAAAAATGTTGTCTACCTCATCAAATGCCCGTGCGGCTTGGCATATGTTGGAAAGACTGAGAGAAAAATTAAAACGCGTATAATTGAACACAAGAGCAGCATCAGAACCAAGAATCTCAAATCGCCTCTGGCAAGCCACTTCAACAATAACAATCACACCCCAAGCCAACTACGTTTTTTGATTCTGGAATCTGTTCCTATTCTACCAGGCAGAGAAAACTCACAACACCTTTTGCGTAGAGAAGTATTCTGGATATCCTATTTGAACACTTGCCAACCAAAAGGTCTCAACGACCGTATGGACCTAAATTGCTTTATTTAATAATGATGATGTTTAGTACTAGTAAAGTATGACGCTAAATATTTGTGATAACACCATTGCTGCATACTGGATGACTGTCATACACTATTTAATTGTTTGACCATTAATGTTTTTGTTAACTGTTTTCTTGGACAGTAGAATTGCACATTTACATTCATTTCCTATATCTCTCTGAAACCGACCTATTACTTCATCAACTTTCATAATAGACGCGATTTTAACATAGCGCTCCTTTGTTCAGCTCCGCCATATTTGGTGTGGGAATCCTTTGACGTGAACTTAGTCCTACGTCTATGTCGATGTTTCACCAGGCCCGGCCTGTTCACAGGATCTTCCGGGTTAAATACAGCAGTCTCTCGAAAGCTGTGTACTGATACCGCCACCCGGATCGCTTCGGGACCCGACGACTTCCACCTTCCTGTACCCGCGTTACCCTGCCGGTAAGCTCCGCTAAGTGTAAAGAATATTATGGCCACAAGCTTATGTTGCCATGCATTGCCGACTCGTAACCATCTGCATACCTTACGTTCTAGGAAAAGTCTCATATGAACAGTAACAAAAGGCTTTTAAAAAGCATTTTGCAAAGCGTAAACGCCGGATACCGATATCGGTATGTAAGTCTATTTAATTAACTTCCTTACACTCTTTTCGTTTCGAGCAACGTGGCTAAAGTGTGCTTATGTGTACATCACAGGTTTTTTACACTTTTTGGGTACCCGACTCAACGACATTCAGACACTTTCACGTGACGACGAAGGTAACTGAAATTGACATATTGGTGATAAAACTAACGCACAACAGCGCATGTAGCATGACAAAGTCACACAATTGGATTACTGCCTAGCACACGTTTCATGTTATACCAGTTCTAATGTTTTGCTTAAGTGATAGGTTTACAGAGACTGTCAAACATACACATCACGTTTTGAAGGGATATAAGGAACTTTCCATGAAAGAGACTTTGATGAAAATAATGTGCTTAAATATTATTATTATTGTGTTTACATGATTACACTACAAGTGTGTTTTTCCTCAACAGAATACTATGCCCCTGAAGAAGGGCTAAAAGCCCGAAATGCATTGGGCGCCTTACTTTGATTTATAAAGATGATGACAATAATGAAAGAATATATGAATTAATCTTTGATACAAACTATCTGAATAAAACTTTATTGAAAAGACACTAACACAGTCCTAAGGAACATTCTTCTTGAGTGCTTGATGAGGACGTTGCTCCCTGCTGGAGCAACGCTACCATTAGTTGTCTACCATATGGCCCATGCAATAAAGTTTTTTAACCATTCTTGCCCTTGGAGCTAGGAGGGCTTTTTGTGCCATAAACTCTTGTCCCTGTGTACAAGGAGGGCTGTATACATTATACAGTAACCATCAGGGACCAATAATACACATGGCCCCTTCCACCTAATCTCCCGGGGTGACATCCACGGTAACATGAAGGAGCTCCTTCATTAATTATTGAATTTATGAGGTATAGTACTCATCGGCACCAATTAAGCTCCATTAAGTGCGGCATACTAATCACTTTCATTGACACAGTAGCCAATTGACTTATAAATTACATATCTTCTCCCTACTCCCACTAACAAGGTATCTTAGTGTGTTACACCCATAAAGTAATCATCGCACCACGACCTGTGTTATTCAACATGGGATAGTCAACTTTCTTGTTTTCCGGACCGCTGACACGCTTGGGCGCAATGACACCAGACCTTGACGCCCTACGTCACATGCACACCCCAACGGTGATGCAGCACACGTGACAGGAAGTCGGCTGGCATAGAAGGGCCGGCGAGGATTGGAGCCGGGGAGCTAGGAGAAACCAGGATGGACCAAAATAGTGGTGGCGCACCACCCTTGACGATGTAAGGAGGTGGATGGGGGCTTTGTTGATGGGCGTTCTGTTAATGGCAGTAGCCTGAGCATGAGATATTTTAAGTGGGCCGGGGGGCTTTTCCTATGGACTAGGAGGAACCAAATCTGCTACACCGGACCCGTGGGGGGTTGCTATCAAAGTGCCCTATAGCACTGAGTAAGGCATGTTATGAGCAAAGCATTTGCCTTAGACTTACGGTACCTATATAACTATAATTTCTCCACCTAGTGTGTGACTACAGGGTTTCGCCCTGTTCCCTTGTGCCAATTCTAGCGATTTACAAAGTGAAACTCGGTATGATGCACCGAGTGGTTGTGTATGAAACCAAAGCACTTATGATTAAAGGTTTTTGGCATGAGTACTGTTGGGAGCATGATTACCAAAACATTTTTACAAGTAGGTTGATTCACTTATGTTACAACATAGGCACATAGTGCTTGCAATATTGATACCTGCATATGTGAATTCATAAGCAATTTAGGGCAGTGTTCCCTCACGAGAGGTGACGTTAAATGTTGAATACAGCCATGTCGCACCAAAAAGGTTTATAATATAATAAAGGTAGCATATATAGCACTTAGTCACTTTCATCACTGTTTTGTTCATTTGTTCATTTATACACTAACCCTCTTCACTTGCATTTATTTTCTCCATTTACAGATCTTAAATAGGAGTGTGTGTACTGGACCATTCCACATAATACAGGTGGAGTAAACTTAAGTATCCTGATATACTAGGGGTACATTGCAGAAAGGGAATCTAGCATAGGGATCCAACAGTCCTGATGAAAGACGGTAGAGAGAATTATCGAAGACAGGTTTACCTTGGGATCAGGGTTAGTAGCAGGGTTAGTTCCATTTGGCAAATAAATTTAAATCTGGAAGCGACCCTCTCTTTCCCTCTGTGGTTGAGGCCTGGAGACCCAGAAATGTTAATTAAACCGGGTACCTAGAGCGGGTTTATATATCTGTTTAGGTAAAGTAAAATGTTCGTTCCAAAGTTACAGGTTTATAGAAAGAATGGTGCTGCTTAGTCGATTCACCGACAGAGGTCCAAAAGCATTTTTCATGTGTGTGAAGATTAAAATAATCTTTTGGCAGCACGTCAACTGAACTAGTGGGCAGCAACGTATCTATATAGCAGCTCTGGCCATCATAAATTAAGGTCGTACATCATCTGGGCATTCGTATCGTGCAACAAGCACTTTTATTTGGGATACTCAGACTGGCTTCCTTTTCCATTCGACTATTACTGCTCTCCTGTCTTGGGCTCTTCCCAGGGATTTCTGAACATACCAAGTGTAGTGAACTTTAATATACATTTGTTTTTAACTGTACATTAGAGGATTTATCTGCAGTGTGCCTTCAGAGAACCGCACACAGCGTTCATGAATTGAATATGGACATGTGATTCTTGCTGGAGTGCCGAATGTCAGATCAGTAACTGCAACCCAATGTATGACGTAAGCTGTTGTATGCATCCAGGATGCTCCATATTAAGTTTGAGCCATGTGTATTTATAATTCTTTTGTGACATGTGTATATACTTGTTAAAAATCATGTCTCCTGAGAAAAAATATTTATAAAAATGCATTTGTGATAACATGTTTTATATTGAATAACAAAAAAGAAAAAATATATAAAATGCGAATAAAATAAGAAATAAAATGAAAACATGTTTATATTTCTGTTACTTGTTTTAAATTAAAAGGATGTATATTACTCTTGGATAATTAGGGCCATTGCTGGAACAACCTCCCTACAATATTTTCCAGCAGTAAGGCTTTATCATAGGACAGTGTTAAGCATTTGTTGTAGACACTCATTCAGCAATTCACACACTCAAAACTGAACTTCAGACCAATTGTTTTTGTATTAAAATATTCTTTTATTTATTTGATTTCCTAGAACCAAGCAAGCCTGTCACAGGTAAGTGATAAATACTTTGCAGTAAATATACAGTTGTAACACAGTTTGGATTGTAATTGTATATGCACTTTGTTTTGATTTACAGTAATGTCATTAAGAAATGCAATGCTTTGGAAATACAGTACATATACTTTGAATGGGCTTTTTTTAGGAAAATGACCAGTACATTACTTTCAGATCACTTTTGATACACAGTGTAGTATACCTGGATACTACACTAGGACATTTCCTGTAAACAGGTAAGTAAAATTGATTTTGTTAGTACAATTTTAAAAGGATTAATTAGATTTTCCAACTTCACACTTAGAAACATTTATAGAAAAATAGTCAATGTTATCTATCCTATGGAGGAAAATAGTGTTATTGGTTCAAAGGTAAGTACTTTGTTGTGAGAGTTGGTATTCTGGGGTTAGACTCAGGGGTCCCCCGGGGTCCAGGATACACTTTTGTTACACCCTCAGCAGCACTAGGGCGGCCAGGTGCAGAGTGCTGAGGCCCAATGTTATCCAATGGTGGACAAGTGGTCTCTGTTTGGTGGCTGCTGATGTGCAGGCCACTGTGTTGTAGGAGCAAAGCTCCTGGACTTAAGCTCAGGGCAAATGGGGGTTTAGGCCAGCACAAAAGTTGCACCCTCAGCGGCACTGGAGCGGCCGGGTGGAAAGTGCTGTTTTGGCGTTGGGTGTCCTGTAGCTTTCAATGGGGAGTCTCCGATTGCAAACACACTGCAGACTCGGGACGAAGGTCTTCTGGGAGCGACCACCACTTGGAGAGGTAAGTTGGGATGTTGGGGATTGGTTAGGCACTGTCGGTTGGACCACCCAAGGCCGTGGGCGTCTGGTGCAGGGGTGCCTTTTAGGGTCGGATTTTCTTACCAGCTCTTGGCAGTGGTTGTGGGGACCTTCTGGTTTGAGACTGCAGGTGTCGGCTGGAGACTTGAGGCAGGTCAGGGGTCGCCGGATCTCAGGTCAGGATCGCCAGGGAGACCTCCTCTTGGTGTTGGGCCACTCCAACTTGAGCCGTGGGCATTGGGTGTAGAGTGGTGCAAACTTGCGGATCTTTGCAGAGCTGGAGTCTGTTGTTGAACAAATCCGGTGTTCACGGGAGACAGAGTCTTCGGGATTGAAGGCAGGCAGGTCCTCTGGGTTTTTCGAGGGTACTGGCTGCTAGACACACCCGGGATTTCGCTGGAGCAGGTTCAAGGTGAGGACAGGCCAGTAGGGCTGGGGCCAAGTCAGTGGACGTCCTCTTCTTGTTAGCTTCGGCACCAGTTGCTGAAAGCAGCAGGTGGCCTGGGGAAGCTCACAAAGGCAGCAAGCCTTTGAAGCTTCCCCTTAGTGGACACTGCCCATCCTCGAGGAGGAGACTTGGCACCTTGTCCCAGGATGTGCATTGTTTCAGGCTCTCGACCCAGGAGTCCAGAAACTTGTCTGGTGGTGGCAGCTGAAAGCAGCTCCTCAGCCTGGACACTAGCGGTAGGGCGTTTTTCAGGGGCCCCCTGTGTGACTTTTTTCATTAAATCCCACACTGGCATCAGTGTGGGTTTAATGTACTGAGAAGCTTGATACCAAACTTCTCAGTTTTCAGTGTAGCCAATATGGGGCTGTGGAGTTTGTAATGACAGACTCCCAAGCACCATATACCCTTAATGGCAGCACTGCACGTGCAATGTCCAAGAATGGGCTTAGACACTGTAGGGGGTACAGAGATCATGCACCTGTACCCTCACCACTGGTATAGTGCACCCAGCTAGAGGGGTGACTTATCGATGGAAGAGCAGTGGGTTGTAGGCATGGCACACAGGGATGTGTGACATGTTGACTATTCACTTTGTTCTGCACCAACACAAGCAGCCTGCAAAGGTATTGTGTGTGTGTAAAGATACAGGGCCTCTAAGGGTGGCACAATAAGTGCTGCAGCCCTTAGAGGTCTTCCCTGGTCACAGTGCCCTGGGTACCTGTGGTACCATTTACCAGGGGCTGACCTGCGGCCAGAGATGCCAATTGGGTTTGGTTTTTAATGCAGGGAAAGAACATAGGCCCTGGGTACCTGATTGGCGGGAGCCCAGGGAACACTCAGTCAAAGCACACAAGCAGTTCAGCAAAAAGTGGGGACAACCATGCAGAAAGAGGGTACTTTCTCACAGTGTTACATAAAACTGGGGGATTGCAAGGTGTAAAAGTCACATATCATCTTCCATAGATCACTGTGCTATTATCCTCGCAATGCGCTCAAACATACACATAATAGACCTGCTAAACATATATGAGGACTTTGATCTGATGTCTCTTCTTGTGATATCACTTCCTGTAAAGTCGTGGCTTGTGATGCCACTTTCTATGATGTCAATTCCTGGGATGCCGTGTGTGATTTCATGCACCTTGATGTTGTATGCAGTGATGTCGCGCGCCGTGATGTCACTTGCAAGTTGCCTATCTAGGTTATTCCCCCCACTTCTTTTTTAGGACTTGTGCCCTGCCTGTGGGGGTGGCATTAAGAAGTTCATAATATTTTCTCGAATTTGTGCCCAAGACAGCCTTGTTACACCACTGTTTCTAGGCTCAGCCACTCCCTGTTGCTTCTCAAAGGAAAACAAGCAGTGCGCCCTGCCCTGTGGCCCTCATTATTTGCAGGGAGACCTGCAAGTACCAGTGGCTATTGTTTAAATACAAAACAATCATAACTGTGATGCTCCATTTTTTAGTTGATGATGAGTCAGTAGGATTAATCGCCTTGTCAACGCTTAGGAGACTTGCACGAAAATCCGATGTATAGCCGGATTATAGGTGTGCTCATTATCCAGCAGGATGTGCAGAAGTTAATGAATCACAGCTACCTCGCGTAAGTACCAGCTAACGAGATTTTCACCGTTTTGAGCTAAAAGCTTCTTTCTGAAGCCGAGTTCAGCTCCTATTTGGCCTCACTCAGCCTGGCAGCCTCCAGAGAAAGAAAGCGCTGTTGAAAGGGATCAAAACACAGAGCAGAAGTTGAATCCCTCAGTAAGGCCCTTCCGCAAGGGCGGGTGCTGAAAAACGCTCTTTTAAAGACGATATTTACTAGGAAGGTGACGGCCGAATGGAGTTTTCGAACATGAACCCCGCCTCTCTGACAGGAATGTGCATCAAGACCATCATGTGCGTCCTGGGTATTGTGGGGAACGCGGCTTTGATGTTTCACTCCATGCCAAAGGCACGCTGCCGATTTCAGCCGTACAAGCTGCTAATGACAAACCTGGCCGTCTCCAATCTTCTCACCAATTGTCTGGTGGACCTGCCAGACTCCCTGGTGGACATCTCTGGGAGTTGGTTTCTGGGGAAAACCTACTGCAAAGTCTTCCTTTTCACTCGTAACCTGTCCTCAACCAGCAGCATTCTCACAACCCTCATCATTTGCGTGTTCTGGTTTCGTAAGCTGGTGGCTTCCAGGCCCGGGAGCAACCACCTCACTCGGGCTGGAGAGCTTCGTCTTGTGATCATGGCAGCCAGCCTGTCATGGGCTGCTGCGCTCCTATTCAGTGCGCCCCTCATTTACTTCTCTTCACTGCAAACGGATAAACCCACTCACCACGAAGCAGCTCTCGCTACGTCAAATGGTTTAAAGGAGCTCCAGTGTCGGGAATACTTCCCCTCCCCGTCCCACAAATATATGTACGAAGTAATCTACATGACTTTCGCCATCATCTCGCCCATCATGCTGATGATGTTCACCAACGTCAAAATGCTCGTCGTTCTGCTGCGCAACAGGAAGCGAGTGAAAGCCATGAGGCGCTGTCCAATGAGGCGAGGCGCTCCGTCCTCAGTGGCCGGAAGTCTCGGCTGCCGGGTGAGTGGAGGCTGCAGCGTCTCTGTCAACCCCGTCACCTCTACCTGTGGTGGTGTGGTGCAGTGCAGCGCCCCGGACCCGTTGTCAGCCTCCCACTGCAATATCGAGGAAGCCCTGCAGATCCGGAGAGTTCTCTTCGAGGTGGATTCAAGCGGGCCGTACACCTATCTGTCAGCAGCGCATGGGTTAGTCTCATTTAGAGCAAACGCTTGCCTGAAAACCTTTGCAGTGAGAAACCGCCATATCTGTGGTTTGGGAGCGAACTCGGCCTCAGGTTTGGAGGAGAGTCCTCTCAAGCCTACCATATTCAGCATCTCAGAGCTCCACGCACCAAAGCCGAGTCGGGTGGACTTAACTGTGGACTTTCCTACCTTACAAGAAGGAGCTAGACAGCAATCCGAACCAGGTGACCCGCAGATGCACGGCACTGTAGTAACGACGCCTGCTGTAAAGATTGTGGAGGTGGTTGGTGTTTCCGAGGAGATGGTAGCTTCCCACCATGTCCAAGCCTCATACCCCCTTCCGTTGTTCTGTTCCCTGGAGGATCGCGATTCTCAATGTGCAGCACTGTCAAAGCCGACAGTGCCCCTGTGCCCCCTGGCATTAGAGGCAACCGCGCCGCTGCACGCGGCTCAGCAGACTCCAGACCCCACCTCTCCTCAGCGCCGCAATTTTGACCGGGACAGAGTACCGCGCAGCAGTCCTGCGCCGAGCGTGCATTTCCGCGCCACTTTGAGCATCACGGCGGTCGTTGGGGTGTTTTTCTGCAGTTGGGCAACTCATTTGGCTTTACGAATAACAAGCAATGTGGATGAGACCAAGGTCTTTCTTGAGGTCGCGAATCAGATGGCAGGCTCGTACACCTCTGTCATTCCTTTCATATTTCTATACGGGATGAATAAATGCACCTGTGGCTTCTGGAAGTAAACCTCTGGAAGCGACCCTCTCTTTCCCTCTGTGGATGAGGCCTGGAGACCCAGAAATGTTAATTAAACCGGGTACCTAGTGCGGGTTTATATATCTGTTTAGGTAAAGTAAAATGTTAGTTCCAAAGTTACAGGTTTATAGCAAAGAATGGTACTGCTTAGTCGATTCACCGACAGAGGTCCAATAAAAGCATTTTTCATGTGTGTGAAGATTAAAATAATCTTTTGGCAGCACGTTAACGGAACTATTTTGCAGCAACGTACCTATATAGCAGCTCTGGCCATCATAAATTAAGGTCGTACATCATCTGGGCATTCGTATCGTGCAACAAGCACTTTCTTTTGGATACTCAGACTGGCTTCCTTTTCCATTCGACTATTACTGCTCTCCTGTCTAGGGCTCTTCCCAGGGATTTCTGAACATACCAAGTGCAGTGAACAATACATTTGTTTTTAACTGTACATTCGAGGATTTATCTGCAGTGTGCCTTCAGAGAACCGCACACAGCGTTCATGAATTGAATATGGACATGTGATTCTTGCTGGAGTGCCGAATGTCAGATCAGTAACTGCAACCCACTGTATGACGTAAGCTGTTGTATGCAATCGAGGATGCTCCATATAAAGTGCTTGGGTGAGATGCCTGCCCACTTCAAGAACATCTTGTACACCAGGGTTCTACAAGTCTGTCCTGGAGGTCCGGATGCATGCCAGATTTTTAAGATAACTACATTTATCTAAAATGGGGATATGTTAAAAATCGGGCATGGGTCCCGCCCTCCAAGACTCAATTGGAGAGCCCTGCTGTACACCAAAAATTGGATTTGATAAGATTATTCCAAACTTCCTATAAATTTCCGACTTTTTTGGGGATTTGCAAAAAATCCCAGGAGTGCTCCTATAAATCTTCGACTGTCCTATATATCCACGAGTTCTTTAAATCCCACAATTTACATAATCAAACTGTCCACTTAGTGGATAATCTCCATGAGTAAATCACGTGGAATTGTGCGGACAATTAACTTCTTAAAATATTTTCATCACAGGAAACTTGTACCAAAAAGAAATCAGTTCATCCTCACCTGCATTAAATGCGGGGGTGTCCTGTTCCCTTATCCAGGAGGGAAATACACTGTCATATCCTACAGCACTGGCCATTTCCACATCTGCCCTGTGTGGCAGTACACAATAAATCGATAATGTATGTGCAGGAGGTAGATGGATGTAGTGCCAGAGGCAAGAAGAAAGTGTACATAGGCACTCCCATAAAGTAAAAAAAAAAAGGAAGTGGGGTTTGGGGTAGGTATCTTCCCATGGGCAATCCCATACAATATACAGATTTAATAACACAAATCAAAGGGACGGGAAGCAGATCGTGGAACCAACAATTCAAAGCATCTGTTTTCTCTACTAGCTCCTGTTTCAATCCTTTTCTGTTGCAGTTGTTCATAAAGTGCTATGCTGCCATTGTTGCTAGATACAAGCTGTAAAAATACGGAAAATACATGTATATTGAAAATAACTCGAGGGCACGTTTACATGAGGAGCTGTGATCGTCTTTATTAAATAAATCCCTTTGAACAGTTCTTACAACCACACACAAAAAGGCACTCATATGCTTCCTTTAAATCCCTGCATGAGGGGTTTAATGTCTCCAAACTGAACGCAGAGTGTTGTAGAAACAAAATTAATTTAGTTGCAAAAGCAAAATGAACAAAGTTTAAGACTCGTGGAGTGACTCGGGAAGTGAAGAAGCTGAGCGTCGGTGTAGGCAGAGACCTAGCTGTCTCTCCCCGCCTCACCTGGAAGAGAAAGATTGCAGTTTGATTGTTAAGCCACGCTATCATATCACACATATCCTCATTCTGTTACCTCTTACTTTGTGATCCCTGGTACATGAATGTGTCACCCTGTGCTTCAGCTCTTGTGTCAGCCACAATTGTGGGCAGGACAAACTTCGAAAATAACACTTTTAAAAATTACCCTTCACAATATTCGGTTCTAAAAGTAAATACTTCTAAAAAGGAACACTTCCCAAAGTGTGTGTTAAAAAAACATTGAAGTAAGGACAGTGTGAAGGGGTCGATGGGTTGAAGGATTATTATGGTTTACGTTTTTTTAGTATATGGGTTAGGAATATTGGGTTAAAGTAATATGTTCATGCGCTTCAGGTATAGGGTTAAGGGTTTTGCTGTCTAGAGTTAGGCATTAGGGGTTGTACAATACAGTGGCTTAAGGTATGGGATTATGGAGTAATGGTATAGTAGGGTTTGGGGTACAGAGTATAGGGATATGGGGATAAGGGTTATGAATATAGAACTAAGAGTTAACGGTTTGGGGAATAGGGATCGGGTCTATAGAAACACAGGGGTATAGGGTTATGGATTAAAGTTATAGGACATAAGGGTATAAAGATGCTATGGGTAAGCTTGTACAGATAAGGTTGTAAACCATAGAATTTTACAGATGGGAACGAACCCTAAAGGGAGAATTGTCAGACTCAGAGTGGCAAAAAGTACTAGCCTCCTCCCAAAATTTTCTAGGAATACCAGAATAGAAATCTATCCAATTTAATTACATACACATGAACTGTATGACCACGCAGGATACAGGTTACATATGGAGGTAAACCTCGCCCCCTTCCTAGGTGCAGAAACCTGTATGCAGATTTTTCACATTCGGTATGGGAATGCCCACGACTGCAACCTTACTAGGAAGAGATACTGTCCGCTATGGGTCTAATACTTTGACGATCCCCCCCTCCTCGTTCCCTGGAGGCATGTATCCTGCGGCTATACCCGAGGCCGGACTCCAAGAAAGTAGGCACTAGGTTTCTGGACCTGAATGCGATTAGCCAAACAGCGAATAGCAATACATTGGAAATCAGCAGAGGGTCCACAGGTTAAAGTTTGGAAGACAGACGTAACACAATGGGCAAGAGCAGAGGAAAGGGGCATTGACTTGGGAAGAAGCTAGAGGGGTAAGACTTCATCTGATAGTAGATCTGTGGACAGAAGTATTGACAACTTGGGAACACCCAGAACAGGACATCAGAACTGACCCAGATGTAGGAACGGATGCATCTGACGTGGAGGAACTCGGGTTGCCAACAGAACACACAGGTGACCCACAAAACAGCTAAAAGGAAGAAAGGCCACACATGGATAAGACCATCAGTAAGACAAAAAGGAGATTCCCTCTGTTACCCGCTGGGCCCCCACCCCGTTCACCACACTACACCGACTAAATATTACAATAAAAGACTAACTTACGAGATTGCTTGACACCCTGGCCACCCTCCAAGCACGCCTTCTAACACTCTCCTTGCTTCTCCCCCCTTTCTTTCCCTTTTTTGATTTCAAAGATCTATGGTATATGTTAATTTGTGAAGTATATTTATAAGGCAAAGCATACTACCAATGTAAATCATAAACAACAAATGTACCCCTAGCTCTTCTAAAGCACGGCATACTGTACTTCAACATGCCATAGAGATGTATCTAATGTTTACAACAGCTTTAATTTATATGATAGGTGACACCCTAAAGAATAACTACAAACTGGAAGTATAGAGGACATGAAACATAAGGGGACAGATAAAGCGAACATAATATATAATGTGAAGATGCAGGATATATTGAATGTATGATTTTATATGCAATACTACTGCCTGTGAATAATACTTAAATGCCTATTATAAAAAGTAAATAGACGCCTTAGCATTTAAAGGTTAAGGGCATGGAGTAAGAGACTGAGTGTATAAGGTTTTTTTCAAAGTGTTTTATTGGCATTTCAAAGTTTAAGCAATAAGTACAAGTGACTGGCAATTGCCAGGATGATATATAACGTACACATAACAGTAGGTCAGCTGGTACAGCATTATCATGGATACTCACAGTCTCACTTTACACATGTTGCAGCAAGATACACAGTGCCTGTATTCTCGGCCAATGCAATGTGGCCATTGAGTACATATGTTAACCATCCTAAGAACCAAATGGAATACTGTGGCAAAAAAGGGAAATACGATTGGTACAAAAAACAGTTGGGGTGTATCCCTTGAAAATAGATACTCAGCACTATCAGATCTCAATGAGTGCGACTGACTTCATGGGTCAGAAGCTGCTGTTGATTACAATTCACCCAGCCTCACAAACACCAAGTCAAGTAGTGTCAAGGGTAGCCCCAAATCTACTTCTAATAATCCCAGTAGCAACAGGACACGCAGTTTATTATCTAATTTTGGGCTAGGACCCAGTAGGCAAAATGTAGTGCCGTCCCAGGATACAGCCATACCAGATAACAGAAGTCTAAACCTCTTATCATGGAACCTTGCTGGAATTTCTAACAAAACGATTTCCCCAGAATGGTGTGAGTTCATAGAGCACCACGACATAATCATGTTTCAGGAAACCTGGGCAGTGAACCCAGTTTATCGGCATGGTTTCCTAAATTTTTATGTCCCAGCAAAAAAGAACCCCTAAGGGCGGCCATCAGGGGGATTGATTATCTGGGTGCGCCAATCGTTGCATTGTAATATCCAGGAAAGATCCCTCAATAATAGTGACATACTATCAATTAAGGTTACCTGGGCCAATGGCCAAGAGATGGCCATTTATAACATATACGCTAGGGGAGTTGCAGGGGGAAAAATCTCAGAGGTAATAACAGCACTTGATAATGATCTTGAGCTCTTTCCATCTCATCTTTCTATCTTGGTGGGTGGAGACATGAATACGACCTTCAAACCTTTGGGGTTTGGAGGACGGTGAAATGTCCCTAGAAGAGGATAACAAACGGGAATCCCCCAGTTGGAACTACCATTGGTCAAGAGATGGTCTGAGGTAGCAATTCAAATCAAGAGCTTGTGCTTAGCAAGGGGCTTAAGAGCAGCTAATGGGCGCACCCCGTCTGACCGACGGGGCGTTCACACATTTGATAACAGAAGGGCAAAAAGTCGAATAGATTATATCCTAGTGGATGTGAGGGATTGGCACAGGCTGGTAGATATGAGTATCACATCTAGACTAGAGAGTGACCATAATCCACTATGCTTGATCATACAATTCAACCAGGGGGTGCCAGCTCCAAGCCCGGAAAGGGGCGCAGTCACTCTGGATATTATCTCTACAAATAACCAACGCCATGTAAGGTGGGGCAGACTGATAGAGAAGCCAGAGATGCTAGAAGATCTAAGGAAGTTAGTTGTCTCTGAGATTAACATTATGAAAGAATATTGTACCGAACCCAACTTTTCCAAACTTATGGAGGGGGCACACACTGAGTTTTTTACCAAAATTCAGTGCTTTTTTTAAAACCAGTAGGCCAAAAAAAGGTGGTAAAATCACCCACAAAACAGGGGTGGTATGATCAAACATGCAGAAGAGCACGACAGAAACTTAGTCTTCAGCTAAGGAGTCAAAATAGAGAAGGAGTGAGGAAGGCCAGGGACGTCTACAGAAAAGCACAAACCAAAGCGAAAAAACTCTTGGACGAAAAACATTGGCTTGACCTTAAATCAGCATGTGCAGCTAAAAAGCAAAAAGAGTTCTGGGCAATCGTAAAATGGGACAAGGTGGTGGTGGTGGTGGGGGGGGGGGGTAGCTGAGCGTCCACAAAATAACGTAGCAAAGAATTTATGGATTGACTTCTTTAAGCCACAATATGCATGTAATCTGGACACAGGCCAATATCCACCTCCCCCAATAGTCTTCTTCAAAGGCGAAGTGTTTACCCTGGGTGATGTAAATATAGCGATGGATGGGGTGACTGGGGGCGCCAGGAATGGACGGAATACCGGCCGATGTATTCTTAAGCGACCGGGCTTCATGGTGCCAATACTTTGTCTGGCTAGCAAATTCCATCGCCCAAGGAGCTTCCATACCCAATTCATGGAAGGGTGCGGAGATCATCACAGTCTTCAAAAAAGGTGATAAGACACTCCCAAATAATTACAGACCCATCAGCCTAATTGATTCTGCACAAAAACTGATGGGTCGGTTGATACAAAACAAACTACAAGCATGGATAGATGAGAAGGATGTTCTCTCCCCCTACCAAGCCGGCTTTCGCCCCCTAACAAGTTCTGTTGACCAGGTCTTTTACTTTTTAACTTTGTATTGGAGAAACGTGACCTTGATCAATGGTCCACTGTATGCCGTATTTGTTGACCTGAAGTCAGCATTTGACTTAGTCCCGCGACAAAAATTGTGGAGCGTCCTCGCGGAAATTGGTATCAGCCCCGAATTATTGACATTGTTAGTCCGCATGCATGAAAATAACTACGCTAGGATCAGGTAGGGGGCCCAGGGCGAGGTAACTGATTCTTTCCCTGTCGAGCGTGGGGTTAGACAGGGATGCGTCCTGGCACCCACATTATTCTCATTATATATTAATGGCATAGTGGACTTCCTGAAGAAATCCCCTACGGATGCCCCAGTACTTGACGGGGTTCGTGTACCAGTATTAATGTTTGCTGATGACACGTTGCTGGTATCACGAACTCCTAGTGGCCTTCAGGAGGCAATTAATGCTTTCGGGGATTTCTGCCAGGCTTGGAATTAAACACTTCAAAGACTAAGTTTATGTGCATGAATACAGCCAAGCCATATAGGGGCACAATAACTTTCACAGGGGCCGCCTTAGAACAGGTGGATGCTTTTACATATCTTGGTATCTCCTTACAGGGCAATATGAAATGGAAGTCCCATATTGACTCAGCAGTTTTAAAGTTCCATCAACTAGCAGGGGCTTTAGCACTTAAACATAAATCTTCACTAACCAAACCTATCCATCCTGTGTTAGAGATTTACAGTATGAAGGTGTAAATGCCTGTCTGTATGGTTCAGAGTTGTGGGTTTTTTCTAACTTGAGCGTTTTGTCCTCTGCCGAGAACACGTTTTTGAGACGTCTGGTTGGCGTTCCATAGAGCACACCAACAATCCCCCTGTTGTATGATCTGGGGAGGAAGAAGATTGAGGACCTGGCTCAATTGCGCCCATTGTTATTCTGGAGGCGAATAATGTCAACGCCGGAGCTAGGTCATTATGCCTCCGCCCTCATGGACATTATTAAGAAAGACCGATTCCATACAATAACATGGCTCAACGAGATCCAGAACCTCTTAACAAACCTCCACCTAGACCATCTATGGACTAACACTGACCCAACTGCCTTCCCATCAAAGGAGATTGTGAAAAAAATGTACTGGGATATGACTCTGCTATCTGTGTAGACCTCTAACTCACATTCCATGTTAACATCCCGGTATTTGGAAATCAAATTTGCTCCATTGTGTGAACAATACTGGGATTTTATTACAATACCTATGGATAGAAAATTGTAATTTCAATTTAGAGCTGGTAGTTTGCCCCTTAACGCTTTCACACAAAAGTGGTGGCCTAGTAATGTTAATACATGCAACAATTGCAAAGATTTGGTTGAAGACACCTCGCATTTTTTGTTTGTCTGCCCTCTTTATGCTTCTCCCAGAAGGAGATGGTTAAAACCAGCGTGCCAGAACTTAGGGACACGTAGGTGCCAGGAAGCACTTAGAATTTTGGGATCAAATAGCTCCCCTCCTTTAGCAATTGCAGTAGCAAAATATCTGGGATGGGCATGGATCATTCGCACTCGCACTTTAGCCAGTGGAGCTAGAGGAAATGTATTGTGATTTTATGTAGACTAATTATTTAATTAATCATGTGAAATGAATTGGAGTTTTTAGCACTAAATGCATTCCTTTTAGTCATGATTCGTCAGCGTTTTGAATTTAATGTGTGTTTTAAAATGCGATTGCATTTTAGAATAGTATTTACTGATGTATAGGATAGGGTGTCTATGATTTTATGACAATGCTGTCGAATAAAGCTTTTGGAAAAAAAAAAGTTAAGCATTTTACATGAATGATTGGCAAATGATGTGGGTATTCAGGTGCCTGGTAGAAAAATCAACAAATGTACAAAAACAACGAAACAACTAAAACAAACTCGAACTTCCTGATTGGTATAACATGTTCTGTATTGTAGTGCCTTATATCTTTCCCCATGTGAAATGTGTGATGTTTGGGATCGCTGGTTCGTCCCTTATAACTCTCAGCATGTACTTAGGGTGTAGCGGTTCCGGGGCTCCAGTTAGAGACATTTATCCACTTTAAGTGCACGGGGTAGGGAATCACACCTCTTGAACCACAGCGGATTGCAGTCTCAGGGCAGGCGCTCATCAGATTTTGTTTCTATTTTTTCACGATACTCATCCCAAAATGTGAACCATTACCTCAGTACGCCTCTGTTAGTAGAGCTTGACAACACCCCCACCTCCGCATAGGCAAGACGTTCAGCTTTCTTCCTGTCGCAAACTGAGGGCATCATTGCAGCCATCTAGGCAATGGCATGTGTGTTTTTGCAAGAATGAGAGCCAGGTCTAAAAGTTGCATACGCATCTAGGGGCATATGTACAAGGGAAGTGGCAGAGTGAGGCGTTAGCCTTCCTGGCTTAACGCCTCACTCCACCACTTCAGAAACACAGGGCTGCACCATATTTACAAAAATGCGTAGCCCTGTGTTTCCCCCTGCGCTGGCCTAGCGCCAACGCAGACACCCTTGCAACATGGTGCAAGGGTGTCTGTGTGCATGGCAAGATTGTTTATGTGCAGGAACGTCCTTCCTGCACTTAATCTTTAAATGCCGCTTAGTAACTTCTATGTGTGCTGCTTTAAGGCAGCACACAGAAGTTGCAAAACAGCATTACAAAAAAAAAATTACTGTTCAGGTGCAGGAATGGGGACTTTCCTGTACATAAACAATCCTTGGCCTTTTGCTGTTTTCATGTGTGCTGCACAACGCAGCACACATGAAAACAGCAAAAACGAGAAGTTTACCATTTCTCCTCTTTGGGCCAGGGTAAGACCAGGTCTTCCCTGGTCTTAATTCTGACGCTGTCTACTATTTACGCTTCCTTTTGTAAATAGGAGGCCGTGTCAGAATCAATGGGTGTTGTGGTGGAACGCCCACCACAATTCCCGTTGCCTTCCCCTTTCATGCTAAGCCTAGCACAAAGTGGGGCCTTATTTACAAGGCAGTGTTAAGCCAAGGCGAGGCCACTAGCACCATCACAACGTCAAATGAAAGTGACGTTGTGATGGTGATAGGGGCTTGTACATATGCCCCCCTAGTTTGTTTTCTGTGGGTGAGCACTCAGAGGAGGCACGTGACTGGTGGGGTCCTCTGGTGTCAGCCATTAGTCACTTCCGTTAAATCACGTATTACGATGTCCCAGAAGAGCAATGACCGCGAACGTCGCAATGCCATATTGAGCAAGTCCACTTCAATCTCGGAACATCTGGGGCAAGCCATTGTAGTACCTGGGCACACTTTAGCTATCTGTTTGTTTTGATTTCAGATACGCATGTATGTAATTTAAAATGCGTATAGCAAAACCTGGAATTTCTGGATATAAATTTAACCGAGTTAAAACATTGTGGCCATGCATTGTCGCTAAGTTCCTCTCCCAATCCCTGCTTTCGCCACTCTTTCAACGGCGCCAAGTAGAGGCATGTGACCGCTTTTCTGCTGGTACCACATGTCAGTGCCACCTGCAGAGGTTGCGACACAACAGGATCTGCATTTCCGCTCTGCCACTACCCTGCCGCCAGCTGGACTATGGCAGCATGAAGCAGGAACTGACCAGGACCCAGTCCAAGTATCTTGTGTATAGTGTTGAAGGACCACACGTATCAGTCTTCATACATATCTTCCCAAGTGAGCACGTCCTCTTCCACCCATGTGTAGAAATACAACAATGTCTCCACTGGGAATCATTTAACAATGGCAGTTAAATAAGTTGACAAACAATACAAGTTCCCTTTTCATCAAATCAAAAAAAGAAGAGACTTATGTCTCCAAGACTTTACAGAAGGCGCTTAGGGTGAGCCAACAACATATCACAAAGTTGTAAAGGGATCACTGAATTTACAATCTATTTCACTAGTCCTTAGTGGTCAACATTCTAACAGACTTAGTTTTATAAACATGTAAACACTTGAGGCTGTGACTTATGTAAAAAAGGTTTATTATTTATTATAAATTGTTTTCTGTTCCAACCGCCTTGCGGAGCATGTACATACATTTATTCATAAAAACGATTTTAATATATTAAAAACACATTGTCTGACATTAAACAAAATATAGTTAAAAACAGGGTGCACTTTACTGTGCAACAAATTTATCACACAAACAGAAATTGTCGACGCGGCGTTTCGGTGATATTATGTCTTCACCTTCTTCAGGACAGTATGATATTTAAAATCACTTGAGTGTGTGTTGTTGGTAGGTTAATCGCTTTTTTAGGAAATTGGCGATATCTAACCATCTGGATTTTCTCAATTTCTTTCTTAAAATAAACTATTTCATGGTAGGAGAGGGTCAATAATAATCCGCTGCTCCGTGGTTGTAAATAGATAAAACAACTGCCTGGAATGGTTGGCAGGCAAGGCTTATGCAGAGGACGGTCTGGCCTTCCACATCCCGGTATTCCTTTTATAATTGTTTATGACCTGAGGCTCCCAAATTGTCTTTTAGGGTGCCTGCTCTCGTTTTAGATGAGCAAAGATTGTCGCTTTTTTAGGAAATTGGCGATATCTAACCATCTGGATTTTCTCAATTTCTTTCTTAAAATAAACTATTTCATGGTAGGAGAGGGTCAATAATAATCCGCTGCTCCGTGGTTGTAA
Organism: Lissotriton vulgaris; assembly: GCF_964263255.1. Lineage (NCBI taxonomy): Eukaryota > Metazoa > Chordata > Amphibia > Caudata > Salamandridae > Lissotriton > Lissotriton vulgaris. Next base: position 339,881,140 of record NC_141689.1, read on the forward strand.
ATAGATAAAACAACTGCCTGGAATGGTTGGCAGGCAAGGCTTATGCAGAGGACGGTCTGGCCTTCCACATCCCGGTATTCCTTTTATAATTGTTTATGACCTGAGGCTCCCAAATTGTCTTTTAGGGTGCCTGCTCTCGTTTTAGATGAGCAAAGATTGTCTGCTGTCTTCAGGAAGAGATTATCTTGTTAATTTGTCGAATCTTCTTGTGCTTTCCGGGTGTTCTCCTCCGCCGTCGTGCAAGTGGTCTCGACTTGCACGACGGCGGAGGAGAACACCCGGAAAGCACAAGAAGATTCGACAAATTAACAAGATAATCTCTTCCTGAAGACAGCAGACAATCTTTGCTCATCTAAAACGAGAGCAGGCACCCTAAAAGACAATTTGGGAGCCTCAGGTCATAAACAATTATAAAAGGAATACCGGGATGTGGAAGGCCAGACCGTCCTCTGCATAAGCCTTGCCTGCCAACCATTCCAGGCAGTTGTTTTATCTATTTACAACCACGGAGCAGCGGATTATTATTGACCCTCTCCTACCATGAAATAGTTTATTTTAAGAAAGAAATTGAGAAAATCCAGATGGTTAGATATCGCCAATTTCCTAAAAAAGCGATTAACCTACCAACAACACACACTCAAGTGATTTTAAATATCATACTGTCCTGAAGAAGGTGAAGACATAATATCACCGAAACGCCGCGTCGACAATTTCTGTTTGTGTGATAAATTTGTTGCACAGTAAAGTGCACCCTGTTTTTAACTATATTTTGTTTAATGTCAGACAATGTGTTTTTAATATATTAAAATCGTTTTTATGAATAAATGTATGTACATGCTCCGCAAGGCGGTTGGAACAGAAAACAATTTATAATAAATAATAAACCTTTTTTACATAAGTCACAGCCTCAAGTGTTTACATGTTTATAAAACTAAGTCTGTTAGAATGTTGACCACTAAGGAGTAGTGAAATAGATTGTAAATTCAGTGATCCCTTTACAACTTTGTGATATGTTGTTGGCTCACCCTAAGCGCCTTCTGTAAAGTCTTGGAGACATAAGTCTCTTCTTTTTTTGATTTGATGAAAAGGGAACTTGTATTGTTTGTTGACATTTAACCCCCTCCCTTTTCACTAAGGGTTTCTCCTTCCTAATTTGAAGTTAAATAAGTTGTACACATCATAAGAAACAGGAGAAAAAAGAGAAAGGGAGACCACAACGGGAAGGGTCAAGTGGACCAATTATTATTGTAGGTAGTTATAACGGCACTACATTATAATTAAATGTATGGTGACCATAAAACAGAAGTGGGCACTGGACGTGCTAGTGACAAGTGACGGCGCAGTGATACAAGGGTTAAAAAATAGCAGCGTGAACAGTGATAGAAAGTAACAGAATGTGGTCAATAGTACAAAACAATTCTATATGCCCGGAAAATTGTGCAGCCACCGTGAGCCAGAGAGGGAACAGGAGCGGGACAGGACTTCAGGTCCCAGGCTCCCTTGCGGCCGACATTGCCGCCGATGCCCGCATCACGCGCCCGGAGCCGCTTTAACACCCCTGCAGGGCTCCCACAGCGCGGGACGCGCGCGGGCGTGTCCGGGTCAAGGGCAGGCCCGTCTGCGCCCTTCAATGACAGGAAGAGGCGGGCCCGGTCTCTTGGTTTCCGGACTACGAACACCCATACTACTGGCCTGCTACACCTGCACAAGTAAGCACACTTTTTAATGTAAGTCAATCCCTCTGACATGAAGGTAAATCTGAAACAACTGGGGGGGTAAGGTGGCCACCCCAAAAACTGTCTAACTCTACACTTGACTGCTTCTTATTCGGGCTGCAAATGTCATTGATACGGAGATCCAAGTTGCAGACCGTCGGTTATCTGTGGGAGGGGGACGGTTGGTCATATCACTGACCCACCCATTGTGGTTGATTGGCTGGCTGCTTAAATGAATGATACTGGCCAAAATAACCATGCATCCACGTTAAGCATAGTGGTTTAATCTCCTGCCCAGCAGCCCTGTTCACCACCTCCAGTTTCACCAGCACGCAACATGTTAGGCAAAAGGAAAAGAAAGGTAAAACACATGGCGCCCACACGGTGTACATGGACTAGATCCAGAAAAAAGCTCCAGGCCCCAAGCCCAGAAGCCCCCGCAGAACCATTACAAGGATCACCCATCAGAAATGGCTCCTACCCACCATTGCCCTCTCACTCTGAGGAAATCTCCCTATAGCTCACTGCAGCGTTAACATCCTTTATAAAAGACACAGTTACCAAGAGCCTTTTACCAATTCTAGCCAAACTTGATAAACTGGAATCAACTGTGGAACTTATGCATCTTTGGTTGTTTCATTAGGGGCTGGGGCCAAGAGGAAAGTAGCGGTTGGAGGATCAGATCATGGGGGGAGTGTAACCTCTGCCGAGGGGCCCTCTACAACATGTGATGATTTATTAACCTGCTCTGTGAATAATGGTCCTCCTAGAAATGTTACTAGTGTAGCAGCACAAAAGCACCAAGATGTACCAGATACCAGCGCAAAGCAAGCTCGCCCTCTAACAAAACCAGGCCTGGTCCCCCACCCGTAACTAATAATGGGAGCAGTATGGGCACTAACCAACAAACATCCCTATTATTGCCTCACAAAAATGTATAAGCTAATCGAGATGATAAGGTGACTCTTCATCTTCAACCCAAGTGTTGTCCCTACGTGGCAATCCTCACCAATGTTCCTACCCTACAGGAAATCCAAATTGAATCACAGACCCGGCTGAAGAACAAAGTCTGCCACTGGCTATCATTGAATACAATTTTTTTTAAATACGAACTATCATGATATTTTGTACGTAAGGCGGGTTAGCTGGGTTGGGCCGCTTTGCAAGTCCTTTCCTAGAGACTGTATTGTTATAAACTGCATCCCTCCAACTCTAGCTAGCCGGCTGCTTGGTAGGGGGGCCTTATTTAACAAACCAGAGGTTGGGTCTTGAGGTCAACATTTTACCACTTGGGTTCTTTTATAGGCATCTTGAATGCAGAGGGAGGAACACTTTGGTCACTAATCCACTTAGTAAGATGACCCGTATGTTCCAGGAGGTCTCCCCGCTGGAATTAAGAAATAGATACCATCTCCGGAGCGATTTAGATTCCCAAGATTGACTACATATAGCATTTCCACTTCCATCAGTCACTCCTGAGGAATTATCCACCAGCAGTCTGATGATACCCCTGTGCTCCTCATTAAAAACGATTCTGTCCAAAGTGACTGACCACTAAAGAATCGCAATCACCATCACCTACTAGAGACCGAGGGAGAAATGAACAACATAGGACACACACACGAACCTTTATTAGAACTCCAGGACTTGAAAATCTTATCCTGGAATGTTGCAGGCATAAAGTCTAAATTAACCGACCCGACTAATGCAAGGTAGTGGACGATTTCCATTTATGCCTACTGCCGGAAAACTGAGCGGTAGGACGTGTTCATAGGGTGGTTTACCCCACATATAGCATTGAAGCCAAGCAGTCCACTGTCGGCCACCGAGCGGTTGTCCTCCTTATTTGGGTCAAAAACACATTAGCCTGTACAATCAAGGGTCTACACCTCGGCTCAGAGGAAATTCATGAACTGGAATTATCTTCTTGTAAAGGGAACACACAAGTTAGGCTATTTAACATCTATACTCGTTTCAATAACCCCCACAAGTCATCTAGTACAATAACAACATTAACTAATTACCTTGATTCAGTTCAGGGGAATCACTGACTCATAATTGCAGGTGATTTCAATACAACCTTTGAACCTGTTGACTATTTACATGATCTTATTTAAGACGGAGACAAAGCCAGGGGGATTGCAAAGCTCCAGATACCATCCATCAAGAAATGTACTAGGGTGGGGCAACAGGTTTTATCACTTACTATTGCATTTGGGGTCCGTGCCTGTAACGGCCGTACAGACTCTGACAGAAAAGCATGCCACACATTCAAGAGGGGCGCAACCAAGACCAGGATTGATTATATCCTTGTTGATCTTGAACTTTGGGCCAGTATTAAAGATACGGCTGTACTGATCTGGGAAGACAGTGATCATAATGCTCTGGCTCTCACTCTGTCTGGCACAGCTTTATTGTATGGACATCCTTTGCACAAGAGTGCCTCGGTAATCACTAGTAATAACAACAAATGAATCAAATAGCCCATGATTCTGGCTGACCCAATCGCTCTTTCCAAAATATATTCGGTGGTGGAGCAGACCCTCTCAGATCTGAGTAATATTGCTTCTGGGTTAGATGACATTATGGAGTCAATAATACTTTTATTTGATTTTGTTAAAAAAAATCGCAAAAGCACGTTATACACAATGATTTAAAAGTGGTGGTTTGAGAGATGCAAAGGATAAAAACATTGTGTCGTCATTACTCAATCCTCATCAACAGTTGAAATAAGAAATATTACATGTATAATCAGTGCAGTTTAAAAATGCTAGGATATTCATTGAGGAGAGATCAGAAAATAGTGCAGGAGCGGGTGAGGAGAGACCAATCAGTATTGTAAGAGCCACTCAAGTTGATTCTTGTGTTTTATCCAGTTCTTTGGCTGCCATTTCCCAAAATGTAATAGCTTTGCAGGACAGTTGGATAGACAAGCCTCCAAGGCATTCTATGACAGCTGCTCTGCATGTCCTTAATTGGTTTTTCCTGAAAATCTCACAAAGGACAATTTTTCGGGTTTCTAGAAGCGAGGGGCAGGTGCATCGGAGGTGTAATAATGTCTCTTCTCCCTGGCCACATAATCAGCATTCTTTCGTCGGCCATATACTCTTCCATTTCGGGGTAAAGTCCTTCGTGGGGAAGTGCCCCAATCGTAGCATCGTCAGATAGTGCTTTTTATGATGTGCGAAGTGTTCTGATAAATATTGTTGTGGTTTCAGCGTCTGATAAGATTGAATCACAGCCCATGCGTGGTTTTTTTTTGCAAATGCAGTTTTGTCCATTAACAAAGAAATTCGTTTGGTTGCAATGTTCACAACATTTTTTAACATGGAGTAGGAGGTGATTGTGTGCCAGGCCTCATCGAGGTGTAGGTCTGCAAGTGATTCTTTTAGTACGGTGACAATGGAATTATTTTACCTCGCTTGCTGTTCAATTTCTGCCCAGCAAGAGTGGGCTAAGGTATTTTCTTCCGCTTACCTCATCTGCCAGTAATATTTGGCCACCGCTCCTCATCATGCTGGTTTCTGGTTTTTAAGCCCATATTCCAGTCGAATCTGTGACTGGGAGATGTGCTGGGGGATTGAGAACTGACTCTTAAAAAGACTCCACTGGGCTTGGTTTAAGGTGGCAGAATCTTTTGTATTCATCAATTCTGACCCGTATGATATAGTTGGAATGAATTTTGCTGTAATTACCTTTAGCAAGTGACCAGTTGAACAGCCTTTTAACTTCCTCTCTAGAGTTTTAAAGGCGTATTGGAGTTGTTCTGCTTTCATTTTTCATTGGTCCAGTTGGTGGTTAAAGTTGAGATTGTGATCAAGTTGGAACTCAAGATATTTGTACGAATTCACCTGGGATATTGGTTTGTCATCTAGATTCCAGGCCCACAAACAAGTCTTCTGATCTAGTAATAACTGAGGAGACTCCCATCACATTAGACGAAGCCACCCGAGCCATAAACTCATTACAGAATGGGAAAGTCACAGGCCTTAATAAGCTCCAGGGAGACATGTACAAGGTAGAACCTATATTATGGGGACCCCTGCTCAAAATAGTTTACAGCGCCATCATGTCTGGTGGCGAAATCCCAGCAACCTGGCGAGGCGCAGAGATTATTCCAATTCATAAATAGGAAGATAAAGGGTCCCCAGGAAACTATAGGCTGATCAGTCTTATATTTGTCTTCCAAAAAATCTTCTCTAAAATGATTTTAAATAGGATCCAAAACTGGATGAGGAAAATAATGTTCTGTCAGATTTACAGGCAGGATTCAGGGCCTCCACAAGTACCACTGACCACGTTTTTTGTTAATTTGGAAGGAAGTGACCATCAGAGGGGGCCACTTGTATGTTGTATTTGTGAACTGTAAAACAGCCTTTGACTCAATACATCGCACCCAACTTTGGCTAGCCCTGAGTGATCTGGGACTCCCATCTTACATACCTACCGGCCAATTTCGCCTATTTCAGAACTCCACAGGGCAAAAGGTCTAGAAGCAGCTCTTTATGGGGCTGAGTTATGGGGGTTGGAAAATTTGTCTGACTTAACTCTTGCTGAAAATAAATTAGAGCTATCCTGACCATGCCTGTGAATACTTTCCTTTTTCCGCTAAGACTTGATCTTGGCTTAAAACCTATAGACCACTTTGCTATCCTTAGGGCACTTCTGTTCTGGATTAGGGCATGGGCTAGTGATACATAGGTCCCGGTGAAGGAGGCCCTGATCGAGCTGATTGCTCTGCATAAACAAACAGGTGGCATTAAGTGCTTCAAAAAGATCAAGGAGTGGTTTTTGAAACTAGGCTTGGGGTGTATCTGGGAGGACGTTCATATACTAGGAGTACAGAGGGATTTACAGGACTAAGTCGCCCTCCACTCATGCAATCAAGAAACACAGTGACCTAGTCCTTTTTTTTTTATTTTTAGGCTGCGAGTTGAAAGCGAATCGATAGGGAGTATTCGCTTCTCTCTTTGTTTTATATATGTGTTTACTGTTGGCGGACAGGAGAATACAAATAAAAAGGTTCCCATTCCTGTGCGCTCAGTATTTGTTTTGTTATATGTTGAACGTTGTTAGTCCTTGTCACATATAAGTTTGTGTACACTGCACCATTCACTGTCTTTTACTTTTGGGAGTCGGTCACGTTTACGTTAAGCTAGTTGATACCAATGATGAGAACAGGGCCACCCTGGTGAGTACCAACCAGGGGCCCCAATGGTGGTGCGCCCGTGAGGTGTCTTCTAGCTACTCACACATTTTTTCAGATGTCGTCTCTCTTCTGAATGTTTGTCCTGTGTTGTCTAAAGTTAGATGTATCAGAGATTGGCTACTTTTAAAAAGTTTTTCTGGCAAGTATCTGGAGTCAGACACCTATTGTTAAATTCAAAGGTGTGTTTGGAATGATCTCTTGACATATCCACGTATACCCACAGATATACATAAAACGATTGCCTTGTGGACTAGGTCACTGTGTTTCTTGTGTGTATCTGGGAGGAGCCAGGGTCCATTACAAAATCAATGGTTCCCCTTCTCAAAAAAAGATACTGGCAGTATATGGATACACAAAGTATAGAATGTACTGCACATGGCACCGTGAGTTTTTTCAATTTTAAAGGAGGGTTTGGATTTGAAATGTTTCTGGATGACATCAAAATCCACCCCACCCAGACAAGGGCCCTATATATCCAATTCAGATATGGAGCTCTTCCCTTAAATGTAAGAAGAAGTACCTAGGAAAAAGCATCTATTATGCCTTTGTGCCCCACTTTTCCAGAGACCCTTGATCACTTCCATTTTTTTTGTCTCTCCTATGTTGACCGTAGGAAAACCTGGATAACCCCAATCTACCGCTTACTATCTTTTAATCACCCCAGTGAAGCCATACATATTTTTAGATCAGATAGCACAAGGTGGCTTGTGTTTGCTATCTCGAAATTTCTGCTTTTTGCCTGGTGGAAGAGGTCAAGAATGATTAAAACTGCCTCTGAGAATTTGACCTGTTAACACATCCAATTTTGCCACAGGGTATGAATCTATGTATTTTACATTCACTATGGTAGATGTGAAAGTCTGTTTTACTATACAAATCTTTTTATGAAATATTGTATTGTAATTTTAATTAATTTTATGCTCATGAATTGTTTTTACGGTGTAAATGGTCATATTTTTGCTTGAATAAAAGAGTATATATATATATATACACACACAATAGGTGTTTGTAGATTTGGGTAAAGTCAATTGATCACTACAGCGCCAAAGTTCTGGGTAGTCAACGGTGTTTCAACCTGAATGATTTCAGGTCATCATCAGGACATATGGTCACTTATTTTCAACAATAGTGTATGGAAGGAGGGGGAGAGAAAGGCAGAGTGGTATAAGTGGCCCGTAGTTGGAGGAAGAAAGGCAGAACAAGTCCCTGAATTGGACAATTACCTGAAGAATGCAGGAGAACAAATTGTGTGAGGCGGCCAAGTGTCCAGCCGAAGATGAAAGGCCGAAGGTAATCACCAGCGTATTGCGAGAATAAATCAGGGGTTGGCGAAATGAATTTCAAGGAAGGACAACTGTGGGGAAGAAGAAAGGGGGCATGTAAGAGGAAAACTAAGTAAATGTAAATGTAAATGTATTGGCATTTATATAGCGCACTACTTACCCGTAGGGTCCCAAGGCGCTTCGACCGCTGCGAAACCCTTCCTGGCTTCCCTGAGAGATGGTCCCTTAATGGGTATCTCCAGGGTGAGACCAGGCATCCCCGGCGGTCTGGTGGGGCCGTTAGTGAAGATGAGGCAAGCTAATGCCCAGAGTTGCCGAGTGTGATCGCTGATCAGAGTGGGCACCGAGGCGAGAGAATTATCGAGTCCGCTGACCCTGGTCCAGAAACCTGCCGCGCCGGGAATCGAACCCTGGTCCCGGGCCGTCCTCTGCTCTCGGGTCTGCCGCCTCTAACCAGTGAGCCACACTACTCAGGAAGATAGTGACTGTGGAGGGCAATGGAGCGGACAGGGAATAGATTACCTGAATGTCCGGCGTGAGGGGCACGGGGGCTGGAAGTAAGTACGTCCAGGCAGGATCCAGGAGGACCCCGAGAACAGGTCAAGGGCTAGTCAATCTGAGGGGCGACAAGAAATCAGGGGGTCAGCAATTCTCAAAGTCAAGGCGTGGATGGAACAGGTGAAGCAACTCTCAATAGAAGATTATCGGACGCCTGTGCAGTGTCCGACCAGCAGCCATTCGTGCAATGAAACATTTCGTAATTGGTGTAAAACATCACTGGTCTCTGGGTTCTGAGTATTCGTCAGCTATCGTGTCAACCACTGGAGCTGGGTGTCCTCAATCCACCGCATGTCAATGGGGTGTACGGTTTGGGAAAAGCCACTCTGCGTCTCCTGTTGCCCCATAGCACAGTCACCTGGAGAGACTGCAGCTCCCTGAAGAATTGTATCTTAAGAATAAGGGGCAATGCAGAGATGAAATATGATAATTTTGGTAGGATCAACATCTTGTAGATGGCTATTCTATCCATTGCGGATAATGGGAATGCGTTCTACAGGGAATCGAATTCCTAATGGAAGTGATTGCCATGCCAAGATTACCATCCACCTGATTGTGCTCATAATGTATATTTGAACGCCTAAGTATTTAGTGGTCCCAAGTGTGAGACATAGGTTCATTCTCGGGAGATATGTGTGGTGCTCCACTGTGTTTTAGTCAGTGGGAACAGACAAGACTTGTCCCAGTTAACTTTCAGTCTCAATACAGTGCATAATCGTCCAACAGCGCCATCACAGAGGGCAGCACCCATCGAACATTTCTCGAGTATATCAATGCTTTATCTGCGTACAACAAAATAATGTGATAGTAGTCATCAGTGGCGATGCCCTACTGAGGTCCCACATTCGAAGTGCACAAGCTAGAGGCCCAATTGCCAGTGCAAAGAGCCCCAGGGACAAAGAAGAACCTTGCCTGGTGCCTCTGTTTATAGTGATTGGTTTCAATATCTCCCGTCCAGTGTGGACTCTGGCTGTTGGGTCTAGGCAGCTATTTTTCGCCTAGGCCAAATCGCCATGTGATCTGCTGCCCGTTGCCTGGTCCAGACCATTATGCAGAATAGCCTGTGGAGATTGTTAAGTTTAGGGGCTGTTAGGTGAGTTTCCTGTAAACACACAATAAATATCCCTACACTTCAAATAGGCATGTATATGATAGGAATTCACTGGCGTGCCATACTCCTAACATTCCAAGTCAGGCCATTAAGGTTACAGGGTGTGGTCTAGTGTGGATTGAGTAATGCTGCTGTTGTCATAGGTCTTGACATGTATATTCATCAGCAATTCGCATATTGTAACATCAAAAGTGCAGCAATCAGGTTAACGTTATAAAACCCACCTCCCCATCCCAAGTGCAGGGTTATGAAACTATCCCACAAATGAATCATCACAGTTAGGATGAAAAACCTGCAACGTGCAGCTCAGTGAGTATTGTACCACCTGCAGAGACCCCTCACCAAACAATGCACACTGCCACTGCAGCCTGCGTGTTTTGGTGCAGATAAAAGGAAAGAGTCAACCTGGCACACAGACCTGTGCGTCAGGCCTACCAGTATTGCAAGACGCATAGGTAAGTAACCCCTACAGCCAGCAGGACTGACAGCCCTAAGGCAGGATGCACTATACCTCATGTGGGGGCATAACTGCATGAGATGATATGCCCCTATAGTATCAAAGTCCATTCTTAGACATTATCAGTGCACAGTGGGGCCATACTGATTACATGAGCTGGGAGCTTGTCACTAAGAGTTCCACAGCTCTATGATGGCTTCACCGAATTCCAAGATGGTTGGTACCAAACATCTCAAATTAGTGAGCCCACACTAATGCCAGTGTTGGATTCATTAATACATGCACTCAGAGGGCACCTCAGAGGTGTCCCCTGCAAACCTACCAAACCACTAGAATGTGCCTGACTGGTCTGCATCAGCCTGCCACCTCTAGCCCTGTTTCTGACCCCCTGAGGTGGGAGCCCTCTTCTCTCCGAAACGCCTCCACTCGACTGATTGTCAACGTCCTCCGCCACAGCCACATCACCCCCCACCTGAGAGACCTACACTGGCTCCCCGTCGACAAGAGGATCACCTTCCAGCTCCTCACCCACGCACACAAAGCACTCCACAACACCGGACCAGCCTACCTTAACAGCAGACTCAGCTTCTACACCCCCACCCGCCAGCTCCACTCTGCCAGCCTCACCCTTGCCGCTGTCCCCCGCATCCAACGAACGACCTCGGCGGCAGATCCGTCTCCTACGTCGCCGCCAAGATCTGGAACACCCTCCCTACCCACATACGGCAGACCCAAGACCTACTCGCCTTCAGAAGCCACTTCAAGACCCGGCTCTTCGAGCAGTAGCAGTACCCACCCTCTCCCCTCAACGCCTTGAGACCCTTACGGTTAAGTAGCGTGCTCTACAAGTATTCTGATTGATTGTGTCCAAAACAAATCCTGCTCTGGATGGAGGTGCATCACACCTAACCCCAAGCAGCAACAGCATAGAATGGCAGTGAGCCTCAAAGGCTTCCTACTCTCTGTTATGCTGACCAGGGCCTCTCCAGCTAGTTGCGATGCTCCCCCCTAACCAAGCCCCACTTTTGGCGGCAACGGTTGGCGGGAAAATTAGTACACAAGAGAGGTGTGTCCCTTCTCAGCCAGGGCTACCCCTAAGATGCCCTGAGCTGAAGTGACCCCCTCCCTTGAAAATCCTCCATATTGTTTTGGAGGATTTAGCAAATGTGGTTAAGGGTATGCCCTCTCCCCAGAGAGAGTGGACACACAAAGAGTGTAGTCACCCTAAAGGTAAGTAGCTCATTGGCTACTACCTTCTAACACCTGTAACACACCTAAATTGAGTATGTAGGGGCTCCATGTACCTTAATCCTCAAATTACTGACTAAAGAAGACCCTGCTAAAGAAGATCAACTTTTCCTACAGTCCAGTGGCCTCCAGAACCTAAGAGGACAGCTTGCCTTCTAAAAAGACTGCTAATCTCCAGTGAACAGCAGACCAGTCCAGAAGAAAAGCAACTTTAAAGACAAACAGTCAGACTTCACGGTAAATAGCGGCCAAAAATAGCGATTTCGCAATTCAAAAATGGTTCATGAATTGCATTTAAGGAATCTCAAATAGAGATTCCTTAAATGCTATTCCTCGCAATTTAGCGATTTCGCAATTTGAGATTTTTGCATTTGGGATGATGAATCCCAAATGCAAAAATTGCGCTCGCAAAGGACCAGATTCTCAGAATCTGGCCCTTTGCGAGCCGATTTTACAATGATGAATCTGGCTGAAAGTGCTCTTGTGGCTGAACTGACTACCTCTGCACCAATGCCCACAGCCTGAGTTCCTAGGGCCCACTGGTCCTGTGAAGGTTCCCCAGAGCTTCTGAGCAGTAGTCTACCGTGCGCGAGCCCATGTCAAGAATGGGTCCCAGATATCACAAGGCCGGGAAGTGGGGCGGACGAGTTCCCAAAAAACAGTTAACTGAGCATGCCATTAGGGGACATCCGCTATCCCACCCTTGAAATATGGTGCCCTCCTTCTACCCCAGTGCACAGCAACCTGGCGTTTAGCATACAATAAGAGCAGAACATGCAATTTGTGCATCTTGGGCGGGGTGTCCTTAACATATCCCAATAAACCAAAGATGGGGGATGGGACCTCCGATCCTCCAACAATTTGACACACCGCGGTGAACACTCTGGTCCAGTAGTCTGCTGTCTCGGGACATACCCACGCTACGTGTAGGAAAGAAGCAGGGGAGTACTTGCAACGCCAACAGCTTTCATCCTCCCTAAGCCCCATGCGATGCAGACCTATAGGTGTTCTACAAAATCTATGTGAATACTTGAAATGGATCAGTCGGAGTTTGTAGTTGGGAGAGAGCTCTTTCAGCTGACCACAGCAAAACTCCCACTGTGCGTCAGTCAATGGGGTGGATAAGTCTTTTTTTCAAAATTGGAGGGATTTAGGCCGTATTAGAGGGGCAGTATTCTGCATGTGCGTGTAAAGTCTCGTAACTAGTTTGCGGGGGAGGGGGATTTCAGCAGGTTCTCCAATGCAGACATAGTCGGATGTGTGGCAGGGAAGTTCCCACACAGGGCACGACAGGCCGATGGTAACTTATGGTATAAAAACAACTCGGAGAATGGTACCATCTGGTCCCCGTCCGCAGTCGGGGTGGTCTAAATATGTCATCAGGGAACAAATCCTCAAATGTGTCGAGCTGCATTTTCTGTGCTACCGCCTTACTTATTTCATCCAGGGCATCATTGGGTTCTGAGCCAGCGGGATCGAGGGAGCGTACAGCACAGGGATTCCCGCACGCTTACGCATCTCGTCCCATGCCCAACGCAGTGTACCAGCGGAGTCTATATCTCCACGTGGGCACCTCAATGGTCTATAAACAGCTACTTTGAGCAGAACAGGTGCAACCATGTCAATCTCCACAGATACATTGGGCTGGAAGTGCGTTGGTTGTACCCAGAAGGGCAAAAATTGAGCCTGAGCGCAAAGCGCATATTGGTGCATGTCCTTAGCTCCCAATCCCCCCTGTCTCAGCGGAAGTGTCAACATATCCCAAGACATCCTGGCCTGTTCACCCGCCCATACCAGGGAAATGAGTAGCGATTTTCCAGTGGTAAAAAAAATGCATCATTAGTGGGATCAAAATATTTACCAATAAATACAGAAATTTGGGTAAAATGACCATTTTGGTGAATGCTATCCTCCCAGCCTGGGACAGCGGCAACCTCGACCATATCTTAACTTTTTCCTCTAGCCACACTACAGCTCGCTCATAGTTCAAGTTCCACACCTCCTGTGTATCCCGACTGATCCATGTGCCCAGATATTTTACCTCTTCCGCTTCCCATTTCAAGGGGTATGCAGACTGCACTTGAGGCGTACCGTCCTTCAAAGGAAATATAACTGATTTTGCCCAATTAACGACAATGCCGGCAAGGCCACCAAAACGCATAAATTCCCTCAAGATTGAATCAAGGTTCTCCTCTGGGTTGACAAAATAGAGAGTTACGTCATCAGCATATAAGGAGATGAGAAGCTTCTGGTGCTGAACCCAATACCACGCGCCGTGTGGTGCTGCCGGATACGACAGCCAAAGATTCCATTGCGATTGCAAAAAGGAGTGGGGATAAAGGGCAGCGTTCCCTGGTGCTGCATGATATGGGAAATGAGTCGGACAGCAGACCGTTCACTCTGATTCTGGCTTTGGGCAAGGTATATAATAGTCGTATGCGGTTAATAAAGAGCGGACTGAACCCCACCCTACCTAGTATGGCAAATATGTACGGCCATTCAAGTGAGTCGAACGCATTGGTGGCGTCTAAGAACACCACAGCAGCACGAACCTCCTGGTGTAAATAGTGTAAGACAGAGAAAATAGTTTGTAAGTTATGGGAAGTGGACCTTCCCGGTATGAATCCCGACTGATCTGGGTGCGCAATCATAGGGAGAAGCGGCTGCAGACGATTCGCAATCAGCTTGGTGAGGATTTATTCATCCACATTTATCAACGACAGTGGCCTATATAAATCAACCTCAGATTCAGGCTTTCCGGGCTTCATCAAGGTAATAATCACAGCTTCTCTCATAGAGTCAGGTAGTATCCCCCCCTCTAGAGCTTCCTCATATACCACCAGTAGCCTAGGCGCCAACTCCTCAACGTATGTTTTATAGAAAGATGTGGTCAGGCCACCAGGTCCGGGGGCCTTATCGAGCGGCAAGCTTTTTATACCTTGGGCAACATCTTGAGCCGTGAATGGAAGATCCATATAGACTCTATGAGTGTTATTGAACCAGGCTAGCATAATCATATCCAAAAATGACTGCAGCCCCTCGGGACATGTATCTTGGGTGGCAGTATAGAGCTGAGAGTAGAAGGTGAAGAAAGCGTTAAGGATGTCTACCTGGCCTCTAACAACAGTGTCCGGGGTGGTGTGTATTTCATGTATAAACGTCGTGGATCTAGGTGGTCTAATCATGCCAGCTAATGTGCGTCCCGGTCTGTCTCCTTCCCCATATCGCCTTGCCCCTGCATATTTCCCAAGGAACTTGAGTTCCCGCTGCGCCTCCTCAGAAAAGTCCATAAGCGTGGGTTTCAGGAGGCCGAGTACAGCTGGATCATCAGTGGAATAAAATCTCCCCTTCAGTTCCTTAATTTGAGCCTCCAATGATACTATTGTGCCCCTGATGGCCTTCAACACTTCCGCCTGTCTGCCGAAACACTGGCCCTGATCACAACTTTAAATACCTCCCAAAGTGAAGCCTCAGTGTATACTGAGCCTGTATTCAATGCAAAGTACTCAGTGGTGTCTGTCCTTATCTCTTCTTTAAATACTTCGTCAAGTAAAGCATGTGGCGGAAGACGCCAAGTGAAGGCGCGCTGCGGGGAATTCGGAATATCCAGTTTCAAGGGGCATGGTCTGACAATGAGCGTGGCAATTGGGCGGCATCTACAGCCCATGTGGCTACATGTCGAGACACTAGCCAGAAGTCCAAGCAGGACCATGCGCTGTGGTGGTCAGAAATGCAGGTTCCCTCTCTAATATGGGGTGTCTGGAGCGCCATATATCTACCAAGTCTCCGTCATTGATTATAGCTTTCAGTGCAGCATTAGCTGCCGGATGCAATGAGCGGGGGGACCCTTGCCTGTCTAAGTCATCATCAAGAATGGCATTAAAATCCCCCCCCCACCATATTGTACTACAGCCCGTTGCCCTGACCTTCGTCCAAACATTATTAAAAAACTCAGGGGAGTCCACATTAGGACCATAGACGGCCACAATAACCATGGAGATATCGCACAGCAACCCCTGTACGAGGACATATCATCCGTCAGGGTCCGCATGCACTAGCCCTTCCCTCCAGTCTAATCCCTGTGTAATTAGCACAGCCACCCCAGGCGCATAATTGGAATATACGGAGGAATAAACATTACCCCACCATCTATGTCGGAGTCCCTGTGAAGGTGTAACATTGAGATGTGCCTACTGCAATTTACAAATGTCTACATTGTGTCTGGATAAGTAGGCATGAACCAGCCTAGACTTTCTGCCGTCATTGAGCCCACGGATGTTCCATGTAATACAATTTAATGCGTTAGTGGTAATATGTGTAGATTACAATAAAATAAGCTATAGGTGTAGCGGCCACAAAGTGATTCCCAATCATGGACCGCACAGTTTAGCCAACAGTTCACATCTACACTGGTATTGAACAAACAAACCCCCTCGACCCCACCACCCACTCCAATCCCCCAATTAGGTTGCAGAGTACCCAGCCCAAAACGAGAAAAACAGAAACAAATCTGAACATTACAAAAGCGGGAATCTTCCCTCGGGGGCGCAGTGAAGCCGGCAATCTACCTTGTTCGCACAAGGTGGCCGGGAGTACTGTGGATGGCGCCAACTGCTCAAGAGCCGAGCCACTCAGTATAAGCATTAACTACGTATCAAAGAACTGCAGACCTCATTGTAGTAATTCAAACCACATCTCTCTTGGCCCCACATTACGACTTAACCAAATTTACAATGTATCACACTATACGATACCCAAGTCAATCATTGTCGCGTAAGCGATCTCCTGTAGTCTTCTCCACTGTGCGATTGCCTTTTGCGTTCTTGCCTCCGACGTGTTTGGGAAATTTCATTGCTGATTTCGAGCCTGCGAAAAGGTGGACAGTCCCATCAAACGATACTTTCAGCTTGGCTGGGTACAGCAAGGAGTATGGAATCTGTGCCTGCAATAGGATGGGCTTGGCCGGGAGGAACTCCTGTCGCTCCGCGTGTACCGACGTGGTGAATTTGTCCCTTCTAGCCGTCCGTAGAATGCAGACCCTGTCCTGGTAGTTCAATATTTTGGCTATGGTGGGTCTGGGCGGTGCTCCTATACGGGGTTTCGACCTCAGTGACCGGTGGGCCCTTTCAACTACGAATACAAAAGACAGGTCGGGATCAAATAATTCATGAAGTAAATCCGTGAAGTACTCCATTTTAGATATTGCCGTTTTCCCCGGGATTCCAGTAATTTGGAGGTTGTGAGGTACCGGGTTTTTATGGGCCCGGCGGTGCCAGGGAGAACACCCAAAGACCTCGAGTCCTTCCTGTTTTGGACCACAGAAACACAGAGCCTTTTAGGTGATGTCAAAGATCGGGTTTATTGGCTGCAACCAGTAACAGGTATCCTAGAAGTACAACAGTATGAAGCGCATGTATGTTCTCAGGAGACTGCTCGTTTTTACTGAACCAGCCTTCTCTTTTTATACAAAATATTGAGCTTCAGGCAAGAATTCCTTGTTTTACAGTTTGACCATATACATATTTTCACTACAAAGAAAAAGAAGAGTCACGGTGACAAGCCCACATTTCAGTCTGTCCAGTTCCTGATAGATTACCCGGCAAGGCCCAGAACTTTCATCAGATATCGACAGACCCCTAATAAAATAGGGCACCTCCTCCTTGTAAAACAGGTCATAAAGAAGAAACAGGGACAGGAGTGTGTGAGATAAAACATAGCTTGTATGCGATGAACGGTTTATGACATGTTATGTCTTGATACTAATCTTGTTCGGCCATTGGGAAAGGAACTGCCCGAACAGGTTTGGCTTGTGAGGTAATTGAAAATTTTATGGTCAAGTATGTCCCCTAACGTGTACCCCAACGTCTCCATGTACGAGTTTAAAGTGCATGTAACTTCCCTCCGCAACCGAATCTGAAGACGCAAATACATTTGCGTCCAACGTTAACATGTCCTCTATCAGATCCATCATGAATGGATTGATAATTCAGTTCCTAACCATGCCATGCCAACGTCTTTACATGGTGCACTTTCACGTTCTTCCTGGCTCTGCAGAGCTAGGCCCTGATTTCTGCCCTCGAACCACTTCTGTCTCTGCCTCTGAAAGCTGCAGCATGGAGATGCATCTCTGACCTCTGCCTTACTTCCTGCCAAGCGAAGCGGTGCCTGGCTCGGCCTGGCCTGCCTGCCAAAACAGTATTTTGCCTTCAAGTTATCAGCCAGCCTACTCGAAAACACATTCCAGTCTAATGAAATAGGTAAACAGCTTCCCGGCTGCAGAGCAAAGGGCCAAGCCTTCCTGTCTCCTTCATGTAATTCATTGCTCCAGTTACCATGGTAGGCCCATGGCCCCGCGCATTGCACTTAGACACATATGCATTTAGTATAGAATAGCCTCTGCCCAAGAGACCTTTTACTTCAGATTAAACATTCCCCAAACACAAGATATCAGGCATGTTATAGGAACAGGTCGATCTGACATGCCAGACTTTTGTCTCCCCTACTAGTGCTAAAGTCAAGCCCTCAGTTTTCTCTAGATACACGTCAATCACACGTCATACCAACTGCGCGCGCACCCAGGTCATAAGTTTCAGCTGACTCTGCAGAATCCTCTATGCACCCACCCACTTATGACACGTTTCTGTGACGTTTCCAGCACACGCCTCCGTGCACACCCTTGTACACGCCTTT
The DNA here is from genome assembly GCF_964263255.1 of Lissotriton vulgaris. Lineage (NCBI taxonomy): Eukaryota > Metazoa > Chordata > Amphibia > Caudata > Salamandridae > Lissotriton > Lissotriton vulgaris. The sequence goes on from NC_141689.1 coordinate 339,899,411, forward strand.
TTGCTACGCACATGTGTTCTTATCATATTCCTTTCACTTGTCACGCCTACTGTATCCATCGCCATTGTACAATTTTACTATATATGTCATGTACTGTTAATAAATCATTGACATCTTTTTGCCATCATTGCATATACCCCCGAACCCTTGTATTGATGGAATTGATTTCCATGGCTCGAGACATCCCGATTAAAGCCCGTATGACTCAGACACCACGGACTCTGACTCTCATTTGATTGAGCTATTCTTTTACTTGTCAGTAATTATATGGAAAAACTTGTACGGTAAATTATATTTACCACATAATTTGGCGCCCGAACAGGGACCCCTCCCCTACCCCACGCGCCGGCGATGCATCGCAGGCCTTGCCCCCTACCACAGCCGTGACGGACTCCTATGCGCATCTGCAGGTTTTCCTGTATCTCCCTCAGGCCTACGGTGGAGACGGAGACTGCGGGTCAGCATCCAGACGAGGCGGTGAGGAGTGCGGAGGATCCCGACCAGAGCCCAGCCGAGAGAGCAGTGTCCGAGGTGTCCAGAGGCCCACCTGTCCTAAGCGTCGAGGCGCATGCGTAGTGCGCAGCAGTAGTGACGTCGTAGCAGTCCAGTCCAGTCGAGTTTCCGAGGCCTTCCGTTCCGTGCTTCCCGGTGAGTACCGTTGCTGGGGACGCATCAAGACGGGTGCATTAATTTGTATCCGGTCAAGACGGGTTTGGGTACACAGATCCGGTCTGTACTGTTTTAGCAGTGCATCTGTACTGTTTAGCAGTACATCTAGTAATACAGTGATTCGGTGATTCAGTATTTTTGTTATAGAATGTTTTAGTCAGTATCTGTTCGAAATGTTTCAATGTGTTTAATGTCGTGGTATGAGTGATTGTTTGCATTTCATTACTGTGTTTATTGTGTTCGCGTCCAGAGTAAGGTAATCATGCCGTTATTCTCAAAGTTACGACAGATAGGAACTAGGAAAGGGATACTCGAAGAAGCAGTACCCGTCCCACCTAGGGACACTCCAGGTCCTTTTATGTACCATAAGCATGGCTTAGATACCATACTGTACTTAGACTTGTGGGTGGATTATACGAAAGACTTGGAAGAGAATCAGAGATGGCCTGTTACAGGGACATGGGATGCCGGGTGCATCATGAGAGTTGAAGAAGCGTTATGGAAAAAGAAAGCCAGACAATCACAGAAAGATGCCATAGAATTGTGGCGTAAAGAATCGCATAGACGGACAGAGAAAGAACTCAGAAAAGCAGAAAAAAAGTAGAGAGGATTCCGAAAAAGCTAGAGAAAAGGAACTACTAGAAGAAGGAGAACGAGTCAGAATAGAACAACAAGACCGACAGAGAAATGCCCTTATCACAGGACTGTATCCAGTTCTGGCCGAGGGCCTGCCCAGGGCGACCCCGGATATGCCAAGTGATCTGCCGCCACCATTAGTTCCGACTAAAATCCGTCACAAACAGACCGCAGCAGACATCTTACTTTCTTCCTATTTAGATGACGTAGCTCCAGCTTATACTAATGTGCCCGTAATACCCGTACCCCCTGATAACAATGCTCAGCACCCTGCACCGGCCAATCAAGCCACGACCCCTCCACGTCACCAATTTCCCGCACATGTTGCCACTTCCCCTACTGGCCTTCCTGCTACTGTTCCCCCTACTAATCCTTTTTCGACAGATGCAACTCAGGGTTCAATCCCATTACACATACCCGCCACCCAGTCAGGTTATGCTCATGCTTCCGTTTCAGGAGGTGCCACAGGTGGCCTCCCCCACACTCCGCCACAATTACATCGATTGACAATGAGAGAATTAGCAATGCAGCGTACACCTAAAACAAGCACAGCTGAAAAGTTCAAACAAACAATTGGAGATTGTAGATATGATCCTGTCCCTGGCAAGCAAGGGGACCTGATGTTAGCATCGTTACGTTTAAGACGTGTTACAGATTACTTGATGACATTACCAGAAATGCCAGAACATCTAGACAAAATATATAATTTTATTCGATCGAGGGAGGGTCCAGAATGTGTTCGTGAAGCCATGGCATATCAGAAAGTCGAGACTCAAGGGTTAATTTTGCGATTTTTGATTAATTGTTTGATTAGGGAACAAGATCAGCCAGGTTATTCTCAAAAAGAAATGGAAGGATTGACAAAATGGAGTCAGAATATTGCAGAATGTAAACATGATAAACAGAATTGTATAGATGTCATGTCCAGAAAGATCCGTAAAGAAATAGTGGCAATACATGCCCGACGCAAAGCTGATAGGACACCCGAGTCAGACGAAAAAGAATCCTCATAGGAGGAAGAACCAGAGAATCCAGCAGTGACTCAAGACACGATAGCTTACGTAGGTAGGGCGAAACTCCCTAAACAGTACTCTTCTGATAGACCTTTTGACAGACCGATACGTCTAGAAAATAAAAGACGTTTTCTTCCCCCCATACCAGAAAATTTTTCTCTTGAACAGTTATTCCAAGCCACTGATAAAATCCTGAAAGATCGAATAGGTTACAATGAACTTAGTACAATGCGTGAACAAGAACTAGCACGGTCCGCAGTACAGTGGGCCGATAATGACAGCGTGTATAGAGACGATTCAGTAGCGCAAACATTTTTGAGTCTAACTCCGACTGAACAACGTTTAGTTGGTATGTACATGATCCAACATATTATCATGCTATATGAAAGTCAGCATTCTGATCCAGGTCCCCTATACAATGTATTAGACGAATTACTCCTGAACAGATGGAGAGGCCTGGGTACTGATTTGATTAATGTGATTCTCGAACAACGCCATAAATACAGAACGTTCTTGACTCCACATTCCGTTCCGGTTCCACCCCCAGTAAGCTATCCTTTTCACCTAGACAGACAGAATCCTTTACGAGAAGTACACCCCATCCGGAAACCAGATGATACACTTGAACGCGTATTTGTATACACGCCCATAACTAAAATGGAATTATTGGAAATGAAGAAAATAGTGCCTAGTCATGATAAAGATCCAGCAGGGTTTCACCGTGAAATAAAAGACATGTTACTCATGGGAGATTATACATATCCCGATATTATGAAAATATTAAAAGTGTTATTACCTGCCGGTATTTACGAGAAACTCAAAGAAAAAGAATGGGAGGTGGGAGATAAAAAGATTAATTGGACTGAATTGGAAAACGAAGAAACCGGTCGAACCCCAGGTTTAGGTCTTGGGGAGAAAACTAAAGCATTACCAGGATTATTAGTACAGGTTTTGCCAAGATTGTTGACAACTAAAAAGGAGGACTGGGATGCAATCTCAGCCTGCAAACAGAAACACGACGAAGACACTAGTGATTTTTATTCTAGATTCGAGAAATGTTTTATTATTAATAGTGGCCTGAAAACAAGTAGCGAGTCTTACCCACACCTATTTGTGACCAAATTAGTCGAGAATTCATTACCCCAGGTCAAGAACCGCGTATTGAAAGTTGAGAGCACATGGCAAGCAAATACGCCTTCCCAAATGTTACAAATGTTACAGTACCACCAGAACAGAATTAGGGAGAAACATGATCACGAACAGAGACGTATGAAAGACACGAAAATGAAAGTGCTAGTTGCTCAGTCAGTTCCAGCTGATGGTCAGAAAAGGGGTACGACACAGTCCAATAATTCGGCGGCTCCTGTTAAAGGGACATGCAACTATTGTAAACAGCCAGGTCACTATGTAAACGATTGTGCAGTTCTGAAACACAATATAGCCACAGGTAAAACCAAAGAGAGACCACGTCCACCTAGACAGGACCAGGTCCAACAACATATTCCGCAGAATGTGCAGCCTATGCAGGTTCCACAACAGACCGTAGCAGTACCACAGCCCCAGCCCAATGCCGCGACACAACATGTCACACAGCAGATGTACCAGTATGCACAATCCGATTACCCTGATTATCAGCAATACACATGAAACAGCCTAGAGAGGGAGGTTGGCTTGCCTCTTATTGAGGTTCCTGTAGATCAAGATGGTCCTTATGTACATAGTCAGGTATTAGGAAAGGATAGAAAGTTTTTGATTGACACAGGGGCAAGCAGAACTACCATTAGTCATGACGAGGTTCCAGGGGCACCCCTCTCAGGCTCACAGAATGTTTCCCTTGGATTTTCAGGAAAGCCTATTGTTAATGAAGTATCGAAACCTGTTCCCCTTGCAGTTGGTCCATTATCCCGTACTACAGATTTATTGCTCACGAAATCATGTCCAGAAAACTTGCTTGGTATTAAGACACTGAAAGCTCTAGGAGCAGTAATTTGTTGTTCTCCGGAAGGAGTAAGGCTGTTCCTTCGTGATTTCAAGGGTCATTGTGTGTTGAGAGATTTTGATCCCAGGTTACAGAATGTTCCTGCACATTTATGGGCACAAGGCCCCACTGATGTAGGTTGTATGCACATTACACCATACCGTGTTACACTTAAGCCAGGAGTTGTACTGCCCCGAATCCGCCAATACAAGTTACCACCTGATGCTGTAGTGGCTTTACTGAAAATCATTGACGAGCTCATTGCACAAGGAGTGGTTGTAGAAACCGATTCCAATGTTTGTAATTCCCCTATCATTCCGATTCTTAAACGCACTGACCCGAATGCACCTCCAGTTTATCGATTGGTGATCAATTTACGAGAATTGAATAAATGCATTGTACCACAGTATCCAGTGGTCCCAGACATCTCTTCATTATTAACAGCTATTGATTCAGAGGCGACGTTCTTTACTGTAATCGATCTAAAGAACGCCTTCTTTAGTGTCCCCATTGATCCGGAAAGCCAGTACCTTTTCGGATTCTGTTTAAATGGCCGTAGCTTCAAATTTGCATGCGCCCCTCAAGGATTCACAGAAAGCCCAAGCATCTACAGCCAAGCACTGAAACGACAACTTGACAGTATTCACATGCCTCCTAACACTGCCCTACTCCAATACGTCGATGATCTGTTGATCACCGCCCGAAATGAACAAGAGTGTGAACAAGCATCACTGACAGTTTTGTATTTCCTGGCGGACAAGGGACACAAGGTGTCTCCTTCAAAGTTACAATTCTGTGCCCAGCAAGTGGTGTACCTAGGGCACTTGCTGTCCAAGTGGGGTAGGCAGCTGACACCTGATCGTATCCAGTTAATTGCACATCTTCCGCAACCCAAGGCACAGAAGGAAGTACGAGCCTTTATTGGACTCACTTCCTATTGCAGAAAATGGATTCCCCAATATGCATTTCTAGCTAAACCACTTATACAGTTGACAACACAGGAGGAAGCGTCTTCGTCTGTTCTCCCTTGGACTCAGAAACATACACAAGCTTTTGACGAATTAAAGAAAGCCTTATGTCAAGCACCTGTTTTAGCGACACCATGTTACAGCAAACCTTTTACACTTTTTGTCACAGAACGCGATGGCACAGCGTTATCGGTTCTCACTCAGGTTCAAGCAGACAAACACGGACCGTGTGCTTATTTTTCGAGTACATTGGATCCAGTAGCCCAGGCCTTGCCTGCGTGCTTGAAATCAGTTGCAGCAACAGCTCTAGCAATCAGACAAAGTGATTCCATTGTATTGGGACATCAATTGACAGTACAGGTTCCACACTCTGTGGAAGTTCTCCTAAACAGAACACAGACCCAGCACTTGACCATAGCACGACTGACAGGTTATGAATTGACATTGTTTCAACCACACATAGAAATCAGACGCTGCAATACACTAAATCCCGCTACACTTTTACCATCGAGCACAACAGATCCTACTCCACATGACTGCATGGATGTCATTAACACAATCACGAAGCCCAGACAAGACTTGACAGATGTTGCACTACCCGATCCAGACCTGACACTTTATGTGGATGGTTCATGTATGAGAACAAGTACAGGAGAGCTAGTGGCCGCATATGCAGTGACCACTGAAACTGAAGTCTTAGAAACACATCGCATTGACACCCTGTCAGCTCAAGCAGCAGAGCTTATTGCTCTGACCCAAGCCTGTATACGAGCCAAGAACCTTAAAGTAAACATATACACAGATTCACGTTATGCATTTGGAGTCGTACACGACTTCGGTGCCCTCTGGCAAGAGAGGGGTTTCCTGACCTCTCACGGAGCCAAAATCCAGCATGGTCCCCTCATCCAAGCTCTGTTGGAAGCAATACATTTGCCTACAGCCATAGCTATCATGAAGTGCAAAGCACATACAAAAGTCACAGATACCATTTCCCAGGGTAACGACCTGGCAGATCGAACAGCGAAACATACAGCCCAGACTCATACTCATACGACTGATATGACAAAGACTGACGTATCTTCATTGACACATTGCATGGCAGTTAGAGACCCCACACAAGATGTCATTGACATACAGACACATGCTACTCCTGATGAAATAAAGAGATGGACTGAACAAGGAGGGGTCCAGACTGAACAGGGATGGATGACGAAAGGAAAGACCACATGGTTTCTCCCCGACTCTATGGTTCAAGTTATTATCAACACTGCACACAGTCCAGTACATTTAGGAGAGAAAGCCATGTTAGACAGTTTACAGAACCTCTGGTTTAACAAACATTTACGAGCAGCAGCAAAACAGAAAGTGCGTACCTGCATGATCTGTTGTCAGTTCAATCCAGGAAAAGGTATTCCCGTGGAACGAGGTGGATTTCATCCTCCCGACCATCCTTTTGAAGTCCTGCAGATGGATTATATCCAGATGGACAGATGCCGAGGATTCAAGTATGTCCTCGTAGTTGTATGTGCCCTATCCAGATGGACAGAAGCATATCCCGTCCCAGATTACACTGCCCCGACCACTGCCAAGCAGTTGGTTCGTGAATTCTTCCCACGGTACGGTTTGCCCCGTGTCGTGTATTCAGATAATGGTCAGCCATTCTCGTCCGAACTCATGAAGCAGGTTTCACTTCTGTTAGGTTATCAATGGAAGTTCCACTGTGTCTGACATCCCGAGGCAGCAGGTCTCGTGGAGAGACACAATCAGACTCTGAAAACCCGTCTTGCCAAAGTGTGTAAAGAGAAAGGCGTAGATTGGATAGTAGCTTTACCAGTTGCCCTCTTTTATATGCGAATGGTAGCTCATTCTAGGACAGGGCTATCCCCGTATGAGGTGGTCTTTGGTAGGCCTCCTAATATGTGGGGGACGCCTATGCCACGAAAAATAACCGATGTTGACAGTACTATGCTGACAGATTACCTTGCTTCCTTGATGTCTGCACTACTATCATGTCGTTCACAGGTCGCGGCAGCCTTTCCAGACAACACCGAGGTGAAACCGCATGAGCTGGTCCCAGGAGATGTCGTCGTAGTCCGTAATTTTGATCGGTCAAGCCCTCTGGAGCCCCGCTGGAAAGAACCGAAGATCGTTTTGTTGACCACAAGGACTGCTGTGAAATTAGAAGGAAGAAAAGGCTGGCTCCACTCGAGCCATGTGAAAAATTTTTATGGACTTCCGCCAAAGACTGATTCCCAGCTCTACCGCATTCCAGACACTGATACTAAACTCCCCCTGGTAGAGAAAACTCCTCAGCAGGAGTACCGATTGAAATTGAGGTCTAGTAAGTCAGACAGTTTAATTGTTTAAGTCCCCTCCTGGGTGAAGCGGTTAGACAGTTTCTTGACATGTATAAGTTAGACCCTAATAGAGAGAGAGATAGACAGGAGATCAAGAAAAGAAAATATTGTAAAAATCTCCGAAGCCGTTGTATCTGCACGTTACTTATTATGTTTTTTCTGAGTCTTACGTTAATCTGCATCAGTTGGATGTTATATATGTACTTTCCCATTGCACATTTTTTTCTAATGTCACTGCAGAACACACGTTTAGTGAACTACCCCCCCATGAATTGTCTTATCGAGTTGCGCTGCGCAACAATACATTCATCCGTATGTTACACCATTCTCACCAGATCAACAATGCTACTAATTGTTGGATATGTGGCCGTCTCCCTCCCTATCAGAACTACAAGGGAGCTCTGCCCCTCTTTCCTTACCCGTTTACACATAATGGTTCCTGTGGTGCATGGTTTAGTTTACTATCCTCTTTGGACACTGAATCCAGAGTTTCCCAAGGCAAATGGATATGGGGAAACCTGAACACAGTCATGAACAAAGCATGTTTCCCAGACGAAGAAGGTCTTCCACAAATGACAGGGACCGATCTAGAAAATGAAGTGTATGGATTAGGTAATTTTACACTTACCCTCATGATTCTAAATGTTCAGTCAGAAACTAGTCCAGACTTGCCATCTATATCAGTCTTACCAGCAAAAGGTGTATTATGCGTCAGAAAGAATGGTTCAGTACATCTAGGCCATAGTGACTGTACTATTGTGGTTGAATTCAGTGATGAAGGCAAGTCTACATTCAAAGCTTCCCGACATTCTTATTTCATTTGTGGTCATACAGCTTATGTACGTTTACCTCTAGATTGGGATGGTACTTGTTTCATTGCATTCCTATTGCCACCAGTTTTTCTAGCCCCATCTGATTATCACAGGAATTCCCGCCTCGATCTCGTTAGACACAAGAGAGATCTCCCAATCGTTGATCAGACTGAAACTACATGGGAACAATATACAGATTTCAATAAAGGATTCTTTCCTTATTTAGGCACTGTCTCAAATAGTAAACTGATACGCAAATTAACCAGAATCCTCGAAGCAGTAGTGAATGAGACTACTTCCGCTTTGGGCAACTTAACAGAGGAGCAGTCTGCTATGAGACTTGTTGTTCTTCAGAACCGCCTTGTCCTTGACGTCATCCTGGCCGATAGGGGCGGAGCTTGTAGAGTCATCGGATCCAGTTGTTGCGTGTTTATTCCTAATAGCGCGCCATCAGTCTATAAGGCCATCACCAGACTTCACGAAATCGCCCATCAGATACATCAGAACCCAGGCTCCTGGACTTGGTCCGGTTGGCTCTGGGGTGTAATAACAGCCTGGGGATGGAAGCTACTGTCATTCCTAGGGATTATATTGGCCATAGTATTCAGTTGTTGTCTATGTCTTCAATGTGGGCCAGCGATTTGCGGCTTGTGCGCCACAGCTTGTATTCCCCGCTCAAGTCCACGTTCCTATTCCCGAATAAAGAAAGAAGAACAGATGATGTTATATGAACAGATAGATGGTCTCATGAAAATAGATATATCCTGATGGGTCCGTAGGGGACAAGGAGGGAATGAGGTAATTGAAAATGTTATGGTCAAGTATGTCCCCTAACGTGTACCCCAACGTCTCCATGTACGAGTTTAAAGTGCATGTAACTTCCCTCCGCAACCGAATCTGAAGACGCAAATACATTTGCGTCCAACGTTAACATGTCCTCTATCAGATCCATCATGAATGGATTGATAATTCAGTTCCTAACCATGCCATGCCAACGTCTTTACATGGTGCACTTTCACGTTCTTCCTGGCTCTGCAGAGCTAGGCCCTGATTTCTGCCCTCGAACCACTTCTGTCTCTGCATCTGAAAGCTGCAGCATGGAGATGCATCCCTGACCTCTGCCTTACTTCCTGCCAAGCGAAGCGGTGCCTGGCTCGGCCTGGCCTGCCTGCCAAAATAGTATTTTGCCTTCAAGTTATCAGCCAGCCTACTCGAAAACACATTCCAGTCTAATGAAATAGGTAAACAGCTTCCCGGCTGCAGAGCAAAGGGCCAAGCCTTCCTGTCTCCTTCATGTAATTCATTGCTCCCGTTACCATGGTAGGCCCATGGCCCTGCGCATTGCACTTAGACACATATGCATTTAGTATAGAATAGCCTCTGCCCAAGAGACCTTTTACTTCAGATTAAACATTCCCCAAACACAAGATATCAGGCATGTTATAGGAACAGGTCGATCTGACATGCCAGACTTCTGTCTCCCCTACTAGTGCTAAAGTCAAGCCCTCAGTTTTCTCTAGATACACGTCAATCACACGTCATACCAACTGCGCGCGCACCCAGGTCATAGGTTTCAGCTGACTCTGCAGAATCCTCTATGCACCCACCCACTTATGACACGTTTCTGTGACGTTTCCAGCACACGCCTCCGTGCACACCCTTGTACACGCCTTTTTGCTACGCACATGTGTTCTTATCATATTCCTTTCACTTGTCACGCCTACTGTATCCATCGCCATTGTACAATTTTACTATATATGTCATGTACTGTTAATAAATCGTTGACATCTTTTTGCCATCATTGCATATACCCCCGAACCCTTGTATTGATGGAATTGATTTCCATGGCTCGAGCCATCCCGATTAAAGCCCGTATGACTCAGACACCACGGACTCTGACTCTCATTTGATTGAGCTATTCTTTTACTTGTCAGTAATTATATGGAAAAACTTGTACGGTAAATTATATTTACCACACTTGAGGCAGTAGAGTCAGCTCGCCCAGGTCACAGGGGAGTCAGCAAAGGTGTACGTGTCCTTTTAGATCGAATTCGGCCTTGGTCGTTTTGACTATGTAAGGGCAATGACAAAATGGATGCCGCTCACAAAATGGAACCCGAGGGTTCAAGACGAAAACTACGATTTCAAGGTGATTTCGTCACTCGATCATGACGCAAATGTTCATGTATAGTATCCCAATCATTACCTGTCTGTCAATACCAAAATCGTCATGGTACGATGATATTTATGACACGGATGCAGAGCTTCGGTACCACACAATAGCGGGGTCCAGAATTTTCAGTACCACAGACCCTCCTTTTGCCCTTATATAGGCAATAACCTATACTCATGCTAATCTGAGTCTAGGTCTGTATTCACAAAGTCATTGAGATGTTGCTGTAACATCATCCTATTACTTAGTTTGTCTCTTGATACAGGTTTCCTTACACATGATGTAGCACAGAGGCCACATATTGCAGGAGCACACAGCACGCACAGGCAGAACATGAACAGAACGGCTAAGACCATACCAATGACTATCAGAATCTTCCATTCCCAGGCAGATATCAGTTCCCAGAACCACCCCATTAAGGACCAGTCTCCTTTGTCCACATGAATGGACTCAGAGATCTTATGCAATTTGGAGATGGCCTGGTATACTGTCGGAGCGTTATCTGGGATGAAGATGCAGCAACTGGATTGGATCACCTTACATACCCCACCACTATCTGCAAGTATGACATCTTGGCAACCCTGTTCTGAAGAGTCATAAGGCGGTCCGACTGGAGCTCCGCAGTCAAGTTACTAAGGGCACCAGCCGTTTCAATCACGGCGGATTCAACTGCCCTCGTCAATTGGCGAATGTCCCTGCTGTTCACCATAGGCCCCCAAAACGGCAGAAAACCTTTTGCGAAATCCCCAAACTCCTGTTCCGCAGTGTCGTCTTTACTCACAACACCCCTAACTGTCCTTGTCCTATGGTAATCTGCCGCGGCCGTATAGGTGGGTGGCAACAGGAACGAGATAAAACATGTGCCCGAAAAGTCAGGGGGCAGCTATGTATATGCTCTATCATGGCAGATGAAGTATGTGCCCTTAGCTGCTAAGAATGAAGGGGAGGTCTGAGACGAGAAGACGTAAGTTTCGGTACAGACACTCTTCCCTAACTGAGATCTGGGGTTTTTGCCATTTCCCTGCAGACATAGGTGACCCTGATGGGGTACTATCCAGATTGGGGGGACTTCTGTGCTCGCTGGCTCTCACTCAAGGAAATTCCATATTTTGTTATATTCCATCTACTGTAAGCCTGCAATTCGTCTCTGGGAATCGTTCTATACGTGTCGATATCTCTACTCATATTTCTGATTCCCGCCACTAGCACCTTGTTGCTCGAGTTTCTTCGTGGGGAATATGGTTCGAGGGCAAATAGGAACATTGTTTGAAATGCCAACAAAGAGCCATAGTAGCTGAATAGCAAGACGAAATATGGGATACCTTTATCTGTCGTGTGTGGCATAAGTCCACACACCCAACAATTTGTCGTGTTCACTACAAACTGGTGTTGGTGTAGGAGCTGAACGAATGAGTTATTTATAAATTCTAATCTCCTAGAGGACTCATGTTCGGGCAGGGGGTGAAAAGAGTGCGAGGAAACAGTAGGAGGAGGTATGGGCTGTGTAGTGGGTGCAAATGAAACTCGAAAGGTGTATAAAGCATAGCCAATTAAAAACATCATTATACTACACAACATAAAAATGCATACTATTAAAAATCGTGTTTTTGCCATCACAGTGCATATTCTGGTTTCAAAGTTCGTTGATCTGGCAGGTCTCTCCATCTTGGGAAACTCCATCCTCTCCAATTTGCTGCCCGCGGTGGGAGGTTGTTTCTACTAAGGAGTGCTTCTGTCAGTCCAGGGTAACTCCCTTGAACCGACCAGAACTGTCGACCTAACCGTCTCCAGCTGCACTCCAAAGACTGTGGCAACCGTGACCCTAGCAGCAGAACCGGATGGCGATTAAAAAAACAAAAATGAGCACGTTTTTCTAGATGAGAGAGCTGTACAGTAAAAAGTAAAAAGGTTTATTTGTACATAGTCATAGGTCTCGGCCGCAAATTATAACGATTTGTACCAGGTGCTGTTTGGTCTTGAAACAGAAGTTCAGGCTCTGTAGTGTCCAATCGCATTGACGGTGGCACAGATCCTTGCAGAATGTCGTCACTTTCGCGTACAGAGTTTGTTCCTTTTATCTGTGCATCACTAAAGAGCAAGAAGCGAGGCAAAGTCTCGGTCTCAGAGTCAGCAATCCCTTCCTGGACCCGCTGGTCATAAGGAAGAGGTAACAGGACCCTCTTGCAATGGGTCCCGTGGATCCAGTGTTTTTTTCCTTCCACTCGAACTGACGATCTCGTGGAGAGGAGAACTAGGTGGGGACCGGTCCAGCGGGGCTCATCATTCTTTGTCCGCTGGAAGTTTTTTATGAGGACATAGGTTCCAGGTTCGATAGGGTGTCCTGGAGCTTCAGAGGCCTGAGGTAGAATGTCGTGGACCTGTTGGTGTAAAACACGCAATTTAGCCGTCAATTCATACAGATAGTCAAGCAGTACAGGATGCTCTATTTCACTGAACCTGGTGGGCCTTGGCACTCCCCATATGTTGGCCGGTCGGCCGAACACAATTTCATGTGGACTAAGTCCCACTCTAGAGTGAACAGTCATTCTTGTGGATAGGAGTGCCAAGGGCAGGGCGTCAGGCCATTTAAGACCTGTGCTTGCTTGAATCTTGGCCAGCTTCAGTTTTAACGTGCCATTATAGCACTCTACTAGTCCAGCTGATTGGGGGTGATTTGCAGCGTGGAACTTCTGTTGTATGCCTAGCCCCTCGCACACTTTCTTCATCACTCGACCCACAAATTCACTCCCATTATCACTCCAAACCATTCTAGTCATTCCAAACCTAGGGAAGAATTCCTTGACAAGGGCTTTAGCTGTGGATAAGGCGGTGTTGTCCTTAAGGGGATATGCTTCCACCCACCTGGAGAAGGCACAAACAACAACGAGTACGTATTTCAGATTGTTGCACCTTTCTATGTGGATGAAATCTAGCTGCAAAACCTCGAACGGATACGTTGGAGGCGCAAAATGACCAGCTGGAGTTGGGGTTCCCCTACCAGGATTGTATTTCAGACACACCATACAATTCTTGACCACATTCTCTGCACACTTAGGGATCCCAACATTTTGCCCTACTGAGGCTAGCAACTTACAGATCCCTTTCACACTGACGTAAGCCATTCCATGAGCCATTGTCACCACTGCAAGCACATACGCATCGGGTAACAACCATCTCTGATGTTCTGACAATTCGACCCAACAACCATTCGCATCCAATTTACCCTTACTTTCTCTCCATTCATTCACCTCTTTCTCTGTGGCTTCAGCTTGGATGGACTTCACACTCTCCATCGTATCTTCATACATACCAACATCACCAATCCATCTGGCAGGGCCTGCAACCTACATTCGACTCATTACATTCCTTGCAGTTTCTTTCACGACTTCATCCGCAAACGCATTTCCACGACCAACATCATCCGTCACCTTTTTGTGTGCACTGCATTTCACAATCTCAACTTGTAATGGCAATATCAGTGACTCGAGAAGCTCATTTACTAACTGACCATGCTGGATCTTAGTACCATGCGAAGTCAGGAACCCACATTCACGCCACAAACGTCCAAAACTGTGAGCCACGCCAAAGGCGTATTGGCTGTCCGTGTACACATTCACTCGTTTCCCTTTTGCCAAAGCACATGCTCTTGTAAGTGCAATCAACTCTGCTGCTTGCGCGGAATTGTGGGGGATACGTGCAGCTTCAACAATAGTATGCAACGTCGTTACAGCATATGCTGCAGTCGTATCACCATTCGGCAACTTGAAACATGAACCATCAACCCATAAGGTATCATCACATTCAGGAAGAGGAGTGTCCTGTAAATCTATTCTCCCTCTTGTCTCTTCTTCTGTCCTAAAACAGCAGTCATGTTCCTCGACTGCATCTGTCTCTACTGGAATGGGCAATAACGTGGCTGAGTTTAGTGTGTCGCACCTCTTTATATGTACATGACTTGCTAACAGTGTCAGCTCATAACTTGACAATCAAGCACTAGTTAAGTGCTGTGTCCTTGTTCTGTTTAGCAAAATGTCTACTGCATGTGGGACCATGACGATTAGCATATTATTCATTACCAACCCAGCAGACTGTCGAATACAGACAGCTGCTGCCGCAGTGGCTCTCAAGCAATTTGGCAAAGCCTTAGCCACCGGATCTAGAGCCGCTGAAAAGTACGCGCATGGACGCTGTTTGCCCCCAAAAGATTGTGTCAGAACTGATAATGCACAACCTTCTTTCTCATGGCCATACAATGTAAAAGGCTTACTGTAGTCGGGGGTAGCCAACACAGGAGCCGAACACAATGCATCACGCAATTCGTAAAAACTTTTCTGACACTCTTCAGACCACGGAATGGGTTTCGGTGTATCTTTACAAGTTAATGCCACCAAAGGTTTGGCCAATAAGGAGAAATTCAGTATCCATTGCCTGCAATATGATGTAATGCCCAAGAAAGCACGCACTTCTCTCTGTGTCCTTGGGACACTCAATTTTGCAATTGCCTGAATTCTTTCTGGGGTCAGTTTCCTTCCCTCCTTCGATAAGAGGTGACCTAAGTAGGTCACTTCTTGTCGACAATATTGCAACTTTGAAAGAGAGACTTTGTGGTGCAGATCACATAAATGACGCAACAACGACAATGTGGCTTCCTTACAAATATCCTCAGTGTCGGCGGCTATTAGCAAATCATCGACGTATTGAATAAGGTAGCACCGTCAGGTAAAACAATCGTGTCAAGCTGCAATTTCAAAGCCTGACTGAATATTGATGGGCTTTCACAGTAGCCCCGAGGAGCGCGTTTGAAGCGGAAAATTCGGCCTCCTAAATTGAAGCCAAAAATATCCCTGCTCTCCTCGGCAATCGGGATGCTGAAGAAAGCATTCTTCAAGTTAATCACTGAGAACCAAGTGGCTGAAGCTCGAATCATAGTCAATAGGGCAGTGATATCGGGGACGACTGGAAATTGTGGCACAACAATCTTATTGACCTCTCTAAGATCAATCACAAATCTGTACACAGGTGGCTGGGAAGGATCAGTACGCTTCAGAACCGGCAGAACAGGACTATTACAAATGTTGCCTGTTGTCTCTTCAATGACATCTTTCTCAATCAGATCATAAATGATTGCTAACAACGCCTTTTCACCTTCACTAGAGATTTTGTATTGGGGAATACGTGGCATTCTAACATTGGCTTTCAATGTTATAACATATGGCGCTATTTCCAAGAGACCCACATCATTAGAGCCAGTAGCCCAAAGTGTATCTGGAAGAGAAGACAATTCTGTTGGAAGCTTTTCCCTTGACAGGTACATTGGAGAAACCACTTTCTTACCCAGTGTAAGCTGTACTCCCAAAGGAGAACAGTACAAGGTTGCATACAATCTTTTCAACAGATCCAATCCTAACAAGTTCTCACCACAACCTGTCGTTAGAATGAGGGGTGCTTCTAATTCACATGGCCCAACAGAAAGGGACATAGGACTAGAGATCGGGTTCCTAACCGGGGCGCCAGAAAAACCTACTGAAACGTTCATTTCGCCAGACAAAGCTGCGCCAGGGAGTTTTGAGTGCATAATAGAACTCTTTGTAGCACCAGTATCCAACAGAAAAGGCTCTGACACACCTGATGTAATCACCTCAACATAAGGTCCATTCTGATCTACTGGAACTGAAACAACTCCCTCTATTTGTCCATGGCTGTCCTAGCAATCATTACCCTCCATATTCTCGTTTTCTGCATAGTAGTCATCAGCATAATACTGAGCTGTCCTAGCGAACGCGTTATTCTGCTGGTCAAAACTATTCATGGAATTCTGAGGCGGGAAAGAAGGAGCATTCTGGGGGAAATTTCCACGGCCCCTACCTCTAGGAGCCTGTTGAACACCTCGACCTCTTGCACCAGAAGCACCATTCATACGTCGTAACAAAACCGGACAACTACTCTTGAAATGACCCTCTTCCTTGCAATACGCACACTGATTCGGTCCATTCTGTAAACGTGGTTGAGAAGACTCGTTTCTCTGCGAGTTTCTTGAATAATGCTGGGGTTGTTGATAGTCGCGCGGACTATTATTACGAGGTGGATAAGCTTGCCGCAGAAGGACTTTAGTTTTCAATTCCTTAGTCTTTTTATCCGCTTTCTCTAGCTCATCTTTGCGCCTATTTTCATAGTACTGGGCCGTAGGTAAAATC
This sequence comes from Lissotriton vulgaris, assembly GCF_964263255.1. NCBI lineage: Eukaryota > Metazoa > Chordata > Amphibia > Caudata > Salamandridae > Lissotriton > Lissotriton vulgaris. Next base: position 339,916,211 of record NC_141689.1, read on the forward strand.
TGTGCTGACGTGGAAACAGCCCAAGCACTCTCAGAATCCTTCATTTTATTACATAGTTCAGGAAGCAAATTATGTACAAATTTGTCAACAATCAATCTCTGGCCACCCTCAGTAGCCATATCCTGACCACTATGATCGACGAAAGTCTCCTCGAACCGCGTGAAAAAGTCGGACACAGTCTCATCTGTCTTCTGCTTGCACTCAGACAACTTGTCCCAATTCACACGCAATTCGGGCATTTAGGTCTTCATATACGTAATAATCCTACCAGGAAGTTCTGCTACTAAAGGCTCAGGTTTAGCGCCACCAACTTGTCTAGCATCAGCAGCAGCAATGTTAACCCATGTGTCGCCTAACTCTTGATCATGATCTGCATGACGAATCTTTCCCCATAAAGGCTGTGGAACAACATTTCCAAACAACATGTCTATATCGGCTAAATTCATGATGCAGGAGCTTGCAGTCTGTCATAACTCCTTATAATACCCTGCAGGATTTTTACGGGGATCAGGCAATGTCTGTTTAAGAGCCAAGACTTCAGATCTCTTCCAAGGAACATGTACCCATACGCGCTGAAAATGCGGCGGAATGGCTGGATTTGCATTTGCTTCACCTTCCCTCCAAACTGGTGGAACCTCTCTCATGGGATACTGTTGCGCCTTTTTCCTACCAGGTGCGTCACATTCAGATAGTGATCGGGAAGTGCCCCCTCTACTCCTATAGAATAATAATGTCGCAACCGCTTGTTCAACATCGGTGCCCACAATGATGCCCTCCGCGAACTTGAACCGCACACGGTACAACTCAGACAGATCGTGTTCCGGATCATTTCCCTTCAGATCTTCGCGGAGAAGTACACACATTTGTTCAAAAACATATCTCTGTTTCGATGCTTCCCATTGACGAAAGACTTCTATAATAGACTCTTCATCATGTCTTGCAGTATCGACAACCCATTTGCGCGCTAACTCATCCAATAATTCTCTCTCCTGATAGTCAGGCAGTTGACTCCGCAACTGTCTTCGTTCTGTGTTAGGGGTCGTATTAGGCGACCCAAAGAAGGGTGAGAAAAGGCCAGTGACAGTGTTTGCCACTCTCTGTCGAACAGAAGGAGAAACTGACGGAAAGGCAGATGTAAAGCGGAGGTGGAGGTAGTAACAGAGGGAGTATTAGTATAAGCAGTTGGAGCAGTAGGCGAAGTCGTAGGAAAAACAGAAGGAGTTTGTAGCAAAGGCGGCAGCCATTGAGAGGGCTGCCCCGGAGCAGTAGGAACCAGCTGAAGAGGAGCTGGTGCTTGTGGTAGAACCTGTGGACCAACAATGGAAGGTTGTTGGGGTGCTGTAGCACTCTGAGCATAAGGCAGTGGTGAACTCAGTAAATGAGACATCAAAGGATCTTTATCAAGTTTCTCTTTTGATCCTTGTTCTTTACGTGGCAAAACTGGGTAGCACTTGTCTACTGCTAACTTCCTACTTCTAAGCGTTTGTTCACTCTCTTGCTCTTCCTCGTTATCCCTGAACGCAACGGCAGCTTGTACCATTGACATACCTCGTTTATTTTTCTTTGCTAATTTCATCTCTTTCTGTTTTGCTTCTTTGCGCCATAGGCGAAAGGAGTCAAACATTGCCGGCCGGGCTTTCTTCTTAAAAAGTTTAACCTCCAGATTATCTAAAATCTCTGTGTCAAAGCTACCGTACTGGGGCCATTTTAAAACACCATTGTTTCTGGTGTATCGGACCCATACTTCGTTATATGTGATAGGGCCTACGCCATGCTTCACATAGAGTTCATATGTTGGAGTTCCAATCGGAGGAACCGGACACGAGTCCTCCAATAGGGAGTCCCTATTACAACCAAGACAAAACAAATTTCCAAATCTGCTAAAACCAGGCATCTTCGCTCTCTAGTCTAGCTTCAAACTTCAAAGGATTATCGAATACGATAGTCTTGTGAATACACGAGTCCTTCGGCTTTGGCGCTTGCAAGTTCCAAATCAAAGCGTATCCGAAGGGATACCAAACTAAGAACCAAACTAAGGACTGGGAGAGGCTCCACTTATACTTAACTGAAGTATCGATGATCGATGACGTCACCAGAAGACTCGTCTATCGTTTCGCTCTACCAATCATCAATGGTCCAAAACAGGGCGATAGTCAGGGCAGCAGTCCTTCTTAGCCGTCGGGACGCGGGGAACCTCGCAGCAAAGACCTTCGGAACCACGTCGACATACAGGGGTCGCTGAAGTGGCTGGCCGTCCTCTGGAATTTTCACACGAAGCTCCTCACGAACCTCTGGCTTGGACCGGTACTGCTTGATACCGCCCCGAGTTGGGCGCCAACTGAGGTACCGGGTTTTTATGGACCCGGCTGTGCCAGGGAGAACACCCAAAGACCTCGAGTCCTTCCTGTTTTGGACCACAGAAACACAGAGTCTTCTAGGTGATGTCAAAGATCGGGTTTATTGGCTGCAACCAGTAACAGGTATCCTAGAAGTACAACAGCATGAAGCGCATGTATGTTCTCAGGAGACTGCTCGTTTTTACAGAACCAGCCTTCTCTTTTTACACAAAATATTGAGATTCAGGCAAGAATTCCTTGTTTTACAGTTTGACCATATACATATTTTCACTACAAAGAAAGAGCAGAGTCACGATGACAAGCCCACATTTCAGTCTGTCCAGTTCGTGATAGATTACCCGGCAAGGCCCAGAACTTTCATCAGATATCGACAGACCCCTAATAAAATCGGGCACCTCCTCCTTGTAAAACAGGTCATAAAGAAGAAACAGGGACAGGTGTGTGTGAGATAAAACATAGCTTGTATGCGATGAACGGTTTATGACATGTTATGCCTTGATGCTAATCTTGTTCGGCCATTGGGAAAGGAACTGCCCGAACAGGTTTGGCTTGAGGCAGTGGAGTCAGCTCACCCAGGTCACAGGGGAGTCAGCAAAGGTGTACGTGTCCTTTTAGATCAAATTCGGCCTTGGTCGTTTTGACTATGTAAGGGCAATCACAAAATGGATGCCGCTCACAAAATGGAACCCGAGGGTTCAAGACGAAAACTACGATTTCAAGGTGATTTCGTCACTCGATCATGACGCAAATGTTCATGTATAGTATCCCAATCATTGCCGGTCTGTCAATACCAAAATCGTCATGGTACGATGATATTTATGACACGGATGCAGAGCTTCGGTACCACACAATAACGGGGTCCAGAATGTTTAGTACCACAGTTGTTTTGTCTCGACCGTGCCTCCAAATCATCGTTCTTAGCTCTAATGATCCCCAGGTGCTTGTCCATGTGGAGAAGCTGCTCTTTGGTTTCCACCTGAAACTTGTGGAATTAAGTATGGCGGTACTCCAGTCCGTCGAGGCATGTTTCGTGCCTCATCACCTGTGACTTTTTTTAAAATTCTTTTTATTGTAAAGAACATATCACAGCAATACTGTGAACAACAGCAATACACCAGAGCAACAGATACGTCAGCAGGAATTACAGCACGTACATGTAGAATGAACAGGTTGTACCTCACATTTTATCTAATAATTGGACAGAGGTGTCGCGCTAGCACGACCAAACATTAGCAGATACAAATTACTCACTCAGGGAAAAATGTTCAAGATCACTCTTAGGCGGTGGGGGAGCAAGGAATCGCACAAGCGGACCCCAAATGTCCTTAGGCCTAGACGTTACAGGCCATTCTTCAGCATACGTTGCCCAAGTCTCTTTACAATAAGTTAAGTCTTTCACCCAGCAATCTATTTTCGGAGGAGCCCCGCTGTCCCACGTGAAGAGCACACAGCGTTTAGCCAACAATAAGGTGACTCCAACAAATCTGCCCGCAAACCCCTTGACTTGAGGAATGTACTGCAATAGACAGAGCAGAGGTGTGCAAGGTAGCTGCAGACCCGTCATGGTGTGCAAATGACTCAGCACATCCTTCCAGTATTGATGAACCAGGTGGCAACTCCAGGCCAGATGTATGAAATCTGCACCAGGAAGTTTACAGCGCTTGCAGCCATCAGTGTCCATCAGACCCATTTTATATAACTTTGCGGGAGTGTGGTATGTCTGGTGTATTAATTTAAAGTGGATGATCCGCAAGTTACCTTTGGGCGTAAGGCGGCCCGTCAGTTGGCATATTTTCCACCCCTCCTCCCCAGAAATAGGAGGATCCAGGATAGTATTCCATTTGTGTAAGCTGTTCTCCGTCCCCCTGCACGTCTCCTCTTGCACCTCTCTATTGAGTTTAGTGATTAATTTCTTTCTCGAAGGACGTACTTGGATCAGCTGTAGGGCTTGTAGTGCCGGTGGCTCCACGGGGAAGTCAGGGTAGTGGTCTCGTTTGGCCCGCTTAAGGTGGAAGCAAGTGAATTGAAAGAGAGGAGAGGGGTTCTGTATGTAATCTAAGTCGCTATCAGTCATGTAGTGGCCTTCAGGATATAAATCCCCCATATGAGTAATGCCTACCTCCCCAAGGGAACGTAAAGGACCCGCCTCTTGCGTAACTGACAATGCTGCATGATAGGCGAAGGGGAGGGCCGGCGCATACAGAGGTAGCTTGTTAGCCCCCTTGCCAATCGCCTGCCTCGCTGCTATTGTGGTGTCAATTGTGTTAATTTCTGCTTTGGGAGTGTGCCTGTTCGCATATGTTAGTACGCTCCCTAGAGGGGTGGGACAAGCATCTCTGTCTTCCACCGCCACGTGAGGTGTAAAGGCGTGCGGTCGGACCCATTAATACGCATACTGCGCTTGAGCACAAAGGTAGTATACATAGAAATCCGGTGCTGCGAAACCACCTTAACCCCTCCCCTGCTGATGACGGAACCGCTCCATCATCAGCTACAGTTGAGCTGTGCTGATGACCGAGGGGTTCCGTCATGGCCCAGCCGCCGCGCCTGCGCGGCGCTGATTTCGCGCCTGCGCGGGCATTCTAATGAGCGGGGCGGGTCATGACGGAACCGCTCCGTCACCAGCATAACTCAACCGCGGCTGGTGACGGAGCGGCTCCGTCACCAGCATGCGGCCACCGCGCGGCCGCCCCGCCCCTTTAGCGCTGCGGCGGAATAGCCGCCGCAGCGAAGGGGTTAATCATATGGAAGAGTCATTGTCAGCCAGCTAACTCTCGGTTGACCCGAGCCCCAGATCAGACGCAACAGCAACGACCTCAGTGTTTTGAAGTATTGTTGAGTCAATTTGATGGGTATATTGGCAAACAAATAGAGGAAGCGGGGGAGCACCACCATCTTGATCACAGCAATGCGATCAGCCAGGGAGAGGGGCAGACGTGTCCACCTGTCCACTTGTTCCAAAGTATCGTGTGCGCGGCCGTAGTTTTCCCTGACCACAATCTCAGGATCACGGTGTACCCACACCACCAGATACTTGACCGGCTCAGTCGTCCACTCTAGTGGGTACTCCAGGGATAGATGGGACGTGATCATCGTAAGCGGTATGATAACCGACTTATCCCAGTTAATCGTGAGGCCGGAGAATAGGCCAAAAACATTATATATTCGCGAAGGACGGGGGACAAGTATTGTTGGGGTTCTCTAAAAAACAGCACCATATCGTCGGCATACATTGATATGCCAACCGGCCGGTGTTTAAAATTAAGGGCTGCTGCTCTATGGGTCTGACGGATTTTACAGGCGAGTGGTTCGAGGACAAGAGCAAAAAGAAGGGGGGAGAGGGGGCAGCCCTGCCGAGTGCCCCTTTGGATCTGTAGTGGCTCAGAGGTGTGCCCACCGACTCGCACCCTGGCAGTTGTGTCCGTATATAAAATCTTAATCCACTGCAATATGACACTAGGAAACCCCATCTTCCGGAGTACGTGGAACATATATCCCCACTCTATGGAATCGAAGGCCTTGGTCGCATCCAAAAGGACAGCGGCGGCTGGCAGGTCAGGATTGAGGACATGGAACATGGAGAAGATGGTGCGCAGGTTGTGGGAGGTGGATCTATCGTGTATAAAACCGGACTGATCCGGGAGCACAAGGAGGGGCATCAGAGGCTGTATTTTAGGAGCTAATATTTTCGCCTGTATTTTTGCATCTATATTAATTAGCGAAAGGGGGCAATACGAGTCAACTGAGGCGGGAGGTTTGTCCTTTTTGAGGAGTGTGATGATCAAAGCTTGCCTCAGGGAGGGGGGGAGGCACCCATTGTCTTGTGCTTCAGCATACATTTCTAAAAGATGGGGCACCAGAATGTCCGCGTTAGACCATCAGGTCCAGGGGCCTTGCTGTTTGGGAGAGGAAGGAAGGCATCTTTGACATCGGTTTCATCTATGGGGAGGGACAGGTACTTTCTGTGTACATCTGAAAGCCACGCACAAGCAATATCTGACAGATACTCCGTCATGACATCGTCCTCTGCGCCACCCTGCGTGGTTTTAATGCTGCATAGAATTTCATAGAATTTCCTAAACTGCTCAGTCACTGCCTGTGGGGAGAAGTGCTCCGTGCTGTCGCTGTCTACAACTATTTTTACATGCTGGTGTTGCTCCCGAAACAGTAGCCTGGCAGCAAATACTTTCCCTGCTCTGCCACTCTCCCCATATGCCCTAGCCACATGCCTCCTACCTCTGTAACGCGCCTCCGTCTCTGCTAACTCATCGTATTCCTTGAGCCCTTCCTTGATGCTGGCCAGAAGCGTGTCAGATGGCGCTGCACAATGCTCTTTTTCAAGCTTCCCTAATTCGGCTTCCTTTTTGTCAATTTGCCCCCTTATGTCCTTCAGTATGCCCACTGAGGTGCCCATGCAGACCCCCCTGATTGTCACTTTAAATGCCTCCCATAGTAATGCCTATCAACTGACCCAGTGTTCTCAGCAAAATAATGCACAATGGCAGTCCTAATTGTGTCTGCGAATATGGGATCCAGTAGTGCCCCTGCCCGGAAGCGCCACGTGAATGGACGGCGGGGGTTAGAGGGAATGCGCAGTCGCACTATTACAGGGTTGTGATCCGACAACGTGCGGGCAGTATATGTATGTGCGTGACCCAGTTGTGTGCACCTTCATCTAGTAGCCAGTAGTCCAATCTGGACCAACTATTGTGGGAAGGTGTGATATGTGTACCCTCCAAAGCATGCTCATTTTGCAGCCTCCAGACACCAACCAGCCCAATTTCTGACATGGCATCAAGTATACATTGGGCGACCGCCGGGTTCGACTTGTCTACCAGTGGGTTAAGGTGTGTGTTTAAGTCCCCTCCCCAAACAATCACTGCCTCCGGCCATGAGCGCAGAACAGTAAGCATCTGTAAAAAGGGAGTAGGATCATCCACCACCGGACCATACATATTAATGATGGTGAGGTCCGTCATCCCCAGTTTGCCCTGCACCATCGCACATCGCACATCGCCCATCAGCATCCGTATACGTGCGCGTGGGGCGGAAAGTGACACCCTTCTTAACCAGGATGAGCACACCACGCACGTAGGACGAATAGGACGAGGCCAATCTAAACTCCGACCACCAGCTTGCAACCTTGGAGTCAGTGTATTTGGTTAAGTGAGTCTCCTGAAATAATGCGATCTGTATCCTCTGTCTATCCAGATACGACAACACTTGTCTAATCTTTTTCGGCGTGTTGAGGCAACGGACATTCCATGTCATGCACTGATACTCTTCACCCATTATCCAAACTGGAGCAGACAAGCCTAGAATGTTCATGCAATCTGCAACACCCCCAACAGCTCATCATCCTATACAACTGCGCATGTCTCAAGCCGCTGCTTCTCCTGACGTACTCTGTACCCCGCCCCTAACCCCCACCCCCACCTACTTCAGCAACCCAATCTTGCCGAAGCCAAGACCCCTCAACATCTCCAGACTAAAGCACAAAGCAGTGATGGTGGGGAAGTAAATGTAAATGTAAATGTATTGGCATTTATATAGCGCACTACTTACCCGTAGGGTCCCAAGGCGCTTCGACCGCTGCGAAACCCTTCCTGGCTTCCCTGAGAGATGGTCCCTTAATGGGTATCTCCAGGGTGAGACCAGGCATCCCCGGCGGTCTGGTGGGGCCATTAGTGAAGATGAGGCAAGCTAATGCCCAGAGTTGCCGAGTGTGATCGCTGATCAGAGTGGGCACCGAGGCGAGAGAATTATTGAGTCAGCTGACCTGGGCCAGAAACCTGCCGCCCCGGGAATCGAACCCTGGTCCCGGGCCGTCCTCTGCTCTCGGGTCTGCCGCCTCTAACCAGTGAGCCACACTACTTCACTAACGGGAACACCCAACTGGGGGACGCAGAGGTGCTCTACACTCCCTGTGGCATGCCAGAGGAAGGGGCCGCCTTAGGTGATCTATCGGACTGCATACCCACCCAACATAGCATTGCATTCAAAGTACAATCAACAAATATCTTGAAAACTCACGCAACAAATAGTAATTGGGCTCTATCCCTAATCATTGTGAGCACAGTCTGCTGCGTTTCTCGTAGGGCCCCAGGAGGCAGAACCTCATAATCCCCATGTATGCATGACTTAACACTAAGCATCGTGGGCCGGAAAGAAAGAATCTGTGGCATCTCCAGACCCTAACAGTCTGTGACCATCCTACAGGCAATAATGACAATGTCCCCGCATCAGGCAGCCACAAGCAAGTAGAACAACAATCTGAAACAAACCCGCCCCCCAGGCCAACAGGATATAGACAGTAGATATGGAAATCAAAGGAAATGAAATCATATGGCAAAACCAGGCACCGCCTTTGTTATTCGTCCACGTCTGATGTGCGTTCCGATGCCCGCTTTTTTCTGCGAAGTTACTTGGTGTGATCCATGGCGAGCTTAGGATTCGTGAAAATCTTGGCGTCCCGGTCCACCCCTATGCCCAGCCGGGCAGAATACAACATGGCATACGGGACCTGCTCCTTCATGAGAAGTTGTTTGTCTCCCTGGAATTCTTTCCTGGCCGCCTGCACCGTGGCCGTGAAATCTGGAAAGAAGGACAGTGTGTTGCCCTGATGATTAATGGCGCCCTTTTGGCGGGTGATTCGCAAGACAGTGTCTCGGTCCCTGAAGTTCAACAGCCTCGTGATGATGGCCCGGGGCAGAGCCCCTGGCTTTGGACATGGTGCCAGGGACCTGTGCGCACGTTCAATGGCAAACATGGGGGAGAAACATTCAGGCCCGCAGATTTCTTTAAGTAGTGTCTCCACAAAGTCCTCAAGACGACCCACATTTGTAGATTCCGGCAGGCCCAAAATGCGCACATTATTGCGCCTCGAGCGCGCTTCAATGTCATCGTTCTTAGCCTGTATGACCGCCAAAAACTGCGTGATATCGTTGGTTTTAGACGCTACTTGCTGTAGACCGTCTTCAGTGTCCGAAATTCTTTGTTCAGCTTCGCCAAGCCTCGCTGCATGTTTGTCAAGCTTTGCGGACATGTGATCCATTCGGCCGCTCAAGGCTTCTATCTTCCCATCGATAGATTGTAGGCTGGCCTGTATGGCAGAGAGTGTCTTCTCTAAGGAGGATGGGGCCTGGAAGGCAGCTTCTAGCTTAGAGTCAGAGGCCACGTTCTGCTGTGTCCTGCCTCCCTTCCACAGCTCGAACGTGAGCTTCGGCTGATTCCTCTCCGGCTTACCCATAGTCGCTCTTGGTGCGCCACCAGAGGTAGCAGCTAAGGTCCACTGTGTGCCCCCTTCCGCTCTGCTGCACGGGTCGAGTGCTCAGAGGGGGCCCTCACTTGATATTTATATATTCCCACTTCCTGCAGGAGCAGAGTGGTATGCCCGGGTATGTGACCCCCCCGAGTGGCGACCCGCGAGTGTAGTAGCGCTGATACAGCACTGGGCAGGTGTGATGTGCCTCCCGTTAGCGGCAAGGTGCGAATGTGCAGCCTCCAAGCGCTAAAATGGCCGCTGTGCGAGGGAGAACCGCCAGGTGGGTGAGGTGGGAGGGCATCAAGACTGGAAACTCAACACTGAATGTCCACCTTGAGCTGCATATGCTCCGATATATCTATAGCGCCTGTGAGAGCGCAAAACTAGCAGAGCAGGCCGACGGCAGCGCTTGTACTAGGCCCCGCTCCTCCCGCAGCAGCCTCCGGGCTCACTCCGGCCGCCGCGGGGTTGAGATCGCGGGACAACGGCACCTCGCAGCACCGGCCCAGCTCCAGTCCTGCAGCTCTCACAGTCCGCTCATAGCTCCGCGGGGCACTATGGTGAGTGTGAGCGGGAGCACAGCTCGGGGTCGCAGCGGGTCCCTCCCACCGGCCCGCCGCGCAAGGCTGCTCTCTCAGGGGCAGCAGCGAAGACGTCCGCCCCAGGTTCGTGTACGCTCCCCCGCCCAGCTCCAGTAACAGATTTGGGCAGCGCACAGGTCGAGAAACAATCTCTGCGGAGTTGTCGGGTTGTTGGGCCCGCGGGGCTCAGGATTGCTGAATGATATTCAAGGCAGCCGACGGAGCAGCACAACTATGAGGCCATCTTGCCTCGCGCCAGGTCACTCATTACCTGTGACTTAATGGAGTCTAGTTGGGATGACAGGGTGTCCAGTTTGGTATCAATGTTCCGGAGACTGGAGAACATTTCCAGCATATGAGTGTGCAAGTCCTCGCCTTGGTCTTCCGCTTGAGAGTCTTGCTTAATGTGCATCTGGGCCACTTCTCCGACTCCGTATGGTGCGTGGAGCGTTTATTTTCAAATTCCAACTTTGGCTGTGTAGCATCTGGTATACCCATTTTGATAGTAGTGTTGGGCGCACAATGTGGAAATCTAGACCGGAGATACGGCAACCCAGCAACAGAGACAAATCACCTTGTCCCGTTCCGCCACCGATACTCAGCCCCTCTGGGATGGCACTCCTCACCCTCTGAGCCACTCGGCGATCACAGTTAGCTCATGCAAATCCTCAGCAGGCCAGCGCAGAACGACACCATAAATTCGCCTGATTGCACTTCAGCCTCTACCCAAGGCACAAAGCGGTCAGATCTTGGCAGCAAGCGGCCACAGCGTATCATTAACAGGAAGATGTTCAAGGTGCATACAGTCTCCTGATGTCACCCACAGGATGTATCCCACGAGCGCTCTGCGGCTTCAAGTGTAGCAGCGCTGCTTCCAGGCATCACAGGCGCATCATGAGGCTGAGCGTCCCCCCAGCAGTAGTGAGATCGCCCAAATGTGCAAATCCACACCGTGCAATTCCGCCAGTCCATAGGGGTCACAACCAGAGCACGCCACCACACCCCTGCAGCTCCTCACCTGAACAATAAAATTTGGCCTTCAAAGTGGCAAGGGCACCTTAATCCCGACCTCTCGCCAAAGCACACATTTCCACTCATTCAAAGAGCAACGTCCGCCGCGAGATCTGGAATCTTGCCGCATCAAGGTGTGCACTGCACGGCAGCTGATCGGTAATGGGCGGACTGTCTGTCCCACAGCGCCGCACCCAACTATTAGCACCCCCAGACCAGGCTTGTTTCACTCCACGGCCCAGTCAGCTAGCACACTGGGGTCGAAGCGACGTCGGCCGCCTCCGTTTTACCTCACTGGGGTCGCTCACACAATGGCGGATCCAGAAATTGCTGAGACTGGGCGCCGTGTGTTCCAGCCTTCCATGCCGTCTCCCCACACTTTCTAGGGCTCCCGGGCAGTCAGCAGAGCTTAATAGCCCGCACAGCAGATGGTCTCCTCAAGTCCGGGCTCCGGAGCCGCAGAACACCCAGCCGCGCTTGCAGCGTCACGCGCCTCGCAGTCTGCCAGAAGCCCCAGGCTTGATTTCAGCAATTCCTCTGTAGTGGCCTGGTTTTGGTTTTGCAGGCAGCCAGCACTCAGACAGCGATTCATGTATCTCTGCTCTGGAGCGGAGCGAGACCTTCGGACCCGGCACAACTGGGTCTGCAGGTGATTAATGACTACTTGGCGCGCTCAGGGCAGAACAGCGATGTAATATTGTACGATGCAGTCTAGTGTTTGAGGGGTGGAGTTAGGAGGACAGGAATGGGAGAGCCAGGGACGGAATCGGGGAAGATAGAGTAGGGACGAGATGGGAGATGGAAGCCAGCAATAAAGCTTCTTTAATACAACAACAGTGTCATGGTGTTATTTGTCAGTGAGACACGACAACTGGCGACGAGAGTTGGATGTTCGTGTTATGCCACCACGCGAATCCCTGGAGCTGAGTAATCCGTCCCGCGAGGCACTGGCTGAAGGTCGCTGCCGCGACGAACGTGCCCGAGTGAAAACTGCTGCAAAGGTCGATGCAGATGACTCAGTGATACGGGCCCCGTAGTTCTTGGGCCGAAAGAACCAATGGGAGCGCCTGCCTGAACGCGCTGGTAAGCGCAAGATCGAACGCGCCCTCGAGCGCCAAATCGTGGGTGCTCACCCCCGATGCGTGAGGTTGCGCATGGTCGCGCACAGCAAGCAAGGCGAAAGAAAAAAGGACGTCGGGAGCCCACCCCGGTCCTACCTGCTCCGTGAAGTCGTCTAAGGCTGAGTGGCCTGGCGAGGAAGCCCCGGAAAGACTGCACGCTGGCCGGGTGAGTGCTCAACTGAAAGCAAAGTGCAGAACGGGACGTCGGGAGCCTACCCCGGTCCTTCCTGCAGTGTGAAGCTGTCTGGGTCGAGTGGCATTGACAAGGAGGCCCCCTGGGACGGTTTGAGGTCCAGCGTGGAGGTGCTGTGGTCCTGGTATGGTGCGCTGATGCCTGCAGCCCGGTGTGGTGAGTGAGCACCGGAATACAATGCAAAGATGCATAGAAAGTAATGAGAGACCAAATCTCGTCGAAAACGAGATTTCCAAAGTGGCGGCCATTTTGGAGTCAGGCGACTTCCCCAATCCCCTGTCAGGGATCTGAGTCGGCCATTTTGAAGTCAGGGAAGCCGAGTTTTGAAACAAGCATCAGTAAATGCAACCACACACAAGGAACAAACATTGGCAGACGTAAGAGATACAGTGAAACAAGCACGAGCAAAGGCAACAAAAGAAAGAAAGAAGACAAACAAGCACAAGCAAATGCAATCGTCAAATACAGACAAGCACAGGCAAAAGAAAGTTTCAAATGCAAACAAACCCGAGCACATGCAAGGTGATGTAAACAAACATAAGCAAATGCAAATTCTGAAATAAACAAGTACAAGCAAATGCAAACGTCAAATATAGACAATCACAGGCAAATGCAAGTTTCAAATGCAAACAATCTCGAGCAAATACAAAGTGATGTAAACAAACATAAGCAAATTCGAATTACAAAATAAACAAGCACCAGCAAATGCAAGCGTCAAATATAGACAATCATGGGCAAATGCAAGTTCCAAATGAAAACAAGCCCGGGCAAATGCAAGTTGATGTAAACAAACAAGCAAGCGCAAATTCCGAAATAAACAAACGCAAGCAAATGCAAATTTCAAAGTAAAGAAACACAACAAGCACAAGCAAATACAAATCCTGGATGCAACAAGCACGAACAAATACAAGTCCCGAATTTAGCGAGCACAAGCAAACGCAAATCTCGAATGCGACAAGCACAAGCCAATGCAGATCCAGAATGTAACGAGCACAAGCAAAGGCAAATTCCAAAGTAAATTTCAGCACCACGTGAAGATAAATTATTGAAACTAAAGGAACCTAAGAAAATAAACAATCTAGAAACCTGAGTAAACAAGTATCCAGGAAGCTTCCGGTCACCAACTAACTGACGGGTAACCTGCACTAGTCTTGACAAGAAACACAAGGACAAGATGTTGACATCACCAAGTACCCGTGCTAAGGAAGCACAACCCAACTGTAGCTAGCATGCAGCGTTAAAGAAAGCGGGAGTTCCCTGAGCCACGAGTCACACATGGGGCAGCTGAGTGGTAGCCATTGCGAATTGCAGCCGGAGTGGTGGACTATGCAAACTCAGGAAATCCAAGCTTAACTCACTGAAGCCTACCGAGGAAGTTGTGCCAAGGGCGGGCAAAATACAGTAGTCACCTGGAGAGAAGCTTCCCCAATTCAAAGGAAACGACCAGAAATAGGATCCCGGCCAAAGAGGGTTAGTCAACGAGACGGAAAGCAAAGTAAAGAGTCCGGTGACAGGAGCATACCAGAACTTTCCTCCCTCATGGCGGTGGGAAAGGCAACACAACGATCCAATCCCTGCATTGAAATACCACCCCCCAGTGACGCAGACTGACAGTCAGAGTTTGGGTCCCCAATGGATCCGGTGGTTGGAATCACTGGATGATTTTCTTGAAACAACCGGAGAGCGAAGAGATGGCAAACGACTACTACTACTACTTCAGATGGAGGGTCACGAAGGCCGACGCCTAATCAGAACATTTTCAGCAAAAGACACTGAGACATATAGAAAACTCACAAAGACGCTACGCGCTCATTTCGACACAACTGAAGACGTGGACCATAAACGCATCGTCTTCAACGCGGCACGGCAGGAACCCGGGGAATCATTGCCAAACTTCATAACAAGGTTACAAAGTCTGGTGCATCACTGCCATTTCAATACATTCACAGACGAGGAAGCAATTCGACTCCGGATAATCAAAGGCTGTTCGAAACCTGACACAAAGCGCAAGATCCTTCAAGGGCAGTTCTCGTTAAAGGAAATCATCAGGAGGGCTGAAGCTGGAGAGCGGGCCAAAGTGAGAGAATCGTCAAAAGGATTGCACCTTAATGCGATAAAAGAAGATAAAAGAAAGGAGATACCTCTCATGTCTGTGCATAAAGCACGAGAAACAAACAAAACCAGAAAGAGGGAGGGCGAAGGCAGACTTGAGATAAGACAGCAGAAGAGACCAAGTGACGTGAAATACTCTGAGTCAACAATACAAAAGATAGTGGAGGATGGCAAACGAAAGACCGGGATGATCCGGGATTATGACAGCCTCACTGATACAACCTCAAGGAGTTATTCAACTTCAAGGAGTCAGTCAACCTCAAGGGGTAATTCAACTTCAAGGAGTCATTCAACTTCAAGGAGTCATTCAACCTCAAGGAGTCCTTCAACCTCAAGGAGTCATTCAACCTCAAGGAGTCATTCAACTTCAAGGAGTCGTTCAACCTCAATGAGTCATGCAACTTCAAGGAGTCATTCAACCTCAAAGAGTCAGTCAACTCCAAGGAATCATTCAACAAACATTACAAACCATTCGGAAGAAGCATTAAGTGGGACAGACCACACTGACGGAACAGATGACAGACTGCTCAACCAGTGTGAAGGAAAGATAAATTACAGAAGACTGGACCAGTCATGCCAACCCTGGAAACTGGTACCCGAACACACCCGAACAACTCGCTGTTTATCGAACTGTGTAGACGAGTCTCAAGAAGCATCAAGCGTTGGAGACGTCACACCCATGGCACAGATGTTAGTGCGCCCAACAGGCGGTAAGAAGAAACAAACCACATACGACGGAGTGATTCACTCAGACACCGGAAAGGGATAGGCAAACACACTCAAGAAGCCCGTGACAACGAGGAAACTGAGAAGAGACAACTAACACCATACAAGGGAGATAAAATGTCTTGGGATCAAACAAAAGAAATAAATGTGTGGCTATCAAACAATCTGACTACTGCAATAGCACAGAAGACCGTTCGAGAGATGTACCCACAGAAATGTCCCACAGGTAGCGCTGACTCCAAGAGCAGTTCGTCACAGCCTACTAGCTCAAGAGACTTATCAGTCAAGACACACCCAAAAGAACATTCTCAAAGGAAATCAGTAAAAGACTCCTCTGATTCAGAAAGCTTGTCTGTGCAATCACTCGGGTCAACAAAATCAAGGTCATGAAAACGCCCCTGGCATCGATCACCCGAATGCACAATGGAAACAGAGAACGTTCTCCCCGTCCGGAGCAGCATACCTCATGCCAATGACCCAAAATATTTGATCATCCCGCCATGCAACCTGTCACGTCAGTCAGTCATATCAAGACATGAACAACATACCGTCACCCTGGATGGGGTCGGCGAGGCTGACTCAAAGGGCTTACAGAAGGAAGACTAATGCATGGGACATTACCAACCATATTAGGAAAGGACTGTCTCATCACCCTGCAAGGAAGGCAAAATGTGTTGACAGAGATAGATCATTCTTAAAACACAAAAGGATGAGAGAGGAACATGCTCATGCCCGGATGGTCAAGGAGTTCAACATTCCCGAACGCGAGTGGGAGCGCATAAGACAAACAGAGCCAAGGAATGAGTCCCATAACCGAACCAGGACACTCAGTTCAGACAATGCCTTAATGTCTGATACGCAGGACTGTGAACACGAGGACGTTGTTGCTCTTGACTGAAAAGACAAAGAAGTGAAACCCCAAGAGGGTGCTTTTGTTAGGGTAACAGTAAGATCGGCCAAAGACATGCTCACCACTGAGTAGACATTACTGATGCCGGAAGAACCCACTGAATTTGAGCTCACACCTAGAGATGCATCCCTGTGGCTCAAACAGACTGTCCGCCGACCTGTGCGGCTGATTGAAGAATTACAAACATGGTAGAAGTTAAGTTCATTTTGTTAAAAAAGGGGGAGATGTAATATTGTGCGATGCAGTCTAATGTTTGGGGGGTGGAGTTAGGAGAAGGACAGGAACGGGAGGAGCCAGGGACGGAATCGGGGAAGATAAAGTAGGGACGAGATGGGAGATGGAAGCCAGCAATAAAGCTCCTTTAATACAACAACAGTGTCATGGTGTTATTTGTCAGTGAGACACGACAAGCACTCATCCAAATTGCAGGATTATTTCAGGATTCGGTCCCTGCTGGCGGAGCGCACTCAGAGAGCAGCCATTCCGCTGCTCAGCAGGCCACACCCCACCTACTTGTGAATATTTCTTATTGTAATTATTAAATGGTTTTAGAATTGTTATTCATGTTATATTTTACCTTATTGTATAGTTATAAATGTAGCACTGTTGAGTTCGGTTACCATGGTGCTTGCTGTTGTTAATTTGTCATTCATGCTTGGATGGTCGATCTGGATGGCAGCAAGTTCTCCGGTTCTTCCTAACTCTTCTTAGGCTTGATGTATGTTTACTTAATTAACCATCTTGAAGACTCAGCTGGCACATGCTCCATTCTTCCATTACGGATGCAGCATTATTTGGTGATGAGTGGTGAAACTAGTCACTGAAGATGCTCAACGTATCAGCTCAATGAGGAGTTCATCTTTCGGTGACTGTGTGCTGCATCACCGGAGAAGCAGTTCTTTATTGGACGAGTCTTAGAGTCTTATGGTGTGGACTGCTATTTGTTTGCTGATTTTGGGCTGTGTTTTGATCAAGTTCTGCCCTGGTGAGTGGCGCGAGCATGCATCATTAAGTCTCTGCTTTCTTTTAATCTGGACTTATGCTCGAGCATACTCCACGTGATCTTGATGGTCAGCAGGTTTTAAGCAACCGCACTGATTTCTTGGTTATCTAATAACGCTTGCACATCTTTGTTCAATACAGTCAGTCAGTCAAACATTTACTTTATTTGGTTAATCATAACCATAAAGCATATATATACAAAAAAGACTTCCATAAAAATAGTAGCAAGTTAAAAGTTCATTTAAATAAAATGTATCTTATTGTTCATTAAATTAACCACTTTGTCTCAGGCCTTATCTATGATCTGTTTCTGCTTTTTAAAACTGAGACTCTACAAAATTCATAAATTTTACCCCACGGCATGCTAAAATGTTTGAACCTCCTCCCAACCAGCTAATCACAGCTTGCCTGCAGGTGCGAATCTGTAGCATGTTAAAAATTGGTTTCAATAAAATTTTTCTCTTTTCTTTTAAGGGAACACATGTACACAGGAGATGGCACAGTGTCTCACTGTGATAATCACATAGTCTGCATCTTTGTCCCTGATATGTGTCCTTCCAAGATGGAATCAAGTCTTTGGAGGAATGGTCACCCATTCTGAGGGCCATGTATTTTCTTTTTAAAGATAGCCTAAAGTGCGCCGTGAGGTACGGTTGTGGTTTTAAACATTTGTACGAATTTAGGATAGTCCATGCGTGTCGTCGTTTGGCCAGGGTCTTTTTATCTTCAACCAAAGAGAGGGCTTTTGTGTTTAGCTTGCAAATCTTTTTAAAGGCGGCTTCTTCTGGTGGGTTCTTCCAGATCTCCACCATTTTGAGGGTTTCCAATGATGCTAGCAGGTCGTAGCCCCATGAATTAGGTTCCTGTTGGTCGTGTTGTTTTTTGATTTCTTGCCAACATAAATTATTTAAGGATCCTGTCTCTGCCATTCTCAGTTTCCAGCACCATTTCACTAGTGCTGCTTTCCTTTGGTATATTTGATTTTGCAAACCAAATTCCAGCCTGATTTGGGCTGGGGCCGTTCCTTTGTGTAGGAGAAACACAGATTTATATATTTTTGTCTGTAGGGTATTTAAAATGTCTGATTCTTTTCCGTGCCATATTTCCAGTCCGTATGAGAGAGTGGGTAGAACTTGGGCTGCCATTACTTTTAGCAGGTGGTCGTATGAAGGGCATTGCAGTTTCTTTTGGAGAACTTTGTACGCAAAGCTCAGTGATTGTGCTTTTGCCGTGATTATTCTTTTTTGAGTTGAAAGTGACATGTTTTTGCTTATTGTGACCCCTAGATATTTATACGCTGTTACTTCCTCTATGTGTCTGCCATTAGTGAACCACTTGAAAGAACTTTTACTGGAGCCCGCCAATCTCACCACTTTTGTTTTTTTGATGTTTAGTTCAAGGCCTTCTCTCTGAAAATAATCTGTTAATTCCACTATTGATCTTTGTAGGCCTATTGGTGTTTTACTTAAGATTGCAATGTCGTCCGCATATTGGAGGAATTGAATACTTTCGTTTGCCAATTTAGGCGGGTGTCCATTCACGTTCTTAAGTTGATCTTTCAAATCGGCCAAGTATATGTTAAAAAGGGTTGGGGAGAGCACGCAGCCCTGTTTAAGGCCGTTGGTTATTTTTTGTTCTGCCGATATTCTTCTTCCGTCTCCCAGTTTTACTTTTGCCCATGTTCCGCTGTATAGTGCCATTATTGTTTCCAATAATACTTTCGGAAGACCCAACTGTTCCAGTTTTTTCCATAGGCGACTTCTGGGCACTCGGTCGAAAGCGGATTTCAAGTCTATAAAGCAGGCTATTAATCCGGTCTTCCTTTTCACTGCACCTTCGATTAATAGTGACAGAGCAGACAGATTGGTTAAACAGCCCATGCCTTCTCTGAAACCGGTTTGGAATATGGGTATTATTTTGTTGTCCTTTGTCCATTGTCGTAGAAGGGACAGAATACAAGATGAAAAGAGCTTTGCCTCCACGTCGATTAGAGCTATTAATCTGTAGTTCCCTGGTTCCATTCTACATCCACCTTTGTATATTGGATGGAAGATGTTTCCTTGCCAGGACGGTGGGATCTTTTTTTATTTATGAATGTAATTGAATAAAGGTGTTAGGTATGTTGCCCAGAAGTCGGTGTCATATTTGAATAAGGCATTTGGAATTCCGTTCGGCCCAGCTGCTCCTTCCGCTTTTATTTTCTTTATTAGGTCAGTTAGCTGTTTGATTGTTGTCAGCTGCATTTGTTCATCTTTGTCAATGTTGTCCTGTCCATCATTATTTCTTTGTCCAAGGACTAATTCTTTTTGTTCTATGCCGTTTTTTGAATTTTTGATTACTTTTCTTTTTGTTGGGAAACTCTGGATGTTATACAGGTTATCAATATACGCGGCCCATGTTGTTTCACTTATTCCTATATTCAATTGACCACCAGCTCCTTTTGAAAGTTTGTTTATTGTATTCCAGAATTCTCCACTATGTGGCAATTTACTGGTCCTTAACAGCTCTTCCCAGATTTCCTCTGTGTGGGATTTTTTAGCTTTTCTGCACTCCTCTCTGTATTCTTTCCTCATTTTTTGTAAGTCGTTGTTGTCTACTTTTTTTCCTGACTTGTTTTCTGCTGCCTTTTTTCTCTGTTTTTTCGCAATTTCCCTTTTCATATCTCTTAGTTTAGTGTTATACCATGGCTCAGTGTTTGCATTGAGGCCATGAGTTGCTGATGTATTTATCGCGAATTTACCCAGCAAAAATCTATGTAAATTTTCCCATTTAGTTATGGGTGATTGATTTTCGATGGCCTTCGTCAATTTTTCGTGTTCCAAAACTGCGTTCATTATCTCCTTTTTTACTGGGCCCTTACTTTTAATTTTATTCAGTTTATATATTTCCGGTTTTACAGTCAGATATTCTAGTTGTGTTTTCTCCTCAATCTTTTTCCTCATTATTGTCTCTTGTGGGGAGTGATCACTCTCTGGTCGGCTGTGAATACCAAAGTGGTCTATGTTTTTTCTTAATTCCTTACTTATTAAGGTGAAGTCAATTGTGGAGTTCCTTTTGCCACTGGTGAAAGTGGTCTTGGCGGGTATGTCTCCTTCCGTATTGCCATTTAGAATTGATAAGCCTAGAGGTTCCAGATCACTCCAAATTTTCTGAACGTTGTCCTTGGTTCGGTTGGTTTTTATTAGGTTACAATTGAAGTCGCCCGAGACAAATATCTCATGGCCTTGATAAGTTCTATTTAGAGTTTTTATCAAATTTACTACTGTTTGGGCTTTTTTCCCTTTTGTGGCCTTGTCTGGGTGGATATATAGATTTATAATTAATAACTTCCATCCGGGGCTTTTTTTGCTTACTTTAGACTCTACTTTTATCACTTGTAACCAGTTCTCCCCTGATTCTATTAGTTCAGTTTTCCAGTCTAAGTTGTTTGTGATGAAAATGGACAGGCCACCCCTTGGATGTCCGTATTTTGCAGTTTTTCTGCCATTGTGTGATGTTCCTCATATCCCAATATTTGCCTCGAGGTTATGTTCCATGTTTCTTGGAGTAGTATTATTTCAAATTTGCTTAGGTATTCTATTGTCTCTTGATCTTGGGACATTTCTTTAAAACCGTGTACATTCCATGAGCAAATCTTTATTTTTGTTTCTGATTTTGCAAATTGATTGGTGTTTTGTTTTTGAGTTCTTTCCGCCACTTTGGCTACGTCAGGATCGATGGGTGTTTAATGCCTGTGCCAACCAAGACCAGTCTTTGTTTTCCTTCGAGCCCTGATATTGCTGATTTATTTTAGTGCTACTCAGATCTTGTTCGAAGATTGATTTACTTCTTGCTCCCCTCAAGATTGTTTGTGATGTTTCTTTTATATTGTTCGGTTGAGAAATCTTGCTTTTTAATAGGGGGAACGGATATTTTGTTGCGATGTGACGCTCTACAGTTATTCCCCATTCTGAAAAGTGTGACCTGGTTGAGTAAATAAGTTCTGCTATTTCTTTAGATGCCCAAGTGGTACTGCTTATTTCTGAATTCATATTTTTGTGTCCTTGAATGAATTCTACAGCCTTTAGGTCGCTTGTTGTAATTCCCCTTAGTTTTGGTATCTCTTCGATTAGTCGTAGGATGTTTCCCCTGTTCAGCGTATCTGAATTCCCTTTTGTTTGAAATTCCGGTTTAAATAGTAGTTTACATTCTGTTACCATGCTTGCTGTTTCTAGATATCTTGTTTGGTAAACTCTCCTTTTTCCCTCTGCTGGGTCAAGATGAATGTGAGGTATGTTGTCAAATTGGTGGACCGTAGTTATCTGGTCTACTCGAATGTGGTCTGCCATAGATGCTTCTTTTATGGAGGGCTTTTCACCTTGATTTATTTGTGTATTGCTTACATTTTGTATTGTCTTTTTATTTGGCTCAAGTTCATGAAGGTCTCTGCCAATTCTTCCTTTATTTCCTGCTGTAATTATCAGACCAATATTTGGTTCCTTCACTAGGTCTGCCTCCGTTTTATGGCTTTGATCTTTTACCATTCTTTCCTTGATAGAAGGAAGGTTTCCTCCCGCCTGCCAATTTAAACCTTTACGGGTCAAAGTTTCACATTCCCTTTGTGACTTATTTTCATGTGTTTTTTGTTGTTCTATGGCCTCTCTTTGATTTGATTTTAGTATGTCGCTTTTGTCGTTAACTTTGTTTGTGCTTGATTTTTCCTCATATTCTGGTTTTCTCTGTTCACTTGGCATTATTTTGATCTGGTCTGGGGATTGTGTTTGGTCTCCTACTTCGTCTGAAGTAATTCCTTTAATGCCTTCCTTTGTTTCCGTCTTCGTTGATACTGGTATCTGTGATTTGATTAATTGGGGCCTCTTTTGTCTTTTGTTCAAAAATGGCAAAGAATTGTTTTGCCTGTTTGTTTTTCATAGCATTTTTTCTTGCCTTCCTTGCCCGTTTCCGCTGTCTTTCGGTCAGGGGTTCTGACATGCCCGATGAACCCAATGTTTTGTTTTCTTCCGTACGTCGCTTTAGTGGTTTGTTGTCATCTAAGTCATTTGAAGTTTTTACTACTTCTATGTTGTGAATAGTTCTATTTATTTCAGTTTTACTGGCCTCTGTATTGGGGTTATCACTTTTGTTGGTTTTCCCACGAGTTGCTGCTAATATTTCTTTCAAAATGTCTGGTAGTGAAACCAATTTATCTATTATTTCCTTGCAGACGCAGTTTTGTTCTGTTAGTTTCCCTTTCCTTTGTTTTTCTTCTTCCTTTTCTTTTATAAGGTATAACGAAATTTTTTCCAATTTTAGATTTATTCCCGATATATGTGATGCCATTAGATTCATCAGATCACCTGCACATCGAGTTTGTTCGATTGGAAATTCAGCGCAGTGATTGATTGTTGTAAGCTTTTTAGGAGCACGTCCCCCCAGAGTATAGATTTTTCTTTTGTTTGTAGCGGCTGTGCCCCTGTTGATCTGATTGGGCTTTCTGAGGAAGAAATCGTTATATGCTGATCTTCTTTTGTTATATTCTTTCCTATGTCGGAGACCTGGCTTTTATCGGCCGGTTGTCTAATTGGGCTTGATGTTAGGATTATTGGTGAGGAAGTTTGCTTCCTTGGCTTCCTTTTTTCTCCATTATCCTTCCTTTTATCAGTGTTTTCGAGTTTTTCCGATTTCAATACATGCCGCCATCTTTTTATTTATTTTTTTAATTTTTGAAAACCTTTATTTGTGTAGATGGATGCATACAAATACGGGCCTACAACCCAGGGGCCGGCCACGGAACAAACTGGAAAGCACCATTATCAATTAAAAGTACGGAGTGGTTAAGCGATACTGCCTAACGCTGCGAGTCCATGATGCTAACTAAGCGGAACCACTCGGCATAGGATCAGAGAAGGTTAATTTTTATATATTAGGAGAAGAAAGGATCGGTTGTATAAGAAGCGACCTGGTGCACATGGCGGGGAACAAAACCAACTACTTCGTAATAGTAAAACCACAGATCTGTAATCAGAAAGGTCCAAAGCATGCAAACCATAGACGCCCTTGCAGTTCTTCTTTGGTAGTGTCCACTCGCAACCCCATGTGCCCAGAGACAAACAGAACATCACTCCCATAACAGTCAAACCATCAGGGAGACAGATAAAGTTGCAATCATTATACCACTCAACCCGGAAAATAAAGAAAACAAAAATACTAGAAAAAGGGAAAGGGGGACTCCACGTTACTGTACCCGCCCCACGGCGATAATGGCGATCAATAATCCAGATAGCAAACGTGCTTAGGGGCGGGGCAACTAAGTCAGGATAAACAGAACCTAAAGTACCGTATTATATATAATACCTAATCCTCCCCCCCAGTAACTCACCCCGCGGGAATCACGCACAGTCATGGAGACCCAAGAAAAGGACACAAAAGAGCCATAATAATAATAATAGGGAAGCTTGTAGAGCGCCTGGTTACGCCGAAGCGTGTCCCCGCGCTAAGACTGAAAATACCTACAGCAGAAGTAAGAAGAAAGCTCTATTGTCTTGCAAACAGGTACGTTTTTAAGTTCTTCCGCAAGCTAGATTCAGAAGAGTCTAGGCGGAGATTGGTGGGCAGGGCGTTCCAGCTCTTTGCTATCAGATGTCAAAACGAGCGCCCACCCATGCGGGCCCTTTTTACCCTAGGTACCTCAAGTAGGCCTCCGTTTGAGGAGCGCAGAGTTCGAGACGGTACATACCTGGTAACTAGGTTCTGAAGTGGTAATGGCGCTTTGTTGGCAATAATGCGGTGACAGGTACAGAGGGCTTTGAATTCCACTCTGCTTCTCCCTGGCAGCCAGTGGTGGGTCTGAAGGGCAGTTTTGGAATCCGATCTTTTTGGGATTTTTAAGACAAGGCGGGCGGCAGCATTCTGTAATACCTGGAGGCGGTTCATTGCCTTGCAAGTGGCTCTCAGGTACAGCAGGTTGCCGTAATCTAGGCGTGAGGTCACGAGGGCATGTACTAGCGTTTTGCGGGCAGACCTAGGAAGGAAGACAAGAACCTTCCGAAGGGTTTTTAAAATGCCAAAACAGACGCCTGCCACTCGGTCTATTTGGGGTCCAAAGGACAGGTCGGCATCAAGCCAGACGCCAAGGTTTTTGACTTCCTGGCGAGGAGTGGGGGCCTCTCCTAGGCATGGGGGCCACCACGCCGATGACCAAACAGATGGATCCCCCCCCACCACGTGCACCTCGGTCTTATTGCCATTTAGTTTAAGGCAATTGGTGGACATCCAGGTTGCAAGATATTGCATGCATGCCCTGAAGCTGTCCATAGCCAGTCCGGGTGCACGTGAGAGGGAGATAACCAGCTGCGTGTCATTGGCGTATGACACAATGTTCAGTCCATGAATCACAGCGATCGGAGCCACTGGAGAGACGTAGAGATTAAACAAGGTTGGGCTCAGGGACGATCCCTGGGGAACGCCCTGGCTCAATCCTATGTCTCTGGAGCAGTGATCACCCTGGCAAACTTGGAAGCTTCTCCCAGTCAGGAAGGATTGGATCCATTGGAGTGCAGCTCCAGATATTCCTCCGTTATTCAGACACTGTAGCAAGGTGGTGTGAGCTGCAGTGTCGAAAGCTGCACTCAGGTCCAATAGGATGAGGGCCATGGTATGACCCTCATCCGCCCCCTGACGTAGGGCCTCCACCGCTGTTAGGAGCGCAGACTCTGTAGAATGGCACGGTAGGAAACCGAACTGAGTGTCATGTAACAAGGCAGCCTTTTCCACGAAGTCCATCAGTTGCAGATTGACTGTTTTTTCGGCTACTTTGGCCAGGTAGGAAAGGAGTGAAATAGGACGGAGGCTCTCTAGTTTCTCGAAACTGATAGTTGGTTTCTTCCTTAGAGGTAGAACCACCACCTTTTTCCAGTCTTTGGGTACGGTCTTGGTACTAAAAGAGACGTCTAGTAGGTGTCTGATGTAAGGTTCTAATACCACCAGACTATCTGCCAGACGTTTGGGGGTGGTAGGGTCTCGGGGGGAACCCGACCTCACAGATCTGCAGATTTTAAGGAAATCTTCTGGAGGCGGGGTAACAAAGTTGGTCAGTCTGAGTCTGTTTCCCCAATCCCTTGGGCCTTCCACAAATTCACTCCCATTTATGGGCTGTGTTGGGAATGCCGAATAGATTTTGTCTATTTTTTCTGCAAAGAAGTCTGCGATTTTATCGCACGTTTCGGGCGAGCAGTTGTCAGGGACAGTGGCTGATTTCCCGCTCGAAAGGGCTTTATAGAGCGCAAACATCTCCTTCACGGAGTTACCAGCTTCACTAATTCGGGACGTGAAGTATGCTGTTTTGGATTTTCTAACTAAGCCATGGTAGAGTCGCCTCTCAATCAGGTAGGCGTTTCTGGTTTCTTTGGAGAGGGTCTTACGCCACTCTCTTTCGGTTCTTTTCAGTGCGGTTTTCAGGACTCTTAGTTCATCATTGAACCATGGGGCAGTTTTTTTGAGCACGGCCGCCAAATTTGGCTTTTAAGAGAGGGGCTATGCAATCTAATGCCTTTTTAATTCGTATGCAGAGATTAGTATTGGCCGTGTCTGCGTCATCCCCCCCGGGGCTCCCTCCTTTAGTCAGCTCCTCGCAGAATTTGGTCTGAGAGAAGGTAGCCCATTTCCGCCTGAGATGATACAGTGTTGTTGGCTGTGGGGGTCTACTTCCAGGAATCCGTATAGAAAAAGGGACCAAATGGTGATCTGACCAGGGGATAGGTATAGGGGTCATGGCTACTACTTCCCCCCAATTAACAAATATGGGATCCAGCAGGTGATCCAACCGATGAGTTGGACCGCTAACAATTTGATTTAGTTGGAGGGCTCCTAATGCCTGACTGAAATTCTTACTGACGCCGTCTGAAGGGTTATTAAAATGTAAATTAAGGTCACCGAGTACCAGAAATTTGTCACTGCATAGTGCGGTTTCCATAATACAATCAACCAGACTTTCCTCAAACTTGGCTATAGGGCCTGGGGGTCTATAAATTAGCATACCCTTTAACGTGTAGCTGTTGTTCACTTTAATAGTGAAACTCCCTGCCTCACTGTCTAGGATGGGAGAGCAGTCTAGTTGACATCGCAGGTTTTCTCGGACTGCAATAGCAATGCCCCCTCCTCTACCTATAGGTCTGTCCTGTCTATGTATAGTGTATCCTACTGGAAATGCCTCAAGGGCATTAGGTGTAGAGTCCTTGTCTAACCATGTCTCTGTTAGAAACACAAGATCCCATTGTTTATCTGTGAGTAAATCATATAGGTCTAATTTGTGTTTCCGTAATGAACGTACATTGATCAGACCGCAATATATGATGTGGTCCGTGCTGGTTGTGTTCTTACCAAGGTCATAGGAGAAGTGGCAGTATTTGCAGCCCATATTGTCTTCCACTCGTAAGTTATGCTTGCAGGACTCAGCAGTATTAAAGCGTAAGGTAAGTAGTTCCTGCTTACTCCACCGTACGCGGTCGTCCTGAGGGGCATGGAGTGTGGCCCTGCGATCGCGGACGGGCGCAGACGGGCTTGCCTTAGGCGCGCCCGCTGCGCTTGTCCGCTGCGTGGCCGGGAACTGCACATGATTGTGGTGTTTAGGGGCGTGGCCTGAGTATGGTGGGCGTGGCCTCGTGGTGCCGGGCAAATGGCGGCAAGCCTAAATGTTGATCCACGTCAGCGCTAGAGTCCGCTGGGCGTGAGTACACAAGAGCAGCAGGTAGGCTTTGTTAAAAACACAGTACACAATTAAATTTTAAAAGAAAGTTCACAGTAGCACAAACACTTCTCCCGGCTTCCGCCTCAGGAGAATAACCAGTCTTCAAGTCGCGCTAGCGATCAGCGCTCCTAAAGTACTCGATTTCGGGGGCGTGGCCTGAGGGTGGTGGGCGTGGCCTCGTGGTGCCGGGCAAATAGCGGCAAGCCTAAGTGTTGATCCACGTCAGCGCTAGAGTCCGCTGGGCGTGAGTACACAAGAGCAGCAGGTAGGCTTTGTTAAAAACACAGTACACAATTGAATTTTAAAAGAAAGTTCGCAGTAGCATAAACACTTCTCCCGGCTTCCGCCTCAGGAGATTAACCAGTCTTCAAGTCGCGCTAGCGATCAGCGCTCCTAAAGTACTCGATTTCGGGGGCGTGGCCTGAGGGTGGTGGGCGTGGCCTCGTGGTGCCGGGCAAATGGCGGCAAGCCTAAATGTTGATCCACGTCAGCGCTAGAGTCCGCTGGGCGTGAGTACACAAGAGCAGCAGGTAGGCTTTGTTAAAAACACAGTACACAATTGAATTTTAAAAGAAAGTTCGCAGTAGCATAAACACTTCTCCCGGCTTCCGCCTCAGGAGATTAACCAGTCTTCAAGTCGCGCTAGCGATCAGCGCTCCTAAAGTACTCGATTTCGGGGGCGTGGCCTGAGGGTGGTGGGCGTGGCCTCGTGGTGCCGGGCAAATGGCGGCAAGCCTAAATGTTGATCCACGTCAGTGCTAGAGTCCGCTGGGCGTGAGTACACAAGAGCAGCAGGTAGGCTTTGTTAAAAACACAGTACACAATTGAATTTTAAAAGAAAGTTCGCAGTAGCATAAACACTTCTCCCGGCTTCCGCCTCAGGAGATTAGCCAGTCTTCAAGTCGCGCTAGCGATCAGCGCTCCTAAAGTACTAGATTTCGGGGGAATGGCCTGAGGGTGGTGGGCGTGGCCTCGTGGTGCCGGGCAAATGGCGGCAAGCCTAAATGTTGATCCACGTCAGCGCTAGAGTCCGCTGGGCGTGAGTACACAAGAGCAGCAGGTAGGCTTTGTTAAAAACACAGTACACAATTGAATTTTAAAAGAAAGTTCGCAGTAGCATAAACACTTCTCCCGGCTTCCGCCTTAGGAGATTAACCAGTCTTCAAGTCACGCTAGCGATCAGCGCTCCTAAAGTACTCGATTTCGGGGGCGTGGCCTGTGGGTGGTGGGCGTGGCCTCCTGGTGCCGGGCAAATGGCGGCAAGCCTAAATGTTGATCCACGTCAGCGCTAGAGTTCGCTGGGCGTGAGTACACAAGAGCAGCAGGTAGGCTTTGTTAAAAACACAGTACACTATTGAATTTTAAAAGAAAGTTCGCAGTAGCACAAACACTTCTCCCGGCTTCCGCCTCAGGAGAATAACCAGTCTTCAAGTCGCATAGAAACGAGTAACTATCTAATAGACCCTAATCCACCCACCCCACCCTGCACCCCTGCAGAAGGCTATGGCCTACCCCCTCCAGCAGCGTGCCTGTCGCCCTAAATATGAACCCGAAATATAGGATGAGACAATATAGGGAAAAAGAAAGAAAAAGAGAAAAAGGAAAGATAGGGGAGAGGATACCATGTAACAGGGAGCATGGCCCCCACCCCCCGCCCATACAAACAATTAGCGAAACCCAAAAAGAAACTGGCAAGTTTTCAGGTAGCCATACATATTAAGGAATCAACAAATTATCACAATTTGGGGCAGTCCATAACTCCGTGCACTGAATAGTAGTCCTCCGGAGTAGGAACCGGGCTCACCCCAGTCCCTTCTTAGCTATCGCCACGATGTACGTCGATGTAGTGGGCATAAAACAAAGCAATAAGAAAAGGCCGTGGAAAAGCCGCTGGACGGTCAATGGAAGCAACCCATGGGACCTCCTCCGCCGATGGCAATGCAAAAGCTGTTTACGGCAGCAATGTATACCAGTGTCAATGATCACCAGCAGTTCCTCCCGCTTCCGTATCGGAACATCGCTACCCCCACCAGAAAGCGGGGAACAATCAGCGACCACCTCGGGCCCATCCGCGTCCCAAAAGGGACGGCCCGGGAGCAATGGCGGTCATCACATTGTCTTGTACACAAGAATCCTGGGCCAAGGTCAGTTGCCAAATCTTCAGCGCTTGTAGGACGTCGCCAATCGTGGGTTCGCGCTCACCAGTGCAGGCCCCAGCACAGTACAGAGGCAAGGCATTGGCAACCCGGGGCGTTCCACAGTATACGGAATCAGCCGCCATTTTGTGAATACAGCGCCGTCCCTTCGAAACCAACTCCAGGGGTGGGCTCACCAGCATGCCCCCCGCGTGATCCCCCTCAGGCGCACAAACAGCACCCGCGGTGCAGAAATGAGAACCACCAAAAGAGGGGGACCCGCCAGTGCCACCGCTCCGCTGGAATCACTCTCCGCCACCGAGCGATGAATTCCGGAATGGCCGGGAAAGGCAACAAAGGGGGGAGCCACCAACACGGCGTCCCCAACACACAACTTGCCGCCCCTCACCTCTGGAACACCGGACGGTAGTCCCAGGCGCGTTCAGTTGCCTCCGGGCTCTTCGCACAACGGCATCTTCCGGCCGGCCCCAATCCTCCACCCGAGGCCGCCGCCGACACCGTCTCGCCGGCAACTCGCTGATGGCAAGGCCCCGGTCTCCACCCCAAGGAGGCCGCACTTTCTGGGAGGACGCCGCTGTGGACCCACTGAACGCCGGATCCACCAGGATGGGTGGTAACTGTCAGCAGAGCTTCGTATATAAATTGTTATCCTTTTTGGGCAGGATGGGTGACAGGATAGTCGAGTTTGGGCAGGGAGGCCGGCGGAGCCGAGCTACCGTGCGGCCATCACGATGTCGAGATTGGCTCCTCCCCCCATGCCGCCATCTTTGTTTGGTCTCGTATACATTCAACAAACACATTTAACTGCAGTGTTTAGCACATATTATCGAAAAAGAGGATTCTGGCGCTTTTTTAGTCACTGTATTGGGATATAACAACTTCAGCTTCTCATGTGGATTACTGGAACCTGCAGTGCCTAGTGTACTTTACATTTCTCTTTGTATTCTTTTCAAGATGGGTGACTATTATAAAGCATTTCAATTCTTGCTCTCCATCTTGTGTTATGTTTGACATGGCTTCTTCTGTGTATCCTTTGCAAATTGCACCCTTTTTTCAAAATCATGGGAAGCCTGTGCTGAAGTGGCGGCAATGTTTCAGATCATTTGACAATTATATTGTGGCTATTGAGGGGAATAAGTATTCTAATGAGAGGAAGAAAGCTTTGCTATTTGGATTGCTTGGTGATGCTGGTCCAGAAAGTTTTGATAATCTTTCAAATTGTGAGCCTCCTCCAGGGCAGTTCATATCTTAAGATGAATACACTGATGCGGTCAAAAGGTTAGAGAAGAGATTTTCAGATCAGCCTAATATCATGATTGAAAGGCACAGCTACTTCCATAGAAAACAGTTGGTCAACAAAACAACTACGGTGTATATATCCAATTTGCACATTCTGGCTGCCAAGTGCGAATTTGGTATGAACTTGGATGTATATTTATATGACCAATTTGTGTTTTGCTGCTCCAGCACGAAAATACAGGAACGGTTACTTGCTTGCAGGAATCCCACACTTGCAGAAGCAATTGATATTGCTAAAAGTATCGAACAGTCCCCAATTTCCAGTAAAGAAATTACAGGTTCAGACCTCAGCAGTGATGCGGTGTGTGCCATTTCTAATAAAAGTTGGCAGGATGAGATGGCGAAAGGAAAGGTGAACACAATGAATTCTAGAAAACTGAGTTGTTACAGGTGTGGGTAAAAGCAACATATTGGAAATAAACCAAATTGTCCTGCTGTCAACCGCAGATGCACCAAATGTAAAAAAAAACAGTGTCAGTTTCAAAGTGTCTGCAGATCTTCTGGTAAAGCAGTCAATATAACCTTTATGGTGAATGCATTGGAGTCAACACCTAAGGATTTTCAAGAAAGCTTAATCAGTAACCTTGTGTTAAATGCGGATGATGAAATAACTTGTTTCTTCAGGGTTCGTTTTGGTGTTACACTTATTGGTGATATAGAATTAGAAATATTGGCAGACTCTGGTTCACCTATTACTATTTTGTCTGATGTTTCTTACCATGCTAAAACCCAAAAAGTCACTATTGCACGCAGATGTTCAGCTAAAGCTTTTGGTGGACAAGTCATCGTAAGGTTAGGTTATTTTGTTGAACATCTAAGTGTTCTTGGATCCAAAATAATTACAAAAATGTATGTTGCATAGAAATGTTGCCACTTAGTTGACTGGCAGAATTTGAGAATGGGTTTCATCTTCAAACGGGAGTGATCAGCCACTTGTGTTGGGCGAAAGGCCCATTGCCTCAATTGATTTATCTGAAGATAAATATACTTGTGAGATCAATGATATACTTAATAAGCTTAAGAGCATATTTGAAAATAGAGTAGGTTGTGTTCAAGGTTTTTTCAGGACATAAAACTCAAATCGAATGCAGTTCCCATGAGGCACACATTTAGGGCTATTCCGCTCAGCATTAGAGATCAAACGAAAACGCTATTGGATGGAATGTGCAAAGATAGTATAATTTATTCTGTTGATTCCTCTGAATGGGTTTCGGCTATTGTTTTGGCCAGGAAAAAGGATGGCAATTTGCATTTATGTGCTGACTTAAGGTCACTTAACACGAACATCGTGGTGGATTGCCAACGTCTTGCCTAAAATCCAGGAAATGCTAATGCTGGTGATGCTACTTTCTTTTCCATCATTGATCTCAGGTTAGTGTACCATCAGGTGGTCTTTACACCAAAATCACAGGACTTGACTATGTTTGTTACACCCTTTAGTGCCTTAACATTTTTTAGACTATCATTTGCACTAGTGTATGCTGCTAGTATTTTCCAGAAAGGTATGGATTCATTATTTAAGCGTGTCAAGGGTGTAAAAGCGTTTCAGGATGATATCCTGATTTCTGGCAGAAGTATAATTGAACACAATGCTGTACTCGAAAGAGTACTGTTAGAAATGGGGGTCTCTAGTTGGCAGAGTTAGGTACCTTTGTACAAATAGGGGCCCTTGCTTCTAGTCAGGGTTAGGGGGATACACTTCTTAAATAACCCCTGCTCACCCCCTTGGTAGCTTGGCACGAGCAGACAGGCTTCTCAGAGGCAGTGTGTAAAGCATTTGTGAACACATACAGTAATACAGTGAAAGCACTACAAATGGACACTACCCCAGTTTCAGTTAGGAAAAATAAGTAATCTTTATCTAAACCAAAACAAGACAGACGACAAAAATCCACAATACAGTTATCAAGATATCCTTAAAAATAGGTTATTCACTCAAATAAAGCTTGTAGCAACAAATAACTCCACCTGGAGTTATAACGACGTCGTGACAGATGAAAAATCCCAAAGTATGGTGCCGACCACAAAGTGCGCGGCATTGGGCCCGTAGTCAAGCAGACCCACAAAGAACAGTACCTTGGAATTGATGAAAGCAAAGACGGTGCACAGAGCCGGGGAGGAGATGCTTCGTTGGCGCCTTCGGCGTTAGTTCCTTACAATCCAAGGGGAGGTTATGCCTCTGTTCCTTACTGCAGCGCAGGGGAGGTGAGACGTCGGTCCCTTACTGTATCGGGAAGGTGCCGTCACGGATGACGGCGAGGCAGTGGTTCCTTACGACGGTACGATGTAGATAGATTCGGGATCACCCAAGTCGAGGATCGGCTCCTCGTTAATGAAACACCAGCGGTGCAAGTCTCGACGGTGCGTCGTAACCGTCACGAGTGGTGTCCTCGGCTCCGGTGCAGGCAGCGGCCTCAATGAAGGCTTCAGAGTCAATGCGGCATGGCGTCAGCAGGCATCGGGCCTATGGTGCAAGTTGGGGCGGTGCTTTGTGTTCTTCACGACCGGTGCCCACGGCTTTGGGGCAGGTTACGGTGTCGCTTACAGGCGTCTGAGACTGAAGGGATGAAGTCTTTGTGTCCCTGAGACTTCAAAACAAGAGGCAAGCTCAGTTTCAAGCCCTCGGAGATCTTCCTCAAGATGACAAAGCAAACAGCAAAGTCCTTTTCTCCTTTCCTTGGCAGCAAGCAGCCACTGCAGGCCAACCCCAGACAGCAAACAGCACAGGGGCAGTATTCCTCCTCAGCTTCTCTGGCTCTTCTCCTTGACAAAGGTTTTTCTTGATTCCCAGAAGTGATCTAAAAGTCTGGGGTCTGGGCCCCTCTTTCTATACCCAAAAATATGTTGTTCTCTGAAGCTTGTACCCAGCAAAAACCAGTTCTGTGGGGAACTTTGCAAGTGCACAACAACCTCCATTGTCAGTGCGTGCCCTGGCTCCAGACACACCATGGGGGAGGGGGGTGGGGTGGGGGCGGAGCCATCATTGTGGAAGGCAGGCACATCCCTTTTCAGATGAAGATGCTACTCCTCCAACCACTCCAAATGCAGACCAGGCCTACTCAGCCGAGCCCTGACTCATCAGACGTCTGGAACCGCTGCCCCTCTTCAGCCACTGTCATCCAAAAGCTAGACATGCAATACACAAACCTAGCAGAGGCACACTGGATGGTTAGGCAAGAAAATACCTACTTTCTAAAAGTAGTATTTTCAAACACAGAATGTAAAAATCACCCTCACTAAAAGATGCACTTTAACATTCTGAGTTCAGGGTTACTAAACCTTACTGTTCTATCTTGTTCAAAGGGTCAGTTATGCTTAGAAGATGTTATAAACAAACTCCCCATTCTGTCCTGTGGGAAAAGATAGCCTTGCAATAGTGAAAAACGAAATTGGCAGTATTTCATTATCAGGTCATGCCACACACATCAGGGCATGTCCTACCTTTTACATGCAATGCACCCTGCCCACAGGGGTACCTTGGGCCTACCTTAGGGGTGACTAATATGTAGAAAATGGAAGGTTTAGGGACTGGCAAGTGTGTGCACTTGCCAAGTCGACATGGCAGTCCCAGACTGCACACAGGCTATGCAATGGCAGGCCTGAGTCACATTTTAGAAGCTGCTTCTGAGGGTGGCACAATCAGTGCTGCAAGCCCACCAGTAGCATTTGATGTACAGGCCCTCGGCACACATGGTGCACTGTAGTTGGGTCTGACAAGTAAATCAAATAGCCAATCATGGAAACACTAATCCATAACACAATTTATAAAAGAGAGCATATGCACTTTAGCACTGATCAGCAGTGGTAAAGCGCCCAGAGTCATAAAACCACCAACAACAGGTCAGAAAAAATACAGGAAGAAGGCAAATCTTTCTGGGATGCCCCTGCAAAAAGGGCCAAGTCCAACAAGTACTGAGTATTTTAAGTAATGAAGGTATGAATGTGTCCAGAGAAAAGTGCATGTTTCTTGTTAAGGAATTTGATTACTTGGGACACGCTATAAAATCTGGAGGTATTAAGCCTAAACACGATTTAATTGTTGCTATCCGTAAAGCGTCTGCCCCATCTGATAAAGACTTACTGAGATCTTTTTTTGGCATCAGTAAGTATTATGCTAGGTTTGTACATGGCTATGCCAGGTTTGTAGAACCTTTAAGATGCTTATTCAGGAAGAGTTAACAAATGTATTTGGACTGAATGCATGAGGGAGCATTTTTAGAAGTTAAAGACATGATTTTGAATGCTGCGGCTTTGCAACCTTTCAATAGTGCTGATAGGTGCATAGTCATTGTGGATGCAAGTTCCGCAGGTCTAGGAACTATTCGTACTCTAATCCATCATGGCAAAAACCAGTTCTGTGGGGAACTTTGCAAGTGCACAACAACCTCCATTGTCAGTGCGTGCCCTGGCTCCAGACACACCATGGGGGGGGGGGGGGGGGGGCGGAGCCATCATTGTGGAAGGCAGGCACATCCCTTTTCAGATGAAGATGCTACTCCTCCAACCACTCCAAATGCAGACCAGGCCTACTCAGCCGAGCCCTGACTCATCAGACGTCTGGAACCGCTGCCCCTCTTCAGCCACTGTCATCCAAAAGCTAGACATGCAATACACAAACCTAGCAGAGGCACACTGGATGGTTAGGCAAGAAAATACCTACTTTCTAAAAGTAGTATTTTCAAACACAGAATGTAAAAATCACCCTCACTAAAAGATGCACTTTAACATTCTGAGTTCAGGGTTACTAAACCTTACTGTTCTATCTTGTTCAAAGGGTCAGTTATGCTTAG
Organism: Lissotriton vulgaris; assembly: GCF_964263255.1. Taxonomy (NCBI): domain Eukaryota; kingdom Metazoa; phylum Chordata; class Amphibia; order Caudata; family Salamandridae; genus Lissotriton; species Lissotriton vulgaris. Next base: position 339,951,457 of record NC_141689.1, read on the forward strand.
AAGATGTTATAAACAAACTCCCCATTCTGTCCTGTGGGAAAAGATAGCCTTGCAATAGTGAAAAACGAAATTGGCAGTATTTCATTATCAGGTCATGCCACACACATCACCATAGCTTTTGGCTCAAGAAATATGAGTAGGTTTGAAACACACTACAGTACTATTGAAAGGTGGGCATTAGCCTGTGCATGGGCTGTTGGAAAATTCAAGTCTTATCTTTTGGGATAAGCTTTTGATCTAATAATGGATCAAAAACGTCTCATATCGCAGTTTCAACTATTCAGGGTCTAGGGGAACGGGCGGCGCTACTCCTGGCGGATATGGACAAGGCATTTGATTACTTGAGCAGGGTCTATTTATTTGCGCTCTTGCAGTGGTTGGCTTTCGGACCGCGCTTCCTGTCCTACCTCTCCCTGCTCTATACCGACTTGACGTAGGATAAAGCGACAGCAGTATAACCCATAGACCGAATTGAGATCTGGGTTTACATGTATTATCAACAACAATACCTCAATCGGATTCAGTGAAGGGGGCGAGTATATATAAATATATACAAAACATTACGAGAACGTGGGAAAAAAGATAGAGAGACTTCGGATTTCAGTTTTTAGAAAGTGCATGTAGCATCATATATTTAAGAGCACATTCCATACAGAACAGTTAAAGCAGCACTGTAGGCATACAAATGTAGTGGCAACCCAAGGGGGCTTTGTGCACTAAGTGTTGGTGAGGCAAAGAGTGACGGCGCAAGTGACAAGTGGGTAAATACAGCGAAAGGACGCAAGGTGACAATGTGACGAAAATGCAATATATACAAAGGCAATGGTTCGTCCTCAATCAATGAGTGATGATTCTCTGTTGTGTGAACCAAGGTAGATGTTGCGCCAAAAGTCGTGCTGTAGATGGGTTGACGGCGTTTCAATCCTATTTATTTAGGCTCTTCATCAGGACCGGGTTGCCGGTTTGGTGATTGAGCAGCCGGAATGGCAGGGGTAGTTTGTAGTCGTTCTCAAGGTCTTCACGGTTTACTGAGTAATTCGTAACGGCTCGATGGAGTCTGAAAGAAAGTCCAAGTAGAGGGAAGCAGAGGTACAGAAACGGAGCCCCGATCTGGCCCGGGGAGAATGTCTTCACCGAGAAGTAGGTCAAGGGGCATGCTCTGGATATGTAGAAACTGCTGCCTGTAGTCAATACTGAATTTCCTCAAGTTGGGAGTGGTCCACCGTCAAAGTCCGGGGGCCGAGGCGCGGTTCGTATTCAGTGTAGTTCCTGACGCGGGTTCCCTGAACCCTGGTCAGTTTGCATAGATATGGCCTCAGAGACAATGCGAGATGCGAGCAGTGTAGCGCGGTTCAAGCAGGATTCATACACTTGACCTGGTTGTGTCCCGATATCGCTAAATACTGGGAGCTAATATTTCGAAATTTGAGGGATATCACAGGGGAACACTTGGCACTTGACCCTAAGTTGGGCCTTCTGAGTTACTCTACGCTAGTCCAGAAAGACAGTGGGGTTGCTATGCGTTAGGCCAGGGCCCCTCCTCCCACTGTTACACAATGGTCTGAAGACATGTTGTTCTGCAACACACAAACTGAATTATATAGTGAGCTTCTTCCTCCGCAGAGTCGACCCAAAAATTTCTGGAGCTTATACCAGAGCAACCTAGACGTTAAGGGCTAGCATTTATTTAATCTTGACAACCCCTTCAATAGGAAAAGGCACACTGGGTGTTATGCATTCACACTGTGAGCTGCGCATGCACACACTCAATCAGGTTTCTGATAAGATAAGTGAGGACTACATGCGGTCTGGAGATTTTTGTTCCTATGTTGGTCCCACTGGATAACTTGTCAGTTGGATGGAGCTGAAGCCTTGAAGGTGTTAGATATATTTATGTTTAGCTGGCACAATACCGCACTGTAAATATGCTCCATGGATCTTTATCATATATGCTGTTATCCAATATATCACTGAATTGACATGTATGTACACTACGGCTACTTTTTCTTTTGTGCGGTTTAGAAATGTGTTGCTTTGGTCTGTCTGTTTGTCTTTTTTTGCAAAACCAATAAATAAATTAAAAACTATATGTTGTATGAAGTATTTTTATGGGTTTTTTCTTTCTGTTTGTTGTTTTTGTTGAAAGGGAGATGTTACATTATTACATTGTTATACTTGTGAAAAATTACTATGGTAATTATATTATGGTTTTGGAAATGTTTTTCAGGTTATGTTTTACCTTATTGTATATTTAGGAATGTAGCACCGTTGAGTTTGGTTGCCTTGGCGCTTGCTGTTGTTCAGTTGTAATTTCTGCTTGGATGGTGATCTGGATTGCAGCAAGTTCTCTGGTTCTTCCTGACTCTTCGTGGGCTTGATGTATGTTTACTTAATTAAAAATCTTGAAGACTCAGCTGGCACATGTGTCATTCTTCCATTACGGATGCAGAACCCCTCCAACCACGACCTGCACCGGTAAGCTGCTTTCCAACACCAAACGACACCCCTGCACCCGCAGCCCATGGGCCTTGGGGAAATCAACTTTCCTGGTTGCTCCAAGCTTGCTCCAACTTCCCTGCAAAGGAGAAGTTCCACAGATCTTGCTGGTCTGCACCGAAGCCAATCTCGACATCCTGCGTGGGTTGCGTTTGCCAAGGCTTGTTGGGTCCAATCCGGATACCGACACCACAGTCAACTAGATCCTTCGTGGAACTGCTCGAATCCAGCTCCTGGTTGTCGTCAATGCCTCCTGGACCTGGAAGAGACAAACTTCACCTTTTCACCTGAAATCATCCGACATCTGGTGGTATCATTCTATCGACGCCCTGGTCAATGGCTAGTGGCCCAGACTCTGTCTCCTCTGCTTTCAGGTTCTTCACATCTCCGATCCACCCTTGGATCCACCCTGACACTTTTCCTCTGGTCGCCTGCAGCACTTCTTCGTAGCTCCCCATTGGAATCGACGGCAAAACCCGACACAAAAAGACACCTATGCACCCGCTTCCCTGGGTGAGGTAACACGAGTACTCCAGTGCTCCCGTGGGTATTGACTCTCCAAGTGTCCTAGTCTAAAAGGGTTCCATCGCAGTTCACCTCCTTGTACCCTTTATCTTTAAAATTGTAACTTGTTCGTTCCCCATAGAAAGTCAATGGTAACCCGCAGCTGTGTTTAGACACTACACGCGTCTCCCGTGGGCCTCCTACATCCTAACATTTAGTTGTCCTGAGTAGCCCCAGCGTTTCCACAGGCCCCAGGCTTGCTTTCTATTCCTCACGTGTTTCTTACATCACTATTTTAGTATATGGTTTGTGAGGCCCCTAGGGGAAAACGTATACTGTGCCACTTATCGTATGCTAACTAAGTTCCTTGTATTGTACTTTTACCCCTGACCTCATAAAGATTGCAAAGGGGTTGTGCTTAGAATAAATACATATATATTTGATATATACCTTGTGTGGTGTGCTTTCATTTGGTACTCAAGAGATTATAAATGGTAAAACAACTTGCTTAACTCGTCTCCAAGTCTTAGCCTGAAGGCTGCTCTCCACAGCTACCACTAGGATAGCTTTCTATAAGGTTGACTTTATAACCTACCATCAATAAGGGTCGATTAGACTGGTGCAAGGTGCCCACTAGAATAGTGGACATCAGATACCAGGCTAACTACTCACACAAGAGTGCTAAAGTCCCTGCCAATTGGGTTACAAGTAGACATTTAACTTGTTTTAAGGGAAAGAGCACTTGTACTGGGGGCCTGGTTAGCAGCGACCCAGTACACTTTCAGTCAAAAAGCATCAGTACTAGGGAAAAAAGTGGGGTTGACCATGTCAGAAAGGGCACTTTTCCACAAGTTTATTTTCGCGACTTTCCATGCCAGAAGCTTGGAGCCATGAGGAACACTGACAACTGGCGTGAGAAGTCAGGACCCTTAAAAGGATTAACCCATTATATTATAATTCTTTCGAAGAGCTAGGGAGGATCAGTAAAGAATCTGCGGCTAGGTAGAGTCCCTACCAGATAAGGTGTTACCTTAGAATAGATACCCAAGCAGTACTTCCTTGTAGGTGAGGCTGCGATACGGATTAAAATAAAATGTCTTGTAGTACTGAACGGGCAAAGTGACTGGCACACCGGACCTAACTGTCCAGGCAGTAGGGATCTTTAAACGTGTACAAGGAAGCCCATCTTGCTGGCTGACAGATATCCAGGACAGGAAACCCAGGAGCTAAAGTAATGGTCACAACTTAGGCTCTGGTAGAGTGAGTACCCAAACCATCGGGGGTTACTTTTTGGCAAATGCAAGGCAAATTTTGATGCAGAGCAGTATCCATTGCAAGATGGTCCGTTGCTGCCCGCCTTCCCTTTCTTGGCTCATGAAGAGTTGACGGTCCAACCTGAACTCACGCCTCTCGCCCCTCCCCTTCCACTATCCATATATGACAGATGCTTGTACGCGCAGCGGTCGCGCCCCATGCGCGCCGAAGGTGCGCCAAAGGTAAGCCCGTCTACGCCCGTCCGCGCCTGGACCGCGCCCAGCGCCAAACCCCCTGGCCCTCGCAATACCCACTCCTCCCGCATAACATATGATGCCGCTACTCTCCTTGCCCTTAACCCCGGACATACACCACAATGCTTCGTAGCTGCCCCGGGACGTACCCACGGTCCTTTCGCCTGCCTCTCCTGCAAATGTACCAGCATCAATAACAATACCACATCCACTGAATCCAAACTTACCTCCGAATCTAACCACCTCAGGGACCTACTCGACACTGCATCACCGGACGTCGCCTTCCTTACAGAAACCTGGATGAACGCATCATCATCACCCGACATCGCCATAGCCATCCCAGAAACTTACAAGATCATCCGAAAAGACCGCACTAACCAAACAGGAGGAGGCATCGCCATCGTCCATAAGAACACCATCAGAATCACGACCAACTTCGACGATAACCTTACAACCGCCGAACACCTCCACTTCCAGATCCACACCGACCCTAGAACCACACTCAGAGGCACCCTCATCTACAGGCCTCCAGGAACCCATAAACAATTCAGCGAAGACATCACCGACTTCATCAGTCCACATGCCCTCGCCTCCGAGAACTACATTCTTTTAGGAGACCTCAACTTCCACCTGGACAAGAAAAACGACAGCAACACCACCACCCTTCTTGACAACCTGGCCAATATCGGCCTCAAACAACTTGTTGACACCCCCACCCATGTAGCCGGACATACGCTCGACCCAATCTTCACCTCCAGCAAACACATCTCCTTTGATCGCACCACAGCTCTCCACTGGACGGACCACAGTTGTGTTCACTTCAGCTACAAAACCACCTCAACCCACAACCCCCCACAACCAATCCCCCCGAAGAAAATGGAACAAAATCACCACCAACCAACTCCTCACATCGCTCAACCAAAACCCACCGCCCTCTCATCGGACCCAAACCAAGCTGCCATCAAATTCAAACAATGGATCACTCACAGCGCTGACGAATTAGCACCCTTGAAAAACCATCTCACCAAACAAGACAGTAAAAAGGCCCCCTGGTTCAACGATGACCTTAAGAAATCCAAAAAGCTATGCCACACTCTCGAGAAAACGTGGAGAAAAAACCCAACCACCGACAACATGACCACCTTCAAGGCAGCCTCCCGCAAACACCACCAGCTGATCCGAGCCACCAAGAAATCAGCACTCAAGAATCGACTCGACAACAACGCCCATAACAGCAAGGAACTATTCAACATTGTCAAAGAATTCACCAACCCAACCGCAGCCTCAAACGACATCACTCCCTCCCAAGACCTCTGCGACTTGTTATCCTCCTTCTACAACAAAATTGCCGACATACATAACAGCTTCGAAAACAGTTCCAACAAACAATCCTCTCCACCCCCCTCAGAACCTAAACCACCCTCTAACAACCTCAGCACCTGGAACCCAATCACCACCGAAGACACCATCCGCCTAATGAACTCCATCCACTCTGGCTCGCCAACCGACCCCTGTCCCCACCACATCTTCAACAAAGCAGACTCCATCATCGCACCCCATCTCCGCGATGTCATCAATTGCTCCTTCATCTCTGCCACCTTCACAGAAAGCTGAAAACATGCCAAAGTCAGCGCCCTCCTGAAGAAACCCACAGCAGACCCCTCTGATCTTAAAAACTACAGCCCCATATCCCTCCTCCCATTCCCGGCCAAAGTCATTGAGAAAGCCGTCAATAGCCAACTCGCTGCCTTCCTCGAATCCAACAACTTCCTCGACCCCTCACAGTCCGGCTTTTGAGCCAAACACAGCACTGAAACTGCACTCATCGCAGCAACAGACGACATCCGAACACTACTGGACAACGGAGAAACAGTGGCCCTCATTCTACTCGACCTCTCCGCCGCCTTCGACACTGTCTGTTACAGCACACTCATACAGCGCCTCAGCAACATCGGCATAAAAGGAAAAGCCTTGGACTGGATCATCTCGTTCCTAGCTGGGAGAACTCAGAGAGTCCGACTTCCCCCGTTCAAATCAGAGGCCACCGAAGTCATCTGCGGTGTACCACAAGGATCATCACTCAGTCCCACCCTCTTCAACGTTTACATGAGTCCACTCGCTTCCATCGCGCGTCAACACAACCTCAACATCATCTCCTACGCAGACGACACCCAGCTGATCCTCTCCCTCACCAAAGACCCCAACACCGCCAAAACCAATCTTCACGAAGGCATAAAAGAAGTAGCCGTATGGATGAAAGACAGCCGCCTTAAACTCAACTCAGACAAAACGGAAGTGCTCATCCTAGGATCAACCCCCTCTGCTTGGGACGACTCATGGTGGCCTTCGGATCTGGGCTCAGCACCCATACCCACGGACCACGCACGTAACCTTGGCTTCATCCTAGACTTTTCACTCTCGATGACCAATCAAGTCAACGCCGTCTCATCCTCCTGCTTCAATGTACTTCGTATGCTCAAAAAAAATTCCACTGGATCCCCGCCGAGACAAGAAAGACTGTCACCCACGCACTGGTTACGAGTCGACTAGACTACGGAAACACCCTCTACGCCGGAATTACAGCCAAACTACAGAAAAAACTCCATACGCATCCAAAACGCATCAGCAAGACTCATTTTGGACATCCCTCGCCAAGATCACATTACCGGCCACCTGAAAGACCTCCACTGGCTTCCCGTCAACAAGAGAATAACATTCCGTCTCCTCACCCACGCACACAATGCCCTCTACAAACTAGGTCCCGAATGTCTCAACACTCGACTATCCTTCTACACACCCACCCGCCAACTGAGATCCTCCAATCAAGGCCTCGCCGCAGTTCCACGTATCCAAAGATCCACCATGGGAGGTAGATCCTTCTCCTACTTGGCTGCCAAGACCTGGAACTCACTCCCCACTCACCTCCGCCTTACACAGAACCATATCTCCTTCAGAAAAGAACTTAAAACCTGGCTATTCGACAAATAATGAACCCCCTCCCCAAGCGCCTTGAGACCCTCTGGGTGAGTAGTGCGCTATATAAATTCTTGAACTTGAACTTGAACAAGGTAGAACGACAGCACTCTTTTTGGGTCCAGTGGGAGAAGAATCTCCTCTTCTTCAGAGGGATGATGTGGAGTGTAAAAGATAGGCTGAGTGATGGACTGCCTTATATGAAAAAGAGTCACGACCTGCCTTAATATGGGTGCTTGAGCTCAAAGGACCAGCTTGTCTCAGAAGAAGGTAAGGTACGGAGGATTTGCTGACCATGCCTGTACCTCACTGAACTCTACTCGAAGATGTCATCGCCTCTAGAAATGATGTTTTCATGGTGAGAAGTCCGAGTGGGCAGTTGTGGAGCAGCACAAAGGGAGCACACATCAGGGGCTGAGTTACAGAAAGTGCTCTGGGGGGCTCAACAGGCATATGCGCCCCTGGGGAACTTTGGTATTACAGAAGGGCCACAGATGCTCATACGGCCACTTCTGGAATACAGATGGCATTGGCGCACATGTAGCACCAGCACTGTTGGAAATGGCCCTTTTTGCAGGGTTATCCCCAAACTTTTTGCTTCTTCCTCCCTTGTTTTTCCTGACCAGTGGTTGTTGGCAATAGGACTCTGAGCACTTTACCACTGCTGAACAGTACTAAAGTGCATATGCTCTCCCTGAAAATTATTACTGTGATTGGTTATACATGATTGGGATATTTGTTTTACATGTGAAGTCCCTAGTATACTGCACTGAGTGTGCCAGGGCTGGTAATTCAAATGCTACTAGTGGGCCTGCAGCACTGATTGTGCCAACCACACGAGTAGCCCTAAAAGAAGTCTTAGGCCTGCCATTGCAGTGCCTGCACGCAGTTTGTTAAACTGTCATGTTGCGCTGGCAAGTGCCCACACTTGCCAGGCCCTACTCTTCCCTTTCTGTGCACGTAGGACACCCCTGTAGTAGTCCCAAGGTACCCCCCTGGGTAAGGTGCACTGTATGTGAAAGGTAGGACATGTACTTATGTGTGTAACATGTCCTAATAGTGAAATACAGCCAATTTCGTTTTTCACTATTGAAAGGCCATCTTGCCCATAGGACAAAATGGGGAAGGCTGTGTACCATTTTTCCAGCCTATCTTCCCATAGGAACAAGATGGAGACATGGAGTCTGGTACCCTTGAATTCAGAATTTAACCCTTTTGCCGCGGCCACGATTTCGCCGCAGTGCGGCACTTCCGCAAAACGGGCGAGGCCGACGGCGGCATTGGGGAGGTAATGCTCCGGTAGGCCAATGGCCAATGGCAGCACGGAAGGGGTTAATAACACATCTTTTAGTGAAGATAGTTTTAAAATCCTGTGTTTAGAAATGGTACTTTTAGAAAGTTGCTATTTTTCTGATCAAACCTTCCTGTGTGCCTCTGCCTGGTTGTGGATTGATTGTCTGGCTATGGAGAGTGACAGGGGCTGGTGAAGTGTCTTGGCTCCAGGAGTCTGGGTGCATCAGCCCTAGGATGAATAGGCCCATCTGCATTTAGAGAGGTGGGTGGGGAGATCCCTGTAGCTGAGTAGGTCTGTGCCTGCCTCCACAAAGGACTGACTCCACCTTCTGCTGGGCATCTGAGGACCCTGGCCCCCTTTCTGAAAGGAAGAAGTTGTGCACTGGCAGAGTGTCCACAGGACTGGTTTGAACTGGGTCCAGAGCCCCCAACACATGCAGAACAAAGACTGTAGTGGTATAAAAGGTAGACTGAGACCACTTGAAAATCAGACTTCTACAATCAAGAGGAACCTCTTCCGGAAGTAGAATAGCTGGAGAAACTAAGGAAGATTGCCTTTGCTGTGTGCTCTGGGGCTGGGCTGCTGTTTTGCTGATTCAACTAAAGGAGAGAAGAAGGGGACTTTGCTGTGTGCTGTGATTACCCCCACCTGCTTGAAACCAAGACTTTGCTGTGTGCTGTGTCTGACTAGAGTCTCCAAGGGTCTGAGAAGAGCTGTCCTCCTGTTGGAACACAGGGATACCAAGATTCCCAGAAACAACTTTTACTGGCGAGCTGAGTGCGTGTTGGGGTGCACAGTCGGTGCCTGTGGGTGGTCTGTCCTTCGGTGTTGCGTCGGCACACAATCAAAGCACCCGTGAGGAGAAGTACGCACTTAGGGCCGGTATCTTTTCACCACGGCCCCCGTTTGCCAAGCGTGCTGTGCAATATCCCCTTTTGTCTTCACCGCCGCATCTCGAGCTAAATAGCTCGAGGCCGGGTTTGTCTGAGAGAGAAGAGCCGCCGTGCCGCTTTACCCCTGCACTGTGCTAGGATTGGCCTCAGCTACCCGGGATTTCCTTCTCGCCATCGAAGGGCCGCTCTGGTATTGGTTCCAGCCACCCAAGAGCCCTGCAGCATCATCGCTGTGCCACGCTCCCATTGGTCCCACCTGCTCAAGAGGCCAGCAGTGTCATCGTCGTGCCTCGCTGCTATTGGTCCCAACCCCAGGGCTTCCCCCATGTCCTGCCGGAAGAGAGGAGAGCTAAGTCTACAGCCGGAAGACAGAAAAGAGACGTATCTCGCCTTGCGGGCTGCCCCCGCTTCGGCCAGGACAAAGAGAGCTGCATCGGAGGCCGGGAAGGGGGCGTGGCTTGGGCGCCGATGGCGATGGTCGCCTGAGAGCTCGGCTCCGGGACTGAGCCCGGGATTATCCTGTAAATCGGAGGCCGTGGGGCACCCTAACCCCCGCAAACTGTTGATCGGCCCGACTGGAACCTGCTGAGGCACCAGGCGCAGCCCGGACGAGTGTTGATCTGCCGGAAAATCGAAGTTTGTGGTCCCGAGGGGAGCGACCCAACATGGCGCCCGGACCCCATTGTCCCCTCGGACGGGACCATTAGACTGGAGGAACATCGCTGGTTACAGCGCGCCCTCCACCCTCTTGTCCTCCAGGGATGTGAGGATCTGGACTTTGAACTGATGGGACTCTGACATTGGAGATTGCGCCTGGACGATCGGATGCCCCCACCATAGTGGACCTCGGCACACGGACGCCTGGAGGCCCTGTCGGTGGCGCCGACCCACTACACAGCACTTGGCTGCATCTCCCCGATCGACCCGATCCCATGGGAGGCACAACCCCCTGGCGCCACAAAGTCTCTGGCGGTGTAGGTGGCCCTCGCTCTGGGTCCTCGCTAACCAGACGGGCCTGCCCGGACTGGCGCCGAGTGTCTCCGCCTCCTCCTCAGTGTTCTCCGACGACGCGGTGGTGGCGCGAGCTGAAACTGTGGAGGACCAACAGGCCCCGGAGAAGAGGATCGCCAGCCCCCAGCCCGAGGGCCAGCAATCGGGAGAGTCATAGCCGACGCCTGCACTCGGTGGCGCCTTTGCCTAGGTCCACACTGTGCGCTTCCCGCGACATGGGGAAACCAAGGGGGGCCAAGGGGACTACCCCCGCCGCCTCTGACTCGGAGGCCCTGGACAAAGAGGACCGTAGAGACCTGGGGAGTGCTGATGGAGCACCATTGCAGCAACAGTTTGACCGCGTCCTGGAGGCGATCGCGACCACACGCTCGGCCCTTCAGCAGGACATTGCCCAGGTAGCAACGAGCCTGGGCCTCCTTAGGGCGGATCACGGCAAGCTTTCGGACAGGGTCAAGGACGTGGAAGGCTCGGTGAAAACCTTGGAGCCGGCGCAGCGATCCTTGGCCGCGACAATGAAAGATGCCCTGTCCCGGATCTCCGCCTTGGAACAGCGAGCGGAAGATGCTGAAGGCCGTAACAGGCGCAACAACATCCGAGTGGTAGGCCTGCCGGAGAAGATCGAAGATGGCGACATGGTGGCCTACTTGGAAGCCTGGCTCCGAGACACGGTGGCCCCGGAGGGTTTATCCTCCTTCTACACCCTTGAACGAGCTCATAGAGTCCCAGCGAGGCCACCACAACAGGGCCGTGCACCGCGTCCGGTGGTGGCACGCTTATTGCATTTTCGCGACAGAGACCTCATCCTCAATGCCGCCAGACATAATGGCCCCTTTAAGGTGGAGAACAGCCAGGTGAACATCTTCCCGGATTACACCTATGAAACCCAGCGCAGGAGGTTTTCATTCTTGGCGGTCAAGCGCGAGCTCCGGAGCGAGGGCATCCAATACTCGCTCCTGTTTCCTGCAAAGCTCCGCATCATTGTCGATGACAAGACTCACTTTTTTGATACCCCGGAGGATGTCTGTAACTGGCTTGAACTCTATAGAGCTGGGAAAAATGGTTTCACCACCGCGTCTCAGCTAGCGGTGGAGCCGGGACAGCAACGGCGGTCTAAGAGGATACGGAGTCGCCGGGGCCGGTCGGGCGGCCCTTCAACTGCGGAGACTTCGACGGAGCGGAAGGGAGTGTTGGAGGTGTTATCTGCACTATCTGGCTCACGAGACGGTACCATTGAAGAAGAAGAGGACCCTGGTGACGAGGGAGTACCGACGGACTCGGAGGACTCGGTGACGGATAGTGTCCACACGCCGGTGATCACACCGAAATCGGTTGAGGACCTTCTGGATGGACAGGGTTGACGGGGTGAGCTGCATCCTTTTGGGTGGGGGCCCGAAGCGGGGGTGGCGGGAGCCGATGGTTGATCATGATCTCCGGAGAACTGGGGGGTGGGGTGCCTTGCTCTTGCCCCGAGGGTTTCCGATATTGTTTTGGGCTTGCTTTAGTCCTGGTAGCCAGGGCGTCGAGGGCCCACTGCCACCGCCCAGCCCGCACCTGGCCCTTAAGGCCTTCCTACGGTGGCGACCGCAGGATTAGTTGGGGACAAGGGGATTTCTGTGGGCATGGTTTGGACGGGAACTGGATGGTGCTATTTGGGTCCTGTTCTGGGGAGGGTGGGCAGGGATTTGGTTGGAATAAGAGTTGTTGAGTTTTGGTTGGGGAAAATGGCCGCCATCAGTGCTGGGTTGATTGTTGTTCGTTCTTTGTTGGGACCCAGATGGGGAGACTTTGCACGAACATTATGGGACAATGGCTGATGCTGCCAATGTGAAATGTATCACTTGGAACGTACGGGGGCTTCACACCATGGCTAGGAGGCACAAAGTCCACGCTTATTTAGTGCGTAGGGGAGTACAAATGGTGCTGCTGCAGGAGACCCATCTGAACAAGGCGGAAGGGGCGGCGCTACAGCGTAGGTGGAGGGGGCAGGTCTTTTACACATCGTACTCCGCGTATGCCAGGGGGGCGCTAATTTGGATTAGAGCTGGGGTTCCCTTCCAGGTCTCAAACTCAGTGGTAGATCCAGAGGGGCGCTTCGTGGCCATATCGGGCACTCTGGGGGGGAGGGATCTAAACGTTTGCTGTGTGTACGCACCCAACGTGGACCAGATTGCCTTCCTTTCCAGGTTATCGGGCTCGTTGGCCCACTTTTTTACTGGGCCCCTCCTGCTCGGTGGGGATTTCAACTCAGTAGTGGATGTGGAGACCGACCGCTCGCATCTGCCCCTCCCTGACTCTCCGGTCCGCCGTGTGGCTAAAGGTCGTGGGGACTGGCAGCTGCGCTGGGGTCTGACGGATATTTGGAGGGCGCAACACCCCGACACTAGAGATTATTCCTACTTTTCGGGCCTCCACGAATTACACGTTAGGTTGGACGGATTTCTTGGCTCGACTGAACTGGTTTCAGCGGCGGTCCGCTCCGAGTATTTGTCTCGGACCATCTCGGACCATAACCCCCTCCTGCTGGCCCTTCGCTGGTTTCCTGGGGCACCTGCGGTGCCCACCTGGAAGTTACGTCCCGAGATTCTCGAGGACACTGTATTTAAAGCGGACTTAGGAGACAAGATCGCGGAGTACTTCACGTCCAACAGGGGCACCGCGAGCTCGAGGGCGCTGGAATGGGACGCTTTTAAGGTGGTGGTGAGGGGTTATTGCATCACCAAGAAGGTAGGTATGAGGCGGGTTATCCTCGATGACTTAGATATCGCCAATCGAAGGCTCCGTGAGTTGGAACTCCGCCGCCCCGGACACCCTGAACTCCAGGGACGCACGGCGGAGGCGAAGGAGGCGGTGGCGGCGGAGGTCGAGCGGCTGCGCTGCTTCGACTACAAGGCCTATACGGCTCGGTCCCTCGCAGAGGGGGATAGGTCGAGCGCATTGCTGGCGTGGCTGGCTAACCCTACGCGCCAGACCTCACTGACGACATCCATGCGCATGGCGGACGGGACCGTGGTGCACACTCAGCCTGACATTCTGAGCTGCTACCGGCACTACTACGACCATCTATATCGCAGTCGTTCTGCCAGAGACCCTGACCTTCTCGAGGATTATCTACGGCCCCTGGAGCTCCCAACGGTGGAGCCCGACGTAGCAAAAGCCCTGGGGTCCGATATCGAACTGGGGGAGATCCGCAGCGCCATTAAAAAGATGGCGCGGAATAAGACCCCGGGCCTAGACGGCCTTCCTGTAGAATTTTATGCAGCCTATGCTGATCTCCTAGCCCCAAGATTGGTGATCGTATATAGAGAGGCGAAGAGGCTTGGACGGCTCCCCGGCTCGATGCGCGAGGCCTTAGTGGTTCCCCTCCTCAAACCGGGGCGGGACTCGGTAGATCCGGCGTCCTATCGTCCCTTATCGATGCTGACAGTCGACTATAAAATTCTGAGCAGCATCTTGGCCTCGAGACTGCTGGGCCACATGAGCTCCCTGGTACATGAGGACCAGGCTGGGTTCATCCCCAAGCGAAACACGACCATGAATATCCGTAGGTTGTTCCGCTTGCTGGGGGAACCGCTCGTGGACGCTCCGTGCCCGGTGGTCCTATCGGTAGATTTAGAGAAGGCATTTGATAGCCTAGAGTGGGACTACCTGCACACTGTGTTACGGCGGTTCGGCCTCGGCGAGGGTTTTATCAGATGGACCACGGTCTTATATACCTCTGTATCGGCCAGGGTTCGGGCAGGCCCGCTAATTTCCTCACAATACCCGGTGGAGAGAGGCACGAGACAGGGCTGCTCGTTATCCCCACTTCTCTTCGCGCTGGCGGTGGAGCCTCTCGCGCTGCTACTCCGATCGGGGGCCCATTATAATGGCTTCTGGACACCGTCGGGCCCGCACTACATTTCATTATACGCCGATGACCTGTTGCTCTTCCTTGAAGACCCGGTTGTTGCCCTGCATGGAGCAGCGACTGCGCTCACGGCGTTTGGGGAGGTCTCGGGCCTCCGGGTGAACTGGGCTAAGACATGCCTTTTCCCGGTTCGCAGAGGCACCCCCAGCCCTGTTCTCGATAGAGAGATTAGATGGGAACCCGACTGCTTTAAGTACCTGGGGTGTATGTCTACCATGAACCATCTGACCTCCTAGACGGGAACATTGCCAGATGCAGTCGGGCGCTACGAGGTAGTATGGACTTCTGGGCTACGTTACCGCTTTCGATGGCGGGGCGGATCGCTTTGCTCAAAATGGTGGCGCTTCCCCGGTTGCTGTATTATTTCCGGGCACTACCGATCTGGATTCCGCCGGCCACGTTTAGACTCTTACGGTCGATGATAGTCGGATTCCTCTGGGGCTCGGGCCGCCGCAGAGTGGCCCTCAAGACCCTGATGAGGCCGAAAGCCGAGGGTGGGCTTGCGGTGCCGGATTTTGAGAAATACTACCTAGCGGCGCAGCTCCAGACCTTCACCCAGGAGATCGCCAGGGAATTCCGGGGCCCAGAGGACAGGAGGGGTACGGGGACAGCCAAGCATGTTCTCTCCTTCATAGCGCTACGACAGCGCTTGGCCTTGCAAGACCTGTCGCTGGAGGAGAAGACCGTTCGCCTGTGTTGGAACCGAGCCCACGCCCGGGGCCAATTGCGATTACCGTATGCGCCTGAAATACCTTTAGGGATGCTGACGGCCTTGCCCCATGGTGGTGATTGGTCACGGTTGGCGGACTGGGAGGACGCGGGATTGCAGTTGGTGGGAGACCTCTATGAGGATGGGGCGCTCTTGCCCTTTCAGGAGCTCATTGACCGATTCGAGGTTCCCCGCGGAGACTTCCTATTGCACTCGGCCCTGGTCCGAGCGGTCCAGGCGCACTGGAAATGCGGGCAAGAGGAGCCCCCTACGTCTCCGGTGTGCCAATACGTCATGATGTCTGCGGGCACGGTGAAGGTGGTCACTTGCCTCTACGGCAGACTGATCAATGAGGGGCTGACCCCCCTCACGACCTTGAGAGCCCGTTGGGAAGCGGACATAGGCAAGGAGATTCCGGAGACGACCTGGTCCCAACTCGTGCGGCGGGCTTGGAAGGGCACGCGACATGCCCGCTTTCAGTTGGTCCACTATTACGTACTCCATAGGGCATATCTGACTCTGGCGAAAATCCAACAGTATTTCGCCACGGGCTCGGCGAACTGCCCTAGATGCCCGGCGCCGGAGGCGGACCTTCTCCATATGTTGTGGGCCTGCCCGGGATTGTCCTCCTACTGGGAGGAAGTGGGGAAGACCCTGGAGGAGGTGACAGGGAGATCCTTATCGGTTGATGCGGCAGTGGGACTCTTGCATTGGTTTCCACATACCCCCAAAAACAAAATTTCCAGTAAATTCATTGATTTGGGGCTTCTCCTAGCTAAATGAGAGGTGACCAGGAACTGGAAGGCACGGGCTGGTCCGACCGGGAGCAGGTGGCACAGCGAACTCTTGAAGTGGGCAGCGGGTGAAAGTACGTTGAGATACCAACTAGCTGGGAGACAGCATAACGAGAAGGCACAGGAGGCAGCGCTGGAATGGGAAACATTAGTACAGGCCCTCAGGGATTATTGCGCCCCCAGTGACTCTGACAGTGAGGGAGCAGCGCGCCCCGAGTCCCGTTAAGCTTGCAATTTATGTTTCTGATACTCTCCTCATGGGTCCTCTCATGAATCCTACTGCGGCTGCTACCATACACTGATGGCGGGGTTGGGTTGGGTGGGGATTGATTTGGGTTATAGTGTTTTATGGGAGGGGTTTTCTTTGGGGTTTTATAGGCTTGTTTAGAAAAGCAGATGACGGACAGTGAATTATCCGGACCAGCTTTACTTCCCTGCTGCACCCCCATTAGATCTTGCCGCCTGACCGTTGGGCTGTGGGTTGAATGGCTGTATATGGGTACATGCTACTGGGGGATGGTGGGATGCATTTCATTGATTTTATTGGATTTATATTGCTGGTCGTACATGTAACAATTTGCTAATTCCTGCAATAAAAACATATTTAAAAAAAAAAAAAAAAAAAACATCGGAGGCCGGGAAGTGCAGAGGAGAAAGAGCCTGCCTCGTAGGGAAGCCCCATTGACCCGCCCGGACTGGCCAGTGCACGCCTCTCAGGTAACTGGCTCTGGTCCCTTTCGGGAGTTCCTGCCTACCGCAGTGCTTACTGAGTGCACTGCCGGTGGGCTGTGTGGGGCACCGGTTGCCTGATTGAGATTGGCAACTGTACCCGATAATTGGGGGCAGCGGGGGCTTAAGTAAAGATTGGAGTCCCGTTTTGAATCACACTCAGCCTTGCCATACTCGCTGCAGTACCGGGACACAGAGACCGCTTGGATTATTTTTAATTGAGGCCCCCTTGTTGGGATTGCGCTTTTTGGATGACAATTGAACTATAAATTGAAAGAACACTACAAGAGAACTGTTTTTTTTGCAACAAGAATTGACTGTGTATGTTGGCATATTTGATATTTAGTCTTGCCTAATTTTTATATAAAAAATCTATTTTTGATAATCACCTGTGCGGTGTCCATTTGTGGTGTTTCACAGTATTATTGTGGGTGTTGGTGCAAATACGTTACGCATTGCCTTGAGGATAAGCCTGTCTGCTCGTGCCAAGCTACCAAGGGGGTGAGCAGGGGTTATCAACAGTGTGTGCCCCCTTATCCTGACTAGAAGTAAGGGTCCCTACTTGGGCAAAGGTACCTACCTCTGCCAACTAGAGACCCCCAATTCTAACAAGCACTATCTGAAGAGGCATTACCATATTTGCATGGGGGTGTGGCCCCATGCAACTGGGGGATCCACTTTGCTTCTGCACCAGTACCATATTATGAACTCTGGTGCAAATACAAAGAAGCTGTCAGGAGGCATACAAAAGGTGGGGCACAGTCAGATCAACCCCTGATGGCAGTCCTCGGGAGGGAGGAAAGGGGGTCCAATGGACCCCCCAGACATTCCCTTGCATGCAGGTGCAGTCACTCACTGCACCGGCTTGCAAAGGGATCTCTAATCCCTCTTTAAAATGTAGCCAGGTTGATGCTTGCGCTGTGAAGTCACAGAACGGCTTTGAAGCAGCCGCTCCATGTTTCACTTGAATGCGCTGCACCCAATGCAGCACAAATTGGCAGCTGCCCTGGGGAACCGCATCCACTGTAATAGGGTGCACTTTCCCTGTGAGCACATGGTGCAAACAGGAAAAGTGCGCCCTATGTGCAATAAGGGCCCAGGTATGTAAGAACCAGATTTAAGTCCACTGGAGCATAATAAAAGGCGCTGATGGGAGCATATACTGGAGACCTTTCAGGAACCTATTTACAATAGGGTATTTTAAAAGAATTGGCTAGTCTGGCAACTGCAGAAATAGCAGAAAGATAAACTTCGAAGGAGCCAAACGCAGAACCCTGCTGGTCCAAGAAATGAATAAATAGAAGAACCTGGGAAAGGGGTGCAGATAGAAGATCAACATGTTTATCTGTACACCATGTGTACCACAATGAAGCCGCTCCCAGTGGGGTGTAGCTAGTGCTAGTGCAGTTTAGTCTGTGAGTGCAGGCATCTCACAAAAAGTGAAGGACTGGTCTCACACACTGCCTGGTGTCATGCTTCATTTATTTATTTATTTATTTATTTATTTAATTTATATGGCGCGTTATAACCACCGGGGTCTCTAAGCGATGCTTACCCCTTCATCAAAGACCAGTCCTCGCCTTCTAAAAACTTGGTTTGATTCAGGGTGAGCATACACCTGACGACAGGGATACACTTCTAAACTAAGTGGGGGCTCATGGAAAAAGGTAGTGAGTTAAAAGGCCATTAAGGATGTCAGCTTAAATGTAATATTGCATATATAACAAATATATATATAACAAAGTGATCGGTGTAATGGGGATATTAATGTCCCCCCCCCCACCGCTATCAATGGGGTTATGTTTCTGCCTGAAGGCCCAGTTAGGTCCACGGCATTCATCATGACCGTAATAAACAAAAACAATGGGCTCCACTCTTACCAAGCTATGGTGAGAGGATTTCCACTCAGTGGGGTGATGTGGATCACACTCCACCGTGATATGGCTAATTTCTTAAGCCTCAAAGGTAAAGACAAAATGGACAAACAAACTGTCAAATAGCATTGGACACATATAACATAACAAAATGAGCCACATACACCAAGGATCTATCATGAGTGGCTATAAGTGCACCAGTTTGTGACAGGCATCTGTGCACCAGTTAGGAGAAAATCTCTCCAAAATGCTTACCCTATAATGAGGACACTTTTGCCCCATAGGAGGGTGAGGGCAGGATACCCCTTAGGTCAGAATGCTAAAAATGTAAATAAGGAGAAAACACAGGAACACAATGTGAGAAGTTGGCTTGGTATATGATGTTCACTATTCTAGTGAGCTCCTTGCACCAGTCCAAACAACCCTTATGGTGATGGTTGTAAAGTCAACCTTATAGACCAGCTATCCTAGTGGTAGCATGGACAAAGCAGGCTTAGGCTAAACTCAAGAGGGCATGTGAAACCAGCTATTTTACCATATATAACCCGTTTAAAACCAAGTGAAAGGACACCACACAGGTTGTATATCAAAATATATATGTATTTATTTCTAACACAATCCTCTGAACTCTTTATGAGGTCAGAGGCACCAGCACATAACAAGATACTCAATTAAAATGCAATAAGTTGCACAAAATACAGTAATGCCCTAGGGGCACTTCGAACCATATACTAAAATAGTGGTATAAGAACCACGTCACGAACAAAGGATAGGCCTAGGGCCTAGGGAATCGCTGGGGCTACACTGTACTACCAAAGGATAGGAAGTAGGAGACCCACGGGATGCGCGTGCAGTGTCTTTACACACACACGAGTTACCATAGAGTTAGAATGGGAACGAAAAAATTGGAAACTAGTTATTTTCGGACACTTCCGGATGGACTAGGGAAAAGCTACTTGAAACTAGGACACTAGGATAGTCAATACCAAAATACTCGCGTTACCTCACCCACCGGAATCGGGTGCATAGGTGTCAAAGTGTGTCGGGTTTTGTCGCTGATTCCTATGGAGCCTTGGAAAAAGATGCTGCAGGCAACCAGGAGAGAAGTGTCCGGTTGGATCCATGGGTGGATCGAGGATGAAGAGTACCAGAAAGCAGAGGGGACAGAGTCTGGGTCACTAGCCAGTGACCAGGAAGGAACCAGGAAGGAACCAGGCGATGTTGCGAAGCAATCAGGTGATGTTGTGAAGCTTGTCTCTGCAGCAACGTGTAGTATTCCAAAGCGTATGACACCTTACACAACATGTTTTGATAAAGCCAAACCAAAGTTAGCATTTAACCGCGAGGTTCATAATGCACTTAAGAGTATATGGTATGGCTATATCACAGAACAGCAATAAGGACATGGTTCTGAAAGCTGCAGACAGGCTCAGCTCATGCTAGAGCACCATCTTACATAAAACCAAGCACTCTGCCTTCAGGATTGTTAAGGCCTGCCATGGGAGTGACTTATAGGTGCATATGTATCTATATATAATGATAGGTATAGGAATACTATACCTAAACAAGGGGTGATTACACAACCTTGCCCCAGCTGAGTGATCAGCCAGTTGTGTCAGTTTGGATGGCCAGCCAGAGGTGGCATAAGATATGCTGCAGCCCCTGGTAGGCCTTGGGTGCACCTATGCCTGGGTACCTATAGTACACTGTACAGGGACTCACAAGAGTGACCCAAATCCCAATTGGAGATGTACCTAAAGTACATGGTGTGAAATTTAGAGAGAGAACAGCAGGGCGGTGGGTCTGATTAGCAGGCCCACAGCCACATTAAGTTTGAAAACCAGTGAAGCAAAAAGCAAAAAAATGGGGTAACCATAGGAAAGCAGACCCTACTCTCCTACATACCCCCCCCCCCACGCAGGGACATTAGACTAACCTTGACCAGTTGTGTCTTCATGTTCCAAGTGGAAGTAGCCGGAGAGACCACGAACGCTCTGACCTGTGTCTGGGTGGTTGGAGCAGCCCAGTCCTTGATGGTCTGGATCTTATTCTCCAATGGTTGAACCTGACCCCCACCTACAAGGTGGCCCAGGTACACAACCTTACTCTGCCCTATCTGGCACTTTGTGGCCTTGATAGTTAGGCCTGCCTTCTGCAGGGCCTCTAAAACCTTCTTCAGGTGGATCAGGTGATCCTCCCAGGTGGAGCTGTAGACAGCAATATCATCAAGATAAGCTGCACAAAAGTCATCCAACCCAGTGAGGACTTGGTTCACCAACCTTTGGAAAGTGGCAGGTGCATTCTTCAAGCCAAAGGGCATTACCACAGATTGATAATGACCTTCTGGGGTTGAGAAAGCAGTTTTGGCCTTGGCATCCTCAGCTAACCTGATTTGCCAATAGCCATCTGTCAAATCAAATGTGCTCAGAAACTTGGCAGAAGCCAATCTATCAATGAGCTCATCTGCTCTTGGAATGGGGTGAGCATCTGTCCTAGTGACAGCATCGAGACCTCTATAGTCCACACAGAACCTCATCTTTCTCTTACCATCTTGGGTGTGAGGTTTTGGTACAAGAACTACTGGGCTGGCCCAGGGGCTCTCTGATGGCTCAATTACTCCCAACTCCAGCATTTTCTGTACCTCAGTCTTTATACAGTCCCTGACATGGTCAGGTTGCCTGTAGATTTTACTCTTCACAGGCAGACTGTCACCATTGTCCACCTCATGGGTGCCCCAGTTAGTCTGACTAGGTGTTAAGGAAAACATATGTCTGAAGGACTGTAGAACCTGTCTGCAGTCCTGTTGCTGCTGGTCAGTGAGGCTGCCAGCTAAGGCCACACCATCAACTGAACGATCATCAGGGTTCTGAGTCAACAGGTCTGGGAGAGGGTCACTCTCTTCCTCCTGTCCCTCATCTGTAGCCATGAGCAAGCCCATGCCTGCCCTGTCAACATATGCTTTGCGTCTGTTGACATGGAGCACCCTGTGGGGGCTCCTGGGAGTTCCAAGGTCCACCAGGTAGGTGACCTCTCCCTTTTTCTCAACAATTGTGTGGGGTCCAGACCATTTGTCTTGGAGTGCTGCTGGGGCCACTGGCTCCAACACCCACACCTTCTGTCCTGGCTGGTACTCAGTCAGCACAGCCTTTTGGTCATGCCAACCTTTTTGAAGCTCTTGGCTAGCCTCAAGGTTCCTAGAAGCCTTCTCCATATACTCAGCCATCCTGGAGTGGAGACCAAGTACATAGTCCACTATGTCTTGTTTAGGCTTTTTGAGAGGTAACTCCCATTCTTCCTTTACCAGACATAGGGGTCCCCTTACAGGATGCTCAAACAAAAGTTCAAAAGGGCTGTAGCCAACCCCCTTTTGTGGGACCTCTCTGTAAGCAAACAGAAGGCAGGGTAGAAGGATGTCCCATCTTCGCCTAAGCTTTTCAGGTAAACCCTTGATCATACCCTTGAGGGTCTTGTTGAATCCTTCAACAAGCCCATTGCACTGTGGATGGTAGGGTGTAGTGATTTTGTAATTAACACCACACTCCTTCCACATAGCAGTTAAGTAGCTTGACATGAAGTTTGCACCTCTGACAGAGACAACCTCCTTTGGAAAGCCCACTCTTGAGAAAACTCCCAGGAGGGATCTTGCCACAACTGAAGTACCGGGTTTTTAAGAACCCAGCGGTGCCAGGGAGAACACCCAAAGACTTCGAGTCCTTCCTGTTTTAGACTACAGAAGCACAGAGTCTTCTTGGTGAAGTCAAAGATCGTATTTATTGGCTGCAGCCAGTAAGAGGTATCCTAGAAGTACAACAGCATAAACAGCAAGTATGTTCTCAGGAGACTGCTCGAAATTACAACGCCAGACTTCTCCTTATTTACAAAATAATATGCTTCAGGCAAACATTCCTTATTTTACGGTAAACCATTCACATATTTTCGCCACAAAGGAAAAGCAAAGTCATGATGACAAGCCCACGTTTCAGTTTGTCCAGCCCATAATCAACTACCCAGCAAGGCCCAGAACTTTCATCAGATATCGACGGACCCCTAATAAAAACGGGCACCTCCTCCTCGTAAAACAGGTCATAAAGAAGAAACAGGGACAGGTGTGTGTGAGATTAGGCATGGTTTGTGTGCGATGATCGGTTTATGACATGTTGTGCCTTGATTCTGATCTCGCTCGGCCACTGGGAAAGAACCTGGCCGGACAGGTTTGGCTTCGGGCACTGGAGTCAGCTTGCCCAGGTCACAGCGGAGTCAGCAAAGGTGTACGTGTCCTTCAGGTTGGTTTCAGCCTTTAGTCATTGCCTTATGTGAGGGCAATCACAAAATGGCTGCCGATCACAAAATGGAACCCGAGGGTTCCGGACGAAAAATCCGATTTCAGGGTGATTCCGTCACTCGAACATGACGGAAATGCATGTGCATAGTATTCGAACCATTACTGGTCTGCTGATACCAAAATCGTCATGGTATGACGATGTATTTGACACGGGTCCAGAATGTTCAGTACCACAGACCTCCTTTTGCCCTTACATAGGCAATAACCCATACTCACGCTAATCTGAGTCCAGGTCTATATTCACAAAGTCCTTGAGATGTTGCTGTAGCATCATCCTATTACTTAGCTCGTTTCTTGATACAGGTTTCTTTACACACGATGTAGCACAGAGACCACATATTGCAGGAGCACACTGTATACATAGACAGAACAGGAAAAGAATGGCTAAGATCATCCCAATGACTATCAGAATCTTCCATCCCCAGGCAGATATCAGTTCCCAGAACCACCCCATCAAAGACCAGTCTCCTTTATCCACGTGAATGGATTTGGAGATCTTATGCAGTTTGGAAATGGCCTGGTATACTGTCGGAGCGTTGTCTGGGATAAAAATGCAGCAACTTGATTGGATCACTTTACATACCCCACCTCGGTCTGCAAGTATGACGTCTAATGCGACCCTGTTCTGAAGAGTCATAAGGCGATCCGACTGGAGCTCAGCAGTCAAATTACTAAGGGCACCGGCTGTTTCGGTGACAGTGGATTCAACCACTCTTGTCAATTGCCTTATGTTCCTGCTGTTCACCATAGGCCCCCAAAACGGCAGAAAACCTTTTACAAAATCACCAAATTCTTGTCCGGCAGTGTCATCTTTACTGATGACACCTCTAACTATCCTTGTCCTATGGTAATCCACCGTGGCCGTGTAGGTGGGGGGCAACAAGAACGAAACAAAGCATGTGCCCGAGAAGTCGGGGGGCAACCATGTATAGGCTCTATCATGGCAGATGAAATAGGTACCCTTAGCTGCTAGGAACGAAGGGGAAATTTCGCGATGCAAAAACATATGTTTCAGTGCAGACGCTCTTCCCCAACTGAGCTCGTGGATTTTTGCCATTACCTTGCAGACATAGGTGACCCTGATGGGGTACAATCCAAATCGAGGAGGATCTCTTTGCTCGCTGGTTCTCACTCAAAGCAACTCCATATTTTGTTATGTTTCATCTAACGTAAGCTTGCAACTCATCCCTAGGAATCGTTCTGTACGAGTCAATTGTTCTGCTCATATTTGCAATTTCTACTGCCAAAGCTTTGTTGCTTGAGTTACTTTTTGTGGAACGTGGGGGGTATGGTTCGATGGCGAATATGAACATTGTCTGAAATGCCCATAAAGAACCATTGTAGCTAAATGGTAAGACCAAGTACGGGATACCCTTGTCTGTTGTATGCGGCATTAGACCACACACCCAGCAGTTAGTTGTGTTTACTACTAATTGGTGTTGGTGTAACAGTTGAACGAAAGAGTTATTTAAAAACTCTAATCTTCTAGAGGACTCATGTTCAGGCAGAGGGTGAAAAGAGTGTGAGGAAACAGTAGGAGGAGGTGCGGGCTGTGTAGTGGGTGCAAATGTCACATGAAAAGTGAATAGAGCATATCCTATTAAAAACATCATTACACCAAGCAACATGAAAGTACAAAATATCAAAGATCTTTTCTTCGTCATATATATACACAATTCTTCTTTAAAGTTCGTTTGTTTGGCAGGTCTCTCCATCTTGAAAAACTCCATCCTCTCTAATTTGCTGCCCGCAGTGGTAGGGTGTTCTATGCTAAAGAGTGCTTCTGTCAGTCCAGGGCAACTCCCTTAGACCGACCAGAACTGTCAACCTAACGCCTTCAGCTGCACTCCAGAGACTTGGGCAACCGCGACCCTAGCAGCAGAACCGGATGGCGGTTCGAAAAACAAAAATAAGCAAGTTTCTCAGACGAGAGAGCTGCACAATCAAAAAGTAAAAAGAAAATATTTTATTTGTCCATAGTCATAGTTCTCGGCCTCAAATTGTAACGGTTTCTTCCAGGTGCTGTCTGGTCTTGGAACAAGAGTTCAGTGTTCAATCGAATTGACGGAGGCACGGCCTCTTGCAAAATATCGTCGCTTTCCTGTTCAGAAATTGTTCCTTTTACACGTGCATCGCTAAAAGGTAGAAGGCGAGGCACAGTCTCAGTTTCAGAGTCAGCGATCCCCTCCTGGACCCTACGGTCGTACGGAAGAGGTAGTGGGACCCTCTTACAATGAATGCAGTGGACACAGTGTTTTTTCCCTTCCACTCGAACAGCTGATCTTGTTGAGAGAAGGACTAGATGAGGGCCGGTCCACCGGGGCTGGTCATTCTTTGTTCGCTGAAAATTTTTCACCAGCACCCAGGATCCAGGATCGATCGGATGCCCTGGAGCTTCAGAGGCCTGAGGTAGAGTATTGTGGACCTGTTGGTGTAAAACGCGCAATTTAGCCGTCAATTCATACAGGTAATCAAGCAACACTGGGTGTTCAAGTTCGCTAAACTTTGTTGGTCTTGGCACGCCCCAAATATTCGCCGGGCGGCCAAACACAACCTCATACGGACTCAAACCCATTCGGGAATGTCATTCTTGTGGACAGGAGAGCTAGGGGTAAGGCATCTGGCCATTGTAAACCAGAGCTAGCTTGAATTTTGGCCAATTTCAATTTAAGGGTGCCGTTATAGCATTCTACTAAACCAGCTGATTGGGGGTGATTCGCAGCATGGAACTTTTGTTGAATGCCTAGCCCTTCACACACTCTCTTCATTACTTGACCCACAAATTCACTCCCATTATCACTCCAGACCATTCTCGGCATTCCAAATCTGGGGAAGAATTCCTTGACAAGGGCTTTAGCTGTGGACAATGCAGTGTTATCCTTTAAGGGATATGCTTCTACCCATCTTGAAAAGGCACAAACAACTACGAGTACGTATTTCAAATTGTTGCACCTCTCCATGTGGATGAAATCTAGCTGCAAAACCTCGAACGGATACGTTGGAGGAGCAAAATGACCAGCTGGAGTTGGGGTTCCCCTACCAGGATTGTATTTCAGACACACCATACAATTCTTGACCACATTCTCTGCACACTTGGGTATTCCAGCATTTTGCCATACCGGGGCCAACAACTTACAGATCCCTTTCACACTGATATGGGCCATTCCATGAGCCATTGTCACCACTGCAAGCACATACGCATCAGGTAGCAACCATCGCTGATGCTCTGACAATTCAACCCAACATCCATTTGCATCCAATTTACCCGTCCTTTCTCTCCACACACTCAATTCTTTCTCTGTAGTTTCAGCTTGAATGGATTTCACACTCTCAATCGTATTTTCACACATACCAACGTCACCGTCCCATCGTGCAGGGCCTGCAACATACATTCGACTCATTACATTCCTTGCAGTTTCTTTCGCGACTTCATCCGCAAACGCATTTCCGCGACCAACATCATCAGTAACCTTTTTGTGAGCACTGCATTTCACAATCGCAACTTGTAACGGCAATGTCAGTGACTCGAGAAGCTCATTCACCAATTGACCATGCTGGATCTTAGCACCATGCGAAGTCAGGAACCCACGTTCTTTCCACAATCGTCCAAAACTGTGAGCCACACCAAATGCATACTGGCTGTCCGTGAACACATTCACTCGTTTTCCTTTCGCCAACACACACGCTCTTGTAAGTGCGATCAACTCTGCTGCTTGTGATGAATTGTGTGGGATGCGGGCAGCTTCAACAATCGTATGCAAAGTCGTCACAGCGTATGCTGCAGTCGTATCACCATTCGGCAACTTGAAACACAAACCATCAACCCACAAAGTACCATCATATTCTGGAAGAGGAGTATCTTTAAGATCTATCCTCCCTTTTGTTTCTTCTTCTGTCCTGAGACAGCAATCATGCTTTTTAACCTCATCTGTCTCTACTGGAATCGGCAATAGCGGCAGTAGGTCACTTCTTGTCGACAATATTGTAACTTTCCTAGAGACACTTTGTGATGTAGATCACACAAATGACACAACAACGACAATGTGGCTTCCATACAAATCTCTTCAGCGATTAGTAAATCGTCAACGTACTGAATAAGAGTAGCGCCGTCGGGTAAAACAATCGTGTCAAGCTGTGTTTGTAATGCCTGACTGTATATCGATGGACTTTCACAGTAGCCTTGTGGAGCGCGTTTGAAGCGGAAGCTTCGGCCTCCTAAACTGAAGCCAAAAATATCCCTGCTCTCCTCGGCAATCGGGATGCTGAAGAAAGCATTCTTCAAGTCAATCACCGAGAACCAAGTTGCAGAAGCTGGAATCATAGTCAATAGGGCAGTGATATCAGGGACAACTGGAAATTGTGGCACGACTATTTTATTGGCCTCCCCAAGATCAATCACAAACCTGTAAACAGGTGGCTCAGAAGGATCAGTACGCTTCAAAACAGGCAGAACAGGACTATTACAAACGTTGCCTCTTGTCTCTTCAATTACATCCTTTTCAATCAGATCGTAAATTATCGCCAACAACGCCTTTTCACCTTCGCTAGAGATCTTGTATTGGGGAATGCGCGGCATTCTAACATTGGCTTTCAATGTCACAACATATGGTAGTATTTCCAAGAGACCTACATCATTAGGACCAGTAGCCCAAAGAATATCCGGGAGAGGACAATTCTGGCGGAAGTTTATCCTTCGACAAATACATCGGAGAAACCACTTTCTTACCTAGTGTAAGTTGTACTCCCGAAGGAGAACAGTATAAAGTCGCATACAATCTTGTCAACAGATCCAATCCCAACAAGTTTTCACCACAACCTGTTGTTAGGATGAGGGGTGCTTCAAATTCACAAGGCCCAACAGAAAGAGACATAGGACAACACATCGGGTTCCTAACCGGGGTGCCAGAAAAACCTACTGAAACATTCATTTCGCCAGACAAAGGTGCGCCAGGGAGTTTTGAGTGCATTATAGAACTCTTTGTAGCACCAGTATCCAACAGAAAAGGTTCTGACACACCTGATGTAATCACCTCAACATAAGGCCCACTCTGATCTACTGGAACTGAAACAACTCCCTCTCTTTGTCCAAGGCTATCCTAGCAATCATTACCTCCCATATTCTCATCTTCTGCATAGTAGTCATCAGCATAGTACTGAGCTGTTCTACCAGACGCGTTATTCTGCTGGTCGAAACTATTCATTGAATTCTGAGGCGGGAAGGAACGTGTGTTCTGGGGGATATTTCCACGCCCCCTACCTCTAGGGGCTTGTTGAACACCTCGACCTCTCACACCAGAAGTACCATTCGTGCGCTGTAACAAAACCGGACAACTACTCTTGAAATGACCGTCTTCTTTACAATACGCACACTGATTGGGTTCATACGGTAAACGTTGTTGAGGAAACTCGTTTCTTTGCGAGTTCCTTGAATACTGATGGGGTTGCTGATAATCACGCTGACTATTAGTACGGGGTGGATAAGCTTGTTGCAGTAGGACTTTAGTCTTCAATTCCTTATTTTTCTTATCCGCTTTCTCTAACTCATCTTTGATCCTATTCTCATAGTACTGGGCCATAGCTAAAATCTGCTCTGACGTGGAAACAGCCCAAGCACTCTCGGAATCCTTCAACTTATTGCACAATTCAGGAAGGAAATTATGCACAAATTTGTCGACAAACAATCTCTGGCCACCCTCGGTAGCCATATCCTGACCACTATGATCTACAAAAGTCTATTCAAACCGTGTGAAGAAGTCGGACACAGTCTCATCTTTCTTCTGCTTACATGCAGACAACTTGTCCCAATTAACACGCAATTCGGGCATTAAAGTCTTCATATACGTAATAATCCTACCAGAAAGTTCCGCAATCAAATCATCAGGCTTAGCACCGCCTACTTGCCCGTTGTCGGCATCTCTAAGATTAACCCATGTTTCACCCAATTCCTGCGCATGATCTGTGTGACGAATCTTACTCCAAATTGGTTGTGGAACAACATTTCCAAACAACATGTCGTTGTCCGCCAAATTCATAATACATGAACCCACAGTCTGAGTCAACTCTTTATAGTACCCTGCGCGGGTCAGGCAACGACTGCTTAATAGCTAAGACTTCAGCGCATTTCCAGGGGACATGCACCCATACACGCTGGAAATGAGCCGGTACAGCTGGTGGATTATTACCTGCACCAGCGACAACTGCTTCTTTCCACACCGGAGGGACCTCTCTCATTGGATATTGTCGTGCTTTTCTCCTAGCTGAAACGTCAGGCTCAAACATCGGCTGAGAAGGAGTGTCGCTACGAAACGACAAAATAGTTGCAACTGCTCTCCCAACATCCTGAGGACCCACAACGGTCCCTTTCGTAAACTCAGAACGCACACGATACAACTCATCGGGAGCTTTACCTACTTCTGCATCCCACTGTTCATGGAGAAATCCACACATCGTCTCAAAAACGTACCGTTGCTTTGGTTCTTCCCATTGAAGGAAGACATCCATAACACCCTCCAGATCATACTGAGAAGCACACGTAATCCACTTACGCGCCAAATGATCCAAAACCGTACGTTCATCTGTGTCAGGCAACTGACTACGTGACTGTCTATGCTCACTAACTGGAGACATACTCAAATGTCCCCATAAAGGAGAAAGAAGACCAGACAAGGCAGCAGTCATTTTCTGTCTTGTAGAAGGAGAAGATGAAAGAATAAGAGAAGACGGAACAATAGTAGTAGGATCCAAGGTCGAAACAGAAGGAGTAGTGTGAATAGGCGTAGGAGTAGCAGACGAAGTAGGAGGCAAAGTTGGCGGCCCTTGAGAAGGCTGCGCCAAAGGAACAGTCGCCAACGGAAAAGGAGCTGGCTGTGGAGGAATTGCAGGTGGCACAACAACTGGATGTTGCGCAGCTAAAGGTGGCGGTGGTGCCATAGCACTCTGTGCATAAGGGGGTGGCGAACTCAATAGATGTGACATTAAAGGATCTTTTTTAAGATCTTTCCTCATGTCCTGTTCTTTAGTTGGCAAAACTGGGTAACATTTATCTATCGCTAACTTCTTAATCCTATGCATTTGTTCGCTCTCTTGCTCTTCCTCATTATCCCTAAACGCTATAGCAGCTTGCACCATTGACATGCCTCGTTTATTCTTCTTCGCTAATTTTATTTCTTTCTGTTTGGCTTCCTTGCGCCATATGCGAAAAGAGTCAAACATTGCCGGCCGGGCTTTCTTCTTAAAAAGTTTAACCTCAAGATTATTCAAAATCTCTGTGTCAAAACTACCATATTGGGGCCATTTTAAAACACCATCTTTTCTGGTGTAACAGGTCCATATTTCATTATATGCAATGGGGCCTACGCCGTGTTTCACATATAGTTCGTAGGTTGGAGTTCCAATCGGAGGAACCGGACACGAGTCCTCCAATCGGGGATCCCTATTACAACCAAGACAAAACAAATTTCCAAGTCTGCTAAGACCAGGCTTCTTCGCTCTCTAGTCTAGCTGCAAACTTCAAAGGATTATCGAATACGATAGTCTTGTGAATACACAAGTCCTTTGGTTTTGGCACTTGCAAGTTCCAAACAAAGCGATCCTCGAAGGGATACCAAACAAAACTAAGGACTGGGAGACGTTCCACTTATACTTAACTGAGGTATCGATGACGTCACCAGACGACTCGTCTATCGTTTCGCTCTACCAATCATCATGGGTCCAAAACAGGGCGATAGTCAGGGCAGCAGTCCTTCGTAGCCGTCAAGACGTGGGGAACCTCGCAGCAAAGACTTTCGGACCACGTCGACATGCAGGGGTCGATGAAGTGGCGGCCTTCCTCCAGAATTTTCACAAGAAGCTCCTCACGAACCTCTGGCTTGGACCGGTACGGCTGATACCGCCCCACGTTGGGCGCCAACTGAAGTACCGGGTTTTTAAGAACCCAGCGGTGCCAGGGAGAACACCCAAAGACTTCGAGTCCTTCCTGTTTCAGACTACAGAAACACAAGGTCTTCTTGGTGAAGTCAAAGATCGTATTTAATGGCTGCAGCCAGTAACGGGTATCCTAGAAGTACAACAGCATGAACAGCATGTATGTTCTCAGGAGACTGCTCGAAATTACAAAGCCAGACTTCTCCTTATATACAAAATAATATGCTTCAGGCAAACATTCCTTATTTTACGGTAAACCATTCACATATTTTCGCCACAAAGGAAAAGCAAAGTCATGATGACAAGCCCACGTTTCAGTTTGTCCAGCCCATAATCAACTACCCAGCAAGGCCCAGAACTTTCATCAGATATCGACGGACCCCTAATAAAAACGGGCACCTCCTCCTCGTAAAACAGGTCATAAAGAAGAAACAGGGACAGGTGTGTGTGAGATTAGGCATGGTTTGTGTGCGATGATCGGTTTATGACATGTTGTGCCTTGATTCTGCTCTCGCTCGGCCACTGGGAAAGAACCTGGCCGGACAGGTTTGGCTTCGGGCACTGGAGTCAGCTTGCCCAGGTCACAGCGGAGTCAGCAAAGGTGTACGTGTCCTTCAGGTTGGTTTCAGCCTTTAGTCATTGCCTTATGTGAGGGCAATCACAAAATGGCTGCCGATCACAAAATGGAACCCGAGGGTGCCGGACGAAAAATCCGATTTCAGGGTGATTCCGTCACTCGAACATGACGGAAATGCATGTGCATAATATTCGAACCATTACTGGTCTGCTGATACCAAAATCGTCATGGTATGACGATGTATATGACACGGGTCCAGAATGTTCAGTACCACAGACCTCCTTTTGCCCTTACATAGGCAATAACCCATACTCACGCTAATCTGAGTCCAGGTCTATATTCACAAAGTCCTTGAGATGTTGCTGTAGCATCATCCTATTACTTAGCTCGTTTCTTGATACAGGTTTCTTTACACACAATGTAGCACAGAGGCCACATATTGCAGGAGCACACTGTATACATAGACAGAACAGGAAAAGAATGGCTAAGATCATCCCAATGACTATCAGAATCTTCCATCCCCAGGCAGATATCAGTTCCCAGAACCACCCCATCAAAGACCAGTCTCCTTTATCCACGTGAATGGATTTGGAGATCTTATGCAGTTTGGAAATGGCCTGGTATACTGTCGGAGCGTAGTCTGGGATAAAAATGCAGCAACTTGATTGGATCACTTTACATACCCCACCTCGGTCTGCAAGTATGACGTCTAATGCGACCCTGTTCTGAAGAGTCATAAGGCGATCCGACTGGAGCTCAGCAGTCAAATTACTAAGGGCACCGGCTGTTTCGGTGGGAAAGAACCTGGCCGGACAGGTTTGGCTTCGGGCAGTGGAGTCAGCTTGCCCAGGTCACAGCGGAGTCAGCAAAGGTGTACGTGTCCTTCAGGTTGGTTTCAGCCTTTAGTCACGGCCTTATGTGAGGGCAATCACAAAATGGCTGCCGATCACAAAATGGAACCCGAGGGTTCTGGACGAAAAATCCGATTCCAGGGTGATTCCGTCACTCGAACATGACGGAAATGCATGTGCATAGTATTCGAACCATTACCGGTCTGCTGATACCAAAATCGTCATGGTATGACGATGTATATGACACGGGTCCAGAATTTTCAGTACCACACAACAGGGGCTGTTGTGGTCCTTAGGGGAATAACTTCTGGATACCTGGTGGCATGATCCACTACCACCAGTATAAATCTGTGCCCAGAGGCTGTTTGGGGATCCATTGGTCCAACAATGTAAATCCCTCCCCTTTCAAAGGGTACCCCCACCACAGGTAGTGGTATAATGGGGGCCTTTGTTGTGCCACCTGAGTTGCCACTGGCTTGGCAGGTCATACATGAGCGACAAAAATCCTTAGTATCTTCTGACATATGGGGCCAGTGAAAGTGAGGGACAAGACTGTCCCAAGTCTTGTTCTGGCCTAGATGTCCTGCTAAGGGAATATCATGGGCTAAGGTAAGAAGGAAACCCCTAAAGGCCTGAGGTATGACCAACCTCCTGGAAGCACCAGGTGGGGTCTCTACCCTCAGAATAAAGGAGTCCTTCATCCTAGTAAACTTTATGGGTACCTGTAGCATTCCCTGCAGCCTCAGAAGCAGCTTGCTGTCTGAGGTGTTCAAGAGAGGGACAGTCTAACTGTGCCTGCCTCAAGTCTGCCCTTGAAGGTCCCCCTGTCCCAAGAAACTCAACCTGGTCAGGTTCAAGTTCTTCTAGGACAGTTCCTTCAGGAGCCTCAGAATCAGTTTCCTGAGAAGGCTGATCCTCACTTGTAGGCAGGAGGGAAGGCACTGCCTTAACCCTACTGCTCTTGTTCTTGGAGGGCACTTAGTCCATAGTTTCAGGATCCAAGGCCTGTTCAGTTTGGCACTTTTTGGCCTGTGACCTGGTCACAGCAAGGACATGAGCTGATATGCCTAACATCTCTGCATGAGTCCTATACTCCACTTCTGACCATACTGAGGATTCAAGATCATTGCCCAACTGACATTCAACTGGGAGGTCTGCACTTACCACAACTCTTGAGGCCAGTTACCCCTCCCAGGAGAAGTTAACAACTGCCACACTATGTGTAGTAGTGACGTTGCTTGCATTGGTCACCAGGTAATTATCACCCAGTTTAATCTGTCCAGGGTCCACAAAGTTAGGTGTCACCATAGTGATACTGGCACATGAGTCCCTGTAGGCCTGAGCCACTTTGTCATTGATTAAAGGTGTTTGCTTGTACTTGCCCAGAGTACTGGGACTCACAGTAGTGGACATAGCCATGTCCACATCACAGACAAGAACAGCCTGAGTGGGGATCCTGACTAGGCCAGAATCCATCTCAGTACCCATGGTTAACCCCACTATAGCCTTGGGTTGGGAACTACCACTGTTAACTGTGCTAGGGGTGCAGATGCCTTAGGGGACACAGTGATAGGGGCTGTACCTTTCATTGTGCACTCACTAAACCAGTGAGAGGCAGATTTACAATAATTACACAAAGGTTTCTTTGGACATTCTTTCTGCTTCTTCTTGGAATTTTGGGACCCCCCTTCATAAGAATTTTAGGGGCCTGATGAAGACTTCTGGTCTTTTTGTTTCTGATCCCCACCTTTTTGGTCTGCCTTTTTCTGAACACCACCTTGGTTCTGGGGGTTCTGCTTAACCCTGGTTCTGACCCATTTGTCTGCCTTCTTTCCCAATTCTTGGGGAGAGGTCAGATCTGAGTCAATCAGGTTTTGGTGCAACAACTGGTTCTGACAATTGTTAAGAATTTGCTCTCTCATGATCAAATTATACAATCCTGTATAGTCCTTAACTTTACTTCCCAGCAACCAGCCTTCCAGAGCCTTAGTGGCACAATCAACAACATCAGTCCAGTCCTGAGTCTGTGTCTTCTGGGTATCTCTGAACAACAACCTGTACTGTTCAGTGGTTAGGCCAACCCCATCAATTAGAGCACTCTTCAGGACAGTGTAATTGTTAGCAGCATCATCACTAACTGTGAGGAGCTTGCTCTTCCTTTTTCTGCAAAAGAGAGCCACAAGATTGCTGCCCACTGACTTTGGGGGATCTGCTGTACCTTGCAGGCCCTCTCCAAAGCAATTATCCATTTGTGGATATCATCCCCATCTCTATAGGGGGGCACAATCTTACTCAGGTGTCTATTGTCATAGGACCTGTCTTTATAGGGATATTACTGCCACCAGTGGAATCTAATCCACTCAACCTTTGCTCCCTTGCCAAAGCAAGTTTTGCTTGGGCTAGGGCAAGTTCTTCCCTCTCTATTCTGAGTTGGACTTCCCTCATCCTAGCTGGGTGTTTTTTCCTTTGAGGGGAAGTCATTCCCCTCTGAGAACCTCTTGAGGCATTGGAGTGGAGAGACTCACCTGAGTGAGATCTATCCCTCCTATAACTCTGATTAAGTCTACTGTTGGGTCTGGGAAGGGCTAGCCCTTCTCCAGCCCCATGTAGGCTTAGGTTAGCCTGGCTAAGTCTTCTGACTGGGACCTGGCTGTCTACCTCTACTTCAGAAACTTCTTCTTCCTCTTCCTCCTCTTTCTCTTCTTCCTCTGGGACAGGGGGGTCATCTTCTGAAGATGGTATACCTTCTGCATTCCCTGTAGGACCTGTGCCTTGGGCCTTAAGAGCCTCAGAATCGTCTAAGAGGTCTATCAGGTGCTGAAGGGTAGGGTTAGAACCCTGTTTCAACTTCTTTGTGGTACACAAGCGTCTAAGTTCTCTGAAGCCGAGTATGTCAAATTTTGAGGGTACCCTGATAGGGTCACCTCCCACAGGTAGAGATACACTAGGTTCACCTGTGGTTGACATTTTCTAGTGAGGTGTGGTGTGTGCACCTACCTACACTAAGTGTTATCTACTAAACCTCCTTAGGAGTTGTAGTCAGGGTGTGCTAGGCCCTTTGGTCTACATCAACTAAGTTCAGTAGAACTTAAGTATTCTAAGTCTTGTTATATATACCTATGGTACCTAATGTGATCTTTCAAATGATATCTCAAAGATTACAATTGGTAAAACAACAGCAAGCTCAAATCCCAACCGCTGCACACCAATGTGAGAAGTTGGCCTGGTATATGATGTTCACTATTCTAGTGAGCACCTTGCACCAGTCCAAACAACCCTTATGGTGATGGTTCTAAAGTCAACCTTATAGACCAGCTATCCTAGTGGTAGCATGGACAAAGCAGTCTTAGGCTAAACTGAAGAGGGCATGTGAAGCCAGCTGTTTTGCCCTATGTAACCCCTTTAATACCAAGTGAAAGGACACTACACAAGTTGCATATCAAAATATATATGTATTTATTTCTAACACAATCCTCTGAACACTTTATGAGGTCAGAGGCACCAGCACATAACAAGATACTCAATTAAAATACAATAA
The DNA here is from genome assembly GCF_964263255.1 of Lissotriton vulgaris. Lineage (NCBI taxonomy): Eukaryota > Metazoa > Chordata > Amphibia > Caudata > Salamandridae > Lissotriton > Lissotriton vulgaris. The sequence continues at coordinate 339,987,380 of NC_141689.1, forward strand.
GTTGCACAAAATACAGTAATGCCCTAGGGGCACTTCGAACCATATACTAAAATAGTGGTATAAGAACCACGTCAGGAACAAAGGATAGGCCTAGGGCATCGCTAGGGCTACACTGTACTACCGAAGGATAGGAAGTAGGAGGCCCACAGGATGCGCGTGCAGTGTCTTTGCACACACGCAAGTTACCATAGAGTTAGAATGGGAACGAAAGATATGGAAACTAGTTCTTTTAGGACACTTCCGGATGGACTAGGTAAAAGCTACTTGAAACTAGGACACTAGGATAGTCAATACCCACAGGAGTACTGAAATACTCGCATTACCTCACCCACAGGAAGCGGGTGCATAGGTGTCAAAGTGTGTTGGGTTTCGTCGCTGATTCCTATGGAGCCTTGGGAAAAGATGCTGCAGGCGACCAGGAGAGAAGTGTCCGGTTGAATCCAAGGGCATGAGGATGAAGAGTACCTGAAAGCAGAGGAGACAGAGTCTGAGTCACTAGCCAGTGACCAGAAAGGAACCAGGCGATGTCTCGAAGCAATCAGGTGATGTCGTGAAGCTTGTCTCTGCAGCCACGTGGACCAGGAGGTGTCCGCCGCTTGTTGCCTCCGGTCATGTGATCGTTTGGAGTGGGCGGGTACGTGGAGTGTTGGGTATTTCACGGCGTCTGCGGTACACACGCCGTGGACGAGACGAGGAGTTGTGCTGGATACACCACGGTGAGATGTACCTTGTGGGTTTGGCATTGCGAGTGAGTACTGTGCTGCGTGTTGACCGCGAGTGTGCCGTTTTGGTAGCGAGAGGGTCGGGGCATACATTCACTCTTCGGCTAGCCTTTTTGAGGCTTTGACCATTCCTATGCGCTAGTAAGACTCATAGTGGAACGCTGCTCTGTCGAGCAAAACTTCACGAAGTGTGCAGGCGAGTTGCACAAACAGATGTTACAATAGACACATTTGCATTCACGTAGTGTGTTTTGTGTAGAGTGAATGTTTAGTACTAGAATCCCAGGGTGACTTTTGAGATAACAGCTGGGTGTGGATCCCCTGGAGGGTTCTATGCAATGTTTTACTCCATGTCCCACTATGAGGAGAGACCAGGTGAATGGATTGGCTGGTCAGGATGGTGGGAAATTGTTCCCTAGCACGAAGTAAGCTTGCAGCTTACTAAACATAGGTATCTTTCTTTATGCCCACAGAGCTTTAAAGCCAGGTGAAGGTGAGGACTCACATTAGGAGTACACCAGCATCCGTTTCTACCCCTGGGCGGCCGGTATGATCAACCAAGGTTGACTCTGGGTAACTATGGGCTTCATCCAGCACTACCTATACGGGCATTATTGAGTCTGTTTACATGCTTTCAATGGTTTATATGTGCCTTTTCCTTGGCAGTTAACACAGAACAAGTGTCCAAGAGTGGAGTGGCAGCATATAGTGCAGCCCTGATGAAACTGCCAAAACTGTGGTGGCAGTGAAACATGTCGGCATTTTAAATAGGTAATGGTATGAAAGAATAGCTACCAGCCTTTTTATTAGTACAGCACACCTTTTTCCCTACGAATAAAATTGGTTAATGGGATTTGGTTGCTGTGTTGTGTGCACTACTTTATGTTTTGTGTTTGTCACTAGCAGATGTTTATGCTTCCCAGTGTTTGTCACACTTCCTTGGTTGTTTGCTTTGGACACTCTTTTTTCTACTTGCTTTGAGAAACAAGTGACTACCGTTGATGAGACAGGGGCTTGTCTGGAAATTACATACCAGTTACCCCGTTGGTGGTGTTTCCGTGAGGTGTCATTTGTTTTATCACACATTTTTTCTATATAGATATTGATACAACGTTGCTGGTGTGGATAATTGTTATTGACCGTGGAGGGTCAGACAATCTGCAATTTTTGTTCTGTGTCGCTGTCAAGGAAGTTGGGCTGTTTTAACATTAAAATTGGGACGCAGTGCAGTGAAGTATTCCCTTACAAATTATAAGGGACTGGAATAGTTATCAGTACACTCAGACTGGTATATCTCCGAGTAACTGACATATGTGGACGTTCACTCGACAGGGTCTTTTGTTGTGTATCTGCAGCCACGTGGACCAGGAGGTGTCGACCATGACCAGGAGCTGGATACGGACTGTCCCACGAAGGTTCTCGCTGTCGGCGGTGTCGGCTTCCGGATTGGAGTCAACAAGCCTTGGCAAAGGCACCCCACGCAGAAATCGAAGATGGCTTCTTGATCAGACCAGCAAAGTCTGATGGGCTTCTCCTTTTCAGGGAAGCAGGGGCCAGTCTGGAGCAACCAGACCAGCGGTGTAAATTCAAAGGTTCGTTGTCACAGAGGCCACTAGCCAACGGGCAAGTGACCGGACAGACGCGCCGAGCAGGAAAATGCAGAAGGGCCCCACGCAAAACTCGTGGAGTGTGGAGGGCTGATCTTTGGTGCAGATGATGCTCAGCTTCTCAATCCCCAATGCACAACTTCGAGGGTGCCTCAGATGTTGCACGGAAAGCAATTCGCTGGCTTTCCAAGATGGCCGGTCCCACGTCTCTCGTCGCCTCCACGGGTCTCAGCTCTGCTGTGACTGTGGATCGTGCTGTTGGAAGTCTGGAAGTCCGGGTCTTGTCAGGCTCTGTGCTCGGGCTCCGGCGGGAGCGTCGACAAAGCAAACCGTTGATCGCTTGATGGTGCCTGCTTGCACAGGGTGGTCACTTCTTGACCACAAGGGAGATTCTTCAGTCTTCTATGTCGAGTAGAAAGTCAAAGGTCCAGAGTTTCGTTTCAAGTTTCAGTCAGGATAAATCTAAAGTCTTGGGACTCAGCTCCTACCTATATACCAAATTTAGGGGCTGGATTACCTGCTAGGTCCCTCCTATGGGTGGGACCCAGGAAGGGGGTGGTTACAGCCCTTTCCCTTTGTCCAGTTTCGTGCCAGAGCTGGGGCTGGAGTGCCCCAGCACCGGTTTGAACTGGACTATGCATGGGACACCTTGTGTGCCCCAGGCAGTGTTTCATTTCATTCAGCCCTCCCTGCCCCAATACACTATGGCCTGTCTGGGGTGGTGCTAGCACCTCCCAAGACAGGAAACCTATTGTCCAAGCCTCCCTCGCTGGAAGGACTCCCAGCAGTAGGAGGTCAGACTTGTGTCTGTGGCAGCAGCATCCATTTTGTGATGCTGAGGCTCTGGTTAACTTTAACCGGGATTAGTAGGAACAACATGTCTTCTCCCTCTAGAAGGGTGGAATGCTACCCCCGTCGCCAGAACTGGCGAGAGGGTAGTATTCCAAAGCATATGACACCTTACTCAACATGTTTTGATAAAGCCAAACCAAAGTTAGCATTTAACCGCGAGGTTCATAATGCACTTAAGAGTACATGGTATGGCTATATCATAGAACAGCTATAAGGACATGGTTCCGAAAGCTGCTGACAGGCTCTGCTCATGCTAGAGCACCATCTCACATAAAACCAAGCGCTCTGCCATCAGGATTGTTAAGGCCTGCCATAGGAGTGACTTATAGGTGAATATGTGTCTATATATAATGATAGGTATAGGAATACTATACCTAAGCAAGGGGTGATTACATGACCTTGCCCCAGCTGAGTGATCAGCCAGTTGTGTCAGTTTGGATGGCCAGCCAGGGGTGGCATAAGATATGCTGCAGCCCCTGGTAGGCTTTGGGTGCACCTACGCCCTGGGTATCTATAGTACACTGTACAGGGACTCACAAGAGTGACCCAAATCCCAATTGGTGATGTACCTAAAGTACATGGTGTGAAATTTAGAGAGAGAACAGCAGGGCTGTGGGTCTGATTAGCAGGCCCACAGCCACATTAAGTCGAATATGGGTTGACCATAGGATAGCAGACCCTACTCTCCTACACACAAGATGTTTAAACCAATTGAGGGACTGCTAAAAGCACATGAGGTTCTGTAGTGCATCAATGGCATGAAACCTGTAAAAGGAAAGCATTTAACCCAACACTCATACTCTTACTGTAATTGGACGTAATCTCTGCCTCTGCACTTAGATCTGTGCACCTTTGCTCCTCGATGTGAATTGAGTGAGCCGGCGTCCGGTTTTATATAGTGTCAGCGTCAGGTGTTGATTGTTAATCACCACTAAATAGGAATCTGGAGTGTGGGAGCCGGTGTCCCAACGTCACGCTATGGTGGAGGTCCGAAGGCTTGCTTGACCATCCTAATATGGGTTCCGGATGTGTCAAAGCGGCGGTATTCAGTACGTGTTGGTAGGAAGGTAGTTAATGCCCTGGGTGGGGCAGGCGTCCCCATCGCAATGTGGAAGGCGTTTGCGCGCTGCACATGCGCGCTAGGATTGTTGTGTTGCGCATGTGCGATTAAATTACCACTCTACTGCGTATGCGTGGAATAAGGCCAAGCAACTATGTTCAGATTCTATACTTAACCAAGTCCTCTTCGAAATTCGGAAAGCGTTCACATGCTGCACATGCGCGCAAAGATTGTGGTAATGCTTGTGTATGAGAAAATAAGCACGTGAAACAAAGGAATTACATGCCGTAACTCAGCTCGCATTACTTTACCCTCCCCCTATTAAAGAACATGAGCAAAATAAATAAACAACTAGGTTTTTTTTTCAAAGCAGATGAAAATGAGGTAAAATGGCTAAGACATGTAAAAATCCTTAAATTTGGAGGGAAAAGAACAATTGCGTGAGGACCTTGGAAAAGCAAGACCTGACATGGGAATTGAACGATCCTGCTGGGGTGAGTTTGTGGATAAAGGCTCTGTTGATGAAGGAAGAGAAAGTGTCACTCGGTGCTAATTATCATTGGTTGTGATAGATTCATTTAAGGATGAATCGTGTGAATAATATGAAAAATGCAAATCCTCTTGTAGGTCAGTTCTCTTGTGAGTTCAAATTTTAGAAGCTTGAACAGGGGTTAACTTGACAATCATTCTTTTGTTCCACCAACCTTTTTTCCAGGAAAAGAGAACCTTTTGCCACCTTGAGAACTTGTACAGGGAGAGAAAACTTTGAAAGACCTTTTTTAACCTTATTACGAAGTTTCAACATGACCCAATCACCAATATGTAACAACAAGTAGGGGAAGGGTTGGATCAGGTTATGATCCAGTAGGGCTTAGATTACCATTCGAGGGAAGGAGAATGGAAGGTCCAGACTCAGTCAGAGCCCCAGATATGTGAACAACAAAAGTTGACTGAGCTGTTCCTAAAAGGAAGGAGAAGAAAACGGTCACTAAGGTAGGAGGGATAGTGCTCGCTGGAGGACCACCCCTGGGTATCCAATATGTTGGATATAATGGCCTCACACACCCTTGCGCGTGTCATGCTTCATCATCGGGAATGCTCCTCGTTGGGCAGGCGGTGCAATGCCCAACGGGCTCACCTCAAAGAGGGGCTCTTTATCGGAGATCTTTTATCCAACTGCCCATGGGTGAAGTGTGGGTGAGGATAAAATGTAGCACAAGGTACCGGAAAACTATTTTATTCTGGTGGTCCTCTGCCACAAGTAAAATCGAGAATAGTCTGTGAGCGCTGGAACCAAGGTTTCCAAGGGCGCAACAGAATTAAAGTGCAAGTGGTGTGGTCAACATGTTTCTCGCTTCTAGTGCATTGACTGCAATTCTTCAGGACCTAATAAGAAAACTACTATCTACTAAACATGACCTATAATAGTATCAGTTTAAATACAGTACATTAGTTGTACTACCTGTTTGACACTGCTCTTGCCTAAAGGGGAGACAAAGAAGATCATTACCACAGGTAAGTAACAACAAGTGACCCTGTAGTGACCGTGAGCACACCGTGATGATGTGATGATGTGACATACTAGTGAAATTTGTGACTAGTACGTGGTTAAAAACATAGGTTAAAAACAACTGATTACAGCAGCATTCAAATGGAATAAATTGCAAAACCATGGGTTTGGGTGTACTGTTACTCACCTAAAGGTTAGAGTATAAGGGTGTCAACAGTAACCGGTAGGTCGGACAGCAAGGGGGAAACCATAATGGTTGAGGCTAAAGAGGGAGGGATAAGAGTATTTGTTGTCAAAATAAACTAGATATAGAGTGGACACATGAGGCGCCCGCTGTCTGGAATGGCGAGTGCCCCAATCTCTGTGCAAGATAATGTGTACTTAAGTATTGCTGAAATAATGTAATCGGCCTCTGTGGACCTATGAGTAATGTGAGCCATAGCGATTAGGGGCGAGACATCACGTATAATGGGGTTCAGGGGCAAGACCTAGCATTGTTTGGATACCAAACTGAAGTGAGTAGGAGGAGTATTGGTACATGTAAGTCCAAACGTATGGCACCGTACAATCAAGGGCGCAGACACTCACTGCCCACCAGCTTCTGTGTATGTAAAGTACTCATGGTCAGGCGGTGTGCATCAATAGCGCTCAGTTAAGCGTGAGCTGACTGTTAATTATAACCCACTGCGCGATAAAGTGTGGCCCATGGCGAATAGAATTGGTAGATTAGGAGTAGTCACGGTATACAATAAAACATTCGCCGCATGGTCAGAAAGCCTGTCATGGATAGGGAACGGGCTGAGCCTGCACATTCTAGAGGACGCGTAACCCCGGGTTATAAAGGACCGCTGCGCGGTATATCGTAAAGCACTTGCCGCATGGTCGGAAAGCTTACGCTGCATTGCTACGAGTTGAGCCTCACATTCACTAAGTGGTTACGGCAGGGATTGTAACCCCGATTCTGGATAAATCGCCGTGCGGCCGGGGGAATGGCAATTACGGGAGCCGGGGCGCCAGAGTAGTATACAAAAAGATCACTTACTTGCTGCTGCCTTGGTCAGTGCCCGTAAAGCCTACCCTTCACTACCGGGTCCAGATAGTGGAGTACCCGTCGCATGTCTCCAAGTAAAGTAACACGCTGGGCGTGGCCTAACCATCAAACCAGGAAGCAGCAAGTCCCAGTGGGTCATGTGACAAAGGCAGTGAGTGAAGCGGCCATGATGGAGTGGAGGGGGAGGTGGGAAAGTGGATATACAATCTATATGAACTCCATGTTCTATTTGTAACTTCGTTGCAGGACAACGGTGGAGGAAGAGAGGCGGGCCTAATTGTAGTAACAGGTCTCTTATCCATCTTTCGTCTGTGCGGTCAGCGGGTTCTAGTGGAGCTAGATGGACAAAGGTTTACATGTGGGTGTGACTAGTATCAAAGGACTTTCCGCCTATGTCAAGTAGGAGAAAGGATGTACGTATCCATGCTCGAGTGACGAAAGTATGTCAAGTGTAGTGACTAGAAAACAGTAAGCGGCTATCTCTGAACTTGAACATCATGGTTTTTGAGGTAATTGAAATTTTTATGGTCAGGTATGTCCCCTAACGAGTACCCCATCGTTTCCATGTACGAGATTAAGGTGCATGTAATTTCCCTCCGCAACCGAATTTGAAGACGCAAATACATTTGCGTCCAACGTTAACATGTCCTCTATCAGATCCACCATGAATGGATTGATAATTCAGTTCCTAAGTATGTCGTGCCACCGTCTTTACATGGTGCACTTTCACGTTTTTCCTGGCTCTGCCGAGCTAGGCCCTGATTTCTGCCATTGAACCACTTTCTGTCTCTGCCTCCGAAAGCTGCAGCATGGAGATGTATCCCTGACCTCTGCCTTACTTCCTGCCAAGCGAAGCGGTGCCTGGCTCGGCCTGGCCTGCCTGCCAAACAGTATTTTGCCTTCAAGTTATCAGTGTAGCCGGCTCAGCCTCCTCGAAAACACATTCCTGTCTAGTGAAATAAGTAAACAGCTCGTCGGCTGCAGAGCAAAGGGCCGAGCTTCCCTGTCTCCCTCATGTAATTCATAGCTCCCGTTACCATGGTAGGCCCATGGCCCCGCACATTGCACTTAGACACTTAGACACATATGCATCCAGTATAGAATAGCCTCTGCCCGAGAGACCTTTTACTTCAGATTACACCTACCCCAAATACCAGATATCAGACATGTTACAGGAACAGGTCGATCTGACATGCCAGACTTCTGTCTCCTTTACTAGTACTAAATGTCAGACCCTTAGCTTCCTCCAGATGCACGTCAATCACACGTCATATTAGCTGCGCGCGCATTCAGGCCACAGGTTTCAGCTGACTCTGCAGAATTCACTATGTATCCACCCACTTATGACACTTTTCTGTGACGTTTCTAGTACACGCCTCTGTGCACACCCTTGATCACGCCTTTTTGCTACGCACATGTGTTCTTATCATATACATTTCACTTGTCACGCCTACTGTATTCACTGCCATTGTGTCATTTTACTATATATGTCATGTACTGCTAATAAATCGTTGACATGTTTCTGCCATCATTGCATACCCGACCCCTTGTATTGATGGAATAGATTTCCATGACTCGAGTCATTTATGATTAAAGCCCTTACGACTCAGACACCACGGACTCTGCCTCTCATTTGATTGAGCTATTCTTTATACCTGTCTGGAATTATATGGCAAACTCGTATACGGTAAAATATTTACCACATAATTTGGCGCCCGAACAGGGACCCCTCCCCCACCCCACGCGCCGGTGATACGTCGCAGGCTTTGCCCCCGACTACAGCCGTGACGGACCTCATGCGCATCTGCAGGTTTTCCTGTATCTCCCTCAGGCCTACGGAGGTGACGGAGACTGCGGTCGACATCCAGACGAGGCGGTGAGGAGTGCGGAGGATCCCGACCAGAGCCCAGCCGAGAGAGCAGTGTCCGTGGTATCGAGAGGCCCACCTGTAGTGTCGAGGCGCATGCGTAGTGCGCAGCAGCAGCAGTGACGTCGTAGCGGTCCAGTCCAGTCGAGTTTCCGAGGCCTTCCGTTCCGTGCTTCCCGGTGAGTACCGTTGCTGGGGACGCATCAAGACGGGTGCATTAATTTGTATCCGGTCAAGATGGGTTTGGGTACACAGATCCGGTCTGCACTGTTTTAGCAGTGTATCTGTGCTGTTTAGCAGTACATCGAGTAATACAATCATTCAACGATTCAGTTTTGTTTTCGTTATAGAACTTATGGGTAGTCAATATCTGTTCGAAATGTTTCAATGTGTTTAATGTTGTGGTATGAGTGATTGTTTGCATTTATTTACTGTGTTTATTGTGTTTGCGTCTAGATCGAGGTAGCAATGCCTTTGTTTTCAAAGTTACGACAGATAGGAACTAGGAAAGGGATACTTGAAGAAGCAGTTCCCATCTCACCTAGGGACACTCCTGGACATTTTATGTACCACAAACATGGCTTAGATACCATACTGTACTTGGACTTATGGGTGGATTATACCAAAGACTTGGCAGAGAATCAGAGATGGCCCGTTACAGGGACATGGGATGCCGAGTGCATCATGAGAGTAGAGGAAGCGTTATGGAAAAAGAAAGCCAGGCAGTCACAGAAAGATGCCATTGAATTGTGGCGTAAAGAATCACATAGACGGACCGAGAAAGCACTCAGAAAAGCAGAGAAAAGTAGAGAGGATTCCGAAAAAGCTAAAGAAAAAGAACTACTAGAAGAAGGACAGCGAGTCAGAATGGAACAACACGACAGGCAGAGTAATGCAATTATAACAGGACTGTATCCAGTTGTGGCCGAGGGCCTGCCCAAGGCGACCCCGGAAATACCGAAAGATCTGCCCCCTCCATTGGTTCCGACTAAATTACGTCATAAAAAGACCGCAGCAGACATTTTCCTTTCTTCTTATTTAGACGATGTAGCTCCCGCATATACCAATATACCCGTACAACCTGTTAACGATAATCTGCCTCCGCCTGTTAATAATAACCTGCAACAGCAGATTCCTGCTGATCAAGCCACGACCCCTCCACATCACCTAATTCCCGCACCTGTTATTACTGCCCCTACTGTTCCTCCTGGTATTCATCCGCTTAATCCTTTTGGGCCCGCTGCTACTCAGGGTTCAACTCCGTTACAGATATCGACCCTACAGTCAGGTTATGCTCAAGCTTCCGTCTCAGGAGGTGCTACAGGAGGTTATCGCACCCCGCCACATGTACGACGTATGACAATGAGAGAATTAGCAATGCAGCGTACACCTAAAGCAACCCCAGCCGAAAAGCTTAAAGAATATCTTACAGGTTGCAGATATGATACAGTGCCTGGCAAAGTAGGACCCATGATGTTAGCCTCGTTACGTTTAAGACGGGTTACAGATTATTTGATGTTATTACCAGAAATGCCAGAACATCTAGACAATATATATCATTTTATCAGAACAGGAGAGAGACCAGAGAGTATTCGTGAAGCCATGGCACATCAGAAAGTCGAGACAAAAACTTTAATAATGCGATTTTTGATTAATTGTTTAATAAGGGAACAAGACCAGCCCAACCTTCCGCAAGAAGAGATGGAGGGATTGTCAAAATGGAGTCAGAATATTGCAGAGTGTAAACATGATAAAGAGAAATGTATAGAGGCTATGACTAGAAAAATCCGTAAAGTAATAGTAGCAATACATGCCCGACGAGAGTCTGAAAGGCATCTCGAGTCAGACGATATGGAAACCTCAGATGAGGAAGAACCAGAGGATGCCGCAGAAACCTCGCAACCGGCGAGGGGAGACCTGTTAGCATACGTAGGTAGAGAGAAACTCCCTAGACAGTATCCTCTTGATAGGCCCTTCGACAGACCCATTCGTTTAGAAAACAAGAAACGTTACCTTTGTCCGATACCAGAGCGATGTACTCTTGAGCATATTTTCCAAATTACTGATAAAATACTGAAAGAAAGAGTAGGTTATCAAGAACTCAATACCTTACGTGATCAGGAACTAGCCTGATCCGCAGTCCAGTGGGCCGGGGATGACAGCATATATAAAGACGATTCAGTAGTGCAAACATTTTTAAGTCTTACTCCAGAAGAACAGCGATTGGCTGGTATATACATGACTCAACATCTCATTGTACAGTATGAAAATCAAGCATCTGATCCAGGTCCGTTATATAATTTATTGCAAGACTTACTCCTGAGAAGATGGAGAGGTCTAGGTACCGATTTAATTGACATCATTTTGGAACAACGTCACAAATATAGAACTTTCTTGACTCCACATCTTGTTTCCGTCCCACCCCCAGTTAGGCAATCATATCACCTAGACAAACAGAACCCTTTACGAGAAGTACATCCAGTCAGGAAACCAGATAATACATTTGAACGCGTGTTTGTATACACGCCCATAACTAAAATGGAATTATTGGAAATGAAGAAAATAGTGTCAAGTCATGATAAAGACCCGGCAGGTTTTCACCGTGAAATAAAAGACATGTTAGTCATGGGAGATTACACATATCCCGACATTATGAAAATATTGAAAGTGTTATTGCCTGCCGGTATTTACGAGAAACTCAAAGAAAAAGAATGGGAGGTGGGAGACAAAAAGATCAATTGGACTGAATTAGAAAACGAAGAAACTGGTCGAACCCCAGGTTTAGGTCTTGGGGAGAAGACTAAAGCGTTACCAGGATTACTAGTACAGGTTTTGCCAAGATTATTGGCAACTAAAAAGGAGGACTGGGATGCGATCTCAGCCTGTAAACAGAAACATGATGAGGACACTAGCGATTTTTATTCCAGATTCGAGAAATGTTTTATTATTAATAGTGGCCTGAAAACAAGTAGCGAGTCCTACCCACATCTATTTGTAACCAAATTGGTTGAGAATTCCTTGCCTCAGGTTAAGAACCGTGTATTGAAAGTCGAGAGCACATGGCAAGCTAATACACCTTCCCAAATGTTACAAATGTTACAGTACCACCAGAACAGAATCAGGGAGGAACATGATCACGAACAGAGACGTATGAAAGACACGAAAATGAAAGTGCTAGTTGCTCAGTCAGTTCCAGCTGATGGTCACAAAAGGGGTACGACACCATCCAATAATGCAACAGCTCCTGTTAAAGGGACATGCAACTATTGTAAGCAGCCAGGCCATTATGTAAATGAGTGTACAGTTCTGAAACACAACATAGCTACAGGTAAAACTAAAGAGAGACCGCGTCCTCCCCGACAGGACCAGGTCCAACAACACGTTCCGCAGAATATACAGCCTATGCAGATTCCACAACAGACCGTAGCGGTACCACAGCCTCAGCCCATTGCCGCAACACAACATGTCACACAACAGATGTACCAGTATGCACAATCCGACTACCCCGATTATCAGCAGTACACATGAAACAGCCTAGAGAGGGAGGTTGGCTTGCCTCTTATTGAGGTTCCTGTAGATCAAGAGGGTCCTTATGTACATAGTCAGGTATTAGGGAAGGATAGAAAGTTTTTGATTGACACAGGGGCAAGCAGAACTACCATCAGTCATGACGAGGTTCCAGGGGCACCCCTCTCAGGCTCACAGAACGTTTCCCTTGGATTTTCAGGAAAGCCTATTGTTAATGAAGTATCGAAACCAGTTCCCCTTGCAGTTGGTCCATTATCCCGTACTACAGATTTATTGCTCACGAAATCATGTCCGGAAAACTTGCTTGGTATAAAAACTCTGAAAGCTCTAGGAGCTGTAATTTGTTGTTCTCCGGAAGGAGTAAGGCTGTTTCTTCGTGATTTTAAGGGCCATTATGTGTTGAGAGATTTTGATCCCAGGTTACAGAATGTTCCTGCACATTTATGGGCACAAGGCCCCACTGATGTAGGTTGTATGCACATTACACCATACCGTGTTACACTCAAGCCAGGAGTTGTACTACCCCGAATCCGACAATACAAGTTACCACCTGATGCTGTAGTGGCTTTACTGAAAATCATTGACGAGCTCATTGCACAAGGAGTGGTTGTAGAAACCGACTCCAATGTTTGTAATTCCCCTATCATTCCGGTTCTTAAACGTACTGATCCAAATGCACCTCCAGTTTATCGACTGGTGATTGATTTACGAGAATTGAATAAATGCATTGTACCACAGTATCCAGTGGTCCCAGACATTTCGTCACTATTGACAGCTATTGACTCCGAAGCGACGTTCTTTACTGTAATTGATCTCAAGAACGCCTTCTCTAGTGTCCCCATTGATCCGGAAAGCCAGTATCTTTTTGGATTCTGTTTAAATGGCCGAAGCTTCAAATTTGCACGCGCACCTCAAGGATTCACAGAAAGCCCCAGAATCTATAGCCAAGCATTAAAACGACAACTTGACAGTATTCACATGCCTGCCAACACTGCCTTACTCCAATACGTCAATGATCTATTGATCACCGCCCGTAGTGAACCAGAATGTGAACAAGCATCACTGACAGTCTTGCATTTCCTGGCGGACAAGGGACACAAGGTGTCTCCTTCGAAGCTACAATTCTGTGCCCAGCAAGTGGTGTACCTTGGGCACTTGCTGTCCAAGTGGGGTAGGCAGCTGACACCCGAACGAATTCAGTTAATTGCACATCTTCCGCAACCCAAGACACAGAAAGAAGTACGAGCCTTTATTGGACTCACTTCTTATTGCAGACAATGGATTCCACAATATGCCTTTCTAGCCAAACCACTCATACAGTTGACAACACAGGAGGCAGCGTCTTCGACTGTTCTCCCATGGACACAGGAACATACACAAGCTTTTGACGAATTAAAGAAAGCCTTATGTCAAGCACCAGTTTTAGCAACACCATGTTACAGTAAACCTTTTACACTTTTTGTCACAGAACGCGATGGCACAGCATTGTCGGTTCTCACTCAGGTTCAAGCAGACAAATATAGACCGTGTGCTTATTTTTCGAGCACATTAGATCCAGTAGCCCAGGCCTTGCCTGCGTGCTTAAAATCAGTTGCAGCAACAGCACTAGCAATCAGACAAAGTGATTCCATTGTATTGGGACATCAATTGACAGTACAGGTTCCACACTCTGTGGAAGTCCTCCTAAACAGAACACAGACTCAGCACTTGACTATAGCACGACTGACAGGTTATGAATTGACATTATTCCAACCACACATAGAAATCAGACGTTGCAATACACTGAATCCTGCTACACTTTTACCATCGAGCAATATAGATCCTACTCCACATGACTGCGTGGAGGTCGTTGATACTATTACGAAGCCCAGACAAGACTTGACAGATGTGGCTTTACCCGATCCAGACCTGACACTTTATGTGGACGGTTCATGTATGAGAACAAGTACAGGAGAGTTAGTGGCCGCATATGCAGTGACCACTGAAACTGAAGTCTTAGAAACACATCGCATTGACACCCTGTCAGCTCAAGCAGCAGAGCTCATTGCTCTGACCCAAGCCTGCATACGAGCCAAGAACCTTAAAGTAAACATATACACAGATTCACGTTATGCATTCGGAGTCTGTAAAGGGGGGTCAGGCATGGACAGGACACGTTGCCGTGGTAAAGAGGGTTTTATTTTAACATACAGTTTCTTTTTCCTAAACGTAAGTCTCTCTTTGGCAAACCCTGCAGGATCCGTGATGACAACAAGGATGTATAGGTCCTTTCGTGGTCGGGATGTCAGGCCGGCGTCTCTTCCAAAGGAACTCTCGCAGGGGTTGTGCCGAAAACAAAATAAAGAAAAGGACCAATTACTGCCACGTCCTGATATACTTTTGTTCCCAGGTACCAAGGGGTGAGGGATCACCGTTAAGTGTTTCACATTCTCTTACGGAAAGCTCTGGTGAGGGTTGTGAGGGTCGGGATTTACAGGGCGGGGTAGTGTAGGGATACTAGGGAGGGGTCAGGTCTTTTGAGGTGGTTGAAGTTCCCCGTCTGCCCACCCAGTTTGAGATACGGTCCCGTACCTGTCGGAGCCACACTCCTCCCTCGGGAGCGTGGCACGGCGCTGCGCGGAATCGTTGGCCTCCTGGCACGTCTTCTTCAGACAGGGCTTCACCTTGCTCGTCTGCTTCTCGTCCTCGCGTTGGGGTTTCCACGTCCCGGGCTTCACCCTGCTCGTCTGCTTCTCGTCCTCGTGTTGGTGTTTCCACGTCCTGGCGGCGATCTTCCACGACCTCCTCTCCCCGGTCCTCGCCTCCGGTGGTGACGTCACACGCCGACCTCCACGATTCCGGTCCTTTAACCAATGAAAGGAAGGCTACGTCATCAGGGGCAGTCCCGGCGTCCTGCTCCGTATTCCAGTTAAAGGAGCCGTGTTGCATTTCCGTTGACGATGTTCCCCACGTGAAAGGTTCGTCCTGTGGAGAAGGAGCAACGATTTCTTCAGTGTTTACAGACCACCAGTTACTCTCCTTACAGCCGTCCTGACTATCGGTCCTCGACCCGGTCACCTGGTTACACACCTCCCCCCCTGGATTCTCCCGATCGGGGAGAAGAGGTGACCTAGACAAAAAGTCCGCATTAGCGTTGTCCCGTCCCTTGCGGTGTTTAATGACAAAGGAAAAGGGCTGTAGGAACAAGGACCATCTTAGAACCCTGGGATTAAGGGACATGTTCCTTTGCATCCATTGTAATGGCGCATGGTCCGTGTAGAGAACAAATGGACGTCCCTCTAGGTAATATCTTAGTTTATCCACAGCCCATCTAATGGCTAAGCACTCCCGTTCAATCGTAGGGTATTTCCGTTCCCTGGGATGCAACTTGCGACTCAGGAACAGTACAGGGTGTTCGTTACCATCCTCCCCCTCCTGTGACAACACAGCCCCAATTCCTACCTCCGAGGCATCAGTGGCTAGCGAAAAGGTTTTGCTGTAGTCCGGTGGAATCAACACCGGGTTCGTAGTGATAGCTCTTTTTAGTGCCTCGAAAGCTACCCTGGCCTCCCTAGAGGGTTGACGCAACTGAGAGGGTTTGGCTGCCTGGCTGAGGAGATCCGTCAAGGGGCTGGCAGTGGCCGCAAAATTCTCTATAAAGCGTCTGTAGTATCCAATTAGACCTAGGAATCCCCTTAATTCTCTTTTGCTGGAAGGGAAAGGGGTCTGCATGATAGCCTTAACCTTCTCTTCCTGAGGGGCGATGACTCCCTCTCCTAGCAGGAAACCTAAATACTTGACCCTGGGAAACGCGGCTCGCGATTTTTTTGCGTTAACATGCAAACCTGCTTTATTCAGGGCCTGAAGTACTTCCTGCACATGTCTCAAATGTTCCTCCCAGGTCTTACTGAATATCACTATGTCGTCTAGGTAGACGGAGCAAAACTGTTTCAGGTTTGATAGGACATGATTCATTAACCTTTGAAAGGTGGCTGGTGCCCCATGTAAGCCAAAGGGCAACACATTGAACTCGTAGAGTCCCTCCTCTGTGGCAAATGCCGTTTTTTTTCTGTCCTCCTCTCTCAGGGGCACCTGCCAATAACCTTTTGTAAGGTCGAGGGTTGTTATATATCTTGCCTCTCCAATCCGTTCAACTAACTCGTCCACTCGTGGTATGGGGTAGGCGTCGAAGGCCGATATGGCATTCAAAGCCCTGAAATCCATACAGAAACGAGTGGAGCCGTCTGGTTTTGGGATCATCACAATGGGAGATGACCAGTTGCTGTGAGATGGTCTGATGACTCCCAACTTGAGCATTTCTTCCACCTCCCTTTTGACATCCCCTCTCCTAGCAGCCGGAATCCTGTATGGCCGTTGCTTGATAATCTTCCCTTCCTCTGTCAGTATTTTGTGCTCTGTCAGATGAGTCAGCCCCGGGAGGTCTGAGAATATGGAAGAAAAGGGACTGAGAGTCTGTAACAGGCTTTCCTTTTCCTGTTCTGTTAACTCCGGGTTGACTGGTAACTGGTCTAAGGTACTTTGGGACTTACAGACTGGTAAACCAAAATGAGCTGCTCTTGGAGGGGGTCCTATCCACTTTTTCAGAAGGTTTATGTGGAAGGTTTGGCTTCTGGAGGGGGACAACTGGACTCTATAGGTAGTTCGGCCTATGGTATCTATCACAGGGTAGGGGCCTAGCCACTCGCTTTTAAACTTCTGTGTAGAAGAAGGAAGCAACACCAAGACCAAATCGCCCTTTTCTAGAGTACGCCATTTTTTTCCCTTATCGTAGTAGAATTTCTGTTTCCGTTGTTGAGTTTCTGCATGGGAATACGCTAAGTCTCTGAGCTTTCCCAACTTGGATTGGAGTTGTTGAGTGTATTCCAAGAGGGATCTTTGTTCTTCTATGCCTTCCTGTTCCCATGCTTCCTTGGTTATTTCTAGAAGGGACCTAGGTTGCCTTCCATATAATAATTCAAAGGAGGAACATCCCAAGCTACTTTGGACTTGAGCCCGTAACACATATAGTGCTAGGGGAAGAAGCCTGTCCCATTCTTTACACTCTACAGATAACATCTTTTTCAAGGTTGTTTTCAATGACCGATTATACCTCTCAACGAGGCCATCCGTCTGAGGATGATATGCCGAGGTTTTTATTTGATGCATATCTAACAGTTTGCACACTTCCTTCATCAACTTTGATACAAAAGGAGTACCTTGATCCGTAAGGATCTCTTTAGGGAATCCTACTCTTGCGAATAACTCTACCATTCTGTCTGCTATGTTCTTGGTAGTGGGCGTTTTCAATGCAAAAGCCTCAGGGAACCTCGTGTGATAGTCTACTATGACTAATGCATAAGTGTTTCCGCTGGAAGACCGGGGTAAGGGGCCTATAAGGTCCATCCCCACCCTTTCAAATGGTTTACCTATGAGAGGCATCGGTTGCATAGGGACAGCTTGGGGCCGCGTCAGGTTTTTCTTTTGACATATGGCACATTTCTTACAGTATATCTCCGCCTCTTTATACAGGCCGGGCCAAAAGAAATGGCGCACAATATTTTGGGTGGTTTTTTCGGCCCCGGAATGACCGGCTGTAAGATGTGCATGGGCATAATACAGGATCTGTTCCCTGAAGTCACACGGTACCACTAACTGAAGGCCTTCCCCTGCCTTTCCTTCTCGATACAGCAAGTCATTCTGTATTACAAATCTGGGGAATGTAGCATGGGTGAGAGTTTGTGCCACATGAGCAGCCTCCCACGCATTCATCAGTGTTGCGTCGTTGGCTTGTGCAAACCTGAAATTCCTATCCAATACCCATGGCTCCTTTACTAGGTAGGCACTGGCTGTTTTATTCTGAGATGACAGTTTGTCTTTGAAAAGTGACATAAAGTCGGGGTTATCAATACCCAAAATGATATCTTCCGGCAAAGATGATATGACCCCAACCCTAATTTGTACTGGGGCTCTATCCTGAGGTTCTATGACCAATTGTGCTACCGGATACGGTCGCACATCGCCATGGACGCACCTTATGTGTACTTGTTCGTTAGGAATGATCTGTGTAGGTCTAACCAGTTTCTCCTGCACTACAGATTGTCTACACCCTGAGTCTAACAACCCTCGTATCGTCTTATCGTTGATCCGGATACGTACATAAAAGGATGGACCCATTTCTGCTGAGTACATAACGGCTCGGGGAATATAGCCAACCTCCATTGGTTCTTCGGCTGGTTTCCTTTTGGGACACATCCGGGCGATGTGTCCCCACTCCCCGCAGTCAAAGCACTGGGGTCCTTTCAACGGTACATTATCCACTCTCCACGGTTTTTGCCTGACGGGAGGGGGTAGCTCTGGTTTCTTTTTGTCAGTTTTCATGGTGACTGGAGGTTTACTGGGTTTTTCAGAGTCCCAAGGAAAAGTTCTGGGTTGTGCTCGAGAATAATTAGTGGCCATTTCAATGGCCTGGGCTACTGTTAAACCAGAATGCTGGCGAAGCCACCTTTGCGTTCCGTACGGCAAGGCCTCCATAAATTGTTCTAGTACTATGCTGTCCATAACATCTTCTTTGCTTCTTTGGCCAGGTTTAAGCCATTTCTCCGCTGCCATTTTCAGTCTTAGATACAGCGTTTTGGGGTTTTCCCCAGCTACCCCTCTTTCCTTTCTGAACCGTACGCGGTAGGCCTCGGGGTCTAGACCTAGATGGTCCAGGATGACTCCTTTGATGGTGGCGTAGGGGGTATTACCGTCATGATTAGCGACTTGGTAAGCGGCTTGAGCCTCACCACATAACAACGGGGCTAGGAAAAAGGGCCATTTCTCTGGGGGCCATCCGCATGCTAGAGCGGCTCT
Organism: Lissotriton vulgaris; assembly: GCF_964263255.1. NCBI lineage: Eukaryota > Metazoa > Chordata > Amphibia > Caudata > Salamandridae > Lissotriton > Lissotriton vulgaris. The sequence continues at coordinate 340,006,408 of NC_141689.1, forward strand.
CTCAAAATTCGAGAGGAAGGCATCCGGATCTTCCCCTGGCACGTATTTTTGTAGTGCTACCCCGGATGGATGGGGACTTCCGAGTCTACGGTCTGAACCGGTGACTGGGGTTTGGGCCAGTTTCTGCAGTCCCTCTATCTGGGCGCTTAGGGCATTCTTAAACAGTTCACGATCAGCATCCGCTACCGTTATCTGATTTTTTACCGCCCATTCCAGCTTGTCCTGTCCTTCAATAAGGTGCTGGATGACTTGCTCCATCAGTGATTGCTGGTGGGGGTCAGGAGATCCCACTTCTGACACCACTTGTAAAGGGGGGTCAGGCATGGACAGGACACGTTGCCGTGGTAAAGAGGGTTTTATTTTAACATACAGTTTCTTTTTCCTAAACGTAAGTCTCTCTTTGGCAAACCCTGCAGGATCCGTGATGACAACAAGGATGTATAGGTCCTTTCGTGGTCGGGATGTCAGGCCGGCGTCTCTTCCAAAGGAACTCTCGCAGGGGTTGTGCCGAAAACAAAATAAAGAAAAGGACCAATTACTGCCACGTCCTGATATACTTTTGTTCCCAGGTACCAAGGGGTGAGGGATCACCGTTAAGTGTTTCACATTCTCTTACGGAAAGCTCTGGTGAGGGTTGTGAGGGTCGGGATTTACAGGGCGGGGTAGTGTAGGGATACTAGGGAGGGGTCAGGTCTTTTGAGGTGGTTGAAGTTCCCCGTCTGCCCACCCAGTTTGAGATACGGTCCCGTACCTGTCGGAGCCACACTCCTCCCTCGGGAGCGTGGCACGGCGCTGCGCGGAATCGTTGGCCTCCTGGCACGTCTTCTTCAGACAGGGCTTCACCTTGCTCGTCTGCTTCTCGTCCTCGCGTTGGGGTTTCCACGTCCCGGGCTTCACCCTGCTCGTCTGCTTCTCGTCCTCGTGTTGGTGTTTCCACGTCCTGGCGGCGATCTTCCACGACCTCCTCTCCCCGGTCCTCGCCTCCGGTGGTGACGTCACACGCCGACCTCCACGATTCCGGTCCTTTAACCAATGAAAGGAAGGCTACGTCATCAGGGGCAGTCCCGGCGTCCTGCTCCGTATTCCAGTTAAAGGAGCCGTGTTGCATTTCCGTTGACGATGTTCCCCACGTGAAAGGTTCGTCCTGTGGAGAAGGAGCAACGATTTCTTCAGTGTTTACAGACCACCAGTTACTCTCCTTACAGCCGTCCTGACTATCGGTCCTCGACCCGGTCACCTGGTTACAGAGTCGTACACGACTTCGGTGTCCTCTGGCAAGAAAGAGGTTTTCTGACCTCTCACGGTGCCAAAATCCAGCATGGTCCCCTCATTCAAGCTCTGTTGGAAGCAATACATCTGCCTACAGCCATAGCCATCATGAAGTGCAAGGCACATACAAAGGTCACAGACAAGATTTCTCAGGGTAACGACTTTGCAGATCGAACAGCGAAACATACAGCACAGACCCATACTCATACGACTGATATGACAAAGACTGACGTATCATCACTGACACATTGCATGACAGTCAGGGACCCCACACAAGATGTCATTGACATACAGACACATGCTACTCCAGACGAAATCAAGAAATGGACTGACCAAGGAGGGGCCCAGATAGACCAGGGATGGATGACGAAGGGAAAGACCACATGGTTTCTCCCCGACTATGGTTCAGGTTATCATCAACACAGCACATAGTCCAGCACATTTAGGAGAAAAAGCCATGTTAGACAGTTTACAGAACCTTTGGTTCAACAAGCATTTACGAGCAGCAGCAAAACAGAAAGTGCGTACCTGCATGATCTGTTGTCAGTTCAATCCAGGCAAAGGTATTCCCGTAGAGCAAGGTGGATTTCATCCTCCCGATTATCCTTTTGAAGTCCTCCAGATGGATCATATCCAGATGGACAGATGCAGAGGTTTTAAATATGTCCTTGTAGTTGTATGTGCCCTATCCCGATGGACAGAAGCATATCCCGTCCCAGATTACACTGCTCCGACCACTGCTAAGCAGTTGGTTCGTGAATTCTTCCCGCGGTACGGTTTGCCCCGTGTCGTGTACTCGGACAATGGTCAGCCATTCTCGTCCGAACTCATGAAGCAGGTCTCCCTTCTTTTGGGATATCAGTGGAAATTCCACTGTGTCCGACATCCCGAGGCAGCAGGTCTCGTGGAGCGTCATAATCAGACTCTGAAAACACGTCTTGCCAAAGTGTGTAAAGAGAAAGGAGTAGATTGGATAGTAGCTTTGCCAGTTGCCCTTTTTTATATGCGAATGGTAGCCCATTCTAGGACAGGGCTATCCCCGTATGAGGTGGTCTTCGGTAGACCTCCTAATATGTGGGGGACGCCTCTGCTGCGCAAAATCACTGATGTTGACAGTAATATGCTGACAGATTACCTTGCTTCCTTGATGTCTGCACTACAATCATGTCGTTCACAGGTTGCGGCAGCCTTCCCAGACAACACCGAGGTGAAGCCACATGAACTGGTCCCGGGGGACGTTGTTGTAGTCCGAAATTTCGACAGGTCAAGCCCTCTGGAGCCCCGCTGGAAGGAGCCGAAGATCGTTTTGTTAACAACCAGGACTGCAGTTAAATTGGAGGGGAGGAAGGGCTGGGTTCACTCCAGTCATGTGAAACGCTTTCATGGACTTCCGCCAAAGACTGATTCCCAGCCCTGCTACATTCCAGAGACTGATACTAAACTCCCCCTTATAGAAAAAACTCCCCAAGAGGAGTTTCGAATGAAATTGAGGTCTAGTAAGTCAGACAGTTTAATTGTTTAAGTCCCCTCCTGGGTGACGCGGTTAGGCAGTTTCTGACAATGTACAAGTTAGACCCAAATAGAGAGCGAGATAGACAGGAGACCAAGAAACAAAAATATCGTAAAAGTCTCCGGAGCAGATGTATCTGCACACTACTTATTATGTTTTTTCTGAGTCTCACGATTATTGCTATGAGTTGGATGTTATACATGTATTTTCCTCTTGCACATTCTTTTTCTAATGACACTGCAGAGCACACGTTTAGTGAACTACCCCTACACGAATTATCTTATTGACTTGCGCTGCGCAACAATACATTCATTCGTATGTTACACCATTCACACCAGATCAACAATGCTACTAATTGTTGGATATGTGGCCGACTCCCTCCCTATCAGAACTACAAGGGAGCTCTGCCCCTCTTTCCTTACCCGTTTACACATAATGGTTCCTGTGGTGCATGGTTTAGTTTGATATCTTCTTTAGACACTGAATCAAGGGTTTCTCATGGCAAATGGATATGGGGGAACCTGAACACATTATTTGTCAAATATAGGGAGAGTGATCAATGGATCAACGGACACTAACTATCACTTAAGCAAGTGAAAGGTCCAGTCACAGCGTGTGCCCGTATAAGGTACTAGTAGTTCAAAGAAGGGGGTTGCTGCACTGTTCCTCAAAGGGGAGAAAGATTAGGAAAAGCTGACGTGACCTAAGGTGTGGGTAGTACACCTTTGGGCATCCATTTTGTTGGAGGTATTTGCCTCACACACCCAAAAGGGTGTCATGCTTCATCATTGGCGGTTGCTCCTCATCGGGGGGCGGTGCAATCCCCAACGGGCTCACCTCGAAGAGGGGCTCTTTAGCGGAGATCTTTTGTATCCAACAGCCCTATGGTGAAGTGAGGGTATGTGGGCAGAGTATCAGGTAGACTCGGTGTAGTGATTAAAATGCAGCAGGGGATGCCGGAAACAACTTTATTCTGGGGGTCCCCCTACTACAATTAAAACCAGTGGAGAAAGGCAGCTCGCTAGGGGTAACCAAGTTAGGTAAAGTAATCCTAGAGAGGCCTTTGAAAACAATGGGTCAACATGTTTCTCGCATTGGGTTAATCACCTGCGATTCATCAGGACCTTTAAAAGTGAAACGAAAAAGGAAAAGAACTCTTAACATGCGAGTGTCATGTATGTTGTGTAGGTGTATTTTACCTTGGTGGAAAGTCCTATGCCTAAATAATGAGAAAAAACAGAAAGTTATTAATAGCATATTTCACATCAGAAGCATAAACTGGGTCAGCGTCAGCATGTAAAAAACAGTGAGGCATGCTCCGGGTGGTGTTGGGGGAAGTACCCAACCTAAACATGCCAGGTGAATACAGCGTGCAGTGCAAGGATCACACACTCACACTGTGTTTGTGAATGTAAAACATTATGGTAAAAACCAGTGTTAAAAAGCAGCAGTATTATCTAAAAACACCATCCATGTTATTCAGTGTCAATTCGTGTCATAATTATATGAATAACAACACATTTTTATCCAAGAGGTAAAACAAGCGTATGCAGGCTGATGGCTCACCTAAGGGTCAAGGTCTAAGAGCCACATGAATGCTCGGCGGGTCAGTTCTACGAGGGTAAGCCTTCAGGTGTGGCTGCAATGTATAATGGATGTTATACCAGGGGGCGAAAAATAACGTGGTAAAGTATTGGCTAACAAGGACTGGGAGGACCCAGGTATTGTCATGTAGTCCCACCTTACCTTACTCGTCCCGTGACCGCGTGGATGCACCTACCCATCTCCGCCGAGTTCGGATAGATGGGTAGGTCTGGCGGTGTTTGTTATTAAAAGGGCACCGGCGGGGAGGAGCCTCGTCAATGGCGCCCTTCCATGTGGGTCACATGACCAAAGTGGTTTCTTTGGCGGCCATGTCAGAAAGGTGGAGCGCATATAGCGGTAGATACGGCAAAGGTGGCTCGGTGTTTAGTGCATCAGCTGAAGAGCGGACAGTTATTTAACAGAACAAATGCCCATGTTATTCAATTCGTACATAATGTGCGGCCACTCAGAGTATCTGGTCAAGCGTTTGATTTGAAATGGCTCAATCATTGGAGTGAGCCGATATAAATTTTTCCAATACCCATTCCGTTATGTTGGAAATTTACAAGCCAATCATCGGAGTGTTACATCTTGCATTCCATATGCAAGAAAATTCCGACCCTTGGAAAGGTCACGTGGTGTATTATGTGAACGGGTCGGCCATGATGGATAGGGAAGAGGCTCTGGATCGAACACAGCCAATGAGGGTCTGTCAAGTAAAGACCACGGGTGTGTGAGTTGTACCACTGCCGAGGCATATGTCAATATTAATAGTGTTTATTCTTATTTTTATTCGTTAGCTCACAGAATGTGTCCGGTTATGTACCATATTAAACATATGAACAGAAGAAGAATCGCCACACAACTAGTCATAATTGGGTCATCTTCCGTTACCCGATTTACAGTTACCACTCGTGCTGGTTATCTAATGTGTACAAACAGGTGTCATCAAAGATCTAGTGAATGTATCATGTCAAATACACAGAGAGTGTCACTGTTGTATGTCACTGTTGTATGTATTCCGAGCCTAACTAAATTGAAGGTAAGGCAATATCAGTGTAGGAAAATTGATACAGATTGACTTATAGCGAATGCCAGGGGATATCTTCATTCAAACCATGGCTGTCAGAAGATAAGCGATGGACCCATCTTTGCTCCTTCATAAAGAGTGCATTCTTTGGGGAGTTTGGGCTGGATTCCAAGATAACCCAATTCAAGGACTCTTCATTATGGTTGCATTCCACGTAGTGTTTGCACATTTTTGTATTGGTTTTTTTACAGCGAAAATTGCTGCGGTGTTCAATGATGCGGGTTTTAATGGGGCGGGTGGTCATCCCAATGTATTGCAAGTTGCATGGGCAAGTCAATAAGTAAATGCAATGTGAAGTATTGCAATTAGTGTGTTGCCTGAGTTCCCAATTGGATAAAAATGTGTTGTTATTCATATAATTATGACACGAATTGACACTGAATAACACGGATGGTGTTTTTAGATAATACTGCTGCTTTTTAACACTGGTTTTTACCATAATGTTTTACATTCACAAACACAGTGTGAGTGTGTGATCCTTGCACTGCACGCTGTATTCACCTGGCATGTTTAGGTTGGGTACTTCCCCCAACACCACCCGGAGCATGCCTCACTGTTTTTTACATGCTGACGCTGACCCAGTTTATGCTTCTGATGAGAAATATACTATTAATAACGTTCTGTTTTTTCTCATTATTTAGGCATAGGACTTTCCACCAAGGTAAAATACACCTACACAACATACATGACACTCGCATGTTAAGAGTTCTTTTCCTTTTTCGTTTCACTTTTAAAGGTCCTGATGAATCGCAGGTGAATAACCCAATGCGAGAAACATGTTGACCCATTGTTTTCAAAGGCCTCTCTAGGATTACTTTACCTAACTTGGTTACCCCTAGCGAGCTGCCTTTCTCCACTGGTTTTAATTGTAGTAGGGGGACCCCCAGAATAAAGTTGTTTCCGGCATCCCCTGCTGCATTTTAATCACTACACCGAGTCTACCTGATACTCTGCCCACATACCCTCACTTCACCATAGGGCTGTTGGATACAAAAGATCTCCGCTAAAGAGCCCCTCTTCGAGGTGAGCCCGTTGGGGATTGCACCGCCCCCCCGACGAGGAGCAACTGCCAATGATGAAGCATGACACCCTTTTGGGTGTGTGAGGCAAATACATCCAACAAAATGGATGCCCAAAGGTGTACTACCCACACCTTAGGTCACGTCAGCTTTTCCTAATCTTTCTCCCCTTTGAGGAACAGTGCAGCAACCCCCTTCTTTGAACTACTGGAACCTGAACACAGTCATGAACAAAGCATGTTTCCCAGATGAAGAAGGTCTTCCACAAATGACAGGGACCCATCTAGAAAATGAAGTGTATGGATTAGGCAATTTTACACTCAACCTCATGATTCTAAATGTTCAGTCAGAAACTAGTCCAGACTTGCCATCTATATCAGTTTTACCAGCGAAAGGTGTATTATGCGTCAGAAAGAATGGTTCAGTACATCTAGGCCATAGTGACTGTACTACTGTGGTCGAATTTAGTGATGAAGGCAAGTCTACATTCAAAGCTTCCCGACATTCTTATTTCATTTGTGGTCATACAGCTTATGTACGTTTACCTCTAGACTGGGTTGGTACTTGTTTCATTGCATTCCTATTGCCACCAGTTTTTCTAGCCCCATCTGACTATCACAGGAATTCCCGCCTCAATCTTGTTAGGCACAAGAGAGATCTCCCATTAGTTGATCAAACTGAAACCGCATGGGAACAATATACGGATTTCAATAAAGGATTCTTTCCTTATTTAGGCACTGTCTCCAATAGTAAACTGATACGCAAATTAACCAGAATTCTCGAAGCAGTAGTGAATGATTCTACTTCAGCTTTGGGCAACTTAACAGAGGAGCAGTCTGCTATGAGACTTGTTGTTCTTCAGAACCGCCTTGTCCTTGACGTCATCCTGGCCGATAGGGGCGGAGCTTGTAGAGTCATCGGATCCAGTTGTTGCGTGTTTATTCCTAATAACGCGCCATCAGTCTATAAGGCCATCACTAGACTTCACGAAATTGCCCATCAGATACACCAGAATCCAGGCTCCTGGACTTGGTCCGGTTGGCTCTGGAGTGTAATCACAGCCTGGGGATGGAAGCTACTGTCATTCCTAGGAATTGTATTGGCCATAGTATTCAGTTGTTGTCTATGTCTACAATGTGGGCCAGCGATTTGCGGCTTGTGCGCCACAGCTTGTATTCCCCGCTCAAGTTCACGTTCCCATTCCCGAAGAAAGAAAGAAGAACAGATGATGTTATATGAACAGATAGATGGTCTCATGAAAATAGATATATCCTAATGGGTCCGTAGGGGACAAGGAGGGAATGAGGTAATTGAAATTTTTATGGTCAGGTATGTCCCCTAACGAGTACCCCATTGTCTCCATGTACGAGATTAAGGTGCATGTAATTTCCCTCCGCAACCGAATTTGAAGACGCAAATACATTTGCGTCCAACGTTAACATGTCCTCTATCAGATCCACCATGAATGGATTGATAATTCAGTTCCTAAGTATGCCGTGCCACCGTCTTTACATGGTGCACTTTCACGTTTTTCCTGGCTCTGCCGAGCTAGGCCCTGATTTCTGCCATTGAACCACTTTCTGTCTCTGCCTCCGAAAGCTGCAGCATGGAGATGTATCCCTGACCTCTGCCTTACTTCCTGCCAAGCGAAGCGGTGCCTGGCTCGGCCTGGCCTGCCTGCCAAACAGTATTTTGCCTTCAAGTTATCAGTGTAGCCGGCTCAGCCTCCTCGAAAACACATTCCTGTCTAGTGAAATAAGTAAACAGCTCGTCGGCTGCAGAGCAAAGGGCCGAGCTTCCCTGTCTCCCTCATGTAATTCATAGCTCCCGTTACCATGGTAGGCCCATGGCCCCGCACATTGCACTTAGACACTTAGACACATATGCATCCAGTATAGAATAGCCTCTGCCCGAGAGACCTTTTACTTCAGATTACACCTACCCCAAATACCAGATATCAGACATGTTACAGGAACAGGTCGATCTGACATGCCAGACTTCTGTCTCCTTTACTAGTACTAAATGTCAGACCCTTAGCTTCCTCCAGATGCACGTCAATCACACGTCATATTAGCTGCGCGCGCATTCAGGCCACAGGTTTCGGCTGACTCTGCAGAATTCACTATGTATACACCCACTTATGACACTTTTCTGTGACGTTTCTAGTACACGCCTCTGTGCACACCCTTGATCACGCCTTTTTGCTACGCACATGTGTTCTTATCATATACATTTCACTTGTCACGCCTACTGTATTCACTGCCATTGTGTCATTTTACTATATATGTCATGTACTGCTAATAAATCGTTGACATCTTTCTGCCATCATTGCATACCCGACCCCTTGTATTGATGGAATAGATTTCCATCACTCGAGTCATTTATGATTAAAGCCCTTACGACTCAGACACCACGGACTCTGCCTCTCATTTGATTGAGCTATTCTTTATACCTGTCTGAAATTATATGGCAAACTCGTATACAGTAAAATATTTACCACATTTTGATCAATGTGGGGTTTAAACATTAAGACGCTCGCTAGATGTAGGTAAGCTAGGTGTTAGAAGGTATCGGCACAGAGTGGAGGCCCTGTGGTCAGCAGTGTCAATGAGGGTTACAGAGTGACACTTAGTCCTAATGTGCTTTAAATCAGTGTTGAATGAAAAGGGCACAAGTTATAGTGGAGGTGATGTGTTCATAAAGCACTCCATGGGATATCCTCATTGAGTCCCCGGGTGTCAGTGGATAGACGGTGTATCCACCTTTGTTCCTTCAGGAAGAAGTCTGGCTCACTGGTTAGAGCAGGCAGTGGAGAAGTGTGGCTCACTGGTTAGAGCAGGCAGACCCTGAAGCAGAGGTCAGACCCAGGACCAGGGTTCAATTCCCGACGCGGCAGGGTCTTGAGCTCAAATGTCCATGGACTCGATAATTCTCGCTTCGGTGCCTGACCTAATCATGGGTACACACTCTGCAACTCTGGGCATTAAGCTTGCTTAATCTCCACAACGGCCCCCCCTCAGCGGGATGCCTGGCTTTCACCTTGGGGATGCCCTGTAGGGGCTATCTCACAGGGAAAAGCCAGGACGGGTTCCCAAGGCAAGCGCGGAGATACCCCTTCGGGGGTCGATTCAGGCGCTATATAAGAAACATAATAATAATAATAATAATAATAATAGATTGCGTTTTGACTTATCTGGGGGGGTTTCAAGAATAAGCCTTGTCAGTGAGTCAGCCGTGTGATTCTGTTCTAAGTAATGCCTGCACATCTTCGTGTTGTTCTTTTTGCAATGGAAGTTGCTTCTGTGTTCCGAAATAAGGGTTTTGACGGGGCGGGTGGTCATGCCAACGTATTGCAGACCGCATGGACATCTCGGTAAGTAGATGCAGTTGGAGGTATTGCAGTTAGTGTGGCCCCGTAGCTCCCACAGGAAGGTGTCTGTCAGGTGGATAGTTTTGTGTATGCTGGTGAAGGGGCACGCACTGCAAGAGCCACATGGGTAGTGTCCCCGTACAGGTGGTAATTGCCAAAGAGTGGTTTCTTTGGGCTGCTCCACCTTTTTAGGCCTTGTCTGTACCAGAATGTCCTTAATATTCCTTGACCTCTTAAAGGCGAATCTGGGATGTGTGCGGGGGGGTCGACTGCCAGCGACTCTGATGCTACTAGTGCTGCATTGTTCTCGTCCGAGGAATCGGAACCTGAGGAAGGAGTGGCGGGGGATGGGGAGGGTGAGTAGGGGCTGGGGTACTGCCCTGATGACTACGCACATGTTCCTTATGTCAGTTTTTCTGTATTTGCACTGTACCCAATGGATCTGATTCTTGCATCTCCTGTTTTATCTGCAACTGTTGAAGCCGTGCTGGGGGTGTGAACTGCGTACACATGTTTTTTCTATACCTTGATGCCAATGTTGGGGGGGGAAAGTATTGTTTATTCTGCTGAAAAAATAAAGTTTTTTATTTTTTTCACCCTTAAAAAAAAAAAAAAGGCGAATCTGGGTGTTGCAAGATTGAGATCACCCGTGTTTAGAATTCGCCAGTGCCGTTTGATAATCTTTTTGATTTCTTTTGAAGCTGGCGAAAAGGTGGTGACACAGGTTATGAGATCTGTCTTCTGTGAGGTAGGAGTATTGTATTCAAGGAGGGCCCCCCTATGGTTGTTTTATGCACGTTTACGTGCCCTATAGATCTCCCTGGTAGGGTATCCTCTGTCTCTCAAATGCCGGGATAGTAAGGAAGACTCGGTTTTGTAGTCTGTCAGGTTGGAACAGTTGCGCCTGACCCGTAGGAATTGTCCGAAAAGGAGGTTCAGTCTCAGGGCCTTTGGGTGGTGGCTGGTAAAGTGGAGCAAACTGTTGCGATCTGTTGGTTTGCAATACATGGTGGTATCGATTCAGCCCCCCACCAGCCTGATGGTAAGGTCCAGGAAGGCAATTTTGGATGTAGAGGCTGTGATGGTAAAGGTGAGAAAATCATTCAAGGTGTTCAGCCAGCTGAAGAACTCTTTGTATAGGTCTTCTGTTCCTGACCAGAGTATTAGGATATCATCAATGAACCTCCTCCATAGTTTGATGTTCAGATTGTAGGGGTTCATTGGCCCATTGATGTGTCTTTCCTCGAAATCGGCCATGTAGAGGCAGGCCACCGAGGGGGCAAAAGTGCTGCCCATTGAAGTGCCCTGGGTCTGATGGTAATACTGCCCTTTGAACTCAAAGTAGTTCTCCGTGAGGGCAAGGGTAGCACATTCCATAATGAAGGAAGGTGGTGTAGGAGAGGTCCATTCCTCGGTACTGAGGATATTCTCAATCACCCCTAGTGTGGCCCTCTGTGGGATGTTGGTGTAGAGGGCCTCCACGTCTAGGGTGATGAGGAAATCGATCTGGGCATCGTCCTGAAGGTTATCCAGGAGGCGAAGGACATCAGTGGTGTCCTGGACATAGGAGGGGATTTGTTTTACCAGTGGCTATAGAAAGTGATCACAGTACTGTGATAAAGGCTCTAATACAGAATCGATGCCTGATACAATAGGGCGTCCTGGTACAGGAGTAGTCCCCTTATGTATTTTTGGAAGTGTATAAAAGTAGGGGACCCTAGGTTCTTTTTTCGATAGAAAATCCGCCTCCTTTTTAGAAATCCACTCTTGACATTCAGCAGACTCAACCAACCCAGTGATAGTAGTTTTCAGGCGCTCAGTGGGGTTGGATGGAATGGGGGTATAGTAACGCCTATCCCCTAGTTGTCTAAGACAGTGGTTCCCAAACTTTTGACTCCTGAGGACCCCCATTGAGTCACCACTGGAAGCCGGGGACCCCCAAGCAATTTGCATGAGTTAAATTTCAAACATTAAAACGGTAATTCTAAAAAAATACACATGTGTGCACATAAAACAAATACTCAAAGTACTAAGGATTTTGGGGCCAGATGGACGACCATTTCATTTAGCGCCTCGCAATTGGCGACACATTGCGAGTGGCAAATTGTGTGTCGCTAAATGAAATGTACAACAGTGTGTTTAACACTGTTTGGGATTCCCAATGGGGTCGCAAATTGCGAGGTTCATTAATATTGATGAGCCTCTCACAATTTACGAGCCCAATTGGAATGCCAGCCCTCCAAGCGATGGTGGTCTGCTAGGCTCTGCAGGCCACCATGTCTCGGACTGCTTTTAAATAAAGCAGTTTAAAAAAAAAATGCAGCCTGTTTACCATGCATTAAAAAAAGAAAGAAAATGAAACCTTTTCATTTCATTTTCTAAGGGCAGGCAGAGGCCCCTAGGACCACTGCCTGACCTTAAAAAATAATTTTGCATGCATTTGCAAAGGGGTATGGGTCCCCTGGGGACCCCTTCCCATTTACGAATGCATTACCATCTACTTGAAGTAGGTGGTAATTGTGACTGTTTTGCGACAGCAAAACATTTGTACATGGTTTTGAGACTCGCTATTTGGAAGGGAATGCCCCTTCCAAATAGCAAGTTGCAAAACCTATTTAGAGAGTCGCAAACAAATTGTGACTCGCTAAATAGGCTATGTACATGGCCCAATAGGTTTTTGCATGCTCAAACGGGTTCATGTGGCCCTTAGTATTTTATATTGAAGTAATAGCCCCTCTGTCACATGTATTTCATTTGTTTTATAGCATCTCTCATACCATTGTAGGATGTCAGAGCACTTTAATTCACACACATATAGAGACATTGAATCATACAAATAAATCAGTGTGTATATAAATTGTTTAAAGAGTGCATGGTCTGGAAAAGCACAAACTCAGGATTCAGAACATAACACAGTGGCTAGCATTGACTGGGACAAAATATAAGTTACTAACTGGTACCATGCAGTTTGCAAGCAGCTCTTAGATGACAGTTTATAGGTCCCTCTGCTAGATTACGATTGTCACTTATGAAGTGCACAGTAACAAAAGAAACTCTGTGACAAAAGCAGTAACCACAAACCTAGGCACATAAAGTACCGCTTTTTAAGATGGATGTTACACGTTCTTTACAGTAGGCACATTAACCCTCTGTGCTACATTAGTTAAATCAAAGCTGCCACTGAACTGAACTTTCCTCACTCTCCAGCAGGTACATTAATCACTGGCATTCTCTTGACAATTTTATTGTTGCTGGAAAGCTGTTAATTATACAAGAAACGTTTCTGTGCTTTTAAAACTGTTGCCTACGGACCCCCTGGGAATGTGTCACGGACCCCTGGGGGTCCGCGGACCACAGTTTGGGAAACACTGGTCTAAGACATTCAGTGTCATAGTCACTAGTATCCATTAGGACTGTGACCCCATCCTTATCAGCCTGTTTGATTGTGATGGTCTGGTCATTGGCTAAGGACTCTAACATCTGCATTTCAGAGTTAGAAAGATTGTGATGTTTCTTACTCGGTCTCATTGCTCCAATGTCTTTGAGCACAGCCTGCTCGTAAGTTAAAATTTCATTGGGGACCATCCCACTGTGTGGGGTAAAGTTAGAGGGGTTATGGAGACCTGAGTCAGTAGGAGTCTCTTCAAGGTCTCCCGTCAAAGAAAGCTCTCAACCTGATCTTACGGAAGAATTTTTGGATTTCGCAACTCTGTTGGAAGTGGTCGATCCTCGGTGTGGGAACGAACCCAAGTCCCTTCTGTAGAACTTTTTCTTCACCTTCTGTAAGTTGGCGTGAAGAAAGATTCACTACTAAACCTATTTTCGTGCTGTCTTGCTCCTGGTATCCATCCCTTGAGCTTGTGTGTCCTCCCACTGTACCCTCTTGTCTGGCCAGTTTCCTCGCTTGCGCCCTCTGCCCCAACCTCTGTCTAAAAAAGGCTGCTGATTGGTGCCATGGGGGTAAATTGGGGTGGATATTGGGGCGCATAGGGTGGCATTGGATGCGGAAATTGGGGGTATTGCCAAAAAGGCGGGCCCTGAAAGGGAGGGTATGGGTAGAATGGTTGTCCGCGTCTTCCTCCTCTCTTACCCCTCCGGGGTTGTGGTTGCCAATCATCGCCGCTCAAGTTGCTGTCACTAGTAGATCCTCGCCTGGAGGAATTGGCACAGGAGTCTGAGAGGTAGCCCGTCCCAGGAGGGACGTAGTCATCTTTTAAATATGGATAGACCTTTTCTTTTGAAAAGCACTGGACATCTTTCTGTAACTTAGTTACCTTTTGTTTCATCAGAAATTCTTTATGTTCTGAGATTTCCTTGTTCAATTCGGCCAGCTTGATTTTGAAGCCTGGATTCTGCCCGGCACTCTTGAGTGCACTCTCAGCGATCTACATTTTTCTGAGTGATTCGTCAGCTAATCGTTTTGCTGTATTGACCAGCAAAATATGAAATTCATGAGTGGTGTTACAAGTCTTAGTGTCAAACAAATTTCTTTTAATAAGTTGTTGATCAGTAACATTCTTTAACATCTTTTGTTTGTCTTTACTTAACAAACAGCGCTCATCTTCTTTTCTAAAAACTTTTAACCAGTTAGGGCACAACGTACCATTAGGGTCTCTCTTCTTAAGCAGTCTGGAAGGAGAGACACCTGTTAAAGGGGTGGTAAGATAAGATCAAATCTTTTTCTTTATAAACATTTCTACAGGAGAATTACATGCTAGAGCAGACTGAATACCTTCTTTAATGAACATATTAATTTGTTCTACTAAGCCATTAGAGGAAGGAGAATATAATGCCACTCTCAAATGCTTAATGGAATGAGCAGTAAGACAACCAGCCATATAAATTTAAGTGAAATGAGATCTATTGTCTTTGACAAGTTCTTTGGGAAAACCTTCAGACAGAAAAATTCTAGAAAGAAAATTAATCACAGACGAGGTATTGGGTGAGGAACAGAACTCAAATTCTACCAATTTTAAGAACTAATAAATTAAGACAATAATGTTCTTCATATCACTTGGCAAAACTTCAAAAGGTCCAGCGAAGTCAAGGGCTAACTTGGACCAAGCCTCCACTGGAACAGGTACATTATGTAAAGGGGTCTTCAATGTTTTCCAGTGCTTGCCATTTATCCAGGTGAAATATCTCTTACCAAGCCAGGCCACCAAAAATGTTCTTTTAATATTCTAGACGTTGCACCCACACCTAAATGCCCTTCGTGTGCGAAATGGAAAATCTTACACCGAAGACAAACAGGGTGTACAGCTAGATCACCTCACATGAGTAAATTTTCAACAACAGAAAGCTCATCCGAAATTTGGGCGAAAGACTTCAAGAGAGCAGATAAAGAGGGTTCCCTTGGCCAGCCGGTAATTATCATATTTTTAACTGCCAATAGGACATTGTCTTCTTCTGAAGCTTTAAGCCAGTCTTCTTGAGAAATGCAAGCCATGCTACCAATGAAATCTTCAATGCTCGCAACCACACATTCAACATCATCAAACCTTGAACAGGATGCATCATCCTGTAAAGGTAGTCTGAACAGACAATCAGCCCTGACATTGATTCCCCCAAGAATGTATTTTATAATAAAATTGTACTCATGCAAACGTGAAAGGACATGTACTAGTCTGGCTGAAGCTTTGCCTGTGCCACTACCATTCAGTAAATGAATTAACGGGTTATGACCTGAACAAATTTCAAAATGAGTGTCCCAAATGAATGTCCTGAATTTCTCTACAGCCCAGGAACAGGGAAGAGCCTCTCTCTCAACGGTACTGTAGTTACTTTCTGCAGTTGTTAACGACATTGAAGTTACCGACCTGGAAGAGAAACCAATTGTATTTTCTTTACCATTAAACCATTGACAGTGAACAGCTCCTAGCCCTCATTGAATTGCACCTACTGAAATGGTGCACCTATGACTAGGAACAAAAGCAGTGAGGGCAGGTGCTTCAAGAATGAATTTTTTCACAAGATCAAATGCTTCCTGTGTCTCCTGACTCCAGGTAAAACTTGTGTTTTTCTTGAGAAGAATGTGTAGGGGTTGGACAACTTGTGCGTAACCTGAAATAAACCTAGAATAATACTCAGTCATGCCCAGGAAGGATCTAAGAGAATCCTTATTGTTAGGTACTGTAACTTGAGAAATGGCTTGTGTAGAATTTGGGAGTGGTGCCAGATGCAGAAATGGTATGTCCCAAATAATCAAGTGAACTAACCATGAATTTACATTTTCAGTACCTAATGTGACACCTATTTCCTTGAATTTATTATGGACCTTTCTATGTGTGACTAGGTGTTCAGACTTGTTCTCAGAAAAAATTAGTACATCATCTTGGTACGCTTGAACTGAATTAATACCTTTCAAACTATGATCAATGAACCTTTGGAAAACGCTAGCTGCTGAGGCTAAACCAAATGGTAATCTCAAAAATGTATATGCTTCCAAAAGGAGTAACAAATGTAGTGAGGTCTGTAGAGGAATCAGAAAGTGGAATCTGGTAGTACGCTGAACGGAGATCTAAAAGAGAGAAGTAAGTAATTTTGGGTAATGAATGACAATCTACTACTATATTTTTATTGAGAGATCGTAAATCAGTACACAAGCGAATAGATTGATCCTTTTTTCTAACTATGACAATGGGACTGACCCACTCAGATGAGTCAGTCGTTTTGATAATACCATCAGCAATTAATTTGTCTAACAAAACCTTAACCCCTTCGGTGTTCACAACGGCCGGGAGCCGTCATGCTCATGACGGCTCCCGTGGGGGGCAGAAGCCATTAGACACCAGGGATTGTTTTAGTGTTGTTGGGGAGCAGACCCTTGGGCAAGGTTCGCTCCCCTTGGGGGAGCAATATGTTTTTTGGGATCGGCCCCTTCGGCAAGATTTATTTGGGACATTTCTGACCCCTTGGAAGGGCAGATCGACCCAAATAAACAATTAATCTATTGTTTGCCCACCAAGCCACCAGGGATTGTTTTTGTTATGTTGGGAGCGGCCCCTTGGGCAAGGGTCACTCCTCTTTATGGGGTATTTATTGTGGTAATTTCTGCCCCTTTGGGAGCAGATCGGCCATATGTTCCCATGCCCATCTGTCCCCTAGGGGGGCAGAAGCCAGTAGACACCAGGGCTTTTTAAATGTAGGTGTTGGGGAGTGACCCCTTGGGCAAGGGCCGCTTCCCCTTTACGAGGGTGAATTTTTTGGTGGTTTCTGCTCCCTGTGGAGGCAGATCGACCATATGCCTTTAGGCCCACCTACCACCTTTGCTTGGCTGGTGGATAGTATGTGGACTCGTGCATTATTTGCATATGTGATTGTAATGTTTTATTTCTCCTTTTTATTCTAGTGTAAACCTTTTGATTCCTGTTTGCGGTTTCGGCAGTGGTTGTTCTGCAGTTTTGCGTAGTTGCATTTTTTTGGTAAGAAAAACCTTTTTGTTGTATTTACTCCAAATGAGTATTATTATCATGCATGAATGAAATTTTTTGTAAGTGGTGTTATAAAGGCAGCATATTTAGTTAGTGTTTTGAGCATAAAAATTCTTTGCAATGTGTTTTGCATTGTCTTATGTGTAAGTTTACTTTTTTAGTGGGATATTGTTGATCCTTACTGTGTCTGTGCAGAGTAGTTGGTGGTGAGTCCAGCTAATTCTGGCAAGTGAGTTGTATCGTTTTGGAGTATATAGGTCTTTCTGATAAAGACGCATTTTGTTTATTTTTTGTTTTTAATTATTTTTTTATTGATAACATGAGGTCATGGTAGCAAAACAAATAAACAAGAAAACAGTTTAATTGCAGCATTATATCCAAAAGAAGAGAAAGAATATAAATACAATTTAACATGAGAGGGCAGAATAAGTATAATCTTTACATAAATGTTCCCCCTGTTTTTTTCCATTTTACATAATGATCGGGTCCCCCTAGTTTTAACAGCGCGAGCTCCATATTATGTATTTCTTTAACAAGCCCCCACCATTCCAACATCATCGGTGGACTAGGTAAGATCCATACCCGAGCTATAGCTAACCTAGCACAGGCCAGTAGAATAGTTATAAGATCTCTCTGGTTAGAGTCTCCATTCTGTCCACCCAGCAGCACATCTAAGGCTGAAAGTAATATTGGTCTTCCCAGTTTTTGAGACATCATTTTTGCAACTCCTCGCCAGAACTCTGTTAATGCGGGGCATTGGAAAAACATATGTTGTAAGTCAGCCGCAAATAAATTGCATTTTGGACATCTAGTCCAATCACTAGTAGAGCTATTTAGTGACTATTTCCCTATTCGTTCAGGAGTGTACTATAATGAACAGATATCAGACACTAATCAGTGATTTATCTTTGGCTAGATAGATACAATCCCATATATCAGAATCTAATAATTCTGTGAGCTGCATTCTGCGTATAAAATAATCGCGTATTTGATAATACTTTAGCCGCATGTTCTCTGTGAGATTGTATAAAAGCTTCAATCTATCAAATGTTGAGAACCAATTAGAATCATACAAATCCAAAAAATTGTTTATGCCCAGAGTGACCCACTGTTTCCCACCCCATCATGAAAGATTCCTGGGACGCATTTTGTTTATTACTTATTTTACAAAGTGTTTGTTGACTTGTTTGACAAGTTACCTTCATTAGTAAGGATTATGGCTTGCCGTAGAATGACTGCTCAGCAGGTGGTTGGTATGCTTCTTGAATCTTCCTCTGAGCAGGATTATGAGACTGATAGTGCATCTGAAAGAGAGGAGGGAGGGGAAGATTCAGGCAGTGAGTTTTCTCTCCACATCGGATGATGAAGATACTCTCATTGCGAATGAAGTGCCTGTTTCAGAGGGCGACACTGATGTGCCGATGGTGCAGCAAGAGACATCGGTATTGCAGCCTGAGGCTGCAAGGCTTCCTACTTAAAGTGCTGGACACTTGGTTGATCCAAACATGGTGCAGCCGCTGTTGCCTGCCTTTAGTGTGGATTGTAAGATCTTTACAGAGTGGATTGCAATTTTTTTTGCCTATACTGTTTTTTCTGTTGTTTATGGATGATGTATTTTTGGCTGAGATTGTTGAGCACTCTAGAGCTACCCGGTGGACTCCCACAAATTTAGATGAGATTAAGAAGTTTTCGGGTTTGACTTTTTTAATGGGCTTGATAAGGAGGCCGTCCATGGCTTCATATTGGTCTACCAGTACCTTGATGGCAACGGCCATATTTCCTGCGATTATGACCCGTGATCGGTATTTACTTTTGCTTCAGATGCTGCATTTTGTCGATAATACTTTGGCGTTGCCACGAGATCACCCTGACTGACTGCCTTTTTAAGATTTGGCCTGTTCTTGAGTCTTTGGTCCTGTTCAAGGTCCGTTTTAGTTTTTAGGCAGTACATCCCTAGCAAGAAGGCATGGTATGGAATTAAGCTGTATATGTTGTCTGAGAGTAGGACAGGATATGTTTTTAATTTTCATGTGTACACTGGTAGGGATTCCACTATTGACCCCCCTGGTTGTCCGTCCACTTTTGGAGTTTCAGAGAAAATTGTGTGGGATCTTGCTAGAGGACTGTTTAACAGAGGCCACCATTTGTACCTTGATAACTTCTAAACTGCTGTGCAATTGTTTAAGGTATTGTTCAAGGTGGACACTTTTGGCTGTGGCACAATCCGCTCTAACCATAAAGGTTATCCAAAAGAGCTTGTTTCCAAAAAGCTTCAGAGGGGACAGTGCAGTTCTTTGCGTAGCGATGAACTACTAGCTGTGAAATTTGTGGACAGGGGGGGATGTGTACATGCTGACTACCATCCATGATGAGAGTACTTCACCTCTGGCTGTTTGGGGTCAGTTTGCTAAAGTACGCAAACCTGTGGGCATTTTGAACTACAATAAGCACATGGGTGGTGTTGATAGAGTAGATCAGAGGTTGTAACCTTACACTGCTATTTATAAGGCTTACATTTGGTATAAAAAGTTGGCCATCCATCTCTTCAATTTAGCAACTTTCAATGCTTTTGTTGTGTACAAGGAGTGTTCTCCTGAGTCAAAGTTGACTTTTGTTCAGTTGCAGCAGTCTGTGATAGGCATCCTTGTTGTTGTGGAACAGGCAAGTGTTCCTAGAGTTGGAGAGGTGGAGGATGTGGCTAGATTGAAAGATCAAACAAAACAACCAGTTGGAAAGGGTCCCAGGGAATATTTTAAGACCTCTTTTGGACACAGCACCCAATTTTAACTATACTACAAAAGAAATCTTCACGGGTCTGAAAAATGACCCCCTGAGAAGCAAACCTACGACCAAAAACGAAAGAATCTAAGTGTATATGAGCAAATCATTCTCCTCCAAATTAAGGATACCCATCAGTCACCACTCGGTACCGCCCTGGTCATCATCTGGAACTCCTTAGGGCATTACCATCGTGAAAACAAAAGTGATGACAATTGTACCTGATGGAAATGTCCTACACCAACTTATGGATCACTGAATGGTCCCTAGATGCTAGCTGGTAGTGATGTGCGATAGGTAGGGAAGAAATTGCAGTGCATGCGTGAAAAAAGTGATTAAAATTGGGTAAGTGAGAGAGACAATTTTTTTTTATTCTTTACACTCAATTGCCCAAGGTTAAAAACAGAGCAAGATAAGGCAGTTTCAACAAATACCTGCCAAGATAGTTCTCAGGTCGACATGTTTCAGCAATATGGATGGACACTCTTGTCCTTGCCTTCTTCAGGACCTTCAATATTAATTTCTACTGCAATGTGCAACATAAACAGTAATGTGTAGTGTAAATAAAAAACAGTTTCACCTTAATTCCTAGGTGTCTTAATACTATCCTTCTGCGAGTGGGCTTGTTGCCTCCTCCTACCGTGGCTACGGAGGAGGGAGCCAGTTACGCAGTGGTGTTGCGTTGGGCGGCCGATGCCCTCCACCTCAAACTCCCTACAGTGGCAGTCAGGACCAACCTCCTGACAGAAGTGCTTTAGCCGGTGGCAACCTCTTTGGAGCCCTTGCTGCCTTTTGATGATGCACTTTCCGACGTTCTTTTGGGCACTTGGTCCAGGCCCAACACAGGGGCTCCTGTGGACAGGAACGTGGCCTGATGCCATCGCCCGGCTTTGGGCGACCCCCTCTTTCTCTCCCAACACCCCACTCCTGAGAGCTTGATTGTCCAAGACTCTGCTTCTCAGAGCGCGTTCCCTTCCGCACCTCCGGATAGGGAATCAAAGAAGCTGAAGCAGCTTGGCAAGAAGCTGTTTTCATCTGCCAGCTTAGGGCTGCGTCGGTGAAGACTGCATGCCTCTTGGGCCGTTATTCCACTCTGTGGGATACGGTTGCGCAGGTGCTGCCCAACTGTCTGGAGGAGGCATGGACAGTACTCTCCCAAGCTTCAGCAGCTGGGAGAGACGCAGCTAAGTTCACCATTCGTTGTGGGCTTGATACCGCCGACGCGCTGGGCCGGGCGATTTCCACGACGGTGGCGCTTCGGCGCCACGCCTGGCTGAGGACGACTGGCTTCTCATAGATTGCGGAATCAGAATCTGACTCAGCGGAGAGAGCATGAAGAGCATGGGTGTGAACTTGAGTTAGAGAGCTGTAGCGTTGAGAGCGGCGATTTGTGGATGGAGTTTGTATTAGGTCGACCTTTTCCCCTATGATTTCATTTGGAGTCTACACATCAGCAGTTATCTCTGATACCCGTTGTATCTGTTGCATCTGTAGTGCAGAGCCTGTGTCATAATCTGGATCAGCGCCATGACCTGGGCCTGAGCCTATAGCAGTTTTTGCAATGAGTGGATATGTTCCAAGGTTTGTTTTATTCGTTGATGTTGCAGCGTCATTTGTTAGCGCTAGCCCTGCTGCTTCGTTTGGTTTAATCGGTCTGACCGGCAGCATTTCCATCTCACTCGACTGTCCCCCTTTCACGGCAGCGAGGATAGTTCCTTGTGCTCCTTGTATACCGGGTATTTTTGTTTTGTAAGCGGAGAGGAGGAAACAGCGTGGCAGAGTCCACTGCCAGCTGCAGATTCAGATTTCCGACGGAGCTCGATAATCAGTACGTAACCTTCTCTTGCGCTCGTCCAGGGGTTCTGCAGGTACGTGAGGTTTGTCTTTTGCCTTTCCCCTTCCTGCACATCAGTACAGCACAGCAACAGCCGAGTGCTCCCTGTATAGCGCTAACTCGCAGCTAGGTGCTTTTAGGATGTAGTTTTTTTCCTCTCCCGCACATCAGCCTTCTCACACAGCGGTGCCACGAATCTCCTGCCACGGCTCCAATCGCCAGAAATTAATAGTTCGTAGAGAGAAACCGAGCAGTCTCCATAACCTCGCTTGTATTTCTCATACTCAGTCTTCCAAGGTTCGGTTCCATGTCTCCCAAACCAGTGACAGGTAATAGAGGTAGCAGAGGTCGGGACCAGCGGAGCTCTGCATCTGCGCCCGATCACACTGACGCCATCTTGCCTCTCAGCGAGACGGAAAACTGGCTTCTCAGGGGATGTTCAGAACACTCTGATGGACATGCCCTTTGACGACATTGCCTTTTTGGCAATAAAGCAGACAGTGCGCTGGAGCGCTTTAAGGACTCACGGGCTACGGCAAGTCCTTGGGCCTGTCGGCCACTCGCCTTCCGCTTTTCGCTCCTTTTGTGGCCACGGACCGGGTGCCCCAACCCGTTCTTTCCAGAGTCACAGCCCTGTGCAGCAACATCCTCAGTGCGGACGTGGGAACCGATGAGGTGGTTCTGGGGGCCAGCGGGCGGGTCAGTCCACCTCCACCCCCGTAGCATCCACTGCAAAGCCTTCCTGGTCCGAACTTTCAGGCCCATCAAACGCCAGTGGGCACCAGACTCTGCCATAATCTCCGAAGGGCTATTCCCTCACCTTCGAGACTACCCCTCCAGCCATGCCACCTCAGTACCACCGCATGTCGGGGACCATCTTGCGCTTCTTCAGCAGGAAGTCACGCCCTCTTGGCCAAGGGGGGCCATCGAGCGCGTTCCTGGGCCACAAGTAGGTCGTGGTTGTTATTCCCACTACTTTCTGGTCCCCAAGAAAGACAAGGGCCTGCGTCCTATCTTGGACCTCAGGAACGTCCGGAAGGAGAAGTTCAAGATGTTGACGCTAGCTCAGGTCTAGTCTGCCCTCGACCCTGGAGACTGGATGGTAGCGTTGGACTTGCAGGACACATATTTCCACACCCCGCCCTGTCGGCCCACTGGCGTTACATGCGGTTTACGGAAGGCCACAAGCACTTTCAGTTTACCGTGCTCCCCTTCGGCCTTACCAGTGCCCCTCGGGTGTTTACAAAAGTGATGGCGGTGGTCGCAGCTCATCTGCACAGATCAGGGGCTCCAGTCTTCCCCTATCTTGATGACTGGTCGTTGAAGGCTGGTTCGCCCAGGCAGTCGTCTCCAATCTCCAGACTATGGCCGACCTCCTGCATTTGCTGGGGTTCTCAGTCAACGTGCGGAAGTCGCACCTGATTCCCTCTCAGAAGCTCCTCTTCATCGGAGCGGGTCTGGACTCGTCTCAGTTTCGAATTTATTCTCCCGAACAGAGAGACTGAGATATTCAGGCTATGATTCTGATCTTTCAGCCTCTATCCCGGGTTTCGGTCAGGATGACCCTCCGGCTACTGGGCCTGATGGCCTCCTGCATCCTGCTAGTGGATCATCCAAGATGGCATATGCAGGCTCTGCAGTGGGACCTGAAGTTCCAGTGGGCACAGCATCAGGGCAACCTGTCAGATCACGTCCAGATCTCTGAGGGCACAGCACGACAATTGCAGTGATGGCTCACAAATCGCGATTGGGTCAATGGCAGATCCCTCTCCCTTCCCTAACCGGAACACACAGTTGTGACAGATGTGTCCCTTCTGGGATGGGGCGGCCACGTGGGAGAGACGGAGGTCAGAGGCCTCTGCTCTCCGGTGGAGTCCCGGCTCCATATCAACCTTCTGAAACTTCAGGCGATCCGACTTGCACTGAAGGCATTCCTTCCCTCTGTCAAAGGGAAAGTGGTGCAGGTGTTCACAGACAACACCACAGCCGCCATGTGGTACTGCAAAAAACAGGGGCAGGTGGGGTTGTGGACCCTATGTCAGGAGGCTCTGCGCCTCTGGACATGGCTGGAACATCAGGGCATTTCACTGGTGGTTCAATACCTGGCAAGATCTCTGAACGCCAGAGCGGACAAACTCAGCTGCCGGTGCATGATGGATCACGAACGGCATCTAAACTCGGATGTGGCGCAAGGTCTCTTTCAACAGTGGGGAGAGCCTTGGTTAGATCGTTTTGCCACCGAAGAGAACGCGCAATGTCATCTGTTCTGCTCGTTGTAATTTCCAAGGCGGCACTCGCTAGGCGATGCTTTTCGTCGCGAGTGGAGTTGCGGTCTACTATGCGCCTTTCCGCCTACACCACTTCTACCCAGAGTGCTGAAGAAGATCAAGCGCGACCGGCCCAAGTAATTCTTGTGGCTCCAGACTAGACTAGAAGAGTATGGTATCCCGAGCTACTCAGCATGGCTATTGATCCCCCGATCACACTGCCTCTTCTGGAGAATCTTCTGTTGCAGCAGCAGAGGCCGGTCCTCCACCCGAACCAGTCCTGCCTCTACCTCCTTGCGAGGAGATTGAGCGGCGGCAGTTGACTTCTTTTGACCTGCCTCCCGAAGTTTGTGATGTAATCTTGGCAGCTAGGCTTCCCTCCACTAAGACGGTATACGCCTGCATGTGGAATACATTTGTGGCATGGTGCACAGCAAAGGCTGTGGATCCCTTTTTTGACCCTCTTTCAGAGGTTCTTCTATTTCTCCTTTCTTTGGCCCAGCAGGGCTCTGCTCTGGGCAGTATCAAGGGCTATCTCTCGGCCATTTCCGGCCTTTTTCCGGCTTCCAGATCAGCCTCCCCTTTTGAAGTCCCCTGTTGTAAATAGATTCTTAAAAGGCATTACTCATCTTTTCCCTCCTGTTCCTTTCATAATGCCTCAGTGGGACTTGAACTTGGTTCTGACATATCTGATGTGTGCTCCCTTTCAGCCACTTCACAACTGTCCTCTTTGTCTTCTTACTTTAAAGACAGCTTTCCTGGTGGCTATCACCTCTGCCAGAAGAGTGAGTGAGCTCCAGGCTCTTTCTGCTAAAGCACAAGTTACTACTTGTGTAACAATATATTTGTAAGAGACATTAGTTAGTGATAGATTCCTTACCTTAGAATATCCCCAGGCGTCAGACTGGATCCGGAAAGTTTTGCTTAGTAGTACCCCTGCGCATCAGTAGGTGGCATCCTGCGGCTCCGCGTCTGTTGCTGGTGTTATATGCACCGAGATGACGTCACAGAGACTACTTAGACACCACCCATGCGCGCTGGCGTCAGTTCTGTACACGATGTCTCGCGCAGGGAACGCAGAGCCATGCAAGATACTAACCTCTGGTGCATTGAAACTAGGGCCCTGAAAGGGATGACCTTAACCCTAGTAATCAGTTCACAGAACGGGAAGGATGGGAGGGGTGGTAAGGAATTCATCACTAGCTAATTTCTTTTACAGATATATCGTTACACAAGTAGTAACTTGTGCATCTGAAACAGACACGTTAGTGATAGATTCCTTACCTTAGAATAGATACCCCAGCAATACCAAACCCAGTGGTGGGTCTGCTAACAAGATTACCCCAGAAAGTCACAGAGAACAGAACGGCCAAAGAAGCCGTCTCTCCGGAGACGGCTTCGACGGCAGCGAGGCCCACGTAGCTGCCTGACAAATGTCCTGCAAAGGAACGCAGTGTCCCAAAGCAGTAGTGGGTGCCGTCGCCCTGGTGGAATGGGCACGCAGCCCCACAGCGTGCGGCTGGGGTCCCACCAGAGTATAGCCCAAGGATTTGTTCCAGTTGATACGGTACCCGGAGTACTCCCCGAACAGTTGCAGCATGGCCATTAGTCGTGGTATGGATTCCGACGGTCGCTGGGTGTATAGCAATACATCGTCGGCATAAAGGGATATTCGTTCCTCCCATCCACCCCCCATGTCTATGCCCCACACTCCAGGGTCTGTCCTTACCCAATGTGCCAGCGGCTCCAATGCCAGGGCAAAGAAGTTTGGGGACAGGGGGCATCCCTGTCTCGTGCCGCGCCCTAATTGGAATTCTCGCAACGTGGTCCCATTGACCCGGACTATCGCCAGTGGTCCCGTATACAGTAATTTCACCCAGGCACAGACGTTGTCCCCGAAGCCCAACTTCTCCAAGACTGCATAGATGTAATGCCATTCAATGCTATCCAAGGCCATGTGGGCATCAAGTGAAAGCACCGAGGCTGGCACCTCCCGACGCGTGGCCACTGACTGTAGAACCCCGAACAGGGGACGTAGGTTGAGTTACGTGCTCCTATGGGGCATAAAGCCAGACTGGTCCGGGTGGACCAGCGCACCCAGGCGCGTGGCCAGGATTTTCCCCAGAACCTTCGTCTCATAGTTAAGGAGGGAGATGGGCCTGTACGAACTACACTCCCCCTGTGGTTTTCCCGCTTTATGGATCACAACGATTGTGGCCAATCGTAGGTCCCTCGGAAGCCACCCAATCTCCCGCACCTCGAGGAACATGCTGCACATATGGGGCGCCGTGCGGCTTGCCACACAGCCAAATGCTTCCACTGGGAACCCGTTGAGTCCAGGGGCTTTCCCTGTCTGCAGGTCCCCCATAGCCTCTTCCACTTCCCGGACCGTGATTTCTGCTTCCAGCACGTCCCTGTCCGCTGGTTCTAACACTGGGAGTTGCAAGGGGGCCAGGAAATCACGGCACTCTTGTTCGTCCCTAGTCGTGTGGGATCGATACACCTCCTCATAGTATCGCGCAAAGTCCTCCGCGATTGCCACGCTCTTGGTGCTCTCTGACCCATCCGGTCGCTCTATTCGCGGCACCCAGCTGCGGTCTTGATCTCTCTTTTCCAACCATGCCATCAGCTTGTTCGCCTTGTCCCCCAGGTCGTACACCCACGGTTGGGTGGCTAACGCATGCGATCGTGCCTGGTCTGTCAGGATATCCCTTATTTCCTTGCTTAGGAGGCGCCCCCTATGTAGTCTGTCCCATTCCCGATCCGGAGTGAGCCCTGTCTCACTCTCCAGAGTATGAAGCTCCGACTCCAATCGTGTCGCCTGCACATGCTTGTCCTTACGTCTTCGCCCCACCTCGGCCTGTACAAAGTCCCTGGCCACGGTCTTGTACGCCTCCCACACTATCCCTGGGGAGCTCACAGAGCCTACATTTTCATCAAAGTACTGGTCCACCCTCTCCCTAAATTTCCCCTGGAAGTCCCTGTCTTTAAATAGAAAGGAATCTAGCCGGGGGGGGGGGGGGGGGGGGGGAGAGAGAGATGCTCCAATCTCGTTTGGGACCCATCAGTTGGACACCCACCGGAGCATGGTCTGAAATCCCTCTAGCCTTGTGGTGACCGTCTCGAAACAGATTCATGCAGTCTGCCAGTGTAAATATGTAGTCAATCCTCGATGAAGACCCATGGGCTGCGGAGATGTGTGTGTACTGTCTCATGTGTTGGTTGTGCGTTCTCCATAAATCGATCAAATCCAGTGCCTGCGCAAAATCCCTGAGGTGACCTACTCCCCCCCCCTGCTTAGCGTATTCTGCGATCTATCCAAATCTTTAGCCATCACTTCGTTCATGTCTCCACCCAGAACTAATGTCCCCAAGGGCAAAGGTTCAGGGTACGACCCTCCCACTGCACTGATAGTGCCGCATAGCGATCCAAGGGATCAGACCAGCATCGCCCCAGGACCAGTGGTAGAGAGTTTTTAATGAGGATACCCACTCCCCTGGAGCCCGTCATGAAGCCAGAGTGGGCAGGTAGAGTGTAGCCAAACCTGTCGAGGGCCTTGTAGTGGTTCCCCAGCAGATGTGTCTCCTGTAGGAGGACAACATCCGGAGCGTGTCTGCGGAGTTATTGCAACACTACTGTACGCTTGATCTTATTCTGCAAGCCGTTCACATTCCAGGATAGGACGTTTAAATGTTGCGCATTAAGTGTATGTGGTCCTGCCATAGTCACTGCTAACATGAAAGGTATGCAGCCCCCTCTCCCTCCCGCCCCCTTCCTTCCTACCTCGTGAATGTGTCGATGGAGTCAGAACACTCATGCAACATGAAAAACGAGAATTAAAATGAAAATGAAAACCAGAACCTTCTCTCCCGTTCCCCCCCTCAACAACCCCCCCCCCCCCTGCTACCGTGCCACGCCGGCCAACTGCGCCGGGCACCCCCAACAAGCAGAGCGCCTGTAGCCCTTAAGAAAACGATAAACTCAGGGGTGAGCGGTGCAACCAAGTCCAGCATCCGGGGCTCCCCGTACGTAGACCGACGATCATTCCAAACTAAATCAGTATCTCATCATGGGGAAAGACCCTCCCGGGACATGATCAGTGCCCCTTGGCCAAATGGGGGGGGGGTTACAACATCCACAGATACATGTGTAGGTCCGCCAGCAATTCCCCCCCAAAAAACCCAAACAGGGCGAGGCCCCCCCCTTTCTCAGCCATCCTGCGGGAGTAGCAATCGCAGTCCATTCATACATTACAGGAAGAAAAGGTTTTTGGCTCAGTTCTGAATGGGTGCGCTGCCTGTATAAACGCATGTGATTCAACTTCTTGTAAATATCTGAGGTGCTACTCGGCGAGTGGACCAACCTAAACCACTCCCTAGAGTAGATACAACTACTGCTGAAATACGTTACAGTTTGCCGGAGCACTCTCATGTGAGTATACAGATTGTTCAGTAACAATTAAAGTAAATATCAACACCAATATGACAGAAGTACAGGAAATCCAAAAGATGCGTGAATCTTGGAGTCTTTAATGGAGATTACAGCCAGCCGACACGTGTTTCGTCGCCTTCGCGATTCATCAGGGCTGAAACATATAAATAAGTAGCGTCTAGCATGTTCATAGAACAGATGGAATTATATACAGGACCACAGTGTATGGTCGCAATCAACATGCAGTACAGCTTCCTCCTGCAGTGGACAACTGGTGATTGTTTCTTTTCATTGAAATCATCTCACACGTGCTACCACAACACATCCGTGTCGGAGTTATGGTGGATATTATCAATTCTTATAAAGGCGTGAAGTTGTGTGAAAGTGGTTGTGTGGAATACGTGTGGGAATGAGATAACCGTAGTGTATCATCACTAACTAATATTTAGTTGTGTTCGGGCAAGACGTTACCACATGAGACTGTTCGCCCCTGATAGTATATTCGCTTACCGCTCAGCTGGTGATATTTCCGACCCAGCCGGGCCCGTGACCTATGAAGCTGGTTCGAGTGCGTCCAGCAACAGTCTATATCTTGTTTCTGTGTGAAGAGTATAGAGAGTATAACTACGTGCTAATTTGAGTAAAACACGATATAATTGAGATAGTGCTATTTACTGTATCCTGATGTCACAGGAATAATGTCCTAGATACTCTATATTACCGAGCACCCAATATATTGTATATCTATTCGGATTCCATACCAAATTTCAACATCAATATACGTTTATATAGTGATTAAAAAATCACCCCTCTTTAGCATATTCTTCAGTTCCACTAAGGTTCTGTTATTCTAACTTACATGAGTACTAATCTGGGCATATTGTAGTATACTCGGAGGTAGCCAGAGACAGTTGTTTACGTATGTCGAGGTTTCATCAGAAAGTACTGTACAGGGAAAGATACAGTTATATTATAAAAAAGAAAGGAAGATAAGTCATGTAAGTTAGAATATTTGAAATGAGCGGTAAGCGAATATACTATCAGGGGCGAACAGTCTCATGTGGTAACGTCTTGCCCGAACACAACTAAATATTAGTTAGTGATGAGTTCTTTCCGTTTTGTCTCCTTCTTTTTTCTAAAATATACAGACCTTTTGTGACGTCGATACGGCCTTCTAGGTACGCTCACATAATGACACTTGTTCATCACGATTTTGCACGGAATGACTAGCATGTATGATGAAAGAGCCGCACACTTTTAGAACACTCTTGTCAAGATATAGAGCATGTGTCATTGCCTGCCTCAGAGAAACACTACGGTTATCTCATTCCCACACGTATTCCACACAACCACTTTCACACAACTTCACGCCTTTATAAGAATTGATAATATCCACCATAACTCCGACACGGATGTGTTGTGGTAGCACGTGTGAGATGATTTCAATGAAAAGAAACAATCACCAGTTGTCCACTGCAGGAGGAAGCTGTACTGCATGTTGATTGCGACCATACACTGTGGTCCTGTATATAATTCCATCTGTTCTATGAACATGCTAGACGCTACTTATTTATATGTTTCAGCCCTGATGAATCGCGAAGGCGACGAAACACGTGTCGGCTGGCTGTAATCTCCATTAAAGACTCCAAGATTCACGCATCTTTTGGATTTCCTGTACTTCTGTCATATTGGTGTTGATATTTACTTTAATTGTTACTGAACAATCTGTATACTCACATGAGAGTGCTCCGGCAAACTGTAACGCATTCATACATTACATGTCCCCGAGATCCTACCAGTCCGAGTCCATGAACACCACCTCCTCACTCCAGATCCGGTGACGCTGAGAGGCTGCGAGCCCTTCTATTCGCCTACTGGGGCTGGTTCTCCCGGCGCCGTCGCGCCTCCCCCGTCGACCCCATTGATGAGGCCGGAGACCGGGGGGCCGTGTTCCTCCAACTTCCCTCCTGGTCCGGGCCTCCCCGCTGCCGGCCACGCTCTTACAACCATGTATGGGCCTCCTCCAGCGTGGTGAAGAAGAAGGACTTTCCCTCCGCCAAGACCTTAAGCCGCGCCGGGAAGAACATCATATAGCGAAGACCACGTTCTCGAAGTTTCCTCTTGACTGCGTCAAACGATCGGCACTCCTGCTGGACCTTGAGCGTGAAGTCAGGGAAAAAACGTATTGTTGCGTCTTCCACACGCAAATCCCCATGTTGTCGTGCCGCCTGTAGGATTGCATCCCTGTCTCTATAGTTAAGTACCCACGCGATGATGGTTCGCGGCGGGACCCCCGGGCGCGGCAGCGGGATTTGCGCCCTGTGCGCTTGCTCTATGACGAAGAACTTAGACAGTCTCTTGGGTTTCAGGGTGTTCAAGATGAGATCTTCCAGGAACAGCTCCATACTGGCCCCTTCCATTTTTTCCGGCACACCTACCACCCTAAGGTTATTTCTTCGGGCCCTCCCTTCCTGGTCCTCCAGCTGCGCCGCCATCTGCCTCTGCTGGTGCGTGAGCTGTTGGACCTGCTGTTGCAACGATTTGGTGGCCCCCTGGAGGTCCGCAATGGCTGCCGCGTTCTGTGTGGCCTTCTCAGACGTTTTGTTCAAATCCACCCTCTGAAGCGTAAACTCAATTGACATTTTGTCTATTTTAGATTCCAATGTAGTGCCAAGGGATTGTATGGCCTGCATAATGGAGGAGAGGGATGGCTCCTGGGGCTCCGCAGATGACTCGTGGTGGGGCAGAGTACCACCGCCCGGGTCCGCCGTATAGTTATCCATGGTGTTGGACTGGGTCGCTGTAGACTTCTTGTTCCGCATGGTTTCGGAGGATATCGGGCGGTCACCCCTGGACCCCCCGCCGGCCGTCCGTCCCCGGCCGGCGTTGGACGGAACAGGAGCCGCCCTCTGCAGTCTAGCGCCCGTCCACTGGCGCTCACCGGCCGCACTCAGGGTCAGACCGCTTCCCACTCACCCCACACAGCCGGGCGCAGCCCCCTCGGGACCCCAGGCCCCACACTATCGTCACCTCGGGCCTTCTCCGCCGCCGTCACTGGCAAACGTGATGTCTCCGGTGCCCCAGTGATCAGGGGGTACGTGCAGGGGTAGTAGGCCTTGTTGTCGCAAAGCAGCTCCTCGTAGCAGACCGAGCCCAGCCTCTCCGTCCCCCACTCCCGCCCGGGGGGGTCATCGATCACCCTACCTCAGTGCAGGGGGGGTGGGAGGGGGCAAATGTCCTCAATACTCTGCGATCCAGGCCACATCGGCGCCGAGCGCCACACCCAGCCGCCTCCCTGCGCTTCCTCTCTCCACACAGGGCTGGCGCTGGACCCGAGTCCGTCGTGAGGACCACCTTCAGGAGTGTTGGCTCCCACGCCCCGGTAGCTAGGGGCTCTCCTTCCACGGCTATATGCCCTGCCGCCTTACAACCAGGTCCCACTGCAGGCCAGGCCCGGCCTCAACACTCCCACCCCCTCGCCAGGGGGAGGGGGGTCGGGGGGGTCAAATGTCCGCACCGCCCCGGGGCCAGGAAAAGACCAAGGGCTCGCCTCTCACCACTATTCAGGGCCCTCGGGCGCCCAGCGTCACCTCCAACCGCCGTCCAGCGTCCCTGTCCCGGCCTTCGCCTCACTCAAGGCCGGTGCGGCAGTTACTGGCCTCCACTACTTAGGCCGCACACAGCCAGCTCTTCGCCGATCCTCGGCTCCCGGCCCCCTGGGGTCAGTTTCGGACCGCGAAGGCACCGACGGGCGTCGGAAGGTGCGGTCTTTCCGAATCTGATTTGGAATGTCGGCTATTTATCGGATCGATGCCGGATTGCAGGGGTCAGTGGGTTTACCACCGGAGCGCCGCAGAACTATGTGGCCATCTTGATCGCCTCCAGGCCACGCCCCCAATTTCTAAGGTTTTTTTAATTGCTAATTTCTAACTATAATGTCCCTGAAACCTATGTTTTTTTCAGTGAATTTCAAAGGTTTTTCAAATGCTACTTTCTAATTATGCCTGCAGAGGTAGGACATGTGACGAAGAAAGAAAAACGCACAGAAAGAAGCAAAAGAAATGCAGTAAGAAGCAGCAGAAGTCCACAAAGACGAAGAAAAGTGCAGGAAGAATCAAGACATGTGCAGGAAGAAGCAACAGAGGAGCAGAAAGAGGTCTTGTTGCAAAATCATCCTGTGCTCACAACTTTTTCAGACGGGTACTGGTGGTAAGTGTCTCTGACTAACCAGGACTAGAGCCAGTGCTATGCTAAAAGTCTCTTAGAATACAGTGAAAACACCTACATACACTGGGGAACACTATGCGTTGGGTTACCCCTGTGATTAGCCTGACCTCCTCTGTTAGGCCCTAGTACATAATAGGGCAGGGGGATTAAAACTAATTCCTAAAACACACTATCGGGCGCGTTTTCACAGTGGTGAAGGGAGGGCTAGGCCCGAGGTGACGTGTGCAAACACGCCCTCTGGCCATTTTAAGTTGGGTGATTAAGTCCCAAGACCTGAGGTGACATGTGTGCAAACACGCCCTTTGGTGCGTTTTAAGTTGGGGGATTAATTTCTCTTCAATCCTGACGGTCCCTGGGGTCCGACTAGCCAACCAGGTACCTCCAGTAAGCGCCACAGAGCTGCGTTGCAGAGAGGTGTAAAAAGGGGCGTGGCCTGGCCCACCTCTCTGCAACGCAGCGCAGTGGCGCTTACTGGAGGTACCTGGTGGGGTTGTTGGCCCCCAGGGACCCTCAGGATTGAAGAGGAATTAATCCCCCAACTTAAAACGCACCACAGCGCGTGTTTGCACACATGTCACCTCAAGCCCGCCCCCTCCCTTCACCACTGTGCAAACGCGCCCTGTGGCGCGTTTTATGTTTGGAGATTAAGTCCCCTTGAATCCTGAGGGTCCCTGGGGTCCAACTAGCCCACAAAGTACCTCCAGTAAGCGCCAGAGAGCTGCGTTGCAGAGAGGTGTAAAAAGGGGCGTGGCCTCTGAACACCTCTCTGCAACGCAGCTCCCTGGCGCATACTGGAGGTACCTGGTGGGCTAGTTGGCGCCCGGGGACCCTCAGTATTCAAGGGGAATTAATTCCCCAACTTACAACACACCAGGCGGCGAATTTGCACAATGCTGCAGGGAGTGGGCGGGACCTCCGGCGCGATGCCGGATTTTTTTTTCCTTTTGATTTTTAGAAGGGGGGGCTGTGTGGCCCCCATTAATTTCCCTTTTTTCTGGTCCTAGGGGCCCCATCCCCCAGGGCCTGACCCCAATTTTTCCTTTTTTTAAAGGAAAAATGTCAAGAGGGGTCACAACGCCTCCCCCATCTCTGAGGCCGATTACTGCCCCGGGGTCCCCATCCCCCGGGGCATGAGATATATATATATATATATATTTTAGAAAGGAGGGGGGCCGCGTGGCCCCCCTCCTGAGGCCTTTCTAGCCCCAGGGACCCCATCCCCCAGGGCTCTGCCTTGTTTTTTAATTTTTTTATTGGGGAGGGGGACTGCGTGTCCCTCACCCCAGGCCAATCCTGGCCCCGAGGACCCCATTCCCCAGGGCCTGGCCTTTCCGTTGGGGACGGTGGTGGGATCCCCAATTCCCCCACGATCCCGCCGGCTCCCCACCTCCTGCGGGAAGCTGCTGACATGCAGCTCCCCGTGTGGAAAAACAATCTGGTTTGGTTTTTGGAAGAGAGAGCAGGGAACCTTCTAAAAACCAAACCAGAGTTTGCTATAACATAGCAAACTGCAGAGTCCCAGGGGTGGCCACCCCAGGACACTGCAGTAGCCGGCCCTGGGGGGTGGTGGTCCCCAGGGCCATCACTTGCTCTAGGAAGGGGGCCTTGGGCCTCCCTCCCAACATTGCCAAAGCCTCAAGGGTGGTGGTCTCCGGGGTTTGGGGGTCCATTACAGACCCCCGCATTTAAATATTAGTGCCCCGGGGAGGTGGCCGTCCCCGGGGGCGTGTGGGGGGGTGAGCCCCCCCCAGGTATATAAAAAAAAAGCCCGGTCCCCAGGGCTGCGGGGGGGCAGTGTGCCCCCTGCTACTTTAATAATGAGAGCCCCCGGAGTGGCGGTCCAGCCCCAAAGTACAGGCACCACCAAACTTTAAAAAAACAAGCCACAGGGGGTTGTGGTCCCCGGGGCTGCGGGGGGGCCGTGTGCCCCGGGCAGTGTGGGGGGGGGATTGGGGGCCCCACAACACTTTTTTACTGACCCCGGGACCTGGCCCACCCGGGGGCTTTAATTTAATGGAGCGCGGCAGCCCACGCTTTGGTTTTTACATTTTCTCGGCCGGATTCACGCACCCAGGGCAAATTTGGATAATTTTCTTTTTTTTTTTTTAAATGCTTTTTTGGTCCCTGGGGGTCCTTGCGGGACTCCCTGAGCATGCCTAGGGGGTCAGGGTGTTTCCACCCCGCCCCCTTTTCTTGTTTTGCACTTTCTTTTTCTCTTTTCTTGTGCCTTGGTTGTACGAGACATAAGACGGCTGCCAACACTTCCTGGTTTGAAGTGTTGACAGCCAATTAGAATGCAGCTCGTGATCGGCAGGGTGCGCGGATCCACCAAGCCTCTATGTATTGAAACTTTTATTTTTTTATTTTTTTATTTTCTAAGCAACTATTGAACGGATTTACACCATTTAAGAAAAAGAGTGCTTTTGAACCAAGCACTACCTTTTTGCCAAATTTGGTGTAATTCCGTTCAGTAGTTCGGGCTGTAGGCGTGTCCAAAATTTCCTATGGAAATTAACATGGAGAAAACAAGTTTTGGGACCCCCCTTTTTTTTTTCGGCCCCCGCTTGCCAAATCACCCCAAAACTTTCAAGATAGGAGCTGACCGGAGCGCCCCACGAGTTTTGAAAATTTCGCGAAGATTTGTCAACCGGCGCCACAGTTATTGGGAAAAGAAAAAATGCTTTTAGAATAGAAACGAGGTCCTAACTATAACTACCTACTGGCGACCGCCAGTATGTAAATGTATGTAAATGTAAATGTATTGGCATTTATATAGCGCACTACTTACCCGTAGGGTCCCAAGGCGCTTCGACCGCTGCGAAACCCTTCCTGGCTTCCCTGAGAGATGGTCCCTTAATGGGTATCTCCAGGGTGAGACCAGGCATCCCCGGCGGTCTGGTGGGGCCGTTAGTGAAGATGAGGCAAGCTAATGCCCAGAGTTGCCGAGTGTGATCGCTGATCAGAGTGGGCACCGAGGCGAGAGAATTATCGAGTCCGCTGACCCTGGTCCAGAAACCTGCCGCGCCGGGAATCGAACCCTGGTCCCGGGCCGTCCTCTGCTCTCGGGTCTGCCGCCTCTAACCAGTGAGCCACACTACTTCACAGTATGTAATATATATATATACATATTACTGCTCCTTTGCACCGTGGTATAAATATATGTTGTTTCTCTTTTACGTATGTTCATGGGATGGTGGGCAGAAGAGCATGTATGGGTGGAGGCAAATGAGAGGTGCACCAGACATATTGCATTTTAGATCTACTATATTGGCAACCTTTTTATCATTTGGGAGGACCCTCGACAAGACCTGCATGATATTTTGACGCACAATGCCCACAATAATTTCAATGTAGCCTTCACTCACAAAATCCAAGCCACTGAGAGACCTCCCTTGACGTCCCATCAAGATAATCAATGGAAAGATAACAACCACCTGTATTGTAAGAGCACCGCAGGGAATCATATCCTTCAGGTTACTAGCCACCACCCACAGAAGCTGAAGTGGAGCATACCCTATGGGGAACTGCTCAGTGCTAAGCGGAATTGCAGTGCCGGGCAGACTTGGAAGAAAGAGGGGCGCATGCTTACCAGATTTAGAGCCAGAGGTTACCCAGAGAAAGCTCTTAAACAGCAATGTGCCAGGCAGCACAAGTGACAAGAAAGACAATACTTTTCAAGAGAGAAAGAGAGGAGCAGGACCTTCATGGAGTCAGACACATTATTACTTACAATAGTAAATCCACTGCAATAAAGAAGATTCTCAATAGGCACTGCCATTTGGTTAAAGTTGACCCCATTATAGGGAAGAAAATGCCCCCCCCCCCATCCCTTGATCATATACCATAAATCTAAATCTCTGCATGACATTCTAATACACATCTACATTGGCACCTGAAGGTAAGGAGAGGTTGGTTACAAGTACAGCAAGATTTTTATAAATGCAGTAGGTTTAGGGTCTGCAAAGGAAGCAGCAACGAAAAAATTTACACATTACCCACGGGCAAGACACGCCGCATTGCACAAGTTACTACTTGTATAACGATATATCTGTAAGAGACATTAGTTAGTGATAGATTCCTTACCTTAGAATATTCCCCAGGCGTCTGTCTGGATCCAGAAAGTTTTCTGCTTAGCACTACCCCTGCGCGCCAGTAGGTGGTGTCATGCAGCTCCGCGTCCGTCACTGGCGTTGTAAGCGCTGGGATGACGTCACAGAGGCTACTTAGGCGTCACCCATACGCGCTGACGTCAGTTCTGTACACGACTTTCCGCGCCTAAACGCAGAGCCATGCAAGCTACTGACCAATGGTGCATAAAACTAGGGCCCTGAAAGGGGATGACCTTAACCCTAGTAATCAGTTCGCAGAACGGAGAGGATGGGTGGGCGGGTAAGGAATCGATCACTAGGGGCGCTAGGTGGCGCACTAGTGAATGGACGCCTTTCTGTGAGGCTCCCACATCCTGGCGAACGTAATCCTTAATTTCTCCTAATTCCGGCGACCTACCGGGCTGAAACTTTTCCCATCTGTGCAGGGGGTCCCCTGGAAGCTCCGGTTCGAGTTTGGGACCGACAGCTTGCCGTGTTCGGCCGGGAGAGGCGATCCCGTCCCCAGAGACCCTGACCAGTGGAGGCGGCTGCGCAGCCGGGCGGCTCGCCTGACAACGCGAGACTGGGGACTCTGCGGAGAAGGCTAGGCCCAAGTGGCGCGAAAACGCCGGCGGAAACCGAAGCGGCGGCGGCAGAAGACGAACTCGGTGACCCCTGCTGGTAGCGGAGATCTGCACCGTGAGAGGGTGTCTGTCTGGCCCTGCTGAGCCTTTTCCCACTAGCGCATTTCTAACCTGCAGCCCCCAGAAACCCTGCAACACCGTGCTTCTTGCCGAGCGCTGCCGGCGCCCCGCCAGTACACAGCAAATATGGCGGCTGCATCCGGAGCGAAGGTAACTCTGTGAACGGAGGGACTTTAGACTTGCTTACTTGCCTTGCACTCAAAGTGCTGAGGGGCGGTGGAGATACGCTAGGCTGCGCGCTGGACCGGAACGCTGGCGGGGGCTGTTGCTGGCTGTGAGGGTCGCACTGAAACTTGGCGCTCAGGTCCCCGGCAAGTGACCAGCTTCATTGCAGTAAGGCGCCCCCCCTACCCTTGTTGATGGCATTGATCTTCAAAGTCTGGGGAGAGGATCACCCATAGTGGGATATATACCATCCTACGACTGGCGCAGAAGTTCTTGGAAGGGCTACATTACCGCTACCCTTTGAGGATACCACCACGAAATTGGCCCGGATTTGCACAAATTACCTGCGGTCTCCATGACTAGGGTGCTACACTGACGATTGGCTGCTGCCCGGACACTAGAATACGCACGCACACCCGTTTGTGGCCTGCCTGGTTAAGGTGTCTGTGACTTTAAATGTGTGGCTGCTTTTGAACAACCCGCTTGAGACCTGGAAGCCCTGCAGCTTCAGTGGGACGACTGTTGCATGGTGCACATTGAGCCTGATGAGCTGTAAGACCGCTGGGGTGTTGACAGGTCTAGACCAGTAAAACTGCCTGCGGCCCCAAAAATCGACAGAAACCTGTTCTGGCCACATGTGCGCAATCTGTGAGGTTTCCTATCCCAGGCGGCGAGTGGTTTCCACGGGATACGGCGACCGAACTGGCCCGCACCCCTGACACTGCGGAGAGATCCTAGCTGCTCGGCCCATTGCGTATAGTGGTACACTGTCCTGACTGGTGGCAAGATGGGGAGGCCAGACGCACGCCAGCCGAAACTCACTTTCGATGCTACCAAAAGAACCACTCATAACAGCAGCAACAGACTGAGGCCAGTGGCTCTGGTGATGGCCAACCGACTACCTCCACAGATGTCCAGGAAATCCTCTGTGAAATGCGCCAAGGATTTGCGACCATAGCGGACAAGGTGGACAGGATGTCCTCTCGTATGGATGCTGTTGTCCATAAATTGGATGTGCATGAGGGGAGGCTAAAGGAAGCGGAGCAGCGGGTCTCGGACATCGAAGACACCTCGACACAGCACACGACGCGGCTTACACGAATGGATGATCTCCTCCGCACTATAGCAGCCAAGAACGAGGATTTGGAGGCGAGAAGCCGGCGCAATAATATACGCTTAGTGGGTATATCAGAATCCACCAATGTGGGGAAAATGGAGGACTATGTGGAAAAACTCCTGCTGGCGGCGGTGGGCCCGGAAGCGTTCTCACCCCATTTCATAGTGGAGAGGGCGCATAGATCCCTTGGCCCTGTGCCCAAACCGGGCATGAAGCCGAGACCTATCATCGCCCGCTTGCTGAACTATCGGGATAGGGATGCTGCCTTGCGTGCGGCTCGGACCTCCAAAACACTCTCCTTTGATGGCAACAATTTCACGATATACCCAGACTTCACGCCTATGGTGCAGGAGGAACGCCGTAAGTTCTTGGATGTCAAGGCTAAACTTTGCAACCTCCAGGTGGATTATGCTCTGCTCTACCCGGCTCGACTACGAGTCACATTTCAAGGGCGTCAGAGGTTCTTCACGAAACCACAACAAGTAGAGGACTTTATCAAGCACTACAGACGTACGGCACATCAGCAGGGGGAAGGAGAGGGTTAGCCTGGCCAGAGACGAGACCATGTGGAGGAAGATGAACAGTGACCTCGCAATTTCTTCTTCTTTCTGAGACTTTCTTGTAATGATCGGACTCCTGTGCGTGAGTACTGACTTATAGGCCACTCTGTGGCACTGTATGTGTTTGCTGATATTTTCTCCTCCTTAAGTTGAGATGGGACTGGGAGATGGCCCGGGGGAAGCTGAATTGAGATACTGCTCGCCGGGTACCCCCTCCTCTCTCCCACTGGCTGGTTGGATCATGCCTGCGGGAGCTAGTGGAGCAAAGGGGGAAATGTGTTGCCACCTGGAATGCTACCTAGAGGGTATTCTCCATACAGTTGTTGTTGGTATAGGGTATGTTCTCACCCTTGGCTGTTGAGGGGGTTGGGGTGGGTTGGGAGGGAAGACGAAACTGGCAAGTTGGGGATGTTTCAGTGGGAGGTTGGGAGGGGGGGGTGTATGACTGTTGGGGTATGTGTTGTTGTGCCTAGAGGCAGTTTTGCGGGAGATATTCATGGCATGAACGCAGATGTTGAGGCTAGTGTGACTGTATGCGTTACTGGGTGGGAGTTGCACCTGTTCCGGACAGGGGAGAGACTTGTACTTGGTACAATACGAGTGGGGGCTGGCGAACTGGCCATGATCTTTTTTCAGGAATACGATGGTGGGCATGGGTGATGATGCCTTGAATAATGTCTCAATATTGTCCTGGAATGTGCGAGGCCTTAATGACCCCAGAAAATGCAGAAATGTACTTTCATATTTGGATAGGCATCATGTGAAGATAGCGTTGCTTCAGGAAACCCCTCTGAACCCCCGGAGCGACCCTAAATTTGCATGTAGATGGGCACTTGTGAGGGAGTTTTCCTCATATTCCACTTATTCGAGAGGTACGGTCATCCTGATCAATAAAGCACTGCCATTCCAAAAGTTGGGAGCGAGGGTGGACATTGAGGGGAGTTATGTGATCCTTTGGGGCAGACTGGGCACTGATGTGATCATAATTGTAAATTGTTATGCGCCCAATATTGACACACCCGGTTTCTTCCTAGCATTGTGGGGTCATGTATTGGAGATCGAAGCCACACACATTATCTGGGGGGGGGGGGGACTTCAACCTGTCACTGATTCCTGGGGCAGATAGGTCAGATGGGAGTGGACAGTACAACACGAAAGCTCGAGACACACTGCACGGTATACTGACTGAGGCAGGGCTAATAAATAGCTGGACGCACACGCACCCTGTGTCTAGAGAAGGCACGCATTTCACGACACACGCACGCTCATGGGCGAGGATTGACTACTGCTTTATCTCGCGAGGCCTGGCTGGGGGTGTCGTTCAGGTGAAACATCTACCTCGTACCTACTCTGACCACTGCCCTGTTTTGGCTGTATTAGTGATGCCTGGATATGCCAGAGTGCGTCCGCCGTGGCGGCTTTTCCCCTCTGCCCTGCTTGACCCTATCTTTAAACATGAACTTGGCGAGGAGATAGAAGCTTTCTTCCCTAGAAATAAGGGGTCAGTCGATAAGGTGGAGACGATTTGGGAAGCCTTTAAGGTGACTGTAAGGGGCGTCACGATTGCTAAGAGTTGCGGCATACTGAGGGACATAGTGCGCACGTTGACTAAACTTGAATTGGAACTTAAAGCTCTAGAGGCGGAGATGGTCAGAAACCCTTGCCCTGACCTGGCGGAGGAATTTAGATCCAAGCTCTCGTCCTTTGAGGAGGAGGCTGCCAGGGAGGTGAAGTTCCGAGGCAAGTAATGGAAGGCTAGGCGATATTGTGAGGGGGACCGGCCGGGAAAGGTGCTCGCGGCGCTCACGAGGCATCAGCGCTATGCTTCCCACATATTGGAAATAGCTGATGGTGAGAGTGGGACCTACCAGGACACTAAAAGGATTCAGGACACCTTCCTGCAGCACTACAAACGGTTATATTCCACGCAGCAAGAGGGCGACGTGGAGTTCGGAAACTTTCTGGATGACATAGCGCTGTGTTGGCTAAGCGACAGCGACAGGGCATTCCTGGGGTGTCCTTTCGAACTAGATGAGATTAGGGAAGCTATCATGTCCCTTAGCAATGGCAAAGCTGCAGGGCTGGACGGCCTTCCAGCCGAATTCTACAAGTGTTACATCGACATCATGGCACCGGTGCTAAAGGAAGTCTTTGAAGAGTCGCTAGAGGTGGGGATACTGCCAGGCTCAATGAGGGAAGTAGCGATCACCTCGCTTCTGAAACCGGGGAAGAACCCATTGGATACGGATGCCTATAGACCCCTTTTGCTGCTGAACTGCGACGCGAAAATACTTGCTAAAGTGTTGGCGACTAGGCTGTCCCTACTCATGACTACCTTGGTGCTACCAGACCAGTCTGGCTTTGTGCCGGGGCGAGCCACATCGCATAACCTTCGCACACTGTTCTCCCTTATACCCACCATTGCACCTGAGCTGCCTGCCGCTGCTGTGTTTTTGGACGCCACCAAAGCGTTCGATTCAGTGGAGTGGGGCTATCTCATGGCTATTTTGGTTAGAATGGGATTCCCTCGGATATTCATCTCATGGGTGAAACTGCTCTACACTTCCCCAGTCGCCAGAGTCATCATAAATGGTGTGCTTTCTACACAAATGCCGATCACAAGAGGGACCAGGCAGGGCTGCCCTCTGTCGCCCCTGCTTTTCGCATTGGCAATTGAGCCATTGGCATGCAGGGTCCGGCAACTACATAAGGCCAGCGCCTTTAACTGTAACCAAAGGCAGATAGGAATTTCCCTATATGCGGATGACGTTACACTGTATGTGCGGCACCCACAGCAAAACCTTAACCCACTTCTAAGAGAATTTATAGTATTTGGCGGCATTTCCGGAGTGCACATTAATTGGAAGAAGTCGCAATTCTTTCCCCTCACAGCCACGGTAGACCAATTCCCATTGGACTACCCCCTAGAGTGGTGTAGTTCGGAACTTAGATACCTGGGCATTGAGATATCGCTCAATAAGGAGGACACTATCCGGCTGAACTACGGAGTGGCTATTTCACAATTGGCAGACAATGTGACTCGCTGGTTGGCCCTCCCGCTTTCGATGGCAGGTAGAGCCTCCCTGATCAAGATGGTCATCCTTCCACGTTTCCTGTACCTTTTCCAGAACATCCCCTACTACCCGGGGGCCTATTTCTTTAAGAGACTACGAACTGAGCTACTTCGCCTCTTTTGGGGAGGTAAACAACCGCGACTTAGTTGGGCTGTTTTGACACACCCGTACGGCAAGGGCGGATTCGAATGTGCCGGATCTTGAAGTGTACTATCTCAGTGCCCAGGCGCAGTACGCCTATCACTGGGTCAGACCCGCTCCCTTTATGCCGCAGATTGCTGCCGAAGATTGGATAGCGCATCCGCTTCCGCTCAAAGGCATGCTTATGGGAGTGGTTAGTGATGTTGAGACGCCTGCCACCACAGTTACCTGCACTATCGACTCCTGGAGGAGAGTGTCTAAACTGCTTGGAGCTCCCATGCTTTATTCACCTGCAATGCCCCTTGCGTACCACCCGAGGCTATCACTGTTACTGGAAAATGGGTTTCGGTCCATGTGTAAGCGCGTCCACCTTAGTACATGGGGTGATTTGTTCCAGGACGGGATATTCCGTACCAAAGATCAGATATTTCAGACTGGTCCCCCGACACCGATGGAGGTGTTTTACTATATTAGACTTTGTCAGGGTATGCGTGACATACTCCCCAGCTTCCCAGATGAACCGGGGACAGTTTTGCCTTTGCATGTGTTGTTGGTGTCGGATGGGAGACACTTGGTGTCAAAACTGTATACTAACATCCGCGCACAGCGTCCGTTGGCTGTGTCCAAGGCGCGGGATGACTGGAGTTCTGAACTAGATACCGAACTCACTGACGAGCAGTGCACGTATTGCTGCTCGGTCACGGCTAACATTTCGCCCAGCTGTCGATTGAAAATCATTCACTACAAGTTTATACAGAGATATTATTACACGCCAGTCCGGAAGCTGCGATTTCACCTCTCAGAAGACGATAGGTGCGCGCGGTGCCGCATGGAAGGCGCGGGCTTCCTTCATTTGGCCTGGGAGTGTGGAGCGATACAGGAATATTGGGCGCAGGTACATGCTGCGCTCCAAGTCATGATTGCAGGCCCTATCCCACTGGACCCGGTGATGATGTTGTTGGGGTATACCAAAAACATACCCAAGTCGGACCGACGGTTTGTGGATCTTGCACTGCTCCTCGCTAAAAGGAGGATAGCTTGCAGGTGGGGGAGAGGCAGGGCACCGAAGTTTAAAGAATGGCTGGACGACCTCACATACTGCCAAGACCAACATGGCATCTATGCAGACTTGCTGCCCGTCTGCTGTAGACCCAGAGATTTCTGGTCCCCTTTGCAGCTCTACTGGTTGTCCCAGGCGACTCACAGTGATGCGTCTGGGGATGAGGGTCCGCTAGCTGGTCCCTGACCGAATGGATGTTGTCTGATACATGTACACTACTGCACATCGTCTAATTGGTGGTAACAGAGTTCCCCTGCTTGGGCGGGGGCGGGATGCTTAAAGCCAACATGGGGCTGAGGGCTTTGGGACACTTGCGGGTCGTGTACTGCCATATACAGAGCACACGTTGTTGGTCCCTCTAATATCCTACAACAGCAGACTAGTAGGGGGTTATACATACGCAATGGGTCCCGCGACTGGACACAGGTAGGGG
This sequence comes from Lissotriton vulgaris, assembly GCF_964263255.1. Lineage (NCBI taxonomy): Eukaryota > Metazoa > Chordata > Amphibia > Caudata > Salamandridae > Lissotriton > Lissotriton vulgaris. The sequence goes on from NC_141689.1 coordinate 340,050,562, forward strand.
TGGCCTTTGAATGGTTGGGCTCTGGGTTCTGCCTTTTGACAGTCATCGCCCATAGTACCTACACACTGAACGCTCACTCGGGTGGGGCGAGAGTCCGCCCTAGATGCCACACACACGACACACTAGTATACACAGGGACATTGACGAACGCTTGGCATGGATTGAGACAGCCGTGCACCGTGGGTAGGGTGACACCTCCCCTTAATGATATGCACTACTTGTTTCTGCGAGGATACAGTCAGCTCCCTACTTCTTACAACCCTGAGTATATAAGGGTTGTGCCCTGACACTGATGCCCTCACACTGCTGACTACTAGGGGACGTGTTGAGGTTCAGCCGGGATGTGATAAACCAGCCCACGTGAAATGTACGATTTTCAATTGTCTGTACCATAGATATCATGCTATATTGGATTGTTGATGCTGTTAATGTCATGTATCTCTGTTGACCGCAACAAATAAAGGTTTAAAAAAAAGGAATCGATCACTAATAACTCTTACAGATACATCGTTACACAAGTAGTAACTTGTGCATCTGAAAGAGACACGTTAGTGATAGATTCCTTACCTTAGAATAGATACCCCAGCAATACCAACCCCGGTGGTGGGTCTGCGAACAAGATTACACCAAAAAGTCACAGAGCCCAGAACAGCCAAAGAAGCTGTCTCTCCGTTTGTGCACAGTCCGACCTTTTTTGGTGCCCATGTAGCAAACAAAAAGCTGATCATCCACCCGGAACTGCTGTGTACGCTGCAGATAGAATGCTAGTGCACGTTTTGGGTGCAGACGGTGGAGCCTCTCCTCTTCCCTTGAATGATGCAGAGGTGGAAAGAAGGTAGGCAAAGTGATGGTCTCCCCGATGCCTCCTCAACCTTAGGCAGAAAAGAAGGGCGGGTCCTTAAAACCACCTTGTCCGGATGAACAGAAAGGAAAGGTTTGGAAGAAAGGGCCTGTAGTTCACTCACTCTTCTTCAGCACTCTGGGCAGAAGTGGTATAGGCGGAAAGGCGTACGACAGACCGCAACTCCACTCGCGCCAAAAAGCGTCTCCGAGCAAGTGCTGCCTTAGAAATTCCAACGCGCAGAACTGAAGACATTGCACGTTCTCTTCTGTGGCGAATAGATCTAACCAAGGCTCTTCTCATCGCAGAAAGAGACCTTGCGCCACGTCCGAGTTCAGACTCCGCTCGTGATCCACCATGCACCGGCGGCTGAGTTTGCCCGCCATGGCGTTCAGAGAACTTGCCAGGTGTTGAACCACCAAGGTAATGCCCTGATGTTCCAGCCATAGTGTCCACGACCCCACCCTGCCCAGTTTGTTGCAATTCCACATGGCGGTGTTGTTGTCCGTGAACACCTGCACTACACTTCCCCAGACAGAGGGAACGAATGCCTTCAGTGCAAGCCGGATCGCCCACAGCTCCAGAAGTTTGATATGGAGCTGGGACTCTGCCGGAGGCCAGGGGCCTCTGATCTCCACCTCTTCCATGTGGCCTCCCCATCCCGGGAGGGACGCATCCATCACCACTGTGTACGCCAGTTGGTGAAGGGAGAGGGATCTGCCACCGACCCAATCACGATTCGTGAGCCACCACTGCAACTGTTGCGCAGCGCCCTCCGAGATCTGGACACTGTGAGAAGTTGGCCTGGTATATGATGTTCACTATTCTAGTGAACACCTTGCACCAGTCCAAACAACCCTTATGGTGATGGTTGTAAGTCAACCTTATAGACCAGCTATCCTAGTGGTAGCGTGGACAGAACAGTCTTAGGCTAAAAGACTCTTGAGGGCGTGTAAAGCCAGCTGTTTTACCATATGTAACCCCTTGAATATCAAATGAAAGGACACCATACAGGATATATATAAAATATATATGTATTTATTTACTAACACACTCCTCTGAACTCTTTATGAGATCAGAGGCCAAAGCACATAACAAGTTATTTAGTCAGAATACGTCCCGAGAAGGGGAAAGGCCTAGGGCCTAGGGAATTGCTGGGGCTACACTATCTGAACCTTAGTTTAGAAGTAGGAGGCCCACAGGCAGCGCGTGCAGAGTCTTTACCCACATGCGAGCGTCAATGTAAAGTCAATAGGAACTTAGAAGTTAGATAAAGAAGGGTTTAGGACACTTCCGGTTTAGCTAGAAGGAACCAACTAAAAACCTAGACACTTCGATAGTCAATACCCTTGGGAGCACCGAAGTACTCGCATTACCTCACCCACAGGAAGTGGGTGCATAGGTGTGAAGCTGTATCGGGTTTCGCCGTTGAAGTCTATGGAGCCTGTGAAGAAAGATGCTGCAGACGACCAGGAGGAAGATGTCCGGGTGGATCCAAGGGTGAATCGAGGATGAAGAAGACCTGAAAGCAGAGGGGACAGAGTCTGGGTCACTAGCCAGTGACCGGGTGGAACCAGGATGGAACCAGACGACGTCGAGGAGCAATCATGTGCTGTCTTGAAGCTTCTCTTCAGCCACGCGGACCGGGAGGCATCGAGGACAACCAGGTGCTGGAGGCGAGCTGCCCCACGAAGGTTCTCGCAGATGGAGGGGGTCGACTGCCGGTTTGGGGTCAACAAGCCTTGGCAAAGGCAACCCACGCAGGATTCAAAGAAGGCTTCTGGTGCAGACCAGCAAGATCTGAGGTGCCTCACCTTTGCAGGGAGGCATGGGCCAGTCTGGAGCAACCAGACCAGTGAGTTGGTTCAAAAGGATTGTCGCCACAGAGGCTACTAGCCAACGGACCAGCAACCGGACAACGCGTCGAGCAGAACACAAGCAGAAGGGCCCCACGCAGAACTCGTGGAGTGTGGAGGGCTGATCTTCGGTGCAGGTGGAGCTTGGATTCGGAGCTTCTCAATCCCCAGTGCACAGCTTCGAGGATACCTCAGGAGCTGCACAGTTAGCAAGTTGCAGGCTTTTCAAGATGTCTGGTCCCACGTGTCTCGTCGCCTCCACGGATCTCAGCTATGCTGCAGACGTGAAGAGAGGGTCAGAGAGGTCTGGAAGTCTTGGTCTTGTCAGGCTCTGTGCTCGGGTTCCGGCGGGAACGTCGACAAAGTGATCTGCTGGATGGTGCCTGGTTGCCCAGGGTGGTCACTCCTTGGCCACAAGGGAGATTCTTCAGTCTTCAGCTTCAGCAGAATGTCTAAGGTCCAGAGTTTCATGTCAAGTTTCAGTTCAGGATCAAATCTAAAGTCCTAGGACACAGCTCCTACCTTTATACAGCTAAAAGGGGCTGGTTTAGTTCCTAGGTCTTCCTATGGGTGGGACCAGGAAGGGGGGGTGGTTACAGCCCCTTTCCTTTGTCCAGTTTCGCGCTGGGGCTGGAGTGCCCCAGCAACCGGTTTGAACTGGGGTATGCATTGAGCACCTAGTGTGCCCTAGGCAGTGTCTCAATATCTTCAGCCCTCCCTGTCCCAATACACAAAGTCCTGTCTGGGGTGGTGCTCGCATCGCTACAGGCAGGAAACCTATTGTCCAAACCTCCATGACTGGAAGGACTCCCAGCAGCTGGAGGTCAGACTTGTGTCTGTGGCAGCAGCGTCCATTTTTTTACGCTGGGGCTCTGGTTAACTTTAACCGGGATAGTCAGCAACAACATGTCTTCTCCCTCTAGAAGGGTGGAATGCTACCCCTGTCGCCAGAATTGGCGAGGGGGTAGTATGCCAAAGCGTATGACACCTTACACGACATGTTTAGATAAAGCCAAACCAAAGTTAGCATTTAACCGCGAGGTTCATAATGCACTTAAGAGTATATGGTATGGCAATATCATAGAACAGCTATAAGGACATGGTTTCGAGAGCTGCCGACAGGCTCAGCTCATGCTAGAGCACCATCTCACACATAAACAAGCACTCTGCCTCCAGGATTGTTAAGGCCTGCCATAGGAGTGACTTATAGGTTACCGTGTGTCTAAATAAAAGGTTAGATATAGGAATACTATACCTAAGCAAGGGGTGATTACACAACCTTGCCCCAGCTGAGTGATCAGCCAGTTGTGTCAGTTTGAGTGGCCAGCCAGGGGTGGCATAATACATGCTGCAGCCCCTGGTAGGCCTTGGTTACACCTATGCCCTGAGTACCTAGGGTACACTTCTACAGGGGCTGATAAGGTGAACCAATTCCCAATTGTGGTTGTACCTAGAGAACATGGTGTGAATTTAGAGAGAGTGCATCTGGGCTGTGGGTCTGATTAGCAGGCCCACAGCCACATCTAAGTCAAAAACCAGTAAAGCAAAGCAAAAAGGGGGGGTGACCATAGGAAGCAGACCCTACTCTCCTACAGACATGATCGGACAGGTTGCCCTGATGCTGTGCCCATTGGAACTTCAGGTCCCAGTGCAGAGCCAGCATAAACCATCTGGCATGTGTTACCAGCAGGATGCAGGAGGCCAACAGGCCCAGAAGCCGGAGGGTCATCCTGACTGAAACCCGGGATAGAGGCTGAAAGAGCGGAATCATAGCGTGAATATCCCGGACTCGCTGCTCGGGAGAACAAACCCGAGACAGCGTTGAATCCAGAACCCCTCCGATGAAAGGGAGCTTCTGAGAGGGACTCAAATGCGATGCACGTTGATGGAGAGCCCCAGCAAATGCAGGAGGTCGGCCGTAGTCTGGAGGTGGGTGACAACTGCCTGGGGCGAACCCGCCTTCAACAGCCAGTCGTCGAGGTAGGGGAAGACTGACACCCCAGACCTGCGAAGATGAGCTGCGACCACCGCCATCACTTTCGTGAACATCCGAGGGGTGCTGGTAAGGCCGAAGGGGTGCACGGCAAACTAAAAATGCTCCTGGCCCACCATGAACCCCGGGTAACGCCGATGGGCCGGCAGGACGGGGATATGAAAATATGCGTCCTGCAAGTCCAACACTACCATACAGACTCGAGGGTCCAGAGCAGCCAGGACCTGAGCCAGTGTCAGCATCTTGAACTTCTCCTTCCGGAGGAAGCGATTGACGTCCCGGAGGTCCAAGATGGGGCGCAGGCCCTTGTCCTTCTTGGGGACCAGAAAGTAGTGGGAATAACAACCACTCCCTACTTCCTGATCGGGAAAGTACTCAATGGCCCCCTTGGCCAAGAGGGCCGTGACTTCCTGACAGAGAAGAGCCAAATGATCCCCCGACATGCGGTGGTACCGAGATGGCATGGCTGGAGGGGAGGACAGAAAGGGGAGCGAGTAACCTTGGCAGATTATCTACAGCACCCACTTGTCCGATGTAATTTCACGCCAGTGGCAGAGGTGGGGACGAACCCTGCCTTCTATCGGCTTGGGGTGCTCCCTGAAGCTCAGATTAGGAAGGCTTAGAGGTGGAAGTAGCGGGGGTGGAGGTGGACTGTCCCGCCCGCTGGTTACCAGACCCGCCCCTGTGGAAGCCACGTCCGCAGCCACGTTGAGGCTGGTTCTGCACAGGCTTTGTGGAGAAGCGTGCCTGGGCGCTCTTACCCTGCCATGAAAGGAACAAAACCCAGGCATAGCAGAGCTCTTAGTAGAAAGACCCAAAGACTTGGCCATGGCCCGCGAGTCTTTAAAGCACTCGAGGGCATTGTCAGCCTTGTCGCCAAAGAGTTGGGAGCCATCAAGGGGCATGTCCATGAGCGAGAACACGGTAGACCGCAACCAGGCATGACGCCGCAACGCCACAGTCGTGGAAATTGCCTTGCCCAAGGAATCAGCCATGTCCAGACCACACCTGAAGGCAAACTTCACCGCATCCTTTCCCTCCGCTATCGCTTGGGGAAGGACAACCTGGAGCACCCCAGAACACTGAGGCAGGACCTCAGCTACAGAATCCCACACTGCGTGGGAGTAACGGCCCAATAAGCAGGCGGTATTCACTGACCGCAACCCCAAGCTAGCCGAGGAGAACAACCTCTTGCCCTATTGGTCCAGCTTCTTAGAGTCCTTATCCGGTGGAGCCGTGGGAAAAGCACTCTGTGACGTTGAGGCCAGAATGACCAGGTTCTCAGGCGTGGGGTAAGTGGTCAAGAAGGCAGGATCACCAGGCGCCGGACGATGACGCCTAGCAACGTTCTTATCCACCGGTGCCCCCGAAGGCCGGCCGCAACCAAGTACCCAAGAGGACTTCGGTAAGGGCCTCATTAAAGGGGAGCAGCGGTTCCGACGACATAGACGCCGTCTCGATCACCTCCGTAAGAAGGTTTGTCTTAAGGGCCACTGTAGGGAGGTCGAGATGGAGAGCCTCCGCAGCCCCATAGTGTAGGAAGCACCTTCATCCATAGTAGCTGGAGGGGAGGAAAACCCTGGGTCAGAAGACACATCAAGTTCACTCGCATCTTGAAGGTCATCCATCCAATCCTGCTCGGAGTCACACAGCCGCGCAAGGGGGTCCTCGGAGCTGTCCCAGTCCTCATCCGGCTCCGGAGTAGAAGGAGCCGGCCGGGACAGCAGGGCCGGAGACAGGGAGGGGGAAAGCAGGGCCGGGTACGGCACCAGAAACGCCGAACTGGAGCCGCATCCCAATGCGGATCCCAGGTCAGAACGAACTGGTGCGAGAACCGGGGCAGGGATGGGATAAACGGCACCAAGTGCAGCACCTGTGTCGGAGCCAGAAGCGACGCTGGGTGCCGGAGCCAAGGGCAGCCAGTGGCGCTGCACCTTGTGGCGCCAGGGGCAGAGCCGAGGGCGCTGGATCCAGTGGCTCCGGGGATGGCGCCAGAGGCGGTGCCGCCGGGCCAACAGGATCTGGACATGGGACCACGGGGCCCGCAGGCGGGAGCCCAAGGCTTAAACCTGCGGTTCATTGCAGCAAGAAACTTGCATTTATTCGGGAGTCGCCGATGGACCCGGGGATAGCGGGTAGGCCGAGGGACTCCCAGGCTCCGGTGGAGCCGCAGGGGCGGAGCCCCTGTCCCCCTTGTCCGCCTCCGAGGAGCGACGGGGGGACGTCGGAGAGCGAACACACTTCTTTAACTTCTTATGGCGTCGCTTAGCAGAATCTGAAGGTGAAGACTTGGAGCCCAAGGAGCGACGGCTTCGGTCCCGCGAATGGCCCCTAGACCCGGAGCAGTGGTGAGAGGAGTGCCGGCCCTCCAGCAACTTCCAGCACCGCTCCGGCAAGGCCTTCGGGCCATGGCACGGCAGTCCCGCCAGTCATGGTCGGTCTCTTGGCAGTAGAGGCAGACATCATGGGGGTCCACAACCGACATACTAGGGCGGCACGACCCACAAGACTTAAAGCCGGGCATCCCTACGTGCACCAGAAGACAAGGGAAGGAGACAAAAAGTCTCCAAAAAAGTGGTAAAAAAATGACCGAGGTTCGTGCTCAATCCAGATCTGCTCTTACGGCGCTGTAAAAGAACTGATTTCAGTGAGCATGGGTGGCGCTTAAGTAGCCCCCATGACGTCATCCCGGCTCTGTGACGGACGCGGAGCCACACGATGCCACCTGCTGGCGCGCATTGGTACTGCTAAGCAGAAAACTTTCCGGATCCAGACTAACACCTGGGGAATATTCTAAGGTAGGGAATCTATCTCTAACGTGTCTCTTTCAGACAATAAGTTCATCACATGTGGTGGTAATTATTGTGTTTATGTTATACAATGCCCATGTGGTTACGTGTGTGTCAACAAAAAAGGGGGGAGAAGGAGGTTAAACCAGACCAGGTCGGCCTCCGGTCAGTATATGCAATACAGGAACCCTATGTGAAGGGTCCAGAGACCTGGTAGGTATTGTGTGGTTACTGCTTACTAAGTCAGTGTGTACCAAAAATATGTAAGAAAGAAAAATTTCTTTCTAGAGTCCCCTCACTCACCGGGGTTGCCCCACGGTGACATGCTTCATCATTGGGGCCATCCCAGTTCTCTACGAAAAGGGGCGTGCTGCGACAAGGCGACTACGCTGGAGCACTGGTTTTGTGAGATGACTATGTGTGGTGATGGTGGAGTGGGTGTGGAATTAAAAATACCGTGCTAGTGGGCCTCAACAAATTATTTTGCTCCTAGTGTGGTATAAAAATTAAAAAGGGGTAACACTGTATTATAACTTTTACTGAGCTAGATCAGTGTTAAGGTCAACATGTTTCAAGCTCCCCCAAGCTTTTCTTCAGGACCATACAGGGTCCAGCCCTGTATTGCCACTCCTGTTTTCAAATGAAAAAAGTGTTGCTAAAAACTACTTCTTAATATTAAACGCTGTTGTTAATAAAACATGCGTGTTGTTGTACATACGGTTTGTATTCTACTTGGAATTATAAAAGAGTGTTTGATTACACCCCATGGTCTTAGGCAAGGGCAGGAACGCCTCGTGTAAACATTGTTCCTATCGGCAAACCCGCTCGGTACTACCTGATGCTTCCTCACCCGACCGCATACGTGTGTGTCGGCAGAATAATCTGCACTTTGCAAAAGAGAGTTTTGGAGCAGTAAAGAGCTATGAAAATCTTGATGTGAGCTACCTGGTGGCCAGACACTGTGCCAGGGAACATAGCCAAAATGCTGATGTGATGTTATTTTTTGGAATTGATGACCAAGTTACTTACCTTAATACATCTATAAGAGACATAGATTAGTTATGGATTGCTCACCTTAGAATTACCCCCAGGCACCAGAATGGATCAGCAGAATTTTTTCCACAGCAGTATTTAGCGAGTGCTGCCTTGGAAATCACAACGCGCAGAACTGTTGACATTATGCATTCTCTTCGGTGGCGAATACATCTAACCAAGGCTCTCCCCACTGCTGAAAGACCTTGCACCACCTCCGAGTGAAGACACCATTTGTGATCCATCATGCACCTGCGGCTGAGTTCGTCCGCCCTGGCGTTCAGAGAACCTGTCAGGTGTTGAACCACCAGAGATATGCCATGATGTTCCAGCCATGTCCAAGGGTGGAGAGCCTCTGGACATAAGATCCACGACCCCACCCCACCCTGTTTGTTGCAGTACTACATGGTGGTTGTGTTGTCCGTGAACACTGCACTACTCTTCCCCGGACAGAGGGAAGGAGTGCCTTTAGTGCAAGACAAATCGCCCAAAGCTCCAGAAGGTTGATATGGAGCCCGGACTCCGCTGAAAACCAGAGGCCTCTGAGCTTCGCCTCTCCCATGTGGGCGCCCCACCCCAGCAGTGATGAATCTGTCACCACTGTGAACTCTGGTTGGGGAAGGGACAGGGATCTGCTGTTGACCCAATCCTGGTTCGTTAGCCACCACTGCAGTTGGCTTGCACTGCCCTCTGAGATCTGAACGCAATGGCAAAGATTCCCCTGATGCTGTGCCCACTGGAACTTCAGGTCCCACTGCAGAGCCCGCATATGCCACCTTGTATTAGACAACAGGACTAAAACCCAGAAACCACGTTGAGATTTGGGAAAGTACCTGAAAAAGAACAACAATATCTCAACTGGTATCATTTAGACAGTACAGTTAAACACGTATGTAAAATACATTACACGAAAGAAAAAGGAGACTGTTTCTTTTTTTTTATGTACACATTGCATCATATAAATAAGGACAAATTTGAAAAAGAAGAGGTACAGTTGTGACAGCACTGTAGGCAAAAAATTGCATGAACAACCCGAATTGGATTTGGTGCTCGGTTGTGTACGTGACACAAATGTGGCGACGCAAGTGACAATGTGTTATCAGCAAAAAACGGCGCAAGGTGCAAACGTGAACAAGTATGTACAGTGAATCTGGTGGTTCAAGGCAATGACTTACAAGGTTTTTGGAAAATTTATAACAATTTCTGTTGAACCACGAAGGGAGTGCGCCATCAGTTGCGCTGACAGGTCGATGACGTTTCAATCCTACTACTTAGGATCATCTTCAGGACCGGGTTGAGAATTTGGACGGTGCTGGATGGACACGGTCCCGTGTCCTCTGCAGAGGTGGTGAGCTGTGCAGAAAAGTCTCGGTTCACAGAAACCTGGGTGTAGATTCAATTAGCGAAGTGTAAGCGTGTCCGTGGAGACATCGGCAGTATGGAAGGCTCCTTTCTATCCCACACTCAAGGTTGTGGGAGCGTGACCTAGGGTGCTGGAGTGAATCCCGCGAGGGGGCAGGCTGGGTGATCAACCGTCTACCTCTACGTTCGTGTGCGGTGTGTCGGACGAAAGGAGCCTTCCGTATCGCTGATGTCGTGTAATGTATTTTACATACGTGTCTAAGGTTCCTGTCTAAATGATACCAGTTGAGATATTGTTCTTTTTCACATATGCCACCTGGCATAGTCCACCAGCAGGATGCAGGAGGCCATGAGGCCCAGTAGCCTCAGGGCCATTCTGACCGAAACCCAGGATAGGGGCTGAAAGATGGGAATCATAGCCCGAATATCCCAGACTCGCTGCTAGGGAGGATAAGCCTGAAACTGTGCTGTGTCCAAAACCGCTCCTATGAAAAGGAGCTTCTGAGAGGGAATCAGGTGTGACTTCGGCACATTGATGGCGAACTCTAGCAAATGCAGGTCGGCCGTAGTCTGGAGATGGGAGACGACAGCCTGGGGCGAGCCCGCCTTCAACAGCCAGTCATCCAGATAGGGAAAGACTGGAACCCCTGATCTGCGCAGATAAGCTGCGACCACCGCCATCACTTTCGTGAACACCTGAGGGGCACTGGTAAGGCCGAAGGGGAGCTGTAGGTAACGCCGATTGGCAAGAAGGGCTGGGATGTAAAAATAAGCATCCAGGAAGTCCAATGCTACATCCAGTCTCCAGGGACGAGGGCAGACATGAACTGAGCCAGTATCAACATTTTGAACTTCTCCTTCCACAGGAAATGAAATGAAATGAAATGAAATTAGATTTCTTAAGCGCATGGCTGCCCAAGAGCGTCCCAGCGCTGATACACACAGCTAGCTTCCAAGATCCTCGGAGACGGAACTCATATGTCTCGTGGGAAAAGGTAGGTCTTTAAAGATTTCCGAAACTTCTGGAGACAGGGTTCCAGACGGAGAGCAGCAGGAAGATCATTCCAGATCTTGGCTACGTTCACAGAGAACCTCCTGCCTCCTGAGCGAGTTCTCTTTACTCTGGGGATGGTTAATAAATTGCTCCCGTCAGAGCGGAGGGAACGCGAGGACTTGTAGGGGGATATCAGGTCCCTGAGGATAGGGGGGCCAATTCCCTGGAATCGGTTGATGTTACTGAGATCCAAGATAGGATGAAGGGCCTTGTCCTTCGTGGGCACCAGAATGTAGTGGGAATAACAACCACTGTGAGAAGTTGGCCTGATATATGATGCTCACTAGTTCTAGTGATCACCTTGTATCAGTCCAAACAACCCTTATGGTGATTGGTTGTAAGTCAACCTTATAGACCAGCTATCCTAATGGTAGCATGGACAAAGCAGTCTTAGGCTAAACTCTTTTGGCATGTGAAGCCAGCTGTTTTACCACATATAACCCCTTGAATACCAAATGAAAGGACACCACACAGGTAGTTATGAAAATAAACAAGATATTAACTAACATACACCTCTGAACGCTTTATGAGATCAGAGGGCTAAGCACATAACAAGACTCTTAAGAAAAATACGTTTAAGTTGCACAAGTTACAATGGTGCCTTAGGGGCACATCAAACCATATACTAAGTAAGTGGGTTGAGAAAGTCGATAGAAGTAATGGAGCTGTCCAGAGGCTGTAGGATCGCTGGGACTACACTACCCTAACCTTAGGTAAGTAATAGAAGGCCCACGGGACGCGTGTGCAGAGTGTGAACTCACACGCGAGATGCGTAACAAAGTCAATGGACAGTAAAGTTTACGAAAAAGGTGATTACGGACAGTTCTGACTAGTTAGGACTAAAACGACTGTGAAACTGGACACTAGGAGAGTAAATCTACCCTTGAGCACCGAAATGCTCTTGTTACCTCACCCACGGGCTGCGGGTGCATAGGTGTGAAAGTGCGTCGGGTTTCTGCGTTGAAGTCAATGGAGCCTTGAAGAAAGATGCTGCAGGCGACCAGGAGGAAGCTGTCCGGAGTGATCCAAGGGTGGATCAAGGAAGATGAAGACCTGAAAGCAGAGGGGACAATGTTCACAGTCACTAGCCAGTGACTGGTGTGGAACCAGGAAGGAACCAGATGCTGTCGTCGCGATCAGGTGTAGAGTGGACGCTTGACTCTGCAGCAACGTGGACCAGGAGGTGTCTTCGACGACCAGGATGGAGGCACGAGCTGTCCCACGCAGGCTCTCGCTGTCGGCGGTGTTGGTTCCGGATTCGACATCAACAGGCCTTGGCAAAGGCAACCCACACAGTGGATGGAAAAGGCGTCTGGTGCGGACCAGGAGGGTCCGGGGTGCTTCTCCTTTGCAGGGAAGCAAGGGCCAGTCTGGAGCAACCAGACCAGCGGTGTAGATTTCAAGGATCGTCGTCTAGGAGGCCACAAGCCAGCAGGCAAGTGACCAGACCACGCGTCGAGCAGCAATCAAGCAAAAGGGCCCCACACAGATCTCGTGGATGCTGGAGGGCTGATCTTCTGTGCAGGAGCTGCTCGGGGCTGGGGCTTCTCAATCCCCAAAGCACTTTCGTCGAGGATGCCTCTGAAGTCGTGCTGGAAGCGAAGTGCAGTTTCTCCAAGATGGCCGGTCCCACGTGTCTCGTCGCACCCACGGATCTCAGCTGTGCTGCAGATGTAGGTAAAGGTCGGAGAGGTCTGGAAGTCCGGGTCTCGTCGGGCTCTGAAGTCTGGATCCATTCGGGAAGACGACAAAGTGAACCGCTGGAACGCTTGATGGTGCCTGCTTGGTCAGGGTGGTCACTCCTTGGCCACAAGGGAGATTTCTTCAGGCTTCTGTGGTGCAGAACGTCGAAGTCCAGAGTTTCTTCTTGTAGAGTTTCAAATCAGGATTAATCTAATTTGGAATGGGACCAGCTCCTACCTTTATTCTCCTAAAGGGGGCTGTACTAGGACTAGGTCCCTCCTATGGGTGGGACCAGGAAGGGGGTGGTTACACCCCCTATCCTTTGTCCGGTTTCGCACCAGAGCTGGGGCTGGAGTGCCCCAGCAACTGGTTTGAACCGGTGTATGCACAGGGCACTTTGTGTGCCCCAGGCATGTCTCATTCCTTTCAGGCCTGTCCTACCTAATACACAAAATCCTGTCTGGGGTGGTGCTAGCACCTCCCAAGGCAGGAAACCCTTTGTCCAGGCCTCCCTCGCTGGAAGTTACAAAGAGGAGGGTTGAACCCATGCAGTCACGGGGACCTGGGCGCTATATGGTACAAATAATATAAGGGGGTCCCCGCAAGGAAGGTGTTTTGTAGCCTACATACATCAGGGATATTTAGAATGAATAAATTGTACAAGGAATTTACAGGTATTGTAATTTATTAAACAACACCACATAGTTGCCAGGCAATATACAACCACATAAAATTTGAGCCCCAAAAGAAGGGGGGAAAAGGGGAGGAAAGGAAGGGTAGTGCTCGGGGGAGTGTCAGGTCAAAGAAGGTAAACACAGTTCCAAAAGGAATAGATGAATTACAATATTGCGATCAACGTTATGACAATTGTGATGCAAAAGCCTAGATTCCAGGCATACATTGAAACTTATTAAATAAATGACATTCAACGGTCACATACAATATTCTGAAATATCGGGGGCATGTACCCCATGAATTGCCCCACCACCCCTCCCACCCCTTGTAGATGTCCTGATGAAGACCCCGAGAAAGGACTCAACATAGCCTGTAGATAGGGATCGAAACGTCGACGGTTGTTTCTTTCCTTGGATTTCCGGCACATGCCCCCGATATTTCAGAATATTGTATGTGACCGTTGAATGTCATTTATTGAATAAGTTTAAATGTATGCCTGGAATCTAGGCTTTTGTATCACAATTGTCATAACGTTGATCGCAATATTGTAATTCATCTATTCCTTTTGGAACTGTGTTTACCTTTTATTTGACCAGACACTCCCCGGAGCACTACCCTTCCTTCCCTCCCCTTTTCCCCCCTTCTTTTGGGGCTCAAATTTTATGTGATTGTATATTGCCACTGGCAACTACGTGGTGTTGTTTAATAAATTACAATACCTGTAAATTCCTTGTACAATTTATTCATTCTAAATATCCCTGGTGTATGTAGGCTACAATACACCTTCCTTGCGGGGACCCCCTTATATGTGTCCCTCGCTGGAAGGACTCCCAGCAGCAGGAGGTCAGACTTGTGTCTGTGGTGGCAGCATCCATTTCGTGAAGCTGAGGCTCGAGTTAACTTTAACCGGGATTCACAGTTACATACATGTCGTGTCCCTCTAAAAGGGTGGACTGCTACCCCCGTCGCCAGAATTGGCGAGGGGGTAGTATTCCAATTCGTATGACACCTTACTCAACATGTTTTGATAATGCTATGCCAAAGTTAGCAATAACCGCGAGGATTATAATGCACTTAAGAGTATATGGTATAGCGTTATCATGGAAACAGCTAAAGGACTTGGTTCCGAAAGCTGCAGACAGGCTCAGCTCATGCCAGAGCACTATCTCACATAATTCCAAGCACTCTGCCTCCAGGATTGTTCAGGCCTGCCATAGGAGTGACTTATAGGAGTAAATGTGTCCATTTTAGGTTTAGATATAGGTATACTATATCTAAAGCAAAGGGTGATTACACCACCTTGCCCCAGCTGATTGATTAGCCAGTTGTGTCAGATTTGGATGGCCAGCCAGGGGTGGCACAATACATGCTGCAGCCCCTGGTATGCCTTGGGTGCACTTATGCCCTGGGTACCTATGGTACACTGTACAAGGACTTACAAGAGTGACCCAATACCAATTAGATATGTACCAAAGGTACGTGGAGTCCATTTTAACAGAGAGAGCAGGAAGCCTGGGGTCCTGGATAGCAGGATCCCAGGCCAACTACGTCAAAAACCAGCAAAACTCTAGGCAAAAAGTTGGGGGCAACCATAGTCAGATATCCACCTTCCTACAACCACGACCTACTTCGGGGGCAGGAACTCGCTCAATGGCTCCCTTAGCCAAGAGAGCCATAACTTCCTGTCAGAGAAGGGGCCAAGTGATTCTCTGACATGCGAAGGGTCTGAGGTGGCATGGATGGAGGGAGGAGGTGGGGTGGTGAGAGGAAAATGGGGTCGTCCGGGGCCAGGCGGTGGAGTCGGGCAAGCATCCTATCCATCCTATAGGGCTTGAACCAAGTGCCCTAAAGAATGTCTGTGAGGGCCTCACTGAACAGCAGCAGGGGCTCCGAAGAGGCTGCGGCCGGCTGAAGCACCTCGGTCAGTAGGTTGGTCCTGACTGCCACTGTAGGAAGCTTGAGGTTTAAGGCTTCGGCCGCCCTACGCAACAACACTGCGTAAGATGCACCCTCCTCCGTAGCCCCGTTAGGGGGAGAAAGCATGCAAATGTCTGGGGAGGAGTCCAGACCTCTGGCATCACCCAAATCCTCTCTCCAGTCCAGTTCCTCTAACTGGTCTGCTAGAGTGTCCACAGACGACTCCTAGTCCTCCTCTGGTAGCTACTCAGGGCGATAGGAAACACAAGTGGAGAACAGGGGTACAAAAAATACCGGTCGGCGCCGATCTCGACGTCGGTCCGGCTCCATATCTACATCGAGGGGGAGG
The DNA here is from genome assembly GCF_964263255.1 of Lissotriton vulgaris. Classification (NCBI taxonomy): domain Eukaryota; kingdom Metazoa; phylum Chordata; class Amphibia; order Caudata; family Salamandridae; genus Lissotriton; species Lissotriton vulgaris. The sequence goes on from NC_141689.1 coordinate 340,066,113, forward strand.
CTGGGGTTGACGTCGGCTGGAGACACAACAGGCGTCAGAGGGGGCGTAGGTGTCCTCACTGGATTCAGCATCGTAGGAGGTGTCACGAGGTCGACAAGCACCAATCCGGATCTATGCCTGGATTCTTCGGGGCCCTGTGGTGCAGGAGCCAAAGCAGCCGGCATTGAAGACCTAGTGCCCCCAGCCGAGTCTGCGGGGTCCGAGGGCGCGCCGGCGGAGTTGGGCTGTCCAAAGATGAAATGTAAGGCTTCCTAAAAGTTGCGAAGCTGAGCAAGGGTCGCTCCGGTTCCCGGAAAGGGAGGGAAGGACGGAGTCGACCCAACAGGCTCCGCTGGCAGAGCCAGATGACTGCCTTCCGCTTCCCGCATCGGCCGATGTACGCGGAGAACGTGAAGATAGACGATGCTTCTTCGTCTTCTTCTTGTGCTTTGACTTACCCGAAGACGAAGACTTCGATGACGTGTGGTAGTGGTGGCTCCGCGACCGGTCCCACGACCTCCCTCTCGATCGGGACCTTGAATGGGATAGAGCGGACTGCCGGGTCTTGAGAAGCTTTCGGGACCGCTCCCGCAAAGACTTCGGGTTCATGGCCCGGCAGTCAGAGCACGACTTCGGGTCGTGATCGCACTACAAGAACCAAAGGCACACGAGGTGCGGGTCCGTGACTGACTTCAATCTGCGGCAGAAGTGGTAGGCCTTGAAGCCGGTCTGAAGTGACATCCCTCCGTGCACCAGGCGTCGAACAACTCAAAAAATGTGTTGACAAAAGTCGCAAAAACTGAGTCAAAAGTGACTCAAGATAGCGCTCTCTTCGGATCTGCGCTGTCTGGCGTGGAAAAAGAAGGAACTGACATCAGCGTACGAGGTTGGCGTCCAAGTAGATACTGTGACGTCATTTCAGCGTCCACGGTGCCAACAACAAAAACGGAGTCGACCGACGCCACACATCGACGCGCAGGGGTACAGCTGTGGAAAAAATGCCTGGGGGTAATTCTAAGGTGAGGAATCCATAACTAATTGTCTCTTTCAGATAGGATCATGAAAAGTGCACGAGGGGGAGACAGGGAGAAGAGGCTCAACTTTCGGATTCTGAATACATTACTTGGGAGTATGTCCCTGGGAGGCCTCAATGAGGATGAGGAACTGCATGCTCACATCGGCAGATGTGGCAAAATGGCCTTTTCTGTTCTAGATCGAACTCTGGTCCTGACGCAATAAAGTTGTTTCACTTAACAAATAACCAGTGATATCTATTCTCTGATTTTGAAATTAAGCTTTTCATTGGAACTGGGTTAAGACTAAGAGGCCTTCTCCTAGGGTTGGCTAGTCTTCTTCTCCTCTTCCTTGTCCCGGCGATAGTCACACCTCTTTGATAACTGAGATAATTTTTTCATTATGACACTTTGAACGTTTCCAGAGCTAACTTCTATAGTGTGCTGTAGTGGTAGATCTGTTTTTTTTCCACATTGGGTAAGAGTAACATGCAGTTTAGAAGGGTTATTGGAACTTTGCAACTTTCTTTTTTCACCGATGAGGGGATGAGAGATCTGGTAATATGATGTCCAGCCCTATCACTTGGTTGAAAGAAGGTTTTCCTCCTCACGTTCTCTCTCCTTTTCATTATAAAGATTAAAAATGGTTGCTTTCGTATATTCTGCAGAAATGTGATGACGCAACTTTTCCTCTTTGAAGAATGATGGAAATGCACTTGCAATGGATGTTATCGCTTTTATGTTAAGGCTGTGTCTCATGCACCCAATTTCACAAAGCTTTCTAATGAGTAAGCATTTTCAAAGTGCTTGGTGACTTCTAATGTTGTCTGAAATGTTTTCTGTGTCTACTGATTTCTCTGAATATGTGTTTTAAGGTGATTGGGCATGTGGTTTGTACTGACCATGACAAAGCTGTGTAGGTGAAACGTGTAGCTGTATAAAATATGAATTTGAACAGTGGAGGTCCATATTTTGACTCTGATTGCTTGATGTATATATGTTAGCAATAACTCTATGAAGAGCTCTAATTACAGCGAAACACTGTGTAAGGGGTTGCTTTTACTCACTTCAGGTTGGCTTGGTTGGTATTTTACCCATTCAAAGCTGTAATACTATGCCTAGAGTGATAAATGGCCTTTGTCATTTTACAGCTCAGTAGGGACAACACTGTGGTAGTCCTATGCTTAAAGACTTTGCTGTAGAAATGGCAAAAGACTTTGTCAACACCCTCGCCCCTCTCAAAATTTCCACAACCAACCACGCCAACAAGAAAGCCGCCTGGTTCACCGAAGACCTCCGGACCTCCAAACACACCTGTCGGAAGCTGGAGAAGAAATGGCTCTGCGACCGTTCACCAGACAGCCACAAGAACGCCACCCGTAGACACCACCAAGTCATCAGGACCATCAAGAGGACTGCCTTCAAGGACCGCCTAGACAACAACACACACAACACCAAAGAGCTCTTCAGCATTGTGAAAGAACTCTCCAACCCCAGCTCCAACACAAACGACATCCCACCATCACAAGACCTGTGCGAATTAATTAATTAAATTAATTAATTAATTACTCCGGATCCCCCTCCGACCCCTGCCCTCACCACATTTTCAACAAAGCCAGCACAATCCTTGCGCCCCACCTCCGGAAAATAATCAACATCTCCTTCGAGACAGCAACCTTCCCGGAAAGATGGAAGCACGCCGAGATCAACGCCTTACTGAGGAAACCCAAGGCGGACCCCAAGGACCTCAAGAACTTCCGGCCCATCTCCCTGCTCCCGGCAAAAGTAACAGAGAAGATTGTCAACAAACAGCTAACCCGCTACCTCAAAGACAACAACATCCTGGACCCTTCCCAATCAGGCTTCCGCAGCAACCACAGCACCGAAACCACCCTCATCTCCGCCACCGACAACATCAGGATCCTGATGGACAAAGGAGAAACAGTCGCCCTCATCCTCCGGGACCTATCAGCAGCCTTCGACACGGTCTGCCACCGCTCCCTATCAGCACGCCTCCAGGACGCCGGAATCCAAGAGAAGTTCCTGGCCTGGACCACATCCTTCCTCTCCAGCAAAACCCAGAGCGTCCGCCTCCCACCATTCCGCTCAAAAACCACAGAGATCATCTGCGGCGTCCCACAGGGATCCTCTCTCAACAGCCCAACGCTGTTCAATATCTACATGGCACCGCTCGCCCACGTCAACAAACCTCAACATCATCTCCTACGCCGACGACACCCAGCTGATCCTATCCCTCCCCGAAAACCCCCACACCGCCAAAGCCAACCTCCACAGAGGAATGAAGGCCGTCGTCGACTGGATGAAGGACCGCAGACTGAAGCTGAACTCAGACAAGACGGAGGTCTTCATCCTCGGACCCACCCCATCAGCCTGGGACGACTCCTGGTGGCCCACACAGCCGCGGAACCCACCAACCACGCACGCAACCTGGGGTTCATCCTCAACTCCGCCCTCTCCATGACCAAGCAAGTCAACGCCATCTCCGCTTCCTGCTTCAACACCCTCCGAATGATCCGTAAGATCTTCAAATGGATCCCTCCCGACACGAGAAAGACCGTCACCCATGCCCTCATCACCCGCAGACTCAACTACGGGAACGTCATCTACTCAGGAACTACAGCCAAGCTCCTGAAACGACTACAACGAATCCAGAACGCCTCGGCACGACTGATCCTCAACGTCCCCCGACGTAGCCACATCACACCCCACCTGAGAGGCCTACACTGGCTCCCCATCAACAATAGTATCACCTTCAAACTCCTCATCCATGCACAAAGCACTACACAACACCGGACCCACATACCTCAACAACCGACTCAGCTTCCACACCCCTACCCGCAGCCTCCGCTCCGCCAACCTCGCCCTCGCCACAGTTCCTCGTATCCGGAAAACCACCGCCAGCGGCAGATCCTTCTCCTACCTCACCGCCAAGACCTTGAACGCTCTCCCTACGAGCCGACGACAGACCCAGGACCTGCCGACCTTCAGAAGACTTCTCAAGACCTGGCTCTTCAATCAGTAGCAGCCTCCCCCCTACCAGCACCTTGAGACCCTCACGGGTATGTAGAGCGCTTTACAAATACATTGATTGATTGATTGATTGTCCCTTTCGGTCTTAGCGTGGATGGCACTGTGCTAATGCTATGCTTAAAGACTTTGACAGAAAAGCAGACATTTGGGGTGAACAGATGAACAAGTTACTTACCTTCGGTAACGATATATCTGTAAGAAACAGTAGTTAGTATTAGATTCCTAAACTTAGAATATCCCCAGGCGATCCGGAAATGTTTGCGTAGCAGTACCCTTGCGCGTCGGTAGGCGTCGTCTGCAGCTCCGCGTTCGTTGTCGGCGTCGTAGGAGCCGTGATGACGTCGTCGGAGTACTTAGACGACGCCTCCGCGTGCTGACGTCAGTTCTTAGACACAGCTTTTCCGCGCCACAAACGCAGAGCCATGTTAAAAACCAACACTGGTGCCATTGAAACTAGGGCCCTGAAAGGGGATGACCTCAACCCTAGATATCGGTTAGCAGAACGGGGAGGATGGGTGGGGCGGTAAGGAATCTAATACTAACTACTGTATCTTACAGATATATCGTTACCGAAGGTAAATAACTTGTTCATCTGTAAGAAACAGGTTAGTATTATATTCCTTACCTTAGAATAGATACTCCAGCAATACCAACCCGGTGGTGGGTCTGCGAACCAATAATCACACCAGAAAGTCCTGGAGGACAGAACGGCCAAAGAAGCCATCCCTCCGGACTTGGCTGTCAAAGCAGTAGTGTCTCGCAAACGTGTGCAGGGATGCCCACGTAGCTGCCTGACAGATGTCCTGCAAGGGGACTCGCCGGCCCAGGGCAGTGCTAGCCGCCGTGGCCCGAGTGGAATGGACTCGCAGCCCAACAGGAGGCTCCTTCCTCGCCAAGGAGTAACATGCCTTGATACACAAGACGACCCACCGAGAGATGGCCCTCTTGTGCACCGCCCGTCCCTTCTTAGCGCCGACGTAACCAACAAAGAGGTGGTCATCCACCCGGAACTGGCGTGTGCGATCCAGATAGAACGAAATCGCAGATTTTGGTTCCAGACGGTGGAGCCGCTCTTCCTCTTTAGAGGGATGCGGTGGCGGAAAGAAGGTGGGCAAGCTGATAGACTACCCGATATGGAAGGCCGTGACAACCTTGGGCAGGAAAGATGGTCTAGTCCGCAACACAACCTTGTCCGGATGGACAGAAAGGAAAGGGGGTTTGGACAAAGGAGCCTGGAGCTCACTCACTCTCCTGGCAGAGGTGATGGCAACCAGTAAAGCAGTCTTCAGAGTAAGAAGGCGGAGAGGACAGTTGTGAAGTGGCTCAAAGGGAGCGCACATTAGAAAGGTAAGAACAAGGTTCAAGTCCCACTGAGGCATCACAAACGGAACAGGAGGGAACATGTGTGTGATGCCCCTCAGAAAACGAGTTACAATAGGGGACTTGAACAAAGAAGGTTGATCAGGCAGCCTTAGAAAGGCTGAAAGGGCAGAAAGGTGGCCCTTGATAGTGCCCAGAGCAGAGCCCTGCTGGGCAAGAGAAAGAAGGAAGAGAAGAACCTCAGAAAGAGGGGCAGAAAGTGGATCCACAGCCTTTGCTGTGCACCACGCCACACATTTATTCCACCTGCAGGCGTATAC